>NC_042615.1:461986360-463227060 GCF_901001135.1 Rhinatrema bivittatum | reverse complement strand
GGTCCTTTTCTGCCATCATTACTATGTTACTTTATGCTAAACTAACAATACATTTCAAGACTAGCTTTTGAGAGCTAATACTCTCTTCTTCAGGTTAGAATTCATCTGAAAGTTATCTTTATACTTCTTGGAGGTACTTATATTCATAATGATAACAGCTCACTCCTTTCCAGCTGCTCTGATGTTTGTCTTCCAGTTATTCCTTAATACTTCTATAAATCTATTTGCAATTGGTCATAAGTTCTACATGCATTTCTTCTCTTTATTCCGTGAGATATATTCCTCTCTATCAGTTGAAGTTAAAGTTAAGCTGAGTAGTAGGGTCTAGTTTTATGGAACACATTTTCATAATATCTCCATAGCTGCTAATTTTGAGGCCAATATAATAAGACCCTAGGCAAAACAGAAGCTAGTTATGAGTGCGGGTTTTGATCACTGCACGCAGCTGAAGATGCTGCTTCCGCGGGATGTAAAAAACATAAATTATGCCAATGATTTGTGCACAGAAATCTGCGCACATACGGAAAAATGCACGTACCTAAGCACTGTAAGACCTCATCCACGCTCAAAACCCGCGCTGATAATCCGCGCATAAAAGCGAGTGAGTGAATGGATCTCCCTATTACTTGAAAGTATGACCCTGGAAAGTAATTTTAATATTTCGATAACTGTCTTGCAGAAAACAATACATATTTGCTCTGGTAACTATTATTCAGTAATACATGTCAGTTTGAAGGCTCCCAGGGTATAATGCTTTAATCTTTCTCATGCACATGTACTAAAATGCAAAGCAAAAAGTAGCACATGAACTTGCAGGTAAATAACCAATTTAATAGGGCACACATGTAACATAAAGCACATAATACTAATTAGACTTTTGTTCCCTCCTCTGCACATTTGCTTCTGTTTATAAATGCACACCCCCATCCCCACATAACAAATAACAATTAAAAAGAAGTCACTTTTTTTACTGTGACAGGATGTAGGAATCATGGCTGCTGCCAGGGAATTTTGCCACCACACTGAGGATCGTCAAGTTAGCGTTACAGCCCATTTGCATGTTAAGGGAGTGGTAATGTTTCCGATGCTAGTATGCCATCTCTCTTCCATGAGGAGGGGTGAGAGTCACATGGGTACAGTCGATAGCTCCCATCACATTTGGCACACCGGCTATGTTGAAAAATGCTCTCTTCATTTGCTGCCACTCCTGAAGCTGCTGTGAGTATCTGACGTACTGCTTGACCCTCTTCAGCATGGCCCTCAGTACCTGGGTGAAGTGATGAGAGAACGTGGATTGCTCTATGCCAACCAACACAGCCACAATGTTCTGGAAAGAACCAGTGGCTAGAAAAAAAAGGGCTCTGAGCAGCTTCACCAGGCCTGACATGGCATGTACACGTTCTGTGAGGGGATCAATGTCCTCCCTGAGCTCTTCATACAGGCCCATGATAGCCCTGGAGCTCAGCTGGTAGGTCCTGATGACATCCGACTCAGGCATTCCCAGCAGTGTGGTCCTGAGATGAAACATCTGTGCCCTCTATACCCTTCTGTGGCCTGTTCCAGCTGGAACAGCCTGCTCCTCACAATCCCTTCTCTCCACCTGTTCCCTCTGGACCCTCACTCTCCTGTCATGACCTTCTGCTGCAGTCATCCTTTGGCGAACCCGCAGGATATACCACAGCATCAAGAACAGCTGGACACAATCAGAAATCTCCATCATAGAAATCACACCAGAGCTGCACAAACACACAACCACACCACACCAATGCAAGCAATGGAATAAATAAAGTTTTGAAAACAAAAAAAAAGGCCCCCAAGTCAGCGCTGACACTTAACTCGTGCCTTGACCGTGGAGGTAAAAAACCCGCATTATAAAACCCACACTGGCATTAGCACAGTTCCCTGCATTGCCTATGATTAGCTAATCATATCCTTTGCATGCCGTTAACATGCATTCATGCAGGAAAAACCACGAGTCTGTAAGCACATTCATATGCGCTTTTCTCCCCATGCATAAAACCCTTATTACATCCTCGTATAGGGCTTTATGTGGGAAAACACGCTTAGGCGTGCTCAAACCTGCGGCAGCTTCAGCACACCTTATTACATTGGCCCTGTGGTCTTTGCACTAGTTTTGAAAGAGAAAGTAGTATACACAATCTATTCCTTTGAAAATTGTCCAAGGAAAAAGTACTTGCAGAGATTTGCACCTCCTATGTGGATTAATTTTTCTGACCAAAACAGTATGTATGGTTTTGAAAATCCAAAGCTATGCACATTGTTTTCTCCCTCAACCTAACCCTGCCTAGACCTCACCTCCACTACAGTATAGGTAAAAATAACGCACATTTTGGAACTACACATGTAGTTTTAACCACATGCAGAGTGGTTATATTTAGATAGGCAAAACACTCCAACAAGGATACAATCAGCTGAATTAGAAGTTTTGCCACTCATCTAGGTGCACTCAAATATACTGCTGGTGGAATGATGGCCAGCCACTGTAGGCAGTGATGTCACTGTGCCAAGTGAACTGTCTCTCTCATTCAATGACCAGTGTTATCTCCATGCATGTCTTAGCTCCAGTCACCTGAAAGAATACGTTAAAATCACACTAACCACAGCTCCCATTCATGATCATGCAACTCCTTCACTTTGAAACATGGTGCTCTCGCATTGACCTACAACACCCTGCCCTAGGCAGTCACCTAGTTCACCAAATATCTTCTGCCGGCCATGCAAATACAGTATTTAAAGACTCAGCATGGACCATATTTCGACAGTAGAAATGTCTTCTTCAGGGGTTCAAATATGATACGTCTTAGGCATTCAACAATATGGAGATGCTGTCATATTGTTGAATGCCTAAGACGTATCATATTTGAACCCCTGAAGAAGACATTTCTACTGTCGAAACATGGTCCGTGTTGAGTCTTTGAATACTGTATTTGCATGGCCGGCAGAAGATATTTGGTGAACTAGGTGACTGCCTAGGGCAGGGTGTTGTAGGTCAATGCGAGAGCACCATGTTTCAAAGTGAAGGAGTTGCATGATCATGAATGGGAGCTGTGGTTAGTGTGATTTTAACGTATTCTTTCAGGTGACTGGAGCTAAGACATGCATGGAGATAACACTCCATGCATGTCTTAGCACTCCATGCATAACTTAACACAAGTTCTGTTGCACTAGATGAGCAACAGAACTTGTGTTTCAGCTGATTTTTCTTATATGTTAAGTAACACTTTACTGAAAAGAATCTTGATGATTCATTTCACTAGGTAAGTAATAGTTCACAAGCATCACTTTTCAAAGAAATATCAAAATCTTTCTGGTAGATTAGCATTAGTGTGCAGCCTCTGAAAGAGCCTCAAACCCCTTTCAGGCAAGAGACAACGAGATTAAGTTTTACATGCTTGACTACTATTCTGATACCGGTCAGAATGATTACAGATATGTGTGTTAATATATTTGCCATGTTATTCTTTTAGATGTATGTACTGAATTTATGTTTATATAATAAATATATAGGTTTTATGTTTTGTCATAATACATTTTTGGGTAGCCCATTTCCAATTTTGAAATAGCTGTTTCACTTGTGGATATGGCTTTGAAAATTGCCATCTGAAAATGTATGTTTCTTATCTTTAGAGGTTGTTTGTTGTTAAGAAACATATATGAGTGTGTTGAATAGAAGAAATAGATATTCCAGCCCTTATCAAAGGTGCCTTCTAAAGTTTAAAACTAGACTCACTGAGGGGGGAAGGGCAGGTGTTGGTGAGGTTGTTGAGAGAGGTAGTGTGAGGGCCGCTCCACTCTCGAGAGGTCTTCTATGTCTCCCAGTTATCAGTAGAAAGGCCACTTGTCTTTCCACTCAGATATAATAGGTATTCCTTTAGTTTTTTATTTGTAGGGTTCAAATGTCTTTTTTCTTGCAATATCATGTTTGTAATGGCATAAGTTCTTGAAGTGATGAAGTAGCCTAGTTGCTAGACTAGCAAGCTGAAAATTAGGGAAGGCAGGGTTCCATTCTTGTTTCTCGCACTAATTCTTCTTATGACTTCGGGCAAGTCATTTCACCCTTCATTGCTTAAGGCAGCGGTTCTCAACTGGTATGTCGCCAAGCATATGCGGGTGTGTCGCCACACTTCCCGGTCTCCCCATTAGCCCAGCTGCTCCCCCTGCCACTGTGAGATGCAAACTCTTCCTCCATCAGGGCTTAAAATGCTGACAGCCCGGACGGGACAGGAGAGCTGGAAGAAGCACTCAGCAGTACTAGCAGCATGGTCTCTTCCGCCCCCCCCCCCCCAACGTGGCCCAGAAAAGGAAGTGGTGTGCAGTGGCCATGCGCGAGGAAAGAAGAGACCATGCTAGGTACAAGTGCATGCAGCATCAGCCCAAAGAGACGGGCACTATGGCCCAGAACAAAAAAACATCAGCCCCCGTGGCCAATAGGACTCCTTTCTCGAGGCCACGAGGGTTGGAAGAGGAAGGGGCTATTGCTGCAGCCAGTTGTTCTTCAGTGGGGGGAGAGAGAGAGTGTGAGTAAACATATGTGTTTGAGACCCTGTATGTGTGTGTGTGTGTGTGTGTGTGTGAGAGAGACAGCATGTATGTGAGTGAGAGCATATGTATGATTAAGAGCTTGTATGTATAAGAGAGAGAGCATATATGTAATTGTGTGACTGAGAGCCTGTGAGAGAGAGAGAGCTTGTGTGTCTGAGAGGAGAAAGTTGCAAACAACCACCTCACCCTTCCTCCTCCTAATTTACAACAATCTCAGGGCACCTGGAAATCGAATGTTTGCAGGTATGGAGAGCAGAGCATTTTTTATCCTTATTATATTTCATTATTGGGTCTTTGTGTCTGCTGTATTTAAATATTTTATTGGTGTCTGGAAATTTTTTATATGAGTTTTTAATTACTGGATATTCTATTCATCAGCTGTTTTGAAATAATCTGTTCTTTTTATTAGTATGGTTTTTCTGCTATAGATTTTATACTTCTTGTTTTGTTTTAAGAGGACTGGTGATGTTTCTGTTTTTGCTTTGTTACACTGCATACAGAGACCCTGGCTTGTTGCAGTTTCAGGTTCAGATTTTGTCTAGTTATGCGTTTTAGTCTCTTTACTCTTTGTTAGGTGAGGGTCTGCACAAGTGACTGAGGTGAGGTTTCTGCTGGCGTGTAGTTTCTGTGTAGGTCTCTATAGCAGCCTGGCTTGTTCCATTTTCCTAATAGGAGAAATATTGGTGCTTTAAGGCCTGGTGTAATATTTTCAGTGTTGCCTTTTCTTAGGAAAGGTGGTTACTGTGAGTGCTGGAAGCTGGTGCTGTTCTGGTATGGGAGGTTTACTATTTATGTAATTTCTGTTCAGAAAGAGTACTTATCTTTCCCTTGTATCATTCTTAACAATAAAATTAATACTGGGCCTTTTTTTTCTTTTCCTGCCATGGATTATAATGAGCAGTGTGTCACATGTGACCATTGTCCATCAGGTGTGTCATGATGAGCCAAAGGTTGAAAACCACTGACCTAAGGTATAAACTTAAGGGTCTATTTACGAAATGATATTTTCCCTGTAGGGGAAATTGGTTTCATGGTTTCCTCAATCCCATGATATTTGATCACAGAGGAAAAATTAATGCTGGGAAAAAGATCATGGCTTAGCTGACTCCCAGAATTAGCTTTCTCTTAGAACCACTGCCCCGAATGGAATGCATAGAATGGATTATTAAGACAGGTGCTGAAAAAGCAGACTAATGTTTCAAAAATCCAGAGTTTTTTCACGGATCCTGTGTCTTTCCAGTTTGAACTGGAAGATACTGGGCACCAGCTGACAGAATAAAGGATTTTCTATGCAACTGTAAAGTTCAATCATACTGTTTTGTGCTGCTAATTTTACAGATATTTGGACCGAAGATACATATAGAGGGAGTAGTATAACACTTACTAAAAATGATACTGCTTATATACATGAATTTAAATATTTTTTAATTCCATTAACTAGCTGATAACTGAATAAACGGAATAGTTTTTTTCTTCAAGCTTTTAAGAAATATACTATAATTGCCAAGGATGCATAATTAAGCTATTTGTATTATTTGTCATGCTTTATGTGCTCTGTTTATCTTTTTTTCTGATTGAAACTGTCATTTGTTGGACTAATTCAGTTGCACACACATTTGTCGTTGCTCAGTGCAAGCAATTCAACACATAATCGCCTGTTTTGCCTGGGAGTCATTGCATTACCAAGATTTGATGGTAAAACCTGTTCTTTAAAAGTAAGCCTGTAGTGCTTGGAATGCGAGCATATAATTACCATATTAATAAGGTATGTATGTAGGTGGATGGAAGGTGGGTGAAAGATAAAATTTGAAAGTTGTTTTGAAGTACTAGCTCTGCACAGAACCTACATGCAGACAAAAATCCAAGGAAAGAAACACATTGACATGTTCAATGGAGAAAATGGTTTAACCATCACAAAATGGGGAAGAGCGGCCTGGAAGCTGCTTCAGATGGTAATGAAACCCATGGTTATGCATAGCAAATAACTAAAATCATCAATTTCCTTGGGCCTGTTTGCAACTCCATGTTTCCAGTGACAACAGCCTTGCAAATTCCTGTCACATGTCTTCCAAAATAGAAGTCTGGCACGAATGGAAAAACCGCCATCACCAAAGAGAGAACAGAAAACATTCTGACCTGCAAGTATCCAGCAAGGGATTGACAGAAATGGGGGAGAGGGGGGAATGGAGGCAGAGATGCAAGCTGAGGTGGAGGAGCCATGGGTAAATTGTATAAAAAAAATGATGGTGATAGTTGCAGAGTAGCTCATTGTGTACAGACATGTCTTGGTGCTATGGGTATCTCGTTCCTAAAAACGCAGTGAGTTATCAGAGGAGTTGTGTGTGTAAAAGTAGCATATATCATAGCAATTTTTCAAAAGCCCATTTACGTGCTGAAAACCTTTTGAAAATTCAGCCTCATGGAGTGAATTTTCAAAAGAGTTATGCAAGCAAAAGGACAAATTTTCAAAAGCCCATTTATGTTCGTAAAGTCTTGAAAATTTACCTCCTCAATTTTGTCACCTCACAGATAGATAATGGTTGTGATACTGTTCTGCTTAAAGATTTGCTGAACAGGGCAGAGGGAAAAAGGGTGATGGGTGGTGCAGTAATATCACCTCTCTGTAAAGGTGTGGAGAGATCCCACTTTGAATAATGTGCACAATTCTGGAATCTAGTCTACAGCTTCAAAAGGACATTTATAAGATCGAGGCAATTAAAAGGAAGATTTCTAAATGGTTCGTGGCCTGCGTTACAAGCAATTGGAAACAGTTTTCAGCAAGGCTGGTAGTTTGAAGGGTGAAGCTGTTTCTCAGAGGGAAAACTACATGGGTACCCACTTCCTTTGCCCCCGCTGTAACAATGGACATGGTCTGCGCATACGTTCCCTTCTCTGACCTCTCCCTGCCCCCAGGAAGGTCTGCTTTCCTCATGGCTAATTCTAGCCTCCTTGGGAAACTCAGTGGCTAGATTCAGCTTCTGAAGGGAGGGAAATGTTCGGGCCCAGTCATTTACTCAGATAGCTTCTTAGATACCTGAATAAATGTATTTGAACATCGTTCTCAGAGAAACTGAAGTTGAACCTTATTGAAGAAAGAAGGGAATGGGGAGATATACAATTGAATATCTAGCAGGCAAGTATATAATACAAAAAAAACAACATTTTTCATAGAATGAAAAGTTGAAGGAAAGGACATTATCCTATGAAGCTGAAGGGAGTGAAGCTCAGAAGGAATGTGAGAATTTTTTTTTTTAATTGAGAAGGTAGTGGACACCTGAAACAGACTTAGAAGGATACAGGAGCCAAAACAGAGCCAGAATTTAAGCAAGCATGCAGAGGCACCTTAGCGGCATGAGGAGGGAGGGAGAAGACCACAGACAGCTCAGAAGTTGGGCACAAATGGCAAGACTAGAAGGACTAAGTGGTCCCTTTCTGCTAACATCATGTAATATAATGTGCTTTAATATTTTTTAAATTTCCTAAGCACACATAGCCATTAGCCAAAACTATTTTGTTGGAGACAAGCTCACTATACAGTTTATCAAAGCAGTACATGATAAAGTTCAAAATAATATTTAGATGTATAATGCGAAAAAAATTGAGTTCAAAGATTAGTGTGTTTTGAAACTAGGTTTCTGCCTCAGGGGTGTGTTGCCATCTTGATGATCTTGTGTTATGATGACCTAGACTGAGGGAACATATTGCAGGACCATAAATACTATCACTTGACTTTTGTGTTGGCCAGTCGCATTCATGTACCATCAAAGCAGATAGAAAAGCAGTAATTGATTAACCCCCCAATAAACTGAATCAAATGATTGAGTTTCATTCTAATTCTTCATTTAGTCCATTTGCATGAATGGTTTTAAATTTAAAGATCCAAAAATGTTCCATTAAAATAAGGATCACTTTGTGATCTCTGGCATGAGGTAGGTTGAATATTTGCTCAATGACAGTCCAATATAGCTAGGAAAAATATGCTTCTGATAAATGCAGTGTTGTACCAAAGGTGCTTGTAGTTTTTTGGTATGCAAGCAACTCTGGTGCTCAATAAGTCTAACCCAGATTGCATGCTTATTACATCCAATGTAAATCTTAAGGCAAGGACAAGTAATAGCATAAATTACAAATGTTGACTGAGTATGATATATCTTTTCATGAATAACTGGATGCAAAAATCAAGTAGAATATAATCTTCAAGGGCTCGCCATGAATTGAAGATAGGAGAAGCAGAGACTTCATAGTGGTAGTGGAAATCTGCAAGTGCTCCACTAATCGTTGAAGAATGAAGTTACCTCCTGCCGCTGAGTCCACCAGGGCAAGAGTCTGATACTCTAAAGGTCTGCAGATCAAAGGTACAGGAAGAGAGAGCAGAGGAGATGGGGCAGTAAGACCTAAGAAGAGTTCTCCCGCAGGACTTAGGTCTGCCAGTTTCCCGGACATATAGAGCATGTTTGAACAGCATGGCCAGCTTGTCCACAGTACATACACAGCCCCAGTTTCTTCCATGTTCTTCTCTCTTTAGCTGTAAGATGGCTGCTGCCTAATTGCATTGGTTCTTCCTCGCCAGCCACTGGAACTGGAGGAGCAGACCTGGGTGTGGACTTAACTTGAGTTTTACCCTGAAAGGGTCTTCTGGGAGTCTTGGTCTCTTGAACCTTGTCACGAAGTCGGCGATCAATCCTTGTTGCCAAGTTCAGCCAAGGTCTCAGGCATTTCACGAGCAGTGAGCAGGTCCTACAGATGAGAGTTCAGTCCTTCAAAGAAGAGGGTCCTCAGGCATTTAGGGTCCCAATGTAATTCAGATACCAGTGTCTTGAATTCGATAGCGAAGTCAGCCAGAGGTTTATTACCTTGCTTCAGGTGAAACAAAGAAGATCCTGCAGTGGTATACCGGGCAGGGTCATCAAAAACTGATTTAAATATCTCAAGGAATCCATCAATGTCATGTAGAATAGGATCCTCGTGCTCTCACAGCGAAGAGGCCCAATTCAATGCTCTTCCGTCCAGATAAGACAAGATATAGGTGGTGTTGGAATAAGCTGTGGGGAAATGGCTAGGTTGCAGGGAGAAATGCATGCAACACTGATTAAGAAAACCTCTGTATCTCCAAACCTCCCCCGAGAAGCGTGTAGGAGCAGATAGAGGCACAATAGTCTTAACCGTCACTTCTGGTGGTGTAGCTTCTTTATCTGTGGTGGTGGGTAGATTCATCTGTGTGTGCAGGAAGTTGAATGCAGTAGACAAACTCTCTAGCGCATGCTACTGTTCAGAGACTCACTGGGCCAGGCCTGGAATGGCCTGCAATACAGTGAGCTGAGCCGAATCCATGGAGTTAGCAATCTGTTATGGTTAAGCGGTGTTTAGGTGGATTCTTGGGTACTGAGGCAGATGACCACGCCCATGGGGAGGAGCCCCGTGAGGCCCCACAGTACTGGGCTAAACGCAGATGCACAAACACAGTTAGTTATTTTATTAAATAGCTTGAAGTGTACCACCAGAGGTGGCAGTAGTGAGGTAGTCTGGATGTAGCAGTCTCAGGACCCTCAGCAGAGGGTAGAGGTATATTGGTATAGGGGAATTCCGGTACAGGTTTCCCAGCAAGGCAACACTGTGGATGAGATAGACTGAGCATTAGATTATTCACTAGATGGTTGCTCTCAGTATGAGATTCCACCAGTATAGAAGAAGTTGGTAGCGGCACCGAGGCAGGGAGAGCAGGTCCTCGAGAAGTGAGTACCTGATCCCTGTAAGGCACCTGAAATAAAGGAGAGGCCCCCTGAGGAGCAGGTACCCAGGTTAGAAATACCCCGAAGGGCAGAGAGAGAGAGCTTCCAGCGGCAGGACGGAAGCGGCAGAGTAGCTTAGACTGGCCGAAACCAATCCTTTGCTAACTCAACGAGCTAGCAACAAAGTACAGCTAATATACCCAGATCGCATGACAACAGTAGAGGGGAACGCCCCCGAGATTCACGCCAATGCTGGAATAAAGATGTGGGTGGCATGCGCGCACACACCCTAGTAAGCCCTTGGGAGCAGCATGGCGGGAGGCAGCACCATAGCCGTTCCGGGAACGCTGGAGAGGTCAGCTTATAGACGGGGCGGCATCCATTTTCCCAAGGGAAATGGGAGGAGCCGTGAACAAGGTGAGGCAAATGGGGTGAAGCCGTCTAGCACTGACGGATGCAACACCTTCACAGTTTTAGTTTTCACCACTTCCTCCGGAAGGGCATTCCAGGCATCCACCACCCTCTTCGTGAAGAAATACTTCCTGACATTGGTTCTGAGTCTTCCTCCCTGGAGCTTCAAGTCATGGCCCCTAGTTCTACTGAGTTATTTCCAATGTAAAAGGTTTGTTGTTGACCATGGATCATTAAATCCTTCCAAGTATCTGAAAGTCTGTATCATATCACTCCTGCTCATCCTCTCCTCCAGGGTATACATATTTAGGTTCTTCAATCTCTCATAAGTCATTTTATGAAGACCATCCACCTTTTTGGTTGCCCTTCTCTGGACCGCCTCAATCCTGTCCCTGTCCCTTTGGAGATACAATCTCCAGAACTGAACACAGTACTCCAGGTGAGGCCTCACCAAGGCCCTGTACAAGGGGATCATCACTTCCTTTCTCTTACTAGATATTCCTCTCTCTCTATGCAGCCCAGCATTCTTCTAGCTTTAGCTATCACCTTGTCATATTGTTTTGCCGACTTTAGATCGTTAGACACTATCACCCCAAGGTCTCTCTCCTGCTCTGTGCACATCAGCCCTTCACCCCCCATCAAATACAGTTCTTTCGGATTTCCACACCCCATATTCATGACTCTGCACTTTTTGGCATTGAATCTCAGCTGCCATATCTTCGACCACTCTTCCAGCTTCCTTAAATCCAGTCTCATTCTCTCCACTCCTTCCGGCATGTCCACTCTGTTGCAGATCTTAGTATCATTGGCAAAAAGACAAACCTTACCTTCTATCCCATTCGCACAAAGATATTGAACAGGACGGTCCCAACACCGATCCTTGCGGCACTCTGCTTAACACCTCTCTCTCTTCAGAGTAAGTTCCATTTACCATCACACATTGTCTTCTGTCCATCAACCAGTTTGCAATCCAGGCCACCACCTTGGCACTCACTCCTAAGTTTCTCATTTTATTCACAAGACTCCTGTGCGGGACCATATCAAAAGTTTTGCTGAAATCCAAGTAGATGACATCGAGCACTCTTCCTCGATCTAATTCCTTAGTCATCCAATCAAAAAAGTCAATCAAATTTGTCTGACAGGAGCTTCCCCTGGTGAATCCATGCTGCCTCTGGTCCAGCAATTCTTCTGACTGTAGATAGTTCAATATTCTTTCTTTCAGCAGCGACTCCATTACTTTTCCTACCACTGAGGTGAGGCTAACCAGCCTGTAGTTTCTAGCCTCCTCTCTGCTCCCACTCTTGTGAAGCAGGACCACCACCGCTCTTCTCAAATCACTTGGCACCACTCCCATTTCTAGGGATCTATTGAACAGGTCACACAGCGGACCTGCCAGCACATCTCTGAGCTCCCTCAGTACCCTGGGATGAACCTCATCAGACCCCATGGCTTTGTCCACTTTCAGTTTTTCTAGCTCTTCCCATACATTCTATTCTGTAAACAGAGTTGCATCTATTCCACTCCCCTCCAGTTTCTTCTTACCTAGCGACGGTCCTTCTCCAGGGTCCTCTTTAGTGAACACTGAACTGAAGTATTCATTAAATATTTCTGCCATTTCTTCGTCTCTCTCCACATATTGATCCTTTTCACCTTTCAATTTCACTATACCACTTTGATCTTTTCTCCTTTCTCTGATGTATCTGAAAAATGTTTTGTCACCTCGCTTTACCTCTTTGGCAATCCTTTCTTCTGCTTGACTTTTTGCCATCTTGATTACTTTCTTTGTCTCCCTCAGTTCCACCAGATATTCTTCCTTGTGCTCCTCCCTTTGGTATCCTTTATATTTCTTGAACGCTGTTCTTTTAGCTTTTATTTTGTCAGCCACCTCCTTTGAGTACCATATAGGTTTCATTTTTCTCTTGCTTTTCTTTACTTTTCTAACTTATAGATTAGTTGCCTTAGTTATTGCTCCTTTTAGTTTGGCCCACTGTTGTTCCACATCTCTCATGTTCTCCTAGCCTTCTAGTTCTTCTTCCAGGTACTTCCCCATTTTATGAAAGTCTGTGTTTTTGAACTGCAAAACTCGGGTCTTTGTGCTTCTTCTCTGTATCCTGTTTGTGATATTAAACCATACCGTTTGATGATCACTGGTGCTGAGGTGGGCACCCACCTGGACATTAGAGACATTATCTCCATTAGTGAGCACTAAATCTAGTATAGCTCCCTCCCTCGTGGGTTACATTACCAATTGTTTGAACAGAGACCCTTGTAGGGCATCCACTATCTCTCTACTACTGTTAGATTCTGCAGAAGGGATTCTCCAGTCTACATCCGGCAGATTAAAATCTCCAACAATCACCATGTCTCCCTTCTTTTCCATCTTTTGGATGTCTTCAACCAGATCTCTGTCAAGCTCTTCCATTTGATTTGGAGGCCTGTAAACCACTCCAATTAAAATGGATGCCCCATCATCTTTTTTTAGGTCAGCCCATAGTGCATCTTCCTTGCAGCTCAGATGCTTGGATATTGTTTCTGACATAAAGAGCCACTCCTCCTCCTTTCCTGTCCTCTCTGTCCTTCCTTAACAAGTTATAGCCCGGTATTGTCGTATCCCAATCAGGAGATTCCATGAACCATGTCTCTGTGACAGCAACAACGTCCAAATCCACCTCCACCATTAAGGCAGGCTTGCATATCTTGGATTTTATTGCCCAAACTACGAGCATTTATGCTCATAGCTTTCTAGCTTTTCTCGATCAGGTTACTGCTTTTCTTGGACTCCTTTTGTGACTTATTTAGTTGAGTTTTGTTATCCACTTCACCCTTTTCCAATGCATTAGTATTTGGAGGGTGGCATTCTAATTTCTTTCTGCCACCCCCGGCATCTAGTTTAAATGCCTTATGACATAGGATTTGAATTTATCTCTTAGGATCCTTTTTCCTGCCACAGACAGATGTGAGCCATCTTTGTCAAAGAGATTTTTACTGTTCCATACATGGCCCCAGCCCCCAATAAATCCAAATCTTTGTTCCTTACACCAGGATTTGAGCCATTCATTGAAGTTATTAATATGGCTTAGCCTCTCCTTCCCCTTGCCATGAACAAGTAACACTTCTGAAAAGGCAATGGTTGTCGCCATGTGGCTAATCTACTTCGCTAGAAACTGGAAATCTCTCTTTACCTCTTGGATGCTGTTTCTAGCAAGATCATTGGTTCCCAGATGGATGATAATATCAACTTTAGAGTCTTTGTTTTCTTCTTTGATCACTTTGACTATTTGAATAGTTTTTCTGCTGGCCTATGATCCTGGGAGGCTTATAACTGTAGTGTTTCCCTCTAAAAGAATTTCCAAGTTAGTACCTCTGATGACAGAGTCACCCAGCACAATGAGCTTTTTCCTTTGGTTATTGATTGTATTTTGAAATTTCTGTTTGCATTGGGTGTCTTCTTTCTTTTCAGATACCATTTCAATCTCTTCCACAAGAGCTTCATCATTATGTAGTAGAGAGAAGGTGTTTGAACTTGTGTCACTTGAGAGAGCGTGTGTTTCCACATCACCGGTCCTACCCTACCAGAGCCCACAGTAATCCCATAGATTTTTGGGTTCCTTAATGCTCTGTGTAATTGGGGGGGGGGGGGGGGTAAACATGTGGGCTGCACTATTGTGTAGAATGGGTGTCTGTGGGTCATAGGACTTATCCTACCTGAGCCCACTGCAAACTTCTTTTTCCTTGAGTTTTGTTTTTTCTATGGTAATGGGGAGTTAATTACTGAATACTGTGAGGTGGGTGAAACTTTCTTTATGGTCGCCAAATCAGCTTTAGCTTCAGCCAGCTCCTTTTTCAGGAAAGAGAGTTCTGAACAAATGGGGCAAGCCCCAAGTTTCCAGATGATTTCCCTCAAAATAAAGGCCCCGCAATGGTTGCATTGGATAGTCCTCATTTTGGTAAATTTGATGGATAACACCTGAGGAATTACCAAATTTCCAACCTTTGTGCACCCCTTCGTGCAACCCTTTGTGCCACCTTTTTTGTTTTTCAACTTCTATGTTTTCTTTTACTTCTTCTTCTTGTTTACATTTCTCTTTTCTTAGTTGTTATCCCTTGTTAACAATTTTCTTGTTATTAATGTTTCAATGTATTTGACAAAGGTAACATTTTTCCTGCATCTTCAGTTTTAATGTAAACCAGCATGATTTGTATTTTATACAAGAATGTCGGTATATAAAAATTAAAAATAAATAAATAAACCTATTATTGTTGCCAATTATGTTTTCAGAAAACCAACTCCAGGTCGGTATCTTGATATGCAGAAGAGTTATATTTCCTTATTTTTTTTCCATATACATGTTTTCTCATTGATTCCCATTAAAAACCTGGAGATGTATGCTTTCCTAAAAAAAAATATATATATATATAGGCAGAAGAAATATCTGTATAACATTTGTCTGCATTCACTAGAGCAAGAGTCCATAAATTACGGCTGATGGGCCAGATCCGGCCCATGAAGCTCAATTTTCTATCTGGCCTTCCAAGCTTTTCCATCTAGTGGTTGGATCTGACCTGCAGAAAAAAAATATTTTTTTCTTTCGGAGTTTTTTACTTTTCAGGTGCAGTGGCAGCAGCAAGGCTGGTGGGGATTCCCAGGCCCCACCAGTGGAACTGGAAGAAGAAGACATGCATGATGATGGAAGAAAGGCTGGCAGCAATGCCAAATCCACCAGCAGAACTAGCGTCCTGGAAACATGCACTGTCAGGGAGGCCAGGCCCCCACTAGTGATAACAGGGCTGTCAAGCTGGAGAAAGTTGGTGGCAGGGAAGTCAGGCCCTGCCAGCAACAGTAGAGCTGTGGTGCTGAAAACAGGAACTGGCAGAGAGGCCAGGCCACACCGATGAAGATCAAAGTGGGTGGGAGATGAAAGAAGTTGAAGGAGAATGTGTGAGAAGAAGGGGATAAGTTAGAGGGGAAGGGAAAGGAGGGAGGGAGGTGAAACCTAAGAGAATGGGGTAAGAAAACAGAGATGTACATGAAGGGAGGGAGGGAGATGAAAGGTAAGTGGGGAAGGGGTTGGGGTTAGTAAGGGGAGGGAAATGAAGCTGAAAGAAGAGGAGGGGATGGGATGAATAAGAGGAGGAAGGAGTGATAAAGAGCGGAGAGTAATTGAAGTAAGATGAGGGAGGTGAAAGGTATGGAGGGGGAATCAGTGAGAAAGTAAGGAATGAATGGGATGGGTGGTGAGAATAAGAAAAATATGGGGCGGAAGAGAGGGAGGTGAAAGACATGAGAAGGAAGGGATGGTGTGAGAGTGAAGGAAGTGGTGAACAATTGGAGGGGATGGGGTGAGATGAAGGGAGAAGAGGAGAAGGGTGTGAGTGGATGTGAGACTGAGAGCACCACACACATACACAGACACATTTATACCTGAGGGGGGCAGATGAAGGGGACAAGATTCCAGGGGTTGTGACCCAGTGGCCAACATCAGAGAAATCTATAAATATTACTGCTGATATTTATGGTGATTTTGCAACTTGCTTTCTCCCTTTGCAACATTTTAAAGCAACAAAAAAGGCCCTCTCTACCTTTGCACAATACAAGAGGGACCCTTCCTTCCCATAGGCCTCTCAGTGGTTTGAAATGTCCTATGTTGCCCTTCCCCTAAAAAGTTTGAGGACCACTGCATGAGAGTGTATTATTCTTTAAAATGACAAATTTTCTAGCAATGGGAGGTTCAGGGGGTCTTAGCTTGTAGTGTGAGCAATAAGAGGGTTCTTGCCTGAAAGGGGATGCACAAAGTGAGGTGTGGTATATGTGGTACTTCCACGAGGCACTGGGAGAAGCTCTGAGGTGTCTGGTTTGAGAATAAGATGACTTGTTTAGGAGCTCAGGAAGGGTATCTCCAGGGAGATGCCCATTTTGAATTCCTGTGATCCACTGGAGAGAACAGTATCTCTGTGGCAAGGGTAGCAGGCCAGCTGGAAGGAGTAGGACCTTTAACCCAGTGTGTTGCATAAAGAGAAAGGTTTCATACCTGTCATTAGGGCCCAAGGAGGAAAGAAGTCCTAGTGGTATTTTTTCAAAAATTCTTGAGGTCCATATTCAAAAGCACTTAGCTGGATAAACTAGAAGTTATCTGGCTAAATGAAGATTTGGCACTTAGCCGGCTAATAAGTTAGCCAACTAGAATTCAGATGGCTCAGTTAGGGGCAATCCAGGAGCATAACAGTAAGGAGTTGAGTTATCCGGCTATATTAGCCAGCTAACTCTGATATTCATTTAGCCAGATAACTTAGATGGATAAGTCTGATCAAGCTGGCTAAGTATGAGCTAGCCAAAGAGCTGTCCTAAAGTTAGCTGGATAAAGTTAGCTGGCAAATTTAAGATAGCTGGCTATATTCAATAGTGTGGCTGCACTACTGTATATACCTACAGAGTTAGCCAGCTAAGTTTATTCAGCTAACTTTGCTATCTGTACAGTTACTGAATATGGACCTCTTTATATTTGGTGACTCAAGCTGCATGAGGGTGTCACAAAGAAGGGATTTAGCTGGAGTGGGGATTCCTCCAACATGATCAGGGCTGGACACTTGGACAGAGTTGGACAGACTCTTCTGCCTGACCAGCTACCTCCCCGTTGGGCTGGGCTTGCAGGTTCTGGTGGCTGGTAGAGATCAGAGCAAGCAGCATTCAGACAAAGTCGGTGTCCAAGCAAGAGATCAAGGCAGACAGTGAACAAGAAAGGTCAAGGCAAGAGTCAGTTCAAATCATCAACAAGATCGGTCCAAGGAAGGCTGACAGGGGAACCAGGCAGGAGCTCAGGATTGGCAGGAACTGGAGGTAAGTGCTGGGACTGGAGAGAAGGACTGGCACTGGAGTTAGGCAGGAACTGGAGACAGGCAAGGGCTGGAACAGGAGGTAAGGCCTGGAACTGGAGACATGACTGGTACTGAAGGCCCACAGAGAGCAGGGGCAAAAGGGAGGATTGGGCAGGACAAGAGTAGGAATGGTCATGACCATGAGAACAGCGCAAAGAATATACAAACAGAGGCAAACAGTAACTAATATGAAGCAAGGTACATATAAGACAAGAAAAGGAAGAAACAGACAGGTATGTCTAAGCAGGCTACAAGGCAAGGCAGAGTGGGGCAGATTTTAAAAGCCCTACATGTGCTGGGCCTATTTTCAAAAGGCCCGGTGGTGTGCGTAAAGCCCCGGGACGCATGCAAGTCCCGGGGCTTGAAAAAATAGGCGGGACGGGGTGTGGGTGGGGTGAGGGCGTGGCCAGAAGCCTCTCTACTGCTGCTGGGCTGGGGGATCGCGTGCCGGCAGTTGGCTGGCATGCGCAAGTTATGCCTGCCTCTGGCAGGCATAACTTCTGAAATAAAGGTACGGGGAGGGGGGGGGGGTTTGGTCTGAGGGGTGGGACAGCTAGGGGAAGGGGGGAAAGGAACGTTCCCTCTGAGGACGCTCTGATTTTGGAGCCACCTTGGAGGGAATGGGGAAAGCCAGCTGGTCTCCCCGAGGGCTCAGTGTGCGCAAGGTGCACTAGTGTGCACCCCCTTGTGTGCGCCATCCCCTGATTTTATAACATGCGCATGGCTACGCACACATGTTATAAAATCAGGCGTACATTTGTGCGCACCGGGTAGTGTGCACAAATATACCCCACAAATATACCCCGGCCCAGTGAGATTAGAAGGCCCAAAGGCCACAAGGCAGGGTACAAACACCTGAGCATATTTCAGCATAGTCACATGAGTAGCCAGATGGTTTATGCTGTGGGGGTTTCCGCTTTATAGATGTTTAAAGAAATAATTTGTAAATACACCCAGTATATTTGGATAGATAAAAATTAAAATTAAAAATCAAAGACACTTCTTTATTAAAAGAACAAGTTTTATTTCATTTCATTTACTACATTTTCTATCCTGCTTGTACCTGGGGTCCAGTGGGGGGGGTCCCGACGCGATCTCCAGCTCTCTGGCCACGGCTGCATTGAGAAATGGCGCTGGTGGCCCTTTGCCCTTTGCCCTTATCATGTGACAAGGCAAAGGTAGCGCCGGCGCCATTTTGGTTCCTGGCACCCGACATCACGCGTGCAGGAGATCGCCCCCGGACCCCCGCTGGACTTTTGGCAAGTCTTGTAGGGGTCAGGAGGCCCCCCCCAAGCTGGCCAAAAGTCCCTGGGGGTCCAGCGGGGGTCCGGGGGCGATCTCCTGCACGCGTGACGTCGGGAGCCAGGAACCAAAATGGCGCCGGCGCTACCTTTGCCCTGTCACATGATAAGGGCAAAGGGCCACCGGCGCCATTTCTCAATGCAGCCGTGGCCAGAGAGCTGGAGATCGCGTCGGGACCCCCCCACTGGACCCCAGGTAATTTAAAACATTTGGGGGGGGGGTTCGGGAGGGTGGGGGGATTTGTTTTAAAGGTTCGGGGTGGGTTTTAGGGTTTTTTGGGGTGCCGGTTTTCCCGCGCCCTATTTAACGATACAATACAAATGCCCCTGACGATAAATCGGGGGCATTTGTATTGTATCATGCACTCTAACGATTTTGGACGATTTTAAAATTATCTGACGATAATTTTAATCGTTCAAAAACGATTCACAACCCTATTTAAAACATTTAAACAAAGCAAATGCCATTTACAATTATTCTCCATGGACAGCACTGCTTCAAAACACTTATGAACTTATGTAAAAGGATTGCAAATTGTTCTTATCTGGTGAGTGACTCCATCTCTAAATTATATTTGATGTATTTAATCACTCTCAAATGCTATTTTAAAAAGCCATATTTTCAGATCCTTTTTAAAGTTCTTAAAATATTTTTGCACTCGGAGTTCAACAGGTATTGTATGCCTCAATTTAGGTCCTTGGAGAGAGGATACACCCTACCCCAGTGGAGGAGTGGTACCGGGGAGTAGGTCTATAGGGCAGTCAAATCTCAGATGAGATGGAAGGATGTCCACATTCCTCTTGGAGAAGACATTGGCGAAGTCCGCATAATGCTCCAGGATTCCAGGCATTACGGCTGCCAGGGTTATCTGTGGGTGTGGCTCCACTCGCTTCATGCAGGAATGAAGACAGAGTAGGCTCCATTCGGAGAGTTATAACATTGCCCAGTTGAATTGAGGAAAGTGGCGCTATAGCCAGGGTAGACCCAGGATTATAGGATGCATATGTTATGTTATTATATATGTTCTGTTGTAACCCACCTCGAACTTTGGGGGGCATGGGAAATAAGCACTAGGGGTGTGCATTCGTTTTGAACTTAAATGTAAAACGCTACTTTTTTTTTTTTTAACTTAAAAAAGTGATGAGGCGAAAATGATCGGATTTCCAACTTATTCAACATAGCTATGTTGAATAAGTTGGAAATCGCGATTGTTGATCCAAAATAAAAATTTAAACCCCTCACCTTCCTTAATCCCCCCCCCAAAGACTTACCACAACTCCCTGGTGGTCCAGCGAGGAGTCAGGACGCCATTACTGAACTCCTTTGCGAGGAGCACGTGATGTCGGCGCCACGTCGGAGTGACGCGGCGTCACGTGATTCCCCACGGGTTCGCTCCGGGACCCTCGTTCGACCCAAAAGGAACTTTTGGCCAGCTTGGGGGGGGGCTCCTGACACCCCCAAGCTGGCCAAAAGTTCCTTTAGGGTTGAACGAGGGTCCCGGAGCGAACCCGCGGGGAATCACGTGACGTCGGCGCCATGTCGGAGTGACGCCGACGTCACGTGCTCCTCGCAAAGGAGTTCATAAATGGTGTCCTGACCCCGCTGGACCACCAGGGAGTTTTGGTAAGTCTTGGGGGGGGGGGGATTAAGGAGGGTGAAGGATTTAAATTTTTATTTGCACATATGGACATAGACTCAACTTATGGAATTCTCCATATGTCCATATTGACCGCAAATGACCCCCCCCTTTCGACTTATGGACTTATGAACATAAACATTTGGTCTGCACATCCCTAATAAGCACTTTTAAATAAATAAATAAATGTATCTAGGATGAACTCAATCCACTTCTCATGGAGAGTGGCAAACCTCATTAGAACTGGAGTAGAGATCTGGGTGATCCTCCCCGATAAGGGGGTCTTCATGGATGGATGTGACGACCAGAGGTGTTTCTAAGGAAGGTAGGACATAGGCAGTTCTCTTGCCATCCAAGTTTGGCAGCAAGCATCCGGAACTCAAGAGTGTAGTCACTATTGCCCCTGCTTAAGATGCAGTAGGTCCATGCTGGTAGTGGCCAATCTCCTTGGATTGTCAAAGGTTTTCTTAAAGGTGGAGATGAAGTGCGGGAGATACTGCAGGACAGAGTCTGCACACTCCCAGAATGGGGACGCCCATGCCAGAATTTTGCCTTTCAGACGCGAGAGGATGAAAATAGCCTTTGTGGCATCACCTGGGAATGCTGTGGGTTGTAAGGAGAAATGCATGTAGCATTGGTTGATAAACCCCCAACATTGTTTTGGGTCTCTGTTGTAATGCGGCGGTGCAGGTAGTGGAATGAATGGACATGCCGGTGTAGCCTACGGGGATGGACCAGAAGTGATCAGCGATGATTTCATCATCAGAGAGAAGGAGTCTAACCGAGTATTTAGGTGCTTGATGGAGGCTGCCAGAGCATTGAGAAACCGCTGTGGCTCTTGTATCTTGTGTTAGTCCCAGAATGGTCAGGAGAGCGGCGGCCTCTGCCGGGTCCATGGCCTCGGCAACCTGTTGGGGAAGTGGACACTCGAACCGAGGAGTAGTTGACGCTGCCTGTGGGATAGACCCCCACAGGTCTCCTCCGTCAGTAGGCAAGGCTGGACAGAAAGCAGAGGCCAGTTGGAGCTTCACTAATACCAGCCCTCGTTCCCCGCAGGTTGAGCCCATGGGTACCGGGGCCGGCTGGACCTAGGTGGGCCTCTACATGGATGATCCCGTATGGAAAGGGGCAGGCAATACTACTCAAAGTAAGGTCTAGGTCAGAGGCAGGCGGTGATACTCAGAGTTAGGTCTAGGCAGAAGTTCAGGGCTGGCGGCTATACTCGAAGTCAGGTCCAGGCAGAAGGTCAGAAGCTGAATGTCTGTCCAGCGTCAGGAGCAATGGAAGGTAAGAACAGAGGGAGACAGGAATGCAGGAAGGCATGAACACTGGAGAGCAAGAACACTGGAATTCAGCTCTAGGAGAGTGAAGGGTCTTGTTGCCAAGGCAAGTCCAGATTGGAGTGACACCTTCCACAATGAGGAATAACCCACACTCTGGTACCTTTGTTTAACTGATGGTGGCAGAAGATCATAACATTTTTCCCAAGCTAGCTTATACTCTGGATATACGCTTCTGGCTAGATAACACACATCCATCTGTCCAATTACATAAGTGACATCATTTGTTCATGTCACACCTCATAAAAAGGTGGTTTATTGGAAACCCATTTCATCAGAATACTCTTATGGGCCACTAATAAAGCCATCTTAAGAAAATGTGAGTAACCCTTTGGAATAGGGGATACCAAATACGCAAAGTCCCTCATAAGCAACACCTCCCCCCTGAAAGGGTAGTATCACCATGACACATTTTGCCAAGGTTGCTATCAGTTCCTGCCAAAATGTTAAATTAGAGTTGCACATAAATAAAAGGATGACCAAAGTCCTTTTCTCCATTTTACATTTATGGCATTCATCTGAATTCACAGTTCTCATCTTATTTAAACGTACTCTATCAACATATCAGTGGTCCAAGATTTTATATTGCATCTCTTTATAGCTGACAGCTATTGGAAGTCTATGCAACTTTCCTGCTTATTTATTCTTATATTCTGCTTTTCAGGCACTTTAAAAGCAGTTTATATTCAGGTACTGTAGGTTTATGGAATATGGCCTTCAATCTATCAGAAGGCATCTCTGGCTCACATTCTCTCTTCCAATACTCTACCTCCCCATTTAAATCTGACTTTCCCATCATTTGTTTACAATAGATGTACCAGTTGGATAAAGAGTTCTTCCCCTTCCCAATTTGCTCCATCAAATTTGCAATGTTCAACTCTCTTTTAAGTCTATCCAGAGAGAGATTCAATGATGTAAAATAATGTTGAACTTGAAGAAAACCATATAAGTGGATAGAAGGTAAGTAAAATACTTACTACAATTGCTGAAAGTATATAGGGGGCAGCCCATTTCTTCAGCAAGCAGTTGCTGAATGGTCGAGAGCCTTCTATTCTTACAATCTTTGAATATAGGGTTATGCATCCTCAGGGTAAAAAATAAATTTTCTTGTATAGGAAGAAAATTAAAGGACTGTGGAGCCATTCCTATCTTTTTACAAAAGGATTTCCATGCATATAATAAAGTTTGCAAAAATATGTCCTCTGAACTCCCCTGGAATGCCAGTATCAGTGAGGTGAATTAGATTAAGTGGATCCTATGGTGCTGTCAATAATTCTAGACTATGCCAAAAATATTTGCATTTCTCTCCTATCGCCTTGCCAATATAACACATCTGACAAATCAAATTTTAAAGAGAGAAATCGAGAGCCTCAGTATCTCCCAAAGATCTTCTTCTGACCAACTTGGCATAATCCCTATCCTAGGCTGTCTGCCACACCACAACTAACATTGTTCTGAGAGAAACCAAATCCTCCAGCTTCAACCAGCAGGGAAACATCTGAAGCCTATGGAACAGTTAAGGCAATACAAGAATTTTAAACAATGTATTTCTTCCCACTAACACGATCGGTAACTCCTTCCATGTCTGCAATTGTTTTGCCAGGCCCTCTAATATATGTCCAAAATTAATCTGATACAATGAAGATAAATCCTTTGGAATCCATACCCCTAGGTGTTTTAGTTTAAGTGGAACCCAACAAAAGGGGAAAGGGCTCTGCTACTGGTCCATTAAAGAAAAACACAAGGGCAGAGCCTCAGACTTGTCAAAGTTTATTTTTAATCCCACAAATGATTCTTAGGCATTAAAAGTCCATAACATCGGTTCCATAGCCCTCCGAGCATCACCTACAAAAAATGAGATATCCACAAAAAGGCAAATTTTCAGCTCTTCCAACCCCAACTGGGCACTATGTACATCTCCACTTTATCTCAGTTTTATGGCTAATGGATCTAAGGTTAACACAAAAAGTAAGACAGATAAGGGGCATCCTTGTCTCGCCCCCCCCCCCCCCCCCACCACCCCGAAGTTCAAATTTCCTGAAAAAGGTCCCATTGACCAATATTCTGGCCTTTGGGGACATCTATAACAACTTAATCCAGTCTACAAAGGTTCCCAATATGCCATATTGATCCAAGACCCAGAACAATGAGGACCAGATCACTTTATCAAAAGCCTTTTCTGTGTCTAGATTCAGCACCATAAATTCATCCTTATACAATTTAGCGCTCACTCAAATCACACGCAATTTAAGAATATTATTAACTCCCTGCCTACTAGGAGCAAAGCCTATTTATTTGGACTCTACTAGATCAGGGAGAACCCCCTTCAATCTGATTTCCAGTACAGATACTTGCATTTTTGCATACATTGAGAAGAGATACAGGGCGGTATGCAGAGGGGCTCCCAAGGTCTCTTCCTTTTTTTGGTAACACAATGATAACTGTCTGGTTCATACTTGAAGTATACACGCCATTATGTAGTGCATGACTAAACATAGATGGTAATGGCTTAAGCAATTGAAATTTAAGAATTTTATAAAATTCGGGTCCCCATCCACTTCAGGAGCCTTTCCCAATATCTCTCCCTATAGCTCAGAAAATCTCAGCTTCTGAAACAGGCACATCTAAAATCAATTGCTCACTCAATACCTCAGATAACCAGATATCTTTGATCCCATGCTACCACATCTACCTGGTTTTGTGCATATAAAGCTTCATAATATGCTTGAAACACCTCTAAGATATTCCCAGTAGGGATGTGCATCGTTTTTATGACGAATTAAAATATCATACAATATTTCATAATTCATCATGTATCGGTAAAACCGATAAACGATTGCATTTTCTCTGAATTTTCGTGAAAAAATCGTTCACGTATTTGTGTGCACTAACGGGAGTTACTGCGCGCTATATAGCTCATAGTGCGCAGTAACACCGATTACAGAGTGCTGTTTCATGCTGTTACAGTATGCAGTGATGTCCCATAGTGTGCACTGATGCAGACTGTACTGCGCACTAACAGTGATTAGTGCGCAGTCTGCTCGGGTGGTACTGCGCCCTAAGTCTGCATACTAAGAGAAAATGATATTAATTTGACACTTTTTGGTCAATTTAGGAATGAATATGTATTCCTATTGGCTGTCTTCTTGTTATTTATTCATGTTACCAAGGCTCCCACTGAGGTGGTGTTTTTATATATGGGGGATGGGAAATGGGAATGGGTGGTAGCTTGACAAAACGTAATGTCATCAGTCATGTGACTAGAACTTGTTTGTTTATTATTTTTGTTACCAGGCACTGGCACATGAAATGCTAGTGCATGTTTTGAATTTGCCAATCCCTGTGCATTTTAGAAAGGGGGTCCTGGAATTGTATATGCATTATGCACACACTTCTAAATTTCCAATCCTGCTTTATAGAAACATAGAAATGACGGCAGAAGAAGACCGAATGGCCCATCCAGTCTGCCCAGCAAGCCTCACACATTTTTTCTCTCATTCTTATCTGTTACTCTTAGCTCCTTGTTCTATTCCCCTTCCACCCCCACCATTAATGTAGAGAGCAGTGATGGAGCTGCATGCAAGTGAAATATCTAGCTTGATTAGTTAGGGGTAGTAGGGGCAGTAACCGCCGCGATAAGCAAGCTACACCCATGCTTATTTGTTTTACCTAGACTATGTTGTACAGCTCTTGTTGGTTTTTTTTTTTTTTTTCTTCTCCCCTGCTGTAGAAGCAGAGAGCCATGCTGGATATGCATTGAAAGTGAAGTATCAGGCACATTTGGTTGGGGTAGTAACCGCCGTAACAAGCCAGCTACTCCTCGCTTTGTGATTGCGAATCCTTTTTTTTTCTTCACCCCTGTCGTTGAAGCTATGCAGGATATGCGTGAAGCATCAGTTTTTTTTTTTTTGTTTTTTTTTTTCCCCCTGCCCTTGAAGCAGAGAGCTATGCTGGAAATGCGTGATGTATCAGTCTTTCTCCCATGCCGATGCAGGAGAGAACCATGCTGGATATGCATGGAAAGTGAAGTATCAGGCACATTTGGTTTGGGGTAGTAACTGCCGTAACAAGCCAGCTACTCCCCGCATTTTGAGTGCGAACCCTTTTTCTTCTCCTTTGCCGTTGTAGCAGAGAGCTCTGCTGGATGTGTGAAGTATCAGTTATTCTTCTCCCCTGTCATTGAAGCAGAGAGCTATGCTGTATATGCATTGAAAGTGAAGTATCAGGCATATTTGGTTTGGGGTAGTAACCGCCGTAACAAGCCAGCTACTCCCCTCTTTATGAGTGCAAATCCTTTTTTCCATTACCTCTTGCTGTTGAAGCTTAGAGTGATGTAGGAGTCACAGTAAGCATGTGTATGTTTATTTAGTAAGGGTATTGTGTCAATAGCCATCATTCTGGCGAGTCACCCACTCTTCATTGGTTTATTTTCCCTCCTACTTTTACTCACTAGCTAAGCTATATAATAAGGGGTTCTCTGCTTGTGTGTTGCTTTTGTTTGGTGGGGTTTCAGGAGAAACATCAGCTCTTTATTCAATCTATTAGAGTTCTACTAGATTTATATCAACCTACTCGATTTATATTGATTTATTATATCAGTCAATCAATAATTAATTTCTAGCTGGTGATTGATGCTAAATATTAAATAATATCAGTCTTTCTTGTTAAGGGGAAGCTCCTAGCTATAGTGTTACTAGCATAGGTAGCTAGCTTAGCTAGCAGCTACTCCTAGCTAGCTAGGCTACTAGCCTAGTGTCACTGGCTGGCTACTACATTTATCACTGCAGCATTATGCAGGCCTAGGTAAGCACCAGTCACGTCAGTGCTTTCTGTGCAGTGCAGCAGTAGTGTTTTAGTAGATTTTTATTTATATCAATCAGTATTAGCTGCAGCTGGTTATTGATACTAAAATATCAATCTAACTAATGTCTCACTCACTGCTGTGCCAGTGTGTTGGTGCTGGACTTGCACTTGCAGCTTGACTGAGCCTGGCTGGCGGTTATAATTTATAAATCACTCAGTAGCGCTGGTATAATTTCTTATTAAGGGGGTAGCTCGCAACTATAGTGCTACTACTACTAGCTAGCTAGCTAGTTATCTATCCTAGTGTTAGTGGCTACTAGCCAGTGAGCCACTAGTCAGAACCCTAGTCACTCACTATATATCCTATCTTCTGTCCTGTGCTCTGGGGCTATTAGCTGGCCTAGCTATAAAGTTTTAAAAATACCAAACTAGTTTCTCATTCACAACTGCTGTGACAGCCTACTTGTTGTTGGTGCTGGACTTGAACTTGCAGCTTGACTGAGCCTGGCTGGTGGTTATAAATCAGTAGCACTAGTATAATTTCTTATTAAGGGGTAGCTCACTCCTATAGTGCTACTACCAGTGAGCCACTAGTCAGATCACTAGTCAAGTAGTCAGTGATCACTCAATATATTATATATTATATAATATATAATATATATTCTATCCTCTATCCTGTGCTCTGGGGCTATTATTAGCTGCTATAGCTATAAAGTTTTAAAATGATTGGTGGTAAGAAAAGTACTGGTGGTAGAAGTGCTAGTACTAGTACTGCTACCAGAAAGAGAAGTCTGCCAGTCCCTAGAAAAAAACTGCAATGTTTTGAGAAGAATGATGCCCCTTCTAATGCATGTGAGGATGTAGAAGTGCAAGGTAACTTGCAGGACAAGGAAGGAGCAAAATCAGAACAATGTAAGGGAAAGGTCAAATCTGTGCGGCGTACTTCATTCTTAGATGAAAGAACAGTGCTAGAGAAAGTCATTGTATTCAGAAAACCTTGCTCCAGTGAGGAACTATCCACCTCAATTTTAAACGCCATACCTGAACTTGACTGCTCCAGCCCGGAAGCTGCCATTGCCTCCTGGAATAGCATCACACTTGACATTGCCGATAAACTATGTCATATAGCCAAACGCGAAATACAACCCACTACAAAAATTCGCCAACCTTGGTACACAGCTGACCTAAAAATCCTAAAAAACAAGCTGAGACAGCTGGAAAGGACTTGGCGTAAAGACCCCTCTCCACAACACACCTCCAGATACAAATCTGCACTTCATCACTATAGAAAATCCACATTCAACTCTAAACGCGACTTCTATGCAGTCAAAATTCACCAGTACGCATACAACCCTAAGGCTCTCTTCGCCTTTGTATCAGATCTTACAAAGTCATCCCAACCCCCCATTCCAGATAATGAAGCTTCTTCTAGATGTGAAGAAATTGCCCAGCACTTCCTTACAAAAATTTCCAAGATTCTGCTCAATTTCCAGCACACAGCCCACTTCAACCTCACCTCATCCTTCCCTAGCCCATACCACATCACCACTACCCTGGAAGCTCTGGAACTCACTTCTGCCAAGGAAGTTGAATCTATTCTCAAAAAAATCAAACCCGCCTGCCACCCTTCAGGCACCATCCCCACAAAAACCCTCCTCTCTATTCCGAACACCATTGCCAAACCCATTGCCAACATCATCAACTCCTCCCTTGCTTCAGGCACTGTCCCTGACACCCCTCAAACAGGCAATCGTCAAGCCCCTGCTTAAAAAACCTTCCCTCGACCCTAAAGACCCCTCCAATTTCCGGACCATTTCTAACCTTCCTTTTATTGCTAAGATTATGGAAAGGATAGTCAACTCTCAACTCTCTGAATATCTTGATAACAATAACTTTCTGCATCCGGCCCAGTTTGGATTCCGTAAGCATCTTAACACTGAAACTCTCCTACTCACCCTTTCTGATCACATTATCAAAGGCCTTGACCAAGGCAAATGCTTCCTCCTAATCCTCCTTGATATATCTGCTGCTTTTGATACTATCGATCACAACCACCTAATCTCCCGGCTTTCTGAAATAGGCATCTCAGGTCTGGCCCTCCTATGGTTCAGATCCTACTTATCCAACAGAAAATTTGCCGTTAAAATTGGTAACTCAAACTCATCCCTCTACCCTCTCTCCCAAGGCATCCCACAAGGTTCCTCCTTTTCTTCCACATTATTTAACATTTACCTTACACCCCTCTGTCGATTACTAACCGACCTTGGCCTTAAATTCTATTTATATGCTGATGACGTCCAAATAGTCATCCCCATTCATGACTCCCTATCGGATGCCTTGATGCACTGGAATAGATGCCTCACCTCCATAAACAACCTCCTCACTAACCTTCATCTCTCCTTAAATACTACCAAAACCGAACTTCTACTCATATCTCATCACCAACCCCCCAAACCTCTCATTTCCAATGACCCGGCCTTTACTGCCTTTTCCTCCCAGCCATGCGTAAGAGACTTGGGGGTCCTCCTTGACCGCAACTAAACCTAAAAAAATACATCAACGCTATCCTCAAAGAAGGCTTTTTTAAGCTCAACATTCTCAAAAAACTCAGACCTCTGCTCCATCATCATGATTTCCGGACCGTCATTCAAGCCACCCTCACCTCCAAGATTGACTATTGCAATTCCTTGCTGCTGGGGCTTCCATACTCCACTATAAAACCCTTGCAAATGCTCCAAAACACAGTTGCCAGGGTCATTACCAACACACGGAAATCAGCACATATCACCCCTATACTCAAAGACCTCCACTGGCTCCCCATTCCCTCCCGCATTCTATTCAAAACCCTCTCCATAATTCACAAGTCCATCTACTCCTACAATTCCAATTGGCTAGATAATCCCTTCCACCTCTCATGCTCAAACAGACCCACTACGACCAACAATAAAGGAACCATCCAAGTTCCCTCACTCAAAAAGGCTCATCTCTCGTCCACAAGGGATCGTGCAATCTCCATTGCAGGTCCTAAACACTGGAATGCTCTACCTGCTCCTCTCCGCCTTGAACCCTGCACCTTAAAATTCAGAAAAAAATTAAAGACCTGGCTGTTCAGGCAAGCTTTCCCAGACTAGTATCACACACTGCGCAGTTACCTAAGTCCTTTATACCTTGTATAGCTTTGCTGCATCCCCTTTAGTTCTATTCCTTTAGTTTTTCCCCTGTACATAGCTTAACCCCTGTACATACTTTTACCCCATACCATCCCACTATATATCTGTACATATCGTTATTCTTCATTTTATATCTTACGTTGCTGTTCAATTTTTCGCCTCTTATTTCTCTCTGTCTTTTGGTTCAATTCCCCTACCCCACCCCTTTTCATTGTATTTTCCTACCTGTCAGTTCAATTGTAAACCGGTATGATGTGGTGCACTAATGTCGGTATATAAAAATTTGAAATAAATAAATAAATGATGAATCAGATTTTGATGATGATGATGAGGAGGATGACTATGTTGATGATCAGGGTTTCTTGACTAGTAAAAATTCTGATGAGGAGGAGGAGAACACCACCAATGAGAATGTACTGTCAGATGGTGATAATAGTCCGATTGTAAAAACCACTGCTAGTGCGAGTATCATCCCTAAACCATTTGAACATCAGCAAGTGAATACAACAACAACTACTTCTTCTACTTCTTCTACTACTACTTCTACTATGAAAATGACAATAAGTGTCCAGCCTAGAGTAAAGGACAGTAGGAAGACATCTAAGATTTGGAATCATTTTCATATTGTGGCTGATCGGAGATTTGGTGAATGTATCCATTGTAAAAAGATGGTGAGCCATGGAAGAATTATTGGACATCGTATTAACAGCAACATGAAATATTACCTTGAAAGAGAACATAGAGCACTGTTGCTTGCAGAAGAAGCTGGGAAAGCAACATGGAAGCCACAGAAGGAAAGTAGTTCAGAAGATTGTGTGCATGTGAAGCAGAAGCAGTCTCCTTCTCCTCTTCCCCGGCAGCAGCGGCAAGCTACTATTGAGCAGATGGGGTGGTGTCCTTCTTCAATTTCACAGATTAGGAAGCAAGTAATATCCAAAGTGGTGACACGACAAATTGCTGTAATGATTGCTGTGGATGATCAGCCACTGCAGATTGTAGAGATTGATGGATTTAAGCAGCTGATCCATCTTTTAACCCCTGACTACAAAATTCCTTCAAGAACTACATTTAGCCTTTGGGTGATTCCTTCCCTATATACACAATGTCATGCTCACATACAGATCGTGATGGCAAGGGCAAAGGGGATGAGCATACATCTCACCACTGATGTTTGGACTAGTATGAATGCAATGCATGCATATTTGTCTCTAACAGCACATTGGTGGCAGCTGGATGAGGCATTAACTGTAAGCAGTGGCAGTAGCACCAGCAGCTCCAAAAAAGTTTCGCCGGGATACCGGTGGGCTTTACTGCATACTCAAGTGCTAGACAAGAGACATACTTCCGAAAATATCTTACAGGCAATTCAGGGGATGATGAAAGGATGGAAAGGGTTACTTAGAAGCAGTGATATGGCATGTTTAAATGGATATGTCATTACTGACAATGGTGCCAATATTGTTAAGGCTCTGGCTGATGGTGGATTCAAGGCCATCTGATGCTTTGTACATACACTGCACCTGGTAGTGAGGGATGCTTTGGGGCTAAGTGGCAAGGAAATGCAAGGTGGTACTAGTCAAGTTCTGAAGCAGTTGATTGAAAAGTATCGCAAAATAGCTGGGCATTTCAATCACAGTGTAAAAAGTGGGAAGGAACTCAGAGAGAAGCAAATAGCAGTTAGGGCACCATTGCACAACCTTGTTCAAGATGTGCCTACCAGATGGAAGTCTACTTATCTTATGTGAAGAGGTTGTGTGAACAGCAGGCACCTATGCATGATTTGGCATTGGAATCTGAAATTGGATTGGAAAGTCCTCTTGGATGTCAGGACTGGACAAACATTGCACAGATGGTGCATGTCCTCGAGCCTTTCAAAGAATATACTGATGAACTGAGTGCAGCTACGACCACGTTAGGTGATGTCATCCCTATAATATACCATCTGGAGCAGGTATTAGAGGAATTTCTGCATCAGCCAGATTTCTTGAAGGAAGTGTTGCAGCTTGTGAAATGCTTAAAGGAGGAAGTACAGAAAAGGTTGAAACCTCTCATGCAAAGGGATTGCTATATGTTAATCACTATGTGTGACCCACGTGTGAAAGGCAATTTTGCTGTCAAGTGCAATGCTCTTACACACTGGAAAAATAAGTTGATTATAATGGTTGAAAAGATGTCAAAGAGGGATGACGAATTAGGATCTCAGTCTCCATCTCCAACTCAATCCTGCTCAACTGCTTCCACCAGCTCCTTCCCTCTCATGACAGCCCATCCTCCTCCCAAATTTCATCAAATGGATGCCATTTCAAAAGAAAGAGCATCACTTCTTGGCAGAATTGTGAGTGGTGCTGCTAACCAGCAGCAATACCTGCAAGAGAAGCTTTCAGAAATCCATGTGAAGAGTTTTCTGTCTGAGCCAGTTCAGAGCATGGACTCAGATCCCCTGAGATATTGGGCAGAAAAAGCTTCAATGTGGCCTGATCTTGCCATAGTAGCACAGTACTTTCTTTCCTGCCCACCAACCAGTGTGCAAAGTGAAAGAGTATTTTCAATGACAGGGAACATTGTGAGTCCACACCATGCATGTTTGTCTCTAGACTTAGTACAGAAATTGGTTTTCATCAAAATGAACCTTCCACTGCTTGGGAACCTGAACATTCCCTGTGACTGGGAGGAGGAGTAAGCCTCTTGTCTAGGCCCGGGATGCAAGATCAGTTGGGGACACAGCAGGACAGAGCATTTATCATGTCTTGTGACTCCCTGACTGGCTTCTTCATGAAGCCCCGTCCTGCTGCGTCCCCAATACCGCCTGTTGGGGCGCACTACAGCCTGCCATCAAGTCAGCCCTGATCCTGCCTCCTGTCCAGGCCCGAGATGCAAGGTCGAGGGCTGAAATAGAGGCTTTGTTCTGTGTAGCTATGCTCCCAGCACCATCCGCTGGGGCACCCAGCAGTGCCGCTGACACCACACTGCCGCTGCTGCCCCTTGTGGCCCCCAGAAGAAGCCAGTCCGGGAGTCACAAGGCATATGATGAAAACACTCCATCCTGATGCACACAGGCTTCTCAGTCCCATGCTCTCTCTCACCCCCCAGACACAACACACACACAGACTTCTCAGTCCCACACTCTCTCTCGCCCAACTCCGAGGCAGGACCCAGCCGGGTTCCTTTATCTGCCTCCCTTCCCCCAGCATCCACCTCTGAGGCCGGTCCCAGTCAGGTTCCTTCATCTGCCTCCCCCAGTGTCCATTTCCAAGGCTGGACCCATCCGGATTCCTTCCTCTGCCTCCCCCAGCGTCCACCTCCGAGGCTGGACCCAGCTGGGTTCCTTCCTCTGCCTCCTTTCCTCCAGCATCCACCTCTGAGGCCGGTCCCAGCTGGGTTCCTTCCTCTGCCTCCCCCAGCATCCACCTCCGAGGCCGGACCCAGCCAGGTTCCTTCCTCTGCCTCCCCCAGCATCCACCTCTGAGGCCAGACCCAGCTGGGTTCCTTCCTCTGCCTCCTTTCCCCCAGCGTCCACCTCCCAGGCCAGACCCAGTTGGGTTCCTTCCTCTGCCTCCCCCAGTGTCAATCTCCGAGGCCGAACCTAGCCGGGTTCCTTCCTCTGGCTCTTTTCCTCCAGAGTCTCATAGTCTTTTCCAAAACAAAATAATTGTGTGAATGAAGTATGAAAGAATTTCATGGCCAATGCAATAAAGTAAGTGCAAAGATCTTCAGAAATAATAATAAAAATATAATATTAGAAAAAGAAAAACTGAGCCCCCAGCAGTTGTGTATTTCTGAAGGATGTTTTTGATGATTCTGCTTTCTCTTACTCCTACTTTAGTATCACAAACATTACATTTGGCGCTTTAAATGGCTGCCTTGGTCATATATGTGTTGCAATAGCTTGAGTGCAGTACAGTGCACAATATTGCATTGGCCAGTTTGAAAGATGTGTCAATAGTCAGTAGCCATGGTTGAAGCCTTGACGTTGGCGCTACTGCTCACAAGTATACAACTTGTGCTAATTCAACCAGACTGAACTGTTTGCACTTTGGCTGTGAAACCTTGCTTAGCATCATGAATGCATGGACGGGGGCAGGACACTGGGCACTGGGCACTGCTGCTTCTGCTCCTCCCCCCACCACCACTCCCCCAGCACCACGAAGGGCCGGAGGTGGCGGCGGTGGTGGTGGCAGCCAAAGTTGTTCCTTGCGTACGATTGTCCACTTCTCTTTCTTTCTCACTCGCCTACTCTGTCAAATCCCTCCCCCCCTCCCGGTGTACATTGTAGCACCATTCCCGTGCGCCCCCAGACCGGCAATGGCCTTTCAAGAAGCACTTGTTCACAGACAGTCGGTGTTCCTGTCACCTCATGTCCTGCTCCTTCCCTTCCGGCTTGCACATGCGCGGCAGAGCTGCTCTCTACTGCACATTTGTGGCACGTCGGTCAGGGTTCATTTATCTGTATTGATATTACCTGGCCCACTGGCTATGACTGTTGCCTCCATCCTCCTCTGGTGGCATCTGCTGCTGGGCCCAGGAAGCCCCGCCTTGTCCCTGCCGGGGTGTGGTTCTTTACAAGACAGATCAAAATTCAGAGAACAGCAGTTAAAATTTTAAAAACAGGAATGAGATCAGACACAAGCATTCATTCACTGTTATAATAAACAAACATTATTAAACACAAATTCCATTACAATGAATCAAATAATATTTGTGTACTTGTGTAGTATTCTGAAAACTACCTACCAGGCAAGGGATGGGACAGGGTTCTGCGGATCTCCTCGAGCCACTCACCCTCGTGATATCTCAAAAGGTGACCTGAGAATTAGAGGGATATACAGGAAAAAGAATAACATTGATTAATAATTACAACATGCCCAAGTTTTGCCTTGACCTACTAGGTTATTTGTTATGCAACATAGAAAAGTTAGTAATAAAAAAATACTATTTTATACTTAGTTATCTTTCAATGTGGCATTCAAAATCCCAAATACCACCATTTCAAAATGATAAATATAAATATTAATACCACAGATAACTTTCTTTCTTTTGTAGTCTAGTTACTAAGTAAGTATAGTATAGGGTAAGGGTGGTACACTACTACTATTTCTGTTCTTCTAAAATATATTTATTTTAAATTGTTACTGTACTTATAATTTTATATAACTCACTCTGTGCTACTACTAGTACTCATATTCTATTCAATTTCAAATACAAAATATAAATAATTGACCAACAGTATTATCTCTCACCTTTCTTCTTGAGATCTTTGATCTCACGAGGGTAAGAGGCTCGCCGGCAAAACTCCTCCTGGAGAGAGGCCCAGGCAGCAGTCTCCCTTTCCAGGTTAGGCCTTCTGCCTGAGTGGGTGGACAGGTTCCTCTCATCCAGGAGGATTAGCCGGGCTAGTAGGTCCACTTCAGCCTGCATAAAGCGGGGCTTCCTGGACATGAATTTGCCACTAGAGGAGGACGATGGGGGGGGGGGGGGGGGGTATCCAATTCCCTATCACATTCTATTCTACAATGAGAAAATAAAAAAGAAGATGAAAAAAAAGTATGTGCTTTAGGACAGCTGTCTGTTCAGAAGCTCACACCTGAATGCAGGGGGCTGTCTCATCCATCACATCCCTCCCCTCCCCCCACACCCACACTATTCACAGGCTGGTATATAAGGGAGGGGAGGGGTTGAAGGGCCACGCAGTCCCCCGTCTCTGAAGGTCAGTTGTCTGTTCAGAAGCTCACACCTGAATGCAGGGGGCTGTCTCACCCTTCACATCCCTCCCCCCCACACCCACATACCATTCACTGGCTGGTATATGGGGGAGGGGAGGGGGTGAAGGGCTAGGCAGTCCTCTATCTCTGAAGGACAGCTGTCTGTTCAGAAGCTCAGATGGGCCACAAAGAGAAAATTGGTGAGAAAACTGTGCCCAAGTTTGCAGTTCCTGTGTTAAACCATCTTTGTTCACTAGAGTAGCATAAAGTAAAATGAAGTACTTTGTGCATTAAACTTTTTTTTCCTCTAAAGAAACTTTACATAAAATGAAATAAAGTACTTGTCTTCATTTAATATTTATTAATATTTGTTACTTTAGTGAAACAAAACATTTAATACAGAAACTTGCAACCTGAGCTTCAAAACATTAATATACTCTAGAAAAACTAAAAAGAAAAAGCTTATAATGCTAGTACTTATACTTACAGTGGATACATTTAGCAAAGAAGAGCAGAATGCAGTCAATGCACTGTGTCCCGAGAGTCTCTCTAGTGCGTGCTATAGTCTGTAGTCTCTGTCTCTGGCTGCTCTCTCTGCTTACTGTGCGGTGAAGTAGCAAAATGGCTGCATGGAATGCCATTGAGCACGCGTGGGATAACGCGCACTAACCGAGAGCAGTTATAGTTATGGTTCTACTTTCCCATTGGCTATCTCCAATTGTTACTTTTAAACCTTTAAGTAACATTTTTAAGTAGTGCGCACTAACGGGCCTTACTGCGCACTACTGACGATCGCAGTAGTGCGCAGTAAGGCCCTTTAGGGTGCACTAACTCACCGTTACTGTGCACTAACCGAGAGCAGTTACAGTTATGGTTCTACTTTCCCATTGGCTGTCCCCAAGGTGGAAACAGCCAGTTGGGATGCAGAACCATACCTCTAGCTAATGAACACTTGCTGAATTGTTACTTTTAAACCTTTAAGTAACATTTTTCAGTAGTGCGCACTAACGGGCCTTGCCTTACGCACTACTGATGAGGTAGTGTGCACTACCGACGATCGCAGTAGTGCACGGTAAGGCCCGTTAGGGCACACTAACTCGCTTTTAGCGTGCAATAACTCATCGCTAGTGCGCACTAACCGAGAACAGTTACAGTTATGGTTCTACTTTCCCATTGGCTGTCTCCAAGGTGACAGCCAATGTGGAGTCAGCCAATGGGGACACAGAAACATACCTCTAACTAACGAACACTTTCTGAATTGTTACTTTTAAACATTTAAGTAACATTTTTCAGCAATGCGCACTAACAGGCCTTACTGCACACTACTGATGAGGTAGTGTGCACTATCGACGAGATAGTGCGCAGTAAGGCCCAATAGTGTACACTAATGCGCTTCGTGAAAAATCACCGAAAAAAAATTTACGAACTGCAGGACATACAAAATTTCCAGTCTTATGAAGGAACAAATGATTCAGTGAGACCCTAACCTCATCCATAAGCTTTCCTATGGTCATCTGTCATAGAAGAGATATGAAGCTTTTTTGATGCTTGTAACCTATTAGTAAGGTGTAGAATTTCCGCATCTCGTTGTTTCCTTTTTGTAACCCCAAAGGCAATAATTTCTCTCTGTATAACTGCCTTACCAGCTTCCCAGAAAAGAGTAGGAGCAGTATCTGGGGTATCATTAAACTTCTTATATTCATCCCACCTTTCTCTAAGGAAAGCACAAAAGTCTACATCCCTAAATAAGCCAGATCTCATACACCAGGATAGCTGGATGTTATATGACCCTGCCGCAATTTTAAACTTGAGAACACTGGTGCATAATCTGAAACATCGATGGTTCCCACTTGTGTGGCAAGCACAACAGGGAAGAGTGCCTCTGATATTAAAATATAATCCCTTTCTCCAGGATACACATTCCAGATATCCAAGAGTCCCAATTCCGTATTCAAGAATTTCATTCCTTTTCTCACCTCCTTTGAGATTTGGGATTTCTAGGTAGACAACAGTCTTGTCATCTCCATTATCATTAAGCACATTAAAGTCACCTCCAAGAATTAATTTATTGTTATGTATGTGGACCCTTGAGCCGGTGAAAGTAGTTGGAACTACTAAAGGAATATCCCTTATAATTACCTACAGCCAGAATGCGGACAATACTAAAGCTTAGACAGGAACTTCACCTTAGTAGCCCACATTCCCCACAGGTTGAACCTTTGGGTACCAGCGCCAGTAGGACTTACCAGAAAGTCTTTTAGCAGAAAAGAGTCCAGGAAAGATCTAAGACAAGATTGGTGATATTAGGGTTAATAGTAGTCAGATGAGCCAGGCAGATGGTTAAGGCATAAATCACTGAGGTAGCTATGACTCCAGATGTAACAATATAAGATTGAACTTTATTCTTTTAAAAACTCAGCCAAAAATACAGGCCAGAGAAATACACCTTATCACCCACCCTGTTTAACATTTATATACTCCCTCTCTGCCATGTCCTCTCAAATCTAAATCTTAAATTCTATATATATGCCGACGATGTACAAATTTTAATCCCCATATCCAAATCACTGGACTCTACACTCAAATTATGGAACTCTCATCTACAAACGATCAACCACCACCTCTCAAGCATTAACTTGGTGCTCAATACTTCCAAGACTGAACTACTGCTAATCACCCCTGAAGGCAGTCACTTTCATAACCAACTACATTCCAATATACAAATATCCCATGCCCGAGATCTTGGAGTTATACTAGATAGTCACGTAAACTTAAAGCAGTTTATTAGACAAACAACAAGGGAGTGCTTCTACAAGCTACAAGTACTCAAAAAACTCAAACTGCTTCTATTCCATTATGATTTCAGATCTGTCCTTCAAGCCATCCTTCTCTCCAAGATAGACTACTGCAATTCCATCCTGCAAGGTCTACCGACTTCTACTATAAAATCTCTCCAGTTGCTCCAAAATGCAGCAGCGAGAATTTTAACAAATACTAATCGCAGAGCGCATATCTCCCCCATCCTAAAAGATCTTCACTGGCTCCCAGTAAATTTCAGGATCCTTCATAAATCTCTAACAATTATCCATAAAAACATTCGCCATCAAACTCCATTAGATCTTTCACACCCTCTTAAATTGCACTCGACAACCAGACCCTTAAGAGATGCCTACAATGGATCCTTACACGTTCCCTCTATCAAAATAGTTCACCACTCAAACATCAGAGACAGGACATTCTCTATCACAGGACCTTCCATCTGGAACGCCATGCCCCCGGACCTCAGGCAGGAAACCTGTCTACTAACTTTCAAAAAGAAATTAAAGACATGGCTATTCTGCCGAGCCTTCCCAGATACTAGTTCTACAGTCTGATTTAGAATCATCATATCTCTTATGTAAATACTTAAAACGCTAAGCTTGCTCACACTTTATCATGAGGTTCGGCTTCTGCCTCCATCCCATACTCCATTGTATATAGTAACTTATTGTATATAATTATTTATCTTTCATTCTCCCCTTCTTTTTTTCCTCCTCCCAGTTAAGGCAACCTTGTTATAATGTAACTTTTATGCTCCTTCTAAATAGCTCTTGTTTGAATTGTTGGTTATAGTTCTGCTTAGTTCGATGTAAACCGAGTTGATTTGATTTGTATCAAGAAAGTCGGTATATAAAAGCCTTAAATAAATAAATAAATAAATAAATACACGCTTTCTGAGACCACAGGCAATGAGACTGAAGGGAAAAAACACAGCAGAACAAAATAATAAAAACAAGAATCCACCGGAGAAAACCCTGACTGTTGCTTACTCTAAGCAGACTCGTTGCCAAAGCAACCAGAGATGCTGACAACAGCCTTACCCAACCCCACGTGATGATGTGATCCAGAACGTGATGGCATCATCAGCTGCTGCTCGCGCATGCGTCCAGTAAAGAAGATCCGCAGGCAATCGATCCGCCTCAGCCTGCCGGCCTGAGATGCTGCTAACACCCACCGGCGCCCCCTTCCAGAGCGAGCATCATGACGGCTCAAGCCACGCCACCCGCCTTGAAGGAGCAATAGTCTACTGCGACCCAAAACACCGTGTCACCCCCTTCCGTCTCGAAAAAGCACTGAGACCGGGGACCGCGACCAGACTTGTGACTAAAAGAGACCGGGGACCGCGAATAGGCCCACAACCAGTATTAACATTTATATTCTGGGAAGCTGAGTAAAAGGGTCACATCAAATGAGAAAAAATCCGAAGAATATATATTGCATGCATAGATGTTGCCAATAATAAATTTGATTCCAAATAGTGTGCCAAACAGAAAGAGATATCTCCCACCCCTCTCATACTTGATGGTCTTTTCCAAATTAAAGGGCAGATCTTTGTGAATAAGAGTGGCTACTCTCATTGTTTCCTGGAGTAGGATGCAAAACTGCAAACAGAAATATTCATTTTCAGGCAGTCACTATTTGGAAAAGCCTAGACATTTGTAGAAATTTGTGCTCAAGAGCCCAAAAGCACATAAGATGCACAGCACCATTTTGAAACTGTGAAGGTTTCCTTGGGCTCATCTACAGCCTTCACCATCTCAGGTAGCAATTCCCTGCCATTCTACTGCTGGTATTAAGGGCTCTGGTCATCTATTAAACTGTGTAGCAGTTGAAAATTTACAAAAACAAAGAACTTTGCCAGATAAGAGATTGTCCAGAAATTACAAACTATGATCTTGACATGGCTTCTAGTTCAATATTTTGTCTAAAAAGGAAGGTAAATGTGCTAACAGCAGCTTTCCAGGCCTCCCCACAAGCTTGCAGCTCTGTGGGAATGGAATACATGTAAATGTTATTTAACACCTACTGTCTCATTTTATCTTTCAACAGCAATACAAAGACTCAGTATCTGCAGTGTCACAGCACATTAATTCCTCTCATCACACACACCCCTCCCCCACATCTGTAGATTTTGGGATTGTGCCGAATGCAGTCTGAGAGACAACATAAACACTGAAAGCATCAAGGACTAATGTTGCTGTCTGTGCAGCCGGATGATGTGCAGTTGCCATGGCAGCAATCAATCTGCTAAATCACCAGTAACATAAACTGATTCAAAGGTAAAGACTGATTTAGGTCAGGCTGTAACACTCCATGGAAAGAGACTTCTCTAACTTCTGATAGATGATTTTGCTTTATGCGGTGTGTGTTCTAGCAAGGCTTGCTGAGGATGCGCCACCGAGAAAACTCATCAGCAAAACTAAAGGATTTCCAGTAAATAACAGTGCTATATCCCACTCATAGCTCCCTGCCAATAGCGGCTGCAGGCTGGACTTTGAGAGTGCTGTCTGCTCAAGACATTGCCTGCTTTGGGTCTGTTGCCAAAATCATTGGGTCTTTTAATAGGCAAACAGCAGCCAAGGTTACACTCTTTAGTATGAAATTGCCATTAGCTGTAGCAAGATCTGGGGGGGGTGCCCAAATGATGAACTGAATATATATATATATATATGTCAGTAGGAAAAGTGCAGAGAAACGTTTGTCTCTGCCAAAAGGCAAGATATTTTACTGAATATAGAGGCATTTGGTAACATATTTAGTAGAGTCTCCAGCTACAGCAAAATTTCCTGAGTGTAATCATGACAATATGTTGATGCCTTTAAATAAATAAATTGCCATGGGCTCAATCTTGTGAAATTCATAGGTATGCAAAGTAATCCAAGGGAGTAGGCGAGATATGAACATCCCCTACACAAAAAAAAAAAAAAAAATCTTACACATCAGAAGAAATTGGACATTTTTGTGGTTCAAAAATGTGGTTGACTTTGAGGCCTGAATGATCAACTTATGCCTTTTTGCTGTATATCTGAATCAAGTGGATAAGACTTCAAATTCTATCTCTAGTTCATAGGTTTATCCTCTACTAAGGCTGGGTAGTTTTGACTAATATTTATTGGGCCTTTAAGTGAAAAACCTCTTAAGTAAAACAGTATATATTTTTGTTGGGAAATGGTCTCATATTCTGTTCCCTCTGTAAACAGCAGTTGTGTTTTACCAGTGGATTGGATATTTTTCTAGGCATTTTTATTTAAGATATCAGTAAAGTAGGGCAAAATGATTCACTTTTAAAAGCTGATCATTTTTCTTCACTAAGGGTTTGATTTAGCCAAGATTTCAAACTGCTGGAAATGCTCAGTCATCCTGAGCATGTGTACTGTGTATTATCATGGCAAACAGCTGGGGCTGGCTCTATTGAAAGCAATATTACTGATTGAAAATTCAGCAGATTTCCATTTTTAACTACTGACAGAGTAAATCAGATACAAAAAGAAAGGGATTTAGGTTAGCAGTACTAGAAAAAAAATATGTATAGATACAGTATGTGTGTATATGTATACATCTCTCTATCTATATCTGAATTATTAAAATGTTGGGGCCTCTGGGTGAGCCTGATGTTGCAGCTGCATATGCACATGGGACTGCCACATCACACAAGACCTCCCAATAGGTGAGGAGGAGAAGCAGCATTAATGGCGGAGGCTAGAGTCTGGGCAGGCTACTATGAGTCCTGCCTGACCCTTTGAAAAGCCAGTGGTGGTGGTGGCAACTGTTAGGCTGACATTGCCTCTTTTGGAGGAGACCTGACAGTGAGATGAGGAGTGGACCTGACAGTGAGATAAGGAGTGGAGGGATTAGCACCATGGGGGAAGGGGGAGGGGCAGAAAGCAGCAGTGATGTCCGAGCTGGGAGGTATTGAGTAAGAAGAAAAATGAAGAGAGGGGATGAATGAGTGGAAGAGAGAGGAGTGAGTGAGTGAAAGGAATGAGAGAAGAAAAGATAATGAGAAAGGATAAGAGAGGAGCAGGAAAAAAAGAAGGTGTTAATTGAGAGTGAGAAGGGGGTTGAGTGAGAAAGTAAGGAGGGGGAAGATGGGTGACTGACAGGGGAAAGGAGAGGAAGGGATGAATGGAAGGAGTGAGAGAGGAGGTAAGATAGGGAGAGGTAAGTGAAGGGAGTGGAATAGAATGCAAGAGGTGAATGGGAGGGAAGTGAGAGGGAAGAGGGTGAGTATGAGAGTAGAGCATAAGTGGCAAAAATGGTAGAGAAGAGTGAGTGAGAGGAAAGGAAAGACAGGACAGGGGTGAATGAAAGGGTGGAGGTGAATGAGAAGAGTGGGAGATTAGGTGAGGGGTGAAAGGGAGGAGACAGTGAGAGAAGAGAAAGGAGGATGGGGTTAGTGGGAGGGAAGAGCATGAGTGGCAAGAAAGGGAGAGGGAAAAGATTGGAAGGGAAAGGAAAAATGGGAGAAGTAAGGGAAGGGAAATGGGGAAGTGAGAGGAGTGGGATAAGTTGCAAGCGGATGGAAGGGAAATGAAGAGAGGGTTAGTGAGAAGAGAGGGAATGAGTGGCATGAGTGGGAGCGGAGGAAGGTGTGGGAGGGATGAATAAGTGTGACAGGAAAGGGAGCGTGCCTGGCAGGATTGGCAAGGGAAAATGAGTGCAACACAACAATGGTTGCTATGGTAATTGTTCTGATTTTCCAGATATCTGACCTGGGTGTCAGTAGATTGCAGATGTGGCATGAAGTGCTTCTTCCCCCTGCCAGCGAGAGGGTGAAATCATATCATAACCAGCTTTCCTCCCTTACACCGAGTTGGGAGTGATGCCCCTTGATGCTCTTGCCTTCTTTGATTCTCCATGCCAGTGGGGATCTGGGATGCGGGGTTATGGCCCTGGTGCGAAGGGATGTGACTGTGGCCCTACGAGCTGTTGGAGTCCTCATCAGGAACAAAGGCAGAGTCAGGCTGGCTGGGGAAAGCAACAGGAATATTGCTGTTTGGCTCCTGCTGCTGTGTGTGAGGCGGGCAGCAGATATGGGGAGCGCAGTGGTGACGTCAGTGACTCACCCCATATTTGGAAGTGGGGGCCAGTGGGGAGCATCTCTCTGTTCAGCTGCAGGCAAAGTCCAGGGGGTGCATCACACTTATGGCAAACCTGGTTAGTGTCAGATGCTGCTGAGGGATTGATCTCACACATAAATAGTCCTGGTCTGAAACCAAGCATGGAAGTTCTGATGCTGGGGAAAGCGAGGGCATTTTTGTACGGCACATTTTTCAGCATGAAGAATGCTGAGGGGCGCTCAAGCACAAGACAGTGACAGTTTTTCATGAGAAGACTTGGGGTTGACAGCTGAAGGGGAAGGGAGCACTGTAGAGCAGCTGCTGTGTGTTTCTTCATGTTCTATATTTTAAGAGAGAAACTGCCGGTTTGAAAAGCAGAGCGTGTTAGGAGAAGCTGAGAGCTGTCCTAGGTCCTGAAAGTCAAGTTAATAGTATGCGAGAATGCGAATTAGAACAAATTTAGCTCAGAAAGTAAGCTATCTGAGAGAACTAGAAAGGAATACATCTTTAAGAAATAAAATTATTTTGAAAAGAAAACCTATTTCTTCAATCTGTAGTCTTAGGTCATCAAGATCACTACAATAGCCTTTGATTTGGGTTGCCCAGTAATATAATTTGGGTTCTAGATCTTGTACAAAAAGCAGCTGCTAGAGATCTGAGAGGTATGGCTTTTCATGACCATATCCGTGCAGATTCAATGCAATTCACTGGCTCCCCATTAAAGGGATAGTGCTATTTAAGTTAAGGATTCTAAACCATAAGCTGTTATATGGAGAGATTATAGCTGTTTGATGACAAGCAAATTACACTGATACAATCCATCTCATGCCTTGAGATCCTCTGGAATGCATTTGTTGGAGACATTTGTTGGAGATTCTGTCTGCCTACATAGGCTTCAGCAGATGATGTTATGGGTTTTTTTCCTTTTACTGCTCCCCTTATTTGGAACCCTCTTCCAAGAGATGTTAGAGAAAAAAAGGATATAAAACATTTTAGAAAAGCTATCAAAACACTGTTTTTTTAAAGGAGATTTTTAATTTATATGCTTTAAATATTTGATGTTTTTGTTTTGTAATGTATTAATAATATTATGTATGTTGTTATTGGATGTTGCGGACTGTGATATTTTTAATAAATAAATAGAATTACATGTGGGCAGAATCACAGAAAGCTGTAGTAAATCTGTTCTTAGGAAGAGGAGTATCTGTGAAGGAGGTGACTGTAATAAAAAAATAAAATCTAGTCCACAGTGAGGCTGAAACTGAGAATTCAAAGGCTGGTTTCTAATCTCCTCATCAGGAATGGAATGTTCAGTCAGTGGCTCACTATGCAGTCAGCAGCAGGGCCAGGCAGCCTGTAAAGCTTGGGACAGGTTTAGGAGACGTTAAGTGAAAAAAGAGCTTATACATTTGTGATATTGACCTGGCTATGAGAATTAACAAAAAGAAAACAATTTCTAAAACCAGTTTGAAAATTCCGAAGAACAATTTCTGATGGGGGAAAAATGATGCTGAAACTAGGGTTTCTGATTTTAGGTGTTTGTAAAATTAGGTGGGGTTTTTTTTCCAGTTAATTAGGGGTTCTTTGTGGGTACCAAAAAATCGGCATTTATTGGTGTATTCGGGGCACAGGTGCTATTGTTGGGTACCTTTTCCAGTTGAATCAAACATACATTAATGCAGCTAAGGAGCGGTGAGCATGGAAAAGCACAAAAACAATGCAGAAGGTCCAGAGCAGGCAAACAAAGGGTGAGAGAGTACTAGGGAAAGTTGTATTTATCTAATACACACCTATTTTAAGTTTTCTACATCAGTGGTGTTTTATTGGGGTTTATCAGTTATTTATTTTAAAATTCTTATATTCTGCTTCTTCCAACAATAGGGATCAGGGCTGATTACATAAACAGAGATGCATAAAATAAAAGTAAATGACACTACAATAACAGTAAAAAAATTTAAACAATCAATTAAAAGCTTCTTTTAAAAAAAGAGTTTTAACTTCCTTCCTAAAAGCTTTAAATACCCCTGCTTTCAAACCTTTAATGGGAGATTATTCCAAAGGGAAGGCACTGAATAGGAGAAAGCCCTCAATCTAATCTCTTGAAGCCTAAATTTCCTCATAGGTGGAACTGCTAGCAAATGTTTTCCGATAGAATATATTGAACGCATCAGGACGTACCTGTTATGGGTCCCAGATTCTGGGAAATCTACCTGGGAGTTGGCATGGGACTGCAAGGCAGGACTCAGGGCAAGACAAGGGCTGGTCTTCTGCCTAGCCAGCCCCCTTCCTTGTAGGTTTAGCCCTTGGGTTCTGGGGGCCAGTAGATATTTGCGGCAGTAGTACATCATAATGGTGAGTCTACACAGGCAGGAAGTGGAACACACGTTGGCATGGCAAGGCTGAACAGGCAAGGCCCAACAGTCAAAGCTTGGACAAAGTAGGCTTGGCAGGCAGGATAATACAGTCAAGCTTGGCAGGCAGGCTGGATACTAACAGAACCTGGAACTAGACAAGACAAGGGTGAGAAAGGGCAAGGAAAGGACTCTGGAATAGGCAGGACTGGATAAAAGATCAGACAGAACAAGACCAACAAGGCAGACTAGGGCAGGACTTAGTCAAGGCATACAAGAGAATCACAGAAGCCCAAAGGCAGCAAGGCTTGAAAAAGACAGAATAGGCCTGAAGGCCCCAAGGCAAGATACAAGAGAGATTAGGCCAAAAACCTCAAGATAGGGAACAAAGTAAGATAGGCCTGAGGGCCTCATGGCAAGGCAAGATATTATAAGGCCTGAAGGTCACAAGGCTAGGAAAGACAAGAGATCCTGAAGGCGACAAGGCTAGGAAAAGCAAGAAGGCCCAATGGCCATAAGGTAAGGCAAGGACCATGGATCAGGTCATGGAGCCAGAAGTGACACCAGGAGAAGACAAGGAGAAAAAGGTAAGGCTGGTTTACATAGGGTTGAGGCTTGGGCGTGGCAAGGCAGTGAGGAGGAGCTTGGCAAGACTAGTGATTAGCACACCAAGGGTCTCTGCTGGTGGGGAGGTTTCATGAAGGTAGGATAAGGCTGCATAGCAGGTGAAATCCTAACACTACTAATGCAATTTCTGGAATAAGGAACATACCCTATCTATATGCAATAGCTTATGAGTCAAAATCAATAGTTTAAATTGTGCCCACCATTTACCCAGCAACCAGTGCAGCTCTCTCAAAACAGGAGTTATATGGTTGTGTAAATTAGTTCCACGTAATACTTGAGGTGCAACATGCTGCACTAGTTGCAAAATGTGGATGAAATTATTAGGTAAACCTACCCATAAGCTATTGTAGTAAGTTTAGAAATCAAAAGTTCTAATTATAAATAAACTTTGTTATCCTTCTTTATGTTATTTGAAGTACTTGTAGAAATATGCATTTGAATGAACTGAATGGGAAAATTGTCTCATTCTGAGAATTCAGAAAATTGCCATCAAATTATTCATTTCAGCAGACGTGTGTGCTATTTGTGAATAGTCTACACTATTTTCCAAAATTAACAACTTGAAAATCCAAGCCTCCCCTCTCTACACAAAAAAAAAGAAGAAATATGATCTGAAATTGTGGAAAAAGTAATAACCGAACACAAAAAAAATAGACTGCATGTCCCTAATCAATATGATTCCTGAGTGAATAAAACAAGTGAGAAAATTACAATACTTGGAGAGTTTGATTTTAGAAAATGTTTATCATGTGTTTACTTTTAAATAGTTTCACAAATATAGTGTCGGCATCCATGATGAATAAAGTTTATATTTACAAAGTTCTAGAGATGAAACTTGATGACTAAGGAGTTAGTTTATATCTACTGAGTTTTTCTTTTGTTTTTTAATTAGGGAGACAGGTGACCCTGAAAGGACCAGAAGACCTGAGCTCACATCAGAAGTTCCTCAACATCCTAAACTTTTAATGGTGAAACTGTGAGCTGACAGAAACTTTATACTTACACCATGTAATATCAATTATACCCTAGCAGAATGCTCATAATCCTTTCTATAATTACAAAAAGTAACAAATCAATTTTTTTTTACTTAACCTGGAGCAGTGCAGCGCTATCCTTTTGTAGAACCTGAATAAAATACATTTTGAGGTAGGAATACAAAGAACTTTAATGTAGTTTTTATATATTCATAACATTTAGAGTAAAATGAAACACATCTGATTTTGAAGATTCTCTGTGATATTTTTATGCATTGATTATAATGTTTTCAACTGATTTAGAATTTACCTGGTTTGCTATAAAATCATTTCCTTCTTGCCAGTTTTAATTTTAAATACCTTTTTAGATATTTGCAATTAACCATATTTATTAATTGTACACACATTCTTTATTTAGAGTCTAATTTTATTTTATATGCACAATCCTTTCTCCCCTACCTCCAGGGAAACCTTGTATGTTTTAATTATTAACTCATGGAAAGGTGGTGTTTTGTTATACTTCACACTAATAGAGAAGAGTGTTTGTCTTAGAAGAGTAGTTTAAGATGAAGACTAATAAACTGAATAAAGAAATTTAGCACTGCTCTGTGATGGCCGGCTACAATATCAACTGGGGGGGAAGAGGAGAGGGAGGATCATTTAGCAGGTGGACAGGAAGGGTTTTAGGGTAGAAGGGTCAGGATGGTGCATGGTGGAGAGATGAAAAACCCTGAAACAGTTGGCAGGAGGAGGCTGACATGGCATGAAGCCCCTCTTCTACTCCTGGCAGCGAGAGGGAGGATTGAATCAGTTGTAGTTGAAGGGAGTTGTGAGAGGGCGAACTAGATAACATGTGAGTAGTAGTAGAGTAGAAGGATTAAAGTTGCATTAGGACAAAAGCGAGACAGTCTGTCTATGGCAGTGGGAGGAGAATCAGAAAGATGCTTTCCTCTGATAAGTTCCCTTGCTTTGTCTGTCTGGTTTCCTTGACATCAGATCCAAGTTCTCCTCTGACCTCACACACTATCATAGGCATCAGGGCTGGTTGCTATGGACCAATGCTTTTCAATATAAACGAAATGAAACGAATGACATAAGCTCATACATTTATGGGAGCAAACAAATCAATTGAATGCAGTATATTCATTGCGGATCGGCTATTCATTTTAAACAAATGCACGTCCCTAGAATTTAATGTTCAAACAAGTTACTACAGATTGGGGGGGGGGGGGGGGGAAGCACTGTTCTCAAGCTCTCTGGTCCAGTAAAGCAAGTTATATAGCTAAGAATGAACATTGAGCTTCTGAAAAGGCCCACCCTATCCTTTCCATCAACATTTTTCAGTATTAAATCATATAATGGAGGGGCTTCCTAAAATGTTCCTTGCTAGTGATATAGATGTCTTCCCAGACACATAGAGGTGAATATTAAAAAAAACCCCCAAACAAACAAGCACTTAGGTTACCTTCGTAAACTGATTATTGACTAAGCCATCGTAAACACATTAGGACACAGAATATACATGGAATTTAAATTCCACACGTGATCTCTGACCTAAAAAATTCATCTCAATGAGGCTATCTAAATGAGCTGATCTGTATGCAAATTAGCTCATTAATAGAGTAACACCTTGCTAATAGAATAACATAGCTTGTTTTAAAGTTTGCAAGCCACACTGTTTGATGAAAGTTAACTACACCTCAAAAGGTGCAGCTAACTTTCCTCCGGGAGCAATGGGATGCTAACGCACATCCTAATGTTCCCAATGGCTTTCCTTACAGGGACCAAAAAAAGTCCCCCCCCCCCCCCGGCCACAGTGCCCAACTCCATGGAATAGTGTTAAATGTTTCGCTGAAATCCAAGTAAACCCCATCCAGTTCACAGCTCTGATCATGTTCTTTGGTCATTCAGTCAAAGCAATTGATCTAATTTGTTTGACAAAATATTCCCCTGGTAGAGCAATGCTGCCTTGGATACTGCACCATGCTTTTTGTTTTGTATTATCCCCATTACCGGTAATTTACTCTCCTCTGAGTTCAGATTAACTGTCCTGCAGTTATTACAACCTCTTTTATTTGTGTTAACAATATACTGTATTACGTAGGTCAATAGATCCTGACTCATTACTAAATTAGGAATAACTTTGTATATTAAGAAAGATAAATAGATATCTTTATAACTACATTTATCTCGCTCTATATCTATAGATAGGAATATACTGTAGATATTATTGTGGCATTCTGTGCTGCTTTTCCTCCTCATTCAAGTTCCCTAACATATTATGAATAGCTAATGCAGTTCACTTTGTAAATCTTTGCAGTCTATTCCTATGGTGTGCTTTGGTGCAGATGATGATTAATATCTGAAAGTTGCTCATCTGAATGAAACAATAAACATGCTACACAAATCCCATTATGTTTAATAAAATTAATCCTCACAATCTTCAGTAATTTGGTGCCATAAATGGGATAATGGAAGTACATTTTACTTTTCATTTATCAACTTATCAGAAACTTCAGAAAGTAGAAAATTAAGCAAGCTATTGTTACGATCCCGGTCACTAGCCTAGTGACCGGGCTCTTACCTTCCTCTGTGGCGCCGCGAACCGCCGGGTTTCTGGCCTCCAGGGCCGCATGGCAGCGGCGTCTCCTCGTGGAGACGCCATCAGAAACTCCTCCCCCCAGCCCTGGTACGCGCGCGCGAAGAGCCGTGTTTTGAGGCGTCTGCACCCGGATGTGCAGACACGCCTCTTTTGACGTCAGCTGATTGAGCAGGGGATTTAAGCCGGGACTTTTGAAGTTGCAATTCGCCTTGCAACGAGGTTTCTCTTCGGAGTGCTAGTTGCCATCGTTCGTCTGCCTGCCTGGTTCCTGACTTCAGCCTGCCTGACTCTGGTATCGTTCGTCTGCCTGCCTGGTTCCTGACTTCAGCCTGCCTGACTCTGGTATCGTTTATCTGCCTGCCTGGTTCCTGACTTCTGCCTGCCTGACTCTGGTATCGTTTATCTGCCTGCCTGGTTCCTGACTTCTGCCTGCCTGATTCTGGTATCGTTTATCTGCCTGCCTGGTTCCTGACTTCTGCCTGCCTGACTCCGGTATCGTTTGCCTGCCCGGTTCCTGATCTCTGCCTGCCTGACTCCGCTCTCTGCCTGCTTGTACCCCGGTTCGTATCGCTTCCTTGGATTCTTCTGTTATCACCTAAGACCCAGCGGTCCGGGTCCCTACAGGCTCCTCCTGGGGGGATCTCGGGCTTCCAGGGCGAAGACTCCTAAGCCCTAGTGACCCGGGCCTCTACAGCTCCTCTGGAGGGGTCACGGGTTCCCAGGTGAAGATTCATCATTTCATCTAGTCTGCCTCCCGTCCGTCTCCCTCCGGCGGTCGGCCCAAGGATCCACTTCCGGATTGGTCAATCACAACAGTTTGCAAGGCCATGGATCCGGCAGATCTCGCTGGGCTTCAGGCCATTCCTGGGTTGGCACAACGCCTGGTGCAGCAGCAACAGGTGTTGGATTCGTTAGTAGCCACGGTTGAGCGCATGGCTACTCGAATGGACAATGAACCTCCTGGACAGGCTCCGCCTCCGGTTCCGGCTCCAGTAGTCACATTCCAGACTCAGACCCAGCTGCCTGCTCCTTCTCGTTATGCTGGGGATGCCAAAGCTTGCCGTGGTTTTCTCAATCAGTGCTATGTGCGGTTCGCTCTACTTCCCAATCAGTTTCCTACTGATGCAGTCAAGGTGGTGTACATTTTCTCCCTGCTGGATGACAAGGCACTGAATTGGGCATCTCCTATGTGGGAGAAGAATGATGCCGCTCTCTCGAGTCTGGACCTCTTTGTGGCTGAGTTCAGAGCCGCGTTCGATGAGCCTGCTCGCCAAACTTCAGCGACTTCGGAGCTCTTGCAAATTCGCCAAGGACCACGTACACTGGCAGAGTACGCTCTGGAGTTCCGCACCCTGGCGCTTGAGGTGGGGTGGCGAGATGATGCCCTTCGGGGGATTTTTCTTGAAGGTCTAGCAGGCCGGATTAAAGACATTCTTGCTGCCAGAGAGCTCCCTGAAGATCTCAATGCTCTCATAGAGCTTGCTGGACGCATTGATCAGCGGTTGCAACAGCGGGCTAGAGAGGTACGCCCACTACGGCGCATGTCGCCACTAGCGCCGGTCTCGTCTAGACCTCTTGCCTCTGTTCCCCGGTCTACGGGGGCTACCGCAACACCATCTTCTGATGAGCCAATGCAGCTGGGAAGAACGGCCGGGAAACGCTCACGCCTAGGAGTAAGGGAGGAGTGTCCCCTGGGCTGTTTGAACGCTGCTCCTCAATGTACGGTACCGGTAACTTTAAAATTTCCCGAGGAGTCTTTTGAAACTCGGGCTCTGATCGACTCAGGGGCTGGAGGAAACTTCATTGCTCAGTCTCTGGTTGAGCGCCTGCAAATAACTACTCAACCTCGGGAGCCCTCCTTGCGAGTCACCTCCATTCAAGGGACCCCATTGGCCGGGAGTATCTCCTTGGTTACAGCTCCGATTTCTCTCCAGACCGGCCTGTTCCACAGCGAGGTGATCTCTTTCCTGGTCTTGGAAAAGTCGGTACATCCTATAGTTTCTTGGCCTACCGTGGGTTACAGCAACACTCTCCTATAATTCACTGGGACAATTTACAGATTGCTCAATGGAGTCCACAGTGCTTCCAGTCCTGCATTACTACTACTGGGAGTTCTCCCATCACTCTGGCACATGCGGGGCCAATTCTTCCGGCGGTGTACAGTGAGTTCTCCGATGTATTTTCTAAGGAAAAGGCGGAGTTGCTGCCACAACACCGTCCCTTCGACTGTGCCATCGAGCTTCTTCCCGGTACTACACCACCCCGGGGTAGGGTGTATCCGTTATCCCAACCAGAGACTAAAGCCATGTCCGATTATATTAAGGAGAACCTCGCTAAGGGGTTTATACGTCAGTCTAAGTCTTCTGCAGGGGCAGGATTCTTTTTTGTAGCCAAAAAGGACGGATCTTTACGTCCTTGCATCGACTACCGTGGTTTAAATAGGATTACTAAAAAGAACCGCTACCTGTTACCCTTGATCCCAGAACTTTTGGACAGACTCCAGGGGGCTCGAGTTTTTACCAAACTGGACCTAAGAGGAGCCTACAATCTAGTGCGCATCCGTCCCGGGGATGAGTGGAAGACTGCTTTCAACACCCGGGACGGGCACTACGAATATCTGGTTATGCCATTCGGCTTGTGCAATGCTCCTGCCGTATTCCAGCATCTCATGAATGAGATTCTTAGGGAACTGCTAACACTTGTGTCATTGTCTATCTGGATGATGTTCTCATATTTTCGCAAGATTTGGATCTCATCGCCGACAGGTCCGGCAAGTTCTTCAGATTCTCCGAGACCAGCACCTTTACGCCAAACTGGAAAAATGTCTCTTTGAGCAGGACTCTTTGCCTTTCTTAGGGTATATCGTGTCTGCCACAGGATTTCGCATGGACCCAGAGAAGGTTTCGGCCATCAAGAAGTGGCCTCAGCCTACAGGATTAAAGGCGTTGCAACGCTTTCTGGGCTTCGCCAACTTTTACAGACACTTTATTCCAGGATACTCCCGGCTGGTGGCACCTTTGACAGCCTTAACAAGGAAAGGAGCGGATGTTCGCCACTGGTCTGCAGAGGCTTGTAAAGCATTTCAAGATTTAAAGGACGCGTTTCTGTTGGATACTTGCCTACGACACCCTGATCCGTCACGTCCCTTCATAGTGGAGGTAGATGCGTCCAGTGTGGCGGTAGGTGCAGTACTTTCTCAGCACTCTAGTGCAGGAACTCTACTCCCATGCTCGTATTTCTCGAAGAGATTCACTCCTGCCGAAAAACAATTACGGTATCGCGATAAAGAACTTCTCGCCATCAAGTTGGCGTTGAGGCATGGAGGCAGTGGCTAGAAGGAGCTCAGCACCAAATCACGGTGTACACTGACCATAAGAACCTGGAGTTTCTTTCCCAAGCCCAACGCCTCAATCCCAGGCAGGCGAGATGGTCATTGTTCTTTAGTCGGTTCGATTTTATCCTCAAGTACCGACCCGCCGCTAAGAACATCCGAGCCGATGCTCTGTCCCGTAACACCATCCTTGAGGAAAGGAGTGACTCTCCACAGTGTATCATTGACCCAGCCAGGATTTCTCTTGACTGCACTAGTGTATCTCAGCAAGGACGAGTAGTAGTACCTCGACGAGACCGAAGGAAGGTTCTGGAATGGGCTCACGACTCCCTTACAGGAGGTCATGCAGGCCGAGTAAGAACTCTCACTCTCTTGAATCGATTCTACTGGTGGCCTCTGGTACGTCAGGACGTTCAGGAATACGTGGCATCTTGCCCAGTATGTGCCAGGCAAAAGCCACTTTCTGGGCGACCTTGGGGCCTGCTACAACCGTTACCCATTGCCACAGAACCATGGACACATATTGCCACAGACTTTGTGGTAGATCTCCCTCCTTCAGAGGGTAAGACTGTAATTTGGGTTATTGTGGACCGTTTTTCTAAAATGGTACATCTCGTACCACTGGACAAACTGCCTTCTGCACCTGAGTTAGCAAAGCTGTTCGTACAACACATCTTTCGAGTCCATGGTCTTCCACAAAGTATAGTCTCTGACCGTGGACCTCAGTTTACAGCTCGCTATTGGCGAGCCCTTTGCAAACAGTTCGGGGTTCAGTTGAATTTCTCCACCGCTTTTCACCCCCAAAGTAATGGACAGACGGAAAGAATGAATCGGTCTCTCAAGTCTTTTCTCCGCAGTTTCATTTCTGAGAAAAGAGATAATTGGGTGGCGTTGTTGCCTTGGGCAGAATTTGCATATAATAACCATGAACACTCTGTCACGGGCCAATCACCTTTTCAAACGGTTTTTGGTCGTCATCTCAAACCTCCTGTCCCAGTTCCAGTGGAGGTAGCATCTCCTGCGGCTCAGTCAGCAGCGACTCAATTTCGTCACCTATGGTCGTCACTTCAGCATCGTCTTTCGTCTGCAGCACGGAAAGCACAGACAACAGCGAATCGTCATAGACGGGCTGCTCCGACACTACTACCTGGTACTAAAGTATGGTTAAGTACCAAAAATTTGCACCTTTCAGGCTACTCTCGCAAGTTGGCTCCTAAATTCTGTGGTCCATTTCCAGTGGCAGAACGTATTGGATTGGTATCCTACAGACTTCGACTGCCATCATCATTGCGCATTCACAATGTATTTCATGTGTCCCTGTTAAAACCTGTGGTCCACTCCCGTTATCATCACCTCACTCCGGATGATGTCTCAGCATCATCTCCTGGGGATCCGGTCTATCAAGTACACGAGGTACGGGACGTACGATTTCACAATCGTTGGTGGGAATATTTGCTAGCCTGGGAAGGCTGTGGTCCTGAGGAGGATTCCTGGGAACCTGCGCGGAACATCCTGGATAAGACTCTGCTGTCCCAATTTCACTTGGACAACCCTGGAAGGCCCGGTCCTTTAAAGAGGGGGCGTAAAGTGGGGGGTACTGTTACGATCCCGGTCACTAGCCTAGTGACCGGGCTCTTACCTTCCTCCGTGGCGCCGCGAACCGCCGGGTTTCTGGCCTCCAGGGCCGCATGGCAGCGGGGCCTCCTCGTGGAGACGCCGTCAGAAACTCCTCCCCCCAGCCCTGGTACGCGCGCGCGAAGAGCCGTGTTTTGAGGCGTCTGCACCCGGATGTGCAGACACGCCTCTTTTGACGTCAGCTGATTGAGCAGGGGATTTAAGCCGGGACTTTTGAAGTTGCAATTCGCCTTGCAACGAGGTTTCTCTTCGGAGTGCTAGTTGCCATCGTTCGTCTGCCTGCCTGGTTCCTGACTTCAGCCTGCCTGACTCTGGTATCGTTCGTCTGCCTGCCTGGTTCCTGACTTCAGCCTGCCTGACTCTGGTATCGTTTATCTGCCTGCCTGGTTCCTGACTTCTGCCTGCCTGACTCTGGTATCGTTTATCTGCCTGCCTGGTTCCTGACTTCTGCCTGCCTGACTCTGGTATCGTTTATCTGCCTGCCTGGTTCCTGACTTCTGCCTGCCTGACTCCGGTATCGTTTGCCTGCCCGGTTCCTGATCTCTGCCTGCCTGACTCCGCTCTCTGCCTGCTTGTACCCCGGTTCGTATCGCTTCCTTGGATTCTTCTGTTATCACCTAAGACCCAGCGGTCCGGGTCCCTACAGGCTCCTCCTGGGGGGATCTCGGGCTTCCAGGGCGAAGACTCCTAAGCCCTAGTGACCCGGGCCTCTACAGCTCCTCTGGAGGGGTCACGGGTTCCCAGGTGAAGATTCATCGTTTCATCTAGTCTGCCTCCCGTCCGTCTCCCTCCGGCGGTCGGCCCAAGGATCCACTTCCGGATTGGTCAATCACAACAGCTATTGTATTTAATACAGATAATATACTGTTAAATGAATTAGTGTGATGCCAACATATTTCTTTGTGAAAGGATATACAGAATACATGTAGGGCTCTATTCTATGAAATTAGAAGGTATGCAAAATATATTTTTGCATGAGAGTAAATCTCTGTAGGAGAGAGGTGAATATCTTCTGTTCTGGTCCAGGTTATTTTTGCAGCATGTAAAAATGCCATTTGCTGAATATATAATAATAATAATATTATAGGGTATGATTGTATTATTATTTCCAGACATTGACCAAATCATACAGTTCAAGAATTATACCAGATTGAGGCCACATAATGAACATATAAATGAAGAAGTCTGCGAGTTTCCTCTGAAAGGTAAACTGATGTGATGTGCAAATGAACTTCGGTATCTAAAATAAATAAATAAATAAATAGATAAATATTAACTTTGGAGAATACAATTCAGATTCCATGTTTAAAAAATACAGCTCAGCCTGCCCAGTGGCACAGTGATAGTGCTGCATATTGCTGTGCAGAGGACCTGGGTTCAATTCTTGAGTCATGTCTTTCACCTTAAACCATCCTCTCTGCCAGCTTCTCTGGGTCAGCTAAGGCTGGGAAGACCGCAGAGGCAGGGCTCACTGTAGGCCTGACTTTAAAAGGCCCTTGAGCATAAAAAATGGGGATTACATGTGAAGCTGGGTCTTGCGCACATTGCGCATTTTAGAACAGGTCCAACCACGCACTTAACCCCTGTGCCAGGCCCTGCAAATGGGGCAAGCCAGGGGGCATGGTCTGAGCGGGGGGGGGGGGGGCCGGAACAGTGCCATTAGCCACAGTCCCAGGGAAGCGCACGCCTGCAGCTGGCCGGCGGGCAGATGTTACTTTTGCTCCCGGGGAGCAGTAAGTATAAAAATAAAAAAAATGGGGAAGGTTAGGGTAGTTTAGGTGTCAGGGAGGAGAGAGGAAGAGGGAGGAAGAATAGGGCTAGGGGTAGGAAAGCTCCCTCCCAGTCTGCTCCTTAATTGGTGTGGACTGGGAGGGAACTGGGCAAAGGCCCGATCGTGTCGCTGCGCATACTTTAGGATATTCCCCTCCCCTGCGTGCATGAGTCACAGGCCACCTGCACATGCACACACGGATGTTAAAATTTGGCATGCAACTGCGCAGATATCGCATTCTATTACATATCTGTGCTGACGCATGTTATAAAATGATCGCGTCCGTGTACACGTGCCAGGAACCGCGCGCACATGGACGCACATGCGGCTCTTTTAAAATCGACCCTTTGGTCTGGTGGCAATAAGACCCAATCATTGCTCAATAGTTACTCCAAGTGGCTGAAATATAGGGTACGTGATTGTACGGCTCTTGAGTTAGGAGTGAATATAAAAATAGGAGTAAAATCCCTGGGTAGTTGCGAGTGAAAGGCTCATGATTCTGTAGCCTAATAGCGACTGGTTTTGACTGAGCTAGAAACCCAAAGGAGAAAGAGGAACCTGCTGACCAACATCTCCAGAGCCCCCTTTGCCCCCCCCCCCCCAAAAAAAAAACAACTGCAGCTTAGAGACCCTATATGTATCAAAAAAGCCAAATAAACCACATTCTACACAAGTTTTTAAGGATGATACCCTGTACCTAAGCAGGTAATGCAAGCATTACCATGTTCATTAATAATGAGCTATCCCTTTCTTGGCATATAGAGTCATTATCCTTATGTTAACTCAAAGTAATGGTAAGAAACCAAAAACTATTTTCCCATACTTCATTTACCATACAGCCTCATTTAAATATCCTCTGAAATACCCCTAATCCATAGGAAACAATGATCAAGAAAAAAATACTAATTTATTATTCCTGGTAGAAAACCACTATCCTAAGTAGAAGAGCTTTAAGATACTGTTAAGGAAGAGTCACACACATACAGAAATGAAAAAACAAAATAACATGTCTCATCCCATTTGTGCTCTTTGCTTTGACATCATTGCATTATTGACAGCCATGCATATCAAGGAGGAACAATGCCTTCACAAATAATATATGCCTGTGGTTTACTGCTTAGAAGTTCTATTCCCCAACCTACTTTACTCTTCCTGTAGTATGCCATCACAGCTCAGAAGTGCATTATACAAAGAAACGTTGCATATCAAGTATAGGGAAGTAAAGAAAGGGATCTTCTTCAGTTTCACATTGCAGAACCATTCCTCAGCTTTCAAATCCAGAAGTACATAACAACACAGGACAATTAATTGCACAATTGTGATTAACACATGCATTGACATTATTATGCTCCCAAATCAATTAGGCCTCTCTATACTTTAAAGTAATGGACCTTCCGGCAATGGGAGGTTCAAAGGAAGTCGTGGTCATTGAGATATGACAGAAAGTTCCATATCCCAAAGAGTGGGTCAGTAGTCCAAAGTTATAAAAGGGGGTTTCTTAAAGTCCTGAGGAGAGTCATCAATGAGGGAGCTGGAGAGATGTAGCAAGGAGCTACTTGCTGTTGGAGCTCCAAGATAGGAGAAGGCATGTGGCACTGTCTCCTTTTTAGATGGATGGTGTGTCTCACCTCTTCATCTGGGTGAAAGGGAATTCCAGGCCTCTTAGATGTTGCTTTTCCCAAAATTCTAAAGGGAAGAGGAGACTTGTTCGTGTAACAATGCGCCACTCTCAGGACGATCCCATGACCAGCTGACTCACCCTTGAGCACTGCAAAGTTCTTCAGCATTAGGAATGCCGCCATGACAACTCTCCCTCTCATGCCTGCGCTGGCGTTAGGTGCAAGTGCATGGCACTGCCTCCGAGTTAAAGGCCCCACAGAGGGAAAACTATCACGGCTCCGGGTGTTGATGTCAGTGCAGCTGGATACTTAAGGCCCAGCTGCGTTCCCCTTTGATGCCTCAGCAACAGGTCCTCCTGCTTTATCTGCAATGTGCATTGCTAATTCTTTGTGCCTTGTCTCGTAGTCCTGCTGTCTTGCTTTGCCTTGATCTATTCCTGTCCGTGCCCTGCCTCTGTTGCCTTGCCCTGTCAGCCTGTCTTGTTTTAGTTCTCAGAGTCTTGTCTTGAGTTGTCTTGTCCGTCTTGCCCTCTCTTGTCTGACAGTGTCTTGTCTCTGCCTGGCTTGTCTGTCTTGGCCTGATTCTTTGGTTCTGACCTCTGCCTCAGATTCTGACTTTGCTCCTGGATCACTGCCTGCCCTGACCCTTGGCCTGGATTTGGATATTGTCTCCTTGCTGCCTTCCTTGACTGCTGCCCATATCTTGACTTCAACTGCCTGCTCCTTATGGACTTCCCCCTAAGCCCTGCCAGCCCTGGAACCCAAGGGCTCAACCTGTGGGGATCAGGGTTGGTACAGGTGAAGCTGCAATTCCTATCCTAGTAAAGGCAAATCCACCAGCTATCAGCGTGGGCCTAATGGGTTCACTTGTTAGGCTGCGCCAACCATGCCAGAGCCCAAGGGGTCACATTTGTGACAGCTGGGAGGACTGAGTGCACAATCAGATATTTGTTCTTGTGTATATTTGGAAAAGGATTTCCTGAATCCTGAGGAGTTTCTGAGGAAAAAGAGATTATTTGGAATAAAGGGGAAATTAGATTTCTTGTCAATACAATACTTAAGGAACATGAGGCAGGGGTATGGCCAAAACTGAAATTTTAGGGGGGAGTGCTGAGATTACCATGGGTGGGCCCTGTGGCCAGCTTCCCACCCTGCCCCCACCTCTTGCCCCATCCTACATGGTTCTTCAAAGCAATAGCTAGTACAAAACATTTTGTAATATAACTGGCAATGTTCTATCTCTTCAAACTCCCTGTCCTGTCTCTGCTGTTTCTCACTCTCCATCTCTAGTTAAGGAAGCTACAATGGTAAATCGCTTAGGATGCTGAAGACCAATTATGTAAACAGCCTAGGCATTTCCACTCAGCCCAGGCATTCCTGGATTTTCAAGGGGCTGAAAGGAGAGAGGGATAATTGCCTGCCAAAAGTAAAGAGAAAGAATCTGATGGTCTCAAACTTTTGCATGTCTAGCCTAAGGGCAGTGATATTTCCTTTTCAGGTTATCCCTTTTAAAGAAGCAAAGAATCATGGACTAGCAGTGCCTTCAGGCTCTCTAACTGTTGTAACTTTAAGAGCTGACTCAGATGGGACATGGCTGCTGCTAAGGATGGGGACCTGAGCCTAATGTGAAGAGGCACAGGCCCCTGAGGCCCACATGTGGCTACAGCTTTGGCATGAGGGATTGTATTTTGAGACTGTGATTAGGAAAAATCCTTTGTTTGCCATTTTTGTTCTGTTTGGAGAATAACTATCTGCAATGGGTTCTTTTTTTAGCATTATTGAACTACTTTAAATTTTTAGTAATGCTTATTGAGGTCCATATTCAAAAGCCATTTAGATGGGTAACTCAAAATGTTACCCATCTAAATAGCAAAACCAGCATATTATGATGCTTATGTGCCTAAATTCTACCTGGATAATGAGTTATGCAGCTAGAATTTAGATGCATAAGCCATGGACATTCCAAAGCATGTGAAAGGCTTTCCGCAAGGATCAGAGTTAGCTGCTTAACTTATGAGGCTAACTCTGGTCTGTCACTGATCTGTCCTCAAGTAAGCTGCATAAACATATGCATCAAGTGACAAATGGCTCCACTGTCTCAGAAATGCGGCCTCCTGTAAAGGAGGAGGGGTGGTGTTACACTAATTATTGACACAAAATCTTATCAACATAATTTCACATCTACTTGCAGGATTCATTTGACGTGCTGAACAACATTTTCCAGGGGTGATTGTATCATAAGAACATAACAAATTGCCATGCTGGGTCTCAAGTGGCAAAACTTTGGTCCTAGCAAAAAGTGCCACCCAAAACACTACTGTGTTGTCCACCTCCCCTTCCTGAAGAGCATGACCATGGCAGAGCCCATTCCACAGTGGCCCAAAGATCAAAGGCTTGGTGAGGCCATGGCAAAGTCCATCCTGCTGCAGAGCAAAGAGTAATGGCCAGTAAGGCTGCAGTGGACCCCAACCCTAGGTGGCCAAAGAAGAGAGGAAGAGGCCCTGAGAGAATGTGTGTGCATGTCAGAGAGAGTAAGAGCATGTATACATATGTGTGTGTGTGTGTGTGTGTGTGTGTGTGAAAGAGGCTATATGCATGTCTGTGTATGTGTGTGAGAGAGAAAGAGAGATAGGGTATGACTGAGTGCCTGCATGCATGCATGTGTGTATGATAGAGAGCTTGTATGCATGTGTGTATGACAGAGAGCCTGTGTGAATGTGTATGTTTGTGAGAAAGAGAATGTTAGTGCATGCATACATGAGAGTGTGTGAGAGCTTGTATTTATCTATATGTGTTTGGTGAGAGAAGGTGTGAGAAACCCTATGTGTGTGAGATCCTGTATGCATGTGTGACTGTGGATACGTGTAAGAGATAAGGTACTTATGTGTGAGAGAGATAGGATGTGATTGTATATGTGTAAGGGACTGAGAGCCTGTATATATGAGAGAGAGGGAGTGTGAGAGAGAAAAAAAGATAAAGTTTATATGGCCCTCCCATCCTGCAATCCAGGTCAATCTCAGGGCAACTAGAAATCAAGAGTCTAGCTATGGAGAGAGGGGCAATTTTTAAAATTCTTATTAGTTTTAATTGTTGGGTGTTATTTGATGTGTCTATTGTTTTGAAATATTTTATTGTTTTTTGAGAACTTAAAATGTTCTTGAATTTAATTATTGAATGATCTGTTCATCAGATATTTTGAAATACTTATTCTTTCTATTATTATAGTTTTACTATTATGATTGATATTACATTTTTTAATTTTATTATTGTTTTATGAGGAATGATGGTATTTTTGTATTTCCATTGTTGCACTGTATACAGAGTGTTATGGGAACCGGCTGCTGTAGGCCACAGCCGGCTCCCTCCACCTATCACCGCTGTTGTTTGCCGCTTGCTAGCCCGGGCACTCTCGCAGCCGCGGGGCGCCACGGTTACCATGCTCTCCCCGCTCCGGGTTCCTGCCAGGTCAGCAATGCAGCTGCTCCTTCTTGGCCATCCGCTCCTCTCGTGCAGGCCCTCAGCCAGGCCTCCGATGTTGCTACTCCTTCCAGGCTACGTTAGGCCTCTTCCGTTCCCTCTTGGCCCAGATGCGCCGGTGCCCTGTCCAGTCCCATGGGGGTGCCCTGTGTCCCTAGGCATGCGCAGCCTCTGATGTAATTTATGGTAATTGCTATGGGAGTAGCTAGCGCCCCTCCTTCCTGACCCGGGCTTATTTAAACCAAGGCCTTCCTGCAAGCCCTCTCCTGGGTTATTCATGTTGTTCTGCTTAGCTTGGCTCCTGCTTGAGTTCCTGATATCCAGTTCCTGAATTCTCACTTGTTCGGCTTGACCTCTACTTTGTTCCTGACTACTGAGTTAAGCTGCCTGCCAAGACCTCTGCTTCGTTCCTGACTACTGAATTACGCTGCCTGCCAAGACCTTTGCTTCACTCTTGTCTACTGAGATCCACCGAAGAAACGGAGATCGGTGTATATAAATTGCCCTTTATTTGAAATTTGTCCAACTCTGGCCGAGTTTCGCTCTTTAGTCGAGAGCTGCCTCAGGGGCAACTAGAATCAAATATATTACTATTAAAAACACATACAGGGACTCATAAAATTAACATAAATCAACAAAAAACATAAAGACTAGTCCAATCTCAAAAAACTGAACCCTGTCATATGTGACAAACATAATGGTGTACAAACAACAAAATGGTATATAGCAGAGCAGAAAAGAGCAATCACAGAGTGCATGTGTAAAGTGTCATACATTGACCCTTATTAAAAGTTATACTGTGCAAACCAGAGAGGAACACTTGGTGTTAGTATAGTATACATAACGATTAAAAATTATATAATAAAATTTCTTTAAAAGTATCTTTTAAGGGGGTGCAATCATACCAAATAAAAAGATAAATTTAATAAGGTAAAAAAGCTTACTAAATGTCAGCAGGGCTTATCACATGCCCGTAAGGTTGATGCTGTGGTGTTAATGTATCCACTTTTTGAATTTTTCAGTTTTATTCTAAAATGAGTCAAAGGAAAAGAGTACTCCCTATAAGGTGGGATAGAATCAAACTAACATTGGATACAATATAACTATATGTGACTTAAAAAATTCAATCAAATTAAAAAATAAATAAAAGATAAATACACAAATACATAAATAAATAAATAAAAATAAAAAATGAAAAAATAAATTAAAAAAATATATAAAAAATTGAAAATAAAAATAGGCTACTGAATACCCAATGGAATAAACATGATAACTACTTGTTGAAAACAAGCCGTGCATGCTCAAAAGAAATATCTAGTGTAGGTTAAGAGCTTTTTTACTTTATTAAATTTATCTTTTTATTTGGTTGGATTGCACCCCCTTAAAAGATACTTTTAAAGAAAGAATTTTTATTATATAATTTTTAATCATTATGTGTACTATACTAACACCAAGTGTTCCTCTCTGGTTTGCACAGTATAATTTTTAATAAGGGTCATACATGACAGGGTTCACTTTTTTGAGATTGGACATGTCTTTATGTGTTTTGTTGATTTATGTTAATTTTATGAGTCCCTGTATGTGTTTTTAATTGTAATACAATTGGTTCTAGTTGCCCCTGAGGCACCTCCTGACTAAATAGCGAAACTCGGCCAGAGTCGGGCAAATTTTAATTAAAGGGCAATTTATATACACCAATCTCCATTTCTTCACTGCTATATAGCCAACTGGATCGGCTACCAATTTGTTTACTGAGATCCACCGCCAGCCCAGACCTCCACTTGTTCCTGTTCTCTAAGGTACGCTGCCTGTCAAGACTTCAGCCTGTACCCGACATCCAGCCACATCATCTGCCTTGTCTTGCCAGCTCTCGCCTTCTACGCCTTCCTGCCTACTACTGCTACTTCTGTGCTTGAACTCTGTCTCCTGAGGCCCCACATAAGTCCATCCAGCCCCGTTACCCAAGGGCTCAAACTGAGGGGCATGTGGGCCTCACCAGCCAAAGGTGGAGACCTCTAGGGCTCCTTCCCATAGTCGGTACCAACTTCCCCTTGGCCAAAGGATTCACGTTCCGTAACAGGTAGCCAAGGCCATGGATTCAGCAGAGGCATCCACACTCCAGGCTATTCCAGGTCTTGCACAAAAGATCCTGGAGTAACAGAAGGTCCTGGATTCTCTGGCATCTTTGATGGAGCGGCTTAATTCCAGCCTGGATTCGGTGGTCTCCACCACCACAGCCACTGCCTCCTCTTCGGGTTCCCCGGCACATACTTTGGCATTGAGATTGGTTATCCTCCTGCTGGATCCGCCTCACTATGCGGGAGATCCCATGCAATGCTGTGGTTTTCTCAATTTGTGCAATATGAACTTCTGTCTGCAGTCTGCGCTCTACCCAGATGAGCTCACAAAAACTACCTATATTCTGGCCTTGCTGGAAGCTAAAGCCTTAGCCTGGGCTTTACCCCTAATGGAGCATTCTGCTGAACCTCTCAGGGTTCTTGGTCTGCTTCCGAACTGTTTTTGAAAATCTGGGTCATTCAGCCCAGGTCAGCTCTGAGCTCTTGCATCTGCGTCAAGGGGGACGTTCATTGGTTGATTACACCATTGAATTTCAGATGTTATCCACTGAACTCCAGTGGGAGGAGTCCTGTCTTAGGGCCATATTCTTGGAGGGTTTGTCCTCCAAGATTAAAGATGAATTGGCAGCCCGTGACCTTCCTGCATCTCTGGATGATTTAATTGACCTGGCAAGCCAGATCGACTGCCGTCTCCAAGAGAAGTCCTTGGAGCTAAGTGCCAGCAGGCGATGCCCCACAACACCAATTCAATGGCAGCCACCCTCTCCTGGTTCTTGTCCTCTGTCTTCTACTGTGGGAACTACAGAGGAACCCATGCAGATGGGTTGGGGGCCCTTGTCTCCCAAAGAATGCTTACGTAAGGCAGGTCTTTGTTTGTACTTTGGGGTACCTGGCCTCCTCTTGGTCCAATGTCCGGTGTGACCATCAAACTCCAGGGCCTAGGGTTTACTGGGGGAGTAACCCTAGGCCTGACTGCTCCGATTCCCCCATTAACCTTGTCGGTGACTCTTGCCCTAAGGGGCGGCGATTTTGCTGCCCTCGTTTTGGTGGACTCTGGGGCTGGTGGGAATTTTCTCATGCAGGATATTGTGGACAAATTCATGATTCCCACATGTCTTTGCCCAGTTCTGCTTCCCTTGTCCTCCATCCATGGGGATCCTGTCCCGGGCAAGATCACACACACGACTGTTCCTTTAGAGTGCCATATTGAGCCCAGCCATCAGGAGACCATCTCCTTCTATGTTATCCAGAAGACCTTTCACCCAGTTGTGTTGGGGATTCCATGGCTCCAGCAGCATAATCCCAAATTTGATTGAACCAATCTATGCTCGCTCAACTGGGATACCACCTGTCAAAGGACATGCATCATTGCAACTTCTGTCACCGCCACTAGTGAGGATGCTAAGCCAGCCCAAGGACTTCCTCTGCAATATGGCCATTACGCAGACATCTTCTCCAAAAAGGCAGCAGATACCTTACCCCCGTATTAGCAGTTTGATTGTGCAATTAACCTGATTCCAGATTCCACACCACCTCGGGGCCGAGTTTATCCCTTGTCTCAGATTGAGACACAAGCCATGTCAGAATACGTCAAAGAAAATCTAAAGAAGGGATTCATTCACCCCCTTCAATTCTCTGGCTGGGGCTGGATTTTTCTTCATAGCAAAAACATGGATTCCTTCGCCCGTGTATCGATTATAGAGGCCTTATCAGAATTATTTGATAATCTCCAAGGAGTCCGTATCTTTTTGAAATTGGATCTCAGAGGCCTTTGTAATGCACCCGCTGTCTTTCAGAACTTAATGAACGAAGTATTCCATAATCTGTTATACGACTGTGTAGTCGTATACTTGGATGACATCCTGGTCTATTCCAAGACTCTTCAGCATTATCACCAGTATGTTTGACAAGTTCTGCAACGTCTGCGGGAGAACCACCTGTATGCGAAGCCTGAAAAGTGTCTTTTTGAGAGAGAGTCTCTCCCATTACTGGGATACATCGTATGGACCCAGCCACATTAAAATGCATTCAAGATCGGTCACAACCTTCCATATTGCATTCCCTTCAGCGTTTCCTGGGGTTTTCTAACTACTACCATAGTTTTATTAAGAACTACTCCAGATTGGCTGCTCCCCTCACAGCCCTTATATGTAAGGAAGCCCCCATAAAGGATTGGCCAGTTGAGACATTGGAGTCTTTTCGAAGCCTTAAGGAGGCTTTCTTGCAAAAGCCCTGCTTGCGACAACCTGACCCCAGGCTTCCCTTGTTTGTAGAGGTGAATGCTTCCTCAGACAGAGTAGGAGCAGTACTCAGCCAGAATGATTCAGTCGTAACTCTGCACCCATGTGCCTTCTTCTCCCGGAAGTTCAACCCTGCTCAGCGAAACTATGGAGAAGGTACAGAGAAGGGCAACCAAAATGATAAAGGGGATGGAACAGCTCCCCTATGAGGAAAGGCTGAAGAGGTTAGGGCTGTTCAGCTTGGAGAAGAGATGGCTGAGGGGGGATATGATAGAGGTCTTTAAGATCATGAATGGTCTTGAACAAGTAGATGTGACTCGGTTATTTACACTTTCAAATAATAGAAGGACTAGGGGGCATTCCATGAAGTTAGCAAGTAGCACATTTAAGACTAATCGGAGAAAATTCTTTTTCACTCAATGCACAATAAAGCTCTGCAATTTGTTGCCAGAGGATATGGTTAGTGCAGTTAGTGTAGCTGGGTTCAAAATGTTTTGGATAAGTTCTTGGAGGAGAAGACCATTAACGGCTATTAATCAAGTTTACTTAGTGAATAGCCACTGCTATTAATTGCATCAGTCGCTAACCAACCTCTTTCCCTTTTCAACAATACACCAACTTGAACATACAAGGGAATCCTTGTTTGGTGGTAATCTTGTACGGAGGTTTTCGATAAGGGTAACCGATTTGCAGTTATCCTGAGAGTTATGAACGGATGTGAAACAAAGTTTTATGTTTAATTAAATATCTTTATATATTGAAGGACTTCAGTACGCTGTGAACCCTTTATAGGACACAGCACACTCTCCCATAGTCCCTGAAGCAGGCACACAGTGCCGAAACATGGCCCGTGTCGGACAAGCAGCTCCGTACCCATGAGACATCAATAAAGGCGACGACCTCGATAAGTATGTAATAAAAACAGTAGTGGGTCGGAAAAGCAGCAGGGGAGAAGGGTTTTTAAGAAAAATTGAAAAATTACACAAAAGAGCATCTTTAAGAATATTGTTGACCTTAATAAAAGAATAATAGACGGAGGTTAAAGAAAGGATAACTGCAAATCGGTTACCCTTATCGAAAACCTCCGTACAAGATTACCACCAAACAAGGATTCCCTTGTATGTTCAAGTTGGTGTATTAATTGCATCAGTAGCATGGGATCTTCCTAGTGTTTGGGTAATTGCCAGGTTCTTGTGGCCTGGTTTGGCCTCTGTTGGAAACAGGATGCTGGGCTTGATGGACCCTTTGTCTGACCCAGCATGGCAATTTCTTATGTTCTTCTTATGCCATTGGTGACCAAGAGTTATTGGCCATTAAGTTGGCCTTCGAAGAATGTGTCAATGGCTGGAGGGGGCCCAGCACAAATATTTAAACCAAGGTCTTCCTGCAAGCCCTCGCCTTGGCTATTCACTTCTTTCTGCTTAGCTCGGCTCCTGCTTGCATTCCTGATATCCAGTTCCTGAATTCTCGCTTGTCCAGCTTGATCTCTGCTTTGTTCTTGACTACCGAGTTACACCACCTGCCAAGACCTCTGCTTCGTTCCTGATTACCGAGTTATGCCACCTGCCAAGACCTCTGCTTTCTTCCTGACTTCTGAGTTATGCTGCCTTCCAAGACCTCTGCTTTGTTCCCGACTACTGCATTATGCTGCCTGCCAAGATCTCTGCTTTGTTCCTGAGCACCGAGTTACACTGCCTGCCAAGACCTCTGCTTCATTCCTGGTTTCTAAGGTACGCCGCCTGTCAAGGCTTTAGCCTGTACCCAACATCCAGCCACATCATCTGCCATGTCTTTCCAGCTCTGGCCTTCTACGCCTTCCTGCCTGCTAGTGCTACTTCTGTGTTTGGACTCTGTCTCCTGAGGCCCCACATTAGTCCAGCCGGCCCCGGTACCCAAGGGCTTAACCTGAGGGGAACGTGGACTGGTAGTGGTGAAGCGTCAACAGGGTCTCAGGCTTCCCAATAGCCTCGCCAGCCAACGGTGGGGACCTGTGGGGCTCCTCCCCACAGCTGGGACATTTGCCAATGGATGCATGCTCTGTAACACAGAATCTGGCTTCTTGCGGTTTCTAGCTTTTACCTACACATTCCTGTTTATGGTCTCTTTATTCTCTATATGGTGAGGGTCCACATGTGCTCTGCATTTGTAACTGAGGTGAGATATTCTGCTGACATGTAGATTCTGAGTAGAGTTCTAGAGCCATTTCACTTGTTCTATTTTCCTAATAGAAGTGTATTGCTGTTTTAGGCCCTGGTGTAATATTTGCAGTTTTGACTTTTCATAGTTGCAGTTGTTACTGCTTGAGCTCCGGCAGTAAGTACTGTTTTAGTATGGGAGGTTTACTATGTTGTATTTCAGTTTACTCATGACTTTCTCATGGCCAAATTCACAATGAATGCATTTTACCATGGGCTTAATACCATATAGGTTCCAAGTGTCTTTTTTTTGCAGGTTTTCTGGTTGGCACCTTAGCAGTTCATATAAAAATGTGGAGGTCCATGTTAAAAAATATTTAGCCAGCTAACTCATATCTGTTGTGATATTTTTACCTCAGAAGACTATATATGTAATAGATGCAGGATTTTTCATTCTGTGTGGTGAGAGCTTGGAAGAAGGGGACTCAAAGCTGTAAAGTTCCCCCAGTCTATTTAATACCCTTGCACTGACCTGAAGAGAGTCTGTCACAAACAGACCCTCCCTTCCCACCCCACATTCACCTCTCTCCCAATTCTCCAGGGGACAAAAGCTTTGAAAACCTGGGAAGCAGGTGGTAGGGTACCTGGGAGTGTAGCAGGATTGACAGTTTCCTAGAAATATTATCACTGACACACCAGGGGCATAGGTTAACAGCTGAAGTTGGTGGTGTATCAGAAAATTTGCTGCTGCCATGTGACCAACTGTCTGAGCTGCCTCCCCACCCTGACATCATCAATAAGGGCCAGGCTTATAATGTCTCCATTGACATGCTAAAGCATGTGACTTTGAGCCGCCCTTTGATGATGATTTCAGGCTGTCGGAGGTAGGATCCTAGAGCAGGAGCAGAGCTTTACTTTAACAGTAACTGATGCCGGTATTTAGGAACAGCACATGGCAATCTTCTGCCTGAGGCGAGGGACAGGATAGAATGAGATGCCTCCCTCTCCTGCTGCTGCCCTTGCTAAGCTACCCAAAAGAGATGCTGTCCAAAGGATAGGCCCACACCAACTCACCGTGCAAAAGAAAATACAAATTATGGTGTTATCTCAGTAATAGCCTCACAAACACCTTTCACTGCCAGAAACCTTTTGAAGTAACAACTGGGGATTTTTGATTTTCAGTCACCCTGAAATTGTCATGGATTAGTGGAGAGGAGGAAGGGGAGCAGGGAACACACAAACATTATCCGTTCACACACATACACACAAAATCCTTCTACCCTATCTTCTTACTCACCTCTTCCACTTCTTCATTCCCCCTTTCCTCTCGCTCACTCACCCACTCACTACCACGCGGGGTCTCTTCTCACTGGGGAGGGATGAGAACCCCTCCAGCTCAATACCAAAGGGCACCACTGTGCAGGCCAGTGCTAGCTATTTTGCTGCTCTGCATGAACAATTATTTGATTCAGCCCACTATCTAACACTCTGGTTCCTACTTTACACTGGCATCTGTCTTGCAGACAAAGGAAATCCATGGGTGGGGTTTTTTCAGTTTATTTCAGGCTCTTAAAGGTGAATTTTAAAACCAGCATGCAGGCGTACATATTTATTTTATTTATTTATTTATTTAATGTCTTTTTTATACCGATAACCGTTCACACATCGTATCGGTTTACAGTTAAACAGGAACCATTGGGCAGAACCCTTACATATAACATTGCAAACAGGTTAACTTTTGGGCAGGGCCCTTACATAAAATTGAGAACAGCAAAATCACTATATACATATCACCAAAACTATATACAAAAGATAAGTACATAAATAGCCGAGTCAAAGTACAAAATCGATAGGCATACAACGTAATCCAAGAAATAAATCATAAGTCGCGTATCAGATTCTAGGAGAATCACTTATTTAATCAGTAAGGATTTATGTAATGGGAGGTGATGTGTGGTAAGCTTGCTGGAAGAGCCATGTTTTCAGTTTTTTTTTGAAAGTGGGTGTGTATGATTCCAGGCGTATATCAGGAGGCAGGGAGTTCCATATAGAGGGGCCGGCTAGGGAGAAAGCTCTGTTTATAGTGGACGATAATTTGAAAGATTTGATAGGTTGTGCACGTAGGGTTCCTTGGAGGGCAGTACGTGTGGGTCTGTTCGAGGTGCGGGGGAGGAGTGGGGGGTTAATCCAATTCAGGTTAGAGTTCAACAGACTTTTGTGGATGATGGAACAGGCTTTATAGAGAATTCGAGAGTGTATAGGGAGCCAATGAAGTTCGATGAGTGTGGGGGTGATGTGATCTCTTTTTTTCGTGTTTGATAGTATCCTGGCGGCAGCGTTTTGTAGTAGTTGTAGGGGTTTGATATGGGTAGCGGGGATGCCTAGAAAAAGTGCATTACAATAGTCTACCTTAGATAAAATGATAGACTGTAGTACAGTGCGGAAATCAGAAAAGTGTAGCAGTGGTTTGAGTTTTTTTATGGTTTGGAGCTTAAAGAAGCATTCCTTAATGATAGATTTAATGAAAGGTTTGAATGTAAGATGGTTATCAATGAAAACACCAAGGTTGCGAACGTGTGATGGGAAAGTTGTGGAAGAGTATGCAGGTGGGATGTCTGGGAGCGGTGGCCTGTTAGATATAATTAAAAGTTCAGTCTTGCTGGGGTTTAGCGCTAGTTGCATGTCATTTAGTAATTTGTTGATGGCTGAGAGACAGGATTCCCAGTTGCGAAGGGCAGTAAGGAGAGAGTCAGAGAATGGGAAAATAAGTTGCACATCGTCCGCATAAATAAAATGCTTGATGTGGAGGTTAGTGAGGAGGGTGGTAAGGGGGAGCATGTATATATTAAAGAGGGTGGAGGAGAGTGAAGAACCTTGGGGCACACCTTGGGGAAGACTGATGGGGTCAGATTCATTGTTATCAACTAATACTGTGAAAAGGCGATCCTGGAGATACGATCGTATCCAGGAAAGGGCATTGCCAGTGATCCCGATGCTCCTGAGGATGTTAAGGAGGACATCATGATTGACTGTGTCGAATGCCGCTGAGATGTCAAGCATGGCAATCAGATAAGAAGAACCTGAGTCTGTACCTCTGATGAGGGTATCATGTAGAGAGAGTAGCAGGGTTTCAGTACTTAATTGCTTTCTGAAACCGTGTTGTGTGGATGGGAGAATCTTGTTTTGCTCCAGGTGATCTGAGAGCCGTGAGTTGACAATTTTTTCAAGAACTTTAGCTAGGAGGGGTAAGTTAGAGACAGGTCTGTAATTAGATAAAGTGTCGGGGTCAAGATTAGGTTTTTTGAGTAGTGGTTTCACTACTGCTTGTTTAAGAACATTGGGGACTGTGCCATGCTCTAGGGAACAGTTAAGGATATTTGAGAGGGGTTTGGCAATCACCTCGGGGATAGCTAGCAGGAGTTTAGTGGGGATAGTTTCGGAAGGATGAGATGATGGTTTTAATTTTTTAAGGATGTTTTGTACTTTGAGAGAGGATGAAGAGTCAAAAGACGAGAGGGAGACTGGAGAGTTGATGGTGGGCAGATAAATATTGACGTTATTATGTGAGAATTGTGCAGTGATGGAGGAGACCTTGTTTTTGAAAAATTGAGCTAATTCATTGGAGCGGTTTTTAGAGGGATTGGCTGATATTTGCGTGGGGGCAGGAGAAGTGAGGTCCGCCACCATGGTGAAAAGGGCCTTAGGGTTGTATTGCATACCATGTATTTTTTTAGCATAGTAACTACGTTTAGCCTGGAGGATGGAGTTTCTATATTCGTGCATTCGCTGGTAGTATAAAGTTTTGGTTGCAGGGGATTGATATTTGCGCCATGACCTCTCAGCTGTTCTGAGTTGGATTTTCAGATTCCTAAGATCAGGCGTATACCAGGGTTTTCTGTTTCTACGGTTTGGGTTAATAGTTTTCGTTATAAGAGGGCAATGTTTGTCAGCAATGTTGAGGGTGAGATTGATCCAGGTAGAGAAGGCATTGTCTGGGGATGAGGCGTCAATTTGGTTGTCTATGTCAGCGCATGCTTGTGAGATGGTATCTATATCGCATGGTTTGCGAAATTTAAAAGAAAAGGGCTGCTGGGGTGTGATGGGGGACATTTGCGGGAGAGAGAGTTTAGTCTGAATCAGGGAGTGGTCAGACCAAGGTACTGTGTTGCATGTAGGGGGATTGTTTATGTTGATGGGGGAGTTGACAAAGATCAGATCAAGTGTGTGGCCAGCTTTATGTGTAGGAGCGTTCACGATTTGTTGGAAACCCATTGCTTCAAGAGAGGAAAGGAATGCTTCGCATGCTGGAGATTGCGGGGAGGTGTCCACGTGTAAGTTAAAATCCCCTAGGAGAATTGTGGGTATGTCAGGGGATAGAGAATTTGCAAAAAATTCGATAAGAGGAGATGAATCTTTCTCCAGTAGGCCTGGGGGCGTATAAATGAGACATAGTTGGAGCGACTTAGATTTGAAAAAGCCGATTTCGTACTGGTTTGGAATATCACAATTCTGGGGTAGTAGTTGAAACTCCTTTTTTACAGCCAAGAGTATGCCACCACCTCTTTTCTTTTTCCGAGGGATAGAGAAAACATCGTAGGTTTCTAAGGGTAGCTGGTTGATGAGGGGCGTGTCATGTTGTTTAAACCAGGTTTCCGTGACAGCACATATTTCTGGTTTAGAATCTGTGAGAATATCATGTAGTAGATGGGTTTTCTTTTGGAGTGATTGTGCGTTAAATAGAATAATGGAGATAAGAGATAAACTGATGGCTTGAGTGCGTGTGAGGGTGTATATTGGGATAAGCCTTCTTTTGCTGAGCTTAGTCTGGTGGTGTGGGGTCTGATAAGAGAATGTAAAGGGAAAATATGGGTTGTGTCCCAGGTGGCAGGATAGAGAACAGTTTCCACTTAAAGGAGGCATTGTTAACCTACAGTGTGTTAAAAGTGTAGAGTTTGGTGAGACAGTTGTAAGGCAGAAAGGTACCGAGAACTATTGTCATACAGTTTACAGATAAAGCACCATTCTAATAGTGTTTCCGGCGATAATGATTAATAAAGCCGGTTGTACAGTGGGTTAAACAATTCTGACAGAGATTATCTTATTTAAAGGTGTCTGGATAGCAAAGGATGTAAAACACTGATATTGATAACGTGCATATGCATTAAAACTAGCAAAGAGGCATATGAGTGGATTACTTCTAAAAGAGGTCCTGGTTAGGCACAGAAACAACGCATTAATCCCGCTAACGCATTGGTAAAGAGAGCGAGGATGGTACAGCGTGCTAAATAGCCTTCACAATATTAAGCAACAGACACATGAAGCACATAGGGTTAATTGTCGTTCAGAATCAGATTACCAGAGGCTCACTGACAGGTGCTATAACGTTTGCTAGCCTTACTGTTAGTAGTTTTAAATGATCGTACTGTTAAGCTTGTCTAAGCTTAGGCTGTACCCGCTGGTTCAAGCAGGAACACTTTGATATTACTGCCGATACTTGTATGACTAACCGTTTGAGACTTACTCCGACCGCAGTATCTACGGCAGGTTATGACAGACACAAGGGAGACGTCCTTCCGCTATCGAACGGGACTGCTCGAAGGGGCGCTCAAAGGGGCAGGCCCCTTTGTCGCGCTCCTTCGGCTCGTGACGCTAGGCGCGTGACGCTTGACCAGGTTAGATTTTTATAGATGACTCTTTTTTGTGTCGCTCAAAAGTGATGTCATCAATATGGGTCTTAGCATCCAGCACAGAGATTTAAAAGCGGAGTCGTTAGAAGCAGGGCAGTCTTCCAGCTGGGGGAGGGGTCAACAGCCACGAGGTGGAGGAGGAGGAGAGGGTCCAATGGAGGGCTGGGTGCAGGAAACAGCTCAATCCAAGCCCTGGATCCTGGCTTGCAGAGCAGAGAAAAGAAAGGCAAGTACCTGTACGGAGATTTAAAAGCACATTCGTTAGAAGCAGGGCAGTCTTCCAGCTGGGGGAGGGGTCAACAGCCACGAGGTGGAGGAGGAGGAGAGGGTCCAATGGAGGGCTGGGTGCAGGAAACAGCTCAATCCAAGCCCTGGATCCTGGCTTGCAGAGCAGAGAAAAGAAAGGCAAGTACCTGTACGGAGATTTAAAAGCGGAGTCGTTAGAAGCAGGGCAGTCTTCCAGCTGGGGGAGGGGTCAACAGCCACGAGGTGGAGGAGGAGGAGAGGGTCCAATGGAGGGCTGGGTGCAGGAAACAGCTCAATCCAAGCCCTGGATCCTGGCTTGCAGAGCAGAGAAAAGAAAGGCAAGTACCTGTACGGAGATTTAAAAGCACATTCGTTAGAAGCAGGGCAGTCTTCCAGCTGGGGGAGGGGTCAACAGCCACGAGGTGGAGGAGGAGGAGAGGGTCCAATGGAGGGCTGGGTGCAGGAAACAGCTCAATCCAAGCCCTGGATCCTGGCTTGCAGAGCAGAGAAAAGAAAGGCAAGTACCTGTACGGAGATTTAAAAGCGGAGTCGTTAGAAGCAGGGCAGTCTTCCAGCTGGGGGAGGGGTCAACAGCCACGAGGTGGAGGAGGAGGAGAGGGTCCAATGGAGGGCTGGGTGCAGGAAACAGCTCAATCCAAGCCCTGGCATATGCACATATATGTGCATATGCCAGTTCGCATAAAAGGATGCAACTATTTTATAACATACATGCATATATGCACGCAAATGCTGCCTCTACTGTAAGTGGGGAAATTTTATAAGGCATCATAGTCGATGCAATTGGCCATTTTTCTAGTTCTTTCCCAGTTCACTGGGGTAAGGGATAGGACTTTTTAACATACCTAGTTAAATATCCTCCCGTTTACCCTGTGAGTCCCAACCCTTAAAACCCCACTGACCAGCCAAAATGTTTTATTTTACTACTTGCACGAGATCCATAACAATGATATGCATTGGGCCTTAACCTGTTAGGATCCACAGGGCTCTATACAATCACCAATATTTTTCAGCATCTACCTTATATTATTGGCACAGCTGTTTCAAACCTTTGATTCAAAATCTTACATCTATGCTGTTGATGACCATCTTGTAATACCAATGGTCTCAGACCCCAATAACAATAAAAATGATAAGTATGTGTATCACAGCCATTCAAGAACTACAAGCTCTATTAGAATCTCAATAAAACATTGATTTTCTGGATAGAGGACATGAATAAACAGGTCCAGAATTTGAAAATACTATTTGGAACCTTTGAGTTCTCCCTAAAAACACAGATCAAAAGTCTCAGTCTTGCTGGACCTAAAACTAACCATATTCCAACAAGTCCATGCAGTGTTAAAGAGCTACCTCTTTCAGTTACACACACTATAAAGACTTTGTTCTTCATTGAGAGAAAGAAGCTAGTCACAGTAGTCCATGCCACAATAGCCATGTTACGCCTGTCAGTCGCAGACGGCTGCGACCACACTTGCTTACCTCTTTCTGTGCTTCCCTGACTCTGTGGGGTAGACTGGCAGCCTCTGCCAGCTGCCAGCGGCCTGCCTACCACTCCCAGGCCTCCCGGGGTGGTGCGGAAGCCGCCGACCGCCATCTTGCCATTGGAAGTCCTTAGGCATGCGCACGCGCACTGGCCAGTCTTAAAGCCATCAAGGCGGGAACTTCGGGGGTGTCCCCTCCGGATGACGTCATCCCTCCAGGACATTTAAGCCAGCTGGCCCTGCCTACTGATGACTTGGCAAAGAGAACCCTTCTTGCTAAATCCACCTCGCTCTTAGAGGACCTGCATTCCAGTTCCTGCTTCCAGGCATAGACGTCTTGGGTACCCACTCCTCGGGGGCCCTTTCCTCATCTTGGCTAGCCGCTCCTCATAGGGCCTTTCTCTTGGGACTTCTGCCTGCCCCATTCCCCGGGGCTTCCCTGGAACCTTCACTACTCTTCCGTGAGTACCACACTCTGTGGATTACTTTCTGTTCTACCCAGGGGTCCTCTGGTGTACTCCGCTTTGCGGACCACTACCATTCCTACTGAGGACCTTGCTGGTGCTCCCTGCTCTGCGGATCACTATCACCTCTACTGAGGACCGTCACCATGAGTATCCCGCTCCATGGGCTATTACCATCTCTATTAGAACCTCATCAGCTTGCCCTGCTCTGCAGACCGCTATCATCACTACTGAGGACTCTCTCCGGTGTACCCCACTCTGCGGACCACTACCGACTCAGCTGAGGACCTCCTTCACTGTACCCCGCTCTGTGGGCCACTACCATCTCTACTGAAGAATTCATCAGTGTACCTCGCTCTGTGGATCATTAGCTACTTTACAGAGGTATCCGCTCGGGGGTATTCTCCTATGCATGGACCCTGTGTCTCTGGGTCTGTAAGACCTCCTCTCTGGCACCCCCCACTCCATGGGTTGTGTTACCCTTTCTCTTTAATAAAGACTCTAGCCTGATTCTGTGTCTGATGTCACTGAGACCTCGCCTCCTGACGGTGAGGCTCACGGGGCTCCTCCCTGTGGGCAGTACCACCTCTCACCTTGGCCGAGGGCCCACACACACTAACTAATCCTAACAGATTTCCAAGTCCATGGACCCGGAACTCAGCAATCCAGGCCATTCCTGGCCTGGCCCAGCGAATCACAGAACAGCAGAAAATCCTAGAGACTTTGGCTACCGTTATCAATCAACTGGATACTTGGCTGGATTCCGTTCCGATGCCTGCTAAGCCTAATTCAGCTATGCAAGTGCCACCTTTCCAGCCTCCAGTGCCCTTGCCAACACCTCCTCATTTTACAGGTGACCCCTTATTGTGCAGGGGTTTCTTGAACCAGTGCAGTTAGCACTTCTCCTTACAACTAGCATATTTTCCTGATGTAGTCTCCAAAACTACATATATTTGTTATGATATTGAGGTGTTTGGTGGATTTTCAGGGGCAACAGTGATGATATCTCCTACGGGGAGGAGTCCCATAGGAAACTGAAGCACCGGGCTAGACTCAGATGCACAAACACAGAGAATGTATCTTTTATTATACAGCTATTGTGGTCCACCAGAAGTGGCAGTAGAGAGTAGATAGATAGCAACAGTCTGTAATCCTTGGCGTAGGAGACCCATCCCACAATGGTGGTGTAAGGCCCCAATGCAGATGTCCAGTAAGGCATTGTAGGAGACACAAACTGGCAGATGTTATACACACTCCTTGTAGCAGAGTAGATAGAGTTCCTAGTGAGAAGTAGATAGAGGATAGGTATCAACAGTCTGAAGTCCTCGGCAGAGGAGACCTGTTCCACAATGGTGGTGTAGGGCCTGATGCAGATGAACAGCGAGGAGCTGAAGATGGACAGACTGGAGAAGTAGTACTCACTCTCTGTAGCTGTAGGTAGTGTTCCAGCAGGTTGAAGAATATGGAGCAGGCACCAGGATAGACACACAGGTCCTTGAGGAGCAAGTACCTGTATCAGGATAGGCACCTGGAAATAAGAAAAGGGCCCCCAAGGAGCGGGTACCCAGGTTAGTAGACCCCGAAGGGTGAAGGTGGCTTCCAGCACTAAAGAGTCTGGAGGGTGGAGAATGAAAGTACAGGGTAATGCAGATGAGAATTAATTTACTCAATCCTACATTTAAGAAGTAATATCTGAAAGAGATAGTAACTCAATAATATGCCTGGACTTGACCAACAATACGCAAATAATGATTTTATTTATGAAATTGTAACCAAACTTTATTGGCACCTATTAGAATGTATGATAGCCTACATTTACTGTGCCTATTTGTAAACCGTTGCGATGGTATATAACTTAACGACGGTATAGAAAAGGTTTTAAATAAGTAAATAAGTAAATAAATAAATAAATAAACTGAAGTGGCAGAGCAGCTTCAGATCAGAACAAATCCAATCTGTTGCTAACTCGGTGAGAGTCAGCCAATGGGCAACCTTTTGAAGGAGGAAGCAGTGATGTCACTCGAGGGGGAAGTCCCCGAGGTTCGCGCCAACACTGCTACAAGACAAGAGGTGTGCGCGTGCGTGCCCTAGGAGACCTCAGGTCAACATGGCGGAACGCCGCGCTAGAGCTGCGAGGGGGTAGACTCTTCCCTTGGGTGATTCGGTATTCGGTTTCAAGTTGATCACACAGTCATAAGATCTGTGTGGAGGAAGGATGTCAGCAGCTTCTTTAGAGAACACATCTTGAATCGATACATATTGAGGTGGTAACCCAGGCATCAATGGAATTATAGGTATACACGGTAGAGGTGAAACTTCCTTCAGACATTTGGCATGACAATCTGGGCCCCCAACGTGAAAGCTCTAGTGTAGCCCAATTGAATTGAGGCATGTGCTTTTGTAGCCATGGTAACCCAAGTTCTAAGGGGTGCATAGCCTTTTCAAGCATGAAGAAGGAAATGGATTCCGTATGAAGAGCTCCAGTCCTTAAGCTGACCGGTTCTGTTTGTAGGGTTACTTCACCGGTAAGGGCTCCCCATGAATAGAGGATAACAGAAGTGGAGACTTCATAGTCATAGTGGGGATTCACAGATGTTCCACTAGACGTCTCAGTATAAAATTCCCTCTGGCCCCGGAGTCCACTAGGGCAAGAGTCTGGAATTCAGGTGGTCTGTTTATCAAGGAGACTGGCAGAGAGAATGGAGGAGAAGGTGCAGTTAGACCTAAGAAGAGTCATCCCACAGGACTTAGGTCTGCCTGTTTCCCAGATAGATAGGGCATGTTTGTTCTGCATGGCCTGCTTGGCCACAATACATGCAGAGGCCTTATCTTCTCCGTGATCTTCTATCCTTAGAGGTCAGGTGACTACGGCCCAGTTGCATTGGTTCTTTTTCGCCCACAACCGCTTTAGACTGAATAGGCTTAGGTATAGTTTTGACTCATATTTCTCCCTGGCTAGGCCTCTTGGAACCTTTAACCTCTTGATCCTTATCCTGAAGTCGTTGGTCAATTCTTGTGGCTAACTTCATTAGGTCCTCCAAGGTCTCAGGCATTTCTCGAGCTGCCAATTCATCTTTCAACGGGAGTTCAAGCCTTCAAAGAAAAGAGTCTTCAGGCATCTCGAGTCCCAGTTCAACTCTGAAGCCAAAGACTTAAACTTGATGCGAAGTCTGGTAAAGATTTATTACCTTGCTGTAAATGAACCAATGTGGAACCTGTGATTGTGTACCTGGCAGGGTCATCAAATATGGACTTGAATAGTTCCAAAAACCCAGCAAGGTCCTTCAGGATGGGGTCATCACGCTCCCACAGCGGAAAAGCCCAAGTTAGTGCTCTTCCATCCCGCCTTTTACACCATCACATTCCCATGGACTATGGACCCATCCTCTTTGAATATCTGCTGCCTACGGGGCTCAAGTCTAGGGAGTCAATTTTATTGTTTCGTAAAGCTTGCTTTTTGGGAAAGAAGACTATTTTATTGGCGTGGAAGGAGCCCGGCGGCCCTTCTTACTGGACCTGGCATAATTTATTTCACAATCTAGTGGTAATGGATTACAAGACTTCTCATCACTCTTTTAAGAAACAGCAGTGTTTCAAGGCTACATGGTCCTGTTACCTCGACTCTTTATCCCCTAAAGCACGGAGCTTGATACTGAACAATGTCTCTTAATGAATTTCCATCACGGGAACTATCTTGCACCGATGGATCTGGTTGTCACATACACTAATATGCAGATGTAAACAGCTTCATGGGGGGGGGGGGGGGGGGGAGGGTTGGATTAACCATACTTACCCAGAGTGGTTACTCAATGTGTTATAAAGGTTTACTGTGTCTGTTGCTCAGAGGGGGTGAGGCGTGCCAGGACAAACATGGCTTATACTCTGAGTTTGTGGCTTTATCATGTTACTTTTATATGGTTATACTGCCTGTTGAATACATATCTGTATCATACGGTATTCGGTTCATGATATTAATAAAAAAAACAGATAAAAAAAATTTTATGAAACAAAATGACTAGTTGCTCAGAAATCAGATCAAGTAAGAGACCTTTGCAAACTCTCAGTTTTAATACTAGCTGCCCAATTCAAGCAAATACTAACTTATAAAAGCACACAAAGTAAGCCAAAGTTCTATTTCTTATCACACACAATTCCTAACAGTGGCAAACAATTACTACCCTTAAAAATCAACACACAATAAACACAGCCAGAAATAGTTTAATCTTTTAAGATTTTTTTTTTTAATAGATTTTAGGAATTCTTTCCCAGAATGTCCAGCTTACCACCAGCAGATAAAGGTTCTACAGTCATTACTCTCACTGGACTGAAGTTTACTCAGTTTTTGCTTTCCTATTTATCTGTTCTTCTAAGGCAATTACTTCAAACAAAAGTACTTCAAAAGACAATTTCCTCAAAGGGATTCACACTGAAAACAGATTAACAATTGGCCTTTTTAGCTGATCTCCCTTCCTGTTTTTTTTTAATCTTTATATTTATTAAATTTTTATATATTTTACAAAGATTAACTTTGCACAGAAACAGGAAATATATCAATCAAAAAGAAGACAAAATTTTGAGGAAAACAAATTGTTACATTAGACCACAAATAAAAAAGAAAAGAAATAAATGAAGCAGTAATTTGAGGAGCAGAAAAAGAAAAAAGTATATATCATTAAAAAAAAAAACTGCTTAACATTTTTTTCCCCTGCAAAATCAAGTTAGACATTCTAATTAATTGGCATTGCTAAGGGGCTTGAAGCCATAGTAGATTTGCTAGGATTAATAAACAATTACAATTGTTTTGGAACAAAGAAAAATAACATATCATAATGGAATTTGACATAACACTTACAAGGATATTTTAATGAAGAAGTTGCTCCTAATGCCAAAACATCCTTGCATAATGCCAAGAAGCCTTTTCTTCTCTCTTGAGTGGCTCTAAAAAGATCAGGAAAACTCCTGACACCAGAACCCATAAACAAAACAGCAGTATTTTTAAAGACATTTTTCATAATCAGGCTGAGATCAGATTTTAAGAAAAAAAAAATCAATAAAGTAGCTTTTTCAGATACTTCATAATTAGATGATTCTAAGAAATGTGATAAGTCCAAAGACTCCACTTGCTTCCAATGCTTCCCTGAGGGCAGAAAGTAAACTTTATTCAAAGTGGGAAAATTTTCTGGATGGATCTTCAATATCTCAAGATAATATCTCCTTAAAGTAACTCTTGGAGGATCATCCACTACCCTAGGAAAAATAAAAAATCTCAAATTAAGAGAACATAGACTATTCTTCACAAATTCCACCTCTGCTATAAAATACCACATTCTTTAATAATCATGGATTAAGTAGATTTCATAGAAGAAATGTCATGTTCCATAAGGGAAACCTTTTCTTGAATTTCTTGAATTTTCTTGAATTTCATTTTGATTAGTTTGGCAAGCAGAAACATGGGATTCTAGACAAGTAGAAACAGTATCTACTTTAGCCGAAATGGTGACCCAAGCACAGCCAATAAAGGCAATCAAGTCCCAAAGCACATCCAGAGTAACCAACATAGTTTTAAGGAGAATTGAACTCAATGAAAAAGTTTGAAAAGGAGACTAAGACTCACCACGGGACCTCTCTGATGAACCCAACAATTCCAGAAATGGGGAAATAGCATTGTCCCCAACAGATATTGAACCAATGCTTACTTTCTCATTCTCAGAGGCTCACCTCAATTCAGTGCTCTTGCTGATATCTAATGATGAAGCCCCACTATGAGAAATCTCATGCTGGGCCGGCGGTGGATGAATGACGAGGGGGCTGAGGGATGGCTCATCCCCAGCCAAGGTAAACTATCCTCCATCTGACCCAGCAAAGAGGCAATCCCCCCCCCATAAGTGCAGGCACCATGAACTCGAAGATGGAACACTCTCCGGAGATTGAGGAAGGCTGTGAGGGGTAGGCTCTAACTGTTCCCTTTTTCTTAGAAGGCATAACAGCAAAATATTTCAACCAGAGCAAGCAGAGGAAATGGACAACTGAGCCATGGCTGAATTATGCTGCCATCTTGCTTCTGATTTTTGCTCTCCCTTCCTGTTTCTAATAACACTTCTCTTTAATATCTTTACACATCAATCACTAGTGACTAATTGCCCAGGAACCAGTACATGATGGCCAGACTATAACACACTACTATAAACACTCTACTGGACCTAAGCACATGGGCCAGTCACAGATGAAATCTTTTCTATCATAAACAAAAAGGATATCCTCATGACTTGGACCCTGCTGCCAAAGACTTGGATCAAACTCATTGGGAAATTAGACAAGAGGAGGTAGTACCTCTTCATACTAACTGTAAGTAGACTTCCTTGTCTCATTCTGTTGTAACAGTTAGCAACAATTCTAACTAAAAAATAAAATGCAAGTGATTCCAGCAAGCAGGGGTGAGTTGGCTGGTTGTGGGGCCATCCTATGATTGGCCCATCATTACAGTGCCTCCTCCCCAGGCCCCTAGCTTTGAGCTTCTGGGGAAAATGTTGATGGAACTCCTCTACTAGTCGAGGGGCTTGAAGATTAAAAGCAGGCTCCCATGTATTCTCCTCAGGGCCAAAGCCCTTCCATGAAATGAGGTCTTGAAGTTTATTATGAACCCTTCTGGAGTCAAGGATCTCCTGGACCTCAAACTTGATATCTTCTTCAGAAATTAAGGTTTAAGAGGGGATCGTGAGGACCACAACAAGAGTACTGGCTTGAGGAGGGAAACATGGAACAATTTTTGGATCTTGAGAGTGGGTGTGAGTTTTAGATGGTAAGCCACTGGTCCCATCTGATGAATAATGGTGAATGACCCCATGAATCATGGTGAAAATTTGGCCAAATGAGTCTTGAGAGAAGGTTGGGGGTGCTTAGCCGTATCAATTCCCTGGGCTTGAGTTGTGGCACCAGCCAGTGCCTTTTGTCTGCTTCCTTCTTAAATCTGTCAACAGTCATGAAAGGAATTGGCACATTTTATGCCATAAGTCCTTGAGTTCCTGACCCATGGCATTAGCTGCAGGGCATGGGATTGATACCAGGATAAGGAGTGGTACCTGTGGATGTCTATCACACACAATCTGGAAAGGAGATGTTGCTGCTAGACTTCCCACATGATTGTTGTGGCATAACTCTGCCCAAGGAAGAAGCAAGGCCCAATTGTCCTGGCGTTCATTAATGTAGGCCCTCAGGAATCTCTTTAGGACTTGGTTGACTCTGTACAGTCATTGCTTTGTGGATGGAATGCAGGTAAAGTCCAAGGAGATCCCAAACTTCTTGAAAAGACTTTTCCAAAAGTGGACTATAAACTGCACCACTTGATTGGAGAAAATATGAGTGGGTAGCCTGCGCAGAAGGAAGAAGGTTGAACAGATGGAAGCCAAGGGATAAGTATGAAGTGTGCCATCTTAGAAAAGCAATCTACCACTACCTGGGTGGTTGTGCAGCTATTAGAGAGGGCAAGATCAGTCTGAAGACAGTGGCCAGGTGAGTCCAGGGTTCCCTAGAGGTTGGTAATGGCTGAAACAACCACCAAGGGTGAGGATGGGAGCTCTTAGGAATGATGCAAAGTTCGACATAGTGGGGCAAGACTTTATGTAGTGCTACATATCCTGCTTTACTTGAGGCCACCAGTAGTGGAAGAAAAGTAGCTCCAGGGTTCTAGCAACTCCTGGATCCCCAGACAGGTGGGAGTCATAGCCTCATCTAAGTACCCTTTATCGCAGTCATTTGGGGACTACTGTTTTCCCTGGAGGAACACATACTGTTCTAGGGACCGCAGCTCTTGCTGGATCGATGAAGTAGCAAGAGGGGTTCTGAGGAGTTTTTGGTTGCAAAGGATCTTGAAAGGGCATTGGCCCATTGATTCTTCTCTGCTGGCTGGTACCAGAGTTCAAAGTTGAAGTGATTGAAAAATAATGATGATCTGTCCTGATGGGAATTTAGGGTGTGGACTAAGCAACACTTTTTTTAGACTTATCTGGCTGTCTTACATAGCCGGATAAATCTGAAAAGCACTACTTAGGCAGACAAGTAGCACTATTCAAACTTATCCAGCTAAGTTCTGATACTTAGCCAGATAAATCAGAATTTATCTGGATAAGTCTGAACTTTTGCAGTTCAAAGTTTTTACATATTGCACATGAGCATGTTTGCTCACATAGGGGTAGATTTTTAAAAACTGCGCGATTGCGTACTTTTGTTTGCGCAGCAGGCGCAAACAAAAGTACGCTGGATTTTATAAGATACGTGCATAGCCGCGCGTATCCTCTAAAATCCTGGATCGGTGCGCGCAAGGCTGCCGATTTTGGGCAGCCGGCGCGCGCCGAGCTGCACAGCCTGCCTCCGTTCCCTCAGAGGCCGCTCCGAAATCGGAGCGGCCTCGGAGGGAACTCTCTTTCTCTCTTTCGCCCTCCCCTCACCTTCCCCTCCCTTCCTCTACCTAACCCACCCCCCCGGCCCTATCTAAAACCCCCCCCCCTCCCTACCTTTAGCCATGGATTTACGCCTCCCGGAGGGAGACGTAAATCCACGCGCGCCAGCGGGCTGCTGGCGCGCCGAGACCCAACCCGGGGGCGGTTCCGGAGGGCGCGGCCACGCCCCTGGAACGCCCCGGCCCGAAACCACGCCCCCGGGCCCGCCCCCGAAACATCACGCCCTGCCCCCAAAATGCCACGTCGTTCAGCCCCGTTCCCGACACGCCCCCGACACGCCCCCTTCCAAAAACTCCGGGACCTACGCGCGTCCCAGGGTTCTGCGCGCGCCGGCGGCCTATGGAAAATAGGTGCGCCGGCGCGCAAGGCCCTGCTCGCATAAATCCAGGCAGATTTATGCGAGCAGGGCTTTTAAAATCCGCCCGATATTATTCATATGTTAGAAACTGCACATATCATTTGCTCGCAGGTTATAAAATACAGTAGCAATTTTGCATGCACCCATGTACATGTGTACACATGAGCAGTTTTGAAAGCTAACCTCCCTGAATGTATAAATCCCTGCCACAAATTTAAGGCATAGTTTTTCTCTGTTTTTTGTTTGTTTTTAAAGAGGAAGGACTCTGGGCTATCTAGGTTTGAGATCTGGGTTCAGAATAGAGATAGAGAGCTTTCACATTTTTGAAGGACTGTGTCTACAATCTTGAGGACCATGTCTGAAAGTCTGTTATTTTTTGTGTTTCGTGAGATAGGAGTTTTCCACACTCCTCATCTCATATTTGGTTTCCTCTTTTAAGATTTTTTTCTTACATACACTGAGCCCCTAGATGAGTACTCATCTAGGGGCTCAGTGTATGTCATCTAAAGGAGTGGTGGCTCTCTGTCTGAGATTATGGGTAGATTGTAAGGACTCCTGCAGGAGGAATGGGTAGGGATGTGCAGATGTTTCGCCAGGACCCAAATTCATTGCATTCGTTTCATAGGGGGGAAAACCAATTCATTTGATTAGTTTTATTCATTTTCCGTTTTCCCATTAAAGTCAATAGGGGAAGTATTTGCAGCCTATTTTTGGCTGCAGAATTGGGGTTTTCTTATCAATTCTGATGAAACTTCTAGGGAGCAATCATCAGAACAAGAAAAGAGCTCAAAGGTACTTAGACTGTGGCAAAGTGGCATCAAAATGGTATGAATAGCCTAAGGTACTGTAAAGGGGCAAATGGGTACCAGGAGTGGCAAGAGTGCTTTAACAGAGGTGCAAAGCAGCAGCGAGAGTGTCAAAAACACACCACAGCTTCAAAAGAGAGCACCGATAACAGTTGCATGAACCCTCGAAGGCAAAATCTTTATGGGTAGAAATCCCTTGTGTGTTGGGGAAGAGGTTAATGATAGGAGTATACTACAATCCACCTGGCCAAGATGATGAGATGGACAGTGAAATGCTTAGAGAAATTAGGGAAGCTAACCAAATTGGTAGTGCAGTAATAATGGGAGATTTCAATTACCATCCACAAGACGGTGAAAGTAAATATAGTAGTCCCAAATGTTTCATCAACAAATTCTCATTTATTAGATTTTCATACTTATAGCGGCAACTCCACTGGTTTCACAAAAGAGCAATTTTACACAGAAGTCCCCCAGTTTCGAAATACACCCTCGAAGGCAGCATGACAGGCAAAGTGGCAAGCAAGTGGCATCAACTTCCTACAGCACAACGAAGGGGGAACATAGCAAGCAGAGTGGGTATAAGAAAAAAACCCCACAAGGTGCCGATAAAGGGACAAAGCAGCAGAAAGACTAGCATCAACACTAGGGATGTGCAGAGGGACGCCATATGTTGCATTCGAGTTACTAAGTGGGCCTCCCATAGAGATATAAATACTAGGGATGTGAATCGTGTCCTCGATCGTCTTAACGATCGATTTCGGCTGGGAGGGGGAGGGAATCGTATTGTTGCCGTTTGGGGGGGTAAAATATCGTGAAAAATCGTGAAAATCGTTAAAAAATCGAAAAATCGAAAAACCGGCACATTAAAACCCCCTAAAACCCACCCCCCGACCCTTTAAATTAAATCCCCCCCCCCCAAATAACTTAAATAACCTGCGGGTCCAGCGGCGGTCCGGAACGGCAGCGGTCCGGAACGGGCTCCTGCTCCTGCATCTTGTCGTCTTCGGCCGGCGCCATTTTCCAAAATGGCGCCGAAAAATGGCGGCGGCCATAGACGAAAAAGATTGGACGGCAGGAGGTCCTTCCGGACCCCCGCTGGACTTTTGGCAAGTCTCGTGGGGGTCAGGAGGCCCCCCACAAGCTGGCCAAAAGTTCCTGGAGGTCCAGCGGGGGTCAGGGAGCGATTTCCCGCCGCGAATCGTTTTCGTACGGAAAATGGCGCCGGCAGGAGATCGACTGCAGGAGGTCGTTCAGTGAGGGTTCCGGCGCCTCGCTGAACGACCTCCTGCAGTCGATCTCCTGCCGGCGCCATTTTCCGTACGAAAACGATTCGCGGCGGGAAATCGCTCCCTGACCCCCGCTGGACCTCCAGGAACTTTTGGCCAGCTTGTGGGGGGCCTCCTGACCCCCACGAGACTTGCCAAAAGTCCAGCGGGGGTCCGGAAGGACCTCCTGCCGTCCAATCTTTTTCGTCTATGGCCGCCGCCATTTTTCGGCGCCATTTTGGAAAATGGCGCCGGCCGAAGACGACAAGATGCAGGAGCAGGAGCCCGTTCCGGACCGCTGCCGTTCCGGACCGCCGCTGGACCCGCAGGTTATTTAAGTTATTTGGGGGGGGTTCGGGAGGGTGGGGGATTTAATTTAAAGGGTCGGGGGTGAGTTTTAGGGGGTTTTAGTGTGCCGGCTCACGATTCTAACGATTTATAACGATAAATCGTTAGAATCTGTATTGTATTGTGTTCCATAACGGTTTAAGACGATATTAAAATTATCGGACGATAATTTTAATCGTCCTAAAACGATTCACATCCCTAATAAATACCTATCTAGCGTGAAGACATTATGGCTAGGCGTTCCCTCTCAGTTTGCTTCTTAATTGGAGTGGACTGGGAGGAAACTGGGGGAGACCCAATTGCATCACCTCATTTGTTTACTGACATTTCCACCCCCTGTGCACACCCTGCACACATGGATTTTAAAATCTGGCATGCACGTGCATGTGGCCATCAGATTTTATAACTTGTGAGCGCCGGCACAGGCATATTATATAATCGGCGCATCCATGTGCTCACACTGGGAACCGCGCGCACACGGATGGCCGTGCGCTGCTTTTAAAATTGACCCCAATGTTTACACATACATGAATACATTAACTATCATCTAAAAGCAGGGAAATGAAAAAGCAAACCTTCAGAATGCTAATTGAAAACATAGAATGAATCTTAAAGATTTACATAGAAGGAATGGTAGGCGAACAGAGAGCACTACCCCTCCTTTCTTTCTTGTCTTCAGAAAGAACTTGAAAATAACTTTATTTACTTAGAACCTCCTCTTTGTTTGTAAGGTGATAAATCGTGTAAACAATTCTGATGGCATTTTATAATTCAGTGTTTTCAGCACAGGGAAGACAATATTCAAGATTTTCTTTCCAATTAATTATCATACAGTAGAATAAATATGCAGTATTCATAAATTTTTGTTAAATTATTAGTAGGTAAAAAGCTTTTAAAAAAAATCTTCATTTATTCCTTTTAATTTAGGAACAAGGAAGAATGTAAGAAAAATATAATATTATTTTTTGTCTATTTATGTTTTTTTTAACACACTGAGAATCACATAACATAGTTAAGTTTTCTTTCCTCATGTGTAGTATAAATATTGCACACATTAAGATCAGGTTCACAAAAGTTCTGCTACCCTTGTTATTTGTAACTGCTCCTTCGATCACCACAGTTCTAGTTGATGTATTTAATGCACTCCCGTTTCATGTAAACCAGCAAGATATGTGCTCATGATTGCCGGTATATAAAAACCTTAAATAAATAAAATAAATAAAAAATTATACACTTAACAGTAATGCAAGAATTCTTAGAGCAGAAGCAATTTTAGTGTCTCTAGAGATCAAAATATTTTGATTTACACATACAAAGCTTAGTTTATTTATTAATACAACATCTTTCTAATTGGTTCAAATTAACTTTTTGTAAATTATGTGCTTTCTCAGTAAATCTTACAAGTAAGCTTAGGTACATGCTCTGACCCTTATCCTATATTCTAATACTGTAGCAGATAAAGGAAAAAACAACAAATGTTTTATTAGTACATACAAAGATCAAGAAATCCTTGAGACTGAAACTAAAGAAGGATTTCAAATGGCTTAATCATAAAAAGGTACAATTTAGAACATTTAGAACATTATTTAGGATAAAAAGAAATTATTCATCTACTAGGAATATGAACCAGAGACAACTCCCCCATTTGCTTTTCAAGACAGACTGATAAGAAAACAAAATGTAACATTAATTAAGCATTAAACTTTTTTTATAATACTTATAGTAAAATGTGACAGGTGTTTCAACTAATTTTCAGTTACACAAATAGACTGCATGGTGGCAGTGCAAGGAAGCACAACTTGCTTTAAGGCAGGGCTTCTGAAACCTATCCTGGGGACCCCAAAGCCAGTCGAGTTTTCAGGGTGTCCTCAATGAATATGCATGAGATAAAGTTGCATATCAGGGAGACTCAGTATATGCAAATTTAACTCATGCATATTCATTGTGGATATTCTGAAAACCTGACTGGCTGTGGGATCTCCAGGGCAGGTTTGGGAAGCCCTGCTTTAATGGGAAAAAAGGGCAAGATTCCGCTGGCTGGAAAAATATATAGAGAGTGCTCTTATTTTCTGCTAGGCATTAAGATGTAATAATAACAATTTTGCTATCAGATTTCCCAGAATTTTACTGTTAGTGCTACACTTTACATAATAGACATAGAAACAAACATTGAGTACCCCTCTCAAAATAAACCTTACAGAGAGATACATACACTCAGACAAAACTCTGTAGCAGGTGTATATACACACCGTGACAGAAACTGACAGTGGCACAGAACTAGTTTTTTACAAAATTAGCAGAAATAACTCACTACTGTAGTGACACACACACACACATCCAGTAGCAGCCATACTCAAATGTTTCAGCCTTTCTTACACACGCATGCAGATTCATTGCTATCATGTCTTTCTCCTGATAACAAGTGAAAATCATTAGAGAAATGCACTACACCACGTACCTTTGGCCAAACAGAAACAGAACATAAAACAAAACACCTTAAAAGTATTAATCATTATTTTAACTATATAAAACTATTAGAACTGTTACTTACCTTAAATTTACAGAAACTATTAAACTGTATTCACACATTACACAGTAACACTCATTACCCAGAGAAAGTCATTACTCAGAAATGCATTACTCAGAGACAATCATTATACATTCACACTAGTAAGTACTGCAGTTTTTCATAACCTTGTATACACAACAGTTAATTGTCACAGAATAACCCTACTGTAGACTCCAGTTAACTGCATATGTCCTAGTCTGAGTGACTCACGTAAACTATATGTATTCTAGTCTAAGGACTCAAATACACCTAGTTAAACTCTATGCCTATCTTAAACTATGAATCTTATACTATAAATTTTAAATCGTATCCTAATAAAGTTTTCTCCAGTTGTGGCTCTGCAAAACAAAAACTCAAATCAATGGGTTTCCTTTTTGGAGTAGAGGAGAGAGAAAGCCAGTTGACAGTAGAGAGAGGATGAAGGTAAGGAAAAGACCATCATGCCCCTCTCCCTTAAATAAATCAGCCAAGCTGGCAATCCTACCTACTGTCTCTTCAAAGTTCTGATGAGTCACCAATTTTTGTGGTTCATTAAAAATAAGAATGCTTAAAGCCACTACCTGTAGAGAAAAGTTGTTATTAACTGCTATAATATAAATCTTAAACATTAAGGGGTAGATTTTAAAAGTCCAACGTGTGCTGGGCCTATTTTACAAAGGCCCAGTGATGCGTGTAAAGCCCCAAAATGTGTCTATGTCCCGGGGCTTCGGGAATGGGGCGGAGAGGGGGCAGGGCAGGCCCAGAGGCCTCCGGCACAGCAGCCATTTGCGCTGTGTTGGAGGATCATGTGCCGGCCAGGTGCAGCAGGTAAAATAATTTTTTGGGGGGGATTAGGACAGAGATAGGGGCAGGTTGGTTAGGGAAGGGGAAGGGAGGTTAGGGGGTTGGGAAGTTCCCTCCCAGGCTGCTCCGATTTTGGAGCGACCTGGGAGGGAACTGGGGAAAGCCGTGGGCGTTTGCATGTGCGGGGTGCACAATTGTGCACCCCCTTGCACGCCCCAACCCCTGATTTTATAACATGTGTGCACCTGCACATGCATGTTATAAAATTGGGCGTCCATGTGCGTGCGCTGGGTAGCGTGCGCACATGAATGCCCGCGCACAACGTTATAAAATCTACCCCTAAATAATAAGGTTATCTTATTTAATTATTATTTATTTATTTAAAACTTTTATATACCATTGTTCCATATTCTTTCACAATGGTTTACATAAAGCCAAAATAAAGAGAGTATAAAAATTACAATACATCAAATTAAGATCAAAACATTAAATACTATACATAAAGAAAAAACTTCAAAATTCTAAATAAAGCTAAAAGCAAAATAAAAGGTAAAATAAAGCTAGTACTTAAATAATAAAAATGAAAAGAAAAATATACAATTTAATCAGCAAAAAACCTGAACATATTAATAGACCTTGCCTCACCTAAGTCAAAACCTTTTTCTTCAGGTTAATCAGCAAATCTTGTCTCACTGAATCTATTATTCCTCACTTATTAGGGCAGTCATATCACTTACTTTAGTCAAATGCTTTTTTAAATATCCAAGTTTTTAGGTTGCCAGTCAAGACACTAGCATAAACTCCCACTCAAATAATTTTACTGATAACACAGCATTATATGGAATTTCAGTTGTATATTTCCAACCCCTAAACTAGGTTAAATGATTGGCTTTCTATTATAAACAAATAATCTGAATGGCTGTATGGTAATTTGCTTTCATTGTAAATGTTTTCTTGGTATTTGCTAGCATTAGCAACCTTGTGCTTGTTCTAAGAATATTTTTTATAATCTTAGATGGAATGTCTCATCCTTGTTCTAGTTCTAGATATGTTTCCATATGTTATAGTTTTGATGAATTTGTGAACCCCGGGCCGAGGTGAGAGATGTCTCCACCCAGAGGGAGGAGCCCCTTGGACCTCACCGTCGGTGGGCATGGTCTCAGCAACGTAGGACACAGCTGTGAGAGAGACTTTATTAAGGAGAAACGATAGTATATAACCTGAGGAGCGGGAAATGTAATAAACACAGTCTTTGAGCAAATACTGTAGTCAGGATGATGATGTAGATATGGAAGTCTGATAGTGCCCATAGCGTGGGGTACACCCGGGGATTCCTGCAGGCTGATGTAAATACCTCTGAGTGCAGATCCTGTAGTGGCCCGTGGCTCAGGGTATGCCAAGGGAGCTGTACAATAGATGCCAGGGAGGCATAGGTCGGTGATACAGGAAACAGGGTATAGACCTTGTATAGATGGTGTAATTCTGAGGCACAGATAGAGTAGTGTAGATAGACTGAAGAACGGTAGTGGCCCGAGGAACGGGGTACACTGTGGAATCTTCAGTAAAGTTGATAGAAGTTAGAGAATGTACTCACACAAGGATGTCCCATCAGAAATACCCGGAGGAGCGGGTCAGGATGTCCCAGGCAGGAGGACCCTCTGAGGAGCGGATAGCCAAGACGGGGAAGAGCCCCCGAGGAGCGGGTACTCAGAACGTCCGAATGCCAGGAGGAGAGTCTGGAACAGAAGAACCAAGTTAGAGCTGATTTAACAAGCGAGAGAACTCCTTGCTAACTCGTCTTAGCAATGGGCCAGTCCGTATAAGTACACTAGCTGTATTGACGTCATCACGAGGGGACGCCCCTGAGGTTCCCGCCATGACATATTCATAAGGAGACCCTGCGCGCGCACTCCTAAGTGATGCCAGAAGCAAGATGGTGGTTGCCAGTGCCCACGCTGTCCCAGGGACACCGAGGGAGTCGGCATTGGCTGGCGGAGGCCGCCATTCTCCCAATGATTGACGGTACAGGGAAAAAAGAGGTGAGCATGAGAGGTCACAGCCGTCTGGGACCGACCGGTGCAACTCTATAATCTTATATAAAATGTAAACTGACTTCATCTCAGTTGAAAATGTTCTACAGACAGGTATTTCATCATCTTTTATCTAACTTATGGAGTCTTTTACCTAGGAAAAACAAGTGGAAGGCTGAAACTGTAATGTTGCTAGTAATTACAAAACTGCTTATGAACCAAAATAAAAAACCTAGGAGTACAGGAATAATGACTTCATATGTGACATGTCAAAAAGTGTTTTACTGAGACTAAGGACTATGAGCACCCACTTCACTTTGCAATGGCATTTGACTAAAAACAATGAACAGGGTCTAGAAGAATATTTTTGTTTTATATTCTCCATATCAGACACTTCAAAGAAGATTAAAATCAGGTACTGTAGGTATTCCCTGTCACCAGTGAGCTCAAAATCTAAATTTGTACCTGAGGCAATGGCAGGTGAAGCAACTTGTCCAAGGTCATGGCATTTGTGGCTGAGACACCACATAATTTAAGAACTCTTTGCAAAAGTCAAGATACTAAGAAGGTCATGGGTGATATGAGGAAACAGACAGAGTACTTTATTGGTATGGTAAATGTATCAATCAGTCTTCGTGATTTGTTTTGTTTTATGTATAATGGATTTTATGAATGTTTTATTGTTAACCGATAGAAATTATGAATTGTGGTATGTATGTATTAAATAAATAAGGAGCAGTGATAAGATCTGAATCCTGGTTTCCCTGGCTGGTGCTCTAACCACTGGGCTACTCCTTCAATTCTTCCCCCTGTTCAGGAATTCATAGATAGTTTGCTAAAATTAATTGCTTGGGCAAAAAGACTGACTTGTGGTCTCTGAGGCCTTTATCCAGGACCATCAGCACAGGGGGTTATATTCCTATGCAATTCTACCTTTTGGTTTGAAAAACATCTATCAAAAGATGAAGCTTATTTGGATTCTTAAACTTTGTTTCTTCAGTCACATGCAGAAACAATTGCTCAAGTAGCACCAGCAAATGCTTCTCTTCCCTTCAGAATTTATATATTATAATATTTAACATTAATTTTTCAGCAATGTAGACTGCAAGGACAAATTATCCTCAGCTTCTTATCTTTTATTTTGTTTTTGGTTTAAGTGAAGATTGAACAATTACTTATACTTTATTTGCCTGCTCTACTAATGTCAGTTTTTTGGAGATAAGCAATTTGTTGTATTTTGTGCCTATAAATAGACTGCAAATTGTTTATTGCGTCATTCTCTGTGAAGGCTAAATATCCAGGGCTGTTTAGTATGAAAAGATTGCAAATTATCAACAGCGTCAGACTTGGTGTAGGCTGGTATTATGCACTTTCTATGCTTTAAAACATAGCAAAACTGTTTTTTGGGATCCATTTGTTAACTAGAAGAAAAATCATATATTTGTTACTCACTTCATCCTCATGTTTGGATTTCACAGCTTTTTGGATGTGGACCTGGCTGGTCAAAATGGTTAAGGGACACTGACCTAGATTTATCATTTTGCTATAAATTTCACATGAATAGTGCCTGTGATAAAAAAAAAGAGGCATGGTTAGGGAAATTTTTGAGAATCTGTAACGTGCTATTTTACTGCTTTGCATAGGTATTTCACTGCAATGTGTGTTAAATTTATCACACCTGCAATACTTTCACATTGCAAGGTAAGAAGTGCCCAGACAGGCATTTCCATGTTTTGGGCTGTTCCAAGAGAGAGAGAGCACAAACCTCTTTATAAGTTTCTCATTTAAGTCAACTGTGGGAGCACTGAGAGGAGAGGATCACCTTGCTGGTGGATGAAAGGAATCAGCAAGTTTTGCTTGGGAATTTTTTTTTTAAGTATTGGGGAGAAGTAAACTATTGTGGTATATTATTTAGTGTGTTTGTGCTTTTAATAGTAAGGCAGTTAATAAACAGAAGTTAGTGTGTTTATTTTTAAATAGTCAGTAAGGCAGCTAATAAGCAGAAGTTAGTGTGTTTGTATTTCCCAAACCTCCCACCCCTCTCCCATCCACTCCTAGCTCAACATTTAATTTATAGGCAGGTGCAACTTTCACATTAAAAAAAAAAATCAGCCTTTTAACTTCACGAATTCCCCACACCTTAGTGAGAGTTTGATCATTCCCCTGTACACCATTACCAGATATATAGTAAAAACACTAATATATTTAAAGGACACTAATTAAACACATTCCTACTCCCATAGCAACCTAAAACTTAACTAGGAACTGAGCAAATTTGAGATGAAGGCAGCAGTTCAGCAGCAAGAGGGGGGTCTCCCAGTCTTTTGCATCGAGTGTCACATGTATGATTTTTTACCTGCTGGTGAGAAGTTGTACGTTTGCATCCAAAGCAAAGAGCTCCTGTCTCTCAGAGAACGAGTCTGACCTCTGGAGGCTAGAGTGGCAGACCTAGAGGAGCTGAGGCAGACAGAGAGATATATAGATGAGACCTTCAGGGATTATAGCCAACTTCAGACTGGCAGGCCTTATGCTGCCTTGGAGGAAGAAGGTCTCATGATCTCTCCAGGTGGTGCATTGTCCTTTTGCACTGAGGATGAGTCTCCCAGGGGTACTGCCCAGGAGGGGAAGGGTTAGGTCAGCCATCAAAGTTGGTGATTTGATTATTAGGAATGTAGATAGCCGGGTGGCTGGTGGGCGTGAGGATCACATGGTAAGATGCCTACCTGGTGTGAAGGTGGTGGACATCATGTGTCACCTAGATAGGATTTTAGCCAGTGCTGGGGAGGAGCCAGCTGTCATAGTACATGAGGGCACCAGCAACATAGGAAAATGTGGGAAAGAGGTTCTGGAAGTCAAATTTAGGTAGAAAGCTTAAATCCAGGACCTCCAGGGTAACATTCTCTGAAATGCTCCCTCATCCACACGCAGGTCCCCAGAGGCAGGCAGAGCTCCAGAGTCTCAATGCATGGATGAAACAATGGTGCAAGAAAGATGGATTCAGTTTTGTAAGGAACTGGGGAGCCCTTTTGCGGAAGAGGGAGTCTTTTCCAAAGGGATGTGCTCTACTTTAACCAGGGTGGAACCAGACTGCTGATGCTAACCTTTAAAAAGGAGATACAGCAGCTTTTAAACTAGAACAAAGGGAGAAAGCCGACAGTCGCTCAGCAGCGCATGGTTCGGAGAAAGGTATCTTCAAAGGATACTAATGATGCATTAGAATTAGGGCATCCAAACAGTGAGGTTTCAATAATAAGAAAAGTAGTCCAAGTGCCTGTAACTAAAAACATACCTGAGCTAAAAAATTCCAATTTATCCCTATCAATTAAAAAAACAGAATACAAATACAAACAAAAACACACTTTGAAATGTTTGTATGCTAATTCCAGAAGTCTAGGAAGTAAAATGGGAGAATTAGAATGTATAGCAGTGAATGATGACATAGCCTTAATTGGCATCTCAGAGACATGGTGGAAGGATGATTACCAATGGGACAGTGGTATTCCGGAATATAAATTATATCACAATGACCGAGAGGAGCATTTGGGAGATGGGGTGGCACTCTATGTCCGGTATGGCATAGAGTCCAACAGGATAAAAGTCCCCCATGAGACTGAATGCTTAATCAAATCTTTATGGGTAGAAATCCCTTGTGTGTTGGGGAAGAGGATAATGATAGGAGTATACTACTGTCCACCTGGTCAAGATGATGAGACGGACAGTGAAATGCTTAGAGAAATTAGGGAAGCTAACCAAATTGGTAGTGCAGTAATAATGGGAGATTTCAATTACCCCACTATTGACTAGGTAAATGTATCATCAGGACATGCTAGAGAGATAACGTTCCTAGATGGAATAAATGGCAGTTTTATGGAACAATTGTTTCAGGACCTGGCGAGAGAGAGAGAACAATTTTAGATCTAATTCTCAGTGGAGCACAGGATTTGGTGAGAGAGGTAATGGTGGTGGGGCCGCTTAGCAATATTCATCATAACATGATCAAATTTGAATAAATGACTGGAAGGGGGACAGTAAGCTAATCCATGGCTCTAGTCCTAAACCTTCAAAAGGGAAACTTTGGTAAAATGAAAAGTGTGCAAGCAGTGTGGACATTGTTAAAAAATACCATCCTACAAGCACAGTCCAGATGTTTTCTACACATTAAGTAAGGTGGAAGGAAGGCAAAATGATTAGCGGCATATTTAAAAGGTGAGGTGAAAGAGGCTATTTTAGCCAAAAGATCTTCATTCAAAAATTGGAAGAAGGATCCAACAGAAGAAAATAGGATAAACATAAGCATTGGCAAGTTAAATGTAAGACATTGATGAGACCAGGCTAAGAGAGAATTTGAAAATAAGTTGGCCGTAGAGGCAAAAATTTTAAAAATATATCTGAAGCATAAAGCCTTTGAGGAAGTCATTTGGAGTGTTAGATGATCGAGTGGTTAAAGGGGCACTTAGAGAAGATAAGGCCATCGCGTAAAGATTAAATGATTTCTTTGCTTCAGTGTTTACTGAAGAGGATGTTGGGAAGATATCCATTCCGGAGAAGGTTTTCATGGGTGATGATTCAGATGGACTGAACCAAATCACAGTGAACCTAGAAGATGTGGTAGGTCTGATTGACAAACTGAAGAGTAGTAAATCACCTGGACTGGATGGTATACACTCCAGGGTTGTGAAGGAACTAAAAAATGAAATTTCACATCTATTAGTAAAAATTTGTAACCTATCATTAAGATCATCCATTGTACCTGAGGACTGGAGGGTGGTTAATGTAACCCCAGTATTGTAAAAGGGCTCCAGGGACGATCTGGGAAACTACAGACCAGTTAGCTTGATTTCAGTGCCAGGAAAAATAGTGGAAAGTGTTCTAAAGATCAAAATCACAGAACATATAGAAAGACATGGTTTAATGGAACAAAGTCAGCATGGCTTTACCCAAGCCAAGTCTTGCCTCTCAAATCTGCTTCACTTTTTTGAAGGGGTTAATAAACATGTAGATAAAGGTGAACCGGTAGATGTAGTGTATTTGGATTTTCAGAAGGCATTTGACAAATTTCCTTATGAGAGGCTTCTAGGAAAAGTAAAAAGTCATGGGATAGGTGGTGATGTCCTTTCGTCGATTACAAACTAGTTAAAAGACAGGAAACAGAGAGTAGAATTAAATGGACAATTTTCTCAGTGGAGGGGGGTGGGCAGTGGACTGCTTCATGGATCTGTACTTGGACCATGCTTTTCAATATATTTATAAATGACCTGGAAAGGAATATGATGAGTGAGGTAATCAAATTTGCAATGATACAAAATTATTCAGAGTAGTTAAATCACAAGTGGATTGTGATAAATTGCAGGAAGACCTTGTGAGACTGGAAAATTGGGCATCCAGATGGCAGATGAAATTTAATGTGGATAAGTGCAAGGTGATACAAATAGGGAAAAATAACCCAAGCTATAGTTACATAATGTTAGGTTCCATATTTGGTGCTACTACCCAGGAAAGAGATCTAGGCATCATATTGAAATCGTCGGCTCAGTGTGCTGCGGCAGTCAAAAAAGCAAACAGAATGCTAGGGATTATTAGAAAGGGAATGGTGAATAAAACAGAAAATGTCATAATGCCTCTGTATCACTCAATGGTGAGACCGCACCTTGGGGCAGATTTTCAAAGGGGTACGCGCATGTACCCCCCCAAATAAAACCTGCCCCAAGCTCCCCCTATGCATGCCGAGGCTATGTTGAATAGGCTCGGTAGCGCGCGCAAGCCCTGGGATGCGCGTAAGTCCCGGGGCTTTGCTAGGGGGCGTGTCAGGGGTGGCGCGACGTTCTGGGGCATTCTGGGGGCATGTCGGGGGTGTGTTGCTGGCCCAGCGGCGTTCTGGGGGTGTGACCGAGGCCTCCGGACCAGCCCCCGGGTCGGGTTATGGCGCGCCAGCAGCCCACCTGCGCGCACGAGTTATGCCTGCCTTGGGCAAGCGTAACTTTTCAAACAAAGGTGGGGGGGGGGGGGTTAGATAGGGCTGGGGGGGGTGGGTTAGGTAGGGGAAGGGAGAGGAAGGTGCGGGGGGGTGGAAGGAAAGTTCCCTCCGAGGCCGCTCTGATTTCGGAGCAGCCTCGGATGGAACGGAGGCAGGCTGCGCGGCTAGCGCGCACAGGCTGCCGATTTTGCGCTGGCTTGCGCACGCCGACCCCGGATTTTAAAAGATACGCGCGGCTATGCGGGTATCTATTAAAATCCAGCGTACTCTTGTTTGCACCGGTCGCGCGAACAAAGGTATGCGCCGGCGTACTTTTTTAAAATCTGCCCCTTAGTGTAGCTGGGTTTAAAAAAGGTTTTTAGAAGTTCTTGAAATAGAAGTCCATTACCTGCTATTAATCAAGTTGACTTAGAAAATAGCTATTGCTATTACTAGCATCAGTAGCATGGAATAGATTTAGTTTTTGGGTACTTGCCAAGTTCTTATAGCATGGATTGGCCAGTGTTGAAAACAGGCTGGTGGGCTTGATGTATCCTTGGTCTGACCCAATATGGCATGTTCTTATTTATACCACTGTAGGTGAGTCAACTAGTAATTCAAAGTGAGGTTTTGGTGGTGATTATTGGAACGAAAATCAACAGCAAGGGACATTCTGCCTATATCCCTTAAAAATAATACAAAGATACAACCATGTACTTTTGTTAGAGATCTTGGAGTAACAATAGATACAGAACTTGGGATGAAAAACACACATTGCATTAAAAGTAAGAGAAGGTTATTTTAAACTACTCACCCTTAGAAAGCTGAAACCTATGCTGGCACCAACAGAATTTAGAACTGTATTACAATCCTTGATTTTATCAAATATAGACTACTGTAATGCATTGCTGCCTGGACTCCCTAACAGCACCATTAGGCCATTACAGGTCTTACAGAATGCAGCAGCATGTATCTTGACTGGAACAGAAAAATGTGAGTACATTACCCCTGTACTAATATCTTTACATTGGTTACCAATAACACATCGCGTACAATACAAGGTGGCATGCATTCTACACAAGATACTATATGGAAATAATATAGACTGGCTAAATTATTCAATACACCCACATATTCCACAAAGAGACCTCTGTTCTAGTAATTAAGGGTCTCTTATCTGTACCAACTATCAAATCAGCAAGGCTCAGTGAGGTTCGGGACAGAACAATTTCCATTGCAGGCCCTAAACTATGGAACACACTGCCAACTAACTTAAGATTACAGACAGACATCAAGAAATTTAAAACAGACTTAAAGCCGTGGCTTTTTACATGTGCATACACAGAAGCATGACAATTAAAACCAAGCTTTATTTTTAGCTCACTGTTCTTATTTGAAGATTATATTTACGATGTAATAATGTTTTAAGGTTTTATGGTTTTATTGTTTTTAGTATAATTTAAAGTTTCTGATATTTTCTGATATTAGTTTGTCATTAATTTGTTATTAATCTGATTCTAATATTACTGTATACAACTGTATTTTCATGTTAATGTACACCGTTGTGATGGTTTAACGACTGATGTAATGGTATAAAAAACCAAATAAACTATATAAAAAAAACTATATAAATCTAGGGTTTGGGGGTCAGTTTTACATGCAAAGTCAGAGGTACAAACAGCACAGTACACATCAGTGAAGATTTTATATGATTTGGAGTTAGGAAAGGTATACCCGCGATAACTAGCTAACGATTTGAGCCTGAATGGTTGCAGAGAATCATTTGGACACTTTGGATATTTTTATTTTATTTTTTGTGTTCATTTTGATGCTAAGTTTTTTGTTTAGACTTTAGTTTCTACAACTTCTGGATGTTTGGCAGATTTTATATCCTGAAATGTTAGACTTTACCTTTCATTGCAAGCTACATGTAGTATTCCACCAAATGCATAATGCCAGTTTCTGGGAAGCACAATTTAGATTGAGGTTTTTGCAGACCCTCTGTAAGATGTTTGATGTGACCCTAGAATTCTTATCTGCTATCATCCCTGATCTAATGGGCAAATGGAGAATGTCAGTCAGTAAGGATGTGAATCGGGCTTCGGACGATTGAAAACATTGTCGATATTTTCAAAATCGTCTGAAATCGGGGGCTCCCCCGAAACGATAGGAAAACCCCACGATATTGTTCGTGGGGGTTCTCTTATCATTTTGGGGGAGGGCAGGAAAAACGGCACACAAAAATAACCCTAAACCCACCCAGACCCTTTAAAATTAATCCCTTTGCTTCCCCCACCCTCCTGACCCCCAAAAAACATTTTACAGGTACCTGGTGGTCCAGTGGGGGTCCCGGGAGCGATCTCCCGCTCCCAGGCCGTCGGCTGCCACTAATCAAAATGGCGCCGATGGCCCTTTGCCCTTACCATGTGACAGGGTATCCATGCCATTGGCCGGCCCCTGTCACATGGTAGGAGCACTGGATGGCCCGTGCCATTTATAAAGATGGCGCCGGCCATCCAGTGCTCCCTCTCTCTCACAAATACATGCTCAATCACACAGACATACAGAGCCTTTCTCTCTGTGTCTCTCTCTCTCTCTCTCTCTCACTCACACACACACACACACACAATCAAACACACAGACACAGCCTCTCACACTCACTCTTCCCTCCCCCCAAGCACAAATAGTAGAAGAAGCCGCTTCCTTCTTCAGTCCAGACAACTGACAGGACTCATCTTCCTTCTGTTAGCTACCTGGGCAACAGTTCTAATCTTCCTGACAACTTGCTCCAGCTCCCAATGTGAATGAGGGTGAGACCCACACTGTGTTGCCCTTTTGCTCCAGCTCCTTAAACCTGTTTCAGCTTCCGATGGCCATATGACCCATGGCTCTGCTCATATCTAAACAACCTCCACAATACTGCACCAGCTGCCTTAGCCACCATAATCCAGTGCCGTTGCTACAGTTTAAGACCACCGTAACCCCATGTTAGGGATGTGAATCGTGTGTCCTATCGTCTTAACGATTGAAATCGTCTGGCAGGAGAAGAAAATCGTGTTTGGCACGATTTTTTAGTGAAAAAATCGTTTTTTCCGATTAGTGTGCACTAACAGAAAATGATACAATTTGACACTTTTCAGGTCAGTTAAGGTCAGTTTAGGAATGAATATGTATTCCTATTGGCTGCCCTCTTATTTATTCATGTTACCAAGGTTCCGACTGACAATATATGGGGGATGGGAAATGGAAACAGTTGGTAGCTTGACAAAAAAAGTAATGTGATCAGTCAATGTGACTAGAACTTGTGCCTTAACCCTGACACCAGGGGTGTTGTGATCTTCCTGTACACAGTGCCCTATCACTATTAATACCAGGAGTGTTGTGATCTTCCTGCACACAGTGCCCTAACCCTGATAACAGGGGTGTTGTGATCTTCCTGCACACAGTGCCCTATCCCTATTAATACCAGGAGTGTTGTGATCTTCCTGCACACAGTGCCCTATCCCTATTAATACCAGGAGTGTTGTGATCTTCCTGCACACAGTGCCCTAACCCTGACACCAGGGGTGTTGTGATCTTCCTGCACACAGTGCCCTATCCCTATTAATACCAGGAGTGTTGTGATCTTCCTGCACACAGTGCCCTAACCCTGATACCAGGGGTGTTGTGATCTTCCTGCACACAGTGCCCTATCCCTATTAATACCAGGAGTGTTGTGATCTTCCTGCACACAGTGCCCTAACCCTGACACCAGGGGTGTTGTGATCTTCCTGCACAGAGTGCCCTATCCCTATTAATACCAGGAGTGTTGTGATCTTCCTGCACACAGTGCCCTAACCCTGACACCAGGGGTGTTGTGATCTTCCTGCATGCAGTGCCCTATCCCGCCTGCATTACTAGTGAGAGGCTGGCTTCACAGACAGGGGGGAGCTTCCTGACTCTCACTCCTCCCCTCCCCCATGTCCCAGCTAGTGAAAGGTGTGTGGGTGAGGGGGGGGGGGGAGGAGGATGGTGAAGGGTGAGACAGCTCCCTCCCTGCATTACTAGTGAGAGGCTGGCTTCACAGACGGGGGGAGCTTCCTGACCCTCACTCCTCCCCTCCCCCATGTCCCAGGCAGTGAATGGTTTGTGGGTGAGGGGGGGGGGGGGGAGGATGGTGAGGCTGAAACAGCTCCTTCCCTGCATTACTAGTGAGAGGCTGGCTTCACAGACAGGGGGGAGCTGCCTGTCCCTCACTCCTCCCTTTCCCCAAGTCCCAGCCAGTGAATGGTGTGTGGGTGAGGGGGAGGGGGGGAGGAGGATGCTGAAGGGTGAGACAGCTCCCGCCCTGCATTACTAGTGAGAGGCTGGCTTCACAGACAGGGGGGAGCTGCCTGACCATCACTCCTCCCCTCTCCCATGTCCTAGCCAGTGAATGGTGTGTGGGTGAGGGGGGGGGGGGAGGATGGTGAGGCTGAAACAGCTCTTTCCCTGCATTACTAGTGAGAGGCTGGGTTCACAGACAGGGGGGAGCAGCCTGACCCTCACTCCTCCCGTCCCCCATGTCCCAGCCAGTGAATGGTGTGTGGGTGAGTGGGGGGTGGGAGGATGGTGAAGGCGGAGACAGCTCCCTCCCTGCATTACTAGTGAGAGGCTGGCTTCACAGACAGGGGGGAGCTTCCCGACCCTCACTCCTCCCCTCCCCCATGTTCCAGCCAGTGAATGGTGTGTGTGGGTGAGGGGGGGGGGGGAGGATGGTGAGGCTGAAACAGCTCCTTCCCTGCATTACTAGTGAGAGGCTGGCTTCACAGACAGGGGGGAGCTGCCTGACCCTCACTCCTCCCCTCCCCCATGTCCCAGCCAGTGAATGGTATGTGGGTGAGGGGGGGGGGGAGGATGGTGAAGGCGGAGACAGCTCCCTCCCTGCATTATTAGTGAGAGGCTGGCTTCACAGACAGGGGGGAGCTGCCTGACCCTCACTCCTCCCTTCCCCCAAGTCCCAGCAAGTGAATGGTGTGTGGGTGAGGGGGGGGGGGGAGGAGGATGGTGAAGGGTGAGACAGCTCCCTCCCTGCATTATTAGTGAGAGGCTGGCTTCACAGACAGGGGGGAGCTGCCTGTCCCTCACTCCTCCCTTCCCCCATGTCCCAGCCAGTGAATGGTGTGTGGGTGAGGGGGGGGGGGGAGGGAGGATGGTGAGGCTGAAACAGCTCCTTCCCTCCATTACTAGTGAGAGGCTGGCTTCACAGACAGGGGGGAGCTGCCTGACCCTCACTCCTCCCCTCCCCCATGTCCCAGCCAGTGAATGGTGTGTGGGTGAGGGGGGGGGGGAGGAGGATGGTGAAGGCTGAGACAGCTCCCTCCCTGCATTACTAGTGAGAGGCTGGCTTCACAGACAGGGGGGAGCTGCCTGACCCTCACTCCTCTGGGGTGTTGTGATCTTCCTGCACACAGTGCCCTATCTCTGATACCAGGGGTGTTGTGATCTTCCTGCATGCAGTGCCCTATCCCTATTAAAACCAGGAGTGTTGTGATCTTCCTGCACACAGTGCCCTAGCCCTAATACCAGGGGTGTTGTGATCTTCTTACACACATCCCGGTATCAGGGATAGGGCTCTGTGTGCAGGAAGATCACAACACCCCTGGTATTAGGGATAGGGCACTGTGTGCAGGAAGATCACAACACTCCTGGTATTAATAGGGATAGGGCACTGTGTGCAGGAAGATCACAACACCCCTGGTGTCAGGGTTAGGGCACTGTGTGCAGGAAGAATCCAACACTCCTGGTATTAATAGGGATAGGGCACTTTGTGCAGGAAGATCACAACACCCCTGGTATCAGGAATAGGGCACTGTGTGCAGGAAGATCACAACACCCCTGGTATTAGGGATAGGGCACTGGGTGCAGGAAGATCACAACACTCCTGGTATTAATAGGGATAGGGCACTGCATGCAGGTAGATCACAACACCGCTGGTATCAGGGATAGGGCACTGTGTGCAGGAAGATCACAACACCCCAGAGGAGTGAGGATCAGGCAGCTCCCCCCTGTCTGTGAAGCCAGCCTCTCACTAGTAATGCAGGGAGGGAGCTGTCTCAGCCTTCACCATCCTCCCCCCCCTCACCCACACACCATTCACTGGCTGGGACATGGGGGAGGGGAGAAGTGAGTGTCAGGAAGCTCCCCCCTGTCTGTGAAGCCAGCCTTTTACTAGTAATGCAGGGAGGGAGCTGTCTCAGACTTCACCATCCTCCCCCCCCCCCTCACCCACACACCATTCACTGGCTGGGACATGGGGGAAGTCAGGAGTGAGGGTCAGGCAGCTCCCCCCTGTCTGTGAAGCCAGCCTCTCACTAGTAATGCAGGCGGGATAGGGCACTGCATGCAGGAAGATCACAACACCCCTGGTATCAGGGTTAGGGCACTGTGTGCAGGAAGATCACAACACCCCTGGTGTCAGGGTTAGGGCACTGTGTGCAGGAAGATCACAACACCCCTGGTATGAGGGTTAGGGCACTGTGTGCAGGAAGATCACAACACTCCTGGTATTAATAGGGACAGGGCACTGTGTGCAGGAAGATCACAACACCCCTGGTGTCAGGGTTAGGGCACTGTGTGCAGGAAGATCACAACACCCCTGGTATGAGGGTTAGGGCACTGTGTGCAGGAAGATCACAACACTCCTGGTATTAATAGGGATAGGGCACTGTGTGCAGGAAGATCACAACACCTCTGGTGTCAGGGTTAGGGCACTGTGTGCAGGAAGATCACAACACCCCTGGTATCAGGGATAGGGCACTGAGTGCAGGAAGATCACAATACCTCTGGTATCAGGAATAGGGCACAAGTTCTAGTCATATTGACTGATCACATTACTTTTTTTGTCAACTACCAACAGTTTCCATTTCCCATCCCCCCCAACCATCACCTCAGTTGGAACCTTGGTAACATCAATAGATAAGAGGGCAGCCAGCCAATAGGAATACATATTCATTCCTAACTGTCCTTTACTGACCTGGAAAGTGTCAATAATTTGTATCATTTTCTGTTAGTGTTCCTCAGTTTCCATTTCCATTTCCCATCCCCCCAACCATCACCTCTGTGGGAACCTTGGTAACATCAATAGATAAGAGGGCAGCCAGCCAATAGGAATACATATTCATTCCTAACTGACCTTTACTGACCTGGAAAGTGTCAATTTGTATCATTTTCTGTTAGTGCGCACTAACGGGAGTTAGTGCGCACTAACACGATTTAACGATTTTTAACGATATATCTTAGAATTTCTATTGTATTGTGTTCTATAACGATTTAAGACAATATTAAAATTATCGGACGATAATTTTAATCGTTGAAAAACGATTCACATCCCTACCCCATGTCTCATGCTGGCTGTAGCAGTCTTCCTGCCCCTGCAGGCCCATAGGTCAACACTTCCTCTTCTGGGAACAGAGGAAGGAAAGAATAGTTGCTATCACTGTGTTGCTCTAACACTATGGTGCTCTAGGCAGCCATCTAGTTCCCCTAGTGCTTCCGCTAGCCCTGAAAGTACCCTCTATCAAATTTGCCTCAAGATTTATTGGACCCTGATAAGTCATAAAGCAACTAAACCCTGTGACTTGCAAGCTCAATATTATTCTCCCTCTCCGTACCCCTATTTCCTTCCACATATCTCTACATAAGCCACTGATTCTCAACAGATATTCCAGGAAAACCCCAGCTCCTGAACCAGTTCCATTAGTCCTAGACCCAGAATTTGAGATTAATGAAATAATCAACTCCAAGGTAGTATAAAACAGACTTATTATCTGATCGAAGAGAGGCTTTGGGGGGGGGGGGCTTAAGGGGAGGGGTACTGTAACATGGCACCAACAATGAGCCACTGCTCTGTGGTTGGCATCCTGAACCTCTTGGCCCCGAGTCCAGCATGGTGTCCTTTGATCTGCTGAGATCACCAGGCATGGCTCCCGGATTCCTGCCTCTCCATGGTATCCAACTGATCTGCTCAGAACCCACAGTAACTCAATAATTTTATAGACCTAGCAATCCTGCCTCTGGGTGGTGTGGGTCAATGATGTCACCTCAGTCCTCTAGGTCGGCTCCTGAGCAACAGGTTCCCTTCCCCTATTTCTGCACTAGCATTTGTTCCATTTGTTGTTTCCTGGTTTTGAATCTTGCCTGACCTCGACTCTGCTTCTGCCTGCCACCTGCTCTGACTCTTGTCTCACCTCCGCCTCTGCATGAACTCTGCCTGTCTCAGATTTGCCTGTATGACCTTATCTATGCTTCACTATCCAGTATTCCTTTTTGGCCTGTTAGTCAGTATCTGTTGCGTCCATCGGTCTCAGACGGCTTCGACCCTTGTGCCTCATCCTTTTCTCTGCTCTCCCCGCTAGCCTTGGGAAGATGGCTACCACCGCGTCTGAAAGCCGCCCTCTCTGGCATCCCCGGAATGGCTATGGTGTTGCCTCTTGCCATGTTCTCCCAAGGGCCTCCTAGGGTGCGCATGCACTACCCATGTCTTTATTCCAGCTATGGCGCGAACCTCGGGGGCTTCCCCCTCAAGTGATGTCACGCCATCCGGGTATTTAACCTGCCATTACTTGCTAGCTAATTGAGTTAGCAAGGACTCGGACTGGATACTGGATTGGATTCATCTGGTCTAAGCTACTCTGCCGCTTCCGTGCTGCCACTGGAAGATCTACCTTGCCCTTCGGGGTATTCTCTAACCTGGGTACCCACTCCTCAGGGGCCCTCTGATTTCCTTTTAGGTGCCTTACTGGGATCAGGTACTCACTCCTCGAGGGCCTGCTCTCCCTGCCTTGGTGCCTGTTACCATCTACTTCAGCCTGGTGGAATCACCAACCTTACAGCTACCATGGCATCTAGTGAGTAATCTAATTCTCAGTCTATCTCATATACAGCATTATCGTGCTGGGAAACCTACACCAGAATCTTCCTATACCAACTTGGTGAGATGAGTTCCCTCTGCCGAGGGTCCCTGGACTGCTACCTCTGGATCACCTCACTACTGCCACCTCTGGTGGTATACTACAAGCTGTATAATAAAAGATCTAGCTCTGTGTTTGTGCATCCCGAGTTTAGCCCAGTACTGTGGCTCCCCACGGGGCTCCTCCCCGTGGGCGTGGTCATCTGCCAGGGTACCCAAGAATCCACCCAAACACCGCTCAACCATAACAGTATCTCTATTCTTTAGGGTCCACTCCCCTAGTCCTTAACACCTCATGACAGTTATTCTTGTATCGATATCTGTTAATTTATAAATTTCTATTCTCTTCCATAAATGGAGCAGATATTGGCACCACGACACTCTCAGGATAGCTGAGTCCAGAGAGTTCAAGAAGAGATTGCCTATGTTTAATTTCATGACAAGACTTCTTGTGATTACCTATGCTGGCAATGGCTTTAATGCCTTAAGTATAATGATTCTCCTGAGATCTCTCCTGATGTACTGTAGGTAAGAGTCATGGATATACTTAAACTCCCTGAAAAGTTGACTTATGAAAAATGACAAAATATATAATAAAAATAAAAAATAGAAGGCCAAAACACCACATTCATTTCATACAAGTACTAATCAATCAATCAAAGGAATTGGTCAATATGTATAACATTGATTCATTGGTATCATAAAGAGGTAGCTCAAGTTACTTTAAATACAGTACATGTTGGAATGATTCTCCTAAGAGGAAAGATAAAAGAGGTTAGTTCTTTAGCTTGGAGAGGAGAATATGTATACTTTAGCAGTTCACAGGTTAAGCATACTTTTTTTACTATTCACAATGGTAATAAAAGATCAAATACTTGGAATTTGATGGGTACTTCTGATCTTGACTGGCCACTGTCAGACTCAGGATGCTTTTTATGTTCTTATATAAACTGAGAGATAAATATTCAGAAAAGCTGTGTGTAGACAAGTTACCCTGATCAAGATAATCCAATAATTTGTCACTGATATTCAGTGAGCCAAGTATCCTGCTGATAATACTTGGCTAAAAATATCTAGATGGTAGGGATAGTGGTTGTGGGTGGAGGAGAACGTGGGGGCCCAGAGCTGACCTGAAATTTTTCATATGGGTGGGGATCTAGGTTGATATGACCTGTATCTTCTTTTATTTCATTTTAAGGGAGGGAGAGAAAGTTGAAGGGTATCATGTGTTATGCTCAGGCTTGTGAACCCTTGGGCCGACGGGAGGATGGTATACCTTAGGAGGAGGATCCTTAGTTTCTTCCGTCGGGTGGTGAGGCGGTGCAGAAGATGTGACTGGCTTACCCTCGGCACTGGAGACTGAGGTGCCCGTGGAGGCAGAGGAAGAGTCATGTTGTCGAGGAAGCCAAGTGTGTCTTCACCACTGGAAGCCCGCGGTCCCCCCGGGAGGAGCCCGTAGGGACCCGGACTGCTGGGACTTAGGTGGACCTTTGAGAGGTCAAGGAGTCGTGAGATTGGTGCAAGGGCCAACTGGAGCTTAAAAACATAAGAAATTGCCATGCTGGGTCAGACCAAGGGTCCATCAAGCCCAGCATCCTGTTTCCAACAGAGGTCAAACCAGGTCACAAGAACCTGGCAATTACCCAAACACTAAGAAGATCCCATGCCACTGATGCAATTAATAGCAGTGGCTATTCCCTAAGTAAATTTGATTAATAGTCGTTAATGAACTTCTCCTCCAAGAACTTATCCAAACTCTTTTGAACCCAGCTACACTAACTGCACTAACCACATCACAAACCACCTCACCACATCACCCCTGGAAGCCTGTGGTCCCCCCAGGAGGAGCCCGTAGGGACCCGGGCTGCTGGGACTTAGGTGGGCCCTTGGAGATGATGGTCCAAAAGAAGTCCAAGGTCAAGTGCCAGAGGGTCGTCGCTTATCAGTCCGAGGTCACACACCAAGGGATCGCCGCTTGCCCTTCCGAAGTCACACACCAGGAATCACCACTTGCCAGTCCAAAGTCAGATACCAGGAATCACCGCTTGCCAATCCGAAGTCAGGAACCAAGAATCACTGAGACGAGACAGGAACAACGCTGGAAGCTGTTGCCAAGTCAAGGAATGAGCAGATGAAGTTTCCTTATATACTTCCTCTGCTCTGGCTCATTGGAATCAGGTGCAGGCAATTAAAGGGATGAGATCCCTTTACATCCTGTGAGGAGGCGCAGCCTCACGCCTAAGATGGCGGTGACCATCTTGGATTCCCAGCCGCAGAGGAAGGCTGCCTGACGCCGCAAAGGAGGAGCAGGGATGGCTCCCAACCAAGTGGCCACCTCGGAGACCTGCGCCGATGCATGGGAACGATGGGCACCAGATTCCCGCGGCTTCCCCCGACGCTGCCGCGGCGGACTGCCAACAGGGCTCAGGTAGGGGCTGCGACCGCGGGCATCAGCGGCCGCAGAACACAACATCATGGATATATTTTTTAATTATTTTGTTTAGTGGAGGGGTTGGGGTTAGGAATCAGGTGTGCTGACCCTAATGGTGTTTGATTTTACTTAACCAGGTGTATTAAGCTGGTTAAGATTAAACTTGTCAGGTATGTGTACCTAGACATCTTTAGGATTGTCCTGTATCACAACAAGATTTATCCAGATAATTTACCCGAATTTTGGTGCTTTCCGGATAAGTTATTCAGAAGTTACCTGAATAGAAATCTTTGAATATGGACCTCTAAATATCTCTATCTCTCTTTCTGCCTATGCCAGGGGTCGGGAACCTTTTTGGCTGAGAGAGCCATGAACGCCACATATTTTAAAATATAATTCCGTGAGAGCCATACTTACTACAACCCCCTACTCTCCTGATGCCCCCATGACCTGCCAAATTAATTTACTACAACCCCCCCCCCCCCAAGACCTGCCAAAAGTCCCTGCTGATCCAGAGGGGGGCCAGGGCTCACAGACAAATCTTTAATAAAAAAGTAAAAATCTAACAAAACCCCCCACCCTCCTGATGCCCCCCAAGACCTCCAAAATTAATTTACTACAACCCCCACCCTCCTGACCCCCCCCAAGACCTGCCAAAAGTCCCTGGTGGTGCAGCGGGTGTCCGGGAGCAATCTCCTGAACTTGGGCTGTCGGCTGCCAGTAGTCAAAATGGCGCTGACGGCCCTTTGCCCTCACTATGTCACTGGGGTCGACCAATGGCAGTGGTAGCCCCTGTGACATAGTAAGGGCAAAGGGCCATCGACGCCATTTTGATTACTGGCAGCCGACGGCCCTTTGCCCTTACTATGTCACAGGGGCTACCGCCACCCTTGGTCTACCCCAGTGACATAGTGAGGGCAAAGGGCCATCGGCGCCATTTTGACTACTGGCAGCCAACAGCCCAAGTCCAGGAGATCGCTCCCGGACCGCTCCTGGACCCCCGCTGGACCACCAGGGACTTTTGGCAGGTCTTGGGGGGGTCAGGAGGGTGGGGGTTGTAGTAAATTAATTTTGGAGGTCTTGGGGGGGGGGGGCGTCAGGAGGGTGGGGGATTTTGTTAGATTTTTACTTTTTTATTAAAGATTTGTCTGCGAGCCAGATGCAGCCATCAAAAGAGCCATATCTGGCTCCCGAGCCATAGGTTCCTGACCCCTGGCCTATGCAAAGGTACATTTTAAAAGGGATGCACGGCCGTCCATGTGTACACGGTTTCCGGCGTGCACACATAGATGTGCCAATTTTATAATATGTGCGCGTCGATGCGAGCATGTTATAAAGTCAGATACACATGTGCACATGCTTGCCTGGTTTTATATCGGCCCGTGCATGTGCACGCAAGTGCCGATTTGCATGCGCAAGGAGGGGATTTTGTTTGAAGTATGCGGCAACGAGATCGGGCCTTCACCAGTCCGCTCCAATAAAGGAGTTGACTGGGAGGGAACTTCCCAAATACCCTAACTACCCTTTCTCCCTTTTCCCTTCTCTGCCCTGACCCCTAAACCCTCCACCTCAACTACATTGTTTTATTTTTTAACTTACCTGCTCTTATGAGCAGAAGTAAGTTCTGTGCGCCGGCCAGCTGCCGGCACGCACTTCCCCAGGACAGCACCTGTCCTGACCGGCCCCTGCCATGTCCTCAGCCCTCCCTCACCCCGCCCCTTTTTAGAAGCCTGGCACTTATGCGTGTACCGGGAGAGATGCGTGTGGCTGGGTCGCTCTGAAAATGTGCTCAGCGCACGCGCAGCCTGGCCACGTGTATAACTCCCGGTATTTGCACGTGCCAAGGTTTGAACATTTCCCCGTTTCAGTATAGGTAAAGATTAAGATACTGTAAATCTTGATTGTTTGCTGAGTACTCCTGCTCACAGTGATTGAGACACCAATATTAGTTGTCATTTTTAAATCAAAAATGATCATTAAGAAATTGTTTAATATGTATCTGACATAGAAAGGGGAGTTCACATATTGGTTGTCATTCAAAATATAACATCAAATTCTTGTTAGTTTGTTGTTTTTAGCCTATTTTGAAAATATGTGTGTCCTAATAACTTCTTTGTTTGGTATTTAATCCACACCAAATTTTTAAAATGTCAGGTATGGTTTCTTTTTATGTATATGTGTATATATATATATATATATATATATGTAAACTTAAACTGTAAACATACACACTTGTCTCGCCACCCCACTTCTTGTTCACATCACTGTCTTCTATCCCCCTTTGCCCTTCTTCTCTCCTCCCCTTGCTTTCACCTCCTCCCTATTCTCTTCTCTCTCTCCCTTATTCTCTCACTCTGCTCTCATCTCTCACCCCTCCTTTGCTCCTCTTTTTCTTCTTCCTTGTTCTTAATTCCTTAATTTATTCCCCACCCCCATTTTTCTCTTTTCCTTGATCTCCTACCCCTCTTTACTTCTTGCTCACTTTGTCATCACCCCTGCTCCCTCACAAGTTGCTCAAACGTCTGATAAAGCTGTAAGGATTGGATGGAAGACTTTATGAGCCTGCATTCCTCACTTCCTGCAACTGATTGGGTCATTTTCTTCACCAAAACCAATCAGCTATGGGAGATCTGGTGCCTTTGACTAATGGGGACCTGGATTTTGCCTCTTACTAGTATAGTTGCCCCTTGATTGTGAGGAGTCAGTGGACTCAACAGGCCTTGCCCCTAAGAGGGATGTGAGAATAGGATAGGAATGGTCAGAGAGGTTTGTCACTACCCAGTATGAGGTGTCAGTTTTAATAAAATTTGTGTGCCCATGTGAGTGCAGGGTGAGTTGAAGGTGCCTTTTCAACAGGAAGGTGCTGGTGTGGGATCTTTTCCTCCATAGGGAAAGGACTTAAAGTGGGCCTTCTCTTTCACAGGGGTACCTGGAGAAGATCCCTGTCGGGAGAATGGCTGGGGACAAGGTTGAAATGTCCAGATCTCCAGAAGTAGGAAGAAATATTGGGGTCTTGGAGAGATATCTGAGAGCTTGGGTGAAGATAAGAAGTAGTCTAAAGGTAGAGAGACTTAAGTCCATATTCATCATCTGTCAGGAGAGTACACAGAGAAGTCTGGAGGAAAAAAGGGATTGTACTTTCTTGGAATTCAGAGAAAAAACTGCCTAGGTGAGGAAGGAACTGAACAACTGCAGACTAAGAAAAAGGAATCATCCAGAAACTCATCTACTATGATATCTGGAAGATACACATAGAAAGAAGGAAAGCTGCAAGACAGCTTATTTGCCCAGGGTGCAGCATATTGTAATACTCTGAGAGAATAAGTTTATTTTTCTTGCTAGAACTTATTTTCCAGAACTCAGAAAAAAAGCTAAGGCATGGCTTTTTATCCAGGCCTTCCCTGCAGAAGCTTTCATTCTTTCAACCTAACTACCTATCTTTGAGTAAGGAACTATATGTTACACACCATTGGATTCTTCATGCTATGTCAGCTGTAAATTTGATTCTAACTGTATAGTTGATTCAAATAGTATTGTCAGCTTTTACATTTTGTTGTAATCTACCTTGAGGCCATTCTCGGTAAAAGGCAGAATATCAAATGTCCATCAATAAATACATAAATAAATAACCTAAGACTCAGAAAACTGAATGTATTAAACATGACTGCTTAGTCTCCAAAGATTCTCCTTTATCAGAGATATGAACAATCTACACTTCTATTTGAACCCATATATATATATATACGGTATATATATATATATAGAGAGAGAGAGAGAGGGAGGGAGAAAGACCAAAATACACTCAAAAAGAGTGGGAAAAAAGCACTTATGTAAATAATATGGTAACAAATTAAAAATACAATGTTATTGATATCATTTGAAACAAAATAAAAGGACACCTTAATACTGATGAGTATAACACTTCAAAGAAACAGACATGTGTCACCATGTGCATATATATACGATTGACAATCTGATAAAACTATCTCCCTGTCTGTTTGTAGCTTTTATATGGTTACTTGGTCACTGATATAGCATATGGTAATTATTCATATACCAAGATCATATGACATTACAATACATTACAATGTGATTTATCTCAAAGATGTATACACAGAGACATTGCACATGTTTATGTCCCACAAGACAATAACCAGATTTGTAAATAGCAATTTAAAAGAACATTACTCAAAAGTATACAAAACAAATAACTGATAGTGTATATGAACAACCTGCATTTATTGCAAAATCAGCTTATATATTACACATATAAAAAAGGAATTCCTCCTGGGAATGATGTCAATGCCCCAACAAGGCTCTTGTTTCACCAAAAGTGACTTCCTCAGGAGAAAACCCTGACATATCAGACACCCAAAAATCTTATGAGGTTCCACTCATGCCAAAGCAGAGGGAGCCAAAAGGTGCATCTCCGTTTAAAGTGCTGATAGGTTTATAGTGCAGATTTAAGTTTCTTAGCTCGAGGTCATTCAAAAGCAGGAAAAGGATAGGGAGGACTGATAATGTCGTTAATATCCATAAGACAGTTCTTCGCTTAGAAAGCAGCCTTCAATGTCACTCATATAAGAACTTGCACACTGACAGGAAACACCTGGATTTGTAAGCATGGGATCACTGCTCTGTTCGGTAGCCGAACAATGAAAAACATAGGCAAAAAAAATGTTAACACTTCCCACAACAGTACCTTCCTCCCGTGCTGTGCATGTCGACTAGAACTGAAAATGAGGCGCTCACGATATTATTTGTTTCAAATAATATCAATAAAGATATATTTTTAATTTGTTACCATATTATTCACATAAGTGCTCTTTTCCCCACTCTTTTTGAGTGTATTTTGGTCTGTTTATTGAGCACCCTATACAATCACTTATTACCTGATCTTTTTCTATCTATCTGTATATACACACACACACATATATAGGGTCATTTATCAATATGTGCTTTTCGCATGCAAAAAAGTGCTGTTAATGCATGTGATAGCACCATATTGCATGGTGAGATTCAGAGAGAGAGAGAGGAAGAGAGAGAGAGCACATGCCTAGCTATAATGCTCTCACCCTAGATAGGTATTTATATCTCTATGGGAGGCCCACCTAGTAACTCGAGATGAGGTTTAGGTATTAGTGTAGGGGGTTAGGGGCCACTTTGACATTCAAAGTGAGATGTAACAACAGAACAGTGCTCTCTTGTGAAGATTTGATGACCCTCGGAGTGAGGAAACTCACTCAAAGATGAGATTTGTGCAATGTTCTCTCAACCTTACTTGATGTTACCCAGGTAGAGAGTCCCTGATAGTAAACATGGTCCCCCCAGTGGTTGTATGTAGGAAATACCACATTCTGGCACTTATCTCAAAGTGCAAAAAAGTTATTGCGGTAGCTTGACCTTTTGTGCCCTGATCTGGTGGTATTATGGAAAAATGAATACTTCTTTAATTATTATTCTGGTGATTTTGCATCTCAGTTAGGATATTTAAGAGTGCATACTTTAAACTATATTCTTTTTTCCCCCTATCTGCTAGATTGTTTTATTATTTTCTTTTACTTGTGTAAAGTGTATATTGTCAAAGGAAATCTTTTATTTCTCTATTTCTATTATAATATTTAAAACTGAAAGATGAAGCTTAATTACTTTTTTTATTTTAACTGCTTAATGAATGAAAAATTGTTAGCACAAATACTTTAAAGTCAGACATTTAAAATACTTATTTTTAAGAATAGAAAAATGGAAATGTAATTTAAGATAAATGCACTAAAATTTTTCTGGAAGGTTGCCAATGTACTGTTGAGAATGTAATTTTCTACTCTTGAAATATTCTAGTGGAATATAATTCATTGACATTTTTAGAAGAAAATATTGTTTCTAGATGCTTTGCAAGGATTACAGGTAACTTTACACAGAAAAATTCATTGTGTTTATATAGTCCCTGACCTACGGGATCTATAGACTTTAATTAAAGGGAAAGTTTTACAATGCCACACTTGGGAAATCTCACATACTTAAATTATATACTATATGGAATAGATAGAAGCACAGCATGATCATTCTGTGGCTGGCTGCAAACTATTTTTTATCAGCATTCAAAGTGTATACAGAAGTTGCTTACCTCAGCAATATTTCACACCAACACAGAAATAAAGTAGTATTTAAATGGACCTGCTGTCTCTTGGTCTTTCTAAGGGCCTCTCTTGTTCTTGTCTGAGCCTACACTATACTCTTGCTCAGAGAAGACACCCTGCACCCAGAATGCCTTGCTTTAAGATGGACCGGGACCAGGCAGCTGGCACCGGTCTTTTAAGGCATTCTGAAGGTTTTTATAGTGCACTCTGCTACAACTGCCTTTAAGGAATTTATGAATAATAAACAGTCAGTTTATAGTGTTATAGAACAAATATGAAGATTAACTGGAAGGACATGATCTTTTTTGAAAGGGTGTTTCAAGGATTGTCCTTAAAAGTCCTCCTTAATGAATGCTGTACCAGGCATCTGGCCTGGTCATCTTAAAAAGTACAAGGCAACTAGGTAGCTCTAAGGGTAGGGCTCGGATAGCAGGGTTAAGAGTAAAGCCCTAGGGGAAGGAGACAGGCCCTGGGAAAGAGGAGAAAGCAGTTGCTAATAATATAACTGACCTGCTAATGTATCTTTTGTTGAAAGTACTGTGAGGTAAGCACTTTATGTTGTGTTTTATTAATTTAAATAATAAAGTTTCTGCAAGGAACAGTTGGAGTCCAGACCAATTTGTCCTCCAGCAAGGCAATTGACTACTCTCGCTGTCCCACATATGGTGTCAGTTCGGGGATTTCTGCATTAAGTGACTATACAGGCAGAAACCCAAGCCTCCAAAGAAGAAAAGAGAAGAGTAAATTTTTTTTGAGGAATTCTTGCACAGAGAAGCAGCTGGGCAGAAGCATGTTGCTAAGCATGAGCACAGAACACTGAAAAGAGTAAAAGGTATCGTGTGATTCCTGCCCACAGGCAATTGTAAGAGAGCCTTGTAAAGTTCCAGATTTTCTGGGCTTGTATCTGGAAATAGGTGGAAGCAGGTCTTGTGCTCCTAACTGCCATCATGACAGGACTAAGGCCAGCAAATGACTCGGTGCACCTGGAAGCAAAGGGAGAGCAGCAGGCCTCTGAATAATATATAAACGTCAAACCTATTTCATTGGAAAGAAATCAGCAGAACTAGGGGTTACAAAATGAAACTCCAGGGGGGATGTCTCAAAACTAACGTAAAAAATATTTCTTCACAGAGATGGTGGTGGATGCCTGGAATGACCTTCTGGAGAAGGTGATGAAAACCAAAACAATGAAAGAATTCAAAAGGGCAAGGGATAAACAATGTAGATCTCTAAAGGTTAAAGGATGGAAATGAAGAAAAGAGTGCATGGAGTTACTTGCTGGTGAGATGGTTACTACCCTTAACCAATAAGCCTTAATACTGTTGATACAACTCCATCATTTCTCTCTTCTTCAATGGCAGGGGGAAAAGGGGAATTGGATTCGTACAGTGACCAACGAGGGCCCCAACTTTTGCGGTCTGGGGAAATAAGTATGGGGTAACTTGCTGATATGGTGGTTACTACCCTTAATCAATAAGACTGATACTTTGATGCAACTCAGACATTGCTCTCTGCTTCAATGGTAAGGTATAATGGGGAATTGGATTCAAAAAGCAACTGAGGACCCTGACTTTTATGGTGTGGGAAACCGATAAGCATGAGGGTAACTTACACAGCACAGAAGATACTACCATAAGCTTGCTGGGCAGACTGGATGAAACATTTGGTCCTTTTCTGCCATAATTTCTATGAATCACCTAACCGGAGGTCTACTATCCTAAAGGCCAAAACCCCAGAGGTACAAAAGGAATATAATGATAGCACACGTAAAAGACAGTACAGGAGTGAGGCTGGGAAGTGCCTGAAACTATCTGAAGCAAAATATGCTGGTCCCCAGGCAGAGGCCTGAGGAAAGTGCTACAGAAAGGCCTGGAATAGAGCCAAAGGGGTCCGTAACCACACTACTGGAGCAGACCACTGAGATAGAAACAAAGCTGCCAAAGCAGACATGGATGATTTCAGGAAAAGAATATGGATGTCTAGAGAATGAATCTACAGAGACTGACTCAGGTTCAAAGAAGCCCATGGTAAGGTCTTGCAATGTGGATCTCATTGGAAATGGGAAAAGGGCAGACCAGTCCTGAAAAAGTACAACCTCAAAGCGAGAAGGCAAATGTGACCAAAGCTGGATTTGGCCAGACAGGGCCAGCAAATCAAAATCCAGAACAAACACTGTATTCTCCCACCCCAGCTAGCCAAACTAGCCCTGATAACCATGGAAAGGAGTCACTTCAGGGTGAAGATAAAACAAGCAAAAACAATGGAGAAGCCTGCCAGAGGGGGTTCATACATGTTATTATTCTCCCAGCCCAAATTTGGTCAGCATCTTGCTGAACTTGTTGTGTTGGTTGGTCAGGAAATTTCATTGTTTTCTTCCTCAACTTGGATATGAGAGTACTGTGTAATGTTTTCTAGGTCCTTGATCTTGAAATTTTCATGGAGCTGTGTGTAATCTCCTTGTCGTCCCCTTCTTCCTTGTAACACAGTAGTATATCATCCATATAACTAGGATATAGATCCATGTACTGGAAGGATCTGCCTTTCTTCTCATGAATCATCCTTGTGTGAGAACTTCATTGACTTTTTCATTCCAGGCCATATCAGCCTGCTTGAGTCAATGATGCTCTTTTGGAGTTTTCATACCAGGTCATTGTGCTCTCGATCTAAAAATCCAGGTGGTTGCTTCATGTACAGATCTTCACTGCTGTCCTCCTACAGGAAGACTGTTTTCATATCTACGGTATGTACTTCACTTGCATGTCTCTGCTGGCTGCTGTGCAGAAGATGGTTCTCACAGTAGTGTGCTTGATAACTCGTGAAAACCTCTCATCATAGCCTTGGCCTTACTTTTGTGAGTAAACTTGCTTACTAGCCTGACTTTCTTCTTCTTCTTCTGCATTGTGCTAGACTTTGAATGCCCATGTATATCAAACCATCTTATGCCACGGTGTCCAATTGTTATTCTTGAAAAGGGAATAAGGTCAGACTTTTCTATGAGGGGCCATAATCTTGGAACCAATACTAGAGTCATCAGGGTGCACATTGAAGTCTGCCACAACAATTAAATGGTTATACTTCTTAATTTATTTACTTACTTAAGTTCAGTGGCATCTGTCAGAGAAAGTTTAGTGTTATCTGGTGGGTTGAAGATAAGTAAAATCCAGCAAATGCTCATTCAAGCTTTACCAACAGGACATCAATATAAAGAGAATATTCTTAATTCCACTTCTAAAACCCTAATAGAGTTATAGAAAAGAAAATCTACTCTTTCTCCTCTCCTTCCTGTCCTATTTATGTGTAATGAAATAAAATTAAAAAGACAGGCTTTCTGTAAATGGTGTTGGAGGATCACACCAAAAGATTGCAGGTTTGTGAAAGAAAAGTAGCCAATTACAGTTTCAAATCAAATGAGTCATGTATTTGTTCCCCAAGGAAAATGGTGCTAAATCAAATAAAGGTTCATAAACTTGAAACGTCCAAAGTTCATAAACATTGAGAATCTGACAGTAATCAAATACAGTGCAGCAATAACCCAACAATATAAGGATTCAGACAGCAAATATTTACAAAACAACTAGATGAATTTGTTTGCAGAAATGAACAACTAAAGGAGACAAAGGCAACCATCACAAGTACCTTGATGCAGCCCTGCATGGAGAAGGGAGAGAAATAGACAAAAGATCTTCAAACTGCATTGTTGCGGGCAGAGGGGATGGTGTATGAAAGCAGTCCAGAAGAGCAAAAATTCCTCAGACAGCAGGGGGGGTAAAGCTTGTAGCCAAGCACAGCCTAGGGGAGACAGAAATAGCTACACAGCATGGGGGCAGTCACAACAAAGGGGTAAACCACTTGAGTAACTGCTCAGCCTAGAAACCAAATAGCAATCGGTTATCAGCTGAGGCAGCTGAAGTGGCTAAGAGTACAAGCAGCCAGGAAACACTAAATTGCTTTGGAACCATAGATTTAAACTCCTGGTAAGAAGCAACATGGGAAACTGGTGTATTAATTGGAGAACAACAAGCCACATGACAAGTAATAAAGATTTTTATGCAGACATAGTATTAGGATTTGTGGTTTGCAGTGAGATCCCGCAAGCTGCGGCACACACCCCAGCCAGCCACTGACACCACTTGGCCTCAGTACAGCTCAAATGCAGCCATGTCCAGCCTCTACTGCTAGAAACCAAACAAAGAGAGGGAAAAGGATCAACAGTCCAATCCCTCTCTTTGTTTGGTTTCTGACTGTATTAGAGAGGTGTTCTGCTTCTTTGTTTGTTGATTATTCAGCCTCTACTGCTGCCATGATGCTATGACCTGGCTCCTCCATAGACATGTGCACCCGCACTCTTCCCAGATTTAAAGGACCCATAGAGATAAAGACCCTGCAGCACTCCTGATGACTTCACACAGCTCTTCCTATATAAGGGCTCCTCATACAGCTCATCTTTGCCACAGAAATGGGTCTCCTACTCCTGAGTAGTGTGGTTGGCTCCTGCATGTAGCTCCTGATTCTTATCTGCAATCCTTGACTCATCTTGTACGTTCAGCCTTGTCTTGTCTTCTTCATCCAGCCTTGCCTTCCTCATCCAGCCTTACCCATCCTGTCAATCTTGTCCAGTATCTTTTGTGTGTCTTTGTCCACCCTAAGCCTGACTCTCTGGATCTTGACCTCTTGCCTGCACCAGACCATGATGGTTTGCCACCTGGAACTGACTTCTTGCTGGACCTGACCACTCTTACTAGCTGCCTGCCTCAAATTTTGCCTGTTCCTGACTGGCAGTGGAGTGCTTCAGGGATCTGTACTGGGAGTGGGCAGTGGAATGCCTCAGGAATCTGAATTGGGACCCTTACTTTTCAATATATTTATAAATGATCTGGAAAGAAATACGACGAGTGAGGTAATCAAATTTGCAGATGATACAAAATTGTTGAGTAGTTAAATCACAAGCAGATTGTGATAAATTGCAGGAAGACCTTTAGGTTCCATATTAGGAGCAACCACCCAAGAAAGAGATCTAGGCGTCATAGTGGATAACACATTGAAATCGTCGGTTCAGTGTGCTGCAGCAGTCAAAAAAGCAGAATGTTGGGAATTATTAGAAAGGGAATGATGAATAAAATGGAAAATGTCATAATGCCTCTGTATCGCTCCATGGTGAGACTGCACCTTGAATACTGTGTACAATTCTGGTCGCCGCATCTAAAAAAAGATATAATTACGATGGAGAAGGTACAGAGAAGGGCAACCAAAATGATAAAGGGAATGGAACAGCTCCCCTATTAGGAAAGACTAAAGAGGTTAGGACTTTTCAGCTTGGAGAAGAGACAGCTGGGGGGGGGGGGGGGGGGGGGGGGATATGATAGAGGTGTTTAAAATCATGAGAGGTCTAAAACGGGTTAATGTGAATCAGTTATTTACTCTTTCAGATAATAGAAAGACTAGGGGACACTCCTTGAAGTTAGCATGTGGCACATTTAAAACTAATCAGAGAAAGTTCTTTTTCACACAACGCACAGTTAAACTCTGGAATTTGTTGCCAGAGGATGTGATTAGTGCAGTTAGTGTAGCTGTGTTTAAAAAAGGATTGGATAAGTTCTTGGAGGAGAAGTCCATTACCTGCTATTAATTAAGTTGACTTAGAAAATAGCCACTGCTATTACTGGCATCAGTAGCATGGGATCTTCTTAGTGTTTGGGTAATTGCCAGGTTCTTATGGCCTGGATTGGCCACTGTTGGAAACAGGATGCTGGGCTTGATGGACCAGAGGTCTGACCCAGTATGGCATGTTCTTATGTTCTTATGCTGACTGCCTTGACTCTGGTATGTCTCTGAACTCTAGTTATCACCTCTCCCTTGGGATTCACCTTAGTCCTGCTGGCTATCAGAACTAGACCTTCCCGCAACAGGATGCATTCACCAGCTGCCAGCAAAGGCCTCAGGCTGCATCAACTACTAAGGGCTCACATACCCACTACCCTCTACACATAGATTACAGTGTGAAAGATTTATGGTTGACAGGAAATGCATTCCAACAGTTGGTAAGGGACATGGATAGCTAGAATATACTAACAAAGCTCGATACAAGCACATAATGCTCATTAAAGTTGTGCTGATTGTACCAGGCCTGAAGGGTAGCTTATTATCAGTGAAATGTCTGACAAGGAAGGGTATCATTGTCCTCTTTTGCAAAAAAAAAAACAAAAAACAACCATGCACGATTAAGAAGGAAACAAGGATAGTGATGCGAGGGTTTGCAAGGTGACAGCTTGTGCCAACTCATTTGCACAAAAAAGGAGAATTATCTTTCATATATTATTACAATGCATTATATTGGGAATCTCAGAGGTTTCGTTGTAAAGAATACAACTTTTATTTATTTATTTATTTGTAGATTTTTATAAATCGACATTAGTAGGGGAACATCACATCGGTACATAGAATTAAAATATAGCAAACAAGCTTTACAGGGAAATATGAACAGAATGTAGCATAACAGGCTTTACAGGGAACTATGAACAGCATTATGAGCAGCCTAGAACTATGAACTGAAAATGAACAGCTATGATATAGCAGCCGGTTAAAATAATGATAGAATATGTACAATGCTTTAACTATGGAGTATGTTATAGGGAGGGAAAACATTCTATCGTAGGATCATGGACTGTATATTTTTACATAGTGGTGGAGTAAAGGGAAGCATTATCGTCCAGTAGCAGTGGGGGAAAGTGTAAAAGGAGAGTGTATTATTGGATTGGGGCTGATAATGAGCAATAATGCAGAATATAGAAGCTAGGGTCATTTTGGGAGTATTAAAATTTGAACATGTTACACCATTATTGTAGGAATTTCATTGGTTGCTGATATGGTACAGATTTATGTTTAAAATATTCTGTCTTACCTACAGAGTTTTATGTAGAGGGTTGCCTATGTACTCGGTGAATCTAATGTTTCCTTTTAGGCCTTCTCCGACTTTACAATCCTCTCAATTAGACTTCCGTCCCCTCATGAGATTAGGCTGGAATATACAAAGCAGTCAACCTATCATTATCAGGCTCATCTAACATGGAATGCTTTCCATTTTTGATTCATGGATACAGTAAAATTATTTAAGAGTTAGGAAGCTTTGTAAAGACTGGTTATTTTCACAGGTTTTCAATTCCATGTTATCAGCCATGAGAGATTTTATATTTTAGTTAACTGTGGAGATTTTAAGATATTTTTAATAAGTTTTTAATTCATTTCATATGTTAATATTTATAAGAGATGTGATAATTAGCTAGCTGTGGAGGTTTTATGTTATTGAAGGGGTTTTTTTTATGTATATCGATGTCTTGTAAGCTTGTATTGCATTAAGTTGTTTTTTTTATTTTTTTGTTTTTATATTAATTTTTATTGTACATTAATTTAATACTCAGGAAAGTCGGTATATTAAAATAAAGTTAATTTTATCTTTACCTTTACTTTAGTTGACTTTTCCTTTATCTCTTATTTTAACTTATCTAGCATTGTAAGGCATGAGAGAAGACAAATGAGAGAGGAAAATAGAGACAATTGAGAGGATAATAGAGAGGATTGGGGTTGAGCCCTGTTCTGTGTTGCAAGCTTTGCTGACCCATAGTGCCCTGTCCCCTTCATTTCTGATGTCATCTGTGGGGCAATTTAATCAACATCTCCCCCCTCCTTGTGGAGATATCTTGACCCACAGGCAAATTACTTCTGAAGGGATGAACCTAAAAGGGTCACCCCTTTGGGTGCTCCTTCAGGAGCAACTAGGTACTAGGGCTGTGATAGTTATTTAAGGTTGGTGGTTGGATCATATACAATATAATGCTATGGTGAGTTGTTTTGTATGGACTGATACTATTCCATGAACTCTATTTAGAATTATATATTTTTTTGTTATTGTATTTATTATTGAAACCTGTTTTATCTCTTAGGGGGTCATTTATCAAAGTACTATATGGTGTTTTCACATGAAAAAAATGTCTTTAACGCATGCAAAAACACCTTTAATGCATGTGAAAACGCGATAATGCACAGTGCGATGCAAATTAGAAAAAGGGGAGGAGTTTGGGGCGGAATTTGTGGCCAAGTAGGCTGGCTTCATAATTTGTGAAGCCATATCACATGGCTTTAACGCATATTTTAACTACACCTTTTTCATTTGCGTAAAGCCATGCGATAGGGCTTTATCGTGCTATGCAAATGACGTTTTTAGTAGTTTTAAGCTCCTGGAGATCCAGTCTAGCTATCAGGACCCTTCTACAACCACTGGGGGAGGAGAGAGAGAGACAGAGCACCTAGCCATAATGCCCTCATACTAGGTAGGTAGTCTGGTCCCTGTGGTTTTGATACAGGCAAGACAGGCTGGCAGAGCAGAGGTAGTCAGGTCGCTGTGGTGTTGATAAGTGCAAGGCAGGCTGGCAGAGCAGAGGTAGTCTGCTCCCTGTGGTGTTGATAAGGGCAAGACAGGCTGGCAGAGAGGAGGTAGTCAGGTTGCTGTGGTGTTGATGGGTGCAAGACAGGCAGGCAGAGTGGAGGTAGTCTGGTCCCTGTGGTTTTGATAGGGGCAAGACAGGCTTGCAGAGCAGAGGTAGTCAGGTCTCTGTGGTGTTGATAGGGGCAAGACAGGCTGGCAGAGTGGCGGTTCAATTGGTGTCTAGTGAGCTCTCACTGGTCTTTGAAATCCTGGGGGAAATAGCAGATATACAAACGAGAACTTTGAAGGCCGAAGTGGAGAAGGTTTCCATGTGAATAGCGAATCAACATGGGTCAGTGGGTACTAAGAGATAGGCGAGCCCTGGACAGAACGCAGAAAGGGAGCCGGCGCTACCTCCTTTTCCTCTCCAACTATGACCTCAGATCAGATGTGGCGACCCCCTGAATTGACGGAAGTGCACCCTGAGGAAGATGAACTTGTTCCAGCTCTTTGTCATTCAGTCAATTACTGCTGCCATACTGCTCAAGGCGGGGTGAGAAACAGATGAACCCTTGGCCTTGTAGTGATGTAAGGGTCGGACAGACAGGCACACCGGTTGGGGTCAGGCCCTTGTAGTGACTTAAGGGCTGGATGGACAGGCACAGCGGTTGAGGTCAGGCCCTTGTAGTGATGTAAGGGCTAGACAGACAGGCACAGCAGTTGGGGTTAGGCCCTTGTAGTGACATAAGGGCTGTATGGACAGGCACAGCGGTTGAGGTCAAGCCCTTGTAGTGACTTAAAGGCTTGATGGACAGGCACAGCATTTGGGGTCATGCCCTTGTAGTGATGTAAGGGCTAGATGGACAGGCACAGTGTTGAGGTCAGGCCCTTGTAGTGACTTAAGGGCTGGATGGACAGGCACAGCGGTTGAGGCCAGGCCCTTGTAGTGATGCAATGGCTAGACAGACAGGCACAGCAGTTGGGGTTAGGCCCTTGTAGTGACATAAGGGCTTATGGACAGGCACAGCGGTTGAGGTCAGGCCCTTGCAGTGTCTTAAGGGCTGGACAGACAGGCACAGCGGTTGAAGTCAGGCCCTTGTAGTGACATAAGGCCTGGACAGACAGGCACAGCGGTTGAAGGCAGGTCCTTGTAGTGACTTAAGGGCTGGATGGACAGGCACAGAATTTGGGGTCAGGCCCTTGTAGTGATGTAAGGGTTGGACAGACTGGCACAGCAGTTGAGGTCAGGCCCTTGTAGTGACTTAAGGGCTGGATGGACAGGCACAGAATTTGGGGTCAGGCCCTTGTAGTGACGTAAGGGTTGGACAGACTGGCACAGCGGTTGAGGTCAGGCCCTTGTAGTGACTTAAGGGCTGGACAGACAGGCACAGCAGTTGGGGTCAGGCCCTTGTAGTGATGTAAGGGCCGGACGCACAGGCATAGGGGTTGAGGTCAGGTACATGTACTGATATTATCTGGAGCATATGAGGCAGTTGGAGCTGCTGCAAGGCTTTACATTTCTTTTATTCATCTTGCCATTCACAGGGAAAATCTGGAAACCCAAGCAAAGGCATGTTTATTTTAAAAAATACTAGCATTTCTATCAACTCTGGTTCCAGCCTTGAGCAATGAGGGCTCATGATATCCCCTGTCATTGAAAATACACGTTCACTGGGCACACTGGTTGGTGGACATGACAGATATCGCTGAGCCACTTTGGCTAGGTGTGGCCAGACATTGGACTTGTGTGCCCAGTATGCCAGCGGATCTGTCTCCATGTCCACTGTGGGCTCCGTGAGATACCTTGTCACTGACATTTGTGTTGGTGTCTCCTTTGCTTGGGTGGGCTGAGAGTACTTCTTGCCAGCTGCTTTCACTCTAGCCTGTGCCAGAAGAGATGATTATTTAGGGACAACATGGCTTTGGCATACTGAAGTGGAGGAGGATATACTAGCTGTCGCTGACAGAGTGCTGCTCCTGCTTGGGCTTGCACTACTCTCTGAAGTGATGCTGTTTCCTCCTCTGCTTCATGCCTAATCTGTCTCTGCCTATGGTGCTTCTCTTCACAGACCTTTCCTAACAGCATGTTCTTAACAAATGTGAGATAATCGGACTGTAGGGCGAGTTTCCCTTTCACACAGGGATCACAGACTGTGGCGAGCATGTATGGTCGTGCTTTGTTAAAGGTCCTAATTTCTCTTGCACCTGTTTCTGCAAAATGTCCAGACAACACAGCACCTCTGCTATCATTCCTTCTTCATGTTTAAAGCCCTCCAAATTTTCCTCCAGAATATTAACTATAGGGATGACTTCTGGAACTCAGCTCCTCCATGGCATTCTTGAAGGGCTGCAGGATCTTTACCAGCTGACTCATGACTAACCAATCATGATGCCCCAGGGGACTCTACACACCTATATCCATTTCAAAAGAAAGTTCATGAAGAGGTATCTGCTGCTCCACTAACCTCTGCAGCATCATATAGGTGGAATTCCACCGGGTGCCGATGTCTCCGTCTGCTTTTGTCGGAGAACCTGCCCCGCCTTCACATTTTTGTGGAAGTGCGCTGCTATGTTCCTGCACTTGTGTATTAACGTATGCAGGTATTCATTCTCTTGGTGATTGGACTGCAACCCCAGAGCTGACTCCACTACCAGGTGCAGAGTGTGTACAAAACATCGGATGTTCTGAAAGCGCCCATCGGCTATTGCCTTTACCATGTTTGCACCATTGTCTGTGACAAAGAACCCTGCCTGTTTCTCTGGTCTAGCTGCCAGCCTGCCAGCATCTGTCTGATGCATGCTAGAATATTGGCTGAGGTATGGGCCTTGTCCGTCAGGTGGGTGTGCAGTAAAGCCCACCTGCACCCTGATACTTGTTCACTAATAAAACTGCTGCCTGCCCCTGCCTCAGCCAGGTCTCACCAGTGTGCGGTCAGGGAGAGATAAGAGTGTGAATCATTCATGGCAGTCCAGATATCGCAGGTGAAATGCACACTCCCCTCTGCCTTAGCAGCACTTGGATATGACTGCGACACTGGTTGTACAGGCTGGGGATGACCTTTCTGATAAATGTGGTTCTGGAGGGGACTTTGTAATTTGGAGCTAAGACCTGCAGCAAACACTTGAAACCCACATTCTCTACTACCTGCAGGGGCTGGTCATTAAGGGCAATCATTTCCCCGATGCTCCTGGTTTCAACTTTTGAAGCTGCCTGCCTTCTACCCCAGGATAGCGCTACCGAACACCACCCCATTTCCTCCATGATGGGTTGTCACTTCTGACTCATGGCAGGGGGCTGCTGGCCTGCCACCTGACTGCTAGAAGGGGCAGAGGGCATGGGATGACTCTGCTCCTTTTCAACCACTTTATGCTGCCTGGAAAAAGGGGTCCCCTGACTGGTACTTCCACCATCCCCAGATGTCCGTACTGTTGGGTGTTGCTTCTGCATATGATGCATCATTCCAGATTTAGTTAGATGTCCCACTTGCTTGCCTCTGCTAATATCCCTGGTACAGTAATTACACTGAGCAAAATGCAGGTCCTCCCTCACTTTAAAGTGGCTCCAGATCACAGATTTCTTTCATGATCCCTTCTCTATAGCCTTCGGGGTGGATGCTGGAATTGGAGAAGCAATGCCAGGGGCATTAGTCACACTCTGTGCCTACGCTGTCTGCTCTTCCTCCTCATCATCATCATCAGTTTCCTCTCTCTCCAGCACTGAAGTGGAGGCTAAGACAGAACTAACTAATCCTCCTAAACCGTCTTCAGCTATTAATTCTTCCATTTCTGATGAAGGGAATCCAATACAAGATGATTCTTTATTAGAATCAGAAGTAAACACTGACTGTACTACATCATCAGCACTAACTAGAGTCTGCTGTCACACTGCTGCTTTTGGGTCTCACTCTTTTGTCTTGGATGGCTCAGTCTCCCCTTCCTTCACCTCCAAAACAACAAGGTTAGAAACAGGTGGTGGCGGTGCATCATGTTTAAATTTAAGTTTTTTTTGGATGGAACTGCCTGCCCCTCCAGAGATTTTAGATTGGAACAGGTCCATTTTTAACTTTAATGGGGGACTGCCTTTTGAAGTGCCTTCTCTGCTAGTGCCAATCACTCGACCATGTCTACCTTTCCCTGACATCATGGATTTAATGTCACTGCCTACTAGGGATTTCAATTAAAAGGATTATTTCTTTATTGGTGACTGAACACCTCTGTACCAATATATGTGAGTGTGGAAAACTACACACACAGAGATATACACACAGTGTAGTGCCTTGCTGTACACTTCAACTGAGACTGCTCTGTGTGCACAAAAACTGAAACTCCAGATAAAACATGGAAGTCTCAGCCTGACTACTCCTGCTGTGAGTCTGCAAGCCAGCAAATTCCTACAGAACTCACTGTGATGCTGCTTGAAGTTGTTGTAAAATGAATACCCACTACCAGCAGTCACTGCAAATCTCTCACTATCTCCCACCCACTCCACCCAAACCCTGCCTGCAACCTACCCCAGGGGGGTAAGATCAGCAGCAACATTCCACTGCTGGCAGGTGTTTCAGTAGGTGAGACAGAGAGACAGTTTGAGTTCAATTAAAAAAAAAAGTGCATTAAAAAAAGCCTGGCAGGCACAGCAGCAAAAAAGAACAAATATATTTTTCAGCAATAGAAAATTGTAGCGATAGCAACTGAATAAAAAACAAATATCTTCTTCAGCAATAGCAAATTGTAGCAATAGCAATTGAATAAATATTTGAGACACTCTGAGAGAGCTCAAACAGCAAACAACCTTCTCAGATAGAATCCAAGAAGAAAGTGCTCTGTGGTATACTATAGGGGTGTGCATTCGTTTTGACCGCATATGTAAAACGCAACTTATTTTTTTTTTTAACTTAAAAAAGTGATGAGGCGAAAACGATCGGATTTCCAACTTATTCAACATAGCTATGTTGAATAAGTTGGAAATCGCGATTGTTGATCCTAAATAAAAATTTAAACCCCTCACCCTCCTTAATCCCCCCCCCCCAAGACTTACCAAAACTCCCGGGGAGTCAGGACGCCATTCCTGTATTCCTTTGCGAGGAGCATGTGACGTCGGCGTCACGTCGGAGTGACGCAGACGTCACGTGATTCACCGCGCGTCTGCTCCGGGACCCTCGTTGGACCCAAACGGAACTTTTGGCCAGCTTGGGGGGGTCAGCTTGGGCCAGCTTGGGACCCCCCCAAGCTGGCCAAAAGTTCCGTTTGGGTCCAACGAGGGTCCCGGAGCGGACGCGCGGTGAATCACATGACGTCCGCGTCACGCCGACGTCACGTGCTCCTCGCAAAGGAATACAGGAATGGCATCCTGACTCTCTGCTGGACCACCAGGGAGTTTTGGTAAGTCTTGGGGGGGGATTAAGGAGGGTGAGGGGTTTAAATTTTTATTTAGGGAATCGGTGCACATATGGACATAGACTCAACTTATGGAATACTACATATGTCCATATTGATCGAAATTGACCCCCCCTTTCGACTTATGGACTTATGAACATAAACATTTTGTCTGCACATCCCTAGTATACTAGCTCAAGGTAGAAAATACAGCAGGAACAGCATCACAGAGCAGTGATTGGCTGAATTAGAAAAATGATTTGCTCTGATACGTTGGCATTCTGGACTCCTTGCCAACCTGTCTGACCCACTCTATGACAGGGCTGTGAGGTCACTTATGAGTCACAGGAAAGGGCTGGTGTTGCTATGGATACTCCCACATGACCTTCTCCTATTTCAAAGGCTGCTAAGAAAGCACTGTGAGCCAAACAAATGAAACTAATATGATATGTTTCATTCATGGGGGATCGCCATTCATTTCACGGTCCCACAAATCAAACAAATAGGGGCATATTTGTTACGGATGCCACATTCGTTGAAAACGAATGCACATCTCTACTTGTCACCTCACTCCTATTTCTATTTTGCTTCTGTCTCTGGATAGGAGACTTCCTTCAAAAATAGTTGCCACTTATTTAAGCAAGTTTGCTGGCTTCTCAGACATCTCTGTAACAGAGTCCAGGTCCCTGGCCAGTTGCCATAAGGCTCTCAGCCTCCAGAAGAGAGATAAGCTTTCACTCGAGTCCAGTCAGGTGAATGATTTCTTCCATAGGTCCTCTGTTCTCCTCTATTTTGGAAGGCTTTAGGCAAAACTTGCATTTGACGTTCCTGTACTGATGCTTGATGTGCTCAGTTCTCTGAGGGAGGGCATCTAAAACTGATTATCTCTGTAGCTATGGTTTTGCAACTTTCTGCTTGGCTACGTTGAACTTCTGGTAAACCTTTGCTATACAGGATGGCATATATTTCACTTTCTTCTCCAGAAATGTGACATTTTCTTCCTCCTTAAATTATTATCTGCACTTTGGACACTTGGAAACAGAGGGAGCAGGGTGATTTGTTGCTTGTTTCTGTCATTTGTGCCCTTAGGGTTAACTGGGAGTGCTTCCTGCCCCATTTTCCCTTCGTGTCTTCCCTCTGTCTTTCACTGATGTCCTCCAAATCCCTTTTTATGCCTTCTCCTAGTCACATCAGGCTCTTCTTCCTCATTTTCCTCCTCCTTCCATTCCTCTCTACTGCTCTCATCAGTTGTCTTCCTGCCCTTTTGAATTCATACCTGCTCCTTCCTTTTCTCAACTCATTCTTCCAATCTTCTGGCCTCATCATCCCTACCTCCTTTCCTACTGCTTGCACTACTATTTCTCTTCCTCCACCCCATGTTTATCTTTTACTCATTTCTTTTCCCCTCATGTCTACTCTTCTTCCTAACCAATCTCTTCCCACTCATCCTCCTATCAAAGCCACTGTCACCAATAAATACCCAGCCACTTGAACATTCCATTTTGTCTACACTCAAGTACACCCACTCCTATATTTCAAACTCTGAATAATATAGTATTATTATTTTATTTATTTTTTTAGCAGGCACCTGGTGCAGAGCTCTAGGTGATATAAAATAGTGCATACATAATACAATTTCACATCAAACAATAAAACAAAATAACCCTCATATAAGACAAAGTTTCAAATTATGCAAAGGCCAGCTGAAATAGATACACATTCAAAATGCTCTTACAAGTTTTTGTACATGTTGTCAATCGTAGACTCTCAGATAGAGACTTCCACAGTATGTGATCTGCAAAAAAGAACGTTCACTCTCAAGTCTCAGTCAGATGGGCCAAGCATGCCATATAGATCAGGAACACAAACACTTGCATACAGGCAGTCACTCACAAAAGAAACAGAAGACACAAAGAAATGTAATAGAAATGATAAAAAGACACACAAATGACACCACACTTAGGCATGTGCAGCAGAAAAAAATTTGATTTGTTTTTAAAAATTATTTTCTGGGACCCCAATTAATTTTTTTAGTTTCAAAATGAAAGCAAAAAATGTGTTTTTTAGTTTGATTCATTTTGTTTGCCATTAAAGTCAATGAGGGTCACATTACAGGTAATTTACAGCCTATATTGGGTTCCAGAATAGGGATTTTGTAATCAACTGTCTTAAAACCTGTGGGAAGAAATCATCAGAAGGAGGAAAGACCTCCAAGGTACCTAGTAAGACTGAGGAGATTGAATAGTGGCACCAAAAGTGACATGAATAGCCTTTGACTCTATAAAGGGGCAAAGGGGTACCAGCATTGGCAGAAGCTTATCAAGTCACTGTGTCCAGAAGCAAAGATGCAGAAAAAGTGGGAATAAAATCCCAAGGCTCCAAAAGAGGGCACCAGCAAGAGTGACATGAGCCCTTGATGGCATCTCAAGTCCACTGGCAAACTGGCACCTAAATTGGCATTAGCATTCTAAGGCAGCATGAAGGGGGAAAAAAACAGAAAATGTGGCCAAAAAACCTCCAAGGCAGAGACTAATAAAGGGACTAAGCAGCGCAAAGACTGGCTTCAAGGCTTCAAGGCTCCAAAGCACCATAAAAAGTACATAGCAGCCCCCTCCGCCCCCCCCCCCCCCCCAGACTGGCAAGGTGTTAGGTCTGGGATATGCCAGCAAGGGACAATGGCAAAGAAAATTCCAAAGTGTAATATCTGGGCATAGAGAAGCAAGGCTGAGTGCCAGAAAGATCCCCAAGGTGCAGGGTGAAATTTCTTGTAGAATGGGCTTTCTGGAGGAGAATGTTATCACATTGTCATGTGTGTGGACCCTTGGACCGAGATGAGGTTGGCACTACCTGCAGAGGGGGGTCCCTGCAGGTCCTTGACATCAGTAGATGGATCTGGATGGAGCAGAGGCCCAACAGGAACGTCACCAGTACTAGCCCATGGTCCCCACAGGTTGAGCTCTTGAGTGCCGAGGCTGGCTAGACTTAGGTGTGGGCCTCTGAATGGTGAAGGTTTCAATGAAGGCTAGAGATCTGCAGTACAGGCCATGGTCTGATAGGCAGCCGGCAGAGTCGAAGACATACCAGATGTCAGGGCAGGCGACAGACAGCAGAGTCAAAGACAAACCAGAGGTCAAGGAAGGCAGAAAACAAGCGAAGTCCAGAGGAAGTCTGAGGTCAGCCAAGGATTGATCCAGGAGGAGGATGAAGTCAAGGGCAATCCGAGGTCCAAGCTGAGGAGACAATCCATTGGAGGCGAAGGAGAAGAGTCAGGAACCAGAAGACAGGAGAACTAGCAACCTGTTGCTGAAGCATCTAGGACTGGTCTGACTGGCCTTAAATAGGGGAGGCCGGGTGATATCATCAGAGGGTGCCACGGGGAACTTCCCACCGCGGGCCTTTTAAATGTAGTTGACTTGTGTGCGTGTGTGCCTAGGGTTGCTCACTCAGCTGAGCGGCATCCTCAGCATGGCTTGGCTTGGCCTGCGCAGCAGCCTGCTGCATCTCGGGCCATATGGAGATCTCTGTGCTGGTGGTTCATCTGCCTGGTGCTCCAGGTAAGAGCAGCCAGTCGCGGGGCGAGCCCATGGCCGGTCGAGTGCAACAGTACCCCCTCTTCTAAGCCCTTTCCCCTGAGGCTGGGATTTCTTGGTATGCAATGCAGAGAATGCTTTTAGGAGGTTATTGTCCATAATGTTTGAAGCAGGTTCCCAAGTATTCTCTTCTGGGCCATAACCCTCCCAGGAGATCAAGTTTTCCCATTTCTTGTTTTGTCGTCAAACATTCAGTACTTCCCTTACTTGGTAAACCTAGTCTTCCTCAGTGGATACTTCCAGGGGTTCTGGAACCTTCCGGGTTGGCCATGACATAACTAGGGGCTTGAGGAGAGAAATGTGAAATATGTTGTGGAATTTAATGAAGTGGGTTAGCTGTAATTGGTAGGTAATGGGCCCTATTTGCTGAACAATAGGGAAAGGCCCTAAGTAGTAATGTGCGAGTCTCATGGAGGGTACCCTGAGCCGGATAGGTACTTAACTAGCTAATAGGAAGTGGAGGTGATGAGTGGTATACAAATTGGTATAAGCCACAAAACTTGATAGTATAGCGCTATGAAAGTTCATGGAACCAAGTGCAAGGTGTTGCATATAGGGAAAAATAACCCTTGCTGTAGTTACATGATGTTGGGTTCCATATTGGTAGCTACCAACCAGGAAAAAGATCTAGGCATCATAGTGGATAAAAATTTAAAATCGTTGGCTCAGTGTGCTGCAGCAGTCAAAAGAGCAAACAGAATGTTAGGAATTATTAGGAAAGGAATGGTTAATAAAACGGAAAATGTCATAATGTCTCTATATCGCTTCATGGTGAGACCGCACCTTGAATACTGTGTACAATCCTGGTCACCGCATTTCAAAAAAGATATAGTTGCGATGGAGAAGGTACAGAGAAGGGCAACCAAAATGATAAAGGGGATGGAACAGGTCTCCTATGAGGAAAGGCTGAAGAGGTTAGGGCTGTTCAGCTTGGAGAAGTGAAGGCTGAGGGGGGATATAATAGAGGTCTTTAAGATCATGAGAGGTCTTTAACGAGTAGATGTGACTCGGTTATTTACACTTTTGAATAATAGAAGGACTAGGGGGCATTCCATGAAGCTAGCAAGTAGCACATTTAAGACTAATCGGAGAAAATTCTTTTTCACTCAACGCACAATAAAGCTATGGAATTTGTTGCCAGAGGATGTGGTTAGTGCAGTTAGTGTAGCTGGGTTCAAAAAAGGTTTGGATAAGTTCTTGGAGGAGAAGTCCATTAATGGCTATTAATCAAATTTACTTAGGGAATAGTCACTGCTATTAATTGCATCAGTAGCATGGGATCTTCTTAGTGTTTGGGTAATTGCCAGGTTCTTGTGGCCTGGTTTGGCCTCTGTTGGAAACAGGATGCTGGGCTTGATGGACCCTTGGTCTGACCCAGCATGGCAAGTTCTTATGTTCTTTTGTTCTTATGTTCATTCCATGAATGTGCAGGTGGTATATGATGCCTACCAATGGATCCTGAATGTAGTTTCAGGGGAGCTCATTCCTCGCTTGGAACCAATTTTCACGAAGGGAAATATGGTGATGGCTGGTTTCTCGGTAAGTAACAGTAGGTAATTGTAGTCTTGATAGAGGCCCCAACCTAATACCTTCTGGTCCTGGCACCCAAAGGCTAAACCCGAAGGGAACATGGGCTGGTAAAGGCAAAGCTCCAGTTGGGCCTCCGCTTTGTCCGGATCTACCTGCCGACAGTGGGGACCTGCAGGGCTCCTCCTTGCAGGTTGCATCAACCCTGCCTCAGCCTAAGGGTCCACGAACGCAGCAGTCAGTTGTCAAAGGGGCTGATTCAAGCACTTAACTCCCCAATTTAGGTGCTTAAATCCTTTGAAAATTGACCCCAAGTGCATAATCAATTTTATTTTTTCATATAATTACTTAAAATACATCAGTATACTTGCCAGCTCCATTTGGAAGCTCTATTTTTGTGCTGCCAGATATGTCTATGCTAAAAACCTGAGTAGTTATCAGTGTGATTTTTCTTCTGCTAAACAGAAAGCATGGGGTAATCTGCATGGAGCAGCAGTTATAACCCTAAACAGAAGACCTGGGGGTTAACCTGCATGGAGTGGCAAGCAACTACAAACCAAAATACTTTGCTGTGTTAACTCCGTATGCATACTTTTTCCTCTGGTAGTCATATGGACTGACTTGCACTATTAGGACATCTTTAAGGTCTTCCTCACTCTGACTTTACTTGCCCCTCCAATATAATAGTGTGCTCCAGGATATGTTTCTGTGTAGCAGGTCTCTGTGTACAGAGTTTGTGGTGATGCGGGAGCAAGGAGTTGGCAGCCATGAGTTTTCATTTCCCGCAGTAGAATGCATTTGCTTATGCTATTGCCCTGCATCTTGAAAGCTTTGCTTTCCTATGGTGACATGTTTTTTGCTGATAACAACATGTCAAAGTTAAATAATGTTGCAAGATTTTCTCCTCTTTCTCCTGCAAACAAATCTACTACCTCCTATAAAATTTAGAAAGTATGCTTCCATGCGTCTAATTGCAGTTTTTCAGCAATTTTATCCATATAATGTTTCTAATGAAGGCACATCAGTAGTAACGGAAGAAGTGCTTAGATCAATATTGCTCTCATTGAAAATCATATTTTACAGCATGGTGTGCCTCTATGCCCTTTTTTGTGCTAATCATCATAGCCAAACAGCACAAGCCCTCCTAAAATTGCCTAGTATCAATGCAATATACTATTACATCTAAACAGAGAATATCAATTGCAGTATACCAGTAATTTCACTGAAAGCAATGTTCATAACAAGCTTTCAAGTCTTGTCTCACTGGCCTCTTTTTCTATGCATCCTTCAATAGTTCATGCTCACAGAAGCATTTCCTGAATATGAAAAATGATTTTTTTTTATTTCGAAATAATTGAACAATTGATCAACTTAAGAAAAAAACCCATCATCTTTAGTACATTCACAGTAAGAATAAAAAAATTGCCTTTCTGAGTGATAACTAGAACTGGTACATAGCTCAAATAGCTTACAATTTTTGTGGCTAAAACTTTCTAAATACTTCTACTGTCTGTTCAGGTGAATTTCTATCTTTCCCAATGTACATATGCTTGTTTGCTTCATCTTGTTTAGCAAACTTCTTTCCATCTGCTCCCTTGATAATAATCTTCTATATAAATAAAAATGTAAATGTTCGTTTGTTCAAAATCTTAAATCTCTGAAAGTTCTTCACCGATTGCTTTTAAATTTTGACACAACGTTGCATTCAAATACACGCGTATTTTTATATACCTATATTATGTAGATGTCACACCTGTGACAGGTAAAAACATGCTTTTTTGGAAAAACAGTGCCATCTGTTGGACGTGAAAACAACACACGCTATCTACAATATAAATGGGCTCTGACCAACGGACCACAAATGCGCAGTAGAGAGCAGCTCTACCGCACATGTGCGGACCATAGAGCTCTGCGCTATGTGCTGGGTGTCACAGAGGGGAGGAGGAAAGGGCAGACGAGTCGCTGCTCCGAGAAATGGCTCAGCCCGTTCCTCCGCCGCTGGGGAAGGGGGGAGGGAGTAGGGACTGCCAGACACTTACACACAGGAGGAGGAAAAGGTAGAAGAGTCGCAGAGCCAGTCCGTCTACCGCCGGGGGAGGGAGTTGGGACAGCCGGAGCAGAGCAAATGCAGTAGAAAGCAGCTGTGAAGAGATCACAAGCAGCTGTAGCCTGCAGCAGCCAAAGCGCAAAGAGTTGAACAGAGAACAGCTCGCCCTCCTCCCCCGCCCCCTGAGTCCCACAGATAAGGAGAAGCCAAGTAAATATCCTGCAACTGCGGGGGGGGGGGGGGGGGGGGGAGTGGGAAGGCAGTGCTGTCAAGCCGCCCGCACGGGAAGAGTTTACATGGGCATCGCTCCACCCCCACTCCCAGCAAAGCTAGAGTCGGCAAACCAGACAATCTCTATATCTGCACAGACAATGGAACAACAAAAAATATTGTATACCCACAAGCATTGTGAAATTAAACATATTACAAACGTGCGCTTTCTCTTTTCCGTCTTTTCCATTTAACCAGACTGAGCCACAGCAACGCGTGGCTGGGTACAGCTAGTAGATAATAAAAAAACAGCAGCCGTAATGACATTAAATCACATTGCCACCTTTCTGTGGGGTTTCCTCTGCACAAACAGGAATGACCTTTATCATCACTATCCAAAAGACAGCTGAAACTCATCAATCCCAAATTTGTGAGTTCAAAAACTACTGCACCTAAGAGGTGGAAGGTAATGATGTTTGGTAACTTGCTTCTGAGGGGCATGGCAGCATTGATCTGCAGACTAGACATGTAGAGCCAGAAAGTGTGATTTCTGAAAGGTGCCAAAATCAAAGACATTATGAAGAGTTTGCTGAAAATCCTCATGCCTATTGACTACTACTATCCAGTGCTTCTCATCCATGCTGACATGAATGATACTGCTAGGTACCACACAGATCATATCAAAAATGACTTCATAGCTCTGGGAGAGAGGACAAAGCAGATAGGTACACAGGCTGTATCTCATCCATCCTCCCAGAAAAGGATAAAGGTTCCTCGCAGGGAAGCTCACATTATGCAGATAAATAACTGACAAAGTAGCTGGTGTGCACAGGAACATTTCAGCTTCCTAGATCATGGGATGATGTTTCAAGGACTACTGAAGAAGGGGTACAGCATCTTCCATCACACCCTAAGAACCCTACTGAGGAGGTCTTTAAAATAGGATCATTGTAGATGAGTTAACAAAAGGGTGGGGGATTTGTTTTAAAGGTTCGGGGTGGGTTTTAGGGTTTTTTTGGTGTGCCGGTTTTCCCGCCCTCCCCTGATTTACGATTTTTAACGATTTTAAAAAAATAAAAACACGATGATCAGATTTCCCTCCCCCCCCAGCCAAAATCGATCGTTAAGACGATCGATCACACGATTCACACCCCTAATATATATACATCTATACAGTATATAAAACAATATTAAAGCAACAGAATTGCAGGGTTAATCTGGAACGAAGGGATTGAACCTCTATTTATATTTTTACAAGCCGTTAAGCCCGTTAAAACGGGCTACATCCCTCTGTCTCTCACCTCCCCCTCATTCTCTCTCCCCTCACTCTTCACCACCCCCTACCTCCCTACCTCCCTCCCTCACCCACTCCTCCCCACCCTCCCTCTCCTCTCACTCTTCACCACCCCCTACCTCCCTCCCTCACCCACTCCTCCCCACCCTCCCTCTCCTCTCACTCAGTCCCTCCTCCCACTCAGTCTCACTCACTCCCCCCTCTCTCCCTCCCTCTCACTCACTGTCCCACTCCCTCCCTCCCTCTCTCTCACTCAGTCCCTCCCCTCACTCAATCCCTCCCTCCCACTCAGTCCTCCCTCTCACTCAGTCCCTCCCCCCAGTCCCTCCCCCTCACTCAATCCCTCCCTCCCACTCAGTCACTCCCTCCCCCCTCTCTCCCTCTCACTCACTCAGTCCCACTCACTCTCCCTCAGTCCCCCCCTCTCCCTCTCACTCCCTCCCTCCCCCCTCTCACTCAGTCCCCCCCTCCCTCTCCCTCTCCCTCAGTCCCACTCCCTCCCTCCCACTCCCTCCACTCTCTCTCTCCGTCCCTCCCCCCTCTCTCTCTTCTCCCTCCCTCGCTATTGGCCGCTACCGCCGCCCGCTACCGCCGTCGCTCGCTACCGCCGCCGCCGTCGTCGCTCGCTACCGCCGTCGCTACCACCGTCCGCTACCGCTGCCGCCGCTCGCTACCGCCGTCGCCACCGCCGCCGCTCGCTACCGCCGTCGCCGCCCGCTGCCGGTACCGCCGCCGCCCGCTGCTGCCACTGGACGCCGCCATTTTTTTTCTTCAATACCTATAAACGAAGCTTGACAGACCTGCCGCGTGCTCGCCCGCACATGCGCGGTAGAGCTGGTCTCTACTGCGCATTTGCGGCACGTCGGTCAAGCTTCGTTTATAGGTATTGATAGTATAGAGACCTCTATCACAGACAGAACAAATGGGTAGAGATTTAATGGAGAATATTCACAAAATTGCTATGAAAGGGGAGGTGCTATCGCTCGGCGATGTCAATCTGCTGGATGTTGTTTGGGATATCTTGGCTGCGGGGTCTTCCAGAAGCAAGGGAGATCCTGAATTCTCTGCAGGGAGAGCACCTTCGTCAACTGGTAATGGATCTCACACGGGTGGGGGTGAGAGGGATGTGCAGAGGCAAAGCTTTTGCTTCAGTTTGTTTATTTGCTTTGCAGGTCACCTCCTTTTGTTTGGATAGTTTCAAACAAAAACAATTTTTTTTTGGTTTTTTTCATTCTATTTGGTTTTTTTTTGTTTGTTTCGCATTAAAGTCAATGGGGGAAGCAATGCAGCCTATTTTGAGCTTCAATTTTTTTTTCTATACAATTCTAATGAAACTGGTGAGTATACTGTGGAATGAGTGTTTAAAGGGGTCCTCTGAGATTCTTGGATATCTAATTAGGTCAGGTAAATGAGTGTCACCGTGGAAAAGTTTTAAGTTAGTTTGTTTCTGCATGCCACTGTCTTATGATTTAATGTTGCAATCATGTTGTCTGCAATCCAGGGCAAATAATAGATTTGCAACCGGAACATTAGCTAAGAACAAAACTGCAAGGCTTCCTGTTTCTGAGGGATGAAAAACATGTTTTTGAATCGAGATAAAGAAAAACATCACATGATGCCCTCTACAAAATGGAACAAACCAAAAATCTATGCACCTCCAAAATGTACTTCCAAGACACTGGTGCAATGACAATAATAAACCAAAATCAAATATGAAGTGTCCGTGTATTTTTTTACACAGTGATCTATTCAATAATTGGGAGAAACAACTCTCCTATAATTCTATATGCAACTTGTAATAACAAAATTTATCAGCAACAAAATTAAAAGGAAGAAGTGGAATGTTTCATAAATTTTTCACCTCAAATTCAATAGAGTAGGACTTAATATTATAGACGAAAAGTATTGGGAATAAACCAGTATTAATAAAATAACCCAGTGCTCTTCACCTTAAACTGGAAAATTATTGACGCTGCACAGCTAACAATGTTCAGAAATGACCATCATACTAGGCTTCCTCGTAAGGGCTTTCACCTATTCAACTCGGCCTTATAAATAATCATAGGTCATATTGATGAAGCTATTTTTTAAGTATTTTTCCTTATGCAATTAAAACTCGCAAAATCGTGGGCTGCTTTAGCCAAAATTAATATTATGCCTTATGCAAATCCATCGTTTGAAATTTCAACTTATCTTAAGCGCTTCGATATGTGAATAATGAATGTCAGTCTTGAACCATGACGATGATCTCAGCACTGGGTGTCGGGGGCATGTTGCGACCGGCGCATCATCGGGGGGGGGGGGGGCGTGTCGGGGGGGCGTGATGTGGCCGTTGCACCATCTGGGGCGTTCCGGGGGCGTGGCTGCGGCCTCCAGACCAGCCTCCGGACCGGAACATGGTGCGCGGCAGGCGTAACTTGTTCAACAAAGGTACGGGGGGGGGGGGGGGGTGTAGATAGGGCCGGGGGGGTTGGTTAGGTAGGGGAAGGGAGGGGAAGGTGGGGGGAGGCTGAAGGAAAGTCCCCTCCAAGGCCGCTCCGATTTTGGAGTGGCCTCGGAGGGAATGGAGGCAGGCTGCGCGGCTCGGCACGCGCAGGCTGCCAATTTTTGGCAGCCTTGCGCGCGCCGATCCCGGATTTTAATGGATATGTGCAGCTACGCGCGTATCTATTGAAATCCTGCGTTCTCTTATTTGCGCCTGGTGTGCGAACAAAAGTACGCGTGTGCGCAAATTTATAAAATCTACCTCTTAGTGGATTCCATGCTACTGATGCCAGAATAGCAGTGGCTATTCCCTAAGTCAACTTGATTAATAGCAGTTTATTTTATTTTATTTTATTTATTTATTTATTTATTTATTTATTTACAACTTTTCTATACCGTCGTATAGTAGAGCACCATCACAACAGTTTACAGTTAGGCACAAATATGTGGTTTCTAAATTATTGATAGGGTGCCATTATTATACGGTTACATAGTTCAAAAATATACTCTAAATGGGAATGGGTGTGGTTACCATTTACGATTAACTGTCTTTCTAATTTAATACTTAATTGTGAGAAAATAACAAAAATAAGCAATTCTGTTTTTTCTTGGTGACTTCCTGCTTTGTGTATGTGTTATTCCGCTACCTCACTGTGAAATGCTTTTTTGAAGGGATCAGGATTCAGGCTGTAGGTATTAGACTGAACTTTGGACTCAGGTAGGATCTGTCATGTGGGGCTTCTCCCCTAGGATTCCCAATCAACTGGGCTGTTTGCATAGATGAGTAGACAGTGGCAAGCTCCCGCCCCAGGAGCAGGAGAGATGGACACAAGCACCCCAGCAGAAAGAAACCATGTAAATAGTTCAACTGTACAGTTTCATTTGTTGAATGTTTGTGGGACAGTAATTGACCTTTTGGAAATAATCAGTTAATTTTATTTGAACACTCAGTCTGAGTCCCGCTTGTCTTTCCTTGAGGAGGATACATCAGTAGAGAGATGCACACATTACAGAAGAGTCATTTCATCACTTGGGCCACAAAGGATTTCCTCCCCCCCCCCCCCCCCCCACACACACACAGAAAGATATCACTCCCTGGGAGGTGCAGAAATAAGAGGAAGCATGAATAAAAGATCCCCAATTAACACATATGTTTATTGCCCCAGGGGAACCAACAAAACCCTGACAAAGAGTTACAATAGCGACAGTTTTTGGCTACATGACCTCTCTTCCTACATTTAAAACAAGCTAGTGGGCCTGGGGTCTGTGACCAGAGTACAGAACAAGAGTGGTCTTGCTCTGAGAAACTTTATTGGGATCTTGCACTCTCACTATCATGCTGGGGACCCCTGTGTGGGTTGCCTAATTTCTGTATTGGTTCTGGCATCAACTGGGCCTGATGGAAGGCTCATCCAGTGCTTTCTCTAGGATGAGCTGTGTTTGTCGACACACCCAGTTCAAGTCAAGCTCATCCAGGAACTGCTTTAAGAGGACCTGGTTGGCTTCTTTGTGTTGCGCAGGAGGTGGACCCCTGAGCCGAGGTGGGGTTGATGCTACCCGCAGGGCAAGCCCTACAGTTCCCCACCGTTGGGAGGCGGAGCTGGCTGATTGATGGAGGCAGGCTGGAGCTTCGACAATACCAGCTCTCGCTCCCCGCAGGTTGAGCCCTTGGGTACCGGGGCCAGGTGGACTTAAGTGGGCCTCCATCCGAGGTCTTCTCAGCGACGACGAGGAAGTCAGCAGGGGTCAGCAGTGGTAGTAGGAGTATTTATTTTATTTATTTATTTATTTATTTATTTATTTATTTATTTGAAATTCTTATATACCGCACAAATAAGGCAGGTATCTGCCCGTCTAGGCAGTTCACAACATTACGTTCATAAAGATTAGGACAAACAATAGTTTAAATAATTTGGGTACTTCAGTTCCGGTGTATATATTTAAAATGAATTATTAGATTACTGAATATTGAAAGCTTTATTAAACAGATAAGTTTTCAGTTTTTTCTTGAAATGTTTGTGATTAGCTCTCAATCTTATATGATCAGGTAAGGCGTTCCACTGGGTTGGGCCTGCTACAGAAAATGCAAGTTTTCGGATTAAGGCTAAGTTTACTGATTTGACTGAGGGAATTTCTAAACTGCACTTGTCCATCAAACGGAGTTGTCTTGAAGGTTTATAAATATGTAGCAGGGTGCAAAGCTAAACAGTGTTTGTATTATAGAGCAGATTATGGATAATGGTTAAAAGTTTATAGGTAATGCGTTGAGTGATCGAAAGCCAGTGTAATTGTTGTGGGGGTATTGGTGTTATGTGTTCTGATCTTGGTAGGCTAAAGATGATTCTTGCAGTAGCATTCTGAACAAGCTGCAGTGGATGTATTGTTGACAGAGGTAAACCCAAGTATAGAGAGTTGCAGTAGTCGAGTTTAGTTAATATTAATGCTTTTGTTATTGAACGAAAATCAGCTGTTGTTAGTAGAGGTTTGAATTTTTTAAGCATGAATAGTTTGAAAAAAGATTTTTTTAACTGTTTCTGATATGTTATTTGTCATGGACAGTTTGGAATCTATGATCATACCTAAGTTTTTTGTGTAATTTTTTATGGCAATATTCTGATTATCAAATACAAATGTATGTGGAGGTTGAAGAGCTGAATCTGGTACAGTTGATAAATATATTAATTCTGTTTTTGAAGCATTAAGTTTTAACCTATTGTGGGATAACCAGGTTTTTATGGTCTTTAAATAAATGTGTAATAAAGAAAAAGTGTTAGACCAGGAATCAGAAAAAGGTACCATAAATTGGATATCATCTGCATAAATTTTGAAATTCAGATTAAGACCATCTAGGAGGCGGCACAGTGGTATGAGGTAAATGTTAAATAAAAGGGCAAAAAGGGATGACCTTGTGGTACACCTGTTTTGGTGGTGTACCAGATTGGTCTGATCTGGTACACCACCAGATTGGTCTGATCTGGATGAGGCAGAGTCCCGGAGATCCGGGCATCAAAGAGAACAGGAGGCAGACAGAGGGTGCCCAAGGAAAAGCAGGCCAAAGCCTGAGAGGCCAAGTCCAGAGTGAGTTCAACAGGAGCGTCATAGAGTAGGCTGAAGTCAGGGCAGGTGGTAGGCAAGGAAGAGTGGCAAGACAAGCGCAGATCAAACCCAGAAGTCGGCTGGAGGATGGTCAGGCAAGGCAAAGGTCGAAACAGGAGATGGGAAGGAGTGTAGTCAGACGTAGCAGAGGTCAAAGCCAGGTATCAGTAGAAGACAAGCAGGGAAGACACGGAACACAGGAGCAGGAACAGATACCTGAATCAGGAACAAACCAGGAACATGGAGGAAATACAGGAACAAGCAACTAAGCACTTGACTAGCATGGAGACCTGTTGCCAAGGCAAGGAAGCACTGGCTGGGCCTGGCCTTAAGTACCAGGACCCAGTGACGTCATCATCCGGGGCCGCGGGTTGGTTTCCCGCTGCGGCCCCTTTAAAAGTAGAGCTGATGCGCATGGTGTACCTAGGGAGGGGCACGGTGCGAGATGGCAGCGTCTCCCCTTGGAGATGAGACATCCACTGAGAACATGGGGAGTGGTCCGGACACAGAGGCGGCTACCTATGGCCACAAGAGGGGCAGAACCAGGCGCTGGAGCAGGCAAATGAGGGTAAGAGGGCAAGGCTGCCTGCCATGGGCAGCATATGCAACAGTACCCCCTGTTATGCCCCCCTCTTGGAGGTCTGGGTTTGCCCGGATAGGCACAATGAAACTGCAGGAGGAGGCTTTTGTCCAGGATATTATGCGCCGGCTCCCAAGAGTTTTCTTCTGGGCCGAAACCCTCCCATGAGAGGAGGTACTCCCACATGCAGCCCCTACGGTGGACGTCAAGGACTTCTTGGACCTTGTAGGTAGCATCGGACTCAGCAACCAGATGAGATGGTACAGGGGCCTCATGGGAAGGCCAAGAGAGAATCACCGGTTTCAACAAGGACACATGGAATGTGTTATGGATGCCAAGAGTCAGTGGTAATCGCAGCTGATAAGTGACCCTTCCAATACGATGGGTGACCGGAAAGGATCCAATGTTTCTAGGTGCAAATCTTTGGGAAGGTACTTTGAGGTGAATATATTGCATATTCAGCCAGACCTTCTGTCCAGGTTGAAATTAGGGAGCAGGACGTCGATGGGCATCCGTGGACTTCTTAGCCCAGGCCACTGCATGACGCAGATGGAGATTTGTCTGGTTCCAGAGAGCTTTAAGGGCATTGGCAGTGGTCTGAGCAGCTGGCGAGAGCACAGTCAGTGGTATAGGTAATGGAGGCCTTGGCTGCCTACCATAGACAATAGTGAATGGCAATACCCCAGTAGCAGCGGCAATGTGGGAGTTGTGGGAAAACTCTGCCCATGGGAGAAGTCCTGCCCAGTTGTCCTGCCAATCATAGATGTAGGCGCATAAGAAGGATTTTAGGAAACGGTCCATTCATTCAGCTTGACCGTTGGCCTGTGGAAGATCTCGAGAGGGACCACTGGTCAGGCTCAGAGTTTGGAGACAGACACACACTAGTTCTTTTATTAAACAGTATATTGAACCACCAGAGGTGGCAGTAGTGAGCTGGAAGCACACGGCTGGGCTGTAGTCCCTCAGAGACTGGAACAGTGATCCCAGGGTGGCAGAGCTGTAGAGAAACTAAGTATAGTGAGTAGGCAGGGTATGCAGAGTTCAGGAATAGAACCTTGATCGTAACACTCACACAATAGTCTCTTGAAGCAGCTCAGGAGCTGGAATGGATTAGGCCCTCGAGGAGCAAGTACCTGATTCCAGGGAAAGCTCTGAGAGAAAGATGGCAACTCACTGATGTTGTAGGCAGCGATGACCTCCTGGCAGAAGTGGTATTCAGAAGCAGGTCCGAGAACGTGGGTCCTCGAGGAGCGAGTACCAGTTCTAGACTGCGACCTGAAAGGCAAAAGAGAAAGCGAGGCCCCCGAGGAGCGGGTACCCTTGGTAAAGTCCGAGGAGGCAGAGTAGCAAGGTATGCAGAGAGCGAATCCCATCCGCAGCGATACCTGGAGAAAGCCCTTGCTAACTCGATTAGTTAGCGATTTCAGAGACCTTTAAATATCCGGTGATGATGATGTCATCTTAGGGGGACGCCCCGAGGTTCGCTGCTGGTACTTGAGTCGGGGCCGCGCCACGCGTGCGCCCTTAGGCTTATGGGAAACATGGCGGAGTGCAGCGTCTAGCCGGTCCAGGGACGCTGGAGGAGGCCGGCAAGATGACACCATGGCAGCCAAATATCCAACAAGCAAAGAGGGAGTCGCCAAAGAGGTAAGGCCATCCTGTGCTCCCACCATGAGACAGGGTCTGGCCAATGGCACGGATACCCTGTCACATGGTAAGGGCAAAGGGCCATCGGCGCCATTTTGATTAGTGGCAGCCGATGGCCCGGCAGCGGGAGATCGCTCCAGGGACCCCCACTTTACCACCAGGTACCTGTAAAAAGTTTTTTTGGGGGGGGGGTCGGGAGGGTGGGGGAAGCTAAGGTATTAGTTTTAATGGGTCGGGGTGGGTTTAGGGGTTATTTTTGTGTGCTGTTTTTCCCACCCTCCCCCAAAATGATAAGAGAACCCCCATGATCAATATCGTGGGGTTTTCCTATCGTTTTGGGGGAGCCCCCGATTTTTGACGATTTTGAAAATATCGTCCGATATTTTCAATCGTCCGAAGCCCGATTCACATCCCTATAATTTTGCACTTATCTGCAAGTACTAGCACCCCATATTCCTTGCTCATACAGAAGCCATCATGTTGAAAAGCCTGACATGGGACCGTGTTTTTAACCTACGTCCTTTTTCAAGGGCTCGAAATCAGTGTCTGTAAGATGAATAATATTGTGTAATATTATGATATAACATTGATGATGCGAGGAATGAATTAACATATACTCAGACTCCTTTCCCAAAAAATCATTGGCATTCAACAAATAACATGCTCATTGTTTAACGAATGACTCGGCACTCATTTTGGCAGCTTGGCATTTCTTTTCTGGCTAGTAAACCGGAACTCCTTGCAACTCAGATATTTAAAATTCACAACTGTCAATCATGCTGTGTGACCTTTATTTATTTATTTATTTATTTGTTTAATTCTTATATACTGTGATTCGGAACATAGGTTCCATCTTTACAGTTTACATATTCTATCTAATAAATAAGAAATAGAAAATACAATAAAACATCAATAAAATGAGATAAAACAGTAATTAAAAGAATAACAGTTAGATATATATTAGAATAAATTAAAAATCCTTAAATAAAACTAGATTTCTCATGTGGATTGCAGCCTTATATAATATCCTGGGTATGAGTTCCATATGCTTGTTGAAAGCACCACGTCTTTAATTCCTTCTTAAATCGTTTCAGATCATCCTGCATTCTCAAATTTAAAGGCAAACTGTTCCAAAGTTTCGGTCCGCGACCGAAATCACCCTTTCTCTCACCTCGCTCAAATGTGCTGTTTTAATATTAGGTATCATTAACAATCCTTTATTAGAAGACCTAAGTTCTCGTTGAGGCATATGTATTTTGATAGTAGTGTTCAGCCAGTTGGTTTTATCTTCATGTATGATCTTATGGATCATACATAATGTTTTGTGTTTAATTCTGTATTCTAGCGGCAACCAGTGTAAAGATTTCAATATTGGGGTAATATGTTCTCTTTTCTTTGTGTTTGTCAGAAACCTTGTGGCTGCATTCTGAATCACCTGGAGCGGTCGTAAGGTTGATTTAGGAAGTCCCAACATTACAGAGTTACAATAGTCAATCCCTGTAAACAGTAATGTTTGTAAAACATATCTGAAGCTATTCAGAGAGAGCAAAGGTTTTAAATGTTTCAGTAGCCTCAATTTACTAAAACCCTCCTTGACTTTTTTGGATATATGCGCTTTAAATTGTAATTCATAGTCAATAGTCAGGCCTAAATTCCTGGTTGTATCAGTTAATTTAAAACAGGTTTGATCATCTAAAGTTATTATCTTTTTTTCAAGATTGAAATTTTTCCTATCTAAAACCATAAAAACGGATTTATCCAAGTTTAAAACCAATTTCATTTGAACAAGAAGTTGACTTATTATTGTCAAGTACATATTAACCATTTTAAAAGTTGATTTAATATTGCTCTCTATAGGGAATATTAACTGGATATCATCCACATATATATAATAAGTCAGACCTAAACCAGTTAGCAGGTGGAAAAGAGGTAATAAATACACGTTAAATAGGGTAGCGGATAATGCTGAGCCCTGTGGTACTCCCATGGTTAGGTTTATCTTGTCGGACAGCGAATTATTCATTTTGGCAGAAAAGGTTCTATTTTCTAAAAACGATTTAAACCAGGTTAATGTGTTGCCTTCTAGACCTATATCATAAAGTCTATCCATAAGAATATTATGATCTACCGCAGTGGTTCTCAACCTTTTTTCTGTCGGGACACACCTGACAGATGGTTCTCACATGCGTGACACACTGACCCATGATCGTCACAGGGCTAGATGTAAAAGTACAGTTTGCAACCACGGGAACCCCCCTGACCCACAATAATGGATGTAAAGCAGAATTATGACATTCCCCATACAACTCACCCTACAAAAAAGATATTCTGGTTCTGGTGTCATCTCAGTAACAGCAACTCAAACTCCTACTTCCAGGCTCAATAGCCCTACTTATGAAAAGACAGCAGTTTACCACCAATGCATGTCCTCTTGAGAAAACACAACAAATAAGACTGATAAAACTCTTACATGCTAGTAAAATATCTCATCTCGGTAACAGATACAGAACCGACCTAACATACTCCCAGGATCTGTAGTAATGCACATAAACTAATCCGCACACAGTTACACCTGTATTATGGAATACACTCAAACAGGAGCAACCCTATCTATGAAAAGGCAACACTATAAATATTAAATCAGGCCCTAAAAACCAATACACCTCTTATTAGGAAAACAGAACTAGCAAGCAGCTATAGATCCCCACACAGAAAGAATTGTAAAACTATACTAATAAGCAGAATAAATGTTTCTAAACAGCTATGAACAGAATAACATCCAACAATTAAAAACTCATAAAAACTATTAAACATTCTCCAAACACCAATAAAATATTTCAAAAAAAGCAGACACATCACATAATATTAAATAATTAAAATGGCAGTCAATCAAGAAAAATAAACTTAAAAAGCCACCTTTACTTACCCCCTCCAGCAGCTCTCCTACTCCTTTTCCATGCAGGCCGTAGCACACAGCAGAAGCAGCAGTACAGGCTAAGCTCTATACTCATGGTCCTCTTCCTTAATGCCCATGTCTCTCACACACACACACCATACCAGTCATGGCCCCATGACCAGTTTCTGTCTCTCACACACCAATCATCTCCGAAACAGTCTTTGACACACACACCAGTCACCTTCCTGAACAGTTTCTCTCATGCCATACACACACACAGGCTTCCCACTCCCGTGTTCTACTTACATATATGGGCTTCTCACTCTCATAATCACTTTCTCTGTCTCACACACACTCACCAGTCTCACTCCCATGCTTGTTCTCTCCACATGCACAGGCTTCTCATTCCCATAATCACTTTCTTTCTATCACACACACACACACACACACACAAACACACACCAGTCACCTGATCTCTCTCATGCATACACACACACAGGCTTCCCACTCCCATGTTCTTTCAGATATACAGGCTTCTCACTCCCATGCTGTGTCTCACACACACCCAGGTTTCTTACTCCCATGCTCACTCTTCACATGCACAGGTTTCTCATTCCCATAATCACTTTCTTTCTCTCTCTCTCACACACACACACACACACACACACACCAGTCACCTGATCTCTCTCATGCATACACACACAGGCTTCCCACTTCCATGTTCTGTCTTACATATTCAGGCTTCTCCCTCACATGCTGTCTCACACACACCCAGGTTTCTCACTCCCATGCACACTCTCTTCACATGCACAGGCTTCTCATTCCCATAATCACTTTCTCTCTTTTACACACACATACATACACACACACACACCAGTCTCTCTCTCATTTCCATGCTCACTCTCCACTGCACAGGCTTCTCATTCCCTGAATCACATTCTTTCTCTCATATTCACACACACCAGTCTCTTTCTCTCATACACACCGTCACCTTACCAACCAGTCTCTCGCTCTCATGCATGCACACACACAGGCTTCTCACTCCCATGCTCTCTCTCTCACATAATCAGGCTTCTCACTCCCATGCTTTCTTTCACACACATCCACCCCCACCCCCAACAGCAGGCTTCTTGTGCCCATGCTTTCTCACTTCAATGCTTTTTCTCTCACACACACACACACACACACACATCAGTCACCTCCCTGACTAATGTCTCACACTCTCACATACACATCAATCATTTCCTTGAGCAGTCACTTTTATTGTCTCTCACATATACACACACATCAGCTCTCTGACCAGTTTCTCTCACTCACACGCAGGCTGGATGCTTCTTTCTCTCACTCACTTTCTCTTCCCCGCCCCTCCCCGAGCACAAATGGTAGCTGCAGCAGCCTCCTCCTCCAGCCCCCGCAAGCCAAGAAAGTTGAATTCCATCGGCCGCGGGAGGCTCATGCTGCTCTCTCCTTTCCCGATTACCGTCTGCTTCAATTGCTCGGGGGCCGATGCTGCAGCTGCCGCTGCTACTTTATCACGCGGCACGGCTCTTTCTCCTTCCCACACACCGCGTATCACTTCCTGTTCCAGGTCGGGGGGGGGGGGGGGGGAGCAGGCGTGGAAAGAAGAAAAGGCCAGCCACAAGTGCCACAGCTTCTTCTAGCGCCGCTGCCGTTCCCGCTGGGCTTGAACGTTCTGATAGCCCGGCGGCAACGGCAGCAGGGAATAAAGAGCAGTGGGAGAGACCGGGACCACGCGACACAGCAGCCGGTACTTGGCGACACACTAGTGTGTCGCGACACACCGGTTGAGAACCGCTGATCTACCGTATCAAACGCTGCCGACAAATCCAACATTACAAGTACAAAACTCTGACCTCTATCGAAACCTCTTAGAACAAAATCTGATAAGGATAATAAAAGTGTCTCAGTGCTAAATAATTTATGAAAACCATGTTGTGTAGAATAAAGAATATCATTATTTTCTAAATGTTCACTCAGTTGTTTATTTACAACTTTTTCAGTCACTGCAGGGGATTGGTTGATCTACAAACTCCCGTCCCATTTCATACTACAGAACCAACTAATGTGCTGCTTAGATCAAAGTGTACCATTCAACTGCTGCATTTAAACTTCCTGGATATACAGTGTCCAAACGATGACTCCATTGCGGTTCTTTGTAATTTAAAACAGTCTTTGGATTTCCCCCTCGTGGATTACTCTGTACTTGTTTGATCACTCTCCATTTCAATTCCTGAGCATCAACCCAGGGTAAAGGACATGTAACCCATCAATATACTGATTGTTTTTCCTCAAATGTCATTTATTTGTTAATATGTCCGTGTAAATTATTTTATGTGGGCAGAGCTAAACAACCCATTAGGACACGTTTGATGGAACATCGGAGTTGTTTATCAACACAGAAGTTACAGGCACCTATTGTATCTCATTACATTGAAAATAAACATTCTTTTCAGGAATTGAAATGGAGAGTGATCGAACAAGTACAGAGTAATTTGCGTCACACTATGGAACCAATTATGAATGGGATATATACCTTCATCCACATTACACTGATTATTACTCATCTGACATAAGGTAATATATGCCCTTTCTTCTTCCATTTTATCTCCTATCCACCATCGTAGATCCATTTTCTTAGCCCAAAAACATGTTTACCGGAAAGACAGAAAAGGGGAACTCTTGCTAGTTTCAATACAATTTCACCCCAGGTGCATTCTAATAATAAAGCACAATTTCAGACTATTTCTTAATCTAATCATTTGACTTAGACAAATGCAGTAAACACACAATTGCTTAGCTTTGCTCTTTGTTCCACAGTATCACTCTACTTAGCTGACATTTATATAGAGACCCCAAGATTGCCAAACCAGAAGGTCTTTTCCTATCTAAATTTCACAATACCTATAGCCCTTCAGACTCATCTTATATGGCTTTTGGTACAGACCTTGCACCATTTTGGTTGCTTTTCTCTGAATCATTTCCAACCTATCTCTATCCTTTTTGAGATATGGCCTCCGAATTGAACACAATATTCCAGATTTTACCAATTACCTGAACAGAGGCATTATTACCTCCTTTTGTTCTGCTGGTTATGCCTCTTTCTATGCACTCCAGCATCCCTCTAACCCTAGTCACTGCCTTGTCACATTGCTTCTCTGCCTTCAGATCAGCAAATACTATCACCCAGAGGTTTCTCTCCTGGTACACACAAATCATTCTCTTGCCCCTCATCATGTACAGCTTCTTTGAGTTTCTGCTCCCCAAATGCATGACTGCACTTGTTCCCATTTCATCGTAGCTTCCAAACCTTCTATCACTCCAAGTTTTCTTGGATCACTGCTCATCCTCCCAACTCCTTCAGGGATGTCCTCTCTGATGCAGATCTTAGTGTCATCTACACAAATACAAATATTTCTTTCTAACTCCTCCACTTTATTAAAATAAACAGTAAGGGCAAGTATCCTCTATTCATAAAACTATTCTGTCTTTGTTATAACAACACAATTCAAAAGATTTCCATTTTGAAGATTTTAATTAATACTTAAAAATCACAATATGATACATAGTTGAATATTTTTACTTCACACATGCACTCAGTTTGAAAGTAGTGAAGCTGCTCTAAGTTTTGTTAATCCATTGTTGAAGAATCATTAATTGCTACATACAGTATGTCTTTTTCAAGGGTAGTATTGCATTTTTATGCACTTTTTGTATCTGGCATGGGACCTAAAGAGAATCCAGGAATTTTTCATCCATCATTAAAGCCATGTAGCTTTGTTAGGCTAGAGAATTAGATTAGGTCTGTTAATATTTTCTTTTGATGTTGCATGTTTTATATGTTTAAACTGCTTGCATTATTTTTATATGTTTTTGTATTTGCATGTTTTATATTGTATTGTTTGAAGGGTGGTTCATAAATGTAAGACAGAACTAAATAAATAAATACCTGTATTAGGAATTGTGGACCCTTGGCCTGAGGTGGGGCTGTTGCTACCTGAAGGGTTGGGCCCCACAGGTCTCCACCGTTGGAAGGCGAGGCTGGCCGGGAACAGAGGCAAACTGGAACTTCACCTGTGTGAACCTTCGTTCCCCGCAGGTTGAGCCCTTGTGTGCCGGGGCCAGCAGGACTTAGGAGTGAGTGCAGAGAGTGTTAGAGAGGTTAGGCACAGTTCGAGACAGGGGCACTCTCGGAGGAGGAGGAGAAAGAGTCTCAGGGAGTGCAAGGCCACTGCAGCTCTGAAGGGAGTAGAGCAGGATGATGTGGGAGTGGCCTCGAGGAGAGGAGGTGCAGATGCAGCAACACGAACTGTAGTACACTGAATAGGGGCTAGAGTGGGGAACCTGCTATAGCCGGTGCCTGGAGAGTAGCAGCGCAGGGGTTCTGCCTGGGACACGGCAAGCCATTGACAAGATCTTCTGTAGTAGCAGCGCAGAGGGCTTCCCCAACACCCAGTCTGAAGGTGTAATGTGCTGAGCCAACTCCCAGAGAGAGAAGGCACTGTAGCAAAGGACCTCAAGGAGACGTACTGTGGAGATTCCCAGGAGCAGCGGGCACCGCAGTTGGAACCCACAAGTAGACTGGTGCTGAGCCTGGCCCCGAGGAGCGAGAAGCGCCGAGAGATAGAGTCCAGTTAGGTTGCGCTGAGCCAGGGCCCAAGGAGTGGGAGGTGAAGAGAGAGAGTCTGGGTAAGGGTGTGCTGAGCCTGGCCCCGAGGAGCAGGAAGCGCTGAAAGAGTCCAGTTAGGTTGCGCTGAGCCAGGGCCAGCAGAGCGGGAAGCACTGTGAGAGGAACCCGGAAGAAGAAGGGCAGAGGTCCAACAACAGGAACAATCGGTCCATGGAGAAAGTATGGCACCAAAAGGAACCATGGAACTCGTTGTCAAGTCGATTAGTGAAGGCTACAGGTGGTGCTTAAATTTCCCGGGTCAATGATGTCATCAGGTGGGGCCGAAACCGGAGTTCCCACAATGGGTCCTTTAAAGACAGGGCAAATTGTGCGCGTGCTCGCCTAGAGAGGCCCAGGATCGGAGCTCTGGTTGGTGGCATCCTGGCCGCCAAGTGGAGTGCATAGAGCTGGGAGAAATGCGACGGTGGTGACTGGCCACCGCTTCGAGAGTACTGGAGTTAGAGGGCCAGGCAAGACAGGAGGTGAGTTGAGCCTGCCACAGACGGCCATGGACAGTGGTCATAACAACCTGCTTGAAATAAGATATCAGTCAATCAAATTTTATATTCTTCACAATAACCCATAGTTTGCAGATTAGTTATCATTAAAGATAGTATTATCAAATGACCAAAATGAAGAGAGGACATTAATATACATATTGACAACAAATTATTCTTAACTTGTTTTATGATATATAAAGTTCTCATTTTACTTTTGTCTATCTGTCCATGCCATCTGTGATACTGACATCAGAGATGACATCACAGGGGGGATTAGAAGGCAGGCAGCCAAAACCCAATACATTAGTGTTGAAGTTTTGCTACTGGACTGAGTTGCTGGGTTGGAAGGGATCTCAGGCCTGGACATGGACCTGGAGCTGGTAAAAATGAGCAGCAAGATTGTTGGCGAGACCAGGCTCCACCAGATAAAGAAGAGAAGCAAGTGAAAGTGACTGAGGTGAGATGGGGGAGAAGGGAGAGGTACAGATGGGAGAAGAAAGAAGGGAGAGGTAAGGATGGGAGGAGAGAGAAGAGAGAAATGTGGGAGAGGGGAAGGGGACAGAGGAAAGAGAACATGGAGTGGATAGTGCAAGGGGGAAAGCGTGTGCTCTAAATCCCATAAACCACTGGTACTATCTCCTTCTTCACACATACCCCACATGCACTACCTTCCCACAAACACCCTCCTTCATGCCATCTTCTACACACACACACACACAGACACACACATACATACGTCACCCCCACAAACACCTCCTATATAATGTACATCTCCTCAACTCCTGATCACATACACTACCTCCCCACCAACACAACCTCTGACATTCTATCATACAACATCCCACCACACCCTGGCACAGGAACTATCCCCACCCTGCCAATACTCCCATTCCTCAGCTCCCACAGAAAAACTATGAAACACCATACTTGGAACTTCTGTAACATGTGCATGCAGGTCATGGAGTCATTAAATATGCTCTTTGAAGTTGCCATATGATTTTAAACTTGCTCTACTGTATATAATCTTTTATGGTTAGGCATCTTGACAAAACAACATAAAATAAAACAGATACTGACAGCTGGCAGCTGTTTATGTATCTCAGTGTGTGTATGTGTGTGTGAGACAGTGGTTGACAGTTCTGAAAGTGTGTTTGAGACATCTTGTGATGGTGCTAGGGCTATGCGTCAGTGAATGTGGGGTGTCTCTCCTTTTCTTGTCAATGTGTGCCTGGATTTTACTCCCTTTTACTTTCTCTTCTTTCCCTTTATGCTTTACTTTTTTCTCTTATCTTCCATCCTTCACCTCTTTATCCTCCCTTCCCACAAGACCATTTTTCACTTCCATTCTCTACTACCCATCAGTGTCATGACTATGTTCTTCCCTTTATCTCCTTCCTCCTTCCCCGTATTCCCTCCCCTTGACATTTTCATAAAAACCTTGACCATTCTAACACCATAACCTTACCTCTTGCTTCCTGCACTGAGACACCTCCCATCTTCCTCCTATGCCCTGATTGGTGCTATGCTCGGACATCTTCATTTATGCCAGTATGATTTTATTTTTAAACCGGCACAGGGATTAGGCCATGCCTCCTTCAATCCCTTCTGCTTGCAGATTAGGGCTATGGATGTGTATTAGTTTAAATGAATGGGTAAAAAGAAACAAATTGAGGGGGGGCCCGTGAATTAAATGAATTTTATTTTTCATTTGTTTTGAATGGAATGATTTCAATAAGCCATTAAAATCAATGGCCTGAGGCACATGAGCAAGATGGTGGCACAAGCTGGACGCTGTTAAAATCAGCGTATAATTTCACATTTTTTCTCTACAAACTTGAATTATGCCACCCAAACGTAAGGGTAAGGTGAGGGTAGACCCTATGGAGCCTCTACCCTCACCTATCCAACAGGAAATTATATGCTTCTTGTCCACACCTACTAGAGATCCAGGAACCAAGGAGCCCGCGGGGCAGAATGGCGGGGGAGAGCCTCTCGTGCCCTTGGAGGAGGCATCGCTGAGTCCCGATCTAAGGAGGCCGCTGGCACAGAGAGGGAACGGAGAAGACGTCGAGGATGACCCGGGAAATTTTTTTACTTCCAGGTTTGCTCCCAAGGCTGAGGGGATCGCGAATCCGGAGACACCACGAACTTCAACTCCACCGCACGAAAACCTCAACTTGGAGCCTGTGGAGAGAGAGGAGGAAGGCGCAAGAGGAACATCAAAGTTGGGACAGCAAACCGGAGGGATCACCATCGAACCCGGGCTGTGCGGTATAGCAGGTATGGGAGAGAATGGTGCAGATGACAGAACTGGTGGTGACCCATCCCATCCCCCTGTGGTGACCCTAGATGGACTCTGGGATCTGGTGGTAGGGTTTAAATCAGAAATGAAAATTGCCTGCCAAAAGTTAGACCAAGCTAATGTTAAACATCTTCAAGATTTGTCTGAAATGAAAGAGAAACTAAGTGAGACAAATAGTAGGGTCTCTCTGCTGGAAATGAAAGATGAAAAGACTCAAGAATTCAAAGCTGTAGAGCCAAGGACCGAGAAATGTTGGCAAGACGTATAGCGACTCTTGAAAATAATGCTGAGTCTAAATCTGCGCTTATTAAATTTTCCACGTATAGTAGGAGAAACTCCGTATATCGCATGTAAAAAATGTTTCTCTGAGGTATTGGGCTTTTCAGATGTGGATATGCCAGTTGTGAATACCTGTTACTTTTTACCTATTTCTAGAAGAGTAAGTAGAGATTCCAACATATTGTTCCAAGGTAACTTGACAAATTTTCTAGAGGATTCAGAATTGGTAGTAATTGATAAAGGAACACTGTTGATCTCTCTTATTACAAATTTTGATGATAATGAAAATATTCTTTAGGAAATATCCCTTAAAGTATCATGATTCGAATGTCAAAATATTTCCGGACCTAGCGTTAGTGACCCAGCAAAGACGAAAAAATGTTCTAGTTCTTCGTCAAGATGTAATTGCACTAGGCTACACTTTTTTTTTACATTTTTCCTGCAAATGTTTAGTTAAAAGGAGGTATGAATGTAATATTTTCTGTATGCCACAGCAATTAGCAGGGTTTATAGAATAAAAAAAAAACACCCTATATCATCCCCAGAGACACAATTATAAAAGAATAGAAGGTCTCTTGTGTCCGCCTAATATTAAATTTTTCTCTTTCTAATTGATTATACTTTGTAAAACTCCTATATTCTAGCCCGAGATTGGAATCATTGATGTTAAAATAGGATATTACACATAATAGTATTTTGTAGAAAAATTTCTTTAAATTTAAAAACTGGTCTATGTGGGATATCCGCTGTTTCTGTTATGAACTGGTTTTGGTTTGTAAAATCTTGAAAAGTTATAAATAAAGAATTAAAAAAAAAAGTCAATGGCCTCATAGAAATCAAAAGGAGAGCAACAGGTAAACAGTTAGGAACTGATACAAAGTATAGAGCAGCCAGCTAGCATACATGGGTAGTATGGACATGTTGTCAAGGAGACAACAGGGATGACATATTGCAGTGAAGCATTTTTCCAATCCAACATATTGCTGAGCACTGAATACAGTGAGATAATCTTGAAGACTGAGCATGTCTGAGATTTTCTCATTCTGCTGTGCATTCCTTCTGAAGGCATGGTCTGTGAAAGATGCTTTTGAGCTCTCTCTGTGTTCCCTAGATAACTCCCAAACAACTTTTTGGCTGCCTCCCATTTTGGATTGTTACTGTGCAAGTCACACATTAGAGAAAAGCAGTCAGGCAGAAGCTCTCTATTGCTGTTCTTTTTTTCTTTTGTGGAGATGGGAGGTAGAGCTACCACTGATTTTGGCTCTGCCTGGGCAGTGGGTAGTGTGGGCAGTGGGCACAAGGTGAGCACTGAGGGCAGGGCAGGGCAGAGACTGAAACATACCAGGCTGTGTTATGAATCTTGTTACTAAGCTAATAGTGTCAGAGATCTCAGTGCAGCATTGTGTGTTTTCCCCGCATATACACATTAGCATGGCTGAATCAGTGGGAATTACAGTTCCACTGAGAAATATTAAATCATTTTAATATTCATACTGCCAGTGACAGAATCAATTTGTTACTGTGCAAGGTCGGCATGGCCCCGGGTCCTTCTCAGTTTCGCCGCGCGGCTGTGGCAGTCGGCAACAGCGCTCCTTGAAGCAATTCAGGCTCATGTCCCACCCCCTTTAAACACGTCAGTTCCCGGAAGCCCTGCAATTGCACGGGAACTTTTCTTATTTAAAGCCCCAAGCTCAGCACAGCATTGCCTTGGCTACAGGCTTGCTTGTGCTGGTGCTTCATTTGGATTGTTGCCTCTTTGCCTGACCTGGTCTGCCTGTGATATTCCTTGCTTGCTGCCTGCCCTAATCTTGGGTTTCTCTGGATATACTGTCTGCTGCCTGCCTACGACCTGGACCGGAATTGGACTTGCTCTTATCTGTGCATGTCACGACCCCGGTCTGTCCTCTGGATATCCTTTGCCACCTGCCTAAGACCCGGACCGGAATTGGACTTGCCTTGCTTGCCGCCGGTCTACGATCTGGTTTGGAATTGGACTGCCTCACCTATCTACTGGACTGAGTCTAGTTTGGGACATTCCTGTGCCAGATACCTCGATTTTTCAATCACGGCCTAAGGTAAGACTGTTGTCCATCAAGGATTCACACAATTGTAACACAATTATGTCAGGGATAGCAAAAGGCAGGGCAGGATTTTTCAGTGCCTTCCTTGGATTTTGTTTTCTGCCACCTTTTCTGCTTTGTTCCCCCTTCATGTTGCCTTAGGATGCTGATGCCACTCTTGATGCTAGTTTGCCACTTGAGATGCCATCAAGGTTTCATGACAATGTTGCGGATGCCCTCTTTTGGAGCCTTGGGGTGTTTTCCTCACACATACTTTCTTCTTGATTTGTTATACTGGGATGTTTTGTCCCCAGAACAAAAATTTGAAAAAAAGACATGACTTCTGTTCTATATTTCTTCCTTTCCTCCAACAATCTCAGCCTGACTCTCACACCTTGTTGAATGGTTGATTCACTGGAGTGGTTTGTCCAAAAAAGCCCTCATTCAGAAGGACAAAATACAGACACAGGTCAAAAGATACTCCAGATTAACCATTTGGAAGTTCTGAATGTGATAGCAGTTAGAGTAGTGCCAGAGATTTCATACAAAACCAGAATATCAGGAAATGGAACAGCATGAAGTCAGCTAAATAATATGGGAAATGGTCCCTAAATAAAGCATCCCTCATCACTTTGCAGGAAAACCACACCACAATCATTAGAGAAACCATTTGAATGTCCTATATGTGATAACACTCTCCTTTAGAACACTCATTCTAAAAGTAAATCTAAATTCCACTCAGCACCTTGGGGGTCACTGTCCCACTCCGTCTTGTTTTCATGCCTAGACCTTATACTTTGGAGTTCTCTTTGCAACTGTGTCTTGCTGTCATACACCAGACTTAATACTAGGGATGTGAATATATTTTAAATCATCAAAAATCGTTAGGGCCACGATACAATAACAATTCCTCCGATTTATCGTCAAAAAATCGTAAATTGGGGGAAGGGGGAGGGCGGGAAAACCGGCACACTAAAACACCGTAAAACCCACCCCCGACCCTTTAAATTAAATCCCCCACCCTCCCAAACCCCCCCAAAATGCCTTAAATTACCTGGGGGTCCAGTGGGGGTCCGGAACGGCCTCCTGAAATCGAATCGTGTTGTCTTCAGCCGGCGCCATTTTGCGCCGCCATTTTGCAAAATGGCGGCGCAAAATGGCGCCGGCCATAGACCAACACGATTCGACTGCAGGAGGTCGTTCCGGACCCCCGCTGGACTTTTGGCGAGTCTTGTGGGGGTCAGGAGGCCCCCCCAAGCTGGCCAAAAGTCCCTGGGGGTCCAGCGGGGGTCCGGGAGCGATCTTCTGCCGTGAATCGTTTTTCCGTACGGAAAATGGCGCCGGCCATACGCGTATGGGTAGATGATGACAAAAAGAAGGCCTTACCCCGATAGGACGCCGGCGCCGATTGCGCAGGCCTTCTTTGAAGAAGAAGCGGCAGCAGCTGATAGCAAGTGAGTCTGTGAAGAAAAGGGAGACTTGCCGGCAGGGATTCAATTTTAAAGCGCCGCTGGTTCCCGTCTCAATTGGCTGCCTTGCAGCCCTCCGATTGGCTGGTTCTCGTTGGGGGCGGGGCGGGCTTCAGAATGGAGCAGGCCTGAATCGTAGCCTGATTAATTTAATTTAAGCAGTCAGCGGCGGCGGCGGCCCCGTCCAGGTAGATGATGACAAAAAGAAGGCCTTACCCCGATAGGACGCCGGCGCCGATTGCGCAGGCCTTCTTTGAAGAAGAAGCGGCAGCAGCTGATAGCAAGTGAGTCTGTGAAGAAAAGGGAGACTTGCCGGCAGGGATTCAATTTTAAAGCGCCGCTGGTTCCCGTCTCAATTGGCTGCCTTGCAGCCCTCCGATTGGCTGGTTCTCGTTGGGGGCGGGGCGGGCTTCAGAATGGAGCAGGCCTGAATCGTAGCCTGATTAATTTAATTTAAGCAGTCAGCGGCGGCGGCGGCCCCGTCCAGGTAGATGATGACAAAAAGAAGGCCTTACCCCGATAGGACGCCGGCGCCGATTGCGCAGGCCTTCTTTGAAGAAGAAGCGGCAGCAGCTGATAGCAAGTGAGTCTGTGAAGTCTCTCATGTTGCTTTGGTGTCTTGAAGCCACTCTATGTGCTACTTGGCCCCTTTATCAATGCCTGCCTTGTTGGGGGGGGGGGGGGAGGGGTCTGCCACCTCTTCTGCTTCATTCCCCCTTTATGTGCCTTAGAATACTGTTGATACTTTTGGTGTCAATTTGCCACTTGAAATGCCATCAAGGGTTCATTTCACTGTTGCTAGTGCCATCTTTTGGAGCTTTGGTGTGTTCTCATTTTTTCTGCTTCTTTGCTCCTACCGGTATCACAGTGACTTGGTGAAATCCTGCCAATGCTGGTACCCCTTTGCCCCTTTACAGAGTCTTAGGCTATTTATGCCAATTTTGGTGCCACTATTGAGTATCCACAGTCTTTCCTAGGTATCTTGGAGTTCTTCCCCTCTTCTGTTGATTTCTTTCCACAAAGTTCAAGACAATTAATTAGAAAGCCTCAATTCTGGAGCCCAATATTCCTCTGTAATGCTTCCCCCATTGACTTTAATGGCAAACAAAAAATGAATCAAACTTTAAAATATATTTGCTTTTGTTTTGAAACTAAAGAAATGAATTGGGGTCCCCGTGAAAAGAATTTTGAAGTGAAACAAAATGTTTTTTTGCTGCACATCCCTAATTAGGACCATGCCTTTCATTATTGTCCTCAGTCTTTTGAATTCTCTAACTCTTTGTAGTAATTAGCCAGGGTTTCACCTCCTTGCTCTGTACCAGCATCAGTTTGTGTTGATCAGATTCTTCTCACCAATGCTGTGCCAGACCACATCTCTCTGCTTGGTCCCATGTCTCCTTACTATCTGAACCCTTGTGTTCTCTCCTTCTTGTGGCAGTCATAGGTAGATTGCGGCAAAACCCTACAACTAGCAGTGTTTGTCTTTGTTCTCTCTTGTTGACAGTGGGTTGATCTACACCTCACTTTCCTGCTTAGACTATCTGTCATTCTTGGCAAATAACATTCACAATCTAGAATTACATCTTCTGCAGAACCTGGTCTGTCGCCATAGTTTCCCTTCTCTGTGGCACACACCACTCCTCTCATAGGTCCAGTTTGAGTATAGTGGTTATAGTGGTCCTGGAATGCTGCATATGATGGGGCAGCGGCGGCACATCTCCTGCCTGTGCTATGTGCTGCTCAGCTCATTCAGAGGTTCTGCCTCTCTTTCTAACTGGACTCAAGTTTCTGATTTGATGGGGGCTGAAAGCCAAAGTTGGGCCACTACCTCTCTCTCTTCTGGTACTGACCTTGCCCTTGCCTCCTGACAGTCCCTGCTCATTATACATATAAAGTATGATGGCTACTATAGTATGCCTCCCTCCTCTCTCACACAACTGGACCCAGGTTGAATCCAAATGGTTGTTAAAAGGTGTCCTGAATGTCCTTGCATGTATTAAAATATCATATGTCCAGGAAACCCAAATGCCTGGTACCCGCCCTAATCATAGAAGAAGGTAAAATGCTTATAGAGCCTCAACCAGAGGCTGTGATTCAGATGTGTAAAAAAAAAGTCGTTACTGTCCCCCAGAAGGTAATTAGAACTAATCCCTGAATCAGCACCTATAAATTAAACTCTCACCAAATTTTAATTAAAGCAATAAGATCTGACACTACAGTCCTTTATTAGTTCAATAAGTACCATCAAGTGTAGTTAAGGACACTAGTGAATGGTCTTAATGCTATTATATAAACTGCGCTGCAGTTAGAAAAAAAAATGTTTTAACTTTTAAATGTTTCACCCAAAACTGCTGAAAAGAAAAAAACTTCTCCTGTGAATGCTTCAAGTAAGTGGTTGGGAGAAAAGGAAAGTTAATACAGTTTTTTGGTTTATGAAACCTGTGAGTGAATAAACCAATTACAGTTGCTTTTACGTCGTATCACAGTAAATGTCAGTTAATAAGGACTGTTTGACCCACCTAGCCTGCCTGGCTTCCCTGCTTCAGAAGGTATCAGAGCCTTGCTACGGTTTCATGTTGATTGGCAAAGGCCCTCCTCCAAGAAATGTAACTGCTTAGAGCATAGCTAGAATCTTCTTGCACCTAACATGTATTGCCAAGAACTGGTCTGGTCTCTGCAAAGCTTGCCTTGCCTTATAGTAGGCTTCCCTTTCAACAAAAGATGACCGCCACATCTCTTCTGAGGCTGTGGGTTTTGTGGATATCAAAATCAGTAGAATGGGGGCACGGACCTCAGGTTTAAGCATAGTTTCTACTAGTGCCTGTTGCGCCTGTCAGTCGCAGATGGCTGAGACCTTTGTTGCTCACCTCTCTTTTCCCTGCACCAGCGATTCTCAGAGCCATGGCGACCTCAGCCTGCAAACGCCACCTTCCCCGGCGTCCCAGGGACAGCATGGGTGATCCTGTACGTCTTCTTGAATCGGGGATTACCTAGGGCATGCACGCGCCAGGCCCTCTCTTATTCACGTCATGGCGGGAACCTTGGGGGTGTCCCCTCCGCATGACGTCACCCGCCAAGTGTATTTATACCATCCAGCCTATGCTTTCTATGAGTTAGCAAGGACTTCCTTCCTGCTTATTCCACTCCATTCGGAGACGCTTCACTTCACTACTCTGAGCTGGTTCCGGAACTACTGAACTCAGAATGCCTTAGGTACCCACTCCTCGGGGTCCTTGTAACATTCTGGCTATCCCTATTCCTGCCTTGAGAATCCATTTATCCTATTTGGGATCCTGCCTGTTCAGCCTTGTGAGTGCTATTCTCACTTCCACCATCTTGCTGACGGAACCGCCGGTGTACCCCATGCCTCGGGCCACTACCATGCTCAACCCAGCTACCTTTCTACAATACAGAGTGAGTACCATCATCTACTTTGCTCTGCTGACCTCCTGCACCTCCCTGAACTACTACTCGTGGATCCTCAGCATACCTCGCACTGTGGGCCACTACTGAATCTACCCTGAGAGGTGCGTGATCAAGAAAGGAGTTTCCTGGCATACCCCGCTCTGTGGGCCACTACCAGGGATATCATCATTGAACAGCCTTACTACTCTGGACTGTGTTTTCTCTCCATGCAGTAGGTACTACCCACATTTCCAGTATAATAAAGTCTCTCACATTTGTGTCCATCTCAGCTGAGGCCACGCCTATCGTAGTGAGTCCCCACAGGGCTCCTCCCTGTGGGTGGAGTCAGCTCTTACTACGATCCAGGGTCCACAACCATACCAGATTACAACAGTGCCAGGTGAGTTTCCTCGGCTGGCATTTAGCTGGCTGCTCTGGAAATGAACATCCCAGGTACTCCGACCTGCCTTTTCCTACTTCCTCTTCTCTCAATTCCCGCTCTCTTTTATTTTATTTTTTTCTCTTGCTCACTCTTGTTACTGCTTCCCCATTCTTCTCCCCTCACTGCTGTGCTCCTCCTTTGATGCACAGAATTTCAGTCCCTTTCATTTAGGGATGTGCACAGAAAATATTTTCAGTTTGGTTTCCAGTTTCATGGTTTGAATAAGAAGCTCGTTAATTTAATTTGTGTCATCCTTTTCCATTAAAGTCAATCAGGCCAATGCAGTATCGGTGCTCGTTAAATAGGTGCCCATGATTGAGTGCCCACTCTCTTAACGCATGCCAATCCACCTCTCCTGGGTGCCCAATTTAATATTTAAATTGAGTGCTATAGTAAAAAGGAGGCACAAGGGGAAACTGTGCACTCCTAGTGCCTCCTTGGCAGCGGCACCCAGAAGAGTTGGCTGTCAGCTGGTTAGGAAAAGCAATGCTCAATACTGGGGCAGATTTTAAAAGCCCTACGCATGCCGAGCTTATTTTGCATAGGCCCAGCGATGCACGCAAGCCACAGGACGTGCATATGTCCCGGGGCTTCGTGAAAGGGGCAGGGCGGGGGCGGGGAGGGGAGGGAGCAGGGAGGGGGCGGGACTGGGGCCTCTGGCACAGCGGCCGTGCCGAAGGCAGGTGCAACTTCCAAAATAAAGGTTAGGGGGGTTTAGGTAGGGCTGGGTTAGGTAGGGGAAGGGAGGGGAAGGTGGGGGGGGGGGGGGGTGCATGGAAAGTTTTCTCTGAGGGCGCTCTGATTTCGGAGCAGCCTCGGAAGGAACAGGGAAAGCCATTGGGGCTCCCCTAGGGCTTGGTGTGCACAAGTGTGCACCCCCTTGCACACACCAACCCCCAGATTTTATAACATGCGCGTGGCTGTGCGCGCATATTATAAAATCAGGCGTAGATTTGTGCGTGCTGGGTTGCACGCATAAATCTACGCCCGCGCGTAGGTATTAAAATCTGGCGCTTTTTGAGCATCCCTTTTCCTAACCTGACCGCCTGCACACTTTTTTTTTTTAATTATCCTATTTCAGTTCCTCTGATTTAATTTTGCAACAATATTAAGTCAGAGGAACCCAAAAAATAGAATAGAAAAGCAGTATTTTTTGCTTTTCTGTAATTTTTTTGGGCTCCTCAAGAATTAATACCTGCTCCGGGCAGGAGTTAATTTTTGTGGGTTAAAATGTAGATGTCGGGCACACATTTATTTTTTTTTTTGCATCGGGAGGGAAATAGGTAATAGCCTCATCAACATGAATTTACATGTGATGAGCGCTATTAAATATGCGCTCAATTGGATGTGCTTTTTGGACATGCTAACCCCTGTTTTGCAATGGGAGTTATGGATGCGCGTCCAAAACTCACATTGAGCCATGCGCTATGGCCAGCACATGGTATTGCATCGGCCTGAATGAGTGGAAGCAATGTAATGTATTCTGACTGTAACTTTGTGGTTTTTCATCCAAGTTTTATGTATAACCCCTGGGCTGAAAATCCCAGATAAGATCCTTTAACCCCACCTCAAACATAGTTTAACTCTTCCTGAGTTATTATGTTATCTGACTGTCAATGATTTCTTGAGTAGAGGAAAGAATATTCATCAACACTTTGTTGATGAATATTCAGCAGCAATAATCATGATGGAAGCTGATATGTGCCTACATTTATCAATCTGCAGTAAATATCACATGCAGTAGGAAAGGGAGTGGGTTTTATGGTAATAGCCTATTTATTGCAAAGTACATTATCTTACTACTGCACATAGGTATTACTACAAATTGATTTAACTTTTTGCACTCATACCTACATAATTGCATTTTCCTACCTACAAAGTGCTCATTTCATATGAGAGAAAGAGAGAGAGAGAATATCTACCAGACCCTTCTAGTAGTTAGCTATTTATATCTGTATAAGAGGCCCACCTAGTAACTCGAGGTGATGGTTAGGTAGTAGTGTAGGGGTTAGGGCCACTTTTATATGAAGAGTTAGACGTATGAACAGAATAGTACACTCTGTGAAGATTTGATGTCTTTTGGAGTGAGGAAACTCACACAGCGATGAGATTTGTACAATGTTCTCTCAACCTAGCTTGATGGACGCTCTACCTGGTAATATCAAGCTAAGTTGAGAGAACATTGTACAAATCTCATCGTTGTGTGAGTTTCCTCACGCTGAAGGACATCAAATCTTAACAAGAGTGTACTGTTCTGTTTTTACGTCTCACTCTGCATCTAAAAGTGGCCCCTAAACCCTACACTACTACCTAAAACTCACCTCAAGTTAATAGGTGGGCCGCCTATAGTAGCATAAATAGCTGTTTTCTATGGTGCTACCCTAGAGGTTCTCTCTCTCCCCCTTCCCCAGCCTGAAAATGCCCAAAACAGAGCTTCCTACTGCATGTGATATTTACTGCAGATTGATAAATATAGGCACATAACACAAGAGATTACACAGCTTAACTCAATTGAAAAAGGTAAAGTTATTTTCAGCATTAAAACTGTGCAATATCATGCATGATGGATTCACAAAGCCAGCTCACTTTTGCAGAAATCCCACCCCCAAACCCTCCCCTTTCAAAAATGTGCATCACACCATGCATTATGGTACTTATCGCATGTGTTAAAACCTCGGAATTAAAAACAAGGAGCCTTCCGGAGATTTGTGCTGCAGTCATGAAGACAGGCCTTATGCCACAATGCACCCTACACAGCCCCCCATGGACCATGACAGTGGCATGCCAGGAAAGGTGATCAAGCATGGAACATGAAAGCAGAACAAAGAGCCAGAGATGAGGATCAGGACTGGAACACGGAACATTAGAACTTCTGGACATGGAACATTGGAACATTTGGACAAGGAACATCAGGACACCGAAGAGACAACGAAGGAGCTCCAACGAAGAACAGGGCCAGGAATATCAGGACGAAGGAGATCAGGAACATCTAGAACATCTAACAAGAAGACCATGGAGGACCTTGATCGGAGAGAGAAGCATTGATGACCACGGATCCAATTCGAATGCCCCGAGGCATGAAGGCTGAGCCCTTTTAAAGCACTGGTCATGACACCAGCTGATGATGACATCTGGTGGGGCGGGGGGCTTTTCTCGCCACTGGCCCTTTAAATATCAAGAAGAGGCGTGCTCAAGCGCCTATGCAGGACCTGAGGAGAGAAGAAGGAAGTTGGCATCGGCAGCATCCCTGCCACGAGAAGAAAAGAATCGGCAGCAGCTCCCCTGCCAAAAGGGTAGGCAGGGTTGGCGGAGGATTCCATGCCATACAGAGATGATCCCAGCAGCGACTCCTGCTGTGAAGAGATAGCGGCAGCCCCTCCTTCCGCGTACAGCAGCATTGGGCTGCAAGGCAGTAGTGGTGTGGGGTGGCATAGGCTGCGTCAACAAGGGACCGGTGGAGATGGTGGTGGCTCGTCGGCTGCGAGGAAGGAAAGGGCCTGCAGTGGCGTCAGGCCAGAACGGTGTTGGGCAGGTGAGAAGCTGCTCGTGGGATGGGCTCCATGAGCAGCATTGTAACACAAGGCAAGTCTTGCCTCACAAATCTGCTTCATTATTTTGAAGGGATTAATAAATATGTGGCTAAAGGTGATCCAGTAGATGTAGTGTATTTGGATTTTCAGAAGGCATTTGACAAAGTCCCTCATGAGAGGCTTCTAAGAAAACTAAAAAGTCATGAGATAGGAGATGATGTCCTTTCGTGGATTACAAATTGGTTAAAAGACAGGAAACAGAGAGTAGGATGAAATGGTCAATTTTCTCAGTGGAAAAGGGTAAACAGTGGCGTGCCTCAGGGATCTGTACTTGGTCCAGTGCTTTTCAATACATTTATAAATAATCTGGAAAGGAATACGATGAGTGAAGTAATCAAATTTGCAGATGATACAAAATTATTCAGAGTTGTTAAATCACAAGTGGATTGTGATAAATTGCAGGAGGACCTTGTAAGACTGGAAGATTGGGCATCCAAACAGCAGAAGAAATTTAATGTGGACAAGTGCAAGGTGATGCATATTGGAAAAAATAATCCATGCTGTACTTACATGATGTTAGGTTCCATATTAGGAGCTACCACCCAGGAATAAGATCTAGGCATCATAGTGGATAATACATTGAAATCATCGATTCACTGTTCTGCGGAAGTAAAAAAAAAAAAAAGCAAACAGAATGTTAGGAATTATTAGGAAGGGAATGGTGAATAAAACAGAAAATGTCATAATGCCTCTGTATCGTGTCATGGTGAGACCGCATCTTGAGTACTGTGTACAATTCTGGCCACCACATCTCAAAAAAGATATAGTTGCAATGGAGACGGTACAGAGAAGGGTGACCAAAATCATAAAGGGGATTGAACAGCTCCCCTATGAGGAAACGCTGAAGAGATTAGGGCTGTTCAGCTTGGAGAAGAGATGGCTTAGGGCAGGGCTGGTTCAAGGAGATTAGACGCGCTAGGCACCTTCTGCCTTGTGCCTGCCCCCCATCATGCCACCACCATCCGGTCATGCTGCCACCCCCCATCATGCCACCACCCGCCTTGGCACTGCTGCTCACCGCCCCACATGGCTCATGCCCCCTAATGGTCACCAGACCTAGTTCACCTAGAGGTGCCACCAGCCCTGGCTGAGGGGGGATATGATAAAAGTCTTTAAAATCATGAGAGGTCTAGAACAGGTAAATGTGACTCAGTTATTTACTCTTTAGGATAATAGAAGGACTAGGGGACACTTAATGAAGTTAGCAAGTAGCACATTTAAAACTAATTGGAAAAATTTCTTTTTCATTCAACATAAAATTAAGCTCTGGAATGTCTTGCCAGAGGCTGTGGTTAGTGTAGCTGGGTTTAAAAAAGGTTTGGATAAGTTCTTGGAGGAGAAGTCCATTAACTGCTATTTATCAAGTTGACTTAGGCATGGATTCACTATTCTTGCAGAGAATAGTGAATCCTAGCACTAATGGGGGGTAAGGGGGTGGGCCTGTGAAAGCCAGCAGCTACCGCACCTCCACAGTGCGATCGCTGCCGGCTTTCGCACCCGAGAGCGCCACTGTGAAAGGTGGTGCTATTGGGCGCGCTATTAGCAGCGATAAGGTGTCCTACCTTTTTGCCGTCAGCGAAGTCATCGAGGAGTCCACCCTGAATCCGCCCCGACTCCTCCCCTTCCGGTGCAGACTCTGCCCCAATTTAGCTATCACATGTGAAAAGGGACTTTTCATGTGCGATCCCTTTAGAAAATGACCCCCTTAGAGAATAGCCACAACAGGTAAATGTGAATCAGTTATTTACTCTTTCAGATCATAGAAGGATTAGGGGACACTCAATGAAGTTAGCAAGTAGCACTTTTAAAACTAATTGGAGAAAGTTCTTTTTCCCTCAACACAAAATTAAGCTTTGGAATGTCTTGCCAGAGGATATGGTTAGTGTAGCTGGGTTTAAAAAAAGGTTTGGATAAGTTCTTAGAGGAGAAGTCCATTAATTGCTATTTATCAAGTTGACTTAGAGAATAGCCATTACTATTACTGGCATCAGTAGCATGGGATCTTCTTGGTGTTTGGGTACTTGCCAGGTACTTGTAGCCTGGATTGGCCACTCTTGGAAACAGGATGCTAGGCTTGATGGACCCTTGGTCTGACCCAGTATGGCATGTTATGTTCTTATAGTATCGAGAAAAAAATACAACACAAATTAGACCTCAACTGAGGGAAGAAGATTGAGATAAACCATTTTTAAAAGAAAATACCACTTCTATATATTATTTAAGCTCTTATCATTCCCTTGAAGCAAGGATAGAAGTGGGAGTAAAACCTCTAGAATGAAGAAATGGCTCAAGCTTTAGGATCAAAGTAAAAAAACCTTTCATTCCCAGACTTTACAGGGAAATCTTAACAAAAAAGTATAACATATAGCAATAACTCTTTCTCTATATGCCAGAAAAGCTTTCCTTTTATGTTGGGTTACTCTTGAAACATCAAAGAAAATGGCTATTCAGTATCCCAGAAAAGATTTATTCTTATACAAAAAAATTGTTTCAGAGTCAAATCTCTATTTCAATTCTAAAGCATGCACAACCAAAAGAGTAGCTCGAGAATCTATTTTTGAAGTTTGTAGAAAATTGGACAAATCTAAATCTTCTGAATGGTCTTCCTCCCTCCCCAAATCTCCCTTTGAGAATCAAGTACCATAGGAAGATAATACAATTTAGGTAAGGGAGGAAAAGACTCAGCTGGACTTTGCAACAATATAAATAATATGTCCTAAGTAATTAAAACATGGAGGTAAAGAAGGTTCCAGGAAAATTAATAAATCTCAAATTAAGTCTTCTAAGATTGTTTTCATAGTTTTTCAATCTATGATGGGTATACCCCTTATCTTTAATTAAGGTCATATTATTCTCCTGAAGCTCCTTGATACTTACTCCCTGACATTTCTTGAATTTTTGTTTCACTTTAAATATGTTTTTGTGAATGAGAAGATACAGTTATAAAAAGATCATTAATTCAAGACAAAACATCATTAACACTTGAAGTAAGAGAGTTTTGAAGTCCAACTATTGCTGTCCATAAAGTTTCAAGGGTAATCGGAGATGGAGGTACAGGAGGGAGGGAGAGAAACAGAGGTCTTCTTAGGAGTATTGGGAGTAGAAGTAAGACCCCCCTCCCCTCTCAATAAAACCTGAGAAACAGGTTCTTCTCCACCAATAGGCATGGAGAGATGGACACTTTGGTTCAAGGTCTCTACATCCGAAGAACCTAGCAAAACATCCACTCCTGGTTGTGGATTATGAAGAGCTTCAGGACTAAGAGAAACCAAGAACTCTTTCTGGGTGGAGAGAGAAGAAATCTCTCTAAGCCCCTCTTGTCCAATTCTTAATGTGGCAGCCAATATAAAAGAATCTAAGGTGGGCTGTATGAGCTGGGAAGAGGAGATAGTCCCTGGTGGGAAAAACAGTATCCCACCCTTCCTCTTCTTTCCCATCACACGCTAAGAAGAATGAAAGGCAAGATGTAATCACAGGAAGAGATCCAAATGGTAGGGAATCAATCCGCACAAAGGGGCACATGACTTTGGCCATGCGCCAGTAGCGCTATGCACCGTGGCCTGCCATGATTTCAGGGAGATGTTCCAGGCACGGCTCTCAGGTTGCTGGAGGCAGATTGGCTACTGCCGCTGTCACTCACACTGGAACTAGGCCTTCACACAATATTGTCTTCCCTGCTCTTACCGCAACCTGCTGCGATTTGAGGGAGCTGTTCCGGGCACAGCTCTCAGGTTCCAGGAGACATGTTGGCTACCGCTGTTATCACTCATGCTGGAATGAGGCATTTTCACAATGCTGTCTTCCCTATATTTTTATTATTTTATTGTTTTATTATGTCTCCTTTTATGTTAATTAATTATTGTTTAGGTATTTATTGTTGTCTGCCAAATATCTTGGATTGCGTGAACTAAAAATCTTTTGAAATAAATAAAGTTAAATGCACTGAGGAAACGAAAACATGAGATCAGGAGGATGGAAAAACTTCCCTCAAGGAAAATAAAGATTTCTAAAACGTGGTCTTTTAAAAAAAAAGTAAGGCTCTCTGTCTCATGTCTGAACCCAGGTCTCACTCCTCGAGACTCCAGAGGCCTTTCCCCCTTGAAAGTAAACAAAACCCGGGAACAGCCATGGACATGCTGATCCTGGAAGGGTCAACTCGAAATTTTACACAGTAAAATTGAGGCTAAGGTTTATATAGGCTGGGAGCTCACCATTTCCCATCTCTCACAAAGAGGGAACCATAAACCCATACTTACTAACTACTTTTCTATCCCCTTATAACAATGGAATAATCCTTTTGGTAGAGATCTATTGAGATCCCTACATATAGAGTGATTGTGGGCATGTGTGGTAGTTTGTTGTTTTTGCTGAAAAATGTCAGAGTATTTCCAATCAGCCTAAGGGTACTCGCCTCCCCTGTCAGGAAAAGAGCTTGGGTCAAAACTTGGCTCAAGTATTTCGAAGTGAGCCCCTAAGGCCCTACTAGCTAGCCAGTCTTTGTGTTCCGTTTTTATTTTATTTTTCCTGGAATTTATCAGTCTCTGCTGCAAGAAGAACAAAAATGATATATACCGGTAGTAGTGACAGCAGAAAAGGACTAAATGGTCAATCTGGTCTGCCCAGGAAGCTTAAGGAAGCAACTTCCACTCTGTGCAGTTATCCCAAACTTTATGATACCCATAAAAATTTCAGCTAGTAACATTTTTTACTGGGTGGTGAGCTTTCTTGAAAATTCAGACAGTGTTGCTTGACGTGCTTTGCTTATGGACTTGGCTGTAGAAGCAGTCCTGTGCTTTTTTTTTTTTTATGCCAGTGTATCAGTATCTCAGACCGTAGAAGTCAGGGCCCTCTTGGCTGTTGTCTGAATACAATTCCCCTTTCCCCCTGCCATTGAAGCAGGAAGCAATCTTTCAGTTGCATTTAAAGCATCAACACTTGTTGGTTAAGTTTAGTCATCTCCACGCTTTCTGCTAAGGGTAGTAACTATCAAACCAGCAAATTACCACCCTGCATGCTTTCTTCATTTCCTTTAGGACTTGGCCTTGGAATAAACCATGTTTATTTTCCTGGAAAAATGGTGAATCATTGTTTTCCACTGATTTCTTATTTTTATTCTTCTATTAAACACTGGCAAATTCCTGAATAAAATAAAAACAAAGGTCCCTAAACATTTCTAACCCTAGTAGAAACAGCCTGATATGTCTATGGCCTACTATCTAAATTTTTCCTTGATTTGATACAGGTATATTGTGTCACTTTTTGTTTTATGTTTGTAGGCTGGCATTGTAGTTTGTGGTTTGTTTTGTTTAATTGAGTTTCCATTTTGTGTGCTTTCAGCACCTGTAATTTATATTGTATGTTGTATTGTCTGCCTCAGGCCATCTGGGAAAGGTGCTATAATAAATAACATGCACACAGAGCAATCTTTGTGCAAATTATTAACACAGTTTATTCCATCTTCATGTTATTCTTGCATTAGCAGCAGCCAAATTAGAAGCAAACATAATGATTTTGCTCCTATACAAGTACCAAAACAAGGTAAATCTACTGATAATGAAGTGGTAATTACAGTGGGACTAAACGAATCAGACCACAGGAATAAATCCCCTGGCTGCTCACAAGCAATTATTTCCTTTGCTGCTACTATCAGTTCTGCTATATGCTACTGTTTCTACTGTTCCTGAATAAGAGATTCTACTTATAACTCTTAGCCTTCCAATCTATGTATTGGTGTGATGTTGAGCAGGCAGGACTTGCCAGAGAAGAGACTCCAGGCTGGACTCTGGCAAAAATCTTTATAAGATTCTTTATTGCTGAACAATAATAAACAAAACAACTTAGCTGGTTTGTGCAATTCAACAAAACCATTGTCACTTACAGCTCGTTATCTCAAGGCCTCCATCTCTCTCTGGGGTCTCCATCATCCCCTGGCCCAGAATCCATTGCTGGGTTGGGAGATAAGGGGAACTGATACAGATAGCTGTAGCCGGTACTGTAAGGTGTTCTGAGGGAGTTTCTTATATGTTACCTCACAATTGGTCTGAAATGTCATTTCTAACTCACTAGTGTTAGCAATGGCCTACTGGCTTTTCAAAAGAATGTTTTAGCAAGACTTTTTTTTCAGCAGGTAGCCAAGCCTTCTGGTGTAAGAGGGTCCTAAAGCAGCCTTACCCAGGTACCAAACTGGGAAGTCCCTGAAATCCTAGCATTGTTCTTAGGAGCACCCGGGGGAGTGAGAAAACCTCAGAGAAAGACAATGAATTTATGACTTTAGAACTATTAGTTATATTGCTGTATTGAACTGGGATATCTGAGTATGCACCACTTCTTTGGAATTAACTACACCTTTTACATCTGTAAAAGATTTGATTTCGGAACAACACCTACTGCTGTGGACATTGGATCCCCCCCCCCCCCCCCCCCCAAATTTGGTGCGTGTTTCCTAATATTGTGTACTCCAAAACCATTGTATTTTTTTTCCAGTAGGAATAAGCCCAGGGGCTGCAGCAAGCTAGCGGATCCCTTTCAGCACCTCCAGATGTGTCCCAAACAATAGCCGAGAAAAAGATAAAATGGGACCAATAAGTCAAGGAATCATGAAGAAAAAGTTGAAGCATGAATGCTAGCAGTCAGTGCTTAGTATTTGAGTTACAGTCACGAAATAAAGATTCTATCACAAAGCAAAATGAGCAGTTTTAGTAACTGAGTGTAGTTCAGTGTGGCTCACTCTTTAATATGAGATGGATTATTGTCCATTGAGAAAGAGAATAATCTCTGGGGACCACTAGTAGGGGAACACAGATGTATTTAACTGTAGTTGATATCACAAATAAAACACATTACATTGGATAGATTTTACTAAAGACATCGCCTTTAACTTGGTTCAGAGAGTATATGAGATTTACAGCAGCAAAAGCACTGTGATTAAAGTTGGTATGTCTGTTCACATTGAGCACGTCCTTTTTCTTCTGCTTCTCCTCCTCTGGGCAAGAGGTACAGATGAGATTTCCCAATGAGTTTAGTTTCCATTTTGGGCAACAGGGCCCAGGTCACAAGAGATATCTTTTTGATTGGGGCAGAAACATTTCCAACAATGTCAGGTCTAACTTGTATAGTCACCATACCAAACCACAAGGAGATCCATATTCATTAAGCCAGGGAGCCAGACAAGTTATCTGGCTAAAGTTAACTGGATAAGTTATTATCTTAACTTCAGCTGGCTAGCTTTAGCCATGCTATCAAATGCAGCCAGCTAAAGATAGCCGAGTAGGTTTATGTGGATAACTGAGAACTTGACTGGCTATATTAAGTATATAGCTAGTTAAGCCAAAAAACAAAACAAAACATAAAACAAAGCAAAAAAAAAAAAACCCAAAACAAAACTCAGAACAATTCTTGGCCAGAAGGTCCTTTCCCCAACCAAACCTCCAGCCCTGAAAAGAATGAAAAACATATGAGGGTGAAGCTCCTGATCTTACCCATCTTTCCACCAAAGAATTAAATACTGTCATGGGCTACAATGGCCTGATGCCACCCCCACAAAAATTTACATTTAAAGAATGTCTCTGGGCTCCTTCCACCCCCCCCCCCCCCCACCCCATATTCCCACCACACTGACATCTCTACCCCCAACTTTCTAACCCTCCCAGAACCTCCCAGACCCTTCTTTCTCTACCTCCTATGCTTTAACAGCAATGTTAGTAGGCAAAGCACTACCTGGAAACAGTGCCATGTTTCAAGCGGAGCCAGTGGAGCAGGAGTGACTGGAGATTGCTCCTGCCTTTTTCATTATCAGAGACTTGCAGAAAGGGGGTAAGAGGGACTGTGAGGGGATATTGGGGGTCCTTTTTTTTTTTTATTAATTTCAAGTTTATTTCAATTCAGCAAATGAACCAAACCAAAATAAAAATTAACCAAACCAAATCCTGAAAAACATATACCCCCAGAATGAAAAAAATGAACCAAAATGAAACATTTTCCTCTACTATTCTGTATATACTCTGCAAAGTCTTATTCAGTTCTTTGTACATTCTGAGTTGCTTTGTGATAAAAAAAAAAAAAAAAAGTGCTGTACAGGTGGTAATTTGCCTTTTTTTCTATTTCAGGCATTGCATACCATATTGATTTTCCAACTGGAGAAAGATTAATATCTGGGACTAAATAAAAGCCATACATGTAGATGGGTGTTTAATCCTTTGGGGACAGGAACCAACAATAGAGAGCACAGATTGATTTAACCTCCTGTGCATTGCAAATATATTTTTAGACTTTCCAAATGGCTTTTTTAATATCCTCTTTTATGATAGGATACAGTCAGGAAAACCTAATATTCAGCTGATATTAGTTAAATCAAGTGTAGGGATCTTTGGTTTCCCCTACTAAAAGGAGTGTACCAATTAATTGGGGATGCTCTGTGTACAGTTTGGTGAGAGAGGTTTAGGATTTGTTCCCTCAGGTGGGAACAGAAGATGGTGTGTCCTAGCTGTTTATCAGCCCCCCCCCCCAAAAAAAAAAAAAAAATCTATCCTCGTGGATTTTTAGTTCAGCTTCTGTTTAAAAAGGTTGTGGATTTTTAGTTACAGTTTCAAGCTGACAGGAGCTCTTTGCCTCATACGTTTTCTTGGGCTATGGGAAAAGAGTAAGGACATTTTCCCATTTAAGGGTCAGCCACCCACTGACTCGTCTATCCAGCCTTCAAGCTTGCTTTGGACTCTTTTAAGCCAATTTTTGGGAATCCTTCTGTGCGAGCCAATGCCTCTTGTTGCAGTGGATTGGTGTATTTGAGAATGGATTTGGGGTAGGAAGACTTGCAGTGTGCTATCCCTCCTTCAGAGGATAGGCCTGACGATGAGAAAGAGAATTCCTAAATGGGAACCAAGTCCGTTGAATTTGCTCTTGAATCTTCTTAGTTTCTTCTGCAGCAGAGGCAACCTCTAATAAATAAATGTCCATAAAAGAGACTTTCCACATATCTAGGGATGGGTTTAAAGGATTTAACCATTAATATAATATGTCACAAGGCAATCAAACATCCCTTAATTAGTAGCATTATATGGCAGGGATGTGCAGAGCAAAATTTTATGTTCATATTTCTTATGTCCGAAAGGGGGTCCCACTTGCGGCCAATATGGACATAAAAAAAATCCAATGAGTTGGGTATATGTACATATGTGCAAAAAAAAAATTTAAACCCCCTCACCCTCCTTAATCCCTCCCCCAGACTTACCACAACTCCCTGGTGATCGAGCGAGGAGTGAGGACGTCATTTCTGCAATCCTTGGCGAGAAGCATGTGACGTCGGCGGCACGTCGAGTGACGCCGGCGTCACGTGATTCCCGGCGAGTTCGCGCCGGACGGCTCGTTCGGCCCAAAAAGAACTTTTGGCCAGCTTGGGGGGGTCCCCAAGCTGGCCAAAAGTTCTTTTTGGCCAGCTTGGCGAACTCGCCGGGAATCACGTGATGCCGGCGTCACTCGACGTGCCGCCGACGTCACATGCTTCTCGCCAAGGATTGCAGAAATGGCGTCCTCACTCCTCGCTCCATCACCAGGGAGTTGTGGTAAGTCGGGGGGGGGGGGGATTAAGGAGGGTGAGGGGGTTTATATTTTTATTTTGGCTCAACAATCGCGATTTCCCACATATCCAACATATCTATGTTGGATATGTGGGAAATCCGATCGTTTATGTCGAATCCATTTTTTAAGTTAAAAAAAAATATGAGTAGCATTTTACTAATGCGGTCAATCCGAATGCACACCCCTATTATATGGTACATATTCAAAGTTGATGAGGGTTCAATACATCCCAGTAAACAGAAGGCTCCTGACCAGATCCAGGTCGAGATCTGAATGGACTCAAAAAAGTTTTTCACAGAGTCCCAAAACTTATATATAGCAGCACTTTCCCTCAGGCAATGGACAAAGGATGCAGGCCGACATGGACATTTCAAATAGCAACTAGAGTTAGATATTTTCACTGCAAAAGCTTTGCTTGGCCAGACTGTAGCCCTGTGCAGCACTCTAACGTAATTCCCAAAGAAGTACACATTTCATAGCCTGCCTATTTAAAAGGTCACAGTCTAAGATATCATCAGCCTCTGGTGATCCCTGCTAGCATACGGTAGATGTCATATTTGCTTATTGTTATTTTGCCATCAAGTACAATAATCACTCAAAGGTACCATTAACAATTTTCTCTGTACCTCGAGACAATATCTGCCTCAAGTAGCTTTTTATTTGTAAGTAAGGTAGATAATCCCTTTTGTTAAAATTAAAATGTTCCAGGCAGTAGTCAAATGAATGAATAGCCCCAGTCTGCAGATTAATAAAAGGAAACATGTTTGTCACACCTTGAGTATAAAGAAAATGAAGTAAACTGTTAGTAGACCCTGATGGGAAATTAAGGTTGCGTACCAACGGCAAACAAAGGGACAACTGCCAGTGGAGAACCAAATGCATCCTGACTTTCCTCTAAACTTTCCTCATGGTGCTGACTAACAAAGAATGTGTTATGGAGAGCAGGAGTTCTGTTTTAGCATGAAGTACATATGTCAGATTATAAGGTTTTACAAAGAGAGCAACTGGAGAGGTACTTTGCTAATTTCTTGGGTAACCGGAGGATTAATTTTCATATTTGGATTTCTTATTCACCTTTCTGGACCTGAGGTGCCGAGCACCCTACGTCAGAGGGAGGGGCCAGAAGTGGTTTAAATCTGCATCCCTGCAGCGCGCCACAGCTGCCGGTGTGCCACCAAAGCCACGCGCGCCTAAGGGGCACGTGGCTTTGCTCGGATTTGCTCAGATTTGCCTGGAATTCCCAAAGCCCAGAAATGTTTTCTTTATAATTTGTTTAATTATCTTCAGAACTAAGACTGAAATGGCATAGCGTTAAGAAGCGTCTGAGTTGCTTGATATTTTCCTTTTAATTAACTATGTCACCAAAAAGGAAAGGGAAAATTAGGGTTTTTCCCACAGAACCTTTACCCTCATTGACGCAACTTGAAATTGATTGTTTCTTAACACAACTGGAGATTGAAGCTGCTGGTGACTCTATTGGAGGAACCCGAGGAGGAGAACTGGAGGCCATCCTAAATGAGACATCCTTAAGCCCTAATTTGTGACCACCTCCAGCACAATGTGGCACCGGTGAAGATGCAGTCCAATTGCCCCCCCCCCCCCCCCCCCAAGAAATGGTAGGTGCGATTGGGCTAGTGGGAGCACTTTCTGAGATTACATCAGGGGAAAGGTTTTCTGTTGAAGTGGTAGGAGTGTCCACAGCAAGTGGTGAAACATCAGAGAGAGGGAACCAGGAATCCAATGCCCCAGATAAGATAAGTCAGCTGCCACTTGCCATAACACGACCAGAGATGGTTACACTTGAAACTATTTGGGACGTTGTATCTGGACTGAGCTTAGCCATCAATAGGCTTGAGAATAAAATAGGTTAGGTTTCCTCAAATTTTCAAATAAAGATTAATGATATACAACAGCAACAGTTGATATTGCCCTTAGGGTGGGGGAGAATGAAAAATGTATTAAGCATGTCAAAAATTAAACGCTGTAATTGTAAAAGATCAGCTTTCATATTCAAGCCGTCTTGAAACAATTGAGAATCAAATAAGGCATCTTAATGTTAGAATATTAAATTTTCCTGAAGTGGTAGGCAAAATGTCTTATCATTACTTTAAAAAGGTTTCTTAAAGAAGCTTTATCTTTTTCAGATGAAAATATTCCGTCAATTAATACATGTTATCCTTTAGTAAAAAAGTCTTCTGCCCCGTAAGTGTCAGTTCCCGCAAATTTAACTAGCTTTTTAGAAAGCTCTAGTACAAATGTCTTAGATAGAAATACCTTAATAGTTTCATTTACAAGATATTAATAAACTAATGTGTAGATATTTTCAAAAATTTCCAATACAATTTTATGGTCAATCAATTAAAATTTATCTGGATTTGGCTCCTATAACAAGGACAAGAAGAAAGGAATTCTTAGCAACAAGACAAAAAGTCTTGTATCTAGGATTCATATTCTTCTTGCGTTATCCATGCCAATGTGAAATAAAAAGAGGTGATCAAATGTATGTTTTCTTACAAATAGAACAACTTCAGCAATTTTTGGAGTCTCAGGTGCCCGTTACGTCATCCCCGATGTTTTCAAATGATTAGGGTACATATTAAAAATACCAGTTGTCTACTATGTTAATGTCTAACCTTATATTATTTCATGTAATTTTCTCCTTAGATATTTATATGTCTTAGTTGCTCTAAACTAGAACAACTTTTAAACTAGAACAAGGGGGAAAGCCGATAGTCATTCAGCAATGCATGGTTCGGAGAAATGTATCCTTGAAGGATACTAATGAAACAGGAGAGTTAGGGCATCCCAACAGAGAGGTTCCATTAAATGCAAACATAGTTCATATGCCTATATGTAAAAAATCACCCAAGCTAATGAGTTCCGAATTATCCCAAATAACTGAAAAGCAGGTTGTTAAAACAAGCAATAACCACACTTTGAAATATCTGTATGCCAATGCCAGAAGTCTAAGAAGTAAGATGGGAGAGTTAGAGTGTATAGCAGCAAATGATGAGATTAACATAATTGGCATCACAGAGACTTGGTGGAAGGAGGATAACCAATGGGACAGTGCTATATCAGGGTACAAATTATATTGTAATGATAGTGAGGATCAACTTGTGGGGGTGTGGCACTTTATGTCTGGGAGGGTATAGAGTCCAACAGGAAAAAGATCATACAAGAGACTAAATGCTCAGTAGAAACTATATGGGTAGAAATCCCATGTGTGTTGGGTAAACGTATAGTGATAGGAGTATACTACCGTCCACCTGGACAAAATGGTCAGACAGATGATGAAATGCTAAGAGAAATCAGGGAAGCAAACCAATTTGGCAGTGCAATAATAATGGGAGATTTCAATTACCCCAATATTGACTGGGTAAATGTAACATGAGGACTTGCTAGAGACATAAAGTTCCTGAATGTAATAAATTATTGCTTCATGTAGCAATTGGTTCAGGAACCAACAAGAGAGGGAGCTATTTTAGATTTAATTCTTAGTGGAACGCAAGATTTGGTGAGCGAAGTAACGGTGGTGGGGCCACTTGGCAACAGTGATCATAACATGATCAAATTTAAACTAATAACTGGAAGGGGGACAATAAGTAAATCTGCAGCTCTAACACTAAATATTAAAAAGGGAAACTTTGATAAATGAGGAAAATAGTTAGAAAAAAACTGAAAGGTGCAGCTGCAAAGGTTAAAGTGTTCAACAGGCATGGACATTGTTTAAAAATACAATCCTAGAGGCGCAGTCCATATGTATTCCGCGCATTAAGAAAGGTGGAAGGAAGGCAAAACGATTACCGTCATGGTTAAAAGGTGAGGTGAAAGAGGCTTTTTTAGCCAAAAAAACATCCTTCAAAAATTGGAAGAAGGATCCATCTGAAGAAAATAGGATAAAACATAAGCATTGTCAAGCTAAGTGTAAAACATTGGTAAGACAGGCGAAGAGAGAATTTGAAATGAAATTGCCATAGAGGCAAAAACTCATAATAAAAACTTTTTAAAATATATCCAAAGCAAGAAACCTGTGAGGGAGTCGATTGGACCATTAGATGACAGAGGGGTTAAAGGGGCTCTTAGGGAAGATAAGGCCATTGCAGAAAGACTAAATGAATTCTTTGCCTCCGTGTTTACTAATGAGGATGTTGGGGAGATACCAGTTCCGGAGATGGTTTTCAGGGGTGATGAGTCAGATGAACTGAACAAAATCACTGTGAACCTGGAAGATGTAGTAGGCCAGATTGACAAACTAAAGAGTAGCAAATCACCTGGACCGGATGGTATGCATACTAGGGTTCTGAAGGAACTAAAAAATGAAATTTCTGATCTATTAGTTAAAATTTGTAACCTATCATTTAAATCATCCATTGTACCTGAAGACTGGAGGGTGGCCAATGTAACCCCAATATTTAAAAAAGGCTCCAGGGGCGATCCGGGTAACTATAGACCAATGAGCCTGACTTCAGTGCCGGGAAAAATAGTGAAAACTATTCTCAATGCATATATTCTCAGAGCATATAGAAAGACATGATTTAATGGAACATAGTCAAATGGATTTACCCAAGGGAAGTCTTGCCTAACAAATCTGCTTCTTTTTTTGAAGGGGTTAATAAACATGTGGATAAAGGTGAACCGGTAGATGTAGTGTATTTGGATTCTCAGAAGGTGTTTGACAAAGTCTCTCATGAGAGGCTTCTACGAAAACTAAAAAGTCATGGGATAGGAGGCGATGTCCTTTCGTGGATTACAAGCTGGTTAAAAGACAGGAAACAGAGAGTAGGATTAAATGGTCAATTTTCTCAGTAGAAAAGGGTAAACAGTGGAGTGCCTCAGGGATCTGTACTTGGACTGGTGCTTTTCAATATATATATATAAAAGATATGGAAAGGAATACGACGAGTGAGGTTATCAAATTTACGGATGATACAAAATTATTCAGAGTAGTTAAATCACAAGCAAACTGTGATACATTACAGGAGGACCTTGCAAGACTTGAAGATTGGGCATCCAAATGGCAGATGAAATTTAATGTGGACAAGTGCAAGGTGTTGCATATAGGGAAAAATAACTATTGCTGTAGTTACACGATGTTAGGTTCCATATTAGGAGCTACCACCCAGGAAAAAGATCTAGGCATCATAGTGGATAATACTTTAAAATCATCGGCTCAGTGTGCTGCAGCAGTCAAAAAAGCAAATAGAATGTTGGGAATTATTAGGAAGGGAATGGTTAATAGAACGGAAAATGTCATAATGCCTCTATATCGCTCCAGGGTGAGACCACACCTTGAATACTGTGTACAATTCTGGTCGCCGCATCTCAAAAAAGATATAGTTGCGATGGAGAAGGTATAGAGAAGGGCAACCAAAATGATAAAGGGGATGGAACAGCTTCCCTATGAGGAAAGGCTGAAGAGGTTAGGGCTGTTCAGCTTGGAGAAGAGACGGCTGAGGGGGGATATGATAGAGGTCTTTAAGATCATGAAATGTCTTGAACGAGTAGATGTGACTCGGTTATTTTCACTTTCGAATAATAGAAGGACTAGGGGGCATTCCATGAAGTTAGCAAGTAGCACATTTAAGACTAAACGGAGAAAATTCTTTTTCACTCAATGCACAATAAAGCTCTGGAATTTGTTGCCAGAGGATGTGGTTAGTGCAGTTAGTGTAGCTGGGTTCAAAAAAGGTTTGGATAAGTTCTTGGAGGAGAAGTCCATTAATGGCTATTAATCAATTTTACTTAGGGAATAGCCACTGCTATTAATTGCATCAGTAGCATGGGATCTTCTTAGTGTTTGGGTAATTGCCAGGTTCTTGTGGCCTGGTTTTGGCCTCTGTTGGAAACAGGATGCTGGGCTTGATGGACCCTTGGTCTGACCCAGCATGGCAATTTCTTAAGTTCTTATGTTCTTATGTAAATTTCCTTACAAATTAAAAAATATATATATTTGATTTTACAAAAGTGAAATTATGCTTTATGAAGAAGATAGTTATGTAGGAATTTGCCTTTTCTCTTTATTTAACCTTTTGAAGAAATGGAAATTTGTGATTATATTTGATTTATATAAACATAATGTTACTTATATTTATAATTGAAAAAGCTTGATAAAGAATTAAACAAAACAAAAGGTTTTACAAAATCACTTTCTAGAACAGTAATCATCCCAATGTCTGTTTTTCCCAACCAATCTTTTAGCACCCACAATAAACAGGCAAAATTATAATTACTTTAATCAGCGAAACCCATTCCATCATCTTGTTTGGGAGGAACCAACATCGAAAATATCAGTCGTGCTCTGCGTCCCTGCCAGAAAAAAATGGTAAATAGTTGCTGCAATATTAGAAGATCTTTGCTTAGAATTAGAAAAAGAGTCATTTGCAGTTTGGTACAAAATTTTTAGGACTATTACCATTTTGACAAGTGCTAGATGGCCAGTTAATGACAGGGGAATGTGAAGCCAGCTATTCAGTTTGTGTTTTAATCTCCCAAAGTAATGCCTTAACATTAAGCTATACCATAGCTTGGGGTAGTTATGAGTCTAATACCCAAATATTTAATAGTTTCAGCTGCCCAGCTTTTGGGAAAATTTGGTCAATTAGTCATTGTGTCCCAAAATATCCATAGCTTCCAATTTATTAAATTTAACTTTAAGCCTGAGAAGCTACTAAAAAATGAGAAACAGTCCAATACGTTAGGAAGCCAGTCCTTGCATCATTAATATTATCAACATATTGTCTGCAAAAAGCTTCATTTTCAATTCTGTTAAGTCAGAACATAACACTAGTAATAATGCTATCTCTTTAATTTTACGTATTACTACTTCCGCTGACAAAATAAAAAATAAAGAGGATAAAGAACCCTTTTCTCATGCCCCTCTTCAGACTAAAAACAAGGGAAGTTGAACCATTATTTATTTATTTTATTTTATTTAAGAGTTTTTATATACCGTCATTAAGTTATTCACCATCACAACGGTTTACAATAGGGCACCAGTAAAAATATGGGTCGTACATTACATAGGTGGTGCCAATAGTTTTCGGTAACAATAAGGTGTTTATTAGGGGGATTAAGTGTATCATGGCAATATGTCCTGAATGTTGCCTACAGTTAAAAATGTTGAAATAATTCGGTAAGGATTTATAAAATTAGGCATTCGGGTGTTTATATAAAAGCCTAACCACCTGCAAAATGAATCCCTCAGACCCATACCTTTCCAAGACCACAAAAAGATAGTTCCACTCCACCCTGTTGAAAGCTTTTTTTGCTTCAAAGCTAACTAATAGAGGGTCATTTAACTTGTTCTTATGACAAGATTCAAGTGCCAATAATAGATGCCTAATGTTAGCACTTGGTTTCCTCCCCATTCATGAAACCTGTTTGCTCAGGAGATATTAATAGAGGCAATACACTCTTAAGCTTACTAGCAATCACCTTGGCATATATTTTGACATCTTGATTCAACAGTGAAATGGGCCTATATGATCCTGGATTGGCAGGGTCTCTACCTGGTTTAGGAAGGACTATAATAGCCACCTCTAACATGGAATGTGGAAGTTTTTACCCTTCCACAATAGAATTAAATAATGCCACAAGTGCAGCTGATATAAGCAGCTGCAACTTTTTATAAAATAAGGAGTTTAGACAGTCTGAACCCAGTGACTTATATAATTTCAGGTCCTTAATAATTTGAGTGATCTCTAGCTCATTGAAAGGCCTATTCAAGCCCTCTAATTGTGCTACCATTAACTTGGTAATCTTTAATTTATGAAAAAACTGTTCCTGATTCCTCAATTTAGGGCATTCAGAGCTACAGAGATTTTATATAAAATTCTTTAAAACTTTCCCCAATATGAGACGTCTGGGTGGCATATGTCCCATCTTTCCTCTGCATACTGCCTAAAATTTAGAAGTGTTTTGGGTCTTGATCAAATTTGCCAATATGCGCCCAGGCTTATTGCCATGTAGAAACAATTTGGGGTAGATTTTAAAACATGCGCACATGGACGCGCCAATTTTCTAATATGCACGCGTCGCCATGGGTATGTTATAAAATATAATACCCATGCACACATTCATGCCCGATTTTAATATTGGCACGTGCAAGTGTGGGTGGCTTATGACTCACGCGCATGATGGGAATCTTTTAAAGTAAGTGCAGCGACACAATCGGCCTTTGCTGAGTTCCCTCCCAGTCTGCTCCAATTAAGGAGCGGACTGGGAGGGAACTTTCCTAACTCCCTAACTACCTCCTCCCTTTTCCCCTCTCCACCCCCAACCCCTAAATCCCACCTAACTACTCTGTTTTATTTATTTTAAAAATTACCTGCTTCTTTGAGCAGAAGTAAGTTGCACGTGCCGGCTAGCTGCTGGCGTGCACATACCCGGGACAGGATCATTTTTAAAATGCTCTTGGTGCACACTAGGGATGTGCATTTGTTTTCAACGAATGTGCAATCTGCAACGCATAAGTCCCTATTCGTTGTATTCATGGGTTCGCGAAATGCATGACGATCCCTCACAAATAAAACATATCATATTAGTTTCATTCTTTTGGTTCACAGTGATTTCTTAGTGGCCGTTTGAAATAGGAGAAGGCCATGTAGGAGTATCCATAGCAGAAACCAGCTCTTTCCTGTGAGTTATAAGTGACCTCAGAGCCCTGTCATAGAATGGGTCATACAGGTTGGCAAGGAGACGACGAGAATGCAACCTATCAGAGCTAAGCATTTTTCTAATGCAGCCAATCGCCACTCTCACTCAGTGCTCTGTGATGCTGTTGCTGATGACGCTATACTATTTATACCTTAAGCACGCAGCGTGCCATGCTCTTTCTTTGCGGGGGTGGTCCAGGGAGGTGGCTTTACTCAGACCTAGTCTGAGTGTCTCAAATCTGTATTCAATTGCTAGCTACTTTGATGGAATTTTCCATTGAAAAAGATTCTTCGTTTATGCTGCTGTGTCAGCCAGGCTTTTTTTTAACTGCACTTTTTTTTTTATTGAACTCAGAGTGTCTCTCTGTGCTCTTTTAAGCCAACAAGGCAGTGCACTGGGCATCAGTGGGCAGTTTTGCAGACTCACATATATTGGGACAGCAGTGTTCTTTGAAGCCAAATCCCCAGAAGGCCTCTTTTGTGTTGCGTCCGTCGGTCGCAGACTGCTGCGACCGCTCTGCCTCACCTCTCTTTTACTTTCTCCTCCTCCTCCTTTGGAAGATTGGCTGCCTCCGCAGCGGTTTGCCGAACCCCTCGGCGTCTCCAAGCCAGCGTGGGCGTCCCCGTCTGCCATGCTTCTTCCTGAGGCCTCCTAGGGCGTGCACACGCATGCTCCCCACGTTCTTAAACACGTCATGGCGGGAACATCGGAGGCGGCCCCACCGCATGACGTCAGAACCTTTTGGTATTTAAACCTCCGCTCCACTCCAATTCGAGTTAGCAAGGACTTCGGTTTTGCTACTCTGACCGCTTTGAAGCTGCTCGCTTGGATTCCTCACTACACTCCGGGGTATTTTGCTACCTACTGAAGCTCTGGGTACTGGCTCCTCCGGGCGCCCCTCGCTTCTACTTGCCCTCTGGGATTATTCAGCCTAACCATCAAGATACCCGGCCCTCGGAGGTCTTGTCTGCTTTATTCCAGGTACCCTCAGTGCTCCTAGGTACTCACTCCTCGAGGGCCTATCCTGCTCTGGGTATCCTGCACCTTGGATCACGGATCCTTCTCTTCACTCGATTACCGAAGGAAGCTATCACCGCTGCTACCCAGTGGGTACTACTATGCTCCAAGCTCTCCTCGCTCCAACCTTCAGGTTCATGGCCAATCCCATGCTGCGGAACACTACCGGACCTTTGCTATATCTGGGTGAGATCATCAACTACTGAGAGTATCAGGAGCCTTACTGTGATATCACTGGACTACAGCACTGTCTGTTCCTCGGACAAGGATCATCTTCATCACAGCAGTATAATAAAGCTTTCTTTCCTCTGTGTCTGCTTGCTATTGAGTCTAGCCTATCATTGTGGTTCCCCATGGGTCCCCTCCCCGTGGGAGGAGTCATCACCGCTTCGACCAAGAATCCACAATATGCCACAAACTCAACATTTTGTAGTTACAAGTTTGTTATGTGCACACACAGTGATCCCAGTTGTAGTGTACATCCAGGCACTGCATCATGGGCCTGTGGGCAGTTTTGCAGACTCACGTATATGGGACAACGGTGCTCTTTTAAGTCAAATCCACAGTAGACCTCTTCTATAGTTACAATTTTGGTGTGTGCTCATAGAGCGGTCCCAGTTGTAGTGTACATCCAGGCACTGCATCGTGGGCCTTTGGACAGTTTTGCTGACTCACATATATTGGGACAGCGGTGCTCTTTGAAGCCAAATCCCCAGTAGGCCTCTTTTGGAAATAATTCTTTTAATTGAAATCCCTGGTAGACAGTGACATTAAATCCATGATGTCAGGGAAAGCTAGGTGTGGTCGAGTGATTGGGACTGGCAGTGGAGGCACTGGCAGAGGAGGCACTTCAAAAGGCAGTACCAGTCCCCCATCAAAGTTAAAAAGGGACCTGTTCCAATCTAAAATTTCTGAAGGGGCAGGCAGTTCCATCTGGAAAAAACTGAAATTTAAAGATGATGTATCGCCACCACCTGTTTCTGACTCTGTAGTTTTGGAGGTGAGTGAAGGGGAGGCTGAGTCATGCAAGACAAAAGGGCGAGACCCAACCACAGCAGTGCGACAGCAGACTTGACTTAGCGTTGAAAATGTAATGCAGGCACTATTTGCTTCTGATTCCGATGAAGAATCATCTTGTGTGGGATTCTCATCATCAGACATGGAAGAAGTAATAGCTGAAGAAGGTTTAGGAGGATTAGTTACTGCTGTCTTAGCCTCCACTTCAGATCTGCAGGGGAGAAATGAAACTGATGATGATGAGGAGGAAGAGCAGTCAGCACAGGCACAGAGTGTGAATGATGCCCCTGGCATTGCTTCTCAGGGTGCACCCACTACTTCAGCTCCAGTGCCAGCATCCACCCCGAAGGCTATAGAGAAGAGATCTGGAGCCACTTTAAAGTGACGGAGGACCTGCGTTTTGCTCAGTGTAATTACTGCGCCAGGGCTATTATCAGAAGCAAGCAAATGGGACATCTAACTAATTTTGGCATGATGCATCATATGCAGAAGCAACACCCAAAAGTACTGCCATCTGGGGATGGTGGCAGTACCAGTCAGGGGACCCCTTTTTCTAGGCAGCGTAAAGTGGCTGAAAAGGAGCAGAGTCACCCTACGCCCTCAGCTCCTTCTAGCAGTCAGGTGGCAGGCCAGCAGCCCCCTGCCATGTGTCAGAAGTGACAACCCACCATGGAGGAAATGTGGTGGTGTTCAGTAACGCTATCCCGGGGAAGGAGGCAGGAAGCCTCAAAAGTTGTAACCATGAGCATTGGGGAAATGATTGCCCTTGATGACCAGCCCTTGCAGATAGTGGAGAATGTGGGTTTCAAGCATTTGCTGAAGGTCTTAGTTCCAAATTACAAAGTCTCCTCCAGGACCACATTTAGCAGAAAGGTCATCCCTGCCTGTACAACCAGTGTCGCAGTCGCATCCAAGCATTGCTAGCTAAGGCAGAGAGGAGTATGCCTTTCACTTGCAATATCTGAACTGCACTGAATGCTGCACAGTCTTATCTTTCCCTGACAGCACACTGGTGAGACCTGGGTGAGGCAGGGGCAGGCAACAGCTCTATTAGTGAACAAGTATCAGGGTGGAGGTGGGCTTTACTGCACACCCACCTGACAGATGACACCCATACCTCAGCCAATATTCTAGCATGCATCAGACAGATGCTGTTGGGCTGGCAGCTACACCAGCGAGACAGGAATCTTCAGGCAGGGTTCTTTGTCACAGACAATGGTGCAAACATGGTAAAAGCAATATCCGACGGGGGCTTTCAGAACATCCAATGTTTTGCACACACTCTGCACCTGGTAGTGAAGTCAGCTCTGGGGTTGGAGTCCAAGCACCAAGAGAATGAATACCTGCAGGACTTAATACACAAGTGCAAGAACATAGCAGTGCACTTCCACAGAAGTGTGAAGGCGGTGCAGGTTCTCCAACAAAAACAGACTGATTTGGAGATGCCTCACAAGTGTCTTATTCAAGACATTGCCACCCGGTGGAATTCCACCTATATGATGCTGCAGAGGTTAATGGAGCGCAGACACCCCTTTATGAACTTTCAGGTTCAATGGACATAGGTGTGCATAGCACCCTAGGGCATCATGATTGGATAGTCATGAGACAGCTGGTAAAAATCCTGCAGCCCTTCAAGGATGCCACGGAGGAGCTGAGTTCCAGAAGTGCCACCTTGGCTGACATCATCCCTATAGTTAATATTCTGGAGGGACATTTGGAAGGCTTTAAACAGGAAGAGGGAATGACAGCAGAGGTGCTGCATTGTCTGGACGTTTTGCAGAAGCAGGTGCAAGAGAGATTAAGGCCTTTAACAGAAGACCACACATAAATGCTCGCTATAGTCTGTGATTCCGGTGTGAAAGGGAAACTCACCCTACAGTACGATTGTCCCCTATTGGTGAAGGACCTGCAGTTAGTAAAAAACCGTGAACAGGAATGCCATAGGTAGAGACAAATTAGGCATGAAGCAGAGCAGGAAACAGCAGGCACTTCAGAGAGTAGTGCTAGCCCAAGCAGGAGCAGCACTCTGTCAGCAATAGATAACATTTTCTTCTCCACTTCAGTATGCCAAAGCTATGTTGCCCATAAAAAATCATCTGTTCTGGAATGGTCTAGAGAGAAAGCAGCTGGCATGAGTGACTCTCAGCCCACCCAAGCAAAGGAGGCACCAGCACATATGTCAGTGACACTGTATCTCTCAGAGCCCACAGAGGACATGCAGACAGATCTGCTAGCATATTGGGTACACAAGTCCACTGTCTGGCACACCTAGCCTAAGTGACTCTGCAATATCTGTCATGTCCACCAACCAGTGTGCCCAGTGAACATCTATTTTCAATGACAGGGGATATCATGAGCCCTCACCACTCAAGGCTGGCACCAGAGTTGATGGAAATGCTAGTGTTTTTGAAAATAAACATGCCTTTGCTTGGGTTTCCAAATTTTCCCTATGAATGGCAAGATGAATAAAAGCAATTCAAAGCCTTGCAGAAGCTCCAACTGTCTCCCATGCTCCAGATAATATCATCACATGTACCTGACCTGAAACGCTGTGCCAGTCTAAACACTGTCCAGGCCGTACATCCCTACAAGGGCCTGACCTCAAACGCTGTGCCTGTCTGTCCAGCCCTTACGTCACTACAAGGGCCTGACCTCAAAGGTTGTGCCTGCTTGAGTTTAGTTCTAGTATTTCTAATTTCAGTTTCATGTATTTGTGCATCACTTCTTTCCAGAATATTCTTTTTCCTGTTTTGCAACATTTGGAATGTAAGAACATAAAAAGTTGACTTAAGATGTTTGGAGCTTGCATATTTCATATACTCAATAGTTTTCATGACCTTCATAATATGGGCCATTTTCCCTAAATCTTTCTTAGGTGCCAACATTACTGTTTCTAGTACTATAGAAAACTGATGGTAGTTGCACTCTAGTTCATCCTCTGTGTTCCCATAGTTTACAGAGGCACTGTGTAAACTACAAAGTCAACATAGGTTGATATTGTAGATTTGGACTTGAGTAGCAGTTTTCTTATTTCCGAGAGCTCTTCATGTTCCTTTGTCATCAGCTGAAGTGCATAAGTCTGTTAATAGCTTCTGGGTATTTACAAGGGCTTGATCTCAAATGCTATGCCTGTCCATCCAGGCCTTCGTCCCTACAAGGGCTTGACCTCAAATGCTGTGCCTGTCCGTCCAGGATTTACGTCCCTACAAGGGCCTGACCTCAAACGTTGTGCCTGTCTGTCCACTGTCCAGGCCTTACATCCCTACAAGAGCTTGACCTCTAACACTGTGCCTGTCCTTCCAGGCCTTATGTCCCTACAAGGGCCTGACCTCTAACGTTGTGTCTGTCCATCCAGGCCTTACTTCCCTAAAAGGGCCTGACCTCTAATACTGTGCCTGTCCATCCAGGCCTTATGTCCCTACAAGGGCTTGACCTCTAACACTGTGCCTGTCCATCCACTATCCAGGCCTTACGTCCCTACAATGACCTGACCTCTAAAGCTGTGCCTGTCCATCCAGGCCTTATGTCCCTAAAAGGGCCTGACCTCTAACACTGTGCCTGTTTGTCCAGCTTGGAGCTTGGATATTTCATATGCTCAATAGTTTTCATGACCTTCATAATACGGGCCATTTTCTCTAGATGTTTCTTAGGTGCCAACATTAATGTTTCTATTGCTATAGAAAACTGGTGGTAGTTCTACTCTAGTTCATCCTCTGTGTTACCATAGTTTACAGAGGCACTATAGGGTGCAAAGTCAACATAGGTTGATATTGTAGATTTCGACTGAGTAGCAGTTTTCTTATTTCTGAGAGCTCTTCAAGTTCCTTAGATGTTTCTTAGGTGCCAACATTAATGTTTCTAATGCTATAGAAAACTGGTGGTAGTTGTACTCTAGTTCATCCTCTGTGATACCATAGTTTAAAGAGGCACTGTAGAGTGCAAAGTCAACATAAGTTGATATTGTAGATTTGGACTTGAGTAGCAGTTTTCTTATTTCTGAGAGCTCTTCAAGTTCCTTTGTCTTCAGCTGAAGTGCATAAGTATTAAGTACAGTTAATAGCTTCTGGGTATTTACAAGGGCCTGACCTCTAACGCTGTGCCTGTCCTTCCATTTTTTAGGCCTTATGTCCCTACAAGGGCTTGACCTCTAACACTGTGCCTGTCCATCGAGGCCTTATGTCCCTACAAGGGCTTGTCCTCTAACGCTGTGCCTGTCCATCCACTGTCCAGGCCTTATGTCCCTACAAGGGCTTGACCTCAAATGCTGTGTCTGTCCATACACTGTCCAGGCCTTACGTCCCTACAAGGGCCTGACCTCTAATGCTTTGCCTGTCTGTCCAGCTTGGAGCTTAGATATTTCATATGCTCAATAGTTTTCATGACCTTCATAAATCGGGCCATTTTCCCTAGATGTTTCTTAGGTGCCAACATTAATGTTTCTAGTGCTATAGAAAACTGGTGGTAGTTGTACTCTAGTTCATGTTCTGTGTTCCATGGGCACTGTAAGGTGTAGATTTGGACATAAATAGCAGTTTTCTTATTTCTCAGAGCTCTTCAAGTTCCTTTGTCATCAGCTGGAGTATATAAGTACAGTTAATAACTTCTGGGTATTCACTAGACGCCAACGGAACCACCACATTCTAGGGGCCAACCCATTCTAGGGAGTCCTTTCCTGCGCAAAGGAAAGGAAATTCTCCCCAGGTGTAGCCAGCCTATCTCTTAGTACCCATTGACCCATGTTGAACCAGAACCGCTGTTCACGTGGAAACCTCCTCCACGTCAACTCACCACGCTTGAAGGGTTGTGCTCCACTCTAGTGGCCAACCCATTTCAGGGAGCCCTTTCCTGCGCAAAGGAAAGGGAACTCTCCCCGGTTGTAGCCAGCCAATCTCTTAGCACTCGTTGACCCATGTTGAACCACTGTTCACATGGAAACCTCCTCAGCTTCAGCCTTCAAAATTCTCATTTGTATATCTGCTACGTCCCAATTTTTGGCTGCAGAATTGGGGTTTTCCTATCAATTCTGATTAAATTTCTGGGGAGCAATCATCAGAATGAGAAAAGAGCTCCAAAGTACTTAGACTGTGGTAAAGTGGCACCAAAGTGGCATGAATAGCCTAAAGCACTATAAAGGAGTAAAGGGGTACCAGGTGTGGCAAGAGTGCTTTAACAGAGGTGCAAAGCAGGAGCAAGAGTGTCAAAAACACACCACAGCTTCAGAAGAGAGCACCGATAACAGTTGCATGAACCCTCAAAGGCAGCACGACAGGCAAAGTGGCAATACAAGTGGCATTGACATCCTACAGCACAATGAAGGGAGAACATAGCAAGCAGAAAGAGTGTCAGAAAAAACCACAAGGCACTGATAAAGGGACAAAGAAGCAGAAAGGCTAGCACCAACACACTGATGAACCAAGATAGTGGCAAGAACACCATAAGGAGTAGAGTGAGTCATCTGGTGTATGGCAGCAAGGCAGAGTGGCAGAAATTTGATAGGGGCAAGACAGACTGGCAGAGTGGAGGTAGTCTGGTCCCTGTGGTTTTGATAGGTGCAAGACAGGTTGGCAGAGCTGAGGTAGTCAGGTCCCTGTGGTTTTGATAGGGGCAAGACAGGCTGGCCCTGGGGAGAGTTCCCTTTTCTTTGAGCAGGAAAGGGCTCCCTAGAATGGGTTTGCCCCTAAAGTGAGGTGTTTCTGTTGGCGTCTAGTGAGCTCTCGCTGGTCTTTAAAATCTGGTGGACGTAGCAGAAGAGGGTATCTGAGTTAAGCGGCAAGGGTCAAAGCCAGGTATCTGTCCAGAAGTGGTCAGCCAAAGAAAGGGTCAAATCTAAGGTCAGTCCAAGCATAGTCAAGGCAAGCGAGGGTCAGTTCCAGGCAGCGGTCAACGTGGTCAGGCAAGTAGAGGTCAGTTCCCAGGCAGTGGTCAATATGGTTAGAAGGCAGGCAAAGGTTGGGTCCAGGCAGTGGGTCAGTCGTAGTCAGGCAAGCAGGGGTCAGTGCCAAGAATCAGTCCAAAGGGTTCTACCAGGGAACGTGGAGCAGGAAAAGACAGACGCTGGAAGACACCGAGGACCATGGAAACACTGGAACATGAGATGCTGGAACAAGGAGACACTGGAACAAGGAGACACTGGAACGCAGGATCAGATACAAGGAACAGGCAACTAGTACACCGAGATGTCGACCTGATTGCCAAGGCGAGGTTCTGGGGACAAAGCCTCGCCTTTTATTCTAGAGCTGTGTGGTGTCATCAGGATACATCTGAGCCAGGTTTCCCACGCTTGGCCCTTTAAAAGTAGAGATGTTGGCTGCGTGTGCGTGCCTAGGGGCGGGGCCGAGGAGATGGAAGATGCGGAGCTCCTACGGCTGAGGACGCCTGGGGAGAGCGTCGGGGACGTCAGGAGACGCCTGGGGAGAGCGTCGGGGACGTCAGGAGATGCATGGGGAGAGCGTCGGGGACGTCAGGAGATGCATGGGGAGAGCGTCGGGGACGTCGGGAGTTGGTGGCAGCAGCAAGGCCAGAGCTGGTAGAGGGCAGTGCGAGGTAAGCAGGGCTGACCGTGGAACCAATGCGGCCGGGATTCGCAACACTTACACCAGATATTGAGCAGAAGTAAATATACGCAAGTGAAAGACTGACGCACGTCACTTTGGCACGTTGTAAAATAGCAATTTGCATACATACATATTGACCCCTCCCCGGAACACCACTGGCCCGCCTCTTTTTTCTACGCACAAATGTACTTGCGGTCCCTGTATTAGGCGCATATGTTGCGGCTTTTAAAATACCGTTTACTCGTGCATGTGCTATTTTATGCGCACACATGGCCATTTTTGCATGCTCAGCTTTTTATATTCTATCTCATAAAGTGCATCTTGATTGTAAAAACGGATCAAGCTGGAGCTGCTATTTATATGCTTTTACAGTACTGCATTTCCCTCAGTGGGAATTTCTTCACGCCATTCTCTAAAACTATATTTATTTGCACTTAATCTAGTTTCTATGTGTGCTTTTCTCCTTTCCATTGGAAGCACATCTTTTGTGCTCCAGGTTCTAATCCGATGATCTGATTAGAGAGATCAGGCACGAAACCCTGCCAGGGTAATTCTCCCGCAGGTACACTACACTGCATTTTGCCAGGGTTTGTTTTGAGATAAAAGATCTACAGCACATGAGCTTCCTGTGGAAAAGTCACCCTCCCCCCAGCACATCTCCTTCCAAGGATGACAATATTTCCTTTGGTCTTTTTGCAGTACTTCAGTCATACACAACAGAAGCAGTGTTATATTTTTGTGTTGCTTTGAGGATTCCATTATGTGCACTTATTTATTTAATGAAAACTAAATATGACATGAGGTTTCCCTTGCCCTCCTGAGGAATCTGTAGATCCAACACTTTCAGAATGCTTCAGTGCAGGAGACAGAGTGTAACCATAGTGATAGAATGGAAATGATTCCCTTTGTCCACGGGCTTCAAAATCCAACAGGCATTATAGTTTTCAAGGTCAAAATTATATTAGGAAAAGACAAAAATTAAACAAAAAAATGTGCTGCCTTAGCCATAAAACCTAATTTGGTGTACGCATTATAAATTATTTTAAAAATGGCTCAAATGAAATTTCCAAGCATGAACTCAATGCATGGTTTCACAAAACTAATTCCCAGAGATGAACAGGACTGCAACATTTATTTTTTTTTGCTATAAAAGCTTTTCTCCGGCCGTCACAGAAAAATGGCAAAGCTATCAATTATCAGGACTTTCTCACTGAGCTACCATCAGAAGTGTAATGGCATTCTCCAACGTACTACTCTACATTTTACTACATTAAGCCAGTCTGCAAACAAATCAATTAATTGCAGAATTATTTAATGAAATAAATGCTGGAATCTGTCAGCCCACATAAAACAGAGCAGTATCTGGCTGCCCTTTGACAAGAAATTTAAAAAGAAGTGATTGTGGCAATGGTGTGGATGATTTTCATAAATAGTATGTTTTAGGAATGGACATGAAATACAAAACTATGGAAAGAGCTATAATTTGCATTGGTAAAAAAAAAAAAAAGGTTTGATTGCAGTTTCTGAATCCAGTTGATTACATGTGGGTCATTTGAATGTGCAATACAGTCATTATAAATGCGAGTGCTTTTCTGCTTGATGCTTTCATTCTGAGGAAGGTGCTCTTCTCATTAGTACCTTAGTTTAACCATGAATAGGATGCTTTAGATTAGATCAGTGTGACTGGAAATAAAGGGAGATTAAAGGTAATCAGTTAATAGGTCTGCGGGTAAGAATTGCTGTAGATTTGAATAATAATAATTTGCATACATTGCTTATAGTGCTTTGATGCAAAGGGGATACGAATTTGTGTTGCAGTTATATACTTCAGAGGCATACATGCAGACATCTCTGAGGTGGCATCAATCAGGCTGCATGGAAGCTTCCAAAAAAACATAAAAGCAGAGAAACCATTATTTTATTGTAAACTAAGGCATGAGAGGAGTTGAGGATTGCTCAGGATTTGAACAACTTTTTCCCCTCCCCCTTCTCTCTATGCCACACTTCACAAAATGATGTGAAAAGAAATTCCCGAGGACTGTATAATGTGCTTACTTACAAGTCCTTTAAGGAAGTTTTAGCGCAGATCTTTTTTTTTTTTAAAGATATTACTATTAAATTACCACTGTAATCTCTTTTTATATGAGGCTCTGATTTTAGAAACTGCTTCTCTAAAAGAAAGATGGGCAGGTGGCATTCATCTGTTGAAGACAGAGTTTTATCAGTAGCTAGGGAGAGTAATTTTATTACTGTGTCCAGCAGGATAAAGCCTGCCTTTTATGTGCAGACTTTACCCCAAATGTACAAAGCAAATGTGTGCATAAGTTTGTAACTTGTGCGGACGAATCTGCTCGCATGAGTTGCAGCCTCACCACAATTCTACCCTCTTCTCAGGGTGCATGCAAGCCCGCATGAAATTGACTTGACGAGCAAAGGTTTACATGCACTGGGCCTTGACTTGATTTTACCAAATGCTGCTTACATGCATATAACAGAGTTTTATGTGTGCAAGTCATTTTAAAATGAAGGCCATAGAGGCAATATTCAAAAGCGATTTACCTGGGGGAAAATGACTTTTTGAAAGCGGCCAGCCCTCAATGAGTGCTAAAACGACCTACCTTGTTCTACAATGTGTGGAGGTGGCCCCAGGGGCAGGGTTAGGTTGGGGAGGCAACAGCCCTCATAGTTTCATATTCACAACTACAAGTGTTGCTTTCCTCGTAAAGTTATCTAAAGGAAAACAAAGGTGCAACTGCTGGCAGTTACTTTTTCCTTGAGCAATTTTCTAAGGAAAGTATGCACATAATTTCTCTTAAAAAAAACTGGTACAAAGCCCATGGATGAAAATACCCATGGACTCTGCACCATTGCAGTTTAAAAAATTGCCCCATACTTGGAGAAGATATATTTGACAGCTGAAACCGATAATGAGTAAGCAACCATTAGTCTTGGGGGAATTCTGCGCTACTGTGGAGCGCAGAATTTGTGTAGAATTCCCTCCCTGTGCAGAAAATAGCAGAGGAGACCCCGGCATGCCGTGAATGGAGCACATCCCCCACACGTGCCGCGGGACGTGCTCCGTTCATAGTGAAGATGGAAGCTGTGTGCCTCGAATGGAGTGTGCTCCGCTCGCAGCGAAGTAGGAAGGCCCCTGTGTGCCACGAATGGAGTGTGCTCCACTCGCGGTGAAGGTGGAAGGCCCCGGTGAGAGAGAATGTGTGTGTGTGTGTGTGCATGTGTGAGAGAGGGGGAGGGGAGGGTGTGAGAGAGAGCATGGGAGATAAGAGAGCGGGGGGTGGGGGATGCTTGAGTGTAAGTTTCAGAGAGAGGCAGCCTATATGAGGGGAGGGGAGGGTGAGAGAGAGCAGGAGGGTGAGAGAGAGAGCATGGGAGGTAAGAGAGCAGGGGGGGGGATGCTTGAGTATGTGTTTCAGAGAGAGGGAGACTATATGAGGAGATTGTGAAGGAGTGTGTATGTGTGTGAGAGATTGGGAGCTCGTGTGTATGAAAAAAGGGGGGGACTGTGTGTGTGTGATGAGAGAGAAACTGTATGAGGATGTGTGTATCTTTATTAGAGAAATGGAGCATGGTGGAGAGAGGGAGGGACAGAGAGAGCCTGTGTGAGGGGCAGTACTGAGAACGGGGTCACAACTCTGGGCTTGGCATATAGAGTGGAAGGGGTTGAGGCTAGAGGTGTACAGCAAGGACAGAATGAACATTTACCCTTGGCCTTATCAGTGGAGAAGAGTGTCATTTGAAGGTGAATGCAATCTGACACTGTTTAAAATGAACCCTTGGCACTCTCGCGGGTCCCCATGATATTGAAGTGGAGGAGGCAAGCAGGGCACTGGATGACATAGAATGTGTTGGTGCTAGTGTGGGCAAAGCTGCTGGTGGAGCTGGAGGAGTCAAGAGGGCATTCATCTCGACTGCGAGCCTTTCAAGCATGCCGGTTATTTTGTCCAGTACATTCTGCTGCTGCTGCTGCTGTATCCATTGAGCCAGACCTGGAATGGCTTGTAGTGTGGTTAGTTCTGCTGGGACCATGACCTCAGCAAACTGTTCTTCAAGTGGACCATTGTGCTGTTGTGTGTTTGGTGCTGCCAGTTGGCCCACACCAACAGATAGCAGATGTATCCCAAGTGGAACAGACAGGAGCTTTGCCTTTACCAATTGTCTTCCCTGCAGGTTGAACCCTTGGGTTCATCTGGTCTGAGAAGTGTCAAGGGGGCAGTAGCAATATATGAGTCTAAATCCAGGTGAAGGTTGGAACAGGCAGCAGACAAATGAAGATCCAGGAGGTAGGCCAGAAGTCGGGGCAGGTATCAGACAAATGAAGATCTAGGAGACAGGCCAGATGTCTGGGCAGGCAGCAGACAAAGAAAGGTCAGGTTCAAAGCAGAGGGTCGAGTCTAGGAGGAAATCAGAAAGTGTTCAGAGAACAGGCTGAGGTCAATACCAGGAAGTCAAGCCTAGGGCAACAAAGTAAGACAAGGGCAAGGACTGGGACTGACCACAACACAGAGGAACCAGACTGGGCAGGGAACAAAGACCAAACCAAAGGAACACAGAAGAAAGCAGGAATCAGGAATAGGGGTAGACAATGCGAGGAGAAGCAACATGCACTGAGGAGTAGATCACCTAGGATACCTGTTGCCGAGGAAGAAATACAGGGATTAGTGGGTTTAAACAGTAGAGGTGAGTAATGTCATCCAAGGGTGACTGACGTAATTTCCCGCCTAGGAATGTATATAATGTGCATGCCTGGGTGAGCACCAAAGGCATCCACTGGCAAATCCCTGCTGTAAGTACATCTATGTGTGTAAAAAGGCAACATTCTGGTGGGAGGAAGGAGCTGGATGCTGGTAAGTTGGATGGTTGGGGGAGGCCACTGAGGACCGTGAGTTCTAACACTTTATCAAATCTACACTCTTATATTCATTATACTTGGATTCCATCTAATGTATTCTTTGTTTTAATTTAGAAACTATTTGATCTTCAGTTTTAATCTGAGAATGAACAATAATTATTACTGATAACGTACAGGCAATCCTCTTTGTCAAAGCTTTCTTGAAGCCAGAAATCGAAGTTCATAGAGAGTCCAATGATACCATTGGTGGTTTCTCAGGAAGCATTTGAACATCCAAACTTTGTAGGCAGGACAAAAAGACCATAGTTTCATAAAACTCCAACAAAGCTGTCGCACTAGATAAGGCTTCCCAGTCACTTGGCTAGGATATAGAAGTACTCTCTTTCAATTGCCTTTCCATAACCCTTGCTCCTTTCACTCCCTATAACACTGGTGAAAATCGATTATTGGACTAAGTGAGATGTCAATCACAATAAGGTCAGCTGACATAGCAACAAGACCATTTATTTATTTATTTAAAATTATGAGAAGGAAACTCAAGATGGAGTTATGAAGCAGAGTGAAGACTTCTAGTGGAGATATAGGTTTTTAGTGCACTGGAAACCCAGGGGGTTTCTTTCTGATTCTGTATCCTGAGATGTGGGAGTGACAAACCCATCCAAAATCAGCTGGGTTGATAGAACAGGCAATCTTGGCTCCAATGGGAGAGCTCAGATATGGCCCTTTCTCTTCTTACCTATACACTGACTCCACAAACAGAAGCCACCTCCCAAAGGAAAGGAAAGGCTCTAGAAGACGATGGTACTTACAGTTTGCAAATTTCAGGAAATCCCATTGGTTCATTCTAATTCCTGTTACTTTGAAATATTTTCTAAAGTGCACACACACCTTTAGTGTGTGGCCTTGGCTGTGTGTCAGTAGCTGCATGCTGCAGGTGCAGTTCTTTTATGTTCCTTGTCCAATCTTGATGACATGGAGTTGGGGATGGAGGCCACACATCCTTCCCCTTCCACTGGCATCCAGGGAAATGCACCAATCTCATATGGCTTCCTTGACTTCCCAGAGCTGGCAAACACTCTGCCCCTATTGAGCGTGATAGTAGTTTGCATTTTTTTATTTGACCTACAGCATAGTCCTTATGGATTGACCTAAGGGATTGTCTTGATTAGTTATATAGGGTGGCTGCTCATTTCTGAGGTTCTGCTTTCTGCACAGTTAAGATGAGAGAACTGTAGCTTCAGTAAAAGTTGGAATTTAATGTATGCTTCTATTATGCTGCAGCTGTTAACTCAATATGAAATTGGGATGCAAGATAGTTTTGAAAAAAAAATGGTGCATTTCTCTACCAGTATTTTCTATGTTTATAAATGAGAATTGCAAATTTTATGATGCCAATTTAAAAGGAAAATTGGCTTAGTGTACTCAAATAAAGAAGATTTTATTTATTTTGATATTTATTGTTTTCTTCTGCTGTCAAATTCAGGGTGGAAAAGTGGGGTAAGGTAATAATTGGTGCATATAGTATGTAAGGAAGAGCTAAAAAGATTTTCCAAAACAGATTAATAATGCTGCTTTGCAAGCTAGCACCTTCTCTGCTCTGCCTTGCCCCTCCTTTCCATATACAAGCGTTTCTTTCTATGTAGATGTATACAAAGCAGTGTATTACACTTTGCTTGGGAACAGATTGAAGTCACTCTTGGTTTGGGGTCACGGGGTAGATTGGCTATTATCTCTTCTCACAAATTTACTTCTAATGTTCTTCTTTATATTTGTATTCCCCTAAAGAGAAAATGTAACAATGAGGGAAGCACCTCAGCGATGAGTCCTGAGGCCAGTTCTGTTCAATAATTTTCATAAACATAGAGGGATTAGTAGGAAAGGTTTGCCTTTTGCAGATGATACTAAGATATTTTATTATTAAAACTATAACCCGCTGACTTACAAATCATCAACCCTCAGAAGAAAATAGAACAATTTTATGAGTACTGTCATTGAGTGTGAGCCCGTTGCTCTGGCGTGATGATGCAGCCTAGCAGGCGAACCCACTTGGCCCACCCCAACAACAGGTGGACACACTCTACTGGGACGAGGTCTGGGCTTCACTTATACCAGCCCTGTTTCCCACAGATTGAGTCCTTGGGACCCAGGAGCCGACAGGGCTTAGGTGAGGGTCCTGTGCAGATCAGACAGGCAAGGATCAGTTGCAAGCCAAGGTTTGGGCAGGCAGCAAACAACTGGTATCTGAGTCTAGGCAGAGGTCAGGGCTGGCAGATAGCAAGCATTGCCAAGGTCCAGGCAGTAGTCAGGGCAGGCAGATAGCAAGAATTGTAGCCAAATCCAAGGCCAAGGTCAGAACCAGAAAACATAAGAACATAAGATATGCCATACCGGGTGAGGTCAAGGGCCCATCAAGCTCAGTATTAGAGATGTGAATCGGAACCGGATTCCGGTTCCGATTCACATGTGGATTTTTTTTCATCAGGCCCGATCGCGGTTTTGTTTATCGGCTGCGCCCGAGCCGATAAACAAAAAACCCACCCCGACCCTTTAAAACTAATACCTTAGCTTCCCCCACCCGCCTGACCCCCAAAAAACTTTTTACAGGTACCTGGTGGTCCAGTGGGGGTCCCTGGAGCGATCTCCCGCTTCCGGGCCGTCGGCTGCACTAATCAAAATGGCGCCAATGGCCCTTTGCCCTTACCATGTGACAGGGTATCCGTGCCATTGGCCGGACCCTGTCACATGGTAGGAGCACTGGATGGCCCGCGCCTTTGCCCTTACTATTGTCACAGGGGCTACCGGTGCCATTGGTCAGCCCCTGTCACATGGTAGGAGCACAAGATGGCGCCTGGAACACAGGTTGGTGCAGCTGGAGGGGTTACGATGGGTGCAGGAGCTGTAAGCCGCACCTGTAAAGCATCCATATGTAGAACAAGTCCTTAAAGCTATCCAGCTATCTGGTTGAGTTGCTCTTGCTGCTTCTGCTGGACTCAATGGACCATTCCAGGTATGGCCTGTGCTGAGGGTGGGACCACCGAGATCATGACCTCAGCTATCATGGAATGTGAGCCCTTGGCTGTGGCATGATTGACTCAGCCTAGCAGGCAAACCCACTAGGTCCATGCCGATAAGCAGGTTGGACACGCTCTACTCAGAGGAAATCAGGGCTTTACATATACCAGACGTGTTTCCCTACAGATTGCGTTCCAGGGGCCAGCAGGGTTTAGGCAAGAGGTGGGTAGCAAGTAGTATCAAGGTTCAGGCAGTGGTCAGGGATGGCAGATTCAAGCAGCATCAAGGTCCAGGCCATGACCCGAACAGGCAAATAGCAAGAATCATAGAATCCAATACTGAAGTCAGAACCAGAAGAGAGATAGAGATGAGCAAGACACAGACAGACAAGGGCAGGACAGGAACAGGGCAAGGTTGGAGCAAGGTAGGATAAGGCAAGGCCAGGAGCAGGAATGGGCAAAGCAGAAACTGGAACAGACAGGCAGGAACTGAGACAGGCAGGAAATGGAACATTTACTTATGTTGTTTTATAAAAATTTCCAAACTGTCATTTTCCAAAATACTTGAATGCTGTTCATCTATACTTACCTCTCAATAAGCCACATCACCTCACAACATGACCCAACATAGGCCCATGTTTCGGCGACTCACTCGCCTGCATCACTGAAAATGCAAACAGCAGAATTACCATTTCAAATTCAATCCCACAAAAATCAACTTAACAAAATGAATGAAACATGGCGGCCCCCCAAAATAAAATGCACATGTACGTTACAACACATGATGTCTCATTCATTGATGGCTTGACGCTCAACCACATAATCAATCAAACCCATCCATTTAAACATACCACTAACCAATCACACATCATGATGCAAAATGCAAATGACCATTCCAGAGCTGCCCAATCATATTATGTCCATGAAAGATCAACAGCAAGCATCCCAGTACATCCACTAAGATCAAATGCATGTATAGAATTTAACTTGTAAATCCATTGCTATTCTCTATATATTAAAAGAGCATCTAAATTACCCTCTCACCTGTCCAAGGTCATCTTTTCTAAAATTGAAAAAGAAAAATTGACAAATGAATGTTGAGACATACAGGGCCAGAGTTTAGTAGTTACGCGCAGGTGTAGATTTGTGCGTGCAACCTGGCGGGCACAAATCTATGCCCAATTTTATAACATGCGTGCGCAGCTGCGCACGCATGTTATAAAATCTGGGATCGGTGCATGCAAGGGGATGCACACTTGTTCACCTTGCACGTGCCGAGCCCTAGGGGAGCCCTGATGGCTTTCCCTGTTCCCTCCGAGGCCACTCCGAAATCGGAGCTGCCTCAGAGGGAACTTTCCTTCCTTCCCCCCCACCTTCCCCTACCTAACCCGCCCCCCAGCCCTACCTAAACTCCCCCCTAACATTTGTTGTTCAAGTTGTGCCTGCCAGAGGCCTCGGTCCTGCCCCCGCCCATGGACCTCCCCACCCCGCCCACTCCCCGCCCCTTTTTTCAAACCCCAGGACATATGAGCGTCCTGGGGCTTGTGCGCATCGCCGGACCTATGCAAAATATGCTTGGCGCATGCAGGAGCGGGTACTCATGGTTACGCGTGTAATATATGCATGTAACCCTTTTAAAATCCGCCCCACAGTGCGCAATTAAAGGTGCTTCAATCCGTTGTCTCATAATAGAGCTATAATGATCTGTCATCCTAGTCCTCAAAACTCTTCTGGTTTTCTCAACATAAATAAGCAGACAAGTGTTCCATAAGATTTAAACAACCTCACACGAAGCACAAGTAATCTGAGAAGTAAGTCTATACTTAGAAAGTTGAACCAAAGGTATCACATCCTCATCAAAGGACTGTGCACATACAGCTTAGGACTTATGAACAGGGATATGCATTTCTTAAAACAAATGGGTCAAATGTAATGAATGAGTCCATTTTTGTTTCATTCATGGACCCTGAAAACAAATGGAGGGTGCCCATGAGTTTAAACAAAAAGGTTTGTCTCTTGTTTTATTTTTAAGTCTCTGGCTCATTCAAGTCTATGGCTATATGGAGCAAACAAACAGGTGCAGGATCTTACTGGTAACTATAACAATCAACTCTTGCCTATGTAACACTATAGCCTTTTGAGAGTCAAGTTGGGAAAAGTTGGCAACAAGACCAGACGGAAGACAAATCATAGTGAAACATCTTTTTAATCAGCCTAAATCTACTATCTGGATAAAGTGATGCTGGCTTCATCCCGCTGAAAGACCTGAGCATGTGCAAGAAACTCTATTTGCTCTCTTGCATTTTGCAGAGAAGGATCTATTTTTAGAAGTTCTCTGAGAGTTTAAAAAAGTAGGCTTTGTAAATGGCAAAGAGCTTTCTATGATCTTTGCTGCAGTCAGTAGTCTCTCACTCATTGTGACAGAAACAGAGAGGTAGCAACACTGTTTTCTGTGTTCACTGTGGGCAGAGTAGGAGTGGAATGAAGATTGAAGCAGGGTGACTGGCAAAGTAGTGCAGTGAGCTTTACTGCAGGCAAATTGAAGAGAAGCACAGCCTTGCAACCTTCTTGGTTCTACTTCCAACAGTTTATTTTTCTATGTGCAAAAGAAGTCAGCAGTACACACACAAACACTGTATATGTATCTGGTGTGGTTAACAGAGATATTTTTTCTCACTAGATTGGTAGTGTGAGTGGTGGTCTTATATCAATAAATTATTTTATGATATAAAACCCAAAGTAGGCACTTGAAATTCCAAAGGGGAAAGCTGACAGTTGCTCAGCAGCTTATGGTTTGGAGGGAGGTACCGTCAAAGGATATTAATGAAGCATTAGAGTTAGGGCATCTCAACAGAGAGGTTCCAATAATAAGAAAAGTAATCCAAATGCCTTTAAGTAAAGAATCACCTGAACTAAAAGATTCCAAATTGTCCCTGACAATTGAAAAACAGAATGTTAATACAAACAAAAAACACACTTTGAAATATTTGTATGCTAATGCCAGAAGTCTAAGCAGTAAGATGAGAGAGTTAGAGTACACAGCAGTGAATGATGACAATGACTTAATTGGCATCTCAGCGACATGGTGGAAGGAGGATAACCAATGGGATAGTGCTATACTAGGGTACAAATTATATCACATGATAGAGAGGAGCAACTTGGTGGCGAGGTGGCGCTTTATGTCTGGAATGACATAGAGTCCAACAGGATAAACATCCTGCAAGAGACTAAATGCCCAATCACATTTTTAAGGGTAGAATTCCCTTGTGTGTTGGCTAAGAGTATAGCAATAGGAGTATACTAATGTCCATCTGGCCAAAATAATGAGACAGACAGTGAAATGCTAAGAGAAAATAGGGAAGCTAACCAAACTGGTAGTGCAGTAATAATGGGAGATTTCAATTACCAACCTAATATAAACAGAGTCCAAAAAATTTACCCAAAAGAGTAAATAATCCCAAAAAAATGAGGGAATTTTGATGAGGTTCATAGAAACATAGAAATGACGGCAGAAGAAGACCAGACGGCCCATCCAGTCTGCCCAGCAAACTTCGCACTTTAGTTTTGTTTTTTTTTCTCATACTTATCTGTTTCTCTTGGCTCTTAGTAACCTTTTAGTTCTATTTCCCTTCCACCCCCACCATTAATGTAGAGAGCAGTGTTGGAACTGCATCTAAGTGAAATATCTAGCTTAATTAGTTAGGGGTAGTAACTGCCGCAATAAGCAAGCTACACCCATGCTTATTTGTTTTCATGAAGGTTCTCATCAACCTTGCCAGTCGTGTTCAGTATGCTCTGTTTCTATTGGTCTTTTGGATCTTTGCAAGCTACATTGGACAAAATATCCGGCTCAAATATACTACCACATGCACATCGACAATGTTTATCTATTTGATTAAATGTCCTTGTGATCTGCTATATATTGGCAAAACTAAACAGATGTTGAAAACCCATATGATTGAACATCGATTTAATATTAAACATACTTGTGCAGATGAACTCTTGGTATCCCATTGAATTCAGTTTGGCCATTGTTTTGAAGATTTGCTTTTTTGTGCCATTGATTGTGTTAAAGGACACAGGTGTGGAGGGAATTGTGAGTTACAATTGCTGAGACTTGAACAACGTTGGATCTACAGGCTAAACATTGTAGCTCTGGGTGGCCTTAATGCTGATCTCAATTTGCATGCTTTTTTAGGTTAAAATTCTGAATTACTGCTATTTGGGATGATGGTCCTATATATACATTTTTCATAATTTTTGATTACTGAGTTATAGTAAGAGATTTTTCATTTTTTATTTATTTTGTTTTTTCTTATTATTATATTTTTTCTCTTTCTGTTTTGAATTGATATGAATCAGGACTTGCAACTATGTAGACATGGACAGTTTTGATAGTATATGTCATCATCATTAATTTTGGATATTTATTTTCAGTTTGACAGCTTTACTCATATTTGTAGGATCTCTGTTGACGTCATTGCTTTACGCTGACGTCCATTACGGTTAAAAGGATGGCTTACGTTTCAAGCTTCCGGTTCCACTTCCTATGAGATGACAACTGAGATGCTGAGTCCTGTTCAAAATGGTAGCCATTTGCAAGATAAGAACTTTCTATTAATTGTTTTTTAAATTTTTTGAACTGTTTTATTATTATATTTACAGGTAACAGTCTTATTATGATAAGAAAGTTTAATGTGCCCCTGAGGAAGTGAAGTGATTGTAAAACATCAGCCGTCTTGGGCTGTTTTTTCAGTGTTTCACTAAGGGCTGTTATTATTATATATACTCTTTGGACTGTGGGATTACAAAATCTAACATTAAAAATTAAAAACTAAATAAAAATATGTACATTGTGAAAACTGGACAATTAAGAAAAGAATAATAAAGGTTTTTTGCCTCCTTTTTTCTAAAAATTTAATCAATGAGGTGAATGATAGAGAAGACCGGTTGGTTTCTTGTATTCACAACATCTGGCTTGCTGACACCTTCATTTAGGCTTTACCATTGTTGAATGAAGTGAATTTTTGGTTTCCATCGTTCTTTTGATATTTCAATTAACCTAATATTGACTAGATAAATGTAACATCAGGAAATGCTAGAGAAATAGTTCCTTGATGGGATAAATGACAGTTTTATGGAGCAATTGTTTCAGGAACCTACAAGAGAGGGAGCGATTTTAGATCTAATTCTCAGTGGAGACCAGGATCTGGTGAGAGAAGTAACAGAGCTGATTGACAGAAGTGATCATAACATGATCAAATTTGAATTAATGACAGGAAGGGGGACAGTAAGTAAATACATGGCTCTAGGACTAAATTTTCAAAAGGGAAACTTTAACAAAATTAGGAAAATAGTTAAAAAAAAAAGAACTGAAAGGTGCAGATACAAAGGTAAAGAGTGTGCAAAAGGTGTGGACATTGTTTAAAAGTACCATTTAGAAGTGCAGTCCATAGTATATTCCATGCATTAAGAAAGGTGGAAGGAAGGCCAAACGATGGCCGGCATGGTTAAAAAGTGAGATGAAAGGGGCTATTTTAGCCAAAAGATCTTAATTCAAATTAGAAAGAAGGATCCATCAGAGGAAAACAGGATAAAGCATAAGCATTGGCAAATTAATTGTAAGACATTGATGAGACAGGCTAAGAAAGAATTTAAAAAGAAGATAGCCATAGAGGCAAAAACTCATATTAAAAACTTTTGAAAATATATCCAAAGAAGAAAGCCTATGAGGGAGTCGGTTGTTCCGTTAGATGACTGAGGGGTTAAAGGGTCACTTAGAGAAGATAAGGCCATCGCGGAAAGAATAAATGATTTCTTTGCTTTGGTGTTTACTGAAGAGGATGTTGGGGAGGTACCCGTACTGGAGAAGGTTTTCATGGGTAATGATTCAGAAGGACTGAATCAAATCACGGTGACCTAGAAGATGTGTAGACCTGATTGACAAACTGAAGAGTAGTAAATCACCTGGACCGGATGGTATACACCCCACAGTTCTGAAGGAACTAAAAAATGAAATTTCAGACCTATTAGTAAAAACTTGTAACCTATCATTAAAATCATCCATTGTACCTGAAGACTGGAGGATAGCTAATGTAACCCCCAATATTTAAAAAGGGCTCCAGGAGCGATCTGGAAAACTACAGACCAGTTAGCCTGACTTCAGTGCCAGGAAAAATAGTGGAAAGTGTTCTAAACATCAAAATCACAGAACATATAGAAAGATATGGTTTAATGGAACAAAGTCAGCATGGCTTTACCCAAGGCAAGTCTTGCCTCACAAATCTGCTTCACTTTTTTGAAGGAGTTAATAAACATGTGGATAAAGGTGAACCGGTAGATGTAGTATACTTGGATTTTCAGAAGGCGTTTGACAAAGTTCCTCATGAGAGGCTTCTAGGAAAAGTAAAAAGTCATGGGATAGGTGGCGATATCCTTTTGTGGATTGCAAACTGGCTAAAAGACAGGAAACAGAGTAGGATTAAATGGACAATTTTCTCAGTGGAAGGGAGTGGGCAGTGGAGTGCCTCAGGGATCTGTACTGGGACCCTTACTTTTCAATATATTTATAAATGATCTGGAAAGAAATACGACGAGTGAGATAATCAAATTTGCAGATGATACAAAATTGTTCAGAGTAGTTAAATCACAAGCAGATTGTGATAAATTGCAGGAGGACCTTGTGAGATTGGAAGATTGGGCATCCAAATGGCAGATGAAATTTAATTTGGACAAGTGCAAGGTGATGCATATAGGGAAAAATAACCTTTGCTGTGCTTACACGATGTTGGGTTCCACATTAGGATTTACCACCCAGGATAGTGATCTAGGTGTCATAGTGGATAACACATTGAAATTGGCGGCTCAGTGTGCTGTGGTGATCAACAAAGCAAACAGAATGTTAGGAATTATTAGGAAGAGAATGGTGAATAAAATGATGGATGTCATAATGCCTCTATATCGCTCCATGGTGAGATCGCACCTTGAATACTAGGTGCAGTTCTCATTGCCGCTTGTAAAAAAATAAGATATAGTTGCACTGGAGAAAGTACAGAGAAGGGTGACCAAAACAATAAAGGGGATGTAATGGGTCCCCTAAGAGGCGAGGCTACAGAGGTTAAGGCTGTTCAGTTGGAGAAGAGATGACTGAGGTGGGATGTGATAGAGGTCTTCAAAATCATGAAAGAACTTGAATGGATAAAGATGAATTGGTTATTTACTCTTTCAAATAATACAAGGTCTAGGGGTCACTCCATGAAGTTAGAAAGTAGCTCATTAAAAAAAAATCTGAGAAAATTCTTTTTCACTCAAAGCATAATTAAGCTCTGGAATTCATTGTGAGGGATGTGGTTACAGTAGTTAATGTAGCTGGGTTTAAAAAAGGTTTGGATACGTTCATAGAGCAGACGTCCATAAACTGCTATTTATCAATAAGGATTAGTAGCCTGGAATCTATTCATTTAATGTTTGAGTACTTGCCAGATACTTGTGACTTGGTTGGCAACTATTGGACAGAGGATACCTGGCTTCATAGATCTTTGGTCTGACCCAGTATGGCATATCTTATGTTCTTATGTTCATCATACCACTGTCAGGAAAGGGTAGATAAGAAAATGACAAGGGCAGTGGATTTCCTGCAGAACCAGCTCAAGCTGAGAGAGGTGCAAGCAGTACTCATAGCAGTGAGAAAAAGGGAAGTTCTGCCTTTACACTTAATAGAGACTTTTTTTTAGTAGCAGAATGCTAGGAATGGAAGCCAGCTCAAATCAGAAGACATTGAAATTTTGAGAGCATGTGCCACTGCCACCTGATTCTCTCCTTCTTGTTTTGGAGCAGGGGTAAAAGGCAGGAGACCCATCTGAGGCATCATTAGCTATTGAAGGTAGTATTTTCAATAATTGATCCTGAAGAAAAATCTGATCTAAGATTACCTGAATCAGAAATTGAAGAGCTAATAGTTGAAGAATATTTTGGAGGTTTAGTCAGTAGCATCTGTTAGGTTCTGTGTGTTTAGAATTAGTGGGCCCTTGGGCCATGGCAAGAGCTGACTCCACCCACCAGGAGGAGCCCTGTGGGGACTCACCATGACAGGCGGGGTCTCAGCAGTGATGGACACCAGAGGCAGTAGTTTATTATACAGCAAGATAACCCAAGGAGCAGGTTAATAGACTCAGTCCAGAATAGATGACCTGTAAGCTGGTCTCTCCGGTAGTGGCCCACAGCGTGGGGTAAGCCAGGGAATACTTCCTCTAGATTAAGCTTGTGTAGGTTGTCTGGGTAGTGGTCCACAGTGCAGGGTAACCCGGGGAATACCTTCTCTTGTACAGACTTATGCAGGCTGTCTCCAGTAGTGGTCCGCAGAGCACGGTAGGCCGGAGGTTGGTGGTAGATGTTTGCCCAAGACAGTGTGGATCCAGTAGTGGTCTGCAGAGGAGGGTAACCCAAGAATCCACACAGAGAAGAAGGAGGAAGTTGTAGAGCAGATCCAGTACTCACTCTGAACAGAGTAGCCAGCTATAGTGCTAGGCACCATGGAGACCTGAGGTACCGGAGCACTGAAGGGTCGTCTGTGGAAATAGGAAGAGACTCACTGGGTTAGAGAAGTGAGGCAAGTAGAGATGTCTCTCTGAGGAGTGGATAGCCCTGAGTGCGGCAAGGCCCCCGAGGAGCGGGTACCTAGGTCACTCAGGCAGGAGCGCAGGAACAGCGAAAAAAAGTTCCAGAATGACGGAATTGAGCAGGACAGGAATCCTTGCTAACTCGAAAGTATGCTGGCCCAATAAGATTATATATACATAGGCAGTAATGTCATGCGGTGGGGATGCCCCCGAGGTTACCGCCATGACGTGGTTAAGACAGGTGTGTGTGCACGCGTGCGTGCCCTAGGTCACCCCAGAAGTAAGATGCTTGTCGGGAGCGCCAGCACTGTCCCGGGAACCCAATGGAGGGCGGCGTGCAGAAGGCGAGGCAGCCATCCTCCCTAGACTTGGAGCTGCAGGGCAAAAAGAGGTGAGCAGCAAAGGTCACAGCAGTCTGTGCCTGACGGGCGCTACAGAACCCCCCTCCCAGGGGGGTTCGGCTTTCTAGGATGAGTGAGATGGAACTGATGTATCATGTCTTTGTCAAGTATGTTGACAGCAGGTTCCCAGCTGTTCTCCTCAGGTCCATATCCCTCCCAAGAAACGAGATATTCCCTCTGCTTTCCTCTTTTATGTACATCCAACTTGTCATCAACTTTGTATGCAATATCTTCTTCAGCATCAAGAGGTTGAGGATCAGGAGACTTGCGAGAGAACTCCGAGAGGTTGAGTGGTTTCAAGAGTGAAATGTGGAAAGCGTTGTGTATTTTCATCGAGGGAGGCAACTTCAAGCTATAAGTTAAGTATCCCAGGCAGTGAAGGACAGTGAAGGGTCCAATGTATCGTGGAGCAAATCTTATAGAAGGCAGCTGGAGCTGAATATATTTGGTACTGAGCCATACCTTGTCTCCTGGCTGAAATTGGGGAGCTGCTTGATGATGAGCCTCATAACACTTTTGGGCTCGTTGTCCTGCTTTATGTAAAAGATCCTTAGTTCAATACCAGAGTTGATGGATCTCATCCACAGTAGCTTGAGCTGCTGGTGACGTACCCAACAATGGTATAGGAAGTGGTGGAAGTGGTTGACGACCATAAACAATCTGAAATGGAGTAGATCCAGTAGCAGACGCCGGATGCGAGTTCAAGGCAAACTCAACCCAAGGTAGTAACTCCGCCCAATCATTCTGCCTAGAGTTGACATAGGCAAGATGAACTGTTTGAGCGTTCTGTTCATTCTCTCCATTTGACCATTAGATTGGGGGTGATATGCTAAAGTCAGATCTAATGAGATGTCAAATTTATGACACAGCGCTCTCCAGAACTTGCCGGTGAACTGAACACCTCTGTCCAACATGATGTGTTTAGGCATGCCATGCAGGCAGAAAATATGCCATACAAACGGTTTTGCAAGTTCTGGGGCAAATGGTAGTCCGGGTAGAGCCAAGAAGTTCACCATTTTTGAGAAGTAGTCCACAGGGACCCTTATAGTATTGTTCCCATTAGATGGTGGTAAGTCGATGATGAAGTCGTTCGCAATGTGCGTCCATGGTTCATCTGGAATAGGTAACAGCTGGAGAAGACCCCAAGGACGACCGGCAGGAGGTTTTTGCATAGCGTAGGTAGTGCAGGACTCCACGTACGCTTGAATGTCCTTTTTCATAGATGGCCACCAATAGTATTGCTTCAGTGTAGTGAGAGTATGGGCCTGTCCTGGATGACCCGCTAACCGTGAGTCATGCGCCCAATTCAACATGACTTCTTCCTTAGTGTTTGAGGAACTATAGTTTTGCCAGTGGGAACTGAATGGGTAGTAGCCATAACTATCTTCTCAGAGTTAATGATGTGGCGTGGTGCGTCTGGAACATCTTCAGGTGTAAAAGAGCGTGAAAGAGCATCTGCCTGGACATTCTTTTCAGCGGGACGATATTTTAGCAGGAAATCGAACTGGTTAAAGAATAGTGACCATCAAGCTTGGCGGTGGTTAAGTCTTTGTGCATGGCATAGATATTCCAGGTTCTTGTGAATGAACACGGTTATCTGGTGTTGTGTACCTTCTAGCGAGGGACACCACTCCTCGAACGCAAGATTGATAGCAAGCAATTCTTTATCACTGATGCCATAATTTCTCTCCGCAGACGAAAAGCGTCTAGAGAAGAATAAGAAGGGGGCAGAACATGTGTATCACTGTGCTGACTAAGCTCGGCCCCCACGCTGACATCAGAGGCATCGACCTCCATGATGAATGGCTGATGAGGATCGGGATGACGTAGGCAGGGTTTCTTGAGGAAGGCTTTCTTGAGCACTTGAAATGCGGAGATGGCTTCTGGAGACCAGTGTGAAGGGTTAGCCCCTTTTTTAGTCATGGCAGTAAGTGGCGCTGTCAAGGTGGAGAAGTCTTTGATGAGTGTGCGATAATAATTCGTAAAGCCAAGGAAGCGGCGTAGAGCTTTAATACCGATAGGATGTGGCCAGTCTTTTATGCTTTTTGTCTTCTGGGGGTCCATTTGAAAACCCATGCTGGACACAATGTACCCAAGGAAGGGAACAGACTCTTGATGAAAGGCACACTTTTCAAGCATGGCGTATAGACGATTATCCAGTAGTCTCTGTAAGATGGTGATGACATCAGCTTGGTGGGTTTGCACATCACAGGAGAAAATAAGGATATCATAAGAACATAAGAAATTGCCATGCTGGGTCAGACCAAGGGTCCATCAAGCCAAGCATCCTGTTTCCAACAGAGGCCAAACCAGGCCACAAGAACCTGGCAATAACCCAAACACTAAGAAGATCCAATTCTACTGATTCAATTAATAGCAGTAGCTATTCCCTAAGTAAACTTGATTAATAGCCATTAATGGACTTCTCCTCCAAGAACTTATCCAAACCTTTTTTGAATCCAGCTACACTAACTGCACTAACCACATCCTCTGGCAACAAATTCCAGAGCTTTATTGTGCGTTGAGTGAAAAAGAATTTTCTCCGATTAGTCTTAAATGTGCTATTTGCTAACTTCATGGAATGCCCCCTAGTCCTTCTATTATTTGAAAGTGTAAATAACCGATTCACATCTACTCGTTCAAGACCTCTCATGATCTTAAAGACCTCTATCATATCCCCCCCTTATCTGTCTCTTCTCCAAGCTGAACAGCCCTAACCTCTTCAGCCTTTCCTTATAGGGGAGCTGTTCCATCCCCTTTATCATTTTGGTTGCCCTTCTTTGTACCTTCTCCATCGCAACTATATTGTCTAAGTATACGACCACATATTGGTATGCAGATCTCGCAAGATGTCATTCATCATATTTTGAAATACGGCTGGGGCGTTACACAGGCCAAATGGCATCACTAAATACTCGAAGTGACCATCGTGAGTATTAAAGGCCGTTTTACAGTCATCCCCTTGATGGATACAGACAAGATTGTAAGCGCCTTTTAGATCCAATTTAGTGAAAATTTTTGTGACTTGAAGCCGATCAAACAACTCAGAATACTCAGGGATACTGATCTTTGATGGGGATTTCGTTCAGACCTCTATAGTCAATGCAAGGGCAAAGAGATCCATCCTTCTTGCCGACAAAAAAGAATCTGTCTCCTTCCGGGGACTTAGAGGGTCTAATGAATCCTTTCTGCAGATTTTCTTGAATGTAGGCCGACAAGGCCTCAGTCTCTGATATGGAGAGTGGATAAACTCTTCCTCTGGGTGGCTCTGAATCAGGTTTTAAGTTGATTGCACAGTCAAAAGGTCTATACGGTGGAAGTACATCTGCTGTTTGTTTAGAAAACACGTCTTGAAAGGCTGCATACTGCGGTGTTAGACCAGGAGGAGCAGTAGCAATACCCATACATGGTAGTGGAGTTATTTTTTTTAAGCATCTGTCATGGCATTTAGGCCCCCATTGTGATAACTCCATAGAAGACCAGTTGAACTGGGGAGAGTGGTCTTGTAACCATGGTATGCCAAGCACTATGGGGTGAATAGCCTTTTTGAGAACCAGGAACATGATGGTCTCAGGATCCCATGCGTAGGCAAATAGGTTGTGTGATGAGTGAAACCTCTCCTGGCAGTGGCTCACCGTGAATGGAAGAAAGGAGCAGTGGTGTGGTTACTGGCTCAGTGGGAAGTCGTAGGTGCTCTACCAATCTCTTCACAATAAAATTCCCACCTGCACCAGACTTGACTAGTGCTTGAGTGGCAAATTCGAGAGACCCAGAGATGATGGAAACAGGGAGAGTCAGTGGAGGAGATGGTGCAGTCAGACCTAGGAAGAGTCCTCCAGCGGATCCTAGGTCTGTGTGTTTCCCGGACAGATAGGCCAGGTTTGGACTGCATGGCCGGTCTTCCCGCAATACATATGGAGGCCCATCATTTTGCGATAGCGCCTCTCTTTGGCGGTCAAGTGGCTATGGCCAAGTTGCATAGATTCGTCTTCCTCTTCAGGATTAGGTAAAGACTGGACTGGAGCTGATGGTAGGGGCCGAGAGTGGGTTTCTCCGGATATGTGCTTCTTAAGAGGTTTCACCTCAACAGAGCGTTAGCGTATACAATGATCAATAAGCCCAGCAAGTTCCATAAGTGAGCTTAAAGTATCAGGCAATTCCCATGCAGCTAGTTCATCTTTTATACGGGGATTGAGGCCAAGTAGAAAAATAGCTCTTAAGCAACCTGAATCCCAGAGGAGTTCAGAAGTCAGTGTCTTGAATTTGATCACGTAGTCCGGGAGTGGCTTGGTTCCTTGTTGGAGGTTCAGGAGTACAGAACTGGCAATGGACTGGCGAGCGGGGTCATCAAATACTGACTTGAAGATAACCAGGAACCCAGGCAAGTCATTAAGGACTGGATCATTGCATTCCTAAAGAGGTGAAGCCCAGGCCAGGGCTTTTCCATCCAACAAGGACAAAATATACGTAGTCTTGGTAGCGGCAGTTGGGAAGTAGGCCGGTTGTAAGGAGAAGTGCATGCAGCACTGGTTTAGAAAGCCCCTACACAACAGGGAATCTCCTGAGAAATGAGTGGGGGCTGGCAAAGGAACTGTAGTATGCCCGGTAACCACCGGGGGTGATGCATTCACGTCAGAAGTTGTGGAATTACTCAGTCTGGAAATCAGCTGGTTAAAGGCGGTAGCCAAGGTATCGAGAGACCTCTGTTGTTCTGTAATCAGTTGGGCCAGGCCAGGAATGGCCTGTAAGGCTGAGAACTGAGCCAGGTTCATGGAGTTAGCAATCTGTTACATTCTGTGTGTTTGGAACTAGTTAGTGGGCCCTTGGGCCATGGCAAGAGCTGACTCCACCCACAGGGAGGAGCCCTGTGGGGACTCACCATGACAGGCGGGGTCTCAGCAGTGGTGGACACTAGAGGCAGTAGTTTATTATACAACAAGATAACCCGAGGAGCAGGTTAATAGACTCAGTCCAGAGTAGATGACCTATAAACTGGTCTCTCCGGTAGTGCCCCGCAGCGTGAGGTAAGCTGGGGAATACTTCCTCTAGGTGAAGCTTGTGTAGGTTGTCCCGGTAGTGGTCCACAGCATGGGGTAACCCGGGGAATACCTTCTCTTGTAGAGACTTGTGCAGGCTATCTCCGGTAGTGCTCCGCAGAGCCGGGTAGGCCGGAAGCTGGTGGTAAATGTTTGTCCAAGACAGTGTGGATCTGGTAGTGGTCCGTAGAGCGGGGTAACCTGAGAATCCACACAGTGAAGAAGGAGGAAGTTGTAGAGAAGATCCAGTATTCACTCTGAACAAGTAGCCAGCTGTAGTGGTAGGCACCGTGGAGACCCGAGGTACCGGAGCACTGAAGAGTCATCTGTGGAAATAGGAAGAGACTCACTGGTGTTGTGTTCCGCGGCCGTGGTCGCGGCCCCCTACCTGAACCCCGATGGCGGGCCACCGCAGCAGCGTCAGGGAAGCTGCTAGTTCTGGTGCCCATCGTTTCCCGCGCCGGCGCGGGTCTCTGGGGTAGCCGCTGGGTTGGGAGCTGTCCCTGCTCCTCCCTTGTGGTGTTGGGCAGCTTTCCTCCGCGGTCTGAAATCCAAGATGGCCGCCGCCATTTTAGGCGCGAGGCCGCACCTCCTTACTAGATTTAAAGGGACCTCATCCCTTTGCTTACAGATGTTTCCAATGCACCGGACCAGGGGAAGTATAAAAAGAGACTTCCTCTGCTCATTCCTTGACTTGGCAATGTTCACTGTCAGCGTTGCTTGAGTCTGCTTGCTTCGGTGAGTCTTCTTGTGCTTCGGACCCTTGCTTCCTGGTTCCTGTCTCGTCTCAGTGATTCCTTGGTTCCTGACTTCGGATTGGCAAGCAGTGATTCTTGGTGGGTGACTTCGGACTGGCAAGCGGTGATTCCTGGTGCTTGACCTCGGACTGGTAAGCGACAACCCTCTGGCACTTGACCTTGGACTTCTTCTGGACCATCATATCCAAGGGCCCACCTAAGTCCCTAAGGGCTCCTCCTGGGGGGACTGCGGGCTTCCAGGGGTGAAGCTCCATTTGGCCCTTGCACCGACCTCACGACTCCTTGACCTCTCAAAGGTCCACCTAAGTCCCAATGGCCCGGGTCCCTACGGGCTCCTCCCGGGGGGACCGCGGGCTTCCAGTGACGAAGACGCAGTTGGCTTCTTTGATGTCACGACTCTTCCTCTGCCTCCATGGTCACCTCGGTCTCCAGTGCCGAGGGTCAGCAGGTCACATCCTCTGTTCCGCCTCACCACCTGACGGGAGAACCTAAGGATCCACCTCCTAAGGTATACCATCCTCCCATCGGCCCAAGAGTTCACAAGCCTGAGCATAACAACTGGGTTAGAGAAGTGAGGCAAGTAGAGGTGGCCCTCCAAGGAGCGTATAGCCCTGAGTGCGGCAAGGCCCCTGAGGAGTGGGTACCTAGGTCACTCAGACAGGAGTGCAGGAACAGCGAAGCAAAGTCCCAGAATGGAGGAATTGAGTAGGACAGGAATCCTTGCGAACTCGATGGTATGCTGGCCCAATGAGATTATATATACCTAGGCAGTGACATCATGCGGTGGGGATGCCCCTAAGGTTCCCGCCATGACATGGTTAAGACGGGGGTAGACGCGCACCCACACGTGCCATAGGTCATCCTCGAAGTAAGATGGCTTCCGGGATCGCCAGCACCGTTTTGGGATCACCATGGAGGGCAGCATGCAGAAACCGAGGGTGCCATCCTCCCTAGACTTGAAGCTGCAGGGCAAAAAGAGGTGAGCAGCAAAGGTCGCAGCCGTCTGCGACCGATGGGCGCAACAGCATCTGAGCCTCCAGTGAGGTGATGGGGCAATAGATTATACCGATGATGTTGAAAGCAACCCCCAGGAAGAATAGACTGTGCAGGTAGAGAGTGTGAACAATCCTGCTAGTCTTTTTCCTCATGGTTCAACCTCAACCTCAACTCCACTACTGTAGAAGCTCTCAAGGATGCAGGGTAGAGATCATGAAAGACATCTCTGGTCTGGATCTTTAAAGTGAAGGAGAATCCACATTTTAGTGTATTCACTGCAGTATGGTCATAAGTCAGTGGAAGGAAGTGGGGTATCTAACAGATGCAGGTAAGCAGCAACAACTGCAGAAGCAGCACCTGCTAGCATTGGTATGAGGGGTGGGTGTAGCCTGAGCACCCTTCCACCACTCAAAGCAGAAGCAGGAGGAAAGGTGATCCCATGGCCCTTTCCAACATCAGATGGCAGGCCAGCAGCCCTCTGCCATATGTCTGCAGCAGCAACAAACCAAAGAGGAAATGGGGTGGTGTTCCATATCACTGTCTCATGGCAAGAGTCAGGCAGCATCCAGAGTAGTAATGAGGCGCATCAGAGTAATGATTGCAATGGATGACCAGTCCCTGAAGGTGATGGAGAACCTGGGCTTTAAGCATCTTGCTGCATGTATAACCCCCAGTAACAAAGTGCCCTCCAGGACTGTATTTAGTAGGTTGGTTATCCCCAACCACCCTGTACAACCAGTGACATTGTTGCATAAAGGAACAGCTGTCTAAGACAGAGGGGAGTAGCATGGATTTCACAAGTGATATCATGACCAGAGTGAATGCTGTACATGCTTATCTTTGCCTGATGGAACACTGACGGGACCTGACCAAGTCAGGAACAGACCCAAAAAACAAAGAGGAAGACGGTCTAAAAAAGCCGTGAGGAATTAAAATAAGGAATAGCCAAAATTCCTTTAAAAATCTGTTTACAGTAATGTCCAAATGGCTATAAATAATTTTTAGTGGATTTCAACTTAGGTTTTAAACATAATCGGATATTATATGGCTTATATTTTTTACATTCAGATCATGGGGTTATTTTATTTAATTTAGAACATCAGCTGTTGTTTGAATGCATATCGCCTTCTGTCGAACTTCGGAGCCGCTCTGATTTAAATCCAAAATTTATGCTGCCAGTGGAATGCATGCTACCTTGGTAGCTGCTCTGATATTAAGAATATGAGTGCTCAATAATTGTGTTCCCAAGAGGTAATAGTGTTTTTTACTTTTTTTCATTTTATTTAATTTAATTTTTTCATTATCATCATTTTTTCTTATTAATATGAGTTTTTTTTATGTTTGCCTGTTTATGAACCTCCATGGAAAGAGCACACCCACTGAACTTGTCAATCCCATTTTGAACGAGGTACGGTTTTATATACATAATTTCATTTTTCCTTTTAAGATAGTTGCTTTTTTCATATTTTTCAATTAATTAATTATTTTTTTTATTAGGCTTGAGCGATTGAAAAGCACATCTTAAAAGTGACAATCAGTTGTTTTCAGGTAATATAAGTAATTCTGTATGTGCCTTGGCTTTGCTGAAATTTCTCTTCCTTGTATCCTCCTCTTTTCAGAACATGTTTGTACCATCCTGTATTTGCATTTTTTAATGGACATCTATTGTATTAATTACCTTACATGATTATAATTCTTTGTTTGCTTAACAGCCTCTGTCAAGTTATTTCTGTATCTGTGTGTTTTTTAATTTAAATGATTTATTTTATTATAGCCCCTGAAGCAGCCACCAATGGGCGAAACTCAGGCCTAGAGTCGGGCAATCATTTATTCAATAAACAGATTTTTTAAGCACTTTCAGCTATTCCTTATTTTAATTCCTCAAGTCAGGAGCAGGCAGCAGTTCTAGTAGGGGCCAAGCATTAGTGTCACACTAATAGTGTGCAGGTGGGCTGTGTTGCAGACCCTGGTGCTGGATAGCCATCATTCCTCGTGCAGTATTCTATCAGCCATAAGAATGACGCTGGAGGGATGGCAGTTAGACTGAAGATTTTAATAAAGAAAAAACACCAATAAAAAGTTGTGATGTGCAGGATTCTGTTACATATGTGAGACCTTCATATAATTGAGCTTTTAATGGGAATATTGAAACAGAGCCACAACACTGCTTTCCTGTCACTTATTTCCTTTTATAGCTCTAAGATTTTAATCACTGGTCTCTCTTTTTTCAATAACTGCTTTCATACAATTTTAGAAGTAAGATGGTACTTATCTCTCATTGAGGCTGGGAAAGCTGAGAACAATTCACATATCCCCATTCTTTAATACAATGTTCAGAAGAAGCCCAAAACCGGCTGTGTGTCATAGCCTTCTTCAGGAGCACGCCACCTAATTGTAGCATACATAAACTTTTGCAAAACGATATAACCCACAATTATTCATAGCAGTCTGTAACACTATTTCATTTAATACAAGCTATATTACAATTCCAACAGCAAAAATCCACAGGATAACTGCAGCTTACTCAAATTCATGCCGGGAAATATTCACAGATCTCCATAGCGGCATCTCATTACATTTGTCTTTTTTTCAAACCTGGAAATGCACCAATCATCAAAATGAATTACTATCATCCAATAGTAAGAGGTATTCAGGCAAACAACACCCAGTTAGAGATGCTGTACACAGAGCTCCTCTAATTAGACACCCCTCTAACTATAAACAGGGATATATATATATTAAATCAGTTTGAGCCAATCAACGGTCTTGTTCATCCCATGGAGAAGTACTGAGTCCAATAGACTAAAGACCTGGTTGTTCAACCAAGCATTCTCTTAATTTCAAACTTAATACCTAAGCTTTGATCTCCAGGAAGGTCCACTACTTTGTATATAATTACCCTTAAGTTATTATTTTTATTTCCTCCAAGTTCTATTTATCCTGTTCATTGTAAGACATTATTCTAAATACTGTCAATCTATTGTTGTAATGTAAACCGAAGTGATTAGTAACTTTGTTACCAGAACTTCGGTATATAAAACTGTTAAATAAAATAAATAAATAAATAGGAAAATCCATCATTTTTCTCCCACCTTTAATACAGATTGTATATCCATTCCCTGCAAAAAGGGGAAATAGTGAATCTATAATACTCCACTGAAGTTGTTCAAACAAATGCTGATGAGGTAAACAATGTTTCACCATTGGTGCTTGCTGTTTTGTTTTTTTTGTTGTTGTTGTTGTTTTTAAGCAGCTCCAAAGTTCCCACAGATGAACTTTCACCGGTCTTTTAAGCCTGCCGATGTAAAGCCAGGGACAGACACAGTGGATTATTAGGTACTACATTCCCTGGATTACAGTTAGTGTGCGATTTTAATCTGATCTCATATTTTATGATTGGATGAGTTCAAACTGGTACCAATACCGTGGTGTCACACACATCATATTGTTGACAAGGAAAATGAAACACAGCTAGAGTAACAGCTACACACACAGACGAGCAAGGTAACAATGCTTTAACAATCTGATCCCTTGTGTTAGATCCCCATGAATATGCAATCAAAGGTGGTTCAGAGAACACTGTGTGTGGAGAAAGAACATGCCATTGTCATTTTATGCTTTTAGCTATCATATTAGATATATTTGAACATTGCAATAACAAACTGTTGTGCTTACCGGCCACGGGAGACCACGGCCGGCAACCCTACCTTCAGGCCCGGGAACCCGGCCTCCCACGTCATCCTCCGCGTGGCCTCTGGCCCTCCCAGGCATGTGGGCGCAATCCGCCCTGACTCTTAAAGGGCCAGAGGCAGGAAAAACTCCAGCAGGCTTGCTGATGACATCAGGGTGTTATGACTGTCGCTGCCCGACGTCTCCACTCCACCCACCTTATCTTTTTTGCGACTCTTCCCGCGGTTGATGGACGTCTGGCTGCCACGGCGTCTACCTGCCGTCCTCTCCGGCGTGCCAGGTCTGGCTTTGGTGCTGCATCCCACCATGTTGTCCAGGTACCACAGGGCGCGCGCTGTGCGGCCCTGATTCTTATTCTCTTTTTGGCGCAAACCTCAGGGGCGTCCCCCTGTGATGACGTCACACATCCCGGATACAAAAGCCTACACTTTTTGCTAGCTAATCGAGTTACCAAGGGATCTCCTTACGGATGGGATTCGCTCTCCGTAACTAGCTACTCTGCCTCTCCAACTTTTGGACTTTATCCTAACGGGGTACCCGCTCCTCGGGGGCCTCTCTCATTTCTTTCAGGTCGCTATCAGGAACCGGTACTCGCTCCTCGAGGGCCCATGTTCCCTGACTCGCTGCCTGAACTTATCGCTTCTGCTTGGAAGAAACCGCTGCCTTCATCATCAGTGAGTTACCAACTTTATTTCCTCAGAGCTGTTCCCTGGAACTCACTCCTCGAGGGCCTGCCTCTATTCCAGCTTCTGTGTCACCTTCCGGGAGAAACTGCTGTGTGAGTAACTTTTCCATTGAGGCTTTATACCAGACTCTGTGTATGCTCCACTGTACTCACTATCTCAGTTTTCTCCACTGCAGCACAGCCATAGAGGGAATCGCTGTTCCAGTATCCTGAGGATCCCAAGCCCAGACGGGCTTCATCTCTACTCACTACTGCCACCTCTGGTGTCTTCTCAACTCTGTCTAATAAAAGATATAACTCTGTGTTGTGTGTCCCAAAGCTGAGCCTGATCTGTGGCCCCTCATGTGACTTCCCCCCATGGGCATGGTCAGCTGCCACAGGTCCAAGGGTCCACCCAAAACCTTACAAACAATAACACAGGGCTTGGGGCCTATTTAACCCTGGCCCAGCCCTTGGGACCTTGCTTCAGCAATAGGTCTTACTCTCCAGCGTGTTCATTGTCTGCTTCCAGTTTCCACGTTCCTGGTTCCTGCTCCTGCATTCCTGAGTCCTGGTCCTGTGTTCCTGATTCTTTCTCCTGGTTCCTGCATTCCTGTTCTCCACTCCTGGCTTCTGTCCTCTCCTTGCCCTCTTGCACTGATCTCCTGGCTCTGACCCTCGCTTGGCCCTTGGATTCTGCTCGTCCGTCACCTGCCTCGACCATCTGCCTGATTCTGACGCTCTCTGAATGCTGCCTGCTCTGACCTCTGGTACGTCTGGCCCCGTTTCTTCACCTCTCTCCTTGGAGGGTTATTCCCGTGTGACCCACACCTTAGGGGTGTGCATTCGTTTGCAACGTATTGGCAATCCGCAACGTATAGGGCCATATTTGTTGTATTCGTGGGGAAGCGAAACGTATCGCGATTCCCATGAATACAACGAATCTTCACCAAATTATTTGGCCGTCTAAAGGAGTGAATTTAAACAAAACCCCCACCATCCTGACCCCCAGCAAAGACTTACCAAAACTCCCTGGTGGTCCAGCGGGGGTCCAGGAGCCATCTACTGCACTCACACCGTTAGCTGCCGGTATTCAAAATGGCACCGATAGCTCCTGTGTCATAGTTAGGGCAAAGGCTATCGGCACCATTTTGATTACTGGCAGCCGACGGCCTGAGTGCAAGAGATTGCTCCCGGACCCCCACTGGACCACCAGGGACTTTTGGCAAGTCTTGGGGTGGACTCCTGACCTCCCCAAGACTTGCCAAAAGTCCCTGGTGGTCCAGCGGGGATCCGGAAGCCATCTCCTGCCCTTGGGCCGTTGGCTACCAGTATTCAAAATGGCGCCAATAGCCTTTGCCCTTACTATGTCACAGGGGCTACCAGTGCCATTGGTCAGCCCCTGTCACATGATAGGAGCACCCCCCCAAGAGCAAGTCTTGGGGGGGTCAGGAGTGTGTGTGTGTGGGGGGGCATTATTTATTTATTTTATTTAAATCTTTTTCTATACCGTCGTTAAGGTGGGTACCGTCACAACGGTTTACAGTAAGGCACATAAAAGTAATGCTAAAATCATTCAGTTTACACAGGTGCCATAAGGTTCGGTAACATAGTTAGTAATAAATGTTATTTGTTAAATGTGACACATTATGTCCATGTCATTCTATGGTAGTTTTGAGGACAAGACTCGTTTCATAATTGTAACTTATCCTTTGGTGATGATCTTTCTGTTAAAAACTACACACTTAGTGCTTACTGTTGAGTGTGTGGGTGTTCATTGTTTGTACCTTGCACTTCCCTGGGTTCTATTCTCCCTTCTCTTTTTGAAAGGCTTGTTTAAAGAGCCAGGTTTTTAGATTTTTTCTAAATGTTTTGTTTTCTCTTTGTAGTCTTAACTCCAAGGGCATGGAGTTCCATAGTATGGGTCCTGCCAAGGATAGTGCCCTTTCTCTTACTTGGGTTAGTCTTGCTGTTTTGGCTGATGTTATAGTTAAGAGTGCTTTGTTGGCTGATCTTAGGTTTCTGTTGGGGATGTGCACATGAAGGGCTGTGTTCAGCCAGTCTGAGTTTTCATTGTGTATTAATTTGTGTATGGTGCATAGTGTTTTGTACTGTATTCTTTGTTCAATGGGAAGCCCATGTAACTCAGCCAGGGTTTTGGTGATGTGTTCTTTTTTACTTTTGCCAGTTAAAACTCTTGCAGCTGTGTTTTGCAAGATTTGTAGTGGTCTTAGTGAAGTGTATGGTAAACCTAGTAGGAGGGCATTGCAATAATCCGTGCTTGCAAATATCAACACTTGTAGTACTGCTGAATAGTTGGCGGTTGTTACAAGTGGTTTAAGTCTTCTAAGGACCATGAGTTTGGCATATCCTTCCTTTACGTTTAGGGATATATGTTGTTTCAAGCTTAGTTCTGTGTCAATTATTACTCCTAGATTCTGTACTTTCTCTGCTAGTATTATATTTTTGTATTATTGAGTGTGATAGGGCTCTGTGTGATCTCCATATTTTTTTTTCATTCTAAATGTAGGAATTATGTCATCTCTATATTAATTACTAGCTCTATTTGGTTTAATAGTTGTTTGATAATATCTAGATACATGTTCTCTATGTTCAATGTTTTCTCAATTGTATCTTCAATGGGTAGTATTAATTGAATATCGTCTGCTTATATATAGTGTGTGATTCCCAGACCAGCTAGCAGGTGGCATAATGGTAGCAGGTATATGTTGAAAAGTGTAGCAGATATGACGGATCCTTGTGGTACTCCTGTTTGAAGGTCTATTTTTTCTGACATAGTCTCTTTGATTTGAACTTGAAAACATCTGTTATTTAGATATGATCTAAACCAGCTGTTTGTTTTGTTGTTTAATCCTATTTCTTCTAGTCTATTTAAAAGTATGTTGTGATTTACAGTATCAAAAGCAGCTGAGAGGTCTAGCATCACTAGGATGTAATGTTTACTGTTATCGAAACCCCTCATGATGTTGTCTGTCAGTGCAAGTAGAAGTGTCTCTGTGCTATAGTGTTTTCGAAAGCCATGTTGTGAGGGATAAAGGATGTTATTGCTCTCTAGGTATTCTGCTAGTTGCTTTTGTATAGTTTTTTCTATCAATTTTGCAATTAAGGGTAGGTTTGATACTGGTCTGTAGTTGCTCAGGTTAAGTGGGTCGCTGTTTTTCTTTTTTAAAATCAGTTTTACGATTGCTCCTTTTAGTGCGTCTGGCATGGATCCTTCTTCTAAGGATAGATAAACGATCTTTGCCAGTGTCTGTGATACAGTGTTGGCTACTTTTTTTATGTCTATGGTTGTTATTGTATCATAAGCATGTGGGGCGGGATTTAGTTTTTTTAGTATAGTTTCGATTTCTAGTTCCGATACCTCATTGAAGGTCGACCATTGTTTAACATCTCTTTTTTTCATTTTAATTTCTTGTTTCGTTGTGTTTGGGATTTCAGCTTTTAGATTCTTAATTTTGTCATTGAAAAATGTTGCAATTTCATTGCATCTATTTTCTGGCAGGTTTTGTGGAGATTCAGATGTTTCATTAGTGAGGTTTCTTACTATGGTAAATAATGTTCTTGGGTTGTTAGCATATTTTTCTATTTTAGAGATATAAACTGCTTTTTTGAATCTAGAATTACTTGTTTATAGTAAACTAGGTATTTTCTGTATTTTGTTAGGTTTTCGTTAGTTTTATTTTTTCTCCAAACTTTTTCTTTCTTTCTTAGCTGTCTCTTGATTTCCTTTATCTTTTTGTTATGCCATGGTTTTGTTTGTTTGGTATCCCTGATATTAAAACATTTGATTGGGTTTATTTCTTCAGCTAGCTTTCTGGTTGTTTGCATCCATGCTGTGGTAGCAGAGCAGCAGTTGGTGTAGTCTAATTTTGTTAGTTTTTCTTCTAACTTGTCTTTTAGGAATTCTAAGTCATACATTGGGCGATATTTAAATTTAATGGGTTCTTTTTTTTTTTCATGTGTTTGGGGTTCAATGTATTTAATCGAGGATTGTATGAGGAAGTGATCTGATCAAGGGATGGATGTGTAGATGGTTTTAATGTGTACTAAGTGACTGTGGTTAATGAATGATATATCGAGAGAGTGTCCTGCTCTGTGCGTGGGCTTGTCAGTAGAGATGTGAATCGGAACCGGAATCGGTTCCGATTCCGGTTCCGATTCACATGTGGTTTATTTATCATCAGGCCCGATTGCGGTTTTGTTTATCGGCTGAGCCCGAGCCGATAAACAAAAAACCCACCCCGACCCTTTAAAACTAATACCTTAGCTTCCCCCACCCTCCCAATCCCCCCGAAAACTTTTTGCAGGTACCTGGTGGTCCAGTGGGGGTCCCTGGAGCGATCTCCTGCTCCTGGGCTGTCGGCTGCCACGAATCAAAATGGCGCTGATGGCCCTTTGCCCTTACCATGTGACAGGGTATCCGTGCCATTGGCCGGACCCTGTCACATGGTAGGAGCACTGGATGGTAGGAGCATCTTCTGCTCCTACCATGTGACAGGGGATGACCAATGGCACCGGTAGCCCCTGTGACATAGTAAGGGCAAAGGCTATCGGGCCATTTTGATTACTGGCAGCCAATGGCCTGAGTGCAGATCGCTCCCCAGACCCCCGCTGGACCACCTGGGGCTTTTGGCAAGTCTGGGGGACCCTCCTGACCCCCACAAGACTTGCCAAAAGTCCAGCGGGGGTCCGGGAGTGACCTCCTGCACTCAGACCGTCGGCTGCCAGTATTCAAAATGGCGCCGATAGCCTTTGCCCTTACTATGTCACAGGGGCTACCGGTGCCATTGGTCAGCCCCTGTCACATGGTAGGAGCACAAGATGGCGCCGGCCATCCAGTGCTCCTACCATGTGACAGGGTCCGGCCAATGGGACGGATACCCTGTCACATGGTAAGGGCAAAGGGCCATCAGTGCCATTTTGATTAGTGGCAGCCAGCCCTCTTCACCCTGGAAATACATTCCCGTTTGTAGTCACCTGCTCCTTCTGCAGTATCCATATCTGTGCCACCAATAAGGACACCAGCAAAAGAGTCTGCTAAAGAGTCCCCCAGAGCAGGTTCTCCACTGGCATCGGCTGTACATCGCATGGTGGGCCTCCTCCCAATTGGCACTTGGACCTCTCGATCAGTGCCAGTTTGGCTTTGACAGCCACCCTGGTGTCATGCCAGCGATGCTTCAGGTGATCCTCTGCCCTAGTTATCACTGACAGACTGCTGTCATCCTTGGTGGTGCTCTCTCAGATCTTCTTCTTGATCTTTGAAGATGTCTTCTGACTGAAAAGCACATTGTGCTTCTCGCAGACCCACTGCAACAGAAGGTCCTTCTTTTCCTCCATGAAGCACACATCACTTTTCCTCCAGTTGCTGGCTGCTGGTTCCTACCTGCTTGTCACTCCCAGATAGTGATGACTGGTGTGGGCCCCTACCTATCTGAGTACCACTCCCACTCCCTGTACTTGCCCACCTGCCATGCTTATCCACTTTCCCACTCACACCTTCTCTGTCATGCTCCATTCCCTCCACACCCATGAATACCTACTCTACTCTTTCAGGAGCCTAAAAACAAAAATAGACAAAAAGACAGACAATCATAGACCAACAAAATATCAGATGCACTGTAAAGAATCACTCAAGAACACAGACAAAAGAGAAAAGGATGGGAAGCAGCAAGGGGAAAAAAAAGCAGCACAAACGACACCACTCAGGAATAGGAATGTGCAATCATTTAGGACAAATTAGGCAATTTCAACAAAATTGCCTAATTTGTCCTGGTTCGGGGAATGTGAAAACCAAACCAAATTTTCCCAAAATTTCGTGAAAATTCAGTTTTCAGGTTAGTGCACACTAATGGGAGTTAGTGCGCTCTAACGATCAAATGCTAGCGTGCACTAACCCGAAATTCGGGTCCACTGAATTATAAAGGCCTGAACCATGGGAAATATGAAATTTTCCATGGCGGGCCGAAAACAAAGCACATCTCTACTCAGCAATAGGGATATGAATCGTTTTTTGACGATTTAAAATATCGTCCGATATTTTTTAAATCGTCAAAAATCGTTAAAGAGTGCGATACAATAGAAATTCCCCCGATTTATCGTGAAAAATCGTTAATCGGGTTTGTGTCCACTAACGGGAGTTATTTGGGGGGAGGGCAAGAAAACCGGCACACCAAAACAACCCCTAAACCCACCCCGACCCTTTAAAATGAATCCCTTACCTTCCCCCACCCTCCCAAACCCCCCAAAAATGTTTTAAAATCACCTGGTGGTCCAGTGGAAGCCCCGGGACCGATCGCCCACTCTCGGGCCGTCAGCTGCCACTAATAAAAATGGTGCCGATAGCCCGATAAAAAAAAACCCACCCCAACACTTTAAAACTCACCTCTTAGCCTCCTCCACCCTCCTGACCCCCCCAAAAACATTTTAAAATTACCTGGTGGTCCAGTGGGGGCGCTGGGAGCGATCTCCCGCTCTCGGGCCGTCAGCTGCCACTAATAAAAATGGCGCCAGTGGCCCTTTGCCCTTACCATGTGACAGGGTATCCATGCCATTGGCCGGCCCCTGTCACATGGTAGGAGCACTGGATGGCCGGCGCCATTTTTAAAGATGGTGCCGGAACCGGAATGGAACCGATTCCGGTTCCGATTCACATCTCTACTCAGCAATCCCAACTGAACAAACACCACTAACTCCAACACTTACATAACCTCCAACTCCTAGTCCAGACCTTTCCTAATACTATCCAGCACTGAAAAAATGGGGTTGGAAGAAGCTGCCTTTTATTTCCCTTAAAGAAGGCGTGTCCAAGAAAACTGATGGACATCTATGCACACCAATCACACCACAGGCATGCCTAGGTCACTTTTATCTACCAACACGGAACTCTGCAGCATTTTTCAAACTAGAGCCTTTTTTACCGCTGGTTTTATCACAGTTTTCTGCATGTTGGTTTTAACAGCTATTTTGGCATGCATTTTGGGCTTACCATAGATTTTTAGCACCAGTTTGATTTGTATCCATTAGTTTACTGCATTGAGTGGGGCTGCAGGTTTTTAACATGAAAAATTAAAGCTAAACTTTTTGCCGGTTTTGGTGCAGATACATCCTCCAGAATTGAACACAGCATTTTTGATAAGGCCTCAGTAACTACCTGTGCAGAGGCTCTCCCTATCCTTTTGATGTTCTCTCTATCCTCGCTTGGACCACTGCTTTATTGCACTATTTCGCTACCATGAGATCATCAACACTGTCACCTCCAAGGTCTCTCGCATTGCTAATGGACACCAGGTTCTCACCTCTGGTTTTCTGTTTCCAGATGCCAAACAATAAACCACTCTTTAAGCCTCTGGCATATCAAGGGTGGAGAGGCGGGGGCGGACTGCTCTAGGCTGAAAATGATTTTTTGTTTTTTTCGGTCATAAACTGCAGAAAGCGTTATGACAGACAGTCAAAAATATTACAGCTTAATTCACCTCAAGCAGGGAACAAGCAGAAGATAAATTCTGAAACCGGAGACCACAGAAATTAATATAAACATAGATCTCTATGGCTGTTACTAAAGCTTACCTCCACTCTTCTCAGTTCTTCCACCCCAGGAGCCAACTTTCCTTAGTATGCTACTGCTTCAAGCTCTTAGATAATCATTTATCATTCTGTGTACTTCTTCAGGGGTGTCCATTCTGTTGCATATCTTTGTATCATCAATAAAGAAGCAAACTTTTCTTTTTAACCTGCACACAATATCCCTCACAAAGATGTTGATCAGAACTGGATCGATGACCGATCCCTGAGGCATTGCACTAATCATCTTTCTTTCCTCTCTGTGAATTCCATTTACCATTAACATCTGCTATCACCCAACCAGTTTCTTTCTTTTTTTTTAATTTTATTTTTATGCAATTTCAAACATAACTTTTCAAGAATATCTTGTACAAAAATGTGAGGTATACAAAATATAACAAGGTATATTTAACATATTTCTTAACCAAGAAAAGAAAATTTAAGTACCTCACATATTATAGTAGGAAATAGAAGGGAGACAAGAGCAAAAATGAGAGAATACAGAACCATGAAATAAAGAAAAATGAATGCTGAGAGAAATTATGCCAGTTACATTTTATTAGACAGACTATTATAGCTAATACGGAGGTGAGTCTAGAAATGCCTGAAGTTGGGATGGGTCAAAAAAAATATAATTAACATTAGAATATCTAATAAAGAATTTACAAGGGTATCGCAGAACAAATTGACCTCCCTTAGCAAGAACCTCAGAACAAAAAGAAAGAAATTTCTTATGACGAAGTTGGGTATCCCTGGTGAGATATCCATACCTTTTCACCGTAAAATAACAAAGATCAATTACGAAAGAAAAAATGTAAAACATTATTATGGTCAGAAGAAAAAGTAAATGTCACTAAGAGAGTCCCACGATGTGAAATCTCTATTGATTGAGAATTTTCAAGAAAATTTGTCAAATCCATAGAAGCTTCTAATGACAAATTGCCTCCAGGAACTTCTTCGGCTTCAGATTGAGGCAAATAAAAAGCCTTAGTTATTACAGGCATGATGTTACGGTTGTGGACCCTTGGGCCAGTTGGGACAGAGGATGGTGTGCTATGGATGACCACAGCAAGCGTCCCAGCCGGGAGGCGGTGCGGAAGAGGGTCAGGGAAGGTTTCGTCACTGGAAGTCTGAGGGCCCCCTCGGACTAGGTGGAGTCCTATGCGACCAAGGAACCCTAGGCAGTGGCTGAAGAGACGGACGACGGTTGGGTCCGGGCGGCTGGAGAGTCTTCACCCGGGAAGCCGGTACTTCCCCAGGAGGAGCCCGTAGGAGTCCGGCTGCTGGGACTTAGGAGATTCACTCCTACGTAGCAACCCTCACCAACCCCCTCACCCCCAAAGTTACTGAAGACGACACCAGCACGAAATGCGAAGAACTTGCTCTTTTCTTCCACAATAAAATCGCCATCATACTCCTCCGTTTTCCCTCTACAACCCCCCAAACCCCCCACTCGGGCCGTGGGCTGCCACTAATAAAAATGACGCCGATGGCCCTTTGCCCTTACCATGTGACAGGGTATCCATGCCATTGGCTGGCTCCTGTCACATGGTAGGAGTAATGGATGGCCAGCGCCATCTTTAAAAATGGCACGGCCATCCAGTGCTCCTACCATGTGACAGGGGCCGGCCAATGGCACGGATACCCTGTCACATGGTAAGGGCAAAGGGCCATCGGTGCCATTTTGATTAGTGGCAGCCGATGGCCCGAGAGCGGGAGATCGCTCCCGGGACTCCCACTGGACCACCAGGTACTTATAAAAGGTTTTGGGGGGGTTTGGGAGGGTGGGCGAAGCTAAGGGATCAGTTTTAAAGGGTCGGGGTGGGTTTAGGGATTGTTTTAGTGTGCCATTTTTCCCTGCCCTCCCCCAAAATGATAAGAGAACCCCACGAACAATTTTGTGTGGTTTTCCTATCGGTTTCGGGGAGCCCCCGATTTCTGACGATTTTGAAAATATCGTACGATATTTTCAATCGTCAGAAGCATGATTCACATCCCTACTATTTAATAACACCTGTTACTCCAGGAACTGAGGATCCCGCTGGGTGGAGAGGTGAGGGAGAGTCTCTGACACCCTTGGAGGAGGTATCACTGAGCCCTGATCTGAGGCAGCCACCAGAGCAGAGAGGCGAGGGAGGAGACATGAGAGTTGACCCAGGAAATGTTTTGGTTTCCGAGGTCCCCCACGGTCCCGAAGGGGGTGCTGGTACTGAGATGCCGAGGATGTCAACGCCATTGATTCGAGCCCTGAGGTGGAGCCCGTGGTGAGAGGAGTGCGGAACCCAGGAGAGCTACAGAGGCTGGAACACCTAATCGAAGGCAACACTGTGGATCTTACAATAGGTCCTGGAGCAGGTATGGGAGAGAGCAGTGAAAGCAGTGGAGCAGGAGCCGACCCCTCCCCCCCCCCTCCCCTCAGTAGTGACCCTAGATGGACTCTAGGATTTGGTCGTGGGATTTAGATCGGAGATGAAAATTGCCTGTTATGAATTAAACCAGGCCAGTTTAAAACATCATCGTGATTTAAATGTCTTAGAAGGGAAACTAACTGAGACAAATAGCAGGATTACCCTACTGGAAAAAAAGGAAGAAAAGACACAGGAATTCAAAGCTGTAGTAGCCAAAGATTGCTTGAGGTTGGAAAAGCGTATGGAGACTCTCGAGAATAATTCAAAGAGTTTGAATTTACGATTATTAAATTTTCCTCGTATAGTAGGAGAGTTTCCATATACTACACTTAAAAAATTCATGGTGGAAATTCTGGGTTTTTCTGACTCTGATATGCCTGTAGTAAACTCATGTTATCTTTTGCCTGTACCTAGAAACAGGGAATCTAATATTCCTTTTCAAGGGGATTTGACTAATTTTTTAGAAAATTCCGAATTAGTGGTTATTGATAAAGGTACATTATTAGTTTCTCTATTTACTTTGAAATTTGTAAGCAAAGTTATGAAGGTTTACTTTAGGAAATATCCTGTTAGATACCATGACTCAAATGTTAAGATTTTTCCTGATTTAGCTTTGCCTACTCAACAAAGACAGAAAGCTTTCTTGAATCTTCGTCAAGAAGCAATTACATTAGGTTATAATTTCCAACTGCGTTTTCCTTGTAAATACTTGATAAAAAAGAGGGATGAATGCCAATATATTTTTTACTCCAGAATAACTGGCAGGGTTTATAGAATTAAAAAAACAATCCTATATAGAAATTGGTGTATAATTGAATTACTCCCATTTTCAAAGCCTGAATTTGAATCATTGGGAGGGGGAGGGAGAGAGAGAGACTGGCCATAATGTCATCTCCCTAGATAGGTATTTGTATCCCTATAGTAGGCCCACCTAGTAACTCGAGGTGAGGTTTAGGTATTAGTGTAGGGGGTTAGGGGCCCCTTTGACATTCAATGTTAGACGTACGAACAGAACAGTGGTCTCTTGTGAACATTTGATGACCCTTGGAGTGAGGAAACTCACTCCAAGATGAGATTTGTACAATGTTCTCTCCACCTAGCTTGATGTTACCCAGGTAGAGAGTCCATCAAGCTAGGGAGATGACATTATGGCCAGGCTCTCTCTCTCTCTTCTCCTCAGTGGTTATATGTGGGAAATACAACAGGTCTGGCTACTATTGCAAAGTCTGATAATGTTATCGCAATTTGCACTAACTTAGCTCTTCGCATAGGTAATTAGAGCAAATTGCGATAAAATGAATATTTGCATAAACCATGCCCCTTTTGCTATCGCATGCGATACTTACCGCATTTTGATAAATCCAGGCCTTAGATTGTAAGTCCTCTGGGGATAGGGAAATACCTGCAGTACCTGAATGTAAACTGATGTGATATCTCAGATTCAATGTTGGTATATAAAAATAATAAATATATATTCAAAAAGGTAATGACACACAAAGCAGGTGCAAATGTCTGGCGTACTTTATATCTGCATCAATTGTTAGTGCAAAAGTATGTGTGCCCTTCTGATTTGAAACATGCGGCAAAGCCCAAGGGTATGAAGTACCCAAGGACTTTGCTCCAATATGGACATTTTGAAAGCTGCCCTCACAGTTTATGGGGCTACATATCCTGATGTTGCCATCTATAGTGGTGAACGGACAGAGCATTTAGACAAGGTCATAGTAATATTGAAATAACTTAAGAGGCTAAGTGTCATAGCTAAGCAGCAAAATTGGCAATTAGAAAAGCTGAAACAAAGTACCTGGGGCATACATTGAGTAATTAGATAATAGAGCCACTGATGAATAAAGTAGAAGCAGTACTTAATTTTATATGGCTTTTACTATCTTGCCAGTAGCTTACTTCCTAAAGTAGGAAGCATCAGCAAAATTCCATCTCCTGGATGGGTTTTATTTTTCTCTCTCACTCACTTTAATAGTGCCTGCAAGCATTGTACTTGTTTCAGGTTTTCTTGAGCAAACTTGCCTGCTTTGTCCAAGTGTTCTTGGCACTATGATATATATTTCAGAACGTTTTATGGCTGCAAGGGTTGTTCTTGCCATATTTATTTGATTAAATCCCAAACTCCATGGGTTGCCTTCCATACAGCAATTCAAAAATGGGAGAACCGTGTGGATGAGTACAGAACCTCACTGATAACAATGAATAAATATGGAAGTAAATTTTCCCCATTGTTTGCTCTTCTTTTACAAATTGACCATATAGCTAACATTTATCATTTTCCCTGTAGCAGCTGAGGCCTAGCACGCCCTGCACCTTGAATTCTACCCGCTGGCTTTGGGTTCCTGGCTCAGGTCTTGCAGAATACCAGCCTTCAATCAGAGTACTGTGGGGCTACTTCAAGTGCTTCAACTTCTATTAGGAAATGCTTTTGAGGGCTGGATTGTGACAGCTAAATTAGCGTGCTTATGATTACTCATCCATTACTGAAGTTTCCCTGGAAGTATTTCAATACCTACCACAGTTCAATAGACAAATATAGCTCTACCGGGGTACTCTTTCTAATATTATGAAAAGAAAAGGGGAAAGAGAGTCCAGTCCCCTGAAACCTGCTGTCCAGGGTCAAGCTGAAATCCCACTCCTGACATAGCATTTGATAGGTATGAGCTTTCCTATTTGTCAGGATTCCCTCATTTAAATACATACAAACCCTTTTAAGTTTTTACAATTTTTGTCTTTAGGTTTTTTCAATTAAGAGTTCTTTTAGGTACTACAAAAACAAGAACTGCTTTCAGCAGTTTTAAATTCCAAATCTAAAACATATAGGGGCAGATTTTCAAAGCCCTACGCGGGCCGGGCCTATTTTTTCAGATGGCCCGGCGGCACACGTAAAGCCCTGGGACGAGCGTATGTCCCGGGGCGTTTCTGAATGGGCGGGCAGGAAGTGGGGCGGGGGCAGGGCAGATGGTCCGGGGGCAGTCTGGGAGGTGTGGCCGAGGACTCTGGCACAACGGTCCTTTGCTGGTGTGTCGGGGGATCACGCGCTGGCACTTGGCTTCTGGCAGGCGTAACTTCCACAACAAAGGTATGGGGGGGGGGGGGGGGGTTCGGGCTGGGGGGTAGGACAGGTAGGGGAAGGGAGGGGAAGGTGGGGGGGGGGAGGGAACCGGGAAAGCCAGCTGTTCTCCCCGAGGGCTCGGCGCACGCAAGGTGTACTAGTGTGCACCCTCTTGCGCACGCCGACCCCTGATTTTATAGCATGCGCGCAGCTGCGCGTGCATGTAATAAAATAGGGCGTACATTTGTGCGCGCCGGGTAGCGAACACAAATGTAGGCTGCTCACGTAACTTTTAAAATCTGCCCCAAAGAGAGCACTAACACAAATTTACAGTCAACCAGCTGAACAAACTATTCATCTTTTAGACAGACTCAGCAAAACTCTTACAGATCGTGCACTCGGTGATCTCTGCCACCTCTGTCCCTTGCCAGCCTTGCCCAGGCATCACAGGAACCCGTGGGTGGCCCAAGGACTACAGTGATGCTTTCTGGTCTGCTCCCCAAACTCAGAAACTGTTTCTAAACTCTTAATTAGGGACATGTTACATTTGAAGAGTCAAGGAAGATGGAGTATTAAGAGAGCCAGGGCGGTGAGAAGGAAGTCAGGAGCGGAAGAAAGGGGGAGAAGAATCATAGATGGGAGAATAAGAAATAAGCAATGTTAGGGAACTAAATAGCATATTTCTCATCACTTCTGATTATTCCCACCACTTCACTTATCTAGAGCCAATTGTAAGAGTTTTCTGAGATTTGAACCCCATTGAAAGGCATTTTCAGTAGGGGATACCATTGTTCTGATTTAATAAAATTTGCACTATAAAAAAGCCTGTATGGCAAACAACTTTCAAAGGCTGTCATCAGAAAATTCACAATATTTCAGTGTATCCAAAAACATCTTTTTAATAGAAATCCATAATGCGAGTATCTCTCCCAATACGGTTCTTGTTTCGCATACATCTTCATTGGGAGGGAGAGATTTACAGGTTTAATCTAAAATAAACATAAGTATAAATATCAATATAAAGCAACAGCACAGAAAAAGCCAGATAGGAGCCAGGCAGTATAATGCAGAAGTAGATACCAGAGTGAGTGCAAACAGCGTTTATAAAAATCAGCTCTGAAGATGACTGCAGCGACAGCAGAGTTATACTTTCAAAAGGCTCTCCAAAGTGAAGGGCTGCCAATCTGGCAGTCACAAGACTTGGGATAACAAAGAATGAAGTCCTGTGATGTCACCACCTAGGTAAAATTAAAATTAATGAATGAAGCTCATGGATCCAAAGGGGATGGAGGTTTTGGGGAAAAAAAAAAGGGAAAACCCGGGGGTGGGGGATCAGAAAAATAGATCAATCAATTTCTCGATTGAGACCACCATGGAATAAAGATTATAACTCATAGATCCATCATTGTTCAGTGAGAAACTGGGAATGGTTCTCTCCTCTCACATCATGGGGTACGGTTTCTATGGCAAAATAATTTAATCTGAAATGACACGGTGAGCATCAACCCAATGGGGCATAAGGGAGTTTCATTCTTTGCTAGCTGGATACAAGAGCAATGTTCAAAGATCCTGGTCTTAAGCATCCTGGTTGTCTTAGCCATATAGAATAGATGACAGGGGCATTGAATGATGTATGCTACTCTAGAAAGATAGTACAGCTACAGAGAGTGTACTTTTTCTGTGCTATTTATTTTAGATTTTAGATTAAACCTGCTAATCTGTCCCACCTGACAAAGCTGTATGTGAAACACCGATGTGTTGTTTTATGGATTTCTATTAAAAAGATGTTCTTGGATACTAGAAATATTGTGAATGTTCTGAAGACAGCCTTTGAAAGTTGTTTGCCATATACCTTCCTTCTATATGATCTTCATTTTGTGTCTGCTTTTGCCTTTCTGGGTGGAGTTGTACATGGATACTACAGTTTCAGGCGAGATGTTCAGTTTTACAGATCAGGATTTTCCATCTCTCTTCACAGAAGGTCCTCTTTTTTCTGAGCTCTCATCATCATTGGCTAATGCCTTTTGATCTAAGGCTGTGATTCTTCAGAAACAAGCCATCCAGGCAGAGTTGATTGTGGCATCCCTCAATGAGTATGGATGGGTTCACTGCATCCCTCAGGGCCTCAGGATTTGGAAAGAACCCCACTTTCACAATGACAAATCCAAATTTAATTCCAGATAGAAATAGATTTTGAATAAATGTTTCTTTGACTTAATGATATTGATTATTGAAACCACTAAACAAGTTGTTGTTACTTTACAGGGGCAGTTCTCCTCTCATCTGGACTCCTTGAAAAACCAATTAACCCTAGATCTTTTATCTACCAAATTGTCTGACTTTAATTATGCTTTGGCGAATTTTAGGGTTGAATTAAAAGCATCTAAATTTATGAAATTTCAGCATGATGAGACCAACTATTCTAACGGATTTGTTTACGTATGGATGTCCACCTCACGCCTCTCTCAGAAGCAAGTTACCCGTGATACTTCGTCTGATGACTCCGGAGGCATAGGTGCATCTTCCTTAACTTCCTTGGATCCTTCTTTTTTTTAACTCATGCCACAACATAAAAGTATCAAAGACTGAATGGCCTCAAGGGAAATCCCATGCTCTGAGTACTATGCATATGCATCAGATGACTTGCTTTCAATTCCAAATGTTTACCAATCCATGGTCTTTGGGGAAGATCAGGACTACTTTCATATAGACATTTCAGATACCTTTGTTTTGACACTGCAACAATGCTCCTCAGCAGGGAACTGAGATTGTTTGACATTTTACTTTTCATCCCGTTCCTTTACCCAGACTGAATTGGGGGATACTATAATGTGGCCTTTCATTTCTCCCTTCTATTATGTGACTCCTTTTTTTTACATTGCCACTTATAACACGGCTTTTGTCTACTTACTAGGGACGAGCAATCATTTTCCCCAAATTAGACAATTTCAATGAAATTGCCTAATTCGGAATGGTTTGGGAGAACTGAAAAATGATTGAAGTTTTACCATAATTTCGGAAAAAAATCATTTTCACTTTAGTGCGCAGTAACAGGAGTTTGTGCATGCTAACTCCCGACAGTGCGCACTAACAAGGAAGAATTAATTGTGCCATGTTAGTGCACTCTATCAGGAGTTAGCGTGCACTAACGCGAAAATCGGGGCCCCTGAACAAAAAACCTCGAACCGCGGGAAAAACAAAATTCTCATGGGGGGGGGGGGCCCCCGAACTGAAGCCCGACATGAAATTTGATCCCAAAGCACATCTCTACTACTTATGATTAAGCTGTTTTTTCACCCTCAGTCCCCCACAAGTGATACTTTGGTGATGTCTGATGGTGTCCTCCCAGACCTACTACTACATTGATTTCCACTTTTGAAAAACTGCTGTTATATGATCTCGCCCAGTTAGAATCACACTTCTGCTGTCTAGCCTTGAACAGAAGGCAGTTAAATCACTGGCATCAGATCCTTTAATTATCATAAAACCAGCAGATAAGGGTGGGGCTATTGTGGTTTTGGAACAATCCTCCAACATGTCTGAGGTTCAACATCAGCTATCTGACTTCCATTTTTATTCAGTGTTTCCTGGAGACCCCACTTCTGCCATCACTGACCTGATCACATCTCTAGTGCAGAGTGGTATTGATAGAGATTTCCTTACTTCTTGGGAAGCTGATTTCTTGATTGAGAAGTTTATCATTACTCACGTTTGCTATACACTACCTAGAATACACAAATCTTTGATAAATCCCCCAGGGCCTCTTATTATGTCTAGCATTAATTCCTTATTTGAACTTCTCTCCAAACTGATTGATAAATTCCTTTAACCATTTGTTTCAACTTGTGCATCACATATACATGACTCTGGACACCTTAACACTATTCTGGAGATCACACTGGTTCCATCTACTGTCTTCTTTCTTATTGCCATGGATACAGTGTCGCTCTACTCTGACATACCACAAGGAGATAACCTCACTATGATTCATTAAACTCCATAACAAAGACCACCTCTTCCTCTCTCCAGTTCTCTGGAACAACTCCTGATTCTAAAGAAGCATTGAAAAGGCCAGCCAGTAGAGCTGCAGGACTTTCTAAGTTCCTTCATTACCCTCAGATGTATCCCATCTGGTCTTATCACCTTAACTACTTTAAGTTTAGTTAGTTAGCTGCTTACAAACAAACTGTTCTGAAAATCAATTGTTTATCTCACTGCCAATCTTATTTGTGTTCATTTTGGGCCAGATCTTAAAAGATACGCGCGGGCGTAGATTTATTCGCACAACCCGGCACAAACAAACCTTTGCCTGATTTTATAAACTGCAAGCGCTACCGCGTGCATGTTATAAAATCCAGGATCGGCGCACGCAAGGGGGTGCAAACTTGTGCACCTTGCGCGCGCCAAGTCTTAAAGGAGCCCCGATGCTTTCCCAGTTCCCTCCGAGGCCGCTCTGAAATCGGAGCAGCCTCGGAGGGAACTTTCCTTCTGCCACCCCCCACTTCCCCTCCCTTCCCCTACCTAACTCGCCCCCCCAGCCCTACCTAAGCCCCCATCCTGACCTTTGTTGCAGAAGTTACGCCTGCCTCTGGGCAGGCATAACTTGCATGCGCCGGCCGGCTGCCGGCGCGCCATTCCCCGGCATGGCCGCAATGAAGGAGGCCTCGTTCCCGCCCCTGGACCGCCCCCCTGATCCGCCCTCTTCCCACCCTTTTTCGAAGCCCCAGGACATACGCGCGTCCTGGAGCTTGCGCGCGCTGCCAAGCCTATGCAAGATAGGCTTGGCACGTGCAGGGGCAGCTTGAGGCAGCTTTTCGGGGGTTACACACATAACCCTTTGAAAATCTGCCCCTTTATGTGGTCCTGCTCTAGGCTCTTGTTCAGTAAACAGTGAACAGAAAAGCTATTTTGCTTTTTTCCTCATCAGCCTATACATATTCTTCCCCGTCACTTCTGAGTCTCGCAATGCCACTTTTGCACTTCCTAATATCACTAACATATCTAAAAATGTCTTTCCCCCCCAATTTTACCGAATTTACTGTTTTTTCTTCTACTTAAAGTTTTGCATTCCTGACTACTTTTCCAGCTTCTCTTAGCTTTTTTAGATATTGCCTATCTTCCACTTTCTGTGATCTCTTGTAGTTTATGAATGCTAATCTTTTCTCCTTTACCTTTTCAGATACTTCTTTAGAAAACTATAGTGGCTTTTTTCTTCTTTCCTTTATTTACTTTCCTAACAAAAAGATTAGTTGCCCTTATATCTCCTTTTAGCTTTGCCATCTTCTCTTCTACTTCCCTTAGATTTTCCCAAACAATTAACAACTCCTTGAGGTATTCCCCCATTTTAACAAATTTAGTTTCCCTAAAGTCTAGGACCCTTGACTTTGAATGAACCTTCGTCTTTTGTGCTCTAATACTGAACCTCACCATCCGGGGATCACTGGATCCTGGATGATCATCAGCTACAACATCAGAGATACTGTCCTTGTTGGTAAGCACCAGGCCCAGTGTCACTCCCTACCAAATGGGTTTCATTACCACTTGACAGAACAATTTTTTCTGCAGAGATTCAAGGATATTCCTACTTCTAGAAGGCACTGCAGCTGGGATGTCCTAATCAACATCTGGCAAATTGAAAACCCCTAATTATAGCACCTCCTCTTTCATAGAAATTTTGTGAATATGCTCTATTACATCTCTATCCATCTCCTCTGTCTGTCTCCCGCATCGCGACGATGTAATGAAAACGCTCGTGGATTTAATAACTTAAAATGAAACAAAGAATATCCCATTAGCAACGGAGAATAAACCCGATACCAGAGAAATTCCTGAGGCAGCTGGGATACGAAACGTGATCACGTCAAACTGTACTCTGATATCAGCTAAAGGAAAGTATTCTGGATTTACCTCTTTTTGAGTGAAATGATAAAGGAATTTCAATAATTGCTTGAAAAAAAGCATATTGCATAGATTTTATATAAAGGAAAAACTTTTGAAAAAATACAAAAAGAAAAACAGATACCAGTTGAGGAAAGATCAATGATTAAAGATGATCCCGTAAGCAGTTTAAACAAGGAGTAGATATGCCCAAAAACCACGGGACGGTATGAAGGTCTATAAAAACTATACCCAGTACATAGATGATGGGTTCTTGCTTTGAAAATTAAAAATCTGAAAAGTTTAACAATTTAATAGTTGACATGGTGCTCATATTAATTATAACTATATGCCAGCCATGATTTTCTGTGCACTAAGTTTCCATCACAGCCACTACATTTAAATCAGCTTCTTCAATGACTGCCTCTAGATTTGGGATTTTATTTCAGCTTTCCAGATATTGCCCTTTTTTTTCCCAGTTCTAAACAAGTATTTAATGTTTTACTTACGTTAGGGTTTTGTTCACCCATTCCTGATTCTAGTTAAAGGTCTCCTCAGTAGGTTTGTCATTCTATGTTGGAAGACATAGCACCCCTTCAGCAGGTGGACCCAATATGTGCTCAGCAGTCCCTGAATCATCATCCTATGGTCCAAGACCCCAAAATGCTCTCATCAACACCATCTACGTAATCATTCATTTACAGTATCTACAGAATGCAAGCTTCTCTGCCTAGGCCTTTATCCTTGACTGGGAGGATGGAGAAGAATACCGTCTATGCACATATCTGCTTTACCCTCTCTCCCAGAGCCATGAAGTCAATCTTGATACAATTGGTGAGGTACCAGGCAGTATCATTCATGCCAACAAGGATGAATAGCAGTCATGACACTGCCTCAGGCTGTTAGCATCAGATTGTCTGGCGCTACTTTGAGGCAGAACAAATTGGTTCACATTGCTGTCAGTTTCTTGGTACTGGTTCTCTGAGTTTTGCAGAGATCAGTGAACAACAGCCAGCTGCTGATCAGCTGACCTTTGAGTGACCTCCTACCTTTATTTAACTCTAGTTCTTTTACTGCAATACCAGAAAACAGCCTTTCAACAGAATAGATTCTCTGGTGGTGCTTTTGAGTCACAATAGTAAGTGCTTGTGGACTGAAACATACAAGCATCTGCAGCATTTCTGCGATTTCTATGCTCTGTTGCTCAGCACCTGAGAAGACCAAATCAAGGGGGTTACAGAAATAATCAAAGCCATTTCCATGGATAAAATTATGTGAGATATGCCACAGCCCCATAGGTTTCTCTTCGGTCCAGAGAGCTGGAAAAACAACCACGGGATTGAAGCGACCAGTCCTCTGGGGGATGCCCAATCTCCTGATAGACCAATCCTCCCCGGCCCCTATGCAGAAAGACAGGTAGAAGCTGTTAGGAGGTTAAGAAATGTTGCGATCCCGGTCACTGGGTCAGTGACTGGGCCCTTACCTCCTCTTGTAGCGCTGCAAACCGCCGGGTCCCGGGCCTCCCGAGCCGCATGGCAGCGACTGCAAACCGCCGGGTTCCGGGCCTCCCGAGCAACGTGGCAGCGGCGTCTCCACGAGGGAGACGCCGCCGAAGACTCCGCCCCCCCTGGACGGGAACGCACGCGCGCAAGGGCCGACGTTTTCAGCTCACAGCCCCGGATGTCAGGGTCCGCCTCCTGATGATGTCAGACGCCGGTAAGGGGATTTAAACGGGACCCGGGAACCCTTAACTTTGCCTTGCAACGAGGTTACTTCTTGGAAGTGCTAGTTGCCGTCTCGCTCATCCGGTTCCCGATTCCAGTCTGCCTGTCTTTGAATCCTGCCTGCCTGACCTTGTTTCCTGCTTCCTGCCTGGTTCCTGAAACTCTGCTCGTATTTGTGGTTTTGACTCCGCTTGCCTGCCGCCTGCCTTGATTCCAGCCTGTGACTCTGACTCCGCTTGACTGCCGCCTACCTTGATTCCGGTCCGTGACTCCGACTCCGCTTGCCTGCCGCCTGCCTTGATCCCAGCCTGTGACTCCGACTCCGCTTGCCTGCCACCTGCCTTGACTCCAGTCCGTGACCCCGACTCCGCCTGCTTGCTGCCTGCCTTGGTTCCAGTTCATATTCCTTTCTGGGTTTCTTCAGCTCTCTGCCTAAGTCCCAGCGGTCCGGGTCCCTACGGGCTCCTCCTGGGGGGACCTCGGATTTCCAGGATGAAGACTCCTAAGTCCTAGCGACCCGGGCTCCTACAGCTCCTCTGGAGGGGTCACGGGTTTCCAGGTGAAGTCTCGTCAGCCCAGTGTGTGTTCTGCCTTCCGGCCGCCCTTCCTGGTCGGTCGGCCTAAGGATCCACTTCCAGAATTGGACAGTCACAACAAGAAAAGCAGAGCTGATAGAACCCATGCTGACAGACTGGGAGGGAAGACAAAACAAGTTTCTATAAGGGCAAACAGCTCTGTGCTTTAGAACTGTTTGCCCTATGGAGGCCTCTGGCCATGCCCACGCCCCGCCCCAGACCGCCCACTCCCTGCCCCTTTTTTCAAGCCCCGGGTCATACACGCATCCCGGGGCTTGTGCACGTTCACGGGCCTATGCAAAATGGGCTCGGCGCATGTAGGGCTTTTAAAATCTGCCCCAATGCATATAGCCTATGATTATAAAGGTCCCAACATAGTAATATTAGGTGTGTTTGATACAAGCTGTGCATTTCCAGCAGAGGTTTACTGAGAAGAAACACTCATTGAAAAAACAACAGTTAACAGGACATTATATAGAGGAGCTTATTGTTTATCTCTGTTCTATAAAATGAAAACAGAAAGTTAGAAAGATAGTAAAAGAGGCCAGAAACTATCAGAAAAGATGTATAGCAAGCTAATGAAATAATACATCACCAAAAATAAACCAGCTTATAGAAACATAGAAATGATGGCAGAAGAAGACTAACAGGCCCATCCAGTCTGCCCAGCAAGCTCTCACACTTATTTTCCCATACCTTTCTGTTACCCCAACCGCTGAGTTCAGGGCCCTTATTGGTAACTTTTTGATTCCAATTTCCTTCCACCCCCGCCATTGATGCAGAGAGCAGTCTTGGAGCTGCATCAAAGTGAAGTATAAGGCTTAATGTTTGAGGGTAGTAAACTTCGTAACGAGAAGTTATCCCAATGTTTGTATACTCATACTGCTCAGATCAATGCCTTGTTAGATGTTGTCTGGATGTAAATCCTCTTTTCCTCATTCCCCTCCTGCCGCTGAAGCAGAGAGCCACGCTGGATATTCATTCAAGGTGAAGTATCAGGCTTGATTGGTTTAGGATAGTAACCGCCTCAACAAGCAAGCTACTCCCACGTTTATTTGTTTAACCAGACTGTGCAATTCAGTCCGTTTTGGTTGTCTGAATGTAAATCCTATTTCTTCATTTCCCTCTGCCATTGAAACAGTGAGCTGCTCTGGATATGCATTCAAAGTGAAGTATCTGGTTTAATTGGTTAGGGGTAGTAACCGCCGCAATAAGCAAGCTACTTTCACGCTTATTTGTTTACCCAAAATTAGACCCAGCTTGCTTCCAAAGGAAGAACATGGAGCCTATCAAATTTATGTTTATTAAAAGAAGCAAATGACAAATGTCTGACATACATTGATTCCTTATGCATATCAAACAGAGTAAGAAATAGTTATAATGAACAAGTAGAATATTTTACAGTTTTCTCCCCCCTCCAAGAGCTTATCAAATTTAAAAATGACATTGGAGAAACTGATCATTAGAAAGCTCAAGGTAACAGATCAGCCAATAAGATCAGATATATAGTGTAAAATATATAGCAGAGGAAATGTATTGATCAAAATACATGAAAGAGAAAGCACATTACAGAGGTTAAATCAAAGAAAAATGAATCACTCAGTTTCTTGATTGAGTCCTGAGGCACGCAATGAATTTAAATAGAAAAAAATCCACCATTATTCACAGCAGGTTAAACTTAAAACAAGGAGAAAGTGCCTCCATGGATAAGAGGAAAGCAGTGGTCGCAAACAAAAAGATAAGGAGTGTTGTTGTTAAAGCCAATGGGAAACTGGAGGTGATTCAAGTGTGAGAGTCTAATATGGTTGCAGTGTTAAAAAATATGCATGTAAATCATACAAACAGGAAGCAAGAGCAAATTATAATGTACCACAATCAGAAGAGAAGTTAAGTTTATACAATTTAGAGGAAATCAAATGCGCAAATTCAGTGAAAGGGACATTGAACAAGCTTTACAGTGGCCCCAGGGAGAATGGCCCAAAGGCATAGAAGTTGGAACACCAGGAGGAGGCATATCAGAGGAAACCAAAATGTCCTTCTAATTACAGCCATAGGTGCAAGAATAGACCAGTGCCATTTAATAATAAAATAAATCTCTCCCACATTGCCAGAATATAGCAAAATACAAGTAAATTTGTCTAAATCTGGGGAAGAATGTGGGATAAATAAAAAGTCACAATTAATATAAAGGGCATGTTTATAGGCCAATTTTACTATTCAGGATGGATTCAGGATGGATAAACACATTGTATAAAGTTATGGGCCATCTGTTGAGCCTTCGTGATGAATGTCCTGCATGATGAACATAACCGACATAACCTGAAAAATTATCCTACTGGACTATTACCCCCACAATGCCCTAGGATGGTGACTACCATAAAGAAGTAAAGTATTCTTGTTGGTAGATTTCTCGAAAATAGAAGTAATAAAGCTGACTCTGCATATGGAAATCAAAATGTCCAAAACAGAAACCTGGGAAGAATGTGTGTAAATAATGGGACAAACATAAATAAGGATTGCAAGAGTTCAGCCAATCTATAAACCTAAAACCACTGACCACTGGTGCCAGTCCAAATTAAAAAAAACATTGTCAATGTAATGACACCAAGTGAATATAATGCGTCAAAACAAAGAATCATAAAGTGATTCGGCTTCAAAACATGTAACATAAAGGCAGGCAGTCAGATACCATGGGGGCCCCTATGTCTGTGTCTTTTATTAATTGATAGAACTGCTCTTTAAAGAAGAAAAAATTAGTAGTTATCAAAGTGAATTCTACAAGAAATTCAGTAAGAAAACAGGCATCTGATAGATGTAGATCAGGTGTGAACTAAACCAGTGCAATAGCCTCTAACTGGGGGATTTGAAATAGAAAGAGTCAATATCCATAACTTTCAGACAAATTGGTGTCTCTGGTAATTGAATGGTTAGCAATAAAGACAGAGAAAGAAATTAACATCAAGGTTATGGGCTGAGAGAATTGGGATGATGATAGCGTTATTCATAGAAATAGAGAAAAGGAGACGTGAATTTGGGGAAAAAAGATAAGAAGATGTGGCCATATTATGTTTAAAGTAATAGTGGTACATCTAGGTGGCATTGTCAGACAAGCCGGCTGAGATTTGAGACTGGATTCCTGGTGAAATTTCTGGTGTATAGAGGTAGATCTTGGAGTCATCAACATAAAGATGGTACTAAAAGCCAGAGTACTAAGAGAAGATGTATAATGCTCGGAAATTTATTATTCCTTGACCACATCCTCGACACTCTGTATTTAGGCTTGACCTCTGAACGTTCATGGATTTAAAAGACTCAGTTTGCAGCATCAAATTTTAAAAGATTGCTTTTACTTTTGAAACACACACAATCCCCCTACCCCCAGTCCCCTCAAGAAACACACACAACCCCCCTACCTCGGTCACCTGAAGTTCCTCACTCAACCCCCCTCCCCCAAAAAAAAATATCCAGAATTAAAAAATAATATTAAGACTATTTGAATATTCTCCTCATGTTTAAACAAAAGAGAAGTTTAAATTGTTGCTAAACTTGCCTGAAATACAAAGTGCTCTGCACATCCTCTGAAAGTATCGGAAAAAAGTTCTATTGTGAAAGTAAAACTAAGAAACCTAAGGGAAATTTCAGTAAAAAGAGAGTTACAAGTTAAAGAAAATTCATGGAGAATGTACAGAATGGTTAAGGTAGGTGCATGTGTGTGTAATATGTGTGTGTGATAGGGGGAGATTGCTTCTAATATTTTTTTGTAAAGTCTTCCCCAAGTATTTTTTAACACCTCTTCAGCTATGTGTGGAACTTTACTAATCAGTAGTGAAAACAGCTTTAGGGTTTCTGTAGCAGTGTGGAGAAATACTGTGTATAAGAATCAAGAAAGATAATCTGTAAAATGATAATCACAATAGAACATCAGTGAGAATAAATTAGATGACTGTTGACATTTTGTGGATATATGAACTTCAGACCATTAAACCATTGGGAACATATACATTTCTCTATTTTTTTTTAAAGTCCTCCCAAGTGTATTTGTCAGTAATTACCTTTTAGTTTTTTCATGTATAGGTGGGGATTGATTAATCAGTTGTAAAAATAGCTTTAGTGCTACTGCATAGAGGGGAGAACTAATTTTAATGCTCAAGGAAGAATGCTTTTAAATGACATGATAATTGAACAACAGTAGGATGATGTAATATGGTCACTGTTTTGTGTGGAAATGGCTCACAAGATGAAATGTACAACTACATGAAATGCTCTGGGAAAGTTTGTATCATTTTTATTAAATAGAGAGTTTTGGCTTATGAATGATCAGATATTTTGTCAAAATAGATGTAGGTGGGTTATTTTTGTATACTAGTCAGTTTGGGTTTTTTTTTACAGGTACAAGTTAAGAAATTCTAATGATTTCTCTTATTTTAAAAGCTTTAGAAATTTTGGCAAGAATGGTATGTAGATTATTTTCATACTGTCAATATTCTGCAGCCCCTAATTGCCTTCCATAGAAAGGCAACAGGTATATTTTGGAGGGTTCATTCTCTGAAAGTACTGACCCAGCATTTCTGGTTTTCAAACTTATATGAGCTTTCTATTTTCTTACTGTGATCCAGATTTGCTTTCAGTTCCTTCTTAGGTGAATTATTTTGACACTGCACAGACATGCATGGACACCTTTTATATACTTATTTCCAAGCATAACAGGTGGGGAAAGCATGCAGATGTAAGGCTTCGGGAATGCTTTCCAACACAGTTTTGAAGAAGCGGATGATGGGGGTTCTTACATTACATATTAATGGAAGATCTCCCCCTTCACAGGGAGCCATACTTCAGAGACTTCTGAGCACTATCTAGCTCCCTGCAGCATCTGGAAAAATCACAAATTTCTGCTTTAGGGGATAGGCTTAACCTATAAGGCCCAGGGAATCGCGCTTAAAACATCCGGTCCTCTTTGTGTTCCAAACTAAAATAGTTTAACTGATGAAAAAAAACAAATCTAGTGGTATAAATAAAAAACAGTTCAAAGGTACACAGATCTAAGAAAATAGTCTTTATTAAAAGTAACTTCATCCCAGCCATAAGAGACAAAAATAAACCCTCAAACCACTTAAACAGAGGATCAGGACTTTGGGGATCCACCCTAGTTCTCCAACAAAAGTGCATTCTCCCTTTGAAACCCTTGGAATACAGGAAAATCCTTTGTTCTCCACCAAAGAAAAAGGTGACACTACTTGGATGTTTAACCAGTCTCTTGGATAACTCCTCCATCCCTTTGACCCCAAGATAAGAAATCCTCCTAGCTCTGTATACAGATTGATCCCTTACTAATCGGGTCATTTATCAAACTGCAAAAAATAACATTGTACTCTCAACCTAGCTTGATAACAGCTAGGTAGAGAGTGCATCAAACTAGGTCAATAGTACATTGTACAAAAATATCATCACTCCAAATTTTATAAAATGTTCATTGATATCTACTGTGCTGTTTGTACTTCTGAATGTGCATGTAAAATTGCCCCCCAAAACCAAGGCTACCACAAAACTCACCCCTAGTTACTAGTTGCCCCTCTTACAGTGGTATAAATAGTTTACTTAAGTGAACTCTTGCCATGGACCCATGATTAAACATGACCCATATGTAATGCTGTTGAAAATGCATGTGTGGGTGTTATGATGGTCTGCTATAACTCTACCAGCTGTGTCTTGAATATATAACATTGTATCGTATATGTGTGAAATTTATGGATGCTTTTGTTGTGTGCTACCTTGGTTTTGCTTCACATACTCTGCGCTCATCCTTTTTGACTCTTGTTTTTTGTGGTCTACAGGCCTCCAACTCAAAAAGTAGAATTATAAAGAGATCTGGTCAAAGACATCCAAAAGGTGGGAAAGAAGGGAAAAGTGTTACTTGTTAGAGATTTTATTCTGCTGGATGTAGATTGGAGAATCCCTTCTACGGAATTTACCAGTAGAGAGATGGTGCATGTCCTGCAAGGGGCTCTGTTCTAACAATGGTAATGGAACCCATGAGGGAGGGAGTTATACTTGACCTAGTGCTCATTAACAGGGATAGTCAATGTCTGGGTGGATGTCCACCTGAGTACCAGTGATCATCAAATAATATGGTTTGTTATTGCAAATACGATACAGAGAGGTTACACAAAGACCCGAGTTCTGAATTTCAAAAATACGGCCTTTGTCGAAATGGGGATGAACCTGGAAGCACAACTAGAAGACTGGGAGAAACTTGAGCAGCAGCTATGTGAATCTGCTCCAGCATTTTTCTACGAAAATTATTTTTTCCTGTTGTCAAGATGCCCCAAAATGAAAAGGGAAGCAGAGGACTTACCCCTCAATGTCTTCGCTATCCCCAGGGCAGAAGACCATCACACAATGTGCTGTGAGGCCTGTAGAAATGGGTATGAGAGGTCCGGCTGTCGGGTCACAGGAAGGAGAATGTGACCCGACCTCAGAAGGGTTTTCCCTCAGCCCTTTGGATCAGAGACTTCCTCCTGCTGAATAAGGAACCTCGACACCCTGCCTGACCGAGAGCCCTGAAGAGAACAATCGAGTAAACTGTGCAGAGGGGGCCATGTTGGTGGAGAATCATGCTCAGACCTCTGGGGGACCCAGAAAGAATCTTGCCAGAGGCCTTGAGCTTGATAGTGGAGAGGGACAGACCAATGGAGGAGGTAAGAGATCTGACCCCATACCCTCTACTAGTTCTGGCATGATTTTGATACCTCAAAAACCAGAGATAGTGACACTAGACTCTTTATGGACTTTAACATCTACTTTAGCAAAATCTCTAATGGATTGCTCTACTAATATTTATTCCTTGTCATCTCAGATAAGCTTAATGAATGAGAACTCTGAGAAAAAGAAACAAGAAGCAGCAGGAAAATTTCAACAAATTGAAGATGATCCTGTACAAGTTAGGACTGTTCAGTCGACATTAGTGCAGAACTGTGGGGCTATAAACAGGAAAATAGAGTATATGGAGAATGCGATGAAGCATCTAAACCTGAGAATCTTAAACTTTCCCAGAGTGGTAGGAGAGTTGCCTCGCTTAACTATTAAGCATTATTTTCATGAAACATTAGAAATTACCCCAGAAAAAACTCCACCCCTGGACAATGTTTATTTTCTCCCGATACGGAAAGCTCAACAAAAACAAATAACCCCTAATGTTCTGGAAAATCTAACAGACGTTTTGGAATCATCATCATATGAAACTGCAGAGAGAACAACTCTGCTAATCTCTTTTTTTAGTGAAAAAGATCTTGGGGACATTATGCGAGCATACTTTAAAAAAATCTAACTCAAATTTTATGGGTTCTGTATATGGATTTACTCAGATATAGCAAAGGCAATGCAGCTAAAAAGAAAGGCATTTGTGGCTTTGAGGCAAGTGATATTGGCATTGGGGGCGTCATTTCTTTTGTGCTTCCCTTGCAAGTGTGTAATAAAGTATAACAATGACAGCTATATTTTCTATCAGCCAGAGCAATTAAAGAGTTTTGCGGAAGGGAAGAAATTCCTACAACAAATGAGTAACAGTGTGTCTAATCCATAATTGAGAAAATCGGCTTTATGAGGCTTTTTCTTTGATTGTATTTTATTTCCTTAGATATCTCCTGTAATGTGCAGTAATTTACACCCCCCTATCTTGTGGTCTAACGGGTAAACAATTGGAAAGAATTATTTCCTTTTTCTAAATTGATAAACAGATGTTGATTAATCAATGTTGTATTGTATTTCTGAGATTGTAATACCATATTTCATGGCAAAGTGGATACTTTGTAAAATTATGAAAAATTTAATAAAGAGTAAATTTAAAAAAAAAAAAGACTGGGAGAAAATGAAAGAGGTGGAACAACAGTGGGACAAACTAAAAGAAGCAATTACAAAGGCAACAAATCTATATGTGAGAAAAGTAAACAAAAGTAAGAGGAATGAGAAACCAATCTGGTTCTCAAAGGAGGTGGCTGAAAAAATAAAGACAAAAAGATCAGCATTCAAGATATATAAAGGATCAGATCCCAAAAGAGGAACACAGGGAAAAATATCTGGAGAAAGTAAGGGAGACAAAGAAAGAAATCAAAAAAGCAAAAGGTCAGATGGAAGAAAGGATTTCCACAGAGATAAAGCGAAGTGACAAAACATTTTCAGATAAATCAGAGAAAGGAGAAATGTCCGAATTGGTATAGTGAAATTTACAGGAGATAAAGATCAATGTGTGGAGAGAGACAAAGAAATGGCAGAAATATTAAAAAAATACTTCAGTTAGGTGTTCACCAAGGAAGACTCTGGAGAATGACCGTCACTGGTAGACAAGACCGTAGAAGGGGGTGGAGTAGATGAAACTCCATTTACAGAAGAAAATGAATGAGAAGAGCTAGGAAAACTGAAAGTGGACAAGAAAATGGGGTTGGATGAGTTACATCCCAAGATACTGAGGGAGATCAGAGATATGTTGGTGGGTCCGCTGAAAGACCTATTCAATAGATCCCTGGAAACGGGAGTGAAGCTGAGAGATTGGAGAAGAGCGCTGGTGGTCCAGTTTCACAAGAGAGAGAGAGCAGAAAGCAGACTGGAAACTACAGGCCTGTTCGCCTCACCTCGGTGATGGGAAAATTAATGGAAATTCTGCTTAATGAAAGGATAATGAACTATCTACAATCCAGTGGGTTGCTTGACCCAAGGCAACATGGATTCACCAGGGGAAGTTCCTGTTAAATAAATCTGATTGATATTTTTGATTGCGTGCTTAGAGAACTGGATCAGAGAAGAACACTCAATGAAATTTTCTTGGATTTTAGTAAAGCTTTTGATATGGTCCCAAATAGGAAACTCATGAACAAAGCCAGAAGCTTGGGAGTGGGTGCCAAAGTAGTGGAGTGGATTGCAAATTGTTTGACTGACAGGAGATAGCATGTAATAGTAAATGGAACCTATTCTGAAGAAAGAACGGTGTTAAGTAGAGTGCTACAGGGATAGGTTTGGGACTGATTCTGTTCAATATCTTTGTGAACAACTTGATGGAAGGGATAGAAGGTAAGGTTTCTCTATTTGCAGATGATACTAAGACCTGCAACAGAGTGGACATGCCTTAAGGAGTAGAACAAATGAAAAATGATTTAAGGAAGCTTGCAATCTGGTTGAGGATTTGGCAGCTAGAATTCAATGCTAGGAAGTGCAGAGTCATGCATCTGGGATGCGGTAATCCCAAAAGAGCTGAATGTGATGAGTGGTGAAAGACTAATGCACATGGACTAGGAGAAGGGCCTTGAGGTGATAATGTCTGGTGATCTGAAAGTGGCAAAGCAAAGTGACAAGGTGATGGCTAAAGATAAAAGAATTCTGGGCTGCACAGAGAGGAATAACTAGTAAGAAAAAGGAGGCAATGATGCCATTGTACAGATTGTTGGTGAGGCCTCACCTACAATACTGCTTTCAGTGCTGGTACTCGTAGCTCAAAAAGGATAGAGACAGGATGGAAGGGGTCCAAAGAAGAACCACCAAAATTGTTTGGTGTCAGCATCGGAAGACTTATGAGGAGAGGCTGAAGGATCTGAATATGTATACCCTGGAAGAGAGGAGGTGCAGGGGAGATATGATACAGACCTTCAGATACCTGAAAGGTTTTAATGATGCACAATTATCAAACATTTCCCATTGGAAATAAATCAGTAGAATTAAGGGTCTTGAAATGAAATTCCAGGGAGGATGACTCAGAACCAACTTATTTCTTCATGGAGAGGGTGGTGAATGCCTTGAATGCCCTTCCAGAGGAAATAGTGAAGAGAAAAACAGTGAAAGAATTCAAAGGGGCATGGGACAAACACTGTGGATACCTAAAGGCTAGAAGATGGAAATGAAGACAAGAATGCATGGGGGTAACTTGCTGATATGGTGGTTATTACCCTTAACCAATAAGCCTTGATACTGTTGATGGAACTCCATAATTTCTTTCTGCTTGAATGGCAGAGGGAAAAGGGGAATTGGATTGAGACAGCAACCAGCGAGGGACCCGACTTTTACAATCTGGGGAACAAATAAGCATGGGGATAACTTGATTATGTGGCTGTTACTACCCTTAACCAATAAGCCTGCTACTTTTAATGCAATTCCAACATTGCTCTCTGCTTCCATATCAAGGGGTAAAGGAGAATTGGTTTCAGAAAGCAACCAACGAGAACCCTGACTTTTTCGGTCTGGGAAACTGATAAGCATGGAGGTAACCTGCACGGAGCGGCACATACTACCATAAGCTTGCTGGGCAGACTGAATGGACCATTTGGTCCTTTTCAGCAGACATTTCAACATTTCATCTAGAAATGTTACCTCTCTAACATGTCCTGATGTGAGATTCATGCAGTCAATACTGGGGTAATTGAAATCACCCATTATTACTGTGCTGTTGATTTTGTTAGCTTCCTTAATTATTTTGAGTATTTCATTATCTGTTTGTTCATTCTGACCAGGTGGATGGTAATACACCCAAAATGCTATTTTATTTCCTTTTTCGCCTACAATTTCAGTCCACAAAGATTCAACATTGCATTTTGTTTCCAGCAGAACAATATCTTTTCACAGACATAATGAGGCCCTGGGAGAAGTTGCTCTCAGTTTATAGATTAAATGCCAGTCTAAATAAGGTTGTTTTAAGCTCTGTTTTATACATTTTTGGACATTCAGTGCAGTGGACAGTCTCTGACAATGAATTCCACAAGTATGGTGCAAGCTATGGAAAATGCACAGTCTCTGGTGACAGATAGCAAAGCCTGCTGAATGGATGAGTGAGCTCAGATTGCATGTGGGTTGAGAAAGTCTTAACAACGCATTCACCCATGGCACAGAATTGATACTAATCAGTTTATGCACCATCATGCAAATCTGATACCAAATTCTTTCGAAAACAGTTAACCATTAAAGGTCAAAATGCTCTGGAGTGATATGTTCAAAACACTTAGTGCCAGTAATGAAATGTGCCACAGAGTTCTGCAACAACTGCATAGGTCTCAGTGATGCATCAGAAAGACCAACATACATAATATTGTTATAGTCTAAAAGGGGCCATTTTAAGGCTTGCACAATAAGTAAAAATCTGAATGTTCAAATAACTTTTTAAACCCACAAAGAACCCTTAATTTAAAGAGCTCAGAGCAAATAACTGTTTTAATATAATTTTTTAAAGATAAATGGGAGTCAATCCAAACCCCAAGACTTTCATTACAGCTAGTAAAGAAAAGGAGTTATTTGCAAACGTTTAATGAGTTGGAATCAATTTAGTAGTAGGCCGCTGAGTCAAGATAAATTCTGATTTTATTGTATTTAATGCCAATTTATTGTGAAATAATCAGCACAATAGAGGACAGACAGATGCCAATCATCTCATTGGTGTTGGGCCATGTAGGTTGGCCATGAATGAAGAGCTGGATGTTGTCTGTGTATATTTTGTAGACATCTTATACTAGAGGGCCTAAAGCTTTGCAGATTAGAACCAGGTACAAATTAAAAAGCATGAAGGATATTGTGGAACCTTGAAGTGCACCAGTGTGTAAAACAGATCAATTTGAAGATTTATTGGCTATTTTAATCTGAAAAGAGCAATTGGATAAGTAGGATGAAAATCATGCCAATGCCTGATCTGTAATGCTACTTTCCCTGAGACGATACACAAGAATGTCATGGTCTATTATATCAAAGGCCGATGTGATGTCAAGCAATATCAAAATGTAACTTATGCCACATTGAATAGGTTTGGCACGTGTATTCCTTTCTCCAGTTTTCGTCCGATTGTCATGCTTGGTCAGAAGAAGTACAGTGAACAAAACATGTTAGTGAAGTGAACAATAGTAGTATTGTACAAATTAAGTACAGTCAGACCCTCTCTAACACACTATAATGTTGATGCCTAACCTCAGGTCCATGATGGTAACTTCCTGCTCCTGAAGCGCTTCACTCTTGCTGCTGTTCCTCCATGTCCCTCACATAGTCCTGTTTCTGCTTCTGGTCTCTCGCCTACTCTAGGAGGAAAAGACTATTGTTTGGTTGTGCATGTATGCACAATAACTTGAGGAGTGATAAACACTTTACAGATGTATAAAGATAAACAGACAGCAAAGGCAATAACTAATACTCCTTAAAAATTGGAGAGGATCATTTAGTAACAAATAACATTTCAATTTTCAGTATTAGCATATATTGACATGACAAAAAACATCAACATTTCTAGTGTTTTGGAATGGCAAATGCATACAGGTTTTTAAAAATTCAATAATTATTCACAATTTGTAAACTGGTGCAAGCATTTTATATTTATATTAAATTCATTGTTTTAATTTCTGAACTTTTTATCCTATTACACAAGTGTTCTGTACTACTGGCATTAATTAGCGGCCAACACATATTTTTATTGCCTGTTTTTTTCCTGCTCTGTAAAAATGTAAAACAAATTCAACAATTAAGAGCATGGAATGCTTCTTACAACAAATGATCTTATATCCTTTGTTTTGTTTTTGTTATTAAATATTTTCTTGCTATATAAAATGTCCCATTCCTTTGGATTGTGTTTCTTTGGACCGTGTATTCACAAAAGAAAAACTAAGGTAATGCAAATTTGGAAACCATAAATGTTGCCCTTTCCAGCCACCCCACCAATGAGAAGCAAAATCCAGCAGCAGGTAATTGATATGCTCCTCCCGCGGCTGTGCCACAGGAGGCGCTTACCTTCACGGCCCAGAGGCCGCAGAAGCAGGGGCCTTTCTTGCTGCATGGTGCCGCCGCCATTCTGCGGCCCAGAGGCCGCAGAAGCTCCGGCCTTGCCTTCCCTGGAGCCGCTGACATCCTCGGTGCTCTGCGGCCGAGAGGACCTCATACTCGATCTTGGCTGAAGCTGGGGCCACCTCCAGCTCCTTCTCTGGTGGCCGGTCGCCACCACTCTATGTCGGGGCCTGCCCTCGGCTCTTCTCCGGCTCCTCCTGCTCCTGCTCCGGCTCAGCGTCGCAGCGGCAGCATGGCTGCTGTCCAGGGTCCTGCCCAGCATCTTCTAGGGGTGGGCCCACCACTCCTCACCAGATTTAAAGGGCCAGCCAGGTGCGGTCCTCCTGGACTCTTCCCAGGGAGTTGCCTTCTTCCAGCCCTACAAAAGAGCTTCTTTGCCAGTCAGTCCTTGCTTTGGCAAGGGGCTAGTCTTCCCAAGGACTCCTCGTCTCCAGCTCCTGCCTGGCACCTCTGATCTTCATCTATGGTTCCGGTCCTGATGTTCCATTCCAGACCTGATGTTCCATTCCATTCTTGATGTCTGATGTCTCATTCGGTCCTGATGCTCCAGGTCCTGATCAACCTGTGCCTCCGGAGATTCCTTGTTTTTAATCTGAGTTCCAAGTTCCATGTTTTATCTGCTCCTGAATCCAGTCCTAACTCCAGAGGATCCGAGGGGTTGCTTCACTCCTGTGCTATGAGACATCCCGAGCCTGTCCCGCTCCTCACATGGTCCGTGACCAGTCATCGGGCTGAGTAGGGTGCGTGGAGGACAGCGTGGTCTATGACCAGCCTCCGGGCTGTGTAGGGCACCTGAGGGTCTTGCTCATCCCATCTGTGTCTATGCCCAAGTCTTCAGGGACTTTCCTCATTTACGTCTACTCCAGGTCTTCAAGGACTTTCCTCATCCACGTCTGCTCCAAGTCTTCAAGGACTTTCCTTGTCTATGTCTGCTCCAAGTCTTCATGCCTGTTCCAAGTCTTCATGGACCTTCCTTTCCTGTTCTTGCCTCCCAGACTTGGACCATTCTCACCGCAAGGGCACACACTCTCCTCATCCCATGCTGGAGAGCTCCCAGTTGGCTCCATTCCATCACTAGCGCAACAGTAATCCAGTGAGAAACAGACCCATTTGGTGCAAACCTCTTCAATCCTATTTTTCATATCAGGTCACATAAGCCAATGAGGGGATGACTTTCTCTATCAGTGAGTATAGTAAAGGCAGCAGCAACAGATCACCATGCCAAAAGCAATAGAACTGATTCAGCCAGCTGCTCTGGTTAGAAACCACAGGGAAGTCATAACTGTCACACAGCAACTGGAAAGAAGATTTTCAGGGATGCCAGTGAAAATACCGTCTATAGCTAGCAATGTGAACAGTCTCCCGAGTAAGGAAGGGTGACACAGAAAGCAACCAAAACCAGTGGTTCTTTGAAAGGCTATGTAAACATTTCCAGGCAAGATTTGAATGCCTACACTTTATTGACAGAAGCAATTATATTGTGGACCCTGGCCCCCCTACTATCCTTTTGTACTGGAGCCTCTCCTGCTACTTTGGTCATGGCTATGGGATTAAAGGTGATACAGTGAAAAAGGCCAATCCAGGTGTTTCACAAGGGGGAAAAAGTTGCATGCCCTCTTCCTTATTAGGTAACTTAAAATAATGTATAAAACCACCTAATCCATTGTGCTTCTGGAGGTTAGGAGTGGAAGCAGGGTATAAAATAAAATAAAAGATGGTAAAAGAATTAAGAACAAATTCCTTACTATAGTTAAAATTTATATCTCAATAAATATAAAAGAGTGGTAAAAATTGATTTAAAATAGATATTAAAGTGCACTCGGATTTAAAAACCATTTAACAACATTATTAACTCTTTAAACAGATAATCAACAATAATAGATGTTTTCTTTCCTCAAAGGAACAGAAAACATTTTCTACAACTGATACCCACTCACATTCACACACAATATTGAGTTAGTGTCAGGATATGTGATCTTCTGCTTCCCAAACTGATTTTAAGATGTCTTTCATTCTTTTTCTCAATACTTTGACACAGCAGCCTCTCTATGCCTCTACACTTTTCTCACAAGCCTTTGTCTATAACTGTTACTTGTGACTTCTTAATGCAAATCATTACTTCACATTACATCACCATAAAACATAAAAGTTCCTTCTAAGCTCTGGGATCTACCTAAATGAACCTGTCTCACAATAGCCTTTTCAAGGAAGTTCTGATCTGGAATTTAATCCCAACTAATTAAAATAATCATACAAGTCTTTAAAATCCATAGGGGAACCGATCATTACTAAGATCTTCTATCACCAACCTGCTTGGCTGGTAAACAATTTTTTCTATTGGTACAAGGCTCTTCAAGATTAGCAAAACTGCTACAGTGTCTCTGCAAATGAGCCTCTGTAAGGGAACTAAGTTGTTTGTGGAATTGATGTATTTCTGGTGGTGTTTTTCCATCACCAATAGCTGGGACACATCCATATGTTGTGCTTCTATGGCTTTAAAAAGCCTTGATTTAAATTAATTTTATTTTTATTTCCCCATGGCAATGAAGTGGTTCCCACTTCCAGGTCTGGTGTTATTGATTACATCAGTGCCAGTTCAGGATACATTAGTACAACACAATCCTGCTCCTGCCCCCCTGTCCTTGTCAGGACCACAACCAGCACCATCTTGTTCAGAAGCAGCACCCATCACAGAGGACCCAAGGTTCACCTCAAGCCCTGTCTCAATGAGTATATTTTTCTTCACCCATTGACAGTATGCAGGAATTCCTTGTAAACCAGGCATCTCTGCTTAAGCGCTCATCATGTAGAATGCTGCTGCTTGCTGATAGCATGATATGGGCCCCATCTCCTCAGCAGCCACCATCTAATAAAACTCCATTTCCAGTCCTACCAGGTGAATCAGACAGGATCATCAGCCATGGCACACGTAGAAGCCTAACCCTCCTGATGGAATTTGCTTACCTGGAGGCCATTGGCAGCTGCTTCCATCCCACCAAAATGAGTTCCATTTGTGCCCATCCCTAGCACCTCTGGTCCACAGCATGTTCACGTGTAAAATCTCGTGAGACAGGCTAGAAGATGTGTATGTGGCGAATGCAGTGTACAAGGGCATGTGTTTTCACAGGGTCTCTCAGCCCTATCATAGAATGGTTGCCAGGTCTGATATGACACTTGTTACTTGTCTCGGGATACTTTGTTGTGGTTTGGGTCCTGAATGATTTACATTCTTCATATTTCTCCCACTTCTATTCTAAGGCCTGATGTTGCAATGCTGGAACCTTATTTCATTCTGTATAGCTTTAAGTCCTTCACATTATTGAATCTCAGTTTTCCAAGAATAAAGGGTGCAGAGTTGGTGCAGTAGTCTGATTTTCAAAACTTGACAGTGGGAGAGAACTCTCAGGTGTTCATAGGGCTTGTTAGGATTTGTAACTATATGGACTCTTAGACAGAGACAAGAGGTGGAACCGCCCAGGGGGAGGAGCCCCACTGAGCCTCACCGTCGGGAGGTGGAGTCTTGGCTGTGGGATGGAATACAGCAGCGAGTAGTATGAGAGAGAAAGTGACCCCTGGAGGTGGGCCATGGAGCGGCAGTGAAGCTGTTGATGTCAGACTCAGCTCTGGAACTGGAGTAGGCAATTAGGAATGGCACTACCCGAGGAGCGGAGGTTGCGGTAGAAGTACAGTCACTAACATACACTGGGTCCGTAGAGATGGTAAATTAGAGGGTCCTTCGGTGGAAGGTCACGGTAGTGGCCCACAATGTGGGGTATACAGGCGAGGGTTCCTCTTCAGATGTCATGCCAATGGTCCGCAGAGCGGGGTACACCGGAGAGGGATCCCACGTAGAGAAAACACAGGAACCGCAGCATAGTACTCACAGCGACTGAAGGCAGTAGCAGGACCTGAGAAGCCACGGGGAGCGAGGCAGACATGAATCTGTGTGAAGGTCCTCCAAGAAGCGTATAGCCAAGAGACGAAATAGGGCTCCTGAGGAGCGGGTACCCAATAGTCTCCAACACAGAAGCAGGAACCAGAACAACGTTGTGGAGAGAGTAGAAGTTGTAGCAAGTGAACTCGTTGCCAAGTCACTGTCTGTCTGGGCTGGTGAGCTTAAGTATCCAGGTTGAGTGACGTCATCTGATGGGGCGCCCCCATGTTCCCACCATGACGTGGTTAAAGGTTGGGGAGTGCACGCGCGTGTGCCTAGGGAACCCCATGGGTAAGATGGCGGTCGGCAGCATCCATGCCGCTCAAGGAGGCCTGAGAACGGAGGGTGGAAGGCCAGTGGTAGCTGGCAGAGTCCGTGAGTTCTCCTAACAGAGCTAATGCAGCAAACAAGGAGGTGAGCAACAGCGGCCGCAGCAGCCTTTGGCTGTGGAGCATAACAGTACCCCCCTTCTTAGGGCCCCTCCCCGGGGGTTTGGGTTTCCTAGGATAAGCCATATAAAACTGCCTGATTAATTCTTTGTTGAGAATGTTAGCTGCGGGCTCCCAGCTGTTTTCCTCTGGTCCAAAGCCTTCCCACGCTATTAGGTATTCCCATCATCTTCCTCTTTTCCATATATCCAGGATGTCCTGTACCTGATAAGTGATATCCTCTTCTGATGCCAGAGGTTGAGGTTCAGGTGGCTTTTTGGAAAACTCGGACAAAATAAGAGGCTTAAATAATGATACGTGGAAAGCGTTATGAATCTTGAGTGACGTGGATAGGCGTAGGCTATATGTAACTGGACCCAGACGACAAAGTATGGGGAATGGTCCAATGTATCTGGGAGCAAAGCGGGCAGAAGGTAGTTTCAGGTGAATGAATCGAGTACTAAGCCATACTTTATCTCCCGGGCTGAATTGAGGGGCTGCCCACTGATGGGTATCATAGCATTTCTTGGACTTTAGAGCAGCTTGTTGAATGAGTCATTTAGTGTCTTCCCAGAGTTGATGCAACTCTTAAGCTGTGGTTTGTGCCACAGGAGAGGCCACTGACAAGGGTAATGGAAGTGGAGGCAGGGGCTGATGTCCGTACACCACTTGGTACGGAGAAGACCCAGTAGAAGCAGAGAGATGAGAATTGAGGGCAAATTCAGCCCAAGGTAATAGCTCAGACCAGTTGTTTTGTCATGAGTTGATGTAGGCCCAAAGAAAATGCTTTAAAGTCTGATTAGTCCTTTCCATCTGACCATTGGCCTGCGAGTGGTAAGCTGAGGTGAGATCCAATGCGATATCAAATTTCTTACATAAGGCCCTCCAGAACCTGGCTGTAAATTGCACTCCCTGGTTGGAGAATATATGCCTCGGAAGTCCGTGGAGTTGGAATATGTGGCGGATGAACAATCTTACCATTTCTGGGGTAGAAGGGAGGCCAGGTAGAGCCACAAAGTGAGCCATTTTTGAGAACTGGTCCACCGTGACCATCGGCGGCTTCTGACGGGCACAAGTGGGACATGACTCCACGTAGGCTTTGGAGTCTTTCCTCATAGTTGGCCACCAGTAGAACCTCTAAAGTGACGATAAGGTTCTGGCTTGGCCAGGATGGCCTGCTAACAGGGAATCATGCGCCCATCAGAGGATTTTTTTCCGAAGCAGATGGGGAACCTCTGTCTTCCCAGGTGATATGGTGAATGTGGTTGAAAGGAGCACTTTGTCTGGATTGATGATGTGACGCAGAACATCCGGTATGTTCTCGGTGGTGAAGGACCAAAAAAGAGTGTCAGCTAAGGTATTCTTATCAGCCAGCCGGTACCGTAGTACAAAATTGAACTAAGTAAAAAAAAGTGACCAGCGGGCTTGTTGGTGATTAAGTCATTGCGCCTGGTGCAGATACTCTAGGTTCTTGTGGTCTGTATATACAGTGACCTGGTACTGATCCCCTTCAAGCCAAGAGCACCATTCTTTGAAGGCAAGCTTTATTGCCAATAGTTCTTTATCCCCTATTCTATAGTTGTGCTCCACATGGGAGAAGCAGCGAGAGAAGAAGGAGCAGGTATATAAAGTGTGGTTTATTTATTTATTTAGCATTTTTCTATACCGACTTTCCAATAACAAAATTGCTGATCAATTCGGTTTACATTTTAAACAATAACAACAATGACAAGTAAATGTCTTACAATGAACAGGTCGAATTAACTTGGATTAAGATATATGGGGGTAATAACATAATTAACATGTACGGTGCCTAATATAGGCTAGAGGTTGGGTTTTGATAATAGACTGCCAAAGATCATGTGATTTCTAGAGAAGATCTATATAGTTCTCTAGCGTGTTACCACTGAGGGGATATTGGCAGGGATATTTCGCAGGTTGATGTTATGGGAAAGCTTGGTTGAATAACCAAGTCGTAAGTCTTTTTTTAAAAGTAGTGGAGCATTGCACTGATCTGAGCTCTGATGGGAGAGTGTTCCAGAGTTTAGGCCCAGCTGTGGAGAAAGCTCTTTTACTTAATGCTGACTTCATCGGTGGAATTTGAAGGTTGTTTTTGTAGGCTTGTCTCACTGGTCTGGTAGATGTGTGGAGTTGGAGAGGGAATGTGAGCTCGAGTGGTGCCTGGAACCCCAGGGACTTTTGGCCAGCTTGGGGGGGCCTCCTGACCCCCACAAGATTTGCCAAAAGTCCAGCGGGGGTCCTGAAGCGACCTCCTGCACTCGATTCGTATTTGCCGTATTACAAAATGGCGCCAGCCATACGGCCAGTGCCATTTTGCAGTACGGCAATATGGCCGGCGCCATTTTGTAAAATGGCGCCGGCTATATGGCCATATTGCCATTTTGCAATACGGCAAATATGATTCGAGTGCAGGAGGTCACTTCAGGACCCCCGCTGGACTTTTGGCAAATCTTGTGGGGGTCAGGAGGCCCCCCCAAGCTGGCCAAAAGTCCCTGGGGTTCCAGCGGGGGTCCGGGAGCGATCTCCTGTGCTCGTGACGTCGGGGGACAGGAACCAAAATGGCGCCGGCGCCATTTCTATTAACGCACCCGTGGCCTGAGAGTGGAAGATCACAGTGGGACCCCCCACTGGACCCCAGATAATTTAAGACATTTGGGGGGGGGTTCGGGAGGGTGGGGGATTTATTTTAAAGGGTCGGGGTGGGTTTTAGGGTTGTTTTAGTGTGTCGGTTTTCCCGCCCTCCCCCTTCCCCTCCCCCTTCCCCTCCCCCTTCCCCCGATTTACGATTTTTGACGATAAATCGGGGGAATTCCTATTGTATATCGCCTCTAACGATTTTTGACGATTTAAAATATATCGGACGATATTTTAAATCATCAAAAAACGATTCACATCCCTAATATTCAGTAATATTGCTATTCTTTGTGATTTGATGTATGCTTAGGAATGGAGAAAAAAGAGAAGGAGACTAGGGTATATACTATTACGCTGAACTGCTGATTTGATTATTTTGATATTTTGATAAAGTAATCTTCTTTAAGAATCTACAATAAAAAGTGGATAAGTTAAATGTAAATAATAAATAGATTTGATTGAACTAAAATAATGTCTGTGTAACTCATGCAAAGATTAGCTTATTATTTTGCCTTGTCTTTATAGGATAATACAACATAAGAGCTGTATCAGGACAGTAAAATTAGATTCTCCTCTGGTTAAATACTAGACTGCGTTGAAACACACTGAAGATGACCTGCAATTTAATGTAATACACAGAATTAGGCTAACAAGAGGATGTAATATTTCATTAGCATTAAGATGCCGTGAACAGTTTTCCATTTAATCCTGGCATACAATTCAACCAAGTGGTTTACATCTTGATATTGAATGGGAGGCATTTTTATGATTTGTATATTTTTTTTAAATTTCCATAACCTTAAAAATGTTTCATACTTCCAATTTTTTCTAAATATTTTGCATTTCTATTGATTTTTCTTTCTCCCATTTTCCGTACTGGAAATTATTGAGTATGCATTTCAAATGCATTCTGGAGGCTTGCCAACTATTTATTTAATTGGGACATTCCAGCAATATGTTATTCGTTTAAGTTGATTCAGCTTTATGCATTCCATTTCTACTTTTATCTTATCACAAACTTTAAATTCATCTACTGATGATGTCTCATGGGCCATGGTGTTAGATGTACGATGCTCAGTTGCACTGCATAGGCTCACATAAAAACCAGTTGATTCTACCAGTGCCTGCCTAGCCTCCTTGTTATTTTCCCTGCTAGAGATGCTTATGGAAGGAAGGCTCAAGTCAGGTCTACCGTCTGAGTTCGTTACTTTTCAAGTGTTTATCTTATACATTCTACTGTATATTATGTGTTTTCAAGACCAATATTAGAATTGCTCTGATTTTTTGTTTGTTGATGTCTTATGGCCGAAGATTGTAGTAGTTCTAAACATAGTTAGTAGTTCTAACTTGTTAAAGTTGCCAGTATGAGCACAGCTGTAAATGGTAGGCTAGAGCCTTTTAAACCAGCATTAGTCTATATGGTGTCATTAGTTTTAAGTTGATTACAATCCTTTGTTTTTTTAGCATAAATGATCCAGTTCTGTGGATTTTCTTCTCTTGATGAAGTCCTTTTCAGGGTGAAACAAAGGACCCTTTGTCAAGAGTGGAGATGGCTATAATTTCAGCTTTCAGGGCAGTGAAGATGATTCAGTAGTCGTTGTTCAGGTAGAGCTGTGCCTCGCTGCTGAACAATCCTATGGAAGCATTGTTACATTGACAAGAAAATGTGTTAATTTATTTATTTAAGTGCTTTATATGCCATCATTCCATGTGAGAATCACTAGTTCATAATGGTGAATATGTTATGAACGTGGACCCTTGGACCAGCTAGAGTACTGGATGGATCCACTGGAGGAAGGGCTCCAGTGGAACTCGTAGCCAGCAGGTGGTACAGGACCAGGAGACCGAGCAGGACCTTCACCTATACCAGCCCTCGTTCCCCATCAGGTTGAGCCCTTGGGTGCCGGGGCTGGCAGGACTTAGGCGAGAGTCTCCTGGCACGAAGAATCCAAAGGATGGTCTGTGTCGAGGCAGGCAGCAGTATGGGAGAAATTGAGGCAGTCCAGAAGTCTTGGCAGGCAGCAGCGGTGCGAGACAGAGATCCAGGCCAGAAGTTGGAGCAGGCTGAAGATAGACAAGGAGATGGACGAGCCAAGGGTCAGGACGGGCAGCAGACGAAGAAGTATCAGAAGCCAAGCCGAAGTCAAGCCAGTGAAGCAAGCCGAAGAGGAACAGGAGCAGGAGCAGGACCAGGAACTTGGGAGCAGAGCAGGGCAGGAACACGGCGGACGCAGGAACAAGAACACAGGAACTGAAGAATGCAGGAACAGGAACTGAAGAATGCAGGAACAGGAACGCAGGAACAGCAACTAGACACTCAGTGAGTCCACCTGTTGCCAAGGCAGTGAACAGAGATCCAGGCTGGGTTTAAATACCCTGGGCATCTGACATCATCTTCGGGGACCGGGCCTAGGTTTCCCACCATGGCCCCTATAAATCCTGGCCCGTTGCATGCACACACGCACACCAAAGGGGCAGAATCTGGAGGAGGACGCCGACGGCGTCTCCCTCATGGGGATAATGCCACGGGAAGGCCCAGCCATAGCCCGGAGCCGCATGGAGCATGCCACAAGGATCCTCGGAGAAATGCAGCAGGTAAGGGTGGAACCTGGCCGTGGCCGCCCGCAGCCGAGGTTCACAACAGTACCCTCCCTCTTACGCCCCCTCCCTCTTACGCCCCCTCCCTGGGGGTCTTGGTTTACTTGGATGGTCCTGATGAAACTTACAGAGAAGGGATTTGTCCAGGATTTTGGAGACAGGCTCCTACGTGTTCTCCTCTGGACCACATCCCTCCCATGATAGCAAGTACTCCCATCTTCGATGGTAGAACCGTACATCCAAAACATCACATACTTAGAATATAGTTTCTTCCTCTGCTACCGGCTTGGAAGGTTCAGGTGGCTTGCCGTGGAAGGTTGAGAGTATTAATGGCTTAAGCAAGGAAACATGGAACACATTGTATATTCTCAAAGTAGATGGAAGATGTAGGCGATAGGAGACAGCCCCCACCCATTCCGTGACCACAAAGGGACCAATGTATTTAGGCGCCAAATGCATGGATGGAATTCAGAAGTGAATATGCTTGGTGCTCAACCATACTCTATCTCTGGGACTGAAGACGGGAGCTGGATGACGATGTCTATCGGCGTTTTTCTTTGCGACAGCAGCCGTTTGCTGCAATTTAGTTTGTGTAGAATCCCAGAGGGAGCAAAGTTGTTGGGCTGTAAGTTGGGCAGCAGGCGAGGGTACTGCTAGCAGAAGCAGCAAGGGAGGCTTAAACTGTTTACCATAAACAAGCTGGAAGGGAGACGCTCCAGTTGCAGAGTGAACATGGTGGTTGTACGAGAATTCTGCCCATGGAAGTAAGGATGCCCAATCATCTTGTTTGTCCCCCAAGAAGGAAGGGAAGAAAGCCTTCAGAGAATAATTAGTCCATTCCGCTTGCTCATTACCTTGCGGATGGAAGGCAGAGGTGAAATCCAGGCGAACTCCAAACTTTCTACAAAGCGCTCTCCACTATTTGGCTGTAAATTGCGAGCCATGATCTGAGGCGATGTGTAGTGGGAGTCCATGTATACAAAAAATATGGTGGATAAAGAGTCGCACAAGCTCTGAGGCCATGGGGAGCTTTGAGAGTGGCACAAAGTGAGCCATTTTAGAAAACCTGTCCACTGTGACCCAGATGACAGTCTTCCCTTCAGACTGGGGAAGATCTACTACAAAGTCTGTGGAAAGTTGCGTCTATAGTTCTGCAGGGATAGGAAGGGGTTGCAGAAGACCCCAGGGACAACCCGACAAAGGCTTTTGCTTGGTGCAGGTGGAGCAGGAGGTAACGTATGTTTGGACGTCCTGCTTGATGTGGGGCCACCATGTGTTAGTAGTTCAAGTGTTCGGGCTTTGCCTGGATGCCCCGCTGTTAGAGAGTGGGCCTAGGAAAGGACTTTTCTTCATAGAGGGAGGAGGAATAGCCTAGTGGTTAGAGCAGTGGACTATGAACCAGGAGACCAGGGTTCAAGTCCTGCTGTCGCTCCTTGTGACCTTGGGCAAGTCACTTTACCCTCCATTGCCTCAGGTACAAAAACTTAGATTGTAAGCCCTCTGGGGATAGAGAAATACCTCTAGTACCTGAATGTAAACCAGTGTGATATCTCAATTGAGATCGAATGTCGGTATATAAAAATAATAAATAAATAAATAAATAGATGGATGGGCACCACCGTCTTGCCAGCGGGAACTACATCAGTAGTGGTAATGATGACTTTAGCCGAGTCTAAGTTTTACTGTGGAGAAGTAGGTGAATCCTCAGTTTCGGTGAGGTGGGAGAGTGCATCCGCACAAAGATTCTTAGATACTGGTCGGTAACCTAGAGAGAAATTAAAATGGCTAAGAAACAAAGACCAGCGGGCTTGTCTGGGGTTCAAGTGTTGGGCTCGACATAAGAACTCCAGATTCCTGTGATCTGTATACACTATTGGTTGCTGGGCCCCCTCCAGCCACTGACACCACTCTTCAAATGCTAACTTTATGGCCAAGAGTTCTTTATCTCCTATGCCATAATTCTTCTCGGCGGCTGAGAACTTCCAGGAGAAGTTCAGGGAAGGGAGTAACTTGCTTTTACCGGATACTTGGCTGAGGACATCCCCCACCACTTGGTCCGATGAAGGTCTGGGTGAAGTAGGCAGGCGTCTAAGAGGATAGCCTTTTTCAGATCTTTGAAATCTGGTGGCCAATCTTTGGCATTCATTCCCTTCTTAGTAAGGGCAGTGAGGGGAGCCACCCTTTGCAAATACTGGGGTATGAATTGCCAGTAAAAATTAGCAAATCCAAGAAAGCGCTGTAGAGCCTTGATCCCCCACTGGTCGGGGCCAATATTTGATAGCTGACACTTTCTCGGGGTCCATGTGGAAACCTGTAGAGGATACGATGTATCCCAGGAATGGCAGAGACTCCTGCTCTAATAAACATTTTTCCATCTTAGTGAACAGGCAGTTGTCCCGGAGGTGCTGTATCACTTGCTTCACCTGTCATTGGTGAGTAGTGAGGTCTTTGGAGTATACAAGTACATCATTTAGATAGATGATTACTGAAGAATGCAGCATGTCATGGAGGACCCTCATTCATCAGGTTCTGAAAAACTGCTGGAGCATTACATAACCCAAAGGCATAACAAGATACTTGTAATGCCTATCACAAGTATTGAAAGCAATTTTCCACTCGTCACCTGGGCAGATTCATATGAAATTGTAGGCACCACGAAGATTGAGCTTGGTGAAGACTCTAGCTCCCTGTAGGTGGTCTAAGAGTTCTGGAATGAGCAGTAATGGGTATCTGTCCCAGTGGGTGATGGTGTTGAGACCACGGTAATCTATGCAAGGTCTGAGAGAGTCATCTTTCTTCATGACAAAAAAGAAGCCAGCTCCAGCTGGAGAAGTCGAGGGGTGAATCAAGCCCCGATCCAAATTCTCCTGAATATAGAGAGACATGGCTTGTGTCTCAGGAAGGGACAGCGGGTAGACACACCCTCTGGGAGGCATGGTACCCAATAGCAAGTCTATAGCACAATTGAAGGGGCGATGTTCCAGATGAAGTTCAGCCTTCTCCTTAGAGAAGACATCCACATATTCAGAATACTGTGGTGGCAGAGACAGAGGAGTGACAGGCAGAGGAATGCATGCCTGAGGTAGCTCAGGCAAACAGGAAGTGAAACAAGATGGACTCCAGGCAGCAATCTGAAGAGTGTCCCACTGGATAATTGGTGAATGCTTCTGGAGCCACGGCAAGCCCAAGACAATGGGATGGACGAAGAGATGGATGAGCCAAGGGTCAGGACGGGCAGCAGATGAAGAAGTACCAGAAGCCAAGCCGAAATCAAACCAGTGAAGCAAGCCAAAGAGGAACAGAAGCAGGACCAGGAACTCGGGAGCGGAGCAGGGCAGGAACACGGAGGATGCAGGAACAGGAACACAGGAGCTGAAGAACGCAGGAACAGCAACTAGACACTCAGTGAGTTGACCTGTTGCCAAGGCAGTGAACAGAGATCCAGGCTGGGTTTAAGTACCCTGGGCGTCTGACGTCATCTTCGGGGGGCCGGGCCGAGGTTTCCTGCCATGGCCCCTGTAAATCCCAGCCTGTTGCATGCATGCACGCCTAAGAGATGGGGACTGGAGGAGGAAGCCATCGGCGTCTCCTTTGTGGGGAGAACACCGCAGGAAGGCCCAGCCGTGGCCCAGAGCCACACGGAGCATGCTACAAGGATCCCTGGAGAAGTGCAGCAGGTAAGGGAGGAACCCTGCCTTGGCTGCCCACGGCCTAGGTTCACAACAGAATAGGACTGACACTCATAAATAAATGATGAGATAAATAAATGATAAAAAGATTTAATACTCTAAGATAAGTGATGGGATACTAAGATAGGTATTAATACAGGTGGAAAACTAGGTAAATATTCAGAGACTTAGGGCCTCATTTTCTAAAGTATCGCAGGCCTCATACAAGAGGTGCGGGCCTGCACTAGCCAGCAGTGATCGTACCGTCGCGGTGCAATCGCTGCCGGTTTCGCACCCAATAGCGCCACCATAGGAGGTGTAGCTATTGGGAGCGAAAGCTGCCGCGAAAAGGCACCTACCTTTTCGCTGTCTGCGGCTTCGGTGCAGAATTGGCCCCAGTGACACCTCGACTCCTCCTCTTCCGGTGCCGACTCTGCCCCGACTCTGCCCCCATCCTTGTATCGCGTGCAAGTGGCGTGGAAAATGAGGCCCTAAGATAGCACTAGTTTTACATTGGACTATTGGATCATTGATCTGTTTTAGAATCCTGGTCTGTGATTTAATATATTAGTGACATTGTATGAGATATTTTACCAAATTTGGTAATTTTTAAACATAATTTTTAAACATTATTTAATAAAAATTAATTTTGGTAAAATAATAATTTTCTGGAAGTTAAATAATTTTGAGTAATTTTTGTAGTAATTTATAGCATACAATTACTTAAACATGCTAGTTGTTTAAGGTAGCATGAGTGTTCATTTTTTGTTGATCTGAATACATGTTTATACTTTATTGGATATTATTATTACAGCCCAATTTGTTTATATATATACATATATATATATACACACACATACAAAATTGGAAAAATAGCAATTGAAGATGAAAAGCTTAGCAAACTCTGTTAAAATGATAGTCCTTGACATCTAAAATCTATATCTTCACTTTTAATATTATTAAATCCTACTGAAATGACCTTCAAAAGAGCATTTGATGCCCTCCTGGCTCCTCACTTGAATGTAATAATGAAGATGGGATGCATTCTGGCTGCTAAAATTCAAGTTCTGAAGACTTTGTTATTATTGAAATTGAAGCAATAACAAGAGGCGAAAGAGGAGAGGGAAAAAAAGTCAACCTCCATTCAAACCACAGTCCAGCTATAAATTTGTCTCTGCTATTGAATAGGACAGAAATGATGAAGTTTTTAGCTCGATTATATTCTGGCACTTTGCTGGGCTCCTCTTTGGCAGTTTTCAAGCCTGTCTCAGCCTTTTACTTCAGCCCTAGCCAACAGAGGTGAGAAAGAGAGTTGTAACCCTAACTAAGGTCTCTCGTTTCCCTGAGGTTGTGCTAACCATAAATTCCATTTTCTTGAGCAGAGTGCATTAAGTTTTATTATCCTCATGGCTTGTCACAACAGATTATTGTAACTATTGTTTGTAGCAGGTCCCTGAAATTCAAGGTGCTGAACCAAGATAAGCCCCATCAAATGTTAAACTGAGTTTAGAGCAGGTAGAACAGTGCCACACTCCTGCATTCCAAAAATAAAAAATGGCAAAACTGTTTTGTTTTGTCAGAGTTAGAAAACAAAGATGGAGCAAAGAACAGCCAAAAATAATTTCTTTTAGCATGCAGTATTTCATAGAAAAATAATTCTTTATAAATGTTGTATTATATAAGTTGGTTTTCTATGCTATGAAATAGGGCTGTTAATTCTTGTAATGAACTGGTAATCTGCTGTCACCCACATCATTTCTCAGTGCGAAAACCCACATTGTAGATTGTGAGCTATGCTCACAATATTCTAAAAGGCATTGAAAGTTGAAAGGAATCTATGTGCATCCTCAGAAATCATGCACTCTGTTGCCTGCTTTTAGGTGGTGCCAAATTACAGCCAATTACTCATTTGGTGTGACCAGTCATGCCCAGGAGTTCTGTTTGTTTGCCATTATCTGTTAGAAAAGTGTTCATGTGATCCTTTTTATTTTTGGTTGTAATCTCTAGTTTATTTTAAATATTTATCATTGGGAAATCTAGCGGTCCATATTCAGTAGGCTGGTTAGTGAACAAGTTTGCCAGCTAAAATTAGCCGGATAATTTGTCCTATAAATTCAGCAGAAAAAACATCCTGCTGAAAATACCAGCCTAAAATTATCACAAATAGCTGGATTACTAAAAAAAAAAAAACTAACCAGCTAGCTGCACTGGAAAAAGTACAGAGAAGGGTGATCAAAATGATAAAGGGCATGGAACAGCCCCCATATGAGGAAAGGCTAAAGAGGTTAGGGCTGTGTTATTTTTTGTAAGGTTTTGGGTGGACTCTTGGACACTGTGGCTGCTGACCACAGCCACGGGGGGAAGTCCCGTGAGGGGCATCAGGTCAGGCTCAGCTTAGGACACACAACACAGATAGATCTTTTATTAACAGTATTGAGGAGCCAACAGAAGTGGCACTAGTGAGTAAAGATGAAGCCCGGCTGGGCTTCTAGTCCCTCAGGGCTCTGGAACACTGAGAGGAGAGGATCACCTTGCTGTTGGCTGAAAGAAATCAGTAGGTTTTTGTTTGGGACGTTGTCTTTCTTAAAAGTATTGGGGAAAAGTTAACTATTTGGGAATATTATTTAGTGTGTTTGTGCTTTTAATAGTCAGTAAGACAGTGAATAAACAAGTTAGACTGTTTGTATTTTTAAATAGTCAATTAGGCAGCTAGTGAGCAGTAGGTAGTGTGTTTATTTTTAAAAGTCTGTAAGGATGCTAGTAAGAAGAACTGAGTGTTTGTATTTAAAAAAAAAAAAAAAAGTAGCCAGAAGCTAGAAATAAGCTAGGAGCAGTGTATACCTAAGTAAAAAGGTTGAAAAGTTCAGTCCAGTTACTCACCTTGGAAAGGTGTTGAGGTAGTGTGACTTGGTTTGAATAGGTACCAACATTTGTTAATCAAGAGAGCAGTGAGTCACTCTAGCTGACTAACTGAAGTTAGAGGCATTTCATTGGGAACACTGAGAGGAGAGGATCACCTTGCTGCTGGTTGAAAGGAATCAGTAAGTTTTTGCTTGGGACATTGTCTTTCTAAAAGTATTGGGGCAAAGTTAACTATTTGGGAATATTATTTAGTGTGTTTGTGTGTTTGTGCTTTTAATAGTCAGTAAGACAGTGAATAAACAAGTTAGACTTTATTTTTAAATAGTCAGTCAATTAGGCAGCTAGTGAGCAGTAGGTAGTGTGTTTATTTTTAAAAGTCTGTAAGGCAGCTAGTAAGAAGAACTGAGTGTTTGTATAAAAAAAAAAAAATAGTAGCCAGAAGCTAGAAATAAGCTAGGAGCAGTGTATACCTAAGTAAAAAGGTTGAAAAGTTCAGTCCAGTTACTCACCTTGGAAAGGTGTTGAGTTAGTGTGACTTGGTTTGAATAGGTACCAAGATTTGTTAATCAAGAAAGTAGTGAGTCACTCTAGCTGACTAACTGAAGTTAGACTGTTTGTATTTCCCAACCCTCCCACCCCTCGCCCACCCGCCCCTAGCTCATCCTTTAATTTATAGGCAGGTGCCACTTTCATTAAAAAAAAACAAAAGAAAAAACAACACCACCATCAAAAACTTTATTGAGAATTTGATCAGACCCCTGTAGGCCACTACCAGACATATAGTGAATTCACTAATACATTTAAAGGACGTTAGACACATTCCTACTCCCATAGCAACCTAAATCTTAACTAGGTACTGATTAAAATTGAGATGATGGCAGCAGTCCAGCAGCAAGAGGGGGGCTTCCCAGTCTTTTGCATCGAGTGTCACATGTATGAATGTTTACCCACCGGTGAGAAGTTGTACATGTGCATGCGATGCAAAGAGCTCCTGGCTCTCAGAGAACGAATCCGATCTCTGGAGGCTAGAGTGGTAGACCTGGAGGAGCTGAGGCAGACAGAGAGGTATATAGATGAGACCTTCAGGGACATAGTAGCTAAGTCCCAACTTCAGGCTGGCAGCCCTGGTGCTGCCTTGGAGGAAGAAGGTCTCATGATTGGAGAGCATCAACCTGGTATAGCAGGAAAGGATCCTATAGCAAGGACCTGCTCTCCAGGTGATGCACTATCCTTTCGTACTGAGGAGATCTCCCCAAGGCCTACTGCCCAGGAGTGAAGGGTTAGGTCGGCCGTCATAGTAAGTGATTCGATTATTAGGAATGTAGACAGCTGGGTGGCTGGTGGCGTGAGGATCGCCTGGTAACATGCCTACCTGGTGTGAAGTTGGTGGACCTCACGCTTCACCTAGATAGGATTTTAGACAGTGCTGGGGAGGAGCCGGCTGTTGTGGCACATGTGGGCACCAACGACATAGGAAAATGTGGGAGGGAGCATCTGGAAGCCAAATTTAGACTCTTAGGTAGAAAACTTAAATCCAGAACCTCCAGGGCAGCATTCTCTGAAATTCTTCCTGTTCCACGCGAAGGTCACCAGAGGCAGGCAGAGCTCCGGAGTCTCAATGCGTGGATGAGACAATGGTGCAAGGAAGAAGGATTCAGTTTTGTTAGGAACTGGGGAACCTTTTGGGGAAGGGCCTCAGAAAAACAGCAGAGGTGAGGAGTCTCAGGAGGGACGATCGACAACAGTGAAGCTATCTGTGAGAAACAGGCAAATAATACACCAAAATCTGCTCTGCAGCCAGGCTGCTGTGGCCCAGAATGTGGGCTGCATTTCCACCGTGCTGGCAGAAATGTGGAAACATTGGGTGAAGCATCAGATGCCTGCCTCCTTCCCCTGCCTGTTTTAGCTGAATGGCATGCAGCAGCGAACTGCATGAAGGACCCTTTTCCTGACCCTCTCCAGAAATGGCAGCACTCAGCAGGGTATCAAAGAGGTGTCAGAAGCCAGCATCATGTCTGAGCAGGCCTCTCTCCACAGAAGTGCTAGGATAGGGCAGAAATCAATGGTACTTTGGGAGGGGTTGGCAAAGGGCAGAGGACCTGCACCTCTAGATTGTATTTAGCTGTAAATAAACGCACACTTTGCAGTTAGAAATGCTGCAAAATAAATCGCTTTCTAACATATACAGAAGCATTGTGAACATGCCGCTGTATCCTTTGAAAACCCTCTTCAAGCAGAATCAGTGTAATTTTATTCTCTGGTGTATCTCTGAGGTGCAGATAATCCATGCTGCATGGCTATATTGTGAATGATATTGTGTACAAGGAAAATCCAACAGGCTTTCTCTGGGTTTTACAGTAACATATGAGCTCTTATACAGTAATATATGACCTCTTTTTCAGTTTTAATAATTGTGAATGTTTTAAATGTGATCCGCTGTGGTCATATGGAATGTATAGAATACCAATTGGATAAACAACTAAATGAGACTGTAAGATGTGACCCATCCTTTCAATGACAGATTTTATGAGCCTCTGAGCTTCCCTACAATCTTCCTGCAGGAGTTATCAAGACAGACGTCACTAGGCAGATCTTGAGGGGCTGTATATGACCATCAGCTGTGCAGGAGCAAACACATTTCATGAGTTGTGGAAAGGGATGGTAAATGTACAGACTTCAGTAAGAGAAGGTAAGTTAACGAAGGAGTTGGAGGATGCAGGTATCCACACTAGCAGCTCTGTTAACGTGCTTAAGTGAGAGAAGGCAGACACAGAGTTGGAGAATACATATAGATTGTGAATGCTAGGCTGTAAACAATGCCAAATCCCTATAAGAAAGCATGTACTTACCTAGCAGCCCTCTGATTTTAATCTGGCCACACTCAAAGAAGTGGTTCATTACTGACTATGAAAGAATCATGGCAGAGGCTATGATACATAACTTCCATTTCAGTTCTGAAGGGTTTGGCAGTGAAAATCAGTTGCATATTAAAGAAGTACAAGAACTTTCTATTCTTATATTGTGTTTATTAATTATTGGATATGGCACTATTTATTAATACTGATTATTAATTTGAATATGACAATATTTATGATTGGTATATTAACATTTATGTGGTTTATGATGGTCTTAATTCTGTTTATGATGTATATTTTTAAAATAATTGTATTTTTATTAAGATTTAACAACATTTACAAATGAAGTTTCAAGCAATCATAAAGAATACCCCCCTCCCAAAAAAAAGTAGAAATTAAATGTAGGAAAAATATACAATATTTCTAATAATCAAGTCCCCATTATAAGCAATTGAGAAACATTCTTACAAGAATTTCTAGAAAAGAACAAATGCAAAACAAGTACTGGAGAAAATATATAGTATTAACGCCAGCTATTCCCCACTTCTATGAATTCTGGTTGCCAAGACTCCATTCAATTTCCAAATGAGCTGGATCTAGAAATATAATCTTATTCTTCTGGTAAGTTATCAAGCACTTCTACGGAAATTAAAAAAAAAAAAAAAGGTAGCTCCTAAGACTACCACTCTCTGCCTGAACTGGAGGAACTGCTTCCTCCTAAATTGAGTACTCCTAGCAACTCAGCCCACAAAAATAAATTCTTTATTTTTAAAATAGTTTTGAAACACTGAGCTGTAACAGATGTGAGACTTGAAGGCTCCATGTGCTACTTCCTAAATTTTGCAATTAACTCATGCTAATTTCATTTTAGACTTTTCAACCTTATATTTTACCTGTTGGTGACAGCAGCAAGATTGTTTTTCCTTGGATTCACAGCTGCAATGTCCAGAAAACTGACAAAGAAAGAAAAAGGAAAACAGTGGCCTGCCATTTCCACAATGGTCAGTGGAAACATGCAAGACAGCACTATGAGGTTTGCAGATGAAAGTCTTGCACTGAAGATAGCTGTGGTGGAGGTAGCTGTATTAAAAACTGATTTTGATAAAATGTACAAAAGATTGGACTCTTTAAAGAACAAATTTGAGATGAAGGCAGCAGTCCATCAGCAAGAGGGGGGCTTTCCAGTCTTTTGCATTGTGTGTCACATAAGAACATAAGAAATTATCATTCTGGGTCAGACCAAGGGTCCATCAAGCCCAGCATCCTGTTTCCAACACAGGAGAAACCAGGCCACAAGAACCTGGCAATTACCCAAACACTAAGAAGATCCCATGCTACTGATGCAATTAATAGCAGTGGCTATTCCCTAAGTAAACTTGATTAATAGCAGTTAATGGACTTCTCCTCCAAGAACTTATCCAAACCTTTTTTGAACCCAGCTACACTAACTGCACTAACCACATCCTCTGGCAACAAATTCCAGAGCTTAATTGTGCATTGAGTGAAAAATAATTTTCTCCGATTAGTCTTAAATGTGCTACTTGCTAACTTCATGGAATGCCCCCTAGTCCTTCTATTATTCAAAAGTGTAAATAACCAATTCACATCTACTCATTCAAGACCTCTCATGATCTTAAAAACCTCTATCAGCCGTCTCTTCTCCAAGCTGAACAGTCCTAACCTCTTCAGCCTTTCCTCATAGGGAAGTTGTTCCATCCCCTTTATCATTTTGGTTGCCCTTCTCTGTACCTTCTCCATCGCAACTATATCTTTTTTACACAATATTCAAGGTGTGGTCTCAAAATGGAGCGATACAGAGGCATTATGACATTTTCCGTTTTATTAATGAGTCCCTTCCTAATAATTCCTAATATTCTGTTTGTTTTTTTGACTGCTGATTTTTTACCTGCTGGTGAGAAATTTACATGTGCATGCGATGCAAAGAGCTCCTGTCTCTGACAGAACAAGTCCGATCTCTGGGGGCTAGAGTGGCAGACCTGGAGGAGCTGAGGCAGACAGAGATGTATATAGATGAGACCTCCTTCAGAGACATAGTAGCCAAGTCCCAACTTCAGACTGGCAGCCATGGTGCTGCCTTGGAGGAAGAAGGTCTCATGATTGGAGAATATCATCCTGGTGCAGCAGGAAAGGATCCTGTAGCAAGGACATGCTCTCCAGGTGGTGCATTGTCCTTTCACACCGAGGATGTGTCTCCAGGGACTACTGCCCAGGAGAGAAGGGTTAGCTAGGCCGTCATAGTTGGTGATTCGATTATTAGGAATATAGACAGCCGAGTGGCTGGTGGGCAAGAGGATCGCCTGGTAAATGCCTACCTGGTGCGAAGGTGGCGGACCTCACACGTCACCTAGATAGGATTTTAGACAGTGCTGGGGAGGAGCCACTGTCAAGGTACATGTGGGCACCAACAACATAGGAAAATCTGGGAGGGAGGTTCTGGAAGCCAAATTTAGGCTCTTAGGTAGAAAGCTTAAATCCAGAACCTCCAGGGTAGCATTCTCTGAAATGCTCCCTGTTCCATGCACAGGTCCCCAGAGGCAGGCAGAGCTCCAGAGTCTCAATGCATGGATGAGACGATGGTGCAAGGAAGAGGGATTCAGTTTTGTTAGGAACTGGGGAACCTTTTGGGGAAGGGAGAGTCTCTTCTGAAGGAATGGGCTGCACCTTAACCAGGGTGAAACAAGACCGCTGGCGCTAACCTTTAAAAAGGAGATAGAGCAGCTTTTAAATTAGAACAAAGGGGAAAGCCAACAGTCGTTCCGTGCATGGTTCAGAGGGAGGTATCTTCAAAGGATACTAATGATGCATTAGAATTAGGGCATCCCAACAGTGAGGTTCAATAGTAAGAAAAGTAGTCCAAGTGCCTGTAATTAAAAACTTACCTGATCTAAAAAATTCTAACTTATTCCTATCAATTAAAAAGCAGAATGAAATTATAAACAAAAAACAAACTTTGAAATGTTTGTATGCTAATGCCAGAAGTCTAAGAAGTAAGATGGGAGAATTAGAATGTATAGCAGTGAATGATGACATAGACTTAATTGGCATCTCAGAGCATGTTAGAAGGAAGATAACCAATGGGACAGTCCTATACCGGGGTACAAATTATATCGCAGTAAAAGAGAGGAGCATCTGGGAGGTGGTGTGGCACTTTATGTCCGGTATGGCATAGAGTCCAACAGGATAAACATCCTGTATGAGACTAAATGCACAATCTAGTCATTATGAGTAGAAATCCCTTGTGTGTTGGGGAAGAGTTTATTGATAGGAGTATACTACCGTCCACCTGGTCAAGATGGTGAGACAGTGAAATGCTAAGCGAAATTAAAGAAGCTAACCAAATTGGTAGTGCAGTAATAATGGGAGATTTCAATTACCCCAGTATTGACTGGGTAAATGTATCATTGGGAAATGCTAGAGAGATAAAGTTCCTGGATGGAATAAATGACAGTTTTATGGAGCAATTAGTTCAGGAACCAATGAGAGAGGGAACAATTTTAGATCTAATTCTCAGTGGAGCACAGAATTTGATGAGAGAAGGTGCAAATGGTGTAAATGGTGGTGGGGCCACTTGGCAATAGTGGTCATAATATGATCAAATTTGAATTCATGACTGGAAGGAGGACAGTAAGTAAATCCATGGCTCTGGGACTAAACTTTCAAAAGGGAGACTTTGATAAAATGAGAAAAATAGTTAGAAAAAACTGGAAGGAGCAACTACAAAGGTTTGCAAGAGGCATGGACATTGTTAAAAAAAAACCCATTATTCAGAGTAGTTAAATCACAAGTGGATTGTGATACATTACAGGGGAACCTTGCAAGACTGGAAGATTGGACATCCAAATGGCAGATGAAATTTAATGTGGACAAGTGCAAGGTGTTGCATATAGGGAAAAATAACCCTTGCTATAGTTAAACGATGTTAGGTTCCATATTAGGAGCTACCACCCAGGAAAAAGTTTTAGGCATCATAGTGGATAATACTTTAAAAGGATAATACTGAAAAGGAAGCGCAGAGCAGGCCCCCGAGGAGTGGTTACCGAAGCCAGAGTCCAAGATGCAGAGCAGGAATCCCAGGCAGGAACGGCAGATCTGGTGAACAGGTACAAGCACCAACGGAGCTCAGGGAACTCGTTGCCAAGTTGGTTAGCATAGGCCAAAGGAGGTGCTTAAAAATCCCAAGCTTGTGATGTCATCAGTTGGGGACACCCCGAGGTTCCCGCCATTGAGCTTTTAAAGGGAGACCCAGTGGCACGCGTGCGCGCCTAGGAAGGCCCAGAGTTGGCGTGTAGTTCGGCGGCATCCCAGCCGCCACGAGGAATCTCCAGAGCCAGGAGGTATGTGGCGGTAGTGGATAGCCATAGCCGTGAGTTCACCCGGTGTTAGTGTTCGTGGTAGTTGTTGATGGATCCTTGGGCCGGTGGCAGATGACCACGCCCCTTGGGAAAGATTCCGAGAGGGACCATTGGTCAGGCTCTGAGTATGGAGACAGACACACATTAGTTCTTTTATTAAACAGTATATGGAACCACCAGAGGTGGCAGTAGTGAGCTGGAAGTGCCCGGCTGGGCTGTAGTCCCTCAGATACTGGAACAGTGATCCTGGATAACTGAGCTATAGAGAAACTGAATATAGTGAGTAGGCAGGGTATGCAGATTTCAGGAACAGAACCTTGATGGTAACACTCACACAATAGTCTCTTAGAAGAAGCCCAGGAGTTGGAATGAAGGAGGCCCTCGAGGAGCGAGTACCTGGTTCCAGGGAACGCTCTGAGAGAGAGATGGTAACTCACTGGTGTTGTAGGCAGTGATGACTTCCTGGCAGAAGTGGTATTCAGTAGCAATTCAGGGAACATATGCCCTCGAGGAGCGAGTACCGGTCCTAGCTGCGATCTGAAAAGCAAAAGAGAAAGTGAGGCCCCCAAGGAGCGGGTACCCCTTGTAAGTCCGAGGAGGCAGAGTAGCAAGGTATGCGGAGAGCGAATCCCATCCGCCGATACCTGGAGGAAAGCCCTTGCTAACTCGATTTGTTAGCGATTTCAGAGACCTCAAATATCCGGTGAGGATGATGTCACCTCAGGGGGATGCCCCTGAGGTTTCTGCCACTGCTGGTACTTGAGGCCTCACCGCACACGCACCCTTAGGCTGCTGGGAAACATGGTGGAGAGTAGCGTCTAGCCGGTCCAGGGATGCTGGAGAAGAATGGCAAGATGATGCCGCGGCAACCAAACCTCTAACAGACAAAGAGGGAGTCGCCAAAGAGGTAAGGTGGGCATAGGGGAGACGTCGGGCAGCAACGATCACAACAGTACCCCCCTTCAAAGGGTGATTTCCTCTTCGGGTACCAGGCTTGGGTTTTGAAGGATGCACGAGGTGGAACTGACGAAGCATCTCTTTGTCCAGAATATTGGTCTGAGGCTCCCAAGAGTTTTCTTTGGGGCCGAAACCTTCCCACTTTAGAAGGTATTCAAAAGTATTGCCTCTTTTACAAACATTCAGGACCTCTTCGACTTTGAATTCTAAGTTGTCTTCTGCATTGTTGACAGGTTGATCTTGAGGTTTGGAAGAAAATTTGCTTAGTATGAGTGGTTTCAGAAGTGAAACGTGGAAAGTGTTATGAATGTTGAGCCCAGGTGGTAGCTTCAGACGGTAGGTGACATTGCCAATACTTTGGAGGACTGGGAATGGTCCCACATTGTGAGGAGCAAACCGAGATGAAGGTAGTTTAAGTCTGAGATGCTTGGTTGACAACCAGACCTTGTCTCCTGGTTTGAAGACTGGGGCTTGCGAATGGTGCGCTTTGTAGTATTTCTTAGCACGGTCTCTCGCTTTGATCAGCATGTCCCACAGATTATGGATATCATCAGCAGTGGATTGAACTGCTGGGGACGTCACTGAGAGTTTCAGTGGAAGTGGCAGTGTTGGGGAACGTCCATAAACCACTTCAAATGGTGACAATCCAATAGATGTTGCTGGATAAGAGTTGATGGTGAATTCAGCCCATGGCACAATTTGGCCCAGTTGTTCTGTTGTGACGTGACATAGGCTCGAATGAACTGCTTCATAGTACGATTCATCCGTTCTGTTTGGCCATTCGACTGTGGATGGTAGGCTGAAGTATAGTCTAGAGTGATGTCGTACAACTTGCACAAGGCCTTCCAGAATCGTGCCGTGAATTGGGACCACGGTCGGATATGATGTGAGAAGGTAGTCCGTGGAGGCGGAATATGTGCTTTATGAAGAGCTTTGCGAGCTCCAAGGCTGAAGATATGCCAGGAAGTGCCACGAAGTATGCCATCTTGCTAAATCGATCCACTGTCACCCAGATGGTATTCATTCCTCTGGAAGTAGGTAAATCAACTACAAAGTCAGTAGCGATGTGTGACCAGGGCTGATCTGGAACTGGCAATGGTTGCATCTGACCCCACGGTTGACCAAAAGCAGGTTTGTTCTTAGCACAATTGGTGCAGGATGCCACGTAGGAATAGGTATCCTTTTTGATAGTAGGCCACCAAAATAGCTCCTGTATCTGGAGCAGGGTACGGTGTTGGCCAGGATGTCCAACCAGCTTGGAATCGTGCGCCTAAAAGAACTCTTTCTTCCTGAGTCTTTTTGGAATGATGGTTTTACCAGAGGGCACAGACTGGGTAGATGCCAAGAGGATTTTCTTCGGGTCAATAATGTGCTGTGGCTCATCAGGCACATCCTCCGAGTGAAAAGAGCGTGACAGAGTGTCTGCTCTGGTGTTTCTATCTCCAGGGCAAAATTTGAACACGAAGTCAAACCTATTAAAAAATAGGGACCATCTGGCCTGTCTGTAATTCAGGTGTTGTGCGTGATGGAGATACTCTAGATTTTTATGATCCGTGAATATGGTTATTTGATGTTGAGCACCTTCTAGCCAAGGCCGCATTCCTCGAATGCAAGCTTTATTGCCAAGAGCTCTTTATCGCTGATCCCATAGTTTTTCTCGGCAGGAGAAAGTCTTCGTAAGAAGAACAAACAGGGATGTAATGCTTTCGAGTCTCCTGTTTGGCTTAACACAGCCCCTATACCCACATCTGAAGCATCAACTTTGACGATAAAGGGCTTGTTGGGGTCTGGATGCTGCAAACACAGTTCTGTGGAGAAGGAAATCTTCAATTTCTCGAATGCGGAAATGGCCTCTGCTGACCATTTTGAAGCATTGGCACCCTTGCAGGTCATCGCAGTTAAGGGTACGGTTAAAGAAGAGTAGTTCTTTATGAAGCTTCGATAATAGTTGGTGAACCCCAGGAATCTCCTTAAAGCCTTCAAGCTGGTAGGTTGGGACCAATTCTTGATACTTTCAAGATTGTGAGGGTCCATTTGGAAGCCTTCTTTTGACACGATGTAGCCTAGAAAAGGCACTGAGTCTTTGTGAAATTCACACTTAGAGAGTTTGGCGTACAGCTGGTGTTCACGAAGACGGTGGAGTACTTGCTTGACGTCTGCAATATGGGTGTCCAAATCCTGGGAGAAGATTAATATATCGTCTAGGTAGACCACAACGTTCTTATAGAGCAGATCCCGCAAGATGTCGTTCATCATATTTTGGAAAATGGCAGGTGCGTTGCACAACCCGAACGGCATTACTAGATACTCAAAGTGACTGTCTCGCGTATTGAAGGCCGTTTTCCATTCATCACCGCTCCAAATGCGAATGAGGTTGTAGGCCCCCTTCAGGTCAAGCTTTGAAAATATCTTGGCCCCTTGCAGCCGGTCAAACAGTTCCAAGATTAACGGCAAGGAGTAACGGTCTTTGATCGTGATTTCTTTTAGACCTCAGTAATCGATACATGGAAGTAGGGTACCGTCCTTATTCCCCACAAAGAAAAAGCATGCGCCGGCCGGCGACTTTGATGGTCGGATAAAGCCCTTCTGGAGATTTTCTTCAATGTATTCCGACATTGCTTTATTCTCAAGAGCTGAGAATGGCTCAGTGTTGGGCTTCAGTCTTATGGCACAGTCATAGGGCCTATGTGAAGGAAGAATATCAGCCGCTTCTTTGGAGAATACATCCCCGAAGGATGCGTATTGGGGCAGCAGCCCTGGCATCACTGGAGTCGTAGGCATGCAGATGATAGGCGAGATCTCCTGAAGACACTTCCCATGACATTCTGGGCCCCAGCGGGAGAGATCCAAGGATGCCCAGTCAAATTGGGGTTGGTGCACTTGTAACCAGGGTAACCCCAGGACATGGCCTTTTCCAGTACAAAGAAGGAGAGTGATTTCGTATGGAGTGCTCCGGTGCAGAGAGTAACTGGTACGGTTTGGCACGTCACGTCGCCCGGTAAGGGCTCTCCATGAATGGAGGATAACAGTAGTGGATCTTTCAACTTGTTGATGGGAATCCTCAAGTATTCCACTAGACGTCTGAGAATAAAGTTGCCTCCTGCCCCTGAATCCACCAGGGCAAGAGTCTGAACCGTGACCGGTCCGTAAGTCAAGGAGACTGGAAGAGAAAGCAGAGGAGAGGGCGCGGTATGGCCTAAGAACAGTCCTCCTGCAGGACTTAGGCCCGTCCATTTTCCAGACGAATGTAGAGACGAATGTAGAGACATTATGGCCGGGCGGCCATCTTTAAAGATGGCCGCTGCCATAATAACCCTTGATATAGTTACACAATGTTGGGTTGTAACTTAGGAGTTATCACCCAGGAAAGAGATCTAGGCATCATAGTGGATAATATATTGACATCATTGGTCCAGTGTGCTGTGGTGATCAAAAAAGCAAACAGAATATTAGGAATTATTAAGAAGGGAATGGAAAATTAAATGGAGGATGTCATACTGCCTCTGTGTCGCTCCTTGAATACTGTGTGCAGTTCTGGTCACCGCATCTCAAAAAGGATATAGCTGCACTGGAGAAAGTGCAAAGAAGGGCGACCAAAATGATAAGGGGCATGGAACAGCTGCCTATGAGGATAGGCTAAAAAAGTTAGGGCTGTTCAGTTTGGACAAGAGGCAACTGAGGGGGGATATGATAGAAATCTACAAAATCATGAAAGGGCTTGAACAAGTTAATGTAATCGGTTAATTACTCTCACATAATAGAAGGACCAGGGGGCACTCAATGAAGTTAGCAAGTAGCTCATTTAAAACAAATAAAATAAAAATGTTTTCACTCAGTGCATAGTTAAGCTCTGGAATTCATTGCTAGCAGTTAGTGTAACTGGGTTTATAAAAGGTTTGGATAAGTTCCTAGAGGATAAATCCATAAACTGCTGTGACGATAATTAATAGGGATGTGAATCGTTTTTTGATGATTTAAAACAATCGTCATATATATTTTAAATCGTCAAAAATCGTTAGAGCCGCGATACAATAACAATTCCCCCGATTTATCATCAAAAATCGTAAATCGGGGGGGGGGGGGGGGGAGGGCGGGAAAACCGGCACACCAAAACAACCCTAAAACCCACCCCGACCCTTTAAAAGAAATCCCCCACCCTCCCGAACCCCCCCCCCCCAAAATGTTTAAATTTCCTGGGGTCCAGTGGGGGGGGGGGGGTCCCGGCGCGATCTCCCACTCTCGGGCCACGGCTGCGTTAAGAGAAATGGCGCAGGTGGCCCTTTGCCCTTACCATATGACAGGGCAAAGGTAGCGCCGGCGCCATTTTGGTTCCTGTGACCCGACGTCACGAGTGCAGGAGATCGCTCCCGGACCCCCGCTTGACCCCCAGGGACTTTTGGCCAGCTTGGGGGGGCCTCCTGACCCCCACAAGACTTGCCAAAAGTCCAGCGGAGGTCCGGGAGTGACCTTCTGCACTCGGGCCGATTTGCCAATATTCAAAATGGCGCCGGCGCTACCTTTGCCCTCACTATGGCACAGTTTACTTCTAGTTAGCCGGATAAGTATTCATCCAGCTAACAAGTGGTGAACTGTGCCAGATATCCAGTAGGGGTGTGCATTCGGATTGACCGCATTAGTAAAACGCAACTCATATTTTTTTTTTACTTAAAAAATTGATTCGACATAAACGATCGGATTTCCCACATATCGAACATAGATATGTTCGATATGTGGGAAATCGCGATTGTTGAGCCAAAATAAAAATTTAAACCCCCTCACCCTCCTTAATCCCCCCCCCAGACTTACCACAACTCCCTGGTGATCGAGCGAGGAGTGAGGACGCCATTTCTGCAATCCTTGGCGAGAAGCATGTGACGTCGGCCGCACGTCGAGTGACGCCGGCGTCACGTGATTCCCGGCTCGTTCGCGCCGGACGGCTCGTTCGGCCCAAAAAGAACTTTTGGCCAGCTTGGGGGGGCCTCCTGACCCCCCCAAGCTGGCCAAAAGTTCTTTTTGGGCCGAACGAGCCGTCCGGCGCGAACTTGCCGGGAATCACGTGACGTCGCGTCTGAGTGACGCGGCGCCACGTGATTCCCGGCTCGTTCGCGCCGGACGGCTCGTTCGGCCCAAAAAGAACTTTTGGCCAGCTTGGGGGGGTCAGGAGGCCCCCCCAAGCTGGCCAAAAGTTCTTTTTGGGCCGAACGAGCCGTCCGGCGCGAACTTGCCGGGAATCACGTGACGTCGCGTCTGAGTGACGCGGCGCCACGTGATTCCCGGCTCGTTCGCGCCGGACGGCTCGTTCGGCCCAAAAAGAACTTTTGGCCAGCTTGGGGGGGTCAGGAGGCCCCCCCAAGCTGGCCAAAAGTTCTTTTTGGGCCGAACGAGCCGTCCGGCGCGAACGAGCCGGGAATCACGTGACGCCTCGTCACTCGACGTGCCACCGACGTCACATGCTTCTCGCCAAGGATTGCAGAAATGACGTCCTCACTCCTCGCTCGATCACCAGGGAGTTGTGGTAAGTCTGGGGGGGGGATTAAGGAGGGTGAGGGGGTTTAAATTTTTTTTTTGCACATATGTACATATACCCAACTCATTGGATTTTTTTTATGTCCATATTGGCCGCAAGTGGGACCCCCTTTCGGACATAAAAAATATGAACATAAAATTTTGCTCTGCACATCCCTAATATCCAGGTAGTCTGTACTTATCCTGGTAAGTGGTGGCAGCCAGTCAGGGATGCCTTCCTCTGACCTTCCCAAGTTAAAATGTGCGTTCGATCTATGCTGATTGAACATTTTATACAGAATAAATTAGAGATGTTGGTATATCATTTCTGGCTTCATTTCGGGGCCCCTCTGAGGGAATTTTGCTTTTCCCGAGGTTCGGGGTATTTTTATTTCAGGGGCCCTGATTTTCGGGTTAGTATGCACTAATGGGAGTTAGTATGCACTAACTCCTGTTAATGTGTGCTAACTGCCACGTTAGCGCGCACTAACCCGAAAATGAATTTTTTCCGAAATTTAGTTTCTCACAATCCATTCTGAATTAGGTAATTTCGTTGATATTGCCTATTTCAGGAAAAACGATTGCACATCCCTATAGAATATACTTTTTTAAACTCTCAATTCATTAGCATATTATTAGCTTACTGCATCAAAAGTCAGACAAAAAATTAAAATGGGTATTAAAAATGTGTGCTGAAAACCAATGCACAGTTTCTTAACATCCAGATTACTGCATCAGCCTGCTTGTTTGTGTTCATACTTAGCTCATTTCCACTGTAGTAGCAGCTTGTGGGCATGGCCTGTTAACACTGTTTGGGTGCAACAGTTGTTATACCCCAAGGAAGAGAAGGTTTTGATAATTGAGAATGAAGCTTGATAGTGTGGCTTGATAGTGAAAACAGGAACTCCAAACTCTAGCCCATGCCATCTTACAGGACTCCAGGCAGCCCCACTTACTATCCTATCTTTAAAAAAATAAAAACTGCCTCCCTCAAACTGAAAATCTGTCATACCAGCTTGATGTACTTCAGGAAATAACTAATTAAAACAAAGGATCATTAAGATCACCTTACACTAAAAAAGAGTGAGATGGAACTGTGACTCATAACTGATGAGACCTGAGACAATACCACTTGTGATTAAAGAATATGAAACATGTGAGTATAACATGTGATTGTAAGACATAAAACAAATTGGAATGAAATAATCAATACAAGAATACTGTGTTCACAATCTACATTCACATTCATCCCTTGTTTTATCTCTCTCAGTCAGTTTTTTTTTTTGTATATTAATTTTTATTGGGCTATGAATGCCTTAGAGGTTACAGTCACAGTCTCAACATATCCAAATACAAGACAACACAACATATAAAATCCAACAGTGTTAACATACATGTCCAACAGTGTTAACAATGCATCAACTGAAACCACAGTTGTCACCATAATGGAAATGGTCTAACCAGTTAAATTTTTTGTTATTTGAAATTCCCCGTTATCTCTACTCCCCCCCACCTCTCCCCCTCCCCCCTCCTTAGGTACTCTCCAGTAATACTGAATGGGGTGCAGTGAGCTAAGTGACTTGGTCTCACAATTGGCAGTGTGACAATTGTCAAATAGGTGTACAGCTAATGTATAACATACTTTAGAACCAGCTGAGTCCGATGTATGCCTAAGTACCACACAGAATCATTCGTCCCAAGTACAGGTAGGTAGGCATGAACTAGACATTAAATCATCTCGTCCAGCAGTCACAGTATTGCCCTAATACCTATGATATGTATGATACTCCCAATGAACCTAGCAGGTTAGAGCATTTTAATTTGGGCGTCAGCTGGGATCGCAGGTCTTCAGACAGCAATGACAGATATGGTTCCCATGTCTCCTGGAACTGTGACATCTGCTTAGAAGCCAGTGAGGAAGCATTAGATACTCCATTTGTAGTACGTGATGAAGTTGTTGAGTCCACAGTGACCACAGATCCGGAGATTGCACTGTCCATGAGGAAAGTATCGCAGATTTTGCAATCAAGGCCACTTTATCCAAAAACAACTGTTGGGGTGAGGAACTCCATGAAACTCGTGAATCATATATCCCGAGCAGCCATATTTCTGGGACTAGTGGTAGTTCTTGTTTCCAAAGGCTGGTAACTATCTGCTGCAGGGATCGCCAAAAGTTTTGTACAATGGGGCAAGACCAGATGCTGTGCAACAAGTCTGATTTAGGGTTTGTACATCTCGTTTTGCCGTACGGCCGGCAAAACGATTTGAGTGCAGGAGGTCGCTCCCGGACCCCCGCTGGACTTTTGGCAAGTCTTGGGGGGTCAGGAGGCCCCTCCCAAGCTGGCCAAAAGTCCCTGGGGGTCCAGCGGGGGTCCAGGAGCGATCTCCTACGCTCCTGACGTCGGGGGACAAAAAACAAAATGGCGCCGGCGCTACCTTTGACCTGTCATATGACAGGGCAAAGGTAGCGCCGGCGCCATTTCTACAACGCACCGCAGGCCCGAGAGTAAAAGATCACACCGGGACCCCCGCTCTGGACCCCAGTAATTTAAGGCATTTTGGGGGGGTTCGGGAGGGTGGGAGATTTATTTTAAAGGGTCGGGGTGGGTTTTAGGGATGTTTTAGTGTGCCGGTTTTCCCGCCCTCCCCCGATTTACGATTTACACGATATTTACAAAAACAAAACCGCGACGATCCAATTCCCTCCCCCCCCAGCCGAAATCGATCGTTAAGACGATCGATCACACAATTCACATCTCTATTGTCTTGTAAATTGACGTTATCAACCATGGCTGGTATTTTCGCAAAGCAGGAGAGAAAAGTTTCGCTTGACATTGATGTGCACAGAGATTTGTTCCAAAAGTCAAGCAAGGGCTGAATATGCGGGTTTGGGTTTAGGTCCAGTAAAGCTTTATAGTATTGAGCACATTTCAAATGCTTGTTGTTCAGACCTAACAGCAGAGTATGTAACGAAGAATAAGATGAAAACTCAGAATTCGCCCCGATTAATTCTTGTATGAAATGGCGCAACTGTAGAAATCCGTAATGATCTTTGTTGGAAAGGGAGTATTGGGTCTTCAACTCTTGAAAGCTTAATAAGTGTCCAGAGCCGTCCCCAGAACTAAATAGTTGGGACATACATATTAGTCCCTTCTCCTTCCATTTGAAAAAAAGCGATTGATGCAAACCAGGTTGAAAAAGAGGGCATCCTGTGATCTCCAAACATGCCGTGCTACCTGTCAAAATACCCAGCCTTTTACAAATAAATTTCCATGCCTGCCTCACTGGGAGTATCATTTTACTATGAAGGATGTGAGTAGGTATATGTTCCGACGTCATATGTAAGAGAGAACTTAGGGACCACGGGGCTGCCCATGTCTTATAAAATTGCAATGGAGTGACATAATCAGTATCAAATAGCCAGTCTCGAATATGACGGACTAAACAAGCACAATTATACAGTTCCAGATCTGGGCAATTTAGACCCCATTCTGTTTAGTACGCATTAAAATATGTAGAGGTATACGATAGGGGTGTGCATTCGGATTGACCGCATTAGTAAAACGCAACTCATATTTTTTTTTTACTTAAAAAATTGATTCGACATAAACGATCGGATTTCCCACATATCGAACATAGATATGTTTGATATGTGGGAAATCGCGATTGTTGAGCCAAAATAAAAATATAAACCCCCTCACCCTCCTTAATCCCCCCCCCCCGACTTACCACAACTCCCTGGTGATGGAGCGAGGAGTGAGGACGCCATTTCTGCAATCCTTGGCGAGAAGCATGTGACGTCGGCGGCACGTCGAGTGACGCCGGCGTCACGTGATTCCCGGCTCGTTCGCGCCGGACGGCTCGTTCGGCCCAAAAAGAACTTTTGGCCAGCTTGAGGGGGTCAGGAGGCCCCCCCAAGCTGGCCAAAAGTTCTTTTTGGGCCGAACGAGCCGTCCGGCGCGAACTTGCCGGGAATCACGTGACGTCGCGTCTGAGTGACGCGGCGCCACGTGATTCCCGGCTCGTTCGCGCCGGACGGCTCGTTCGGCCCAAAAAGAACTTTTGGCCAGCTTGAGGGGGTCAGGAGGCCCCCCCAAGCTGGCCAAAAGTTCTTTTTGGGCCGAACGAGCCGTCCGGCGCGAACGAGCCGGGAATCACGTGACGTCGCATCTGAGTGACGCGGCGCCACGTGATTCCCGGCTCGTTCGCGCCGGACGGCTCGTTCGGCCCAAAAAGAACTTTTGGCCAGCTTGGGGGGGTCAGGAGGCCCCCCCCAAGCTGGCCAAAAGTTCTTTTTGGGCCGAACGAGCCGTCCGGCGCGAACGAGCCGGGAATCACGTGACGCCGCGTCACTCGACGTGCCACCGACGTCACATGCTTCTCGCCAAGGATTGCAGAAATGACGTCCTCACTCCTCGCTCGATCACCAGGGAGTTGTGGTAAGTCTGGGGGGGGGATTAAGGAGGGTGAGGGGGTTTAAATTTTTTTTTTGCACATATGTACATATACCCAACTCATTGGATTTTTTTTATGTCCATATTGGCCGCAAGTGGGACCCCCTTTCGGACATAAAAAATATGAACATAAAATTTTGCTCTGCACATCCCTAGTATACGAGCATGTTTGCCTCCCCAAAGAAATTTACGTAGTTCTTTATTGATTTCCCGTATATCTCTGTGAGATAACCATATGGGCAGCATTTGAAATAAATATATCCAACGGGATACTTCCATCATTTTCACCAATTGAATTTTCCCTGATAAGGATAGGGGGAGATCTCGCCATAGCCCAAGATTGCGGATCAGCTTCTGCTTCAAGGGCCCTACATTCAATGCATAGAGCTGATTTGGATCTGCCGGGATCCTCACACTGAGATATTTCAAATCTGTAGAAACCCATTTTAATGGAAACTCACCGCTCCATATACTTCTCAGCGTCCCAGTAATATCTAAAGCCTCGGATTTGTCAGTATTGACTTTCAACCCTGCAAATTTCCCAAAGTCTCTCTGAATCTTTAACACCTCTGATAAGGCTGTTATCAGATTACTAAGGAAGATTAGCATATCATCTGCGAAGGCAGCCACCGTGAACTGTTGTTGTTTCCCTTGGAACCCCTGTATTACCTCTGAACTGCCCAGTTTCCTCAATAAGGGGACCAGGGACAGAACATATAAAATCAGGGAGAGTGGGAAACTCTTGTCACACCCCTCTTCGTATTTTAATTACTTCAGAAACCGAATCATTTGCAACAAGGCGGGATTCTGGGTTCTGATAGAGCATAGTGATCCGTTGGTATATATTCTCCTTAAACCCAAACTAGCCTAAAACAGAAAACATATAGTCCCAGGCCACCCTATCAAAGGCTTTTTCTAAATCAAACCCAATCGCAAGTGAGGGTGGGCCCTGGGCCCTAGTTGCCTCAATAGCAGTGATTAATTTGATAACAGTGGCACTGGGATTGCGGTATTTAACAAAACCGGTTTGGTGTTGAGATATGAGATTCGGTAATACTGTACTTATTCTCTGGGCTAATATATGGGCATAAATCTTTAAATCACAATTCAAAAGTGATATTGGTTGATAAGAAGCTGATGCAGGGGGGGTTTCCTGGCTTAGGGAGGACAGTGACAAAGGCATGGTTGAAGGCAGGTGGGAAGCTCCCTGCAGTCTCTGCTGCTCAATAAAATTGAGAGGTGTCCAGCTATTTTGTTACATAAAATTCTGTAGAAATCTGAAGAGAACCCATCTGGACCCGGGGCTTTATGAGTCTTGCTGTTTTTTATGACTTGGTAAACTTCTTGTTCCAAAATTGGCTTATTTAGGGAGGCAAGCTGGGAATCAGTTAACTGAGGGAGGTAGAGATTACGAAAGAATGCTACCTCATCTTGGGGTGTCCCTGTGCAGTCCTCGTTGTAAAGATCTGCATAAAAATCCCATAGGACCCCACAAATCTCGAATGTTTTTGTCACTAATTGCCCATTCCTTGTATGAAGACTGCTAATGAAATTTTTCCTCCGCTTTGTAGCAACCAATCTAGCAAGTAATTTCCCTGCTTTGTTCCCGAAGCGGTGGTAACTGAGTTCTGTGGATTTTAATGCCTTATGAGCTCTGAGATGAAGCAATGAGTTTAATTGATTTAAACATGCTGAATAAGCTTCTTTAGTGGACAAGGAGGGATTCTGCACTAAGTCTCACTTCTTACCCTGTAATTCCCGTTCCAGCTGTAAAATGGAATTCAGTAATTGCTTACTCCATTTAATTGTATAGGCGATAATCTCTCCTCTAAGTATGGCCTTTCCAGTAGCCCAGAAAAGCATTGGCTGCTCTAGTGTTGATTATTGTTTCTCGCAAAATCTTCCCATTTCTGTTTAAGATAAGAGTGAAAGAGCTTATCATCACTCAAATGTCCAGGGAATCACCAGGTTTTTGGTGATTGGCTTTCCCGAGATAGTCTGAGTCCCACCCATACTGGTGCATGATCTGATACTACAATGGAACCAATATCTGCTTCTTCAACATTAGGAAACAGAGCTAACCCCATGAGAATATAATCAATACGGGACAGTGTATTATGTACCCATGAGACATGCGTATATTCTCGGGTAGTTGGGTTCAATACCCTCCATATGTCCAGTAGATCAAGTTTTTTGCAAGTAAATGCTATTTCTGATTCTGCAGGTATTTTAAAACTAATGGGGACTCCGGATTTATCCTGGCTGGTGTCTGAAACGCAATTAAGGTCTCTGGCTAAAAGTAAGCGACCCTGAGTATGCTCCAGCAGTTGGGTAATTAAATTCCCAAAAAAACGCTTATCTGGGTTGTTAGGAGCGTACACATTGCATAAAGTTAAGGGTTGCCCCTCCAGCTTGCCAGTAATAATAATATATCTGCCCTCTGGGTCTGCTATTTCTTTAGAGACTATAAACGGAGTGTTTTTATTAATCAGGATTGCTACGCCCCTTTTCCGTCCCACCGCTGGGGCGAAATGGCACGTCGTTACCCATTCCCTACAAAGTTTTTTGCTTTCCAGCAAATTTAAGTGGGTCTCCTGAAGACATGCCACATTAGTTTTGAGACGGGTTAAATGTTGAAAAATATTTTTCCATTTTATGGGACTACCTAGTCCATCTACATTCCATGATACAATTCTATAAGTAGACCCCATCACATGGTGTCCAATAAGCAGTTAATGAGCCATTTCTTATCTGGTTTAGGGAGAGAAGGAGACCCCCAGCCTGGCCTCCTCCTTCAGTATGTACCCAGTGTTTCCACACATATACGCAGCATTCTGCCACAATCACACCGTACCAATCCCCATACATACAAGTTACCCCTGAAAAATCCCATTGAAAGATTAAGTACCTAAGCCCTCCCATCCCATCCCTCCCTCCCTTCCCCGACCCCTTCTTTTACTATAGTACCCGCACAGGCTGAAGCCTGGAATGGAGAACATGCACTGATGTGTTAGGAGTATAGGACCCCCCCCCCCCCACACACACACACACACACACACATCTATCCAGTGATACCACACTAATACAACATTAAAGTACAGATGAATACATCACTTATTTAGGTCATCTTGCAATGGTTTGGTGGATTCAGGAGTATTGTATACTGTCCAAGTCCCTTCTCTGTATACCCGTAATTTCGCTGGAAATTGGAGCGTGAAGTGGACTTGCTTTTCAATTAAAAGGCTGCACACTGAGGAAAAAGCTTTTCTCTGTGCTGAAACCCGTGCTGAATAATCTGGCGCCATGCGGATGCGGTGACCTTGAAGCTGCAGGTCAGGCATTTTCCTTGCAGCCTGTAGCACACATTCTTTGTGATGAAAATTCAAAATTTTGATAATAACAATACAAGGTCTTGGATCCTTCCCCGCCACAGCTTGATGGGTTCCCATCCTATACACCAGCTCAATTTCAAAGTTCAGCTGAATTTCGGGCAGGCCTAAGGCCTCAGGGATCCAGGCTCTTAATATCAACCTTAAATTTTGATCCGCAATCGTTTCGGGCATTCCCATCAAACGCAAGTTAGATCTACGTGATCTGTTCTCGAGATCATCTGTTTTATCCCTCTGCTCAGTTAGGGCTTTTTCAAGCATGTGTACGCGAGTAGTCAGGGCCAGCACGTCGTCTTCTAGGACTCCCGTCCTTCCTTCCACTTGGTCTAGTCTGGGTGCAAAGTCCGACAAAGTGGCTTGGACTGAATTTAACTGCTCAGAGAGCCCGGTAAACTTAATTTCCAGTGCCGCAACTATTGCCTCTTGCAGTTCTTGTGTTGTGGGGTGAGTGGATTGGCTGCTGTTGGTCTCATCTCCAGTACTTGGTTTCCCCGTTGCCGTCGCCATCTTTGTTTCCGGACCTCGAGGTTTTTCTTTATCTTGTTTTGCTGCCCTCGGCGGCATACTCATCGGCGACTTTTGCATATAGTTTGTAATCGACATATGCAAGGTCTCTTGAAGGATTAAAGTGTCCGAATCGGCTATTTTACCCAGATGGTGAGGGATTGGGGGGTCCTATCCCCGGAGCGTAACCAGACCCATCTGGTCCCGTTCACCACATCATGTGATCTCCTCTCAGTCAGTTTATTAAGTTTCTCTCAGTTTGTCCTTAATTTATTAAACAGCTGATTTTACTATTCTTTGACTGCTTTTATTTAAGACAATGTCACTGCACTTCTGCTACTGTTATAGTATTTACTATTTGTAGCAGCCAAGTCTTTCTTTTATTTTTCTTAGTTCTCTTCTTCTGAAACTTAGGAATATTGGGATCTCAAGCTGAGTTATCATTAATTTCCCACACCTAGTCCAAGTTATGACAAGTGCTGCCATTTAATCAGTTCACTGTCACACTGGCTAGTTTTATTATGGCCAGACCATTTCTCTCCTATTAGTAGAGGACTCTCCCCTTAAGAGAAATCAAACGCCTTTTCTATGGGTCAATGAACCAATTCTCTGAGAAAACCTCTGAAAACCAGGCTTATTTCATAAAGCACTTGCCACTATATTGGAAACTGAGATTTCTTAAGCATTGAACTCGAACGCTTTTGTATTTATATTTTCTTCCTTTTACTCAGTTCTCTTTCATCAACTACCTACTGAAGCAGATTAAAATTTGCAGATCAGCTGTTCTTTCATTTTAAATAATTTTCTTTTCTTACCTTATCAGGTTACTTATTACTAACACAACACTTTTCCATTCACACATTCAGCCATAAATATGTTTTCCCTCATTGGGGTAGATTTTAAAAAAGAGTGCGCGGGTGTACATGTGCGCGCGCTACCCGGCATACACACATGTACGCCCAATTTTATAACATGCGCCTGTATGTTATAAAATCCGGGGTCGGCGTGTGCCTTCCGTGCGCCAAGCCCACTCTGAGCCGCGCTGCCCTCCCTCGTTCCCTACCAGGCCGCTCTGAAATCGTATTTACGCGCATAACCCTTTTAAAATCTGGCCCATTGAGTTTATGTGTTTTGAGATTTTTACTAGGCTTTACAGAAAGACAGAAGCAACATACTTTTCTGACAAGCTTCCAGTGCAGCTCCTCTGAGTTCTAAAATTGTCACTGACTTTTTCTTTCTCAGGAAGATACTTACTTTAGTGAGGTCATCAAAGAAATAGTTCTTACCCTGTCCAAATTCCCTCTACAGTACCCATGGACCTACTTCTGAACCCTCTGTTACATGTAGATGTATGGTAAAACATTTTTTTTAGACTTTGGAATCTTACTAAGATGGTGATTCATCAAGATACAGTAGTGCTCTAACATGCATTATATCACGTATATTGCACAATATACATATTTTGCATGTCCCTGCCCAGATACAGTCCCCTATTAAAATTACCTTCTTTGCATACAATTTTCATGCATAAATAATGGAAATGCATGCAAAGAAAATCATTACTAGTCAATTTGATGTAAATATTGTATCGCGGTGGACCGAGAAGGTTCTCAGCTGCGATAAAATAACAACACATATTGAAATGCTTAAAATATGTGGCAGGAGGCCCAGCATCCTAATGCGGGACCCAAGGCTCCTGCTGCACATTTAAAGCATCAGGAAAAAAAATTGTAGCGATCAGGTGGCTGGGGCAAGTTCAGTTCGGCGCCATTTTGGAAAATGGCACCGACCGGTCTCGGTGCAAGGGTGGACCTGGCCCTGATGTGGGATTAATTTTAAGGTATGGGGCTGTAGGGGGGGGGGGGGTCGGGAGGGGGAAGGTGAGAAGAGGAGTGGAGGCCAGGAAACTACATTTTTATGCTTTCAGGGGGTAGGGACTGATACTTTTTTTTTTTTACAATCAGGGGGCTGTTGCTGTCCCATATGGAGGTGGGGTAAGGGGAGGGGAGGGTACCATCACTGTCACTTGGAGGGTGGGAGTATTGCATGAGAGGGACCTCTGTCACATGGGGGATGGGAGTAGGGGGATTGCAGCAGGGGGATCTCTGTCACTTGGGGGGTGGGAGTAGGGGGTATGGCATTGGGAGGAATCTCTGTCACTTGGGGGGGGGGATATGGTAGCAGGGAGCTGATGCAACATTTTCTATTTTAGCTTTGGGGAAGTGGAGCTGGGGCAATCGTCATGTGATTCTTTTTTTATTAACCTTTTGGGGAAATCAGGGCCACCTTGACTGGTGGCTCCAGGTTGAGACGAAGTCAGCACTGACCCCCCATTCTGTTACCCCATTTGAAGGACTGACCCCCCCCCCCACTCTGTTACCCTTTTTTTCCAGGACAGCGGCAATGGCGCTCCCTTGAGGTGTCGGGATCACCATCAAGTTAAAGGGCTGCTCGGCATGTTCTTTTGTCCTGCGGTATTTGGTCATGAGACAAAAGAACGTGCCATAAAGCTACAATGCTTTTTCAGGGGAGGAGCCACACTATCATGGCGACATCCTCCCATGATAGTGGGATCCATCCTCAAAAAAAGCCTCACAGCTTTGTGCATCCAGAGTTTAGTCAATTAGGGTTCAATTTTAAAAGAAGCACACCATGTCCATGTGCACGCAGCTCCCGGCTCACGCACATGAGCGCACCGATTTAATAACATGCACACTCCAGCACATGCATGAAATAGAATCCAGTGGCCATGCACACATGTACACCAGATTTTAAAATCCGCACATGCATGTGCAGGCGGTACGCGTGGGGGGAGTGATTTTTCACAAATTATGTGTGTTGACGTGAGTAGGGCTTCCCCAGTTTCCTAAAGCCCTATCTAACCTTCCTACCTTTTCTCTTGTCCTCCCCAACCCTTACTCTCTACCTATTAGGGATTTTTTTGGTTTTCTACTTACTTCAACTTCCCAGCTGAAGTAATCTCTGTGTGCTGGCCGGCTGCCGGAACGTGCTTCCCCAGGATAGCGGCTAATGGCACTGTCCCTGCCCTCCCCCCCAGCCTGCCCCTTTTTCAAGGCCCAGCACTTGTGTGCATATCGGGACTTCCACGCATTGCTAAGCCCTTCTGAAAATGCACGTGCCGTGCACAGGGCCCGGCGACCCGCGTAAGTTCCGATTTTTACGCATGCGGCCCTTTGAAAATTAAAAATTACTGTACTTTGGCCTAATGAAGTGTAAGTACACTATCCTTCTAACATGCTATCTTTTGGTAAACATTCCGCTGTAATGGCAAATCTATAGTGATGGCTTCAGAATGTTGAGGGTTTATTTTCTTAGCTGAGCTGTCAAACCTTCTTTTCTAAATTCAGCAAAGGAAAAACCCAACATGGACTCAAAATATCCACTGGAGTCCAAAAATCACCAAAAACTTCAATTCTAAAATTCAAAAACACTCCAAATTTATTCCACCACAGTCAAACAGCATTACAGTCAAACAGCATCAAAGAATTCTGTGTACAATTCTGGTCGCCGCATCTCAAAAAAGATATAGTTGCGATGGAGAAGGTACACAGAAGGGCAACCAAAATGATAAAGGGGATGGAACAGCTCCCCTATGAGGAAAGGCTGAAGAGGTTAGGGCTGTTCAGCTTGGAGAAGAGACGGCTGAGGGGGGATATGACAGAGGTTTTTAAGATCATGAGAGGTCTTGAATGAGTAGATGTGACTCAGTTATTTACACTTTCGAATAATAGAAGGACTAGGGGGCATTCCATGAAGTTAGCAAGTAACACATTTAAGACTAATCGGAGAAAATTCTTTTTCACTCAATGCACAATAAAGCTCTGGAATTTGTTGCCAGAGGATGTGGTTAGTGCAGTTAGTGTAGCTGGGTTCAAAAAAGGTTTGGATAAGTTCTTGGAGGAGAAGGATATTAATGGCTATTAATCAAGTTTACTTAGGGAATAGTCACTGCTATTAATTTCATCAGTAGCATGGGATCTTCTTAGTGTTTGGGTATTTGCCAGGTTCTTGTGGCCTGGTTTGGTCTCTGTTGGAAACAGGATGCTGGGCTTGATGGACCCTTGGTCTGACCCAGCATGGAAATTTCTTATGTTCTTATGTTCTTAGTGTCACTCAAACACCCCCAAACACACTTAAAAACCCACCTGAAATACTCCATAACACATAATTTAAAAATGATATTTTCAACCAAAGTAGCACTTAAATAGGGATTGTAAATGGGGGTTAAATTAAATAATAAAATAATTTCCTGCCTGTTGGTGGGCTTAGGGAAGCCCAGCAGTGAAGGCCCATTGATATTCGGGGCCTGGGAGGCCCATGGATGAGTGCCATGATTTGTTTTGATGGGGTATCGGCCGCTCAGAGGCAGCAGCATGCTTCTGGCTGTCAGCAGCTCCTTGGCCATGATAAAAGTGAATGTGCCTGGTAGTGCAATGGTCAGGAAGTGCTCTGGGGGGCTTGGTAAGCAACCCAAGGAGTTTTGTTGAGGCCTAGGAGTAGAGGCAGTCTCCTGCTGCTGGTGGCACTAAGCCACATGTAAAAAAAAAGTGGCGGTGATCTGCAATAAAGTGGGAGGGGCCGGCCACTCTGGGGATTCCCCCAACGTGGCAGTGAGCTGTGATTAAAAAGAAAGCGGCAGCCAGGCATACAAGGGCCACATGAGCCTGAGATGCTCCCAGCGGCCTGAAGAAAGGCCAGAAGTGCTGTGGCATAATTTTATATATTTTTTTTAAATCTCTGCCGCTTCAGTGCGGCTGGTGCCAGAGTGCAGTGGCAGCACTGTGGACGCTGCCGCTGTGATATTAAAGCAGAGACGTGTATCTTGGCTTTAAGTAAAGCCCTGGCATTTTAGAGGTAAAGACCCAAAGATCCTTGCTGACATCGGCAAGTGATGTCAGTGAGAGGCTGCCCCAAAGATTCCTGAGGTCAATTTAAAAATTTTAAAAGTAAATAAAAATTAAATAAATGATTGAAAATATATAAAAAGATAGCATTTTTGCTGGGAAAGATCAGGAGAAGCTCCCACCTTAAGTACAGCCCTCAGGAAACACCCTGGTGAACTGGACGCCAATAAATTTAATAAACTCCTTCAATTTAATAAAAATGAATATTTTTGCAAGGGTTGGTCTTATTTAGGGGTTCTTGTGATCTGACCACATTTAGGATTTGGGGTCCAAAATGAATTTAAATAGAGTTATCCGACCTATTTTCCCCAGGGGATTCCTGTGATTAGAAAGTGATAAAAACTGGGATTTGGTGGTGGTGGTCCCCAGATGGGATCATAAAAACTTGGCTTTGACCCTTGGTTTTGAGGAAAAAAATGTTAAAAATATAATTAGCTTTACAAATGTTTAAAATAACTAAAATGATTATGAAAAGAAGCCAACCTGAAAATTTGGTGTGGTTTGAAACTGTGTGAGTGGAGTATTTGTTTGGTTTCACTTAACTAATTTTTCCTATTTCTTTGAATGGGCAATGTTAAAAGTGGTCAAAAATAAGATCCATTCGGCATGCAGAGATGGAAAAAAACCCTCCTTAAGCCACCCCATAGTCAACACTGTGGCGACGCTATAGCCACGCTAGACCAAAGCAGTTAAGTGACCAGGTCTTCGTAACAATACCAAATTAAGACAAAGCACAGGAAGAGTTAAGAAGTAAATGACATAAAATGAATGTTTTGAACTTACTAAAAATTATTTTGACAGCTGTTTTCCTCAACCAAGGGGTTTTTAAGTGGTTTCTAGGAGAATCAGTAGGTTTCCTGAAGCAGATAAGTACTGTTTCCTAAAAATGACATCAAGGAGATGGGATCTTTACTGAGGATTTTCAGAGAGCATGCTGTGAAATTGCAAGCAGAGCTGAGCTGGAGACTGAAGGGGAGAGTCTAGGTCACAGGTTCCTGTCACAGAGCCTAAACTAAATGGAAGAGCATCCAAACACATTAGGAAACACTAATTTTGTGTGTGACAGTGTGTGAAAGTGGTGTTTATTGTAATTCTAATCCTATTTAAGGTAAGGAATTAGTTAATATTAAGGTTAATTTTCTATAGCTGACCTCCGGTCTTTTGACAGCATTGATAGTCAGTTGAATGTGAGAAAAGTGGATGATTGATGGTCTGATTCTGAGATGATTTTACTGAAGTACATTCTACCTCAGAGAAAAATATCTCATAAAGACCCACAGACTTTAAATTGTATGCATTCTACCTGTAGCTAAAAGGGCTGCTATGTTAATCACAGGACCTATAGATAAATGTACTTCTGTATTGTTTCCTTAGAGGAAAAATCTTTAAAATAATTTGGAATATAGAAATCATACAATTTGTTCCTATCTTTACTGGCAATTAAGTGTGGAGTGTTATGTCTGCCAGCGTGGCTCCCTGCAACCGGCCTCCTCCACTCACCGTCTGCAGCGCTGCTCCCTCGGGGCCGGGCACGCTGGTGGCGGCGGACAGCCACTCCCGGGTCACTCCCTCGCAGCTTCTCCTGCCGCCGCACCAGTAGGCCCTGCTGCTGGGGCCTTCCTGATGTGCATGCCATACTCTGCGCAGGCCCCTCTCCCGCTGGGTCTCTCTAGGCCCGCGCACGCACCTCTGCTCAGAATTTAAAGTGGCAGGAAATGGCCGCGGCCCCTCCTTGCTGCTCCACCCTCTCCTGTCCTATTTAAAGCAAAGTCTGTCACACAAACCTTGTTTTGGCTTCTTACTTTCTAAGTTCCATATCCTGTTCCTCCCCGGAGGATCTCTCCAGCCTTCCTGTTCTGTCTGACATCTTCTGGAATTCGAACCTTGCTTGGAACCACAACTACGAGTACTGTCGCCTGCCCTGACTTGCACCTGGAATCACGACTATGAGTACTGCCGCCTGTCCCGACTTCCACCTGGAATCACGACGACGAGTACTGCCGCCTGCCCCGACTTCCACCTGGAATCACGACGACGAGTACTGCCGCCTGCCCCGACTTACACCTGGAATCACGACGACGAGTACTGCCGCCTGCCCCGACTTGCACCTGGAATCACGACTATGAGTACTGCCGCCTGTCCCGACTTGCACCTGGAATCACGACTACGAGTACTGCCGCCTGCCCCGACTTGCACCTGGAATCATGACTACGAGTACTGCCGCCTGTCCCGACTTGCACCTGGAATCACGACGACGAGTACTGCCGCCTGCCCCGACTTACACCTGGAATCACGACTATGAGTACTGCCGCCTGCCCCGACTTGCACCTGGAATCAGGACTATGAGTACTGCCGCCTGCCCCGACTTGCACCTGGAATCAGGACTATGAGTACTGCCGCCTGCCCCGACTTGCACCTGGAATCATGACTACGAGTACTGCCGCCTGCCCCGACTTGCACCTGGAATCACGACTATGAGTACTGCCGCCTGCCCCGACTTGCACCTGGAATCACGTCGAAGAGTACTGCCGCCTGCCCCGACTTACACCTGGAATCACGACTATGAGTACTGCCGCCTGCCCCGACTTGCACCTGGAATCACGACGACGAGTACTGCCGCCTGCCCCGACTTACACCTGGAATCACGACTACGAGTACTGCCGCCTGCCCCGACTTGCACCTGGAATCACGACTATGACTACTGCCGCCTGCCCCGACTTGCACCTGGAATCATGACTACGAGTACTGCCGCCTGCCCCGACTTACACCTGGAATCACGACTACGAGTACTGCCGCCTGCCGTGACTTACACCTGGAATCACGACGACGAGTACTGCCGCCTGCCGTGACTTGCACCTGGAATCACGACTATGAGTACTGCCGCCTGCCCCGACTTGCACCTGGAATCACGACTATGAGTACTGCCGCCTGCCCCGACTTGCACCTGGAATCACGACGACGAGTACTGCCGCCTGCCCCGACTTGCACCTGGAATCATGACTACGAGTACTGCCGCCTGCCGTGACTTGCACCTGGAATCACGACTACGAGTACTGCCGCCTGCCCCGACTTGCACCTGGAATCAGGACTACGAGTACTGCCGCCTGCCCCGACTTGCACCTGGAATCACGACTATGAGTACTGCCGCCTGCCCCGACTTGCACCTGGAATCATGACTACGAGTACTGCCGCCTGCCCCGACTTGCACCTGGAATCACAACTACGAGTACTGCCGCCTGCCCCGACTTGCACCTGGAATCATGACGACGAGTACTGCCGCCTGCCCCGACTTGCACCTGGAATCATGACTACGAGTACTGTCGCCTGCCCCGACTTGCACCTGGAATCACGACTATGAGTACTGCCGCCTGCCCCGACTTACACCTGGAATCACGACTACGAGTACTGCCGCCTGCCCCGACTTGCACCTGGAATCATGACTACGAGTACTGCCGCCTGCCCCGACTTGCACCTGGAATCACGACGACGAGTACTGTCGCCTGCCCCGACTTGCACCTGGAATCACGACTATGAGTACTGCCGCCTGCCCCGAATTGCACCTGGAATCATGACTATGAGTACTGCCGCCTGCCGTGACTTGCACCTGGAATCACGACTACGAGTACTGCCGCCTGCCCCGACTTGCACCTGGAATCACGACTACGAGTACTGCCGCCTGCCCCGACTTGCACCTGGAATCACGACGACGAGTACTGCCGCCTGCCCCGACTTGCACCTGGAATCACGACGACGAGTACTGCCGCCTGCCCCGACTTGCACCTGGAATCATGACGACGAGTACTGCCGCCTGCCCCGACTTGCACCTGGAATCATGACTACGAGTACTGCCGCCTGCCCCGACTTACACCTGGAATCACGACTACGAGTACTGCCGCCTGCCCCGACTTACACCTGGAATCACGACTACGAGTACTGCCGCCTGCCCCGACTTACACCTGGAATCACGACTATGAGTACTGCCGCCTGCCCCGACTTGCACCTGGAATCACGTCGAAGAGTACTGCCGCCTGCCCCGACTTACACCTGGAATCACGACTATGAGTACTGCCGCCTGCCCCGACTTGCACCTGGAATCACGACGACGAGTACTGCCGCCTGCCCCGACTTACACCTGGAATCACGACTACGAGTACTGCCGCCTGCCCCGACTTGCACCTGGAATCACGACTATGACTACTGCCGCCTGCCCCGACTTGCACCTGGAATCATGACTACGAGTACTGCCGCCTGCCCCGACTTACACCTGGAATCACGACTACGAGTACTGCCGCCTGCCGTGACTTACACCTGGAATCACGACTATGAGTACTGCCGCCTGCCCCGACTTGCACCTGGAATCACGACTACGAGTACTGCCGCCTGCCCCGACTTGCACCTGGAATCAGGACTACGAGTACTGCCGCCTGCCCCGACTTGCACCTGGAATCACGACTACGAGTACTGCCGCCTGCCCCGACTTGCACCTGGAATCAGGACTACGAGTACTGCCGCCTGCCCCGACTTGCACCTGGAATCACGACTATGAGTACTGCCGCCTGCCCCGACTTGCACCTGGAATCATGACTACGAGTACTGCCGCCTGCCCCGACTTGCACCTGGAATCACGACTACGAGTACTGCCGCCTGCCCCGACTTGCACCTGGAATCATGACGACGAGTACTGCCGCCTGCCCCGACTTGCACCTGGAATCATGACTACGAGTACTGTCGCCTGCCCCGACTTGCACCTGGAATCACGACTATGAGTACTGCCGCCTGCCCCGACTTACACCTGGAATCACGACTATGAGTACTGCCGCCTGCCCCGACTTGCACCTGGAATCATGACTACGAGTACTGCCGCCTGCCCCGACTTGCACCTGGAATCACGACGACGAGTACTGTCGCCTGCCCCGACTTGCACCTGGAATCACGACTATGAGTACTGCCGCCTGCCCCGAATTGCACCTGGAATCATGACTATGAGTACTGCCGCCTGCCGTGACTTGCACCTGGAATCACGACTACGAGTACTGCCGCCTGCCCCGACTTGCACCTGGAATCACGACTACGAGTACTGCCGCCTGCCCCGACTTGCACCTGGAATCACGACGACGAGTACTGCCGCCTGCCCCGACTTGCACCTGGAATCATGACGACGAGTACTGCCGCCTGCCCCGACTTGCACCTGGAATCACGACTATGAGTACTTCCGCCTGCCCCGACTTGCACCTGGAATCACGACGACGAGTACTGCCGCCTGCCCCGACTTGCACCTGGAATCACGACGACGAGTACTGCCGCCTGCCCCGACTTGCACCTGGAATCAGGACCAGGAGTACTGCCGCCTGCCCCGACTTGCACCTGGAATCATGACTACGAGTACTGCCGCCTGCCCCGACTTGCACCTGGAATCATGACTACGAGTACTGCCGCCTGCCCCGACTTGCACCTGGAATCATGACTACGAGTACTGTCGCCTGCCCTGACTTGCACCTGGAATCATGACTACGAGTACTGCCGCCTGCCCCGACTTGCACCTGGAATCATGACTACGAGTACTGTCGCCTGCCCCGACTTGCACCTGGAATCACGACTATGAGTACTGCCGCCTACCCTGACTTGCACCTGGAATCATGACTACGAGTACTGCCGCCTGCCCCGACTTGCACCTGGAATCAGGACTATGAGTACTGTCGCCTGCCCCGACTTGCACCTGGAATCATGACTATGAGTACTGCCGCCTGCCCCGACTTGCACCTGGAATCATGACTACGAGTACTGCCGCCTGCCCCAACTTGTACCTGGAATCATGACTATGAGTACTGCCGCCTGCCCCGACTTGCACCTGGAATCACGACTATGAGTACTGCCGCCTGCCCTGACTTACACCTGGAATCACGACTATGAGTACTGCCGCCTGCCCCGACTTACACCTGGAATCACGACTATGAGTACTGCCGCCTGCCCCGACTTGCACCTGGAATCACGACTATGAGTACTGCCGCCTGCCCCGACTTACACCTGGAATCACGACTATGAGTACTGCCGCCTGCCCCGACTTGCACCTGGAATCACGACTATGAGTACTGCCGCCTGCCCCGACTTGCACCTGGAATCACGACTATGAGTACTGCCGCCTGCCCCGACTTACACCTGGAATCACGACTATGAGTACTGCCGCCTGCCCCGACTTGCACCTGGAATCACGACTACCAGTACTGCCGCCTGCCCCGACTTGCACCTGAAATCACGACTATGAGTACTGCCGCCTGCCCCGACTTGCACCTGGAATCACGACTACGAGTACTGCCGCCTGTCCTGACCCACACCTGGTCCGACTTCGAGACCTGCTGCCTACTCCGCCCTTCACCTACAACTCTACCATCGAGTCCTCACGCCAGCTTCCAGACCAGGTGCTAGCTTCATCTCCTCGTCTTCCAGAGACCCCACGTAAGTCCAGCCGGCACCGGTACCCAAGGGCTCAACCTGAGGGGAACGCCGGCTGGTAGTGGTGAAGCTCCAGCAGGGTCTTCGCTCCATCCCGGCCTCGCCAACCGACGGTGGGGACCTGTGGTGCCAACTTCACCTCGGGCAAGGGATCCACCCTCCAAAGTGCAACATGGAGTGTGTGAGAGAGAGTCATCATTTAATATTTCTCTATAAATTCTCACAAAGCCAGCATATTTAGACAGCTGATAAAATTATCTTTTGATTTCTGTTAGTAAGAACTCCAGTCTCAATTAGACGACACACTAGCAACATTGTATACTGCAGAAGGTTGGGGGTGTAAGGAAGTCGGTCTTTATTATTGATTTGGTTTGAGTTAATGTAGTACTAGTTAAACTACTGTATCCTGAGAATTCTTGATCAAGAGTGGTAGTCCAGGTCCAGGCTATGCCATCAAGCAGTGTAAGCTATTCCTTCATTACAAGCTACCAAAGTTTCACATCATTCCTGGGTCAGCGTTCTCTATCCAGCGTTCACAAGTTGCGCTCTCAAAATGTTTTACCCAGAAATAAATTATAATAAGTGTGCACCAACAAATTGTGACACAGTTTTGATAAAATTGCAATAGTGCAAACACACATGGACAGACAAGAGGCCATAGTTAATTTTTGAGTGAAATCAGGTTAAAGAGAAAAACTGTTCATACTTACCTGAAGAGAAACCTGGAGGATTCCAGAATATCCTGAAGAGTCTGTAATGATAAAAAGTTAACACGAAGAATCAGATTTCTTGAATTAAAGATATGAATTCAACATTTGTTCTCATTAAGAAGAAACTAATTAAGAAAAATACTAATCTGATAGGATCTTGGTGAGTTTTAGTCCTTGTACACGAACTGGTTTCTATTCAAATAACCGTGTTAAAGAATTAGGGTGAGAGTAAAATATATAAAAACAAGCCGTTAAGCCCGTTAAAACGGGCTACATTAACATTTTTTTTGGATCATTTCCTTCCCCCTCATTCTCCCTCCCACCTCCCCCACTCTCTCCCCTCAGTCACTCATCTCTCTCCCTCCCTCGTCCCCTCAGTCACTCCCCCCTCCTCCCTCCCTCAGTCACTCCTATCTCCCCCTCCCCCAGTCACTCCCCCCTCCTCCCCTCAGTCACTCCCCCCTCCTCCCTCCCTCAGTCACTCCCCTCAGTCACTCCCCCCTCCTCCCCTCAGTCACTCCCCCCTCCTCCCTCCCTCAGTCACTCCTATCTCCCCCTCCCCCAGTCACTCCCCTCAGTCACTCCCCCCTCCTCCATCCCCCTCCCCCCTCCCCTCAGTCACTCCTCCCTCCTCCCCTCAGTCACTCCTCCCTCCCCCCTCCCCTCAGTCACTCCTCCCTCCTCCCTCCCCTCAGTCACTCCCCTCTCCCCCCTCCCCTCAGTCACTCCCCCCTCCCCTGAGTCACTCCTCCCTCCCCCCTCCCTCCTCCCCTCAGTCACTCCTCCCTCCCCCCTCCCCTCAGTCGATCTCCGCCGAAGACCCAGAGCGGCGGCGGCCCGAAGACGCGGAGCGGCGGCGGCATGCGCGCGAGGGAGGGACAGACTTCCTTCCGTCCGTCTGTCCCTCCCTCGCGCGCATGCCGCCGCCGCTCCGCGTCTTCGGGCCGCCGCTCCGGGCCGCCGCTCCTGCCCGGGTCTTCGGGCCGGTGCCGCCGCTGCCGCTCCGGGTCTTCGGGCCACCGCGGCCGCCGCTCCTGCCCGGGTCTTCGGGCCGGTGCCGCCGCCGCCGCTCTTCGGGCCGCCGCCACCGCTCCCGGCGCTCCGGGTCTTCGGGCCGCCGCCGCCGCTCCGGGTCTTCGGGCCACCGCCGCTCTGGGTCTTCGGGCCGCCGCTCCTGCCGCTCCGGGTCTTCGGGCCGGTGCCGCCGCCGCTCCGGGTCTTCGGGCCGGTGCCGCCGCTCCTGCCGCTCCGGGTCTTCGAGCCGCCGCTGCCGCCGCTCCTACAGCACCATTTTTATTTTCAAGAGGCACACTGTGACCGATGTGCTCGCATGCGCGGTAGAGCTGCTCTCTACTGCGCATTTGCGGCACCTCGGTCAAGCTTCGTTTATTAGGTAGGATAATTTTGTGCATCAGAAGTAAATCTTTTCTCATTGAAAATATTGACACTATTGAAATGTTTATTCTGTTTAATAATTCCACTTGTTTCTAGAAGTGAAGAACCTGAAACATGTTCCATTTGCCAGCAAAATAAAATTATGACTATCCCCAGCTATCTTAAAGTTAGACAGATAAGCATATCCAGTCAACTTTAGGACAGCCCTATGGAGCAACCAGAGTTAACCACATAAGTTAAGTGACTAACTCTGAATAATGGTCTTAGCCTCATAACTTAATGGGCTAACTCTGCTCCACCTGGAAACACCTGCTGCCCATCCCTAGAATGATCCCAACTTATGTGGCTAAATTCTAGGTGCATAAGTCATTATGCAGCTAGAATTGAGCCACATACGGCTTTGAATATAGCTAGGTAACCATTTAGACTATATCTTTTCAGTTATCCATCTAAATGGATTTTGAATATCAACCTCATGGTTTCCAGAAGTGGACACAGTACTCCAGGTGAGGCCTCACCAAAGACCTATATGGGCCATTATCACCTCCTTTTTTCCTGCTGGTTATGCCTCTCTCTATGCAGCCCAGCATTCTTCTGATCTTAGCCACTGCCTTGATACATTGCTTCGCTGTTTTCAGATAATCAGACACTATCATTCCAAGGTCTTTTTCCCAGTCTGTGCACATCAGTTTTCCAGCTGCCAAACATTCAACCACTACTCTAGCATTCTTATATAACTTTTTAATCTCTCAATTCCTTCAAGTGTGTCCACTCTGTTGCAGATCTTAGTGTCTTCTGCAAAAAGACCAACTTTTCCTACTAACCCTTCCACTATGTTACTCATAAAGATATTGAACAGAAGTGGCCCTAGAACTAATCCTTGAGGTACACCACATGTCGCTCTACTCTCCTCAGAAAAGGTTCAGTTTACCACTTCTTGCTGATGTCTGTCAGTCAACCAATTTGTAATCCATTCCACCACCTTGGGACCTACTCCCAGGGTTTTGATTTTATTCATGAGCCTCCAATGTGGGGCATTATCAGAAGCTTTGCTCAAATCCAGATAGATTGCATTGAGCATTTTCCTTTGACCTTAGGCAGAGAGAAGCGAAAGAAAATCCTTGTAGGAAGCCTGATGTACCTTCCATATGGCATAATTTTCAGAAGGGGCTGGTGGTTCAGGCTTGGAATTAGTCTTCCCCTTTGCTATGGAATAATCTCAGCCCTGTCAGTATCATCTGCCTCTTCTACCTCCTCACTGGAGGCTGCTACTGACTACAGTCCCCGAATTCTCTTCAGCCACTAACTGTTCAATATCCTGTGATTCAGGGAATCCAGAACATCAATCTTCTTCTGAATCAGTTTTTGAAAATACTGCCTCCATTACTTGAAAAGCAGTATTCATGGAGGAGCATGTTTCTGGTTTTGGATTTTGCACTTCTGCTGCCCCTGTCCATGCCCATTGCTAATGCCATCCTCAGATGGCTATCCCACCTTTTGTCCCTTTGTCTCAAAGCAAAAGGGAGAAAAACAGGTGGTGGCAGCACATGCTTTCCAAATTTTAATTTCTTATGGCTTGAGCCGGCTTCCACTCCTGGTTTTCTGCAGCTAAAACAATCTCTTTTACATTTAGGGGCAGGGCTCCTTTTTCTTTTCTCATTGCTATACTTCTTATACTTTTGATAAGCTGGACTGGTTCTGCAGCAGCAACAACCAGTCCTCTGCCCTTGTCATTCTTTTGCCCACAGTCATTCCCTCCTCTCCACTTTGGTCACATTGGTATAATGGAATTGGAAGTGTCTGTCTACTGGGGTTTTGATGTCACAATATAGTTTATTGATGTATTGAATCACTTGTTATTGCCACTCTAATACTGACTGAGTGTCTGTCGCACATACTCAATCAAGCTAACAAAATAAGTTCATTTCAGTACTCAGCAAGCACAGCCAAGCTAGTTAGCAGCTTGCCAGTGGCACAAACTCTGCTGTCTGGCTATCCTTCCAGTGTATGCAAAATGTTTCTCTTATACACATACATACACAGTATGTGTGTGCGCAATGTGGACTGTCAAATAGAGAAAAAAAATGACAAATCTGGTGAGATTGCTCTTCCCTTGCTGCAGTATGCACTATAAGCAGTTCACTGTGCAGAGTCAGACTGAGACAAAAAAATTGCTATGTATTCACTGCTTCTCTATCTCAACTAGGGATGTGAATCGTTTTTTGACGATTTAAAACAATCGTCAGATATATTTTAAATCGTCAAAAATCATTAGAGCCGCGATACAATAACAATTCCCCTGATTTATCGTCAAAAAATCGTAAATCGGGGGAGAGGGGAGGGCAGGAAAACCGGCACCCTAAAACCCACCCTGACCCTTTAAAATAAATCCCCCACCCTCCCAAAGCCCCCCAAAATGTTTTAAATTACCTGGGGTTCAGTGGGGGGGTCCCAGCGCGATCTCCCACTCTCGGGCCACGGCTGCGTTAAAAGAAATGGCGCCGGTGACCCTTTGCCTTTACCATATGACAGAGCAAAGGTAGCGCCGGCGCCATTTTGGTTCCTGTCACCCGACGTCACAAGTGCAGGAGATCGCTCCCGGACCCCCGCTGGACCCCCAGGGACTTTTGGCCAGCTTGGGGGGCCTCCTGACACCCACAAGAGTTGCCAAAAGTCCAGCGGGGGTCTGGGAGCAACCTCTTGCACGCGGGCCGTATTGCCAATATTCAAAATGGCGCCGGCGCTACTTTTGCCCTCACTATGTCAGTGAGGGCAAAAGTAAATCACTATGTCAGTGAGGGCAAAAGTAGCGCCGGCGCCATTTTGACTTTTGCCCGCACTATGTCGACATAGTGAGGGCAAAAGTAGCGCCGGCGCCATTTTGAATATTGGCAATGCGGCCCGCGTGCAGGAGGTCACTCCCAGACCCCTGCTGGACTTTTGGCAAGTCTTGTGGGGGTCAGGAGGCCCCCCCCCCAAGCTGGCCAAAAGTCCCTGGGGGTCCAGCGGGGGTCCGGGAGCGATCTCCTGCACTCGTGACGTCGGGTGACAGGAACCAAAATGGCGCCGGCGCTACCTTTGCCCTGTCATATGGTAAGGGCAAAGGGCCACGGCGCCATTTCTTTTAATGCAGCCGTGGCCCCTGAGCGGGAGATCCCGCCGGGACCCCCCCACTGGACCCAGGTAATTTAAAACATTTTGGGGGGTTCAGGAGGGTGGGGGATTTATTTTAAAGGGTCGGGGTGGGTTTTAGGGTGTTGGTTTTCCCGCCCTCCCCCGATTTATGATTTTTTACGATTTAAAAAAACCAAAAACCATGACGATCAGATTTCCCTCCCCCCCCAGCCAAAATCGATCGTTAAGACGATCGATCACCCGATTCACATCCCTAATCTCAACTTCCCTGCTCCGGTGAAAAGACAGAATGCAGCACTTCTATCTCTCTCTCACAGCGAGAGCATTGTGATTGTGGCAGTGAAGATAAACATCCCCTTGTCAATGCTAACATTCTTCTCTAGTCTTCTTTTTTAAACATTTATTTTCTCTCTAAAAGGGATTCCAATATGACAATTTTTCTTTGTGAAATCCAATAGAAAAATGGAGTTTCTTTGCATAAACTGAAACCTTTCAGTTGGAGGATGTCAGTGTTACTGGCAACCTCCAGATGCCAGCTATAGGATAGTTAAAAAAAAATGCTTCATCTTGATTAGTCCTGTATCCTATTTTCTTTCTTTTCCTACCTGGGCTTTATTCAGGCTACTACCTCAGAGGCATTATGGGGTAGATTTTCAAAGGGTTGCGCACGTAAGATACGCGCGCAACCCCCAAAACCCCCAAAAACCTCCCCCTGCGCGCGCATGTTTTAAAATCGGAAGTAGATTTGTGCGTGCCGGGTTGCACGCACAAATCTATGCCTGGGTATAGCTTTTAAAATCTGGCCCTAAGTGTACTGTAGAAAAGACATTTTCTCTGTATGTTCTGTTATGTATGTTACAATCCTCAGTTGCAAAGTTGTTGGCCTTACCTGCTAATGGTAATTTTAGATTACAGAGAACACATGATAGGGCATTCTCTTATGCAAGTCCTAAACTTTGGAATACCCTGCCATTGACTCTTAGGGAGGAGAGAGATATTAAACTTTTCAGGAAAGGATTAAAGGCCTGTTTTTTTTTGTGAAAGCTTACATGTGATTTTAAGATTCTGATGTTTTATGATTATTTTAATTGTTTTATTGTATGAAGTGTTGATTTTTTATAAATGTTTGATTGATTGTAATCCGCACTGAACACATGCCATGGAAGAGGTGGAATATAAGTACATGTAAATAAAATAAATACACAAAGAAATAAATAAATAGAATAATACTTTCACATGGGCCATAGACTTGAATGAAAAACAAAAACAAATGAAACAAATCTGTTTATATTTGTGTGCACCTTCTATTGTTGATGGTCATGAATGAGACAAAAATGGTTTTATTCACTCCATTTTACCTATTCGTTTCAAAAAAATGTGGATTCCTAAAATACTACCAGGTTAATTTACCCAGGAAAATATACCTAATGAGCAGTGTCTGTTTCCCCTTTCTTTGTATGAGGCAGATTCAGTTCATAATTTAGTTAGCCAGATTACCCTTGTGGCAAAGAAATTAATTGTTTAATTGCTGTTAATTAAAACATTGTGTTTCTTGCTACCACATTCAAAATTAAAGGAAGCAATGCAATCCATAGTTTTGGTACACCTTGGTTATTTCAGTTTTATTTATATAATAACGTAGTAACATACTAATGATGGCAGAAAAAGACCAAAATGGTCCATCTAGTCGGCCCAGCAAGTTTCCCAAGGTAGTAACTGCAGCTCCATACTGCTTACCCCCATGTTTCTGTTAACAGAGAAACCCCAGACCCCACAAGAGAATAAATGCAATGAAATAGCACATTACTTCTCTGATAAAATAACTAACCTTAAAGCAAAAATTCTGATATCAACAAAACAAGAAATCAAGATGCACAAAAGAGATGTGACACCATGGTCCACATTTGACGAGGTGTCCCAGATCGAAGTGGAATCCATGATAAAAAATTTGAATCCTGCCCCTCATAAAATTGACACCATTCCCACCATGGACATAAAAAAACTAGCTGACATAACCTCCCTCACTATAACAAAAATAATTAACCTATCACTTAGTGAAGGCCTAATGCCAGACTCTCTTAAAGGTGCTATAATTAAACCAATACTGAAGAAAAAAAACAGCGACCCAAACATCTTGAGTAACTATAGACCTGTTTCAAACCTACTCATGCTTGCTAAATTAATAGAAAAAAATGATACAAAAACAACTAGCAGAACATCTAGACAACAACAGCATACTTTACCCCTCACAACACGGCTTCAGAAAACACTATAGTACTGAAATGTTACTTATCTCTCTAACAGATAATGTACTACGTGGGTGTGACAGCGGGAAACACTACATTATGATATTACTAGACCTGTCAGCAGCATTTGACACCGTAAATCATAATGTACTCTAAAAAGGCTAGAAGAAATAGGACTACAAAACAATTGAATGGTTCAGATCCTACCTAAACAATAGATTTTTTTCAAGTACAGATAAAAAACACTATATCAGACAAAATCAAGCTAAAAACTGGGGTCCCCCAGGGTTCAGCACTTTCGGCGACTCTATTTAATATTTACATGCTGCCCCTATGCCACCTTTTGGCCGGTCTAGGTATCATACATTACATATATGCTGACGACATTCAGCTAATTTTACCAGTAGACGATACAATTGAAAAAACATTGAACCTAGCAATGTTGTACCTAGATATAATTAAACAACTACTAAGCCAAATGGAACTAGTAATTAATATTGAAAAAACAGAATTCATACACCTTGATCGAAAAACCACTGAATTAATCCAAAATCCCATCAAACTTAAAAACGATCAGATAGTGGAACTAACCGAAGAAGCTCGAAAACTAGGAGTAATAATTGACAATGAAATCAACCTCAAGCAACACATATCATTGAAAGTTAGAGAGGGCTACGCCAAACTAATGGTCCTTAGAAAATTAAAACCCCTATTAACACAAGTACACTTTCGAACTGTTCTACAAGCACTTATATTCACTAGCACAGACTATTGTAACACACTCTTCCTTGGATTACCATATACAACACTGAGACCACTACAAGTCTTACAGAACTCTGCAGCCAGAATTCTAACTGGAAAAAGCAGAAGGGAGCATATCACTCAAACACTTGCCGAATTACACTGGCTACCAATCGAACAAAGAGTCCAATTTAAAACTCTATGCACAATCTACAAGCTAATCAATGAAGAGAATACTGTTTGGTTAAACACTGCATTACGACTACATGTTCCCCAAAGAAATCTCAGATCAGCAAATAAAGCTTTACTGACCATACCCTCTGTAAAGATAGCGAAACTGACACAAGTAAGGGAGAGAGCACTATCATTGGCCGGCCCAATGTTATGGAACTCAATGCCACCCGAAATAAGATTGATGAGAGATTTAAAACTCTTCAAAAAAAACTTAAAGACATGGCTTTTCAAAAAAGCTTTTCAAAATGAGAATGGGGAATAGAGAGTACTAAGAAACATGAAAAGGACTCATACACACAGGCAAGCAAAAAGTCACCAAAGAACATACATGCGGTTTTTTTTTTTTCTAATACTTAAATATTAAGTTAAAGAATTACAGTTTACTGCAAGTATGGATAGTACATAAAGGTAATTACAATACACATTACATATAGCATATAGTATTTGAATTATGTAACTGAGCAATTTCGGCAGCTATTATTTAAATTAAAATCTACTTCAAATATATTCATGTGCCTATCTGTAAAATGTTGTGATGGTACATCACTGTACGATGGTATAGAAAAGTTTTTAAATAAATAAAATAAATAAACAAGGGTAGTAACTGCCACTCCGTGCAGGTTACCCCCTAGCTTTTTTATTTATTCCCATCCTCTAGCCTTTAGGGATCCACAGTGTTTATCCCATGCCCCTTTGAAATCCTTCACAGTTTTATTCTTCACCACTTCCTCCGGAAGGGCATTCCAGGCATCCACCACTCTCTCAGTGAAGATTTCCTGACATTGGTTCTAAGTCTTCCTCCCTGGAGTTTCAAATCGTGACCCCTAGTTCTACTAAATTGTTTCCAATAGAAAAGGTTTGTTGACAACATATATATAAGATAACATATATAAGATAACATTTAAAAATAGAGGTCCATATTCAGTAAGCTGGGAATCAGGAAAGTTATTCAGCTAAAATTAGCTGGAAAACTTGTCACAGATATTCAGCAGGACAAATCTCCTCTTAATATACTCAAAGTTATCCAAATAGCTTTACTTGGATAATTTTGGCCTTGGATAAATTTACCCAGATAACTTTGAACTTAACCAACTATATTAATTATATATAGTTGGTTATAGCATTGCCACAGTGTTGACTATGGGATGGCTTAAGGAGTTTTTTTTCCCTCTCTGAGAGCCGAATGGATTTTATGTTGGACCATTTTTAACATTGCCCATTCAAAGGAATAGAGAAAATTAGTTAAGTGAAACCTAACAAAACTCCACTCATAGAATTTCAAACCACACCAAATTTTCATGTTAGCTTCTTTTCGTAATCATATTAGTTATTTTAAGCACTTTTAAAGCTAATTATATTTTTAACTTGAAGATTAAACATCTGAATCCAATAACACTTTCCACCCTCCCACCCCCACTTTCAAAGCGGACAGTGAAGTTGCAGTTGTGTCAAAGGGATCAAGGCTTATTGGTCAAGGGTAGCAATCCCATGCCTTATGTTAAGGTTAGTAACTGCTGCTCCATGAAGGTTATCCCCATGCTTATCAGTTCTCCAGACTGTAAAAGTCAGGGCCTTCGTTGGTTGTTCTCTGAATCTAATTCCATTTTCCCCTGTCATTGAAGTGAAGACCAATGTTGCAGTTGCATCAAAGCATCAAGGCTTATTGGTTAAGGGTAGTAATCTCCATACCTTCTGTTAAGAGTAGTACCTGCCACACCAGCAAGATACCCCCATGCATTTTTTTCTTTATTTGCATCCTCTATCCTTTAGGGATCTACAGTGTTTATCCCATCCTCCTTTGAATTCTTTCACTAGTTTTGTCTTCATCATGTCTTCCAGAAGAGCATTCCAGGCATCCACCACCCTCTCTGTGAAGAAATATTTCCTGACATTGCTTCTGACTTGTCCCCACCTGGAATTCATTTCATGACCCCTAGTTCTACTGATTTCTTTCCAACAGAAAAGGTTTGAAGTTCATGCATCATTAAAACCTTTTAGGTATATGAAGGTTTGTACCATATCTTCCTGCACCACCTCTCTTAGTGCTTGAATTTCAGCAAAACATTTGATAGGATCAAATGTTTTGCTGAAATTCAAGCAAATCACATCAAGCACTCTTCCTCAATCCAATTCTCTAGTCACACAATCAAAAAAATCAATTAGATTTATCTGACATGACCTTCCTCTGGTGAATCCATGCTGCCTCAGGTCCAGCAACCCACCCATTTGTAGATAGCTCATTATCCTTTCCTTCAGCAGTGTCTCCATTATTTTTCTCACCACTGAGGTGGCATGTAGTTTCCAGTCTCCTCTCTGCTACCACTCTTGTGAAGCGGAACCATCACTTCTCTTCTCCAATCCCATGGCACCACTCTCGTTTGCAGGGATCTATTGAACAGGTCCACCAGGGACTTTTGGCAAGTCTTGGGGGACCCTCCTGACCCCACAAGACTTGCCAAAAGTCCCTGGTGGTCCAGCGTGGGTCCGGGATCTCCTGCACTCGGGCCGTCAGCTGCCAGTAATCAAAATGGCACCGATAGCCTTTGCGCTTACTATGTCACAGGGGCTATCGGTGCCATTTTGAATACCGGCAGCCGACGGCGTGAGTGCAGTAGATGGCTCCTGGACCCCCCTGTACCACCAGGGAGTTTTGGCAAGTCTTGGGGGGGGGGGGGGTCAGGAGAGTGGGGGGTTGTGGTTAATTAAATTTTAGCTGGGAAACGAATAAGAATGGAACGCATGAATAAATTGGGGCCCCCCCCCTTGCCGAATGCAATGTATCTGCCCCCTCTCCCACGAATATGAATACCAAATGTAACGTATGCGGTCCCTTTGCATATCCCTAATCCCCATCTACAGTCTTCTCAACCCACAATGATCCTTCTCCAAGGTTGTCTTTAGTGAACACTGAACTGAAATATTTGTGTAATATTTCTGCCAATTCTTCATCTCTATGCTACTTATGGCCTCTCTTCTTTCTCTGATATACCTGAAAAATGTTTTGTCACTATGTTTTAGGGATGTGAATAATTTTTGAACGGTTAAAATTATCGCCAGATAATTTTAAAATCGTCCAAAATCGTTAGAGTGCACGATACAAAACAAATGCCCCCGATTTATCGTCAGGGGCATTTGTATTGTATCGTTAAATAGGGCGCGGGAAAACCGGCACACCAAAAAAACCCTAAAACCCACCCTGAACCTTTAAAACAAATCCCCCACCCTCCTGAGCCCCCCCAAAATGTTTTAAATTACCTGGGGTCCAGTGGGGGGCGTCCCGACGTGATCTCCAGCTCTCTGGCCACAGCTGCGTTGAGAAATGGCACTGGTGGCCATTTGCCCTTATCATGTGACAGGGCAAAGGTAGTGTCGGCGCCATTTTGGTTCCTGGCTCCCGACGTCACGCATGCAGGAGATCGCCCCCGGACCCCCAGGTACTTTTGGCCAGCTTGGGGGGGCCTCCTGACCCCCACAAGACTTGCCAAAAGTCCAGCGGGGGTCCGGGAGCAACCTCCTGCACGCGGGCCGTATTGCCAATCTTCAAAATGGCGCCGGCACTATCTTTGCCCTCACTATGTCATACGGGCGACCTCACCCGTATGACATAGTGAGGGCAAAGGTAGCACCGGCACCATTTTGAAGATTGGCAATATGGCCCGCGTGCAGGAGGTCGCTCCCGGACCCCCGCTGGACTTTTGGCAAGTCTTGTGGGGGTCAGGAGGCCCCCCCAAGCTGGCCAAAAGTCCCTGGGGGTCCAGCGGGGGTCCGGGGGCAATCTCCTGCATGCGTGACGTCGGGAGCCAGGAACCAAAATGGCGCCGGCGCTACCTTTGCCCTGTCACATGATAAGGGCAAAGGGCTACCGGCACCATTTCTCATAACGCAGCCGTGGCCAGAAAGAGGGAGATTGCGCCAGGATGCCCCCACTGGATCCCAGGTAATTTAAAACATTTTGGGGGGGTTCGGGAGGGTGGGGGATTTGTTTTAAAGGTTCGGGGTGGGTTTTAGGGTTTTTTTGGTGTGCCGGTTTTCCCGCCCTCCCCGGATTTATGATTTTTAACGATTTTTTAACAAAAAAAAACCACGACGATCAGATTTCCCTCCCCCCCCCCAGCCAAAATCGATCGTTAAGACGATCGATCACACGATTCACACCCCTAATATGTTTTACCTCTTTGTCAATCCTTTCTTCCAGTAGACATTTTATCTTCCTGGTTTCTTTCTTCATCGCTTAACTTTTTACAGATATTCATTCCTGTGATCCCTTTTTTGGGATTCTTTTTACTTCTTGAACACTGTTCTTTTTACCTTTATTGTTTCAGCCACTTTTTTATTTATTTATTTTAACATGTTTTGTATCCCGTATATTTGATTTTGCCATCACTTCCTTTGAGAACCAGATTGGTTTCTTTTTTGTCTTTCTCTTGTTTACTTTTCTAATATATACATTTGTTGCCTTTGTAATAGCTCCTTTTAATTTGGCCCACTGTCATTTCACCTCACCCATTTTCTCCCAGTCTTCCAGTTCTTCCTACAAGTACGTCCCCATTTTGACAAAGTCTGTATTTGTAAAATTAAAAACTCGGGTCTTTGTGTGTCTTCTCTGTACCCCATTTGTGATATCAAACTATACCATCTAATGATCACTGGCCCCTTACCTGAACATTAGAGACATTATCCCCATTAGTGAAAACTAGATCAAGTATCGCACTACCATGTGTTTGAGCAGAGCCCCTTGAAGGGCATCCACTATCTCTTCTCATAGATTCCACAGAAGGAATGCTCCAAGCCACATCCAACAGATTAAAAACTCCAATGAGTTTAATTACAAAAAAAGAACTCCAATGAGCAATAGTTCTCCCTTCTTTCCCACCTTTTGGATGTTTTCAATCAGATCTTTGTCCAGTTCTTCAGTTTGAATCAGTGCACTATATTCACACCAGTAAAAATGGAAGCACCATCTTCTTTTTTTAGGACAGTCCATAATGCTTCTTCTCTACCCCATGCACCTTGCAATTTACTTGCTTGTACATTGTTTTAGACATAAACAGCTGCTCCCCCTTTTCTATCTTCTCTGTCATTCCTTAACAAGTTATATCCTGGGATGGCCATATCCCAATCATGAGATTCAGTAAACCATGTTGCCATGACAGCAGCAATGTCAAGTCTACCTCCACCATTTTATTGCCGGACTATGAATATTTGTGCTCATAGCTTTCCAGCTGCTCTTTCTAGTCACCTTTTCTGTATTTTTGAACTGATTATGTTACTTTGCTTCCCTCTTCCTGTTTTTCTTGGGGTGAAATGCCAGTTTAACTGCCCATGTCCTGCTACCTCTGTTCTCTAGTTTAAATTCCTAAAAATGTAGGAACTGAAATTTTCACTTAGTATCCTCTTTCCTGCCATAGACAAATGTAGGCCAATCATACCATATAATATTTTATTGCTCCATACATGGCCAGAGTCTTCAATATATCCAAAACCATTTTTCTCCACCAGGTTTTGAGCCAGGAATTAAAGCTATCTATATGGCATAAACAGATAATACTTCTGAAAAGACAATAGTCTTTGCCATGTGTTTAATCTTCTTCTCTCGATTTTGGAAATCTTTCTGTACTTCATTGAAAATATTTACATCCTCAGGTGGATGATAACACTGATATCAGAGTTCTTACTTTCTTCTATAATTACTTTGACTACCTGGTTTGCATTTCTATTAACTGGGGATCTTGGAAGGCATTTAACTGTTGCATCCCCTTCAAAATGAGGTCCCAAATTGGTTCCTCTAACAACTGAATCGCCCAGCTGAAAAAGCTTTCTTTTATAATATTTGATCATGTTGAAAGGTTAAAGGGTACATTGGGTAAATACTTTCAGACATATTCATATTCTTTTCTCCTCCACGGGGCTCCAGCGGTGAGCTAGGCCTGCGCAATCGGCGCTGAAGCCCGTCGGCGTAAGGCCTCTTGTTCCGCTCACCCCGATTGGGCTCCCTCGCCGATCGCCGGCCTGTCTCTCCAGCAGCCACTTACCTGAGAGGCCACGAGTCTCTGCCTTCAGCCAGCCGCCATCAGAGCTGCAATACGCCGATTCCACCCAGCCTCGAACAGAAGCACGAGCCCTCGCCTCCAGCAGGCCCCCAGCCGAGCCGCGAGCCCTCGCCCCGTACCGCCCACGAAAAAGTCGCGGCGGTGACGTCAGATGCGCGACTGGCGGGCTATTTAAACCTCCGCTCTCCGCTACATCCTCCTTTCTCCTCCACGGGGCTCCAGCGGTGAGCTAGGCCTGCGCAATCGGCGCTGAAGCCCGTCGGGGTAAGGCCTCTTGTTCCGCTCACCCCGATCGGGCTCCCTCGCCGATCGCCGGCCTGTCTCTCCAGCAGCCACTTACCTGAGAGGCCACGAGTCTCTGCCTTCAGCCAGCCGCCATCAGAGCTGCAATACGCCGATTCCACCCAGCCTCGAACAGAAGCACGAGCCCTCGCCTCCAGCAGGCCCCCAGCCGAGCCGCGAGCCCTCGCCCCGTACCGCCCACGAAAAAGTCGCGGCGGTGACGTTAGAGGCGTGACCGGTGGGCTATTTAAACCTCCGCTCTCCGCTACATCCTCCTTTCTCCTCCACGGGGCTCCAGCGGTGAGCTAGGCCTGCGCAATCGGCGCTGAAGCCCGTCGGGGTAAGGCCTCTTGTTCTGCTCACCCCGATCGGGCTCCCTCACCGATCGCCGGCCTATCTCTCCAGCAGCCACTTACCTGAGAGGCCACGAGTCTCTGCCTTCAGCCAGCCGCCATCAGAGCTGCAATACGCCGATTCCACCCAGCCTCGAACAGAAGCACGAGCCCTCGCCTCCAGCAGGCCCCCAGCCGAGCCGCGAGCCCTCGCCCCGTACCGCCCACGAAAAAGTCGCGGCGGTGACGTCAGAGGCGCGACCGGCGGGCTATTTAAACCACCACTCTCCTGGCGCCACGCGCACGAAGGAGCGCGACAAAGGGGCCTGCCCCTTTGTTTCGCCCCTTCGTTTCGACCTTCGCTTCCCCGAGCTGCAACACTCCAATACCGCACTAGAACTCATCCAGCATCCACCCATCATTCAATTCAACTAACAGCCTCAGCATTCAACTAACAGCCTCAGCATTCAACTAACAGCCTCAGCATTCAACCCACTGTCTCAGCATTCAACCAACAGCCTCAGCATTCAACCCACTGTCTCAGCATTCAACCAACAGCCTCAGCATTCAACTAACAGCCTCAGCATTCAACCCACTGTCTCAGCATTCAACCAACAGCCTCAGCTTTCAACCCACTGTCTCAGCATTCAACCAACAGCCTCAGCATTCAACCCACTGTCTCAGCATTCAACCAACAGCCTCAGCATTCTTCCAGCAAAAGATTACACAACCAAACATATCATTCAGTCCTCCTTTAAGAACATTTCCTCAATCTACTACTGCCATAATGTCATAGGACACCTGATTCTGACAATACCATCAAAGTCATCTCCCTCGTACAACCATGTTACAAGGACACCCAATACATATATTACATCACAACTCCTTCTCCAAGATGAAGCCTACACTAAGATATCAATCTATAACCCGGAGAAATCTAACCCCGGTAATGATCTCACCAGTCACACAATTACTTGGTTTGGCTCTATTCACCTTATCACTCTTCAATGCCCAATCAATCACAAAAAAACCCACATCCTTAATGACCATCTGCTAGATACCAAACCAGACATGTGTGCCATCACAGAGACCTGGTTAAAATCCTCAGACACAGTCCTAATAAATCAATTGCCTACACAGACATATGATGTCTTCTCCTTACCCAGAAAGAAAAAAAAAGGAGGAGGTCTCCTAATAGCTGCAAAAAAACTTTTTAACCTCACGCAACAACCTATCCATACTATACCCAAACTTGAGGTAGGCTTATTCAAGTCTAAGTCACTTCAAATTCTCCTCACCTACGCTCCTCCCGGACTTTTAGATCAAGATGCCTCTCCCATGATAGAAGTTATAGCCAAATACTTAAAACTAGACTCTCCTGCCATAATCATTGGAGATTTTAACCTCCACATTGATGCCAATCCTCGATCAACCAACTGTGATGCTTTCCTATCAGCACTCTCGGACATGGGCTTCAAACAGCACATTAACCAACCAACACATAAAGCGGGTCACACTCTTGACCTTATCTTCACAAATTCTAATCTCACCCCACTCTCACCCCCCATATGCCTACCAGTCCCATGGTCAGATCATTTTATGATCAACTCCACCTTCAGGTCATTGACAGGATTGACCACACCTCATCAGCCTACAACTCTATACTACAGGAAAACTTGTTCTTCAGAAGATCTTGGCAAATCCCTGATCAGAAAACTCCCAAACCTGGATCTTTCAAATCCCAATTCAGCTATCACCTCATGGCAAAACATCACTGAAATGATTGCCAACGAATTATGCCCACTGTCAAGAAAAATTATAAACCCCTCCCATAAAAATAAGCAACCATGGTTCTCAAATGAACTCCGCACTCAGAAGCAAAATCTAAGACGGAAAGAAAAAGAATGGAGGAAGAATTCTAATCCCCTCACTCTTTCCATATACAAAACTACTCTCCACCAGTACAGATCAGCAACACTCCGAACAAAAAGAGATTTCTATGCTCACCGCATCCACGATATGCTATATGATGCGAGGGCCCTCTTCTCCTATGTTTCGGAACTTACCAAAACGGCTCTTCCTAATTTCCCTGACGATACAGCTCAATCAAAGGCCAATGACCTGGCCTTATTCTTTCAAAATAAAATCACCAATACCCTGGCTAGATTACCTGTCAACACAAACCCTACTCTTCCGGACACAGTTCTCCTACCAAACTTAGACATAAGATTGGACTCCTTTGATTCAACCCACACTTTAGAGGTAGAATCGCTGATAAAAAGAATGAAACCTTCGACCCACCTGCTGGACCAAATACCCTCCAAGTTACTGATTCTCATTCCAGAATACATATCCAAATATCTAGCTGATATCATCAATTGTTCCCTTACACAAGGAACATTCCCGGACGCGCTCAAATTGGCCACGCTCAAACCCATACTCAAAAAATCCAACCTGGACCCGGAAGACCTCAACAATTACCATCCCATATCAAATCTCCCATTTGTATCTAAGATCATGGAGAAAATTGTAAATAAGCAACTTTCAAATTACCTAGAAGACCACAATATACTTCACACTTCACAATATGGTTTCCGAAAAGAACACAATACGGAAACCCTCCTCACCTCCCTCCTGGATCAACTATATATTGGTTTTGATAAAGGACAGTCATTTCTTTTAGCTCTCCTCGACATCTCTGCGGCTTTTGATACGGTAAATCATAACATCCTCCTAAACCGACTCTCAGACATAGGAATTACAGGTTCAGCCCTCAGATGGTTCGAATCTTTCCTCAGTAATAGAGGCTATAAGGTAAAAATTAAAAATATGGAATCACCTCATACTAATGCTCCTTTTGGCGTCCCCCAGGGCTCCTCCCTTTCACCCACCCTGTTTAATATCTACATTCTCCCCCTCTGCCACCTACTTTCAAACCTCAAACTCAAATTTTATATTTACGCAGATGACCTTCAAATTTTATCCCTATATCCAAATCATTGGACTCAATACTCAGGTTATGGAACTCTCATCTACAAACTATAAACCACTACTTATCCAGCCTCAACCTTGTGCTCAACACTTCTAAAACCGAACTCTTGCTAATTACTCCAGAAGGTAGTCCCATACTTCTCCAATCACAAAATATTCCACATATATCACACGCCAGAGATCTTGGAGTCTTAATCGACAGTCACCTGAACCTAAAGCATTTTATAAAACACACTACTAAGGAGTGCTTTTACAAGTTACAAGTACTCAAAAAACTCAAACCGCTCCTATTCCACTACGATTTCAGATCCGTCCTCCAAGCCATTCTGTTCTCCAAGATCGACTATTGTAACTCCATTCTGCATGGTCTTCCAGCCTCTACCATTAAACCGCTCCAGCTGCTACAAAATGCAGCGGCAAGGATTTTGACAAATACCAATCGGAGAGAGCATATTTCTCCCATTCTAAAAGATCTCCACTGGCTCCCAGTAAATTTCCGGATCCTCCATAAATCTCTCACAATCATTCATAAAAATATCCACCATCAAACCCCGCTTGACCTGTCTCATCCTCTCAGACTGCACTCGACAGCCAGGCCTTTAAGGGATGCTTACAAGGGATCTTTACACGTTCCTACAATCAAATTAGTGCACCACGCATACCTCAGAGACCGGTCTTTTTCTACCACAGGCCCTTCCATGTGGAACGCCATACCTCCGGACCTCAGACTGGAGACTTGTCTAACAACTTTTAAAAAGAAACTAAAGACATGGCTGTTCAGCCAAGCCTTCCCCACCACAAACTCCATTGCCTGATCTAGAATTGTACACCACACATCTCTGTAAACAAAACTCTCCAAATTTTTCATGCATAATATCCATTAAAGAGAGGCTGGCCCCTTGCCCCCTCTTCTGTATATAGTATTTATTCTATTTTATTTCATTTTATTTATATATTCATTGCTCCGTTCACCCCTTCTTTATGTTCCTACTCCAAGTTAAGGCTTCCTTGTTATAATGTAACTGTATGCTCTGTATCTCTTGTTGATTGGTTAATTGTATATTCTGCTTAGTTCATTGTAAACCGAATTGATTTGATTTGTATCAAGAAAGTCGGTATATAAAAGCCTTAATAAATAAATAAATAAAATATTCTATTGCTGGGGTATTCTCATTTTCCCATGTAGAAAATGCATTATTTAGGGGTAACAATGGGGAGACTGGATGTTTCTACATCATAGTCCTTAATCTGTCAAAGCCCAATATAATCCAATTTTCCTTGGTTTATGAACTATGAATGTCTGATTTCTCTGTGGGAGTGGTGGTGGAGACAAAGAATGCATTAAAATTGGGAAAACTGGGTATCTCAGGCTAACAGGTCTTGTTCTACAAGAGTCTTCTGTAAACCATTTATACCTGGGTTTCTGAATCCTCTGTGAGAGTTCAGGGAGAAATTCTGGATGGTGGAAAGAAGAGATTATTTGAAACCTGGACAATTTCTCTTTCAAGTTAATTAGCTCCTTATTCATGGCAGACAGCTGAAGGCAAATTTGACAACCCTTAATTCTCCAGCTAATAGGCCTTAGGACATAAGCATCACAATTTGTTGCACTGAATAAAGGACATTTTGGTAATAGTGACTAATAAACAAGTTGTAAGATTGGTATTTTGGTCCTATATTATTCACTTAACCTAATACCTTGGAAGAATTATTTAAGAAGAAAACACGCTAGGGGTGGGAGGGTCTAAATATCAAGCTAAGAGCAATATATATTGGAAAAAGTAAAGAATAAAGCTATATTAAAATTAGACTTTAACCTAGCCAAACAGGAACTATGTAAGCTGTTCAACCCTCAACTAGCCCACATGTGAATGAATCCTCTCTCCAACTAGGATTAGGAGACTTTGTTGAATACCCTTTTGCTGTGCAACTGATTACAAACCACTCCCCAAAAGTCTAGAAGGAAGAACCTTGAATTTCTCCCTTAAGAAAACACAAGGAATTTAAAAATAATAACAAGCAAGATACAGCATATGACAGAGTGAGACCCAGCAGGACTAAGAAGACTATTGTAAAAAAAAAAAAATATTTTTTTTAATTGTACAGCCACACACAGACGGAAGCAAATATATGTGCATAAGTGTACATGTACACATTTACAGCTGTTCCCAAGCAGGTACAAATGTGTGCACATATTTGTACTGAGTTCTGCCTATGCCTGATAATTTTCAAAGCAGACTTGCATGCATAAGCCGTTTTGAAAACTTGGGCTGAAGTCTGCAAGTACTTTCTACAGGTGTCTTTCAGCCCTATTCAGACTGTTATAAAATTGCCAACACAATGTTCATCAGAAAAGGAGAGAAAACAAGCAGATAAAGAGAGTAGCCAAGGAAGGAAAACGTTATACAGGAAAGAATCACAGAAATGAAGAAAGCAGAGCTCAGCTTTATAGCAATTGATAACGTTGCAATCACAACTTTCCTATGGAGTTTCAAAGAGGGAAAGAAAAGCTCGTAACACTCTCAAGAGCACAAGAGCAAATGAGGTATCAAATGCCTGATTAACAATTCCCATTTCTCCCCACTGCACCGTGCAGCAACTTAGCAAGCACATAGTGAATGATTCACACCTATGATGACATCGGTGCATAACAACCTGCACAAAGACGTTCAATCAGAGTGATTATGCAACAACTCAGCCAGACATATGTGTAATCTCTGTGGTTGCTTACTAAAAATGAGTTACAGATCCAGCTCTAAATCAGAGATGATATTGTCTTTTCCTTTCCTCACCTATTCCAGAGTGCATTATTGGTGTATGTCTCATAGAGAGTACTGAGGACATCTAGCAGGACTGGACTTCAACTCTAAGTCTGGAAGGCGTGAGAAGCTCCCTGTGGCAGTTCACCTCTAGGCAGTAGACGATTAAGGAGTGTTTCCCATGAGTCACCCTGAGAAACTGAAGAGCTAATCAGCATGCTTCAGTCCAAAGTTTGATTATTTCAGCACAAACTCATAGGCATGGACTTACCCCTAATTCAATGAGGCATATGGAGCGTTTCCCAGCAGTTACCAGAAAAACTGAGCCAGTGGCAAACTAAGTTAGCTTGTCTCATGATGGGTTTAGATTCAATATGTCAAATCTGCCTCTACTCTTCAGTTATATTTCAGTTACAATCTGCAGAGTGGGAGAAAAGGAAAGATGCTGTACATTGGAGAAAACGGTAACTTGTCTTTCAAGAGTAACCATTTAAGAGAAATATATATTGTATCCAAGTTATTGTAGCAGACTCTAACAAGACTCTGATATCTGAATTATCAGTTGGTGATTACTCTGGGACTGTTTACATTTTCTGACCCGATTGAGACATGTTTTGGAAGATTGTACATTTTGTCAAATCATTGTTTTTGAGCTTATGTTAGAATAAAATAGTCCTTGAGAATATACTTCATTTTAGGTGTCCTAATCTGCAAGCGAAACTGGAAGAAAAAATGTCTCCCAGTAGGGATGTGATGTTTCAGCTTTACCCCCACCCATGGAAACTAAAACCCCTTGAAAAGCCCATCTCAGGACCCCTTTGGACTACTGGAGTACATGTGTATGAAATGGACAAAGCTGCCATAATATTATATGAGCGTGAGCTAAAAAGAGAAAACATATGAACCCACACTCACAGACAGATACATACAAACTATGCTATTAATTGAATTAGTGAAAATAAATTATACTTACTGCCCTTCTGCCCATGATGCATCAGAGCTATTTGCTTGGAGGTACCCACCTGAGCTTTCCTCACGCAACTAAGGCACCATGTCTAAGTGAATTGTTAGATTATGCCCTTGGTACAAAGTATCCAAAGGCTGAAGAACAAGGTTCTGGCTTGTTCAACATTGATCTGAAAATGAATGTAAGAAAAATATTTCAATTAACATGAAGCGGATTATTGACATTTAGTACAGCTTTCACGTTTAACTCTAACTATTGACTACAAATGTACAAGGACAGGATATACCAACTGAACATCATTTTCCCCAATACCAGTACAAAGACAAAACTTTAAGAAGCTTACAGAAGGTATCCATATAGTGACCCAGGACCACTATCTAGATTTATATGGACATGTGCAATGGCAGTCACTGCCATTGTGTGTGACCACTAGATTAGGGTCCAAGGTCAGAGGCCACACACTCAAATATTTGTAGCTCGATGTCCTTCCAACTAACCCTATTACATGTGCTGTCCGCAGCAGACCCACAGCACGGCCCCCTCACCTCTCTTCAGTAACTCCAGCGCCTGGTCCCTCATCTCTGGCAGCAATAGGCCGCCGGCTCTGTCCTCGGACCACCCCGTTGCTTCTGGCTCAACTACAGACCCTGGTGTCTCCAGTCCAGCTACCACTTCTACTGCTCCACGCCGGGCCTCTCCACGTGGCCTGCAGAGAGATGCTGCTACTCGGCACCACGCCCCTCCCTAGGTGCGTGCGCGTGCATCACTGAACCTTAAGTAGGGCCCACAGCAGGAACCGAGCCACAGCCCCGGATGATGACATCAGCGGAGCACTGGTATTTAAGCCCAGGCTCTGCTCCCTAGCTTTGCCTTTGCAACTGGTCTCCTCACTGGTCAAGTACTCATTGCCTCCTAAGAGATTCGTCTTGTTCCTGTGTTCCTGTTCCTCATTGACCCTTGTTCCTGATTTCTTCATTCCTGCATTCCTGCTCTTCATTCCTTCCTCAGATTGCCTACACGGACTTTGACTCTGCTTTGCCTGACCACATCGTTGACTCTCTCCAAGCCTGGACCTCAGCATTGCCTGACTACTCCGTTGCCTCTCTCAAGACCCAGACCTCTGCATTGCCTGACTACTCCGTTGCCGTTCTCCAAGCCCGGACCTCTGCATTGCACGACTACTCCACTGCCTCTCTCCAGACCCAGACCTCTGCTTTGCCTGACTACTCCGTTGCCTCTCTCAAGACCCAGACCTCTGCATTGCCTGACTACTCCGTTGCCTCTCTCCAAGCCCGGACCTCTGCATTGCCTGACTACTCCTTTGCCTCTCTCCATATCCAGACCTCTGCATTGCACGACTACTCCACTGCCTCTCTCCAGACCCAGACCTCTGCTTTGCCTGACTAATCCATTGCTTCTCTTCAAGCCCAGACCCCTGCTTCGCCTGACTACGTTTGACTATCTCTGTGATCAGACTTAAGCCTTGCTTGCCACTATTTCCAGATTGCCGCCAGCCCTGACTCAAACTTGCTCTATGATGCCTCTTCAGCCTACATCCTGGACTTGGCCTATTCATGCTTCGGCCTGCTCTTGCTCGGGTGCCCCTTGTCTGACTTTGTTCCTTTGGCGCCCGGGTCTCCAGGACACTACCTCATCCAGTACAGACTATATCATCTCCCTATTGCTGTCTCTGGGCTAACCTTGATCTCTCCATCGACGACGACATACGGAGGCCCACCTAAGTCCAGCCAGCCCTGGCACCCAAAGGATCAACCCACGGGGAATGAGGGCTGGTATTGGTGAAGCGTCAGCTGGCCTCTGTCCATCAGCCCACTTCACCTGCCAACCGTGGGGACCCATAGGTCCCTACCTATGGGTTGCGTCTACCCCACATCGGCCCAAGGGTCCACCTCCGGCACAACATACCCATTCTTTTCAACCACAATCCTACAGGATTTTCCAGCCTCCTGACCTTGGACATGATTTTTCTGTTGAATTGATAGGTGCCAATAACCAAACTGGATGCAAATCGGTATTCCATCATGTTTGTGACAATGTGGCATAGATATAAAATATGCCACTGAATAAAATGTCTTTCAGATGATATCTAGAGAAAAAGGTCAATCATGTGAATAGGGGGGCATACAAACAATTTTAATTTGTTGTACTTTGTTTCATTAGACGGAGGGTGTCATCTGAATTCCATTTCATTAGTGGCTTTTTTCTGTTTTGTTTCAGTAGAATGCATTATTTCTGAATAGTGCCTGCTATTCAGAAACAGCGCACACTAAAAAAGAAAGAAAATAAAAAATGAAATTTTATGGTTTTTCTATCATTGCTTTTTATGTTGTTTCAAATAAAAGCACATCCCTAGTAAATAGCTGAAACTGTGGCCCTTAGAGTACTCAAAAATAGTGTTCAGGGTTCCTTTCCTATTCTGGAATAGAACTGTGAAACCTCCCCTGGTTTTTTTTTTATTTTTTTATTTGGTAAGGGTGTCCTCCCAATTTACTCCCCAGTCAAATACCTTGGCTCCATTATTTGCATATTAAGTTCCCTTTGATTTTTCTTGCTTTGTTGCATTGCTAACACTGATTTGCCTCTCTTCACTCAGCCCCTTTTGGCTGTTACTGGAAAAGTATCTTCATCTCTTTCTGCTGATTCTTGCAGTTTGGCAATGACCTTCTGTTGCTGTGAGAACCAATTAAAGGAAAAAAAGCATAGAGATCCACGCAAAGTGGAAAGGTAATGCAGAGCAAACTTCTTTTCCAAAGAACGTCCAAAGCAGGGAAGAATATCATCTTCTTCATAAAAAAAAAAAAAGTCCTGTCTTGTCCCCAAAGGATTGAGGCCTAGGAGTTTCTAGGGAGAACAGGAACATATAAAAAATGCTCCTCTCACTCTGACTGCTGACAAAATATTCATAACCTCTCTAGGGGATTATGTCTGAATGAGACCACAGGAAGCAGCCATTGCAGTAATTTCACATGGGGGTGCTGTGGCACAGATAGTATGCACCTCTCTCTTTCTTTGTATGGAAGGCCTTAGCAGGGATTCCAACAGATTAATCAAACAATGAAGTTTATCATGGGAGAGGAATGTCAAAAGATGCCTGTATATAATTCACTAGATTTCCAAGTTCTTCCTTAATAGAGCAGAGTTTTTTCATTGACATCACCCAAATAATTATTCACAGCAACATCTGTCAAAGCAATTATTCTAATATTCTTACTTCTTATCCTACTGACCAGATTTTCATTTTTGTTCTGGAGAATAGCATTTTCCTCTGATCAAACCAATTATCACCACTTTGGTGGAATCACACTGCTGATTAATTGATATCGCATCCTGCTTTAAAATTTAAATTTTTCTGTCAGATCTCATCATCAATGGAGGTTATTTTCAATTTTGTCTCCATTAAATCTAATCTTGCATTGAGCGTATTCTCTAACTCCTGAATTACCTTTAAGGACATACTCAAATTTAGCTCTGCTTTGATAGCTGTCTTTAAAGAGGACATATTCTAACACCATTCTTTCAGGAAAAAAAAGAAAAGATGCAGCAGCCACAACATCACAGCTATGAGTCAGGTCTTTGTAAATATCAAACTAAAACTGTTTCCCACTGACAATGGACTATTTTGATCCTCCTCAGAAGGGCCATAATCAGACTCTGACAAAAACATCAGTGATTCAGCAGTGAGGAGGCATACTGTGACATTTTCCCCAAGCCAACTGTTTGGCAAACCATGTATTTGCAGCCAGCTGAATATGGGTCACATAGCTTTACAATACAGATAAAGTTAGCATTAAGAACATAAGCATTTGTGTCTTCCGAGCTTCAAGTAGGAGTATTGAGCTAGAACCTTTACCATACTTCTTCTCAGCAAGTGGAATAAGAAAAAGCATTTCTGGAGGAAGGGTGTCCAGCCGCTCTAGGTGGTGGTGATGTCACGTGTGTCATGTGATTTCTCTCTCTCTCTGAAATACATACCCCAAAATGGAAAATGCCCTCCAGCTCCATGCCTCACTTGTGCCACTTCTCATCTCATCTGCTTTTCAAAACTGCTGCCCTTAACGGCTACTCTGCCGCTCCACTCACTTTCGGCGCCCTAGGCTACCGCCTACCCTGCCTAAAGCTTCAGCTGGTCAGATAAAATGTAGCACCTGTTAAAAAAAAAAAAAGTTAATCTTCAATCCAAAAGTACAAGTTAAAAAAGTGTTATAAATGTTATTTGTTAAGATCTAAACCTCGTTTTGATAGTATATATCTATGGGAGAAATGTTGTATGCACCATCAAAAACTATTTCTCATCTGCAACATCTGATCTGTTGTAAGCTAATGTGAAAACTAGCCCAGCTGGAAAAAGAAGTACTTATGCGTTTCACAAAATCAACCCTATTAGTGATTTATGAATTAGAACCTAATAGGAATTGGGTCTTAGAGAAAATTTTTCAAGGGAAAGATTTTTTATTTCCTTAGAGCTCATTCTGCAAGGACTTGGCACATAGCTCTCAAAAGGTAGTCACAATTCACAAATGTATAATTACATAAAAAATACGTGCGAGCGTACTTTTGTTCATGCCACCGGCGTGAACAAAAGTACACCAGATTTTATAAGATACACACGTAGCCGTGCGTATCTTATAAAATCTGGGGTCGGCGCGCACAAGGCTGCGCAAAATCGGCAGCCTGCGTGCGCCGAGCTGCGCAGCCTGCCTCCGTTCCCTCCGTTCCCTCCGCATCCCCCCACCTTCCCCTCCCTTCCCCTATCTACCCCACCCCCCAGCCCTACCTAAATCCCCCCTACCTTTGTTGGGCAAGTTACGCCTGCTTGAAGCAGGCGTAACTTGCGCGCGCCGCCCCGGCATCCCCCGGCACTGGCCGCAGTGCCAGGGAACTTGGACCGCCCTCCCGGCCCGCCCCCGAACCGTCGCCATGCCCCCGGACCCACCCCGGACCGCCCCCTGCCCCCGGACACGCCCCTGGACATGCCCCCTCCCGCCCCTTTTAGGAAGCCCCAGGACTTACGCGCGTCCCGGGGCTTTGCACACACCGGCGGCCTATGCAAAACAGGCGCACTGGCGCACGAGTGCCCTGTGTGCGTAAATCCGGGAGGAGAGGGATATACATCACAAGACATCAAAGGAGGGCAAAGCAGCATGATAGCCGGCATTAACATCCCAGAACATCGGTGTAGAACAAGGCAGCAAGAAAAATAGCAACACCCAACTCTGCAACATTAAATGATTTCCCTCTCTTAAGACAAAAGACACTTGATGTTAGCCAGGGACTTATGCTAGAGCTCCTACAGTTATTATCAGCACTGTCTCTAGTACTGGCCACAATTCTCAAAGGCACAGCCTTTGTTTGATCAGGCTTCCATCTTCTTCCATTCCTATGTCTTCCTCTTAATGCCATTGACATGATGGTCTTTTTAAGAAACACATCACCAGTAGACAGGGTGTTTTATAGTCCTATAACTTACTTACACACAGTAGACTAGACACAGACAATCACGTCTGTTGACTATGTATTCAACTAACTTAGACTTTGCTTGCTGCTTTTATGTGTGTCACACAATAAACTATTGCCTTTAGATAAAGAGAGAGCATGCTATCAGTCACTGCACAGCACACGCTGAATTCTCAGAGGCAATCTCTGTGAGACAGTGTACCTTTCCTAAACAAACACACTGTGTCTGCTCTTAGCCCTGCTGATATATTATATCATACTAAAAGTAAGAGTTTACTGCTTCCTTCTGCTAGTGACATTAAGAACAAGGAGTAGCACAGCAGTGTACCTGAACCAGTGACTGACAGCACACTTCCTTTCTTTCTTTTTTTATAACTTTTCCTGGAATGCTCAACTCTGAAGTGAAGAGCTTCACAACCTGAGTATCGACTCTCTGAAATAAATCTCACAACTGACTGTTCAAGCTTAACTTTGTGTTTCACTTTCAACTAAAATAAAAAAAAAAAGAGACACGCTGGATTAGGCTGATCGAAAAACTTATCCTTCCCCCATCCCTCACTGGCTCCAGGTTTTCTGATGCTAAGCAAAAAAAAAAAAAAAAGCAAGCATTGATTAATGTTTCTTCCATAGATTTTAATGGCAATAAAATGAAATAAATGAAAATTAAGCACATTTTTTGTTTGCTGTGCTGTTTTCTTTCATTGCCAATGAAATGAAACAACAACAAAGAAATGTTTGTCATGTTTTTCATTTCATTTTGAAAAGAATGCACATCCCCAATGGAAGATATTGGGCTTTCACATCTAAATTAACTACCTTGCAGTGAAGGATGGCATGTTTGTTTTTTATATAAGTATTTTATCTAAAGTCATGATGCTTTTATAAGATGCTTTTAAATGCTTTTACATGATGCTTTAACTAAACTACCTATATCACCAATAAGAGAACTCAAAAACTTTCTCAATTTTATCAATGTTCAATTTCCCATATTTATTCATGAAATATACACTTCTTAAAAGATCCTATCTAGACAATAATTACTCTCTAGCACACTCATCCTTCCATACATCTGTCATACACACATATAAAAACAACATATTATAATGTGAATTCCATCACCACAAATTTGATTTCAATTCGGATAACAATGTAAAATAAATTTTACAATATTATATAAATTTAATATAATATATGTTATACAACATTGCATTTATTTGGATATCTATGACTTTGTTTACTTATGTCACCGCATCTAGGCTTCTCTTTGAGTTCTCTCAATCAAACAGCGACATCGTCCATTGGACCTATCCGACAAGGCCTCCTTGTTTCGCCCACTCATCTGGGCTTCATCAGGGAATTTATCGTCACCAATGCCTTTAATTCATTCTGTATTAAACAAAGCCTCATGTGAATATCACAAATCCTGTTTTTTTATTTTTTATTTTTTATAATGTGAACCCTTTAAAAACTAACCCATATATAACCCCCCTTAAAACATAGAAAGGATCTACCTCTGCACATCATGAAATCGTTATTCACAACTTGACAAAATTAATCTCCGTGATTGTGTTCAAGTATTCTTTCATCTATATAATTTCCAAAACGTTGGTAAGAATAATTCCACATATATAACTTCGCTAAATCCGGAAGCGAACCCTGCAACCAAAAAAATAGCGAATACTACCATCTAACAGCAGCTTAAAAAACGCAACTTAACAAAAGCCTGGAACAGGACGCTCAACCAACTAACCACATACTCACATTTCCTCCGGAACTGATGACATCACGTACAACGGCATGATGTAAAACCATCAACTTGAGATGAATTCTTTATACAACTTCCAATTAGTACCTGACTGATCCCACCTATAAACCATTCCTCATTACTTATCCCACAAAGCAATTCATTAACAAAAAAAATCACATATGGACCAAAGCAAGTCCCTCATAGAAATGCCTGCCATTCGATTGGACCATTGAGCCCGTGGGGTGCACTGGTTTGCCAATCGAAGATAAATCTCTGCTCCACTCTCCTCAAAATTGCGGACAAATCACCTCCCCACTGCAGGGTGATTCGTTTAATAATAACAAATTGTAATTGTTCAATCTCATGTTTTGCATCTATCCAGTGTTTAACCAATGGAGCGTTAATTTTCACCATCCTAATCCTGCTCTTATGCTCAATAATCCGTGATCTTATAGACCGTATAGTCTGTCCAATATAAATTAATGAGCACGGGCACAAAATTACATACACCACTCCTGCTGTCTCACAAGTGAACTTTTCTGAAAGAATGTAAGGATATTTTAAATTGGGATGGCTGAATTGTTGTATCTGTAAAACATGCGGACAAACCGAACAACCCCCACACTGCAATTGTCCAGCCGCATTTTCATCTCTATAATGTGAATGCTTAGACGATTGTAAACTGTCCCATAAATTCTTTCGCTTTTTAATGGCGAAAATCGGGGATTCATCAAAAACTTTCAGAGGGGACAAAATCTTCCAATGTTTTTTTATTAGATCTCTAACTCCAGAAGACTTAGCTGAAAAAGGAATAGAACAAATAGTTCTAAAGGGATTTTCTTTCTGAGCTTTGATCAATAAATTTTCTCTATTGGAGTATAGTGCCCTTTTGTAAGCTTTTTTAATGATTGATCTAGAATATCCCCGAGCCAAAAATTTCTCACTCAAAATTTGGGATTGTAGTTTAAAATCTTCAACAGATGAACAAAGTCTTCTGTATCTCAAAAATTGTCCCGTTGGTATATTATCTTTTAATTGTCTAGAATGAAAGCTGCGGGAATGTAACAAATTATTTTTGTCTGTGGGTTTTCTGTATATCGTGGTAGCAATCTTGTTGCCCACAATATATACCTTCATGTCTAAAAAAGGTACCAGTTTTGTATCAATATTAAAAATAAATTTTAAATGAGAATTCCCTCCGTTAATCTCTTGCCAAAAATTTTTTAAATCATCTGATGTTCCCCTCCAAATTAAGAAAACGTCATCAATGTATCTGGCCCACCACACCACTTTATTCCACCAAGAAGATGTGTATACTACACTCCTCTCAAAATCTGCAACATATAAGCAAGCCACCGTGGGTGCTATAGGGGAACCCATGGGGATTCCTGAAGACTGTAGAAAAAATTGATTCTTATAAGAAAAAAAATTACAAGTAAGCACCAACTCAGCGATATTTATCAAAAATTGTAATTTTCTGTCTGAAAACTCCATGCTGGATAATGCCCTTTTTATCATTTCTAATGCTTCATCCTGTGGAACATTCGTATAAAGCGCTTCAATATCAGCTGTTGACAACAAAATTTCCTCAGAAAAAACAGGAAACTGTTCTATACGGTTAAGAAAGTCTATTGAATCTTTAATATATGAAGGTATAAAACATAATTGTGGTTGTAATATCTTATCCAAGTATTTGGCTAAAGGTTCTAAAATTGAACCTATGCCAGACACTATAGGTCTTCCAGGGGGGGCTATTAACGATTTATGTACTTTAGGCAGAATGAAGAAATGTGGAGTAACAGGATGCATAACAGATAAAAAGTTAAACTCTTTCTTAGAAATGAGTTTGCTATCAAATGCTTCTTGTACCAGGTTATTCACCCTTTCATGTAGCTGAACTGTGGGATCACTAGTCAATTCCCGATAAAAGTGTTCATCACTAAGCTGTCTCATTATTTCCAAATCATAGTCAACATCATCCATAATTACCACGCCTCCCCCTTTGTCAGCTGATGTAATAATAATAGACTCATCCTCCCATAACAATTTCAAAGCATGCTATTCCTCTTTGGTAAGATTATAAGCGGGATATTCCACTGATTGTTCTAACTGGGAGAGATCACTTAAAACTAGAGTTTGGAACGCTTGTAACAAAACACTAGGGGGAGTAGGAGGTACCCAGCGGGAAGGTTTATACAGTCTATTGTCCCCTCCATCAAAATGTGTATCTCCAAAAAATTCCCTAATCTGTAACCTTCTAAAGAATTTATGGAGTTCCACCCGCGTTTGAAACGCATCATAAACTGCGTAAGGTGCAAAAGAAAAACCTTTGTCTAATAAAGAAATCATGGGATCAGTTAATGATTTTTTCGAAAGATTAAACACTATTGAATTACTTAATGTCACCTGCGTAGATTGTAACTGGTTGACGTTTGTTGTAACCCCTGAGGTCTTGTCCCTCTGAACTGTCTGCCTCCTCGAGCCTGAGACCCTAAAAAAGATGAAGATGAAGACGTACCTCGCATAGAGGACTGACCTCCCGTAGGCTGATCTATCGCTGGTTCCTGAAATCCCACTCGTCTGTTATCTTTTTTCTTTCTATTCAAAGTTTCATTAGAATCCTCAGTGGAGTCATCAGAGGATGAAAAATCTCCACGTTTATTCACCCTGCGTTTTCTATTTACATTCATCCACGGGTAAACATATCCAACCATATAGTCCTTTTCATCTCTATTAAGTTTTTCTATTTTCAGCTGTCTAGTCTCCTTTCTATATGCATCTAGTTGTTCTTGGATGTCTTTTAACTGGTCTTCCACTATTTCACTAGAAACCTCTACCTGTAATTTAGATAGTTCTTCCCCAATCTCTTTTTTAAGAATCTCTATTTTCTGCGTTGTCGTTTCCACAATTAACACCATCAGGTCATGGGAACACTTATTCAAGATGGAATTCCATCTATGAATAAAGTGTTCATCTTCTGCAAATAACGAAGGTTCCTTATTAAGTCTAAGGCCACGTGGTATGCGTTTTATATTACAGTATTCAGCCAACGTAGCTGCATGTAATTCATTCTTATCTCTTTACGTTTATTGTTAGTGTAATTATCCCAACTACTCTTAGGTGGAATATGTGTGCCGGAGTCAAATAAATGGAAACCAGCCAATAGCTTTGGTCCATATGTGAGTTTTTTTGTTAATGAATTGCTTTGTGGGATAAGTAATGAGGAATGGTTTATAGGTGGGATCAGTCAGGTACTAATTGGAAGTTGTATAAAGAATTCGTCTCAAGTTGATGGTTTTACATCATGCCGTTGTACGTGATGTCATCAGTTCCGGAGGAAATGTGAGTATGTGGTTAGTTGGTTGAGCGTCCTGTTCCAGGCTTTTGTTAAGTTGCGTTTTTTAAGCTGCTGTTAGATGGTAGTATTCGCTATTTTTTTGGTTGCAGGGTTCGCTTCCGGATTTAGCGAAGTTATATATGTGGAATTATTCTTACCAACGTTTTGGAAATTATATGGATGAAAGAATACTTGAACACAATCACGGAGATTAATTTTGTCAAGTTGTGAATAACGATTTCATGATGTGCAGAGGTAGATCCTTTCTATGTTTTAAGGGGGTTATATATGGGTTAGTTTTTAAAGGGTTCACATTATAAAAAATAAAAAATAAAAAAACGGGATTTGTGATATTCACATGAGGCTTTGTTTAATACAGAATGAATTAAAGGCATTGGTGACGATAAATTCCCTGATGAAGCCCAGATGAGTGGGCGAAACAAGGAGGCCTTGTCGGATAGGTCCAATGGACGATGTCGCTGTTTGATTGAGAGAACTCAAAGAGAAGCCTAGATGCGGTGACATAAGTAAACAAAGTCATAGATATCCAAATAAATGCAATGTTGTATAACATATATTATATTAAATTTATATAATATTGTAAAATTTATTTTACATTGTTATCCGAATTGAAATCAAATTTGTGGTGATGGAATTCACATTATAATATGTTGTTTTTATATGTGTGTATGACAGATGTATGGAAGGATGAGTGTGCTAGAGAGTAATTATTGTCTAGATAGGATCTTTTAAGAAGTGTATATTTCATGAATAAATATGGGAAATTGAACATTGATAAAATTGAGAAAGTTTTTGAGTTCTCTTATTGGTGATATAACTACTTTGGGTAAGAGAACCGGTAGTTTAATAGTGCCCTCAGTGTAGTGTAACTTAACTAAACTACCAGCATTTTTATTTACTTATTATTATTACATTTTAATATTGGGCAGTTCCCAGAAGGATCAAAGTGGATAAGAAACTTCCACAATACAATAAACTAGAATCTGTGGTGCTGTCAATGGACAATTTCTATTTGAAGTTTACGATGACAGATTAGGAATGATGACCTTGTTTTTTCACTTGATTATTTAGGACACTGCATTATTTTGATGTCATTTATCTGATTTGTGGTGACCTCTGCATCTCTTTTTTTCCTCTGTGTTTTCCATTACCCTAGCCTAGAATATTGTAAAATATAAAAATGGTGTCATGTCTGTTAATAATGATCAGCTATATCTGGTGTCAACCAGGCAGAAAGCAGCTAAGTGGATAGGTTTATACAGCTAAACCAGCTAGGCTCCTTTCAGGAAGTCCTAAATTTGTACTGCTAGATTTATCAAAATGCTATAAATATAGCAGAAATAGCATCCGCGATTAAAAAAAAAAAAGAGCATGGTTAAGGACATTTCCCAGCTTCCACATCGCGTAGCTAGTTTTTACATCGGGAGAAACATTATCGCATCATGTGCTACGTCAGCGTGTTCTGCGATACATTAGCGCATTGCATGTCATTAGCCGAGGGGACCACAAGCTAGGTGGAGAGAACATTGTCCAAATCTCATCTTGGAGTGAGTTTCCTCACTCCGAAGGCCATCAAATCTTCACAAGAGACCACTGTTCTGTTCATACGTCTCATGTTGAATGTGAAAGTGGCCCCCAACCCCCTACATCAATACCTAATCCCCACCTCGAGTTACTAGGTGGGCCTTTCATAGGGATACAAATACCTGTCTAGAGAAGAGACACTATAACAAATCTCTCTCTCTCTCTCTCTCTCTCTCTCTCTCTCTCTCTCTCTCTCTCTCTCTCTCTCTCTCTCTCTCTCTCTCTCTCACAACACCATGATATATACTGCAATATTGGAAAATGAGTCCCAATGTTTGTTATGGAAGGAGCCTGTTAAAAGTTTACTCTGAGAATTATATATTTTACACTCAACCTATAGACTGAAATTGTGCCTTAAAGTTTCTCAGCTAGCTGAGCTTCACATGATATCTAGAGCTGGTGCTCTCCATGCTCCAGGGGCAGCTGGAGTCCCTGCACAGCTATCAGGTTTGGTGGAAGGCATTCAGCAAACTGGGCGGCCACCTAGGATGCTGGAAGCAAACAGGACGCCACAAGTGCTGCAGTGGATATGAGGGTATCGCATTGCGCATGATCTCTCTCTCTCTGCGAGATCGCTGGAGAGAAGAAGAGACCATGTGATAGGCTGACATCACCGCCTAGAGCATCTGTACATCCTTGTATCAGCTAGGGATGTGCATTCCTTTTGAATGAATGTGCAATCCGCAACATATAGGTCCCTATTCGTTGCATTCCTGGGTTCCCAAAACGTATGGCGAACCCCCACGAATGCAACATATCATTAACGAATAAAACCCCCACCCTCCTGACCCCTCCAAGACTTGCCAAAAGTCCCTGGTGGTCCAGCGGGGGTTATGGAGCGATTTCCTGCACTTGGGCCATTGGCTGCTGGTATTCAAAATGGCACCCATAGCCTTTGCCCTTACTATGTCACAGGGGTTACCGGTGCCCTTGGTCGGCCCCTGTCACATGGTAGGAAGAATGGACAGCCGGCACCATCTTGTGCTCCTACCATGTGACAGGGGCAGACCAAGGGCACCGGTAACCCCTGTGACATAGTAAGGGCAAAGGCTATGGGTGCCATTTTGAATACCAGCAGCCAATGGCCCAAGTGCAGGAAATCGCTCCATGACCCCCGCTGGACCACCAGGGACTTTTGGCAAGTCTGGGGGGGTCAGGAGGGTGGGGGGTTGTAGTTAATTAAATTTAATAGGTTGGGATGGGGGTTTTTTTCAACTTTAATGGGAAACGAATACCATATATAAATAATGGACGAATTGGGTTCCCCCGAAAACGGATGCAACAGATTTGGGTCCCGACGAATACGAATACCGAATCAGATGAATGCGACCCTTCTGCACATCCCTAGTATCAGCACTGATAGCTATGCCACTATGCCCACAATTTGTGAGGTATAGGACTGTGTACAAAGCTTAGGTCCCGTCAGCCTAATGCAGCAAGTAAGGGCAAGCTATATATACTGTGTTGGCATGCCTATACGGACACTATGCAGAGACCTGGCTATTTGACAGTCACAATCATTCTGAAAAACTTGGCCCAGACACATGTATTAGTAGTTCCCTTTACTTGCTGTACACTTTTCCATAGTACAGTGAATTGCAGCATTGTCAAGAAGAACTGCAACTAGGTCAACGTGGTTTCTTCACCACAGTGCTAGACAGAGGAAGCTTGAGTAAAAGAAAGATTGTCAAGAGGAGAGCTGATGCAAACACTCTGCTTGGCTCTCTTTCATGGAAGGGGAAGGAGTAGTTGATTGCTAACAGGCAAAGTGGCATTGTATTAGGCTTTGCCAATGCTGGCTGCCACTCAGCATGTTGTCCTCACCTCTGTGGGTAGACATGGTGGATCCTGGGGTGGATGCTGAAGTATATCTATTGGTAGACCATAACGTAGGGTGAGATTATTGAATGCACATCATAGCAGCACTGGGTGGTGCATACATTAAAGCTCCACAGCAAAATCTACTTTTGAGAACTCCGAAGATGCGTTTTATGACACAGCAAGTTGAACATAAGGCCTCGTTATACCTCATCTCAGGCTCCGTGTTAGGAATAGCAATGGAGGTGCCTTACAGGGAACAGGTACTCGCTCCTCAAGGGCCCACTCTCCCTGCCTCGGTGCCTGTACCTCCAACTATACCTGATGGATTCGCTATCTACAGCTAACATCCAGTGAGTACCGTAATCATCAGTCTATCTCTTCCACAGTAACTCTTTGGGGAATACCTGCTGTGGAACCTGCTGACGTCATCCAGGAGAGAAGGGCTCCCTTTGCCGAGGTCCCCGAGACTGCAACTACCAACTGCCTCACTACTGCCACTGCTGGTGATTTTCTACAAAGCTGTATTATAAAAGAATTTGCTTGTGTGTGTGTATCTGAGTCTAGCCCAGTGCTGTGGTTCCTCATGGGGCTTCTCCCCATGGGCATGGTCATCCCCACAGCACCCAAGGATCCACCTAACAGCTCTGAGGAATCTTCAGTGTCAAAGGATCCTGAAAGGGTGTCAGCCTACTGGATCTTCTCTCCTGGATGGAACCTGAGTTCATAATTGAATCAGTTGAAGAATAAGGACCATTTTGCATGTCATGGGTTCAAATGCTAGACCTGTGATAAGTATTCCATGTTCATGTGGTCTGTGTAGGTCGTGATTGGGCGCCATTCCTGGAGAACTAACTTCACAGCCAGTAGCTACCTGTCTCCAATATTATAATTCTTTTCCGTGGGAGTGAAAAGAAAAAGCATGGCATAAGAGTCCCTTGATCATTGTGTTGAGCAAGGACAGCTCCTACCCAAAGGCAGTGGCATCTACCTCCAAGATGAAGGGTCTTGATGGTCCAGATGATGGAGACAGGGGTCCTGGAAGAATTTCTGTTTGATGCGGTTAAAGGCCTGAATAGCTTCTTCTATCCCTTGTCGGGTGTCAGTGCCCTTCTTGGTAAGAACGGTGAGAGAGCCACTAAGGAGGAGTACCTGTGCACAAACTGGCAATAATAAGTAAAACCAAAGAAGCATTGCAAAGCCTTGAGCCCAACGGTTTGGGGCCAGTCTTGAATGTCCTTTATCTTCTCAGGTTCCATATACAGGCCATTGCAGGAGATAATGTAGCCCAGAAACAGCAGTTGCTCCTGCTCAAACATACATTTATGACTTTGGCATATAAATGGTGTTCTCAGATTCTCTGTAACACTTGTCTTACATTCTCATGGTGCTGTGCCAGGGAACAGAAGAAGATGAGAATGTCATTGAGGTATACTACCACATGTGAGTACAAAAGGTTCTGGAAGATCTTATTGATCATATGTTGGAAGATGGCAGGAGTATGGCAAAGGCCAAATGCATGACCAGATAGTCATAATGGCCATCCCATGTGTTGAAAGTTGTCTTCCACTCATTGCCTTCAGATTGAAGGCCCCGCCGATATCTAATTTTGTGAAGATCTGTGCGCCCCCCCCACAGGTGGTTAAATAGCTCTGTAATAAGGGGAAGCAAGTAATGATTCACTTGAATGATAGCATTAAGGCCCCTGAAGTCAATGCATGGTCTGAGTGACCCATCCTTCTTTCCTTGAAGAAGATGAATCCAGCCCCTGCAGGGGATGAAGAAGAGCAGATGAAAACCTGCTCCAGACTTTACCGGATGTAGTTATCTATGGGATATTCTACTCAGGAGCAGGACAATCTGGAAATGGTATGGCCTGAGAGGCAGCAGAGTCTCTGCTCACTGTTTACGGAACACGTTGAAGGCCGTGTTCTGAGGGGTTATATTCAGAGGGTAGATATCTGGGCTAAGGTGACTAGCGGAAGTACCTGAGAGAGACAATGGTCTTGACAGGAGGGTCCCCATAGGGTGATTTGTAAAGTTTCCCAATTTATAGAGGGGTTATGGTACAAGAGCCAGGGAAGTCCAAGAATAATGGAATTAACAGCCCTAGGAAGCAAGTAGAAGGAAATACTTTCCCAGTGTAAGAATCCTGTCTGGAGTGTAAGAGGTAGGGTAGCCACAGTTAGGTGACCAAGGAAGGGCTAGCTGTACACTGATGATATGATAACTGCCTTAACTAGTGTGGTTGCCAGGAGTTTTATTGGTGAACCAAGGACTCCATGATAAAACTGCCACTTTTCTCCCAAATCTAAAGAAGCCTCTATTTGCTTCATGGTATTCCTGGAAAGGAGGTGAACAGGCACAAGCAGCTGTGGCCAGGTGAAAGGTCAACCTTGGAGTCCCTGTCCAACCAATCTCTAGCATGGAAATTTCCCACTTTTTGGGGGCAATGACTGGTGAAATGCCCCTGGGCTGTGCAGAAGAGGCAGAGATGGAGTTGCTTATGCCTCTGCTTTTCTTCCTCATCGAGGTGGGACCTGCCCAGTTGCATGGGCTCCCCAGAAGAGACAGTGACTGTGGAGTCAGTTGTGGGAATCAGAGGCCACTGGAACTTGGGAGCTAGTTGGAAGGGATAATGGGACTCCCCCCCTCTCCTGTGCCCATTCCTAAAAGTAAAGATCCACCCATATGGCCAGGGCAATGAGGTCTTCCAGCATAGGCAGTATGTCCTGGCCGGCCAGTTTGTCCTTTAATCGTTCCACCAAGCCCTTTCAAAAGATGGATGTTTGACTGTCTTCGCCCAAATGGAACTCGGAGGCCAAGGTGCGAAACTGAATGGCATAATTGCCCACAGTACAATTACTTTGTCAAATCTGTAGCAGCAACATGGCAGTGACTGAGGCCCCTCCCAACTCACTGAAGACCAGACAAAACTGGTGGAGAAAGTTGGTGAGATTCTCTATTAGAAGGTCATTTCATTCCCATAGGGCTGATGTCCAAGCTAGGGCAGGGCCACTCAACAGTGACAGTATGAAGGTAATTTTGGTATGGTCCAAAGTTCAAAATGAATTTTACACTGATTGATGAATTCTCTGCAGCCTTTGGCTTCACCTTCATACCTGGGTGGGGGGAAGATGCAGAATGGAGGTCGCTTGCTGAATCGGGGCTCCTGGAGGAAGAGATGTGCATCTGCAGAGGCCAGAAACTTCATGGACTTCATACAAGCCACCAGACTTTGAAGGATGCAAGTCATATTATTAAACTGGTCCTGTTGCTGTTGGATCTGGAGTGCCAAGCTGGAGATAAACTGAGCTGGGGAAAAATCCACCAAGCTCATGGCCTCAGCAAACTGTCACAAATGTGAGTCTTTGGGTTGTTGTGTGGTTGACACAGCTTAGTAGGCGAACCTATTAGGACATGCCAACAGCTGACAGACATGCCCTACAGGGACTGACTGGAACTTCACCTATGCCAGCCCTGTTCCCTGCAGGTTGAGCCCTTGGGATCCAGGGGCCGTCAGGATTTAGACAAGTGTCCTTCCAGGGTGGTCTGACAAAGTCCAGGTATAGGCAGAGGTCAGAGCTGGCAGTAAGGAAACGTGATCTGGGTCCATGCCAAGGTTGAGGCATGCAGCAGTATAAGTAGTAGCTGGAGTCCATAGCAAACGTCATTCAATACCAGGCAGTGAGCAAGGCAGTAGTCTGGCTCCTTAACAAAGGTCAGTACCAGGTGGCAGATAAGAAAGTGGTCCAGGTCAATAGCATAGGTCAGTACCAGAAAGCAGGTAAAGGCAGATAGAACCAAGCAGGATGAACACAGGGGACCAGGACAAGACAGGACAGACAGGGATAGCCTACAGAGAGGTGGAAGAGGGCAAGAACAAGTGTGGAGAAACAGAGGTAAGGCATGGCAGGGAGACAGAGAGGGAAAAGCAACACAATGAGTCATGAAGATAGCAACACGCACTGCAAACAAAGTAGGGGACCTGTTATTGAGGGTAACAAGAGGAGCATGGCAAAGATTTAAATACCCCACCATCTAGAGGATCCTTTGCCAGCCTTTCCCACCACAGGTCCTACAAAGGTCAGGGTGTGTCTATAGTCCATGCTGACAGGGCGGGAAGCAAGGAAAATGGTGGCTTTTCAGTCATGGCAATGTCTTGGCAGCATGCAGGGTAAGTGCGGTTGATCACAGGGCCATGGCCAGCCAAATGTTACACAGATGATGGAAATCTGCTCCCAGAATACCTCTGGGTTATCCAGCTAAGTTTTAGCTGGTTAACTACTTAGATGATAATACAGAAGTGTGTTCAGCATATTCAGAATGTTTAAATCATGCTGTTTGGCTAAGTGCTGAACTTACCTGGACTATCGAGTTGAATAGTGATCTCAAAGAGTCTATCGTTCATTTAAAAAAAAAAAAAAATGGTTGATATCTAAACTAGTGAGTTTCTGCCAAGTTAGGTAAAGGCCTACTAAATTTAAACTGCAAGTTTTGATTTTTCTGATAAGTATGACTAGAGGTGTGTAGACTCTATGATGGTCTAAAGCCCACAAATCTTTATAGCCAGTCCTATATAAAGAGTGCCCTGACAAGTTCTTCACTTTCCCTTTTGCTCAGTCTTTTCTTCTTTCATGAATTAACTTTGTTCCCCTCAAAAAGCTTTCCTATAGGGAAAATGGTTCTGTTATCTTATTGCTAACCTCTAGAATTTGGATCAATGAACAAAAAGGGTTAGTATCTGCCTAGGCAATTCTGCGCAGGGGTGGGGAATACTGCGCAAATTCTGCACTCCGCAGTAGCGCAGAATTCCCCCAGGACTAGTATATGCATGTGAAGTGATATAAAATGTAAGCATACATGCACACATATGGTCTCATACACATTTCTTTTAAAGTTATTCTCCCTGCATATCTTTATACTATAGGTAGAAAAAGTATAGAACAGGTAAATGTGAATTAGTTATTAACTCTTTCAGATAATAGAAGGACTAGGGGGCACTCCATGAAGTTAGCATAGGGCACATTTAAAACTAAATCGGAGAAAACTCTTTTTCACTCAATGCACAATTAAACTCTGGAATGTGTTGCCAGAGGATGTGGTTAGTGCAGTTAGTGTAACTGGGTTTAAAAAAGGTTTGTATAAGTTCTTGGAGGAGAAGTCAATTAACTGCTGTTAATCAAGTTGTCTTAGAGAATAGCCATTGCTATTACTGCCATCAGTAGTATGGGATCTTCTTAGTGTTTGGCCACTGTTGGAAACAGGATGCTGGGCTTGATGGACCCTTGGTCTGACCCAGTATGGCAATCTCTTATGTTCTTATGTTCTTATATGCTTTCTTGCATTGCAGATATTCACACATACTGAAACATATGCACATACTTTCGGAGCATAACTGTGTAGTAATTTATAAACTGTACAGTTCCTGCCACACAGTTTATAAAATACTAGCATAAATATCTGCACATCTGCTTGCACATGTAAATGCTTTACTATGGATAGGTTTGTCAGTTATGCCCCCTGTACGTACAATTACACACATACAGGGAATATGCACCTAATTTTATGTGCATATCGGGCAGGTAATTTTAAAAGGCTATTACTGCAGGAAAAGCACTGTTTTACCCAAGAAGTTCTTTTGAAAGTTACCATCCCTACTTATTTTGCTTGAGACAATCATCCTCAGCTTTGCAGTCTATTGCAGTTATCTTTTGGCACTGGAGAATTATTTCCTTCAGTCAGATTTTCAATTAACATGATCTCTTTAAAATAAGTACTGTAATTAAAAAATGTAAGTTGACTTCTATTGAATTACAATACACATTGAGAACATTGACTGCTGAAATGGCAATATACGTCACCATTAGTACTTTTTTTTAAATTTTAACACACTTCTTTAATAAATCGCTACAAAATATATCAACATAACTTTGGAAAACTATAAATGTTTTTGATCCAGAGTTATCATTTGATATTAATTAGCTTCCTGTGCAGATTTATTTTCCTGTTTTGAGTAAGAATAATTTATAAAATATCTTATCATTGTGGCAGCTTTTCAAAGTAAAAATAAATACAATTCACATAATATTTTTCATCAGTTAAAATAGTTATGTTTAGCAGTGCACGGATGTGCTAGGACAATATTAATAACACAGGACTTGCAATGCTAAGATATCTTATACTGCTGACAACTTTAATGGTTTCCATTAACCTACAATGGGAATATTTGTAGCCCTGTAGCTGACTGTAAAGTAGGTATCTTAGAGGTAACATAATTTACTTTGTTTCAATGTTGCACTCGGTTTCCTTCATGTTTTACAGTTAACCATTAACTCCAAGTCTGTGTGCAGATATCAACGATAGCTGAACAGAAAGTTATTTGAATTTACTTTAACTTTATTTCATTTTATAGCCTGGCTGAGAAAAAAATAATGATCAAAATGGGTAACAGTAGCCATACGGCTCATACATAACCATAAAAATGAACAAAAAGGACATATAAAATGTACTGCATTGTTTGTTGAATTTAGGAATTGTTAGGGATTCTAGACAGATCTTTGAGTATGCATTCCATTCCTCATTAACAGAGAAGCAGGGAGAATTACCTTCTGAATTTACTTGACCTCCCTAGCTTGTTGGATTTGTTTTATTTTTAACCTTTGAGATATTTGAATGTCTATATCTCACCTTTCTTTTAGGGTATACATGTTTAGATCTTTAAGTCTAACCCCATATGGTTTAGAACAAAGACCACTGACCATTTTAGCAGCCACCCTCTAGACTGACTCCATCCTGTTTAATACTTTTGAAGGTGCATCCTTCAGAATTGTACACAGTGGGGTAGATTTTCAAAGGGTTACACGCGTAAGATACACGTGTAAACCCCAAAAACCTACCCCTGCACGCGCCGAGCCTATTTTGCATAGGTTCGGCGGTGCGCGAAAGCCCTGGAACATGCGTATGTCCGGGGCTGTAAAAAATAGGCGGTCTGGGGGCATGACCGGGGGCGTAGTGGCGGTTTGGGGGTGGGCCAGAATCCTCCTGCACAGTGTCCTGTGCTGGGGGATGGCGAGCCGGTGCGCGTAACTCAACAAAATAAGGTGGGGGGGATGTAGGTAGGGCTGGGGGTTGGGTTAGATAGGGGAAGGGAGGGAAAGGTGGGGGGACCAAAAAAAAAGTTCCCTCCAAGGCCGCTCCGATTTCGGAGCGGCCTTGAAGGGAACGGGGAAAGCCATCGGGCCTCCCCTAGGGCTCGGCGCACGCAAGGTGCACAAGTGTGCACCCCCTTGCGCACGCCGACCCCAGATTTTATAACATGCGCTCAGCAGCGCGCGCATGTTATAAAATCGGGTGTACATTTGTGCGTGCCGGGTAGCGTGCACAAATGTACCCCCACGAGCGTAATATTAAAACCTGCCCCAGTATTTCAAGTGAGATCTCACCAGGGACGTAAACAGAGGCAATAACATCTTCCTTTCTGGCTTTTACTGTCGACTTATCCACCTGTTTGGCCATCTTAAGATCATCCAATACAATAACCCTCAGATCCCATTCTTCCTTTGTGCTGAGAAGCAATTCACCTTCAATACTGTACTTTTCCTTTGGGTTTTTGCATCCTAAATGCATTACTCTGCTTTTTTTTTGCATTATATCTTAACTGCCAGACCTTAGATGATTTCTCAAGCTTAGCTAGATCCCTCCTCATGTTTTCCACTCCTTCATGGCTGTCCACCCTGTTACATATTTTGGTATCATCGGAAAAAAAGACAAACCTTTACCAACAACCCTTCTGTTATGTTGCTCACAAAAATGTTGACAAGAACTGGTCCAAGTACCGATCCCTAAGGCACACCACAAGTAACAACCTCCTCTTCAGAGAAAACTCCATTTACCACTACCTTTTGTTGCCTCCCACTCATCCACTTTCTAATAGAGTTAGTCACTCTAGGATCCATTTCAAGGGCACAAAATTTATGTATAATTTATCTGTGTGGAACCATGTCAAAGACCTTTCTGATATCCAAGTACTCTTCTTCCCTTGATCCAACTCTCTGGTCACCCAATGAAAGAAATTGATTAGATTCATCTGAATTTACCTCAGATAAAACCATACTGCCTCAAATCTTCCAATCCATTGGAATCCAAAAATTACACTATCCTTTGTTTTAGCAGCAATTCCATTAGTTTGTTCACTACAGAAGTCAGACTTGTGCCCTAGGCAGACCAATGTAACACAGTCTCCCCCCCCCCCCCCCCCCCCCCACAAAACCCACCCTGAATTGAAAGTGCCCCTATTACAGTAGGAGTTATATAGAGTAGGGATGTGAATCGTTTTTCAACGATTAAAATTATCGTCCGATAATGTTTATATCGTCTTAAATCGTTATAGAACACGATACAATAGAAATTCTAACGATTTATCGTTAAAAATCGTTAAATCGTGTTAGTGCGCACTAACTCGAGTTAGTGCGCACTAACTCCCCGTTAGTGCGCACTAACTCGATTTAGTGCGCACTAACTGAAAATGATACAAATAAACACTTTCCAGGTCACTGAAGGTCAGTTAGGAATGAATATGTGTTCCTATTGGCTGGCTGCCCTCTTATCTATTGATGTTACCAAGGTTACCACTGAGGTGATGGTTGGGGGGGATGGGAAATGGAACTGGAAACTAACGAACACCAACAGAAAATGAAACAAAGTGTTCACACTTCCCAGGTCAGTAAAGGTCACTTAGGAATGAATATGTATGTATGTATTCCTATTGGCTGGCTGTGCTCTTATCTATTGATGTTACCAATATGGTTGGGGGGATGTGAAATGGAAACAGTTGGAAGCTTGACAAAAAAAGTAATGTAATGATCAGCACTCACGTGACTAGAACTTGTTTGTTTATTATTTTTGTTAGCAGGCACCTGAAATGCTAGTGCATGTTGAATTTGCCAATCACTGTGCATTTTAGAAAGGTGGTCCTGGCTGGAACTGTACACAGTTCAAATATATGTAATTGATTGTTGGTAAGTGTATTTTTTAAGTAGCCACACTGGCACCAGTATGTTTACTTTTCCTCCTACTTAACTCACTAGCTCAGCTTTGTAAGAAGGGCTTCTCTGCTTGTGTGTTGTTTTTGTTTGGTGTGAGGAGAGCAGAAACATCAGATCTTTATTCAATCTACTACAGTCATCTCTTACAGTGCCCTATCCCTATTAATACCAGGAGTGTTGTGATCTTCCTGCACACAGTGCCCTAACCCTGATACAGTCTGAGACAGCTCCCTCCCTGCATTACTAGTGAGAGGCTGGCTTCACAGACAGGGGGGAGCTGCCTGACCCTCACTCCTGACTTCCCCCATGTCCCAGCTAGTGAATGGTGTGTGGGTGAGGGGGGGGGAGGATGGTGAAGTCTGAGACAGCTCCCTCCCTGCATTACTAGTGAGAGGCTGGCTTCGCAGACAGGGGGGAGCTGCCTGACCCTCACTCCTGACTTCCCCCATGTCCCAGCTAGTGAATGGTGTGTGGGTGAGGGGGGGGGGGGAGGATGGTGAAGTCTGAGACAGCTCCCTCCCTGCATTACTAGTGAGAGGCTGGCTTCACAGACAGGGGGGAGCTGCCTGACCCTCACTCCTGACTTCCCCCATGTCCCAGCTAGTGAATGGTGTGTGGGTGAGGGGGGGGGGGGAGGATGGTGAAGTCTGAGACAGCTCCCTCCCTGCATTACTAGTGAGAGGCTGGCTTCACAGACAGGGGGGAGCTGCCTGTCCCTCACTCCTGACTTCCCCCATGTCCCAGCTAGTGAATGGTGTGTGGGTGAGGGGGGGGGGGGTGGATGGTGAAGTCTGAGACAGCTCCCTCCCTGCATTACTAGTGAGAGGCTGGCTTCACAGACAGGGGGGAGCTGCCTGACCCTCACTCCTCCGGGGTATTGTGATCTTCCTGCACACAGTGCCCTATCCCTGATACCAGGGGTGTTGTGATCTTCCTGCATGCAGTGCCCTATCCCTATTAATACCAGGAGTGTTGTGATCTTCCTGCATGCAGTGCCCTATCCCTGATATCGGGATGTGTGCAAGAAGATCACAACACCCCCGGTATCAGGAATAGGGCACTGTGTGCAGGAAGATCACAACACCCCCAGTATCAGGAATAGGGCACTGTGTGCAGGAAGATCACAACACCCCTGGTATTAGGGATAGGGCACTGTGTGCAGGAAGATCACAACACTCCTGGTATTAATAGGGATAGGGCACTGTGTGCAGGAAGATCACAATACCCCTGGTATCAGGGTTAGGGCACAAGTTCTAGTCACATTGACTGATCACATTACTTGTTTTGTCAAGCTACCAACTGTTTCCATTTCCCATCCCCCATATACTGTCAGTAGGAAACTTGGTAACATGAATAAATAAGAGGGCAGCCAATAGGAATACATATTCATTCCTAAACTGACCTTAACTGACCTGAAAAGTGTCAAATTGTATCATTTTCAGTTAGTGCACACTAACTCCCAGTTAGTGCGCACTAACTCCCGTTAGTGCGCACTAACTCGAGTTAGTGCGCACTAATCGGAAAAAACGATTTTTAACGATTTTTTAACTAAAAAATCGTGCCTAAGACGATTTTCTTGCCCTGCCACACGATTTCTATCGTTAAGACGATATGGAAAACGATTCACATCCCTAATATAGAGTGTCAGATTGTCTTCTTTAAAAGAATATCTCTCTCTCTCTCTCTCTCTCTCTCTCTCTCACACTCATATTCAGGACCTCTCTGGCTCAAAATGTCCAGATTTGTGTCTCAGCAGTAAAGTTACACAGGTAGCATGTGCCATATCCATCCCTCTCACCTTATCTACTTTAAGTTTACTTATCTGCTCACAAACACACTGTTCTGAAAATCAACTGAGGTTTACCTCACTTCCAATCCTATCTGTGTTTGTTTTATGTGGTTCTGCTCCAGGCCCTCCCACAGAGAACAGAAATATTTGTTAAGCAATTTTTCTTTTTCCTCATCAGCCTCTACAGATTTCTCCCCTTCCCCTTTGAGTCTCACAACACCACTTTTGAATTTCCTTCTATCACTAACATATTTAAAAACAAAGTCTTGTCCCCCTGTTTTACTGTATTTACTATTTTTCCTTCTATTGAAGTTTCACATTCCTGACTACCTTCCCAGCTTCTCTTAATTTTTCCAGATATTGTCACCTGCCTTCCTATTTCTGCAATCTCTTGTAGTTCATGAATACTAACCTTTTCTCTTTTACCTTTTCAGCTACTTCTTTAGAATCCATAAAGGTCTCTTTTTCCTCTTCTCTTTATTTTCATCCCTAACAAAAAGACTAGTTTCCCTTATGATATCTCCTTTTAGTTTTGCCCACTGCCCTTCTACTTCTCTGAGATTTTCTCATCCAGGTAACGATTCCTTGAGGTACTCCCCCATTTTCAGAAAGTTAGTTTTCCTGAAATCTAGGACCCTTGCCTTAAAATGAACCTTCATCTCTTGTGTTCTAATATCAAACCACACCATTTGGTGGTCACTGGTTCCCGGGTGATCATCCACTACAACATCAGAAATACTGTCCCTATTGGTAAGAACCAAGTCCAGAATTGCCCCCTCCTGTGAGGGTTCTGATACCAGTTGACATAACAGTTCTTCTTGCAGAGAATCCAGGATGTCTCTGCCTCTAGAAGATACTGCAGTTGGGATGTCTCAATCAACATCTGGAAGATGTTACAGTTGGAAGCTGTTACAGTTTTATTTGTTATTAATGGCATGATCAATGTACATGTGCCTAAATTGTTATACTGAATGAGTAAAAGAATAGGGTAGGATAACAAGGGATGACTTTAGCCAAAAGTCATATATAGAGTAAAGGTCCAAGAAAGAGAAAGAACATTCTTGAGGAGCAGTTACAGGTGTTATTTCTGGCCCCTATGGCTGAGCACAACATTTCCTTCTTTCAAAAAGGAGAGAATTGGTCAATTATATTGAATTAGAATGGGATTTTTAGAATGGCGTGACTTGTCTGCTAGCTCCTTCTTGAAAATGGGTTCCTATGCGGGTCATGAATTTTTCCTGTGAGAATGAACTTTCTGGCCATGAAGCAGGATACCACATCTAGCTGCATGAAGGGAGAGCAAAGCTCCATGCTACTAATTCAAGACTTCAGTTGAAAACATGTAAACAGAGTAATCTGGAAGGCACAGAACCAGCAACACTGAACACAATATTTTGTATTTCTGTTTCTTTGTATAGACTGAGGACCTGAAGAAGGGTCAGGGGCTGAGTCACAAACATGGGGAATGGCTGGAGCAGCTGTGTGTTAGGTGATAGGATGCGGTAGGTATGTTCATTATAAGCCGATGAAGGAGATATTAACATGTTTTGTCTATTTCCTGCTTCCATTACCAGCCCCACTATTGCCCTGCCTCTGCTTAGAGCATCAAGAAACCCTTAGCCACAATAATGTAGTCCCTGCCTATTCCCTAGATCATGGCTAGCACTGTGATAAAGCACAACTTGTAAAAAGAAAAACTATGGGCCTAGTACCTAACTCAAGAGAGTGTAAAACCCTACTCATAAAAATCTCATCCTGTAAAGCAAATGCCCACTATCCTAGAAACATCCATATACTAGGTGCTGCATTCTGGCAATGACTTGCTATCTAGATCACAGCACTACACTAATTAATAGGGATGTGAATCGTTTTTTGATGATTTAAAACAATCGTCAGATATATTTTAAATCGTCAAAAATCATTAGAGCCGCGATACAATAGCAATTCCCCCGATTTATCGTCAAAAAATCGTAAATCGGGGGAGGGCGGGAAAACTGGCACAACAAAACAACCCTAAAACCCACCCCGACCCTTTAAAACAAATCCCCCACCCTCCCTATGTCCTCACTATGCCCTCACTATGTCATACGGGTCGTATGACATAGTGAGGGCAAAGGTAGTGCCGGCGCCATTTTGAATATTGGCAATACGGCCCGAGTGCAGGAGGTCGCTCCCGGACCCCCGCTGGACTTTTGGCAAGTCTTGTGGGGGTCAGGAGGCCCCCCCAAGCTGGCCAAAGGTCCCTGGGGGTCCAGTGGGGTTCCGGAAGCGATCTTCTGCACTCGTGACGTCTGGTGACAGGAACCAAAATGGCGCCGGCACTACCTTTGCCCTGTCATATGGTAAGGGCAAAGGGCCACCAGCGCCATTTCTATTAACGCAGCCGTGGCCCGAGAGCGGGAGATCGCGCCGGGACCCCCCCCACTGGACCACAGGTAATTTAAAACATTTGGGGGGGGGGGTTCTGGAGGGTGGGGGATTTGTTTTAAAGGGTCGGGGTGGGTTTTAGGGTTGTTTTGGTGTGCTGGTTTTCCCGTCCTCCCCCGATTTACGATTTTTTAACAAAAAAAACCATGACAATCAGATTTCCCTCCCCTCCCAGCCAAAATCGATCGTTAAGATGATCGATCACACGATTCACATCCCTACTAATTAATTACCCAAATATTACCCAAATATTGAGCCAACCTTCATCCCCTATGAGGAAAGACTAAAGAGGTTAGGACGTTTCAGCTTGGAGAAGAGACGACTGAGGGGGGATGTGATAGAGGTGTTTAAAATCATGAGAGGTCTAGAACGGGTAGATGTGAATCGGTTATTTACTCTTTCGGATAGTAGAAAGACTAGGGGACACTCCATGAAGTTAGCATGGGGCACATTTAAAACTAATCGGAGAAAGTTCTTTTTTACTCAACGCACAATTAAACTCTGGAATTTGTTGCCAGAGAATGTGGTTCGTGCAGTTAGTATAGCTGTGTTTAAAAACGGATTGGATAAGTTCTTGGAGGAGAAGTCCATTACCTGCTATTAAGTTCACTTAGAGAATAGCCACTGCCATTAGCAATGGTTACATGGAATAGACTTAGTTTTTGGGTACTTGCCAGGTTCTTATGGCCTGGATTGGCCACTGTTGGAAACAGGATGCTGGGCTCGATGGACCCTTGGTCTGACCTAGTATGGCATTTTCTTATGTTCTTATTTTAATAGCTAAGCACCATTGGTTAAGTGGCTAACTCTGAATATCAGAGTTAGCTGCAAAGTTTATATGGCTAACTCTGGCCCAGGCGAAACGTCTCCAACTTATGCACCTAAATTCTAGGTGCACATTCAATTTAGGTGCATACAGCGCTGAATATCTTTATTCCCTTGTTAACAATTTCTACTTTATAATTGTTTTACATTTCTGACAAAGGTAATGTATGCTTTCAATATAATTTGTTGATTGTTCTATGTAACGCTCACAGGCGAAGTTATGTTTTTATTGTAAACCGGTGTGATTTGTATTTTATACAGGAATGTCGGTATATAACATTTAAAAATAAATAAATATCCCTGACCATTTAGATGGATATCTTCCACAAATCCCATATAGTGCTGAATGAAAAGTAGAAAGCCCACAGTGAAAAATATTATTCAAACCAAATTACTGCGTGTAAAGTGAGATGCTTCAGTGCTTTTATGGTGAATCAGTCACAAAGACCTTATTCAAGGAAAAAAATGTCTGAACACTTTATGCACAAATTTAATGATGCACAACTCAGAGTCTGTTTCAGACTTTCTGTAGTGTTTTGTTTTTCTTCATTGCATATATAAACAGCCCAGTTATCTGCGCATACAATCGGTAACAGAATGGCATCTAAGAATTAGCTTGTAATACTGTTCAACCCACAGTCGGCACATTGCTCGGAAAAATGCATGCCCAATGATGTTACCAAGATGTTTAGTGCAAACGCACATATGCCCAACAATGTCAGTGTTTTGACATTGATGCCTGCTTCAGAGGCTGGTTTTGCTTTCAAGCTATAAGGAAAATATATAACGTACTATCAAAATTTATTTGACAAATCTTCAGAACTAATACCTACACAAAAACACAATACCCATTTCCATCCAGATTGTATCTCACAGAGTCTTAAGTGTGGATCATAGGGATACCTCATATTTAAATTGTTGTCAACCAATCCTATTGTGAATCATAAGATTATATGCCCCACCATCTTTTCATTGTTCCACAATGGGACATATTAGAAATGTATTTATAAAAACTAAAGTAAATCATATGCTACTTTCAAACCCATTAAATTAGAGAACAGTTGACCATTGAATTTCTTTATTGAATCCATGTGGAATAATAGTCTGAAAACCCACATTGGTTCACACCATATAAGGTTACTGTTTTGATCTCCTCATATATACAGCATTTTTAGATAAATTAAAGCTGTAATATGTTGAGCTGTGTAACAATTTATTTATTTATTTAACAGTTTTATATACCGAAGTTCCAGTAACAAAGTTACTAATCAATTCGGTTTACATTGTAACAATAAAAATTGACAGAATATAGAATTATGTCTTACAGAGAACAGGGAAGATTTAACTTGGAGATAAATAAAATAACTTAGTGAGAGCAATAAATAACTTCAATGGAGCAAGGAGAGTACAATTTAAATACAATATAATATAGGAGGATAAATTCGGAATTGAATGAGTTGGGCCTGAGGTCGATTGTTGAAAAGTTAAGAAAAGTTATTGGGATAAGGAGAATGCTTGATTAAACAGCCAAGTCTTGAGTCGCTTTTTAAAGGTGGGTGTTGATTGTTCCAATCTCAGGTCAGGAGGGAGAGAGTTCCAGAGTTTAGGTCCAGCAGTGGAAAGAGCTCTTTTACTGAGTGAAGTTTTGAGCGGATGGGCCTTTAGCGTGCCTCTCTGGGCTAGCCTCGTTGGACGGGAAGAGTGACACAAGTGGGGTCTCCATCCTGACATAGCATATTCAACTCAAATGTATTTGTATTATGATTCATAAGACCTTTTTAGTTTTTCTAATATATAACATAAGAACATAAGAATTGCCATACTTGGTCAGACTGAGGGTCCATCAAGCCCAGTATCCTGTTTCCAACAGTAACTAAGCCAGGTTACAAGTATCTGTCAAGATCCCAAACAGTAAATAGATCCCATGCTTCTAACATGTAGTGATAAGTAGTGGCTATTTCTTAAGGCTACTTGGTTAGTAAGAATCTATGGACTTTTCATCCAGGAACTTATCCAAACCTTTTTTAAACCCAGCTATGTTAACTGCCTTAACCACATCCTCTGGCAATGCGCTGAGTGAAAAAGAATTTTCTATGATTTGCTTTAAATGCGCTAACTAATAACATCAGGGAGTCTCCCCTAGTCTTTGTATTTTTTTTAAATACATAACCGATATATATTTATTCATTTTATTCCACACAAGATTTTATAGACTTCTATCATATGCTCCATCAACCATCCCTCTCTTCCACCCTCTTCAACATCTACCTGCTACCCCTCTGCCATCTCTTAACCAACTTAGACATCATTCGCTTTATATACACGGACGATGTCCAAATTATTATCCCCATCACCGATTCACTGGGCAATTCATTAAGAGTCTGGAACAATTGCATCAACTTGATCAACCACCTCCTATCCAATCTCAATTTGGCACTCAACACCAACAAAACTGAGCTCATTATTTCCCATCAATCCCACCACACATTACTCCACACTTACTAGCACATCACCCCTCCCAACCCCCCTCACTTAACAAGTACGCAACCTGGGTGTTACCATTGACAACCAGATGAACCTTAAAGCATTCATAAAATCAACTTTAAAGGAATGCTATTTTAAACTTCATGTTTTAAAGAAAATTAGGCCTCTCCTACATGCCCATGATTTCTGCACCGTTCTTCAAACCTTAGTCTTCGCCAAGATAGACTACTGTAATTCTCTCCTACTAGACCTCCCCGCCTCCACCATCAAACCCCTCCAGTTATTTCAGAATGCCACTGCCAGAATACTCACCAATACCCGTAGAAAAGACCACATCACACCCATCCTAAGAGACCTACACTGGCTCCCGATCTCATCTAGAATTCTTTACAAAACACTCTCCCTTATACACAAAACCTTACACAACCAGAACATCACCTGGCTAAATAACTCTTTCCACTTCAACACCTCCAACAGGCCAATCAGATCTGCCTATAAAGGAACCCTTCACATCCCCTCTCCTAAAACTACACAACGAACCTCCACTAGGGACAGAGCACTCTCAATAGCAGGACCCATCAACTGGAACTCTATGCCACTCGATCTATGCATTGAACCCTGCACTCACAAATTAAAAAAAAAATTGAAAACTTGGCTTTTCAAGCTAGCCTACCCTTAATACCTACCATTACCCCCAGCCACCTACGTTCTACTTTAAAGTTATAAACTGCTCTCTGAACGTGCCTTGTCACCAAGCCTTATTCCTTTACACATATTTTATTTCAACAGCTGTCTGCTAGTTTTAATGATATATATACCGCACTTTAAGCATGCCTTTTACCAAAATTTTTAACCAAACATTGTATATAGTGTACAATATATATATGCCTATATCCACAATTATGTTCGCTCTGTATATAACGTTATGCACCTTTCTCTAGTTTCAATGATATATACCGTACTCTAAACATGCCTTGTTACCAATTTTATATCCATACATTGTATATAGTACCCAATATATATATACTTATATCAGCAGTTATGTTCGCTCTATCTAAAGTTATTCACCTTTCTCTGTTTGCCATGTAACCAAATTGTTCAATGTATTTTCTCTATCATTATTATACGTTCTATGTAAACCGATACAATATGACGTCCAAATCTTTTTCCTGAGAAGTAACACTTAATATGGAACCTAAAATTGTGTAGCTATAGTGTAGGTTACTTTTCCCTATGTGCATTACATTGCACTAGTCCACATTAAATTTCATCTCCCATTTGTTTACCCTGTCTTCCAGTCTCACAAGATCCTCCCACAATTTTTCACAATCGGCTTATGATCTAACACCTCAGAATAATTTTGTATTGCTGCAAATTTGATCCCTTTACTTATTGTTCCCATTTTCAAATAGTTTATAAATATATTAAAAAGCACCAGTCCCAGTACAGATCCCTGAGCAATATTTACCTTTCTTCACTCAGAAAAATGACCATATATTCTTACTCTGTTTCCTATCTTTTAACTAGTTTGTAATTCACAATAGGACATTGCCTCATATCCCATGATTTTTTAATTTTCTCAAGAGACTATCATGTAGGATTTTGTCAAACGCCTTCTGAAAATCCAAATACATTACATCCACTGGCTTACTATTATCCATATATTTATTAACCTCTTCAAAAAAAAATGTGAGTCAAGGCTGTGTAAATCCATGCTGGCTGTATCCCATTAAGCCATGAATTTCTACTATGTTCTGTGATTTTGTTCTTTAGAATAGTTTCCACAACTTTTTCCTGGGACTGATTCACCATTGTTTAGTTTCCTGGATCACACCTGGAGCACTTTTTAAAGACTGGAGTTAAATTGGCCACATTATTAGGTACAATAGATGGTTTTAATGTTAGGTTACAAAGTACTAGTAATAGATCTGCAATTTCATTTTTCAGTTCTTTCAGAATTCTTGGGTGAATATCATCTGCTCCGGGCAATTTGCTACTCTTTAGTTTGTCAATATAGTCTTACATCTTACAGCTTTATGGTGATTTGTTTCAGTTCTTCCAAATAAACACCATTGAATACCATTTTGGGTATGGGTATTTGCCTAACATTCTCTTCAGTAAACAGCAAAGAAAATAATAGGGATGTGAATCGTTTTAGGACGATTAAAATTATCGTCCGATAATTTTAATATCGTCTTAAACCGTTATGGAACACAATACAATAGAGATTCTAACGATTTATCGTTATAAATCATTAGAATCGTGAGCCGGCACACTAAAACCCCCTAAAACCCACCCCCGACCCTTTAAATTAAATCCCCCACCCTCCCGAACCCCCCCCAAATGAGTTAAATAACCTGCGGGTCCAGCGGCGGTCCGGAACGGCAGCGGTCCGGAACGGGCTCCTGCTCCTGAATCTTGTTGTCTTCAGCCGGCGCCATTTTGGAAAATGGCGCCGAAAAATGGCGGCGGCCATAGACGAACATGATTGGACGGCAGGAGGTCCTTCCGGACCCCCGCTGGACTTTTGGCAAGTCTCGTGGGGGTCAGGAGGCCCCCCACAAGCTGGCCAAAGTTCCTGGAGGTCCAGCGGGGGTCAGGGAGCGATTTCCCGCCGCGAATCGTTTTCGTACGGAAAATGGCGCCGGCAGGAGATCGACTGCAGGAGGTCGTTCAGCGAGGCGCCGGAACCCTCGCTGAACGACCTCCTGCAGTCGATCTCCTGCCGGCGCCATTTTCCGTACGAAAACGATTCGCGGCGGGATATCGCTCCCTGACCCCCGCTGGACCTCCAGGAACTTTTGGCCAGCTTGTGGGGGGCCTCCTGACCCCCACGAGACTTGCCAAAAGTCCAGCGGGGGTCCGGAAGGACCTCCTGCCGTCCAATCGTGTTCGTCTATGGCCGCCGCCATTTTTCGGCGCCATTTTGGAAAATGGCGCCGGCTGAAGACAACAAGATTCAGGAGCAGGAGCCCGTTCCAGACCGCTGCCGTTCCGGACCGCCGCTGGACCCGCAGGTTATTTAACTCATTTGGGGGGGGTTCGGGAGGGTGGGGGATTTAATTTAAAGGGTCGGGGGTGGGTTTTAGGGGGTTTTAATGTGCCGGTTTTGCGATTTTTAGATTTTTCACGATTTTTCACGATTTTTCACGATATTTTACCCCCCCAAACGGCAACAATACGATTCCCTCCCCCTCCCAGCCGAAATCGATCGTTAAGACGATCGAGGACACGATTCACATCCCTAGAAAATAATTAATTTAGTCTTTCAGCGATAGCCTTATTTTCTCTAAATGCTCCTTTAATTTCTCGATCATCTAATGGTCCAACTGACTCTCTCACAGACGTCTTGCTTTGGAAATATTTTAAAACGTTTTTATTATGAGCTTTAGTCTCTATGGCCAGCTTCTTTTTTTAGTCATATCAATATTTTAGATCTAACTTGCCAGTGCTTATACTTTTTCTTATTTTCTTCAGATGGATCCTTTTTCCAATTTTTGAAAGAAGTCTTTTGGCTAAAATAGCCTCTTTCACCTCACTTTTTAACCATGATAGCAGTCATTTGGCCTTCTTTCTACCTTTTTTAATGCATGGGATGCACCTTGGACTGTGCTTCCAAGATGGCATTTTTAACAATGCAACTTTCAGTTTTTTTCTATTTTTCTCAGTATGCAATACGGCCGTATGGCAAAATGGCGCCGGCCGTATTGCCGTATTGCAAAATGGCGCCGGCCGTATCGCTGTATGGCCGGCGCCATTTTGCAATACGGCAATACGGCCCGAGTGCAGGAGGTCGCTCCCGGACCACTGCTGGACTTTTGGCAAGTCTTGTGGGGGTCAGGAGGCCCCCCCAAGCTGGCCAAAAGTCCCTGGGGGTCCAGCGGGGGTCCGGGAGCGATCTCCTGCGCTCGTGACATCGGGGGACAGGAATCAAAATGGCGCTGGCACTACCTTTGCCCTGTCATATGACAGGGCAAAGGTAGCGCCGGCGCCATTTCTATTTACGCAGCCGTGGCCCGAGAGTGGAAGATCACACCGGGACCCCCCACTGGACCCCAGGTAATTTAAAATATTTTGGGGGGGTTCAGGAGGGTGGGGGATTTATTTTAAAGGGTCAGGGTGGGTTTTAGGGTTGTTTTAGTGTGCCGGTTTTCCCGCCCTCCCCCGATTTACGATTTAAACGATTTAAAAAAAAAACAAAAAACCACGACGATCAGATTCCCTCCCCCCCAGCCAAAATCGATCGTTAAGATGATCGATCACACGATTCACATCTCTACTACCTATATTTTATAAGTTGCACCTGCCTCCGGGTAGGCGTAGGTGCCGTGCGCCAGCTGAGTGCCAGCACGCGATCCCCAGGCACAGGCGCTGTACCGGAGCCTCAATCCCGCCCCGCCCCTTTTTTCAAGTCCTCGGACATACGCGCATCCCGGGGCTTGCGCGCATCGCAGGGCCTATGCAAAATAGGCTTGGAGCACGCAGGAGTGGGTTTAAAAGGGTTACGCTCGTATATTACATGCGTAACCCTTTTAAAATCTGCCCCAAAGGATGTATCACAGGCAGTTTTGAAAGTTGGGCTTACCCTGGAGAGGCTTTCCAGGGGACAGAGTGAAGGCAGGGTTTGGATTTTTGTGCATACTTTTCGATTACGGTAGGTACGTGTCTACATTTCCTCAAAAACTCCCTGCACCACCTATCATTTGTAACTTGTGCATGGATTTTTGCTGGAATAATTTTCAAAGGGAACCTTACACACAAAAATTTGCTTTGAAATTTGGTGTAATTTGTGTGGTTCTTATTAAATTTGATTTAACTTTTCTCACTTTTCCAAATTTCAGTGCAGGTGCAGTAAGTATTACCGTCTCCAGAGGGCTGACAGTCTAAGGGATCTGTTTACTAAAATTGTTCTTCCATGTTGTGTCTGTGGGAGAAAGGCTTAGGAAAGACCCCAAGATTGTATCTGAAGCAACAGAGACTGAAGTGAATAGCACAAGGTGCATCCGTGGAAGAATCATTTGAATCTTTAGGTTTACTTGTGCTCAGCCTGCTGCTCTAACCACCAGGCTACACCCCCTGAGTGTGGCAGCCTACACATTTATACAAGTTATTCCAAAATAACCTCCTATATGTCTAAGTATATCAGCTGCTGAGAGAATTATTCTAGAATTCAATGTATTTTTATTCTGCAGCAACCGAAAATGTAAAAACTAGAAGCCTGCAAGCATATCTCACATAGGGTGACATGAGGCACTGAGTCGTCACTTTTTGACATTTTTAGCTAGTCTCATTATCATTACACTGTACTGCTTTTGTGCCCCAGGGAAAAATGCTGGGTACATCTTACCCATATTGTCTCATATCACCATAAGTGAGTCATGCACGCCACGTTCCAGTTATGTCAGTTTTCTTAAATCTTTAATACTAATGAATTGCAGGCTAAAGAGGTATGTTTTCTCTAACTTGTTTCAATGGTTCTGATCCCTGATTTTTAATATTCCACTGTCCTTTTTTCTCTTCTGTTTTAGTAAGTCTTCCAGTATTTCTTTTCTTTCATCCTTTCTCTTCTTCTACCATACACCACCTAAATATTTCTCCAAAGCACTTGCCTCTATATTCTGCCATTTAACAGACACTGCGGTTAGCTTGCTGTACATCTCTTTTAGTTGTGGTAGCTGTTGAGTTGGGGTTCCTTGAAGCACCCAATTCTGCCCCTCAATTCAATCAGAAACAAAGATACAGACCCCCTGACCTGATCTGCACCCTGACTACTTCAGTTGCCAGAGCTCTACAGAGCAGACTGCCCTGTTCTACCAGATCCAGTCTGCCCCTACATTGGTTTTTACAGGGGAACGAGTTCCTGAGGAATTTGTTGATTGCCTGGACATATGCATCATGGCATATTTAGTTCAGAAAGCAATATTTCCTTTTTTTTTACATTTCTCATGAAGCTTAGCTAAACATGCTAAACTCTGTGATGTCAATTTGAAACTGTCTTAGTTTAAGCCATCTCTGCTCCTATCATCATTCTCCTAATGGCAGATTGCAAAAGGTTGGATTTTTTTTTTTCCTTTAATTGAGATTTTTTTTTTTTCAAGAATGGAGATTTTATAAGAGGACCTGTTTTCCTATCTTTCTGACTTTCTAATGCAAAAACTAAGCTTTTAAAGAAAATCTTAAAACTAAGGAAGATATTTGGGGGAGGGGGGGAGCATGTGCACAGCATACTAACATTGACTAATCATTTCCACTGCAGTCTGCACTCCAATTCAGTTTCTGCCAATTGTGATATGTATTGGAAAGATTACAGCGCATAGAGCAATCTGTAACTCCAGGGAGCACAGCTATTTCTGTAATTGGTTGTTACAGGCACATAAGTCCAACAGGGTTAATAGAGGACACAAAATACAGTATTTAAATATTTCTCTTTCACCACAATATGACAGCCTTTGCAAGGTTGCCAAAGAAACAAGGTATGGGGTGTCTTTTGGCATCGTTTATTTGTTCTTTTACTTAGCTGTGTGACCTACAGTAAATGTGACTTGCTACTGTGATTGCAAAAAAGAACTCTTCCTGCTGTAAGTGACTTATTAAGTACAGTGAAATTGTTTGTCACTACTTGAAAATGCATTTGTGTAAACTTGTCATGAGAGTGTGTTGTCTAGTGTTATTTTTTTGTCTGTAGAATGTGCTCTTTGTGAAAAGTTATGACACACAATGTTGCGTTTCTGCTCTCTCTGGAGGGCCCCCGCGAGCAGCCTCACTTACCTTGCGACTCCACCTGTACTGCTGTTTCTGTTTTCCCTGCCTCCATGAGCCATGTGGATGGAGTGATGCCGCCAGTCTGTCATGGGGCTGTGAGCCGTAACCGCTGCCATCTTCTTCATGGCCTGTGCTGGGCCATCTTGCTTCTGCGTGGCCTGGAAACACCACCTTTGCCTTTCTGTGCAGTCCCGCTGCTACCTGTTCCATGCGGCGGAGATGCTGCCGACACTGCCAGACCACCACCTGCTTCTGTTCCTGCCAGCGTTCTCATAGGTGTGCACACCTCTGCATAAAATTTAAAGGAACCATGGCGGGAAAAGGCCCACGGCCTTTTCCCGCCATGGGCTCTTTGGTCAATTCTTCAGGGCCTTCGCAAAGGTCTATTATGCTTTCAAGTTCCTCCATGTTTCCTGTTTCATGTTCCTGGTCTCCTGGTTCCTGTGGTCTCTTCACTTTGTTCCTGAATCCAAGTCTTTGCCTTGTTCCTAAATTCAAGGCCTTGTTCCTGGTCACAAGCCTTCATCCTGTCTAGGATCTTCAGCATCTTCATTGCTAATTCAAGTCTTTGGAAGTTCTTACGTCATTTTAAAGTCTGAATGTGAGTCTGAGTTCCGAGTTTGAGTTCCCGAGTCTGACTTCTGAGTTTCTGAGTCCTGTTCCTGGTCTTCGGATTTCTTGTACCAGCTTCTGTTTTATTCCAAGCCTTTGAGTCCAGTGCCTGCACTGCTATTGGCATGTTCCGTGACCAGCCCCGGGGTTGTGTAGGGCACACAGTGGCGCCAGTCTCTCTCCAAGCCTTCGTCATTTTCCAAGCCCTCAGCCTTCATTGTGTCCAAGTCTACAGTGTCTTGTCCACATCTCCAGAGTCATAATCAGAGTTCTCTACCTCTGTCTGTCCTCACGCTCAAACCGCTTCCAAGCGGTAGTCCAAAGGGGCTTTCAAATGGCCAGAAGTCTACCCCAGAGACCAGCGTGTGTTGCTGGTTCTCAGTTCCTGGAGCATGTTGGACGTCCAATTGTTCTTGTTCCAAGTCAAGAGTGTTCCTGTTTCCAAGTCTAGAGAGCTTCCTGTTTCAGCCAGCCCATGCCTGGATACACTCACCTGCCAGCAGCAGGGACCATGGCCAGCACCGGGGTTGTGTTGGTCACATTATGGCACAGGGGCTTGCACTTTTGAGCGCTCATCCATGATCACAGCATTCAAAGGCTCTTATTAAATTGAAGGATAACTTTCAAACAAGTACAGGTGGCACAATATATGCATGTATATGGTGTTGGTTTTTGGTGGTGGGATAAGGAGCTGTTGGGGACAATAGGGAGGTTGGGGGTAGCAATGGGGGAAAATAGGGAGGGGTCAATACTGAATGAATTTCTTAATATTATTTTTCTGTAAAAATTAAGGACCTCAAGAAGAAGATCCTGGAGCTCCAAAGAAATGAAAGGCAGTGGCTGATTCAGGTGAAGGCCTGGGAGGAGAAGCAAATGAATGTAAGTTCATAATATTGCCATTAGTGAGCTATCTATCTACAGGTATTTTAATTTAATGCTTACATCATTGGTCCTACTATTGCTTGGCCACTACAGGATCCTGTTTCTGCCTACTGCTTCAAGCAACCCTCATGTACACTAATTTCATGTTTGCCTATTCTCTGCCTCATGGGGAGAACTGACATGAAGCAGTACTTGATATTCACTCATCAGCCTTGCATTGAACTCAAGAGGATGTTAGATCATACCCCTCTTACTCTTACCAACCAAACAGTGCCTACTATTCTACAAATGCTTATAGAATAGAGGCAGATATCATAAACAATGATATCTTGCTATCTAGGGCAAACCCCAACGTAAACCACCCAAATGCTGAGTCTATCAGTGAACCCCCAACACTAACCAGCCATCATGTATAAAAATACAGCTTTACAACAGCTTCTATATCACAGGGAGCCTATGGCATTGTCACCCCTTATAAGATGTGGGTGTTCTACCGCTAGGAGCACTTGCCATCACTCCAACTCCCCATTAATGCAATGTCCTCTAACTGCAAGTAGATCATGCACATCACATCTTGGAACATATGTGATGTATTTACACACAATGTTGATGCTTTTTATACAGGAAGGTGCTCCTCAGAGGAAGAGGAAGATGAGGAGGGAAGAGACAAGCAGCTGGCTTCTCAAGCTGCAGCTGTGCCAACTGCTGGGGACCAGCAGCCACCAGCACCACCAGTGATGGTCTCAGCAGTGGCAGACTAGCCACTTTCTCCTCCCATGGGAGGCCCTGGACCACTGCTGCCAGCTATTCTTCTACCCTTTCCTGTAGAGCCTCCTCCCCCTTTGGCCCCATGATCTCGGGACATTAATCCTGAGCCTGGCAAGCCCTTGCTGGCCGAAGAAAGTTTGCAGGTCCCTGGAGACCCTATCTTAGATCCTCTGCCCCTTAGTATTAGAGCAACTTTGATACAGAAATCTTTGCACCTATGCCAAAGTGGACTCTAATTGCCATAGGAAGATCTGCGGAAAGGAAGAAAGTGGAAATCTGTGGCCTGTGAGATGACTTCAGGAGTTTATTGGAGGTCCTGAAAGGTTCAGAAGGGACATGAAAACATGATTGAACAGTAGATTCATTGTCATTCTCATATTGAAAGATTTAAGAATATTGACCAGGACTCCTGATGCAGAAAACATGTTTTGAGTCCACTACTGGTGTGGATTATAACTAATTAAGGATAATTACTTTATTTTAAAAAGTTTTTCTGAAGTGCTTGGGACTCAGGAGGTTCACCCTGGAAGCCGGTGTCCCCCCGGGAGGAGCCCGTAGGAACCCGGCCGCTGGGACTTAGGTGATCTCTGGTCCGGATCTTGAGTAGGCTGGAGCTGAAGCGGATGGAGGGGGCCTGGCAGGAACTGCGGCGGGCCGAAGTCAGGCAGCGTGAAACCAGGCAGGAACTGCAGCGAGCTGAAGGCAGGCAGAGAGAAACCAGGCAGGAACTGTAGCGAGCTGAAGGCAGGCAGAGAGAAACCAGACAGGAACTGTAGCAAGCTGAAGGCAGGCAGAATGGGACCAGGCAGGAACTGTAGCAAGCTGAAGGCAGGCAGAGCGGGACCAGGCAGGAACTGCAGCGAGCTGAAGGCAGGCAGAGAGAAACCAGGCAGGAACTGTAGCGAGCTGAAGGCAGGCAGAGAGAAACCAGACAGGAACTGTAGCAAGCTGAAGGCAGGCAGAATGGGACCAAGCAGGAACCTGGACAGGTGCTGAAGCAGGCAAGAACTAAGAGGTTAGAAGTGCGAGCAAGTCACGTAGTAGACCAAGCAGGCAGGCAGGCAGGAACGGTGTGCAAGGGAGTCACACACCGGGGCTCAGGGCAACTGGGCACCGCAAGGGACCCAGTTGCAAGGCGTCGTAGTGGGGTCCGCGGGGAGTTTAAGTAGGACTGGGCGTCTGATGTCAGGAGCGGGGGCAGAGCGTGCTCTGGCGGAAAACGGGCTATATCAGCACTGTGACAGCGCGCGCCTAAGGAGCCCAGGGTAATGGTGTCTCCCCCGCGGAGACGCTAACGTAGCTGGTTCAGGCATCGAGTGGCCCAGCTGGAACTTTGAGGTAAGGGCCGGGACGCGAAGGTCGCGGAGCGGAACGCAACACAATGTTTTGAAAATTCACCACTTAAGATTTTTTTTACGTAGGCACAGAATGAGGAAATGTCCTTTTTGAATGAAGTCCAAAGAATTCTGGTCCAATTTTGAGCATTTTGGCAATAAAACAAATGGAAAAAAAAGAAATTCTTAAAAAGGAAAATATTTGTTGAATCTATCATGCCACAAATTGTTTGGATATGATTGTGGTAAAATAGTAACTGTCTTCATTGGTGTAAAATTTGTGGGTACATTTTAACCACAGAAGTTATACACATTTTTAAATAGAAGTATATGCTTTCTTTCCCATTGAAAATGATACCACCTACCAATGCTCACACCCCATGGGCAGGAAGAAAGAAGAAACCCAGTAAGGGGGGCATGAGGGAGTCTACAAAAAACTCCCTCAGACAGGGTCAGTTCTATAATGCGGCAGGGTGAGGCTGAAGAATTTTAAGGTGGCAAAAAATGCCCCTCGTAGAACGCCACTGTGGCATCCGCCTCATCCTGCCTGCCTCTGTTGTGGCTGCCGACTCAGGCCGGCGGTGGCAGAAAAGAGGAGGGTCGCTGCTGCGAGCCACTGCCGGAGGCCAGGCCAGCGACATGGAGGAGGGCTGCCACTACCAGAGGCCAGGCTAGCAACGTGGAGGAGGGAGAAGGGACACCGCCACCGGACGCCGGGCCGGCAGCATGAAGAAGGGAAGAGAGATGCCGCCCCCGCTACCGGAGGCCAGGCCAATGATGTGGAGGAGGGCTGCTGCTGGAGGCCAGTTCAATGGCGTGGAGGAGGGAGGAGGGATGGCACCGCCAGAGGCCGGGCCAGCAGCGACTGAAGGGAGGAGGGACGGGGCAGAGTGAGAGGGGGGTGGGGTAAACAGGGGGGTGAAGTAAGAGGGGGCGGGGATAGAGGGGGCACCATCTCATCATCCCTCGCCTCAGATGGCAGATTGCCTTGAGCCGCCTTAAGGGACCAGGCACAGCTGTCTCCCCTGGTCCTCTTTAAGAGCCAGACCAAAAGGGAATCCTGTGTGAAAGGAGTGGCTCTTCATCAGAGCAAAAGAACACAGGGTCTAGAAGGGTTAAACAGGCCCTGGAAAGCAGGAAGGAAGACAGAGTATGCCAGGACCACTTACATTGGATTGGGTTTGGTACCAGCACTGCAAGGTAAGCTGTTTGTTTTCCTGTTTTGCTTTATCTCTGTAAAAAAATTGTATATAAGGAAACAGCCAGTATCCGTCTCCTTTTAGCTGTTTCCTCAGCCATGGCCATCCCGAGTTACCACAGGGGATTTGAGGGAAGAAGGGTTGATTGGGTGGGGTGTGAGAGAAGGGAAGAGAAGGGGGCATGAGCAAGAGGGAACAGCATGGAAGGGGAGAGGGGTAAGTGAGTGACAGGGGATGGAAAGAAAGGGGTGAATAAGAAGAAGTGGTAAATATAAGGGTGTGGGAGGGAAGGGAATCAAAGGGGGCTGAATGAGTGAGAGGGGATGAAAGAGAAAGTGGGGTAAGTGAGAGAGAAGGAAGGGAAGAGAAGGGGGTGAGTGAGAGGGGATAGAATGGAAGGGGGAGTGAGAGGAAGTGTGTGAGTGAGTGCATATGTGCTTGATATTGTGAGAGAGTGAGAAAGTATGTGTGAGCATGTGCATATGAATGTTTGAGAGAGTGTGAGTATGTGTATGTGATACTGAACATATGTGTGTTAAAAGTATGTGCATATGAAAGAGAGTGAACAAAGTTTGTGTGTAGTCTCCCCTTCCCCCACTAATCCAGGAAAATTTCAGGGTGACTGGAAATCAAAGGTTTCCAAGTATGGAAAGCTGGAAATTGTTTTTATCCTTATAAGGTTTACTGTTCTTATAGTAGCCCCTGAGGCAGCTCCTGCGAGAGCGAAACTCGGCCAGAGTCGGGCAATATACCAAGAAAGAATCCCTTGATGCACCGATCATTATCGTAAGTGATATTTTTTACATCAAAAGGCTGTACTTTGAATGTCCTTTTCCAAGTAAACGCTGTTATTATACATTCATAATTTTAATTGTGTGTGATGAGAGCTGGGCGGACACAAGGCTGTAAGATTTTCAGAGCACCTATTACCCTTGCACTGGTCCTAAGAGGGTGAGCCACGCACAGATCCTCACCATTTACCAATCTCCCAGTTCTCCAGGGTGTAAATGCTGGGGAAGTTTGGGTACCCAGGAGTGTGGCAGGGTTGCCAGCTTCCTAGAAATATGATCACTGAGAATCTTATCTGCCACTCCTCTGGGAACTCTGACCCTGAGTGCTCATCCAACATTTCAAATGATTAAAAGGGCCAAACTCCAAGGGTATCCCTCCTTGACCATCTCGGTGACTGGGCCTGCGCCATGCTTTGGGGTTGTGTGTGTGTGTGTGGGGGGGGCATCTCAGCCCTCATTCAGGCAGCAGATTTCCTTGATTTGCTCTTGGACCTAGAAGTCAACATGGTGGAAGAAGACAGTAACTGAATTATGGCTCAGCAATAATCAAGACTCTGGAATTTGTTGCCAGAGGATGTGGTTAGTGCAGTTAGTGTAGCTGGGTTCAAAAAAAGTTTGGATAAGTTCTTGGAGGAGAAGTCCATTAACTGCTATTAATCAAGTTTACTTAGGGAATAGCCACTGCTATTAATTGCATCAGTAGCATGGGATCTTCTTAGTGTTTGGGTAATTGCCAGGTACTTGTGGCCTGGTTTGGCCTCTGTTGGAAACAGGATGCTGGGCTTGATGGACTCTTGGTCTGACCCAGCATGGCAATTTCTTATGTTCTTATATAAAACTTTCATAAAAATCAGCAAAGTAAAAAAGTGGGTGGAGGAGTTTTAAATGTTCAAGTTATGCCCCTCCTTTCTTGGAATTGGTTTAAAAATTAAAAAAACTGACTGCCAGACCTTAGGCCTTCTTGAGAATAAAGAAACCAATATAGTTCATCAAAGAATTATGAGCAAATGTATAAGCAAACATAGAAGGAGGAGGTTAAACAAAATTACCAGGAGAAACAAAGGGAGAAAGGAAAGGCAATTTGACAGGCAAAGTCCTAAACAAAGGAGCAGGTTGCCTAACCAGGAAAGGCAGGGGATAAACATTTTTTAAGTACATATGTAACTGAAAAGAGGAAGATCGAAAGGTGAATAGGAAAATTAAAGGGGAGATGGATTTAGTGAAAAGTGGGATTAGAAAAGAAATATCTTTAACAATTGCTTTTGTCAGTATTCATACTGTAAGAGCATAATGCACCAAAGGTAAAAGGCAAGAGCGTAAGGGACTGAGGAAGAAAAGTATTACGATTTATTGAGGAGGTAGCATTCAATTCACTAGCACAACTGAAAGTAGAGAAAGCTGTGGGACCCAATAGGGTACATTCCGGAATCTGCCAGAGCTGAAGAAAGTACTGACTGTACCCTTAACAGCTCTATTCAACTTATCACTTCAAAAGGGAGATGTTCTAAGATATAGCACTTTCCCGCAAGAGTGGGAACAAGTTGGAAGTTGAAAACAGACCTGTGAATTTAATATCAGACGTTGGCAATGAAATAAAAACACTACCAAGAAGCCAGTGGATTACAGAATCACCAAACCTTTTTTGGGGGTTTGTTTTGTTAATTTGTTTCAGCATTTTTTTTTTGGCACGTTCATTTGTTTTAGTACTTTATGTGCATAAATACTATTTTATATGAATAAAATTTAATTTTATGCATGTAAGTTTACAGATTTTATAGATATAAAAAAATCAAGGCACATAAACTACCAAAACGAATGAAAACAAATACACATCTCTGGGAAACTTGGTTTCACATGGGGAACATTTTGCCAACAAACTTTGATGAAATGTCAAGAGGACTAGAATAGGAGGGCTGCAGCAGAAGTGATTAACCTTGATTTCAGTACAGCTTTTCTTTCCATTCCACAAAGGCAAGCTAGCTAATAGATTGGGTGAGAAATTGGTTAAGCAAAAGGACTCAGACAGTGGTGGTCAATGGAGTCCACTTTGGTAAAAAGGCAATGATTGTGGAGGGGGAGGGGTGCTACAACAACAAGGGTTACAAGAGAAATGGATCCTTTCTGTAATGCAATGAAAATTTGCAAAAGAGTAGACATACCAGAGGCCATAAATAAAATAAAAATTGACTTTAAAAATATTGAAAAAATGATTCAAAATATGGCAACTACACTTTAACTTAAACAAATTCAATGCATTTGAGATGCAGAATCTAGGGGCAAATTCAATTTTGGAGGTGAAGAACTAGCATTCATCAAACAAGAAAGAAAAATGTGAGTCACCTTTAATGGCATCAACGGAGTCTGTCCGAGTGACAAAACAGGAAAGCTAATTGTATACTTGGGTGCATAAAGAGAGATATCATTAATAGAAAGTGGGAAGCAATATTGCTTCTCTGCAGGTTTCTGGTGAAACCTACTCTTGAGTACTGTGTTCAGATCTGGGGAGCATTGCACAAGGATATTGACAAGGCTGAGGCAATTCAAAAGGGGGGTTCACCAAAATGGTATGTAGTCTCCACTATAAACCATATACAAAGAGCCTGAACACTTTAGAAGAAAGAAGAGAATGAGGAAATATGATACAAATATTCAAATATCTAGCAGGCAGAAGCATTTTCCATAGAATTGAACGCAAAAGGACAAGGGGTCATCATTTGAAGCTGAAGGGAGGGAATCTCAAAAGTAATGCAAGGAAATATTATCACAGACAGGGTGATGGAACTTCCTGTGGATGTTATCAGAGCCAAAACAGTGGCAGAATTAAAGCTTGTATGGGATAAAAATAAAGGAATCTTATGGATAGAAGGAAGGAGAAAATCACAGGGGGAGGGGCGATATTATAAGTTGCGCCGAAGCCGCCACATGTGTTTTCCCGCACAAAGCCCTATATGGGGATGAAATAAGGGGGAAAAAGCATGTAGAGGTGCGCTTACAGATCCACGGCTTTTTCTGCACGAATGGCTACCATTGACCACGTCTCCTGATTCTGGCTCTGTCCCTTGCCTTGTCATCGCCTGTTCTGGTCCTCCTTGCTCCTCCAGACCTACAGCCTAGAGTCCGATCGCTCTCCCTTGCTGTCCATGGGCACGCCTCTGTACTATCTCTCCAGGAGACCCTGCGAGGCCCACCTAAGTCCAAGTGGCCCGGGTCCCTATGGGCTCCACCCGGGGGGACCGCGGGCTTCCATTGGTGAAGCTCATCCTAGCCTCTGTCTCCTCCTGTGCTCCGCCCTCTGGGGACAGGTGCTTCCTGGTCCCTGTTCCTGGCGCAACATTTAGGGCCTGGCTAAATCTTTGTAGTGTTGCCTTTTCATAGGTAGGTTTGTTACTGTTTGAAATCTTTGCGTATTAGTTTGTGTATATTATTGAGATCCTGGGAGTCTGTTAGATGCTATATTTCTGTTTTGCACAGAATGCAGAGTGGCATTTTTGGATTTCCATTCCAGTTTCTGTCTCCGTATTTGTACTTTACGGTCTTTCTATGCTTGGTGAAGGTGGATTTTAAAAGCCGCCAAGATACATGCATATCTCACAGAGCATGCATATCTCAGAAGGCTTACAAAAGGGTGGGGGCGTGGTCTGAGTGGGAAAAGGGAATTTAGGGGGTGTGAACCTGAGATGTGCGTGTAAATACTTATGCGATCCGGCGTGCACTGAGGCCCCCTGCCCCATTACTTTACTTCTGTTATTGATGATGTGTAAATTAAAAAATAAAGACAACTAAGCAGATTTATGGGGTTTTAAGGGTCGGGTATAACTGTGGGGAGTGAAAGCTATTATACTAGGGGAGTTTGGAGGAGCTATCGCTTATCTGGATGAACTGGGATGAACTCGTAAAACTAGGAATAGCGTCGGCGCATGCCTCTTTTAAAATCCCCCGAAATACCTGGTAGAAGGGCCATTTCTGCGCCCAAGTGCACGCTGACTTAAAATTTTGTGCATGTGCACACACAGCCAGGCTATTTTATGACATGCATGCACATTCACGCATATGTTATAAAATGGAAGCATCCCTGGGCACGGGCCGACGTGTGCGTGCCAATCTGAGCCTGCGCGCTGGTTTGAGAGGTACCGTCCCTATCCACTCACACACATACCACATACAGATATAGATATACAAGAGACTCGTTTAGATTTCTGTCAAGGTGCCCATGAAAAATGTGATTGAGAAAAATGAAATCGGCAGTACAATGATGAGTGAAGTTCTCAGGACTGGATGAAGTATCGTATCAGGGAAAGGTTTTCTAATGGGATCTGTCAGCTGCTTTCCTTTCTCAGCAAGATCTGTTATATTTCCTTTTCAAGCTCACTTGCCTTGTTGAGTAAAATAATAGGTAAAAGAAACAGGAGAGATATTGTGAGAGAGTGGCAGGAAAATGAGGTATTTGAAGGTTGGGGAATGGGGGGTGAGAGGTTATCCTGTTCTGCCTTCAGAAGTACATATGTTACTATTCTAAATAATAATTTTCTATCCCATGTCTCATGGCTATAAACAATTTGTTTATTACCATTTTTTAATCCTTCCTATATACATTGCGTGGTTGTTTCCTATGGGCTTCTGATCTGAGTGCTCACATTACCACCATCTAAATGCAGTGCAACCTTTGTGAAAGTAGCAGGACACCCTCTGTGATTCAGAAAAAAAGTGTTATTCGTGTGTTATCAATGTCAACGTTCTGATCAGGAGACTGTAGTTAAATAAACAACAGAAACGAAAAAACAATTTGAAACTAAAATTGTTGTAATAACTGAAATACTGGCTTTCCAATCAGATGCAAGACAGGAAAGGAAATGTATCTAGGCTAATGCTCACTTTTAAGCTATGGTTTCTTTTCTACCAGGATGATTAGACCCTACCTTTTTGTTTGGCAAATATTTACTTCCTTATTTTGTGAGAGCTGAATGAATGCTCTGCCCAGTTTATACTCTTATCACTGGACAGGTACAAAAACCTGTGTTAACACTGGCTTGTGGAAAAATATCATGAACGAAATTAAATCAGAAGATACACGTGCATTTCATACTATTCAGTAGGGATGTGCAGAATCTTAAAATTAATTTTGGGTTCTCCAATTGTTTCATAGGTCATGGTCACTCATTTAAAATGGGTTTTACACATGTAAATACATTTTACCCATGTAAGTGGGCTTTTGAAAATTGATACAATATATTCCATTGAATTGTCTATAGGATTTACCTGCGCAAGTTCACTTTGCATGAGGAAATGGCTATTTAAAATTGATACAATAGTAGTTATATTTATATGTAAATACTTTTGAAAATGACCTCCTTTGTTACAAATCAATTAAATCATCAGTACATACCATAAAGAAGAATAATTAAATACAATATCAGAGATAATTTATACACCTAAATACAAAGCCACTCAAAAACAAATCATTAATACATAAATAATAAATTAATAAATCAAAGGGAAACACTAGCAATAACAGTAACAATACACCAATGGGGAACCAAACACTTATATACATATAAACACGAAGGACAACTTACAAAAACCCCCAAACCAAAAAAGAACCTTTTTTGATATATAAGAGGACTTAGCTTAAGCACAGGAGGAAATGTATTTCTGCTTCTAGTTGTCCAATTTTGCATTGCATAGAATGTTTGGCATCTTTGTTTTCCATTTCAGATTTTATCTGCACATTTGTAATTTGTGGATCTACTTTTGGGATCTACTGACCCTTGTTATTCGGAATGGCCGTTGTCAGAGACAAGATAGTGAGATCAATGGACTTTGGTCTGACCCAGCATGACATTTCTTATTTTCCTATATGGGCAACTATTCTGTATTTAGTAGTTTCTCTGTGTTCTACAAGTATGACTAAGCTGAGGTATTCTGCTAACATGTAGAGATCTGTAGCAGTTTTGTTCACTGTGTTTTCCGTAGAGGAGGTATATTGGTTTTCTAGGGCCTGATATAATATTTCCAAAGCTGTCTTTTCATAGGTAGAGTTATTGCTGTTTGAATCCTGTTAAGTTTGTAATGCTGTAGTATAGAAGATTTGCATTGTATGTGCTGAGTACTTTTTAAATTGGTATTTTGGAGGATTTTGTATTTCACAGCATCTGGTAGTAGAGGAAGTCTGTGCTATTGTCACTTACATGACATCAAAATTTGAATATTTCTTTTATATGCTGAGGTATATGGAAACATATCCTGCTTTGCCCCTCTAGCTGGATGTGTGCATGTAGGTGTGTGTGTGTGTGTGTGTGTGTGTGTGCGTGTGTGTTTGGAGGAGGGGGACGGTTGAGGGCAGAGGTGGGTTCTGTAAGTACAGAATATATATAAGGCCTGAGATGATAATCCTGGATAAAGGTCCCAGAACCATATCGCAAACAGTTTTAATTTCCAATCATCCTACGATATTAAATTTTATCAAAGAATACAGGATTCCCTGAACAGGGGGAAGAATTCACTTTTAAGCCCTGTGCATTTCATTCATTAAATCTCAAATTAAATTCAGTTTAAACAGCACTCATTATCACAGCAGCAATACTCATGCTAGAAGCATTGGATGATTTCCAACATAAATTTACTGATGAATGATGAAAGTTCTTTACTGCTTTAGTTATTTCAACAGTTGATATCACAAATTCAAAGTATTTAAGTAGATTTGTGACCTCTCATTTCTCCAATAAATTTTTATAGGTGGTTTAAATAGTTTCCAATTTATAATTCCAATTTTCTTGCTCTCTCCCATCAATTATGGGACAGTATATAAGCTTCTTTCCAATGACAGGGGAAAGTCTTTTTTAGTTAGAATTCATACATCCAATTACTCATACCTCTCCTATAGTTCTTCTCCTCTTTACTCAAGGTACTTGGTGAGCACTTTTATTCACCTTTCTGCTTGGATCTCCTTGAGATGACAATTGAACCTACTACTAGGCCCAATCTCCTTCACTTATCTTCATTCTTTCCTCATCCAGGAATGGATGAGAATCCACTCCTCTTCAGAACTCTTTATATTTCAGACTAAGGAACACTGCTCCATTATTTCACACACACACAAAGCCTCTGGTTGAATACTCATGCATAGTGGAAAAATAAATGTTTCAAAACATGGGAACAAAAATTATAAGATGAAGGTAGAAAAATCTCTCATAGTCAAGACATACAAAAAAACCTACTAACTCAATACATGGGCTGCACTGTTTCACAGTCCTTCAAAAGCATGAAAATTCTATGTCTCCTTTTATGAACCCAGGTCTCCATCCAGACACCTTAGAGGCCTTCCTCTTTAAAAATAAAGCAAACCAGGGAACAACTATAGATATGTGGTTCCTGGAAGGGTCAACTAAAAAATGCCATACCCTGAAATAGTGACAGGGGTTTATATACTCTCAAAGTTCACCATTCAAACTCCTTTATAGGGGATATACATATATACACTAATATCTATATTCTCTTTCATTTATGGAATCTAGGGAATGATTATTCTTCTGAATCAGTTTTTGCAAATACACACTTCAATACCTCAGAAGCAATAATCATAAAGGAGCACATTCATGGTTCTGGTTGATGAACATCTTCAGCCTTTGCTTTTCTTATGGTATAATTCATCAAAGGCTAAATACCAGATGAGACCAATAATCATAAGAACCATAAGGGAATGGAGTTTGAAAGAAATGTTGAAGAAGGTATAAAACCATTAAAGATAACTGGTTGGGTACAGCCAAGTTATCTTGGCACAGGGGAAGACCAAGATTCAGCAAATACCATAGGGAAAGGAGATTTGGAAAGAAGCTCAAAGTCAGCCAGATCAGAGGAAGAAGAATCCAAAGGAATGAAACTGGCTTGGAGTGGTAGCGACAGCTGTAGTGCTGGTGATTAAAAACAAAATGGTAGGAGCAGAGCAATGTAGTGATAAGAATAACTAAAAAAAACTCCAAGGTGTACTTTGAAGGCTAAGATGGGAGGAGGTAGAATTGCATCAAAAGCCCAAGGCACTAGGAAGAGCAAATTGATACCTGGAGTGACTTGAAAGGCCTGGGGAGTGGTGAAGCAAGTATGCAAAGAATTGGATGACCAGGGCAAGACCAAGAGTCAACAAGTGCCATAGGGGAAGGATTTTTGGGAAGTACCCAAAAGACAGCTGGAGGAATAGAAGAAGCACCCTAAAGTACCAAGACTGGTATGGAGCAGCAGAGGCAGTAGTGGTGCAGGTGATTTAAAAACTGAAATGGTAGGATAAGAGTAATGCAGCAAGAATGTTGCTGAACCCCCCTCCAAGACATTCCCCAATGGCTGATGCAAGAGGATGAATGGTATCAAAAGCCTGGGGAGTGGTGTAGCAAGCATACAAGCATGCAAAACTAAGGCAGGATCAAGCATCAGCAAGTTCCTTAAGAGAAGGAGACTAGAAAAGAATCTCAAAGACAGCCAGCAGGGAATACCTTTCCCAGTCTGAGGAATATTTACTTGATTGATCCTACCAGTAGCATAGGCTTATGTTAATACTAAGGATCAAGCCATTCACATGGCTGATACAATGAAACTGCAATGGCTCATTAAATCAATTATGTTTTCATCTGTTATTTAGATAACTGTAGTAATTGTAGAGCTAATATTTGTTGATGACTCCTGACCCCCAAGATAAAATGTGGGAGATTGCAAAAAGCACAAAGTCATCAAAACCCCAAGGCATAGAATATGGTCCATTGCAAATAGCACAATACATCTAAAGCACTAAAGCACAGAATACAGTCCATCACAAAGGTGTCAAAAGCCTCAAGGCATAGAGTATGATTCATTGAAAACAGCACAAAGGCCTAGATAGCAAGATGGAGAACCAAAAAATGAGTGGGATGGGAGGAGGGACTTGAATTTTATCTTCATTTTTTATATTTATATTTTTATCTATCAGATTTTTATATTCCACTTTTCAGCACTCCAAAGCAGATTACATTCAGGTACTATAGTAATTTCTTTGCCGCCAGAGGGCTTACAATCTAAGTTGTTTTTTTTTCTGGGGACATTACATCCCAATATAACAAATAGGGAAGGAGTACTGGGTTGGAATTGTAGAGGGGTAGAACAAAATGAAGAATCAGAAAAGAGATGGGGGCAAACAACCCAGTAAAACAAAAAAAGGTTTAAGGTGGGAAAACTAGCTTGAAATCCAAACAGAAAAATTTAAAGCACCAAAATTCCCATGCTGATACATCATACTCATGGCAAATAGGAATAGTAGCACCATTACCCCTAAGAAGGTTCATCGGGGCATGGCAGGTAGGCATAGTAACATCAATGTGCCTAAGGTTGTACAACAGGAGCATGGCAAAACAGACAAAGTACCACCATCACCCCTAAGATAGTATATCTGGGGCATAGTAGGTAGGCAGAATGGCAGCAAAACCCCTAAGGTGATATATCTTGTACATGGCAGGTAAGCAGTGTGACAGCAAGACCCCCAAGGTTGTATAGCAGGGCATAGCAGGTAGGCAGTGGCAGCAAGACTCCTAATATGGTATATCTGGGCAGGGCAGATAGGCAGAGCAGTAGCAAGACTTCCAAGGTTGCATTTCAAGGTCATAGCAGATAGGCAGAGCAGCAGTATCACCCCCTAAGTTGGTATATCTGGGTGAAGAGTTTATATCATGCATGTACATTGTTTAAAAATATCATCTTGGAAACCCAGACCAGATGTATTCCATGCATTTAGAAAAGAAGGAAGGAAGGCCTAACAGATGTTGGGATGGCTAAAAAGTGAAATGAGAGAGGCTATTCTAGCCAAAAGAACATCTTTCAAAAAATGTAAAAGGGATCCGAATGAAGAAAACTGAAAATATCATAAAAACTGGCAAATTAGATATAAAGCATTGATAAGGAATGCAAAAACAGATTTTAAAAAGAAGCTTGTTATGGAATAAAAAACTCACAATAAAAACTTTTTCAGGTACAGTTGAAGCAAAAAGCCTGCAAGGGAGTCAGTTGAACCATTAGATGATTGAGGGGTAAGAGGCACTAAGGCAGTACAAAGACATAATGGAGAGATTAAATTAAATCTTTGCTTCAGTCTTTACTGAAGATGATATAAGGCAGAAGAGATATTTAAAGTTGATGATTTAGAGGAACTGAAACAAATCTCAATGAACCTGGAAGATGTACTAGGGAAAAGTGACAAACTAAAAAGTAGCAAATTACCTGGACAAGATGGCAAACATCCCAGAGTACTGAAAGAACTGAAAAATGAAATTGAAAACTTCTTTTAATCTGTAAATTATCATTAAAATCAGCCTTGGTACCAGAAGATTGGAAGGTAACCAAGATAACCCCAGTTTTAAAACAATTTTCCGAGGTGGTCTGGGAAACTATAAACCAGTGAGCCAGACACCAGTGCCGGGAAAAATGGATGAAACTATTCTAAAGAACAAAATTACTAAATATATAGATAGACAATTTAATGAGACACAGTCAACATGGATTTAGCCAAAGGAAGTTTTGTTTCACCAATTTGCTACATTTTTTGAAGGTGTGTGGATAAAGGTAAGCCAGTTGATATAGTGTATATGAATTTTCAGAAAGTGTTTGACAAACAACCTCATGAGAGCCTCTTGAGGAAATTAAAAAGTCATGGGATAGAAGGCAATGCTCTATTGTGGATTGAGAACTGATTAAAAGATAGAAAACAAAGAATGGGGCTAAATGGTCAATTTTCTCAATGGAGAAATGTGAATAGTGGAGTGCCCCAGGGATCTGTACTAGAATCGTTGGTTTTTAACATATTTATAAATGACCTAGAGGTGGGAATAATGAGTGAGATAGTCAAAGTTGCTGATGAAACAAAATGTATTTAAAGTTGTTAAATCACAAAAGGATTATGAGAAATTGCAAGAGGACCATGCAGGACTGGGAGAATGGGCATCTAAATGGCAGATGACATTTAATGTGAACAAGTACAAAGGGATGCATGTAGGGAAGAACAACCCAAATTATAGCTTCATAATGTAAGGTTCCACATTGGGGTTCCACAACCAGGAAAAGGATCTAGGCATCATCATGGATAATATGTTGATATCCTCTGCTGAGTGTGCAGCAACGGAAAAGAAAACAAATAGTATGCTAGAAATTTTTAGGAAAGGAATGGAAAATAAAAAGAGAATATTATATTGTCTCTGCATCACTCCATGATGTGACCTCATCTTGAATATTGTATGCAATTCTGGTCACCACATCTCAAAAAAGATATAGAAGAATTAGAAAAGATACAGAGAAGATTGGCAAAAATGATAAAAGGAATGGAATGACTCCCCTATGAGGAAAGGCTAAAGAAGTTTGGGCTTTTTGCCTTGAAGAAGAGACAGCTGATAGGAGATATGATAGAGGTCTATAAAATAATGAGTGGAATGGAATGAATAAACGTGAATCAGTTGTTTCCTCTTTTAAAAATACAAAGACCAGGAGACATTTAATGAAGGTATTAGGTGATATATTTAAGACAAATAGAACATATTTTATTACTAAACACATAAGGTAGTTTTTTAAAGTGTTGCTTGTGCAAAAATGGCCCTATATGCATATGTGGGCCATGTGCAATGGAGAATTTTAAGAAGCCTTAAAATATGCACATCAAGAAAAAGGGGCTGGAAAAGGTGCGGGCCATGGTATTCCTGGGCATGGCCAAAGGTTATGCGTGTAACTCCAAATTTTAGAAAACCTAACCATGTTGGTGTGTTATACATGTAACTTTACTGCCAATCCTGATGAGGAGCTAGTCTGAAGATCAAGTTGTTGCGTCCATCGGTCTTTGACGGCTTTGCCCCGCTTATTGCACCCCTATCTCGGCTCCTCCCGCTTATTTGGGCAAGATGGCTACCGCAATGTCGTCAAGCCGAACTCTCTGGCGTCCCCAGAACGGCTATGGTGCAGCCATATGCCATTGCTCCTCCCAGGTACCTGCTAGGGTGTGTGCACGTGCGCAACCCACATCTAAGTACACCCAGTGGCGCGAACCTCGAGGGCGTTCCCTCATCTGATGCCACACCCATCCAGGTATAACTACTTCTCAAGATTGCTAGTTCATTGAGTTGGCAAAGGCTCGAATAGACTTGAACTGTTCCTGTCTGTGCTACTCTGCCGCTTCCCTGCTGCCTGCAGGAAGCTCTCCTTCTGCCCTTCGGGGTTTTACTACTAACTTGGGTACCTGCTCCTTGGGGGCCCTCTGTTCTATTTTCAGGTGCCATTCAGGGAACAGGTACTCGTTCCTCAAGGGCCTGCTGTCCCTGCCTCAGTGCCTGTACCTACGACAACTATCTGGTGGAATCGCATCCATAACAGCTAACACCGAGTGAGTACTCTAATCTCTCATCTGTCTCATCCACAGTAACTCCTTGCTGTGGAACCTCCTGACATTATCTAGGAGAGAAGGGCTCTCTCTGTCGAAGTCCCTGAGACTACTACTCCCCACTGCCACCTGGTGGCTACTTCAAGCTGATAATAAAAGAGTTCAATTCCGGTGTTTTGTGTATCAGAGTCTAGCCCAGTGCTGTGGCTCCTCACGGAGCTCCTCCCAGTGGGCGAGTTCATCTCCACAGCACCCAAGGATTCACTAAACCACACATAATAACAATAGATTGCCAACTCCATGGATCTGCTCAGCTCACAGCGTTGCAGGCCATTCGGATTGCTGAACAGCACTGGAAGCACTGGAAGGACTGACTGCTGCATTTAATTTGCTACACAAACAGATGAACTCACCTTCCACCTCATGTAAAGTGGCTAAACCATCAGAGATGACGGTCAAGACGACTGTACATCTAGCAGCTCCTACCCGCTTCTCGGGAGAAGTATGGAGATGCAGAGACTTCATTAACCAGTGCTGCATGCACTTTGAGTTACAACCTGGACATTTCTCCACAGCTTATGCAAAGACTGCGTATATCCTATCATACCTAGATGGACGAGCCCTGTCCTGGGCATCTTCGCTTTGGGAACGCGAGGACAAAATCCTTCACAACATTGAAGGATTCCTTGAACTGTTTGAATCAGTTTTTGATGACCCTGCCCAATATTCTGTTTCAGGATCTACTTGCTTCACCTAAAACAAGGGATCAAGACCCTAGCTGACTTCGCTATTGAATTGAAGACACTGGCGTCTGAACTATCCTGGGACCCAAGATGCCTGAAGACGCTGTTCTTTGAAGGACTGAACATTCGCCTGAAGGATGAACTCTCTGCTAGAGAGATGCCTGAAACCTTGGCTGAACTAGTGAAACTGGCAACCAGAATTGACTGCCGGCTTCGAGATAAAGTTCAAGAAACCAAGAGTTCCAAGATGCCCTTTCTGAGTGAAGTCCTTGTCAAGACCTCATCCAGGGCTACCCCTATGGTCCCAGGAGCCGGCGAAGAGGAACCAATGCAATTAGGCCGCAGCCACCTGACATCAAAAGAGAGAAGACCGCGGAAGAAATTAGGGCTGTCTATGTACTGTGGACAAGCTGGCCATGCTGTCCAAAATTGCCCTATATGTCCGGGAAACTGACAGACCTAAGTCCTGAGGTAGGACTCTTCTTAGGTCTCACCACTCCTTCTCCTCTGCGCTCTCTTCCTGTATCTCTCATCCGCAGTCCTCTACAGTAGGGGTGTGCATTCGTTTTCTATGTATTGTGAATCCGCAATGTATATGCCATATTCGTTGTATTCGTGGGGGTTCCGAAACGTATGGTGAACCCCCACGAATACAACGGATCACCAATGAATAGGCCCCACACCCTCCTGACCCCCCAAGACTTGCCAAAAGTACCTGGTGGTCCAGTGGGGTTCCTGGAGTGATCTCCTGCACTCGGGCTGTCGGTTGCCAGGATTCAAAATGGCGCCAATAGCCCCTGTGACATAATAAGAGCAAAGTCTATCGCGCCATTTTGTATACTGGCAGCCAATGACCCAAGTGCAGGAGATCACTCCAGGACCCCTGCTGGACCACCACATACTTTTGCCAAGTCTTGGGGGGGGGGGGGTCAGGAGGGTATGGGGTTGTAAATAAATAACTTTAAAGGGTGGGGATGGGTTTTTTTGGGGGGGGAACAAATTTATTTTTGACATATGAACGGATCGGGGCCCCCCGAAAACGGATGCAAGGGATTTGGGCCCCTACGAATCCGAATCCCGAATGGGACGAATCCGTCCCTGCTGCACATCCCTACTCTACAGTATCAGACTCTTGCCCTAGTGGACTCAGGGGCAGGAGGCAACTTCATTCTTCAACAGCTAGTGGAACATCTACGGATCCCCACTTCTACTTTGTCGCCTCCTCTACTTCTTTCATCTATCCATGGAGAACCCTTGCCGGGAAAAGTAACACTACATACCGAACCAGTGTGTCTACATACCAGCACACTCCATATGGAGACCATCTCCTTCTTTGTCTTAGAGAAGGCTATGCACTCCATAGTATTGGGATTACCATGGCTACATCAGCATATGCCTCAATTCAATTGGGTCACTCTGGAACTGTCAAGTTGGGGTCCAGACTGCCATAAGCGATGCCTTACTGAGGTTAAGCCATTACCTTGTATGCATACCACCCCAGTAATGCCAGGCTTGCCACCTCAATACGCATCTTTTCAAGATGTCTTTTCAAAAGAAGCTGCAGATATGCTTCCACCTCACAGACCCTATGACTGCACCATTCGTCTAAAGCCGAATACGGAGCCACCCAAGGGAAGAGTGTATCCCTTGTCTGTGGAAGAGAACAAAGCCATGTCTGAATACATTCAGAAGAATCTCAACAAGGGCTTCATTAGACCATCCAAGTCTCCTGCGGGTGCAGGCTTCTTCTTTGTGGGCAAAAAGGACAGCACATTGTGTCCTTGCATAGATTACAGAGGCCTTAACAAAATAACTAGAGATGTGAATCATGTGATCAATCGTCTTAACGATCGATTTCGGCTGGGAGGGGGAGGGAATCGGATCGTCGCCGTTTGGGTTTTTTAAATATCGTGAAAATTGTGAAAATCGTGTAAATCAAAAACCGGCACACTAAAACATCCCTAAAACCCACCCCGACCCTTTAAAATAAATCCCCCACCCTCCTGAACCCCCCCCAAATGCCTTAAATTACCTGGGGTCCAGTGGGGGGGGGAGGGCGGGAAAACCGGCACACTAAAACAACCCTAAAACCCACCCCGACCCTTTAAAATAAATCCCCCACCCTCCCGAACCCCCCCAAAATGCCTTAAATTACCTGGGGTCCAGAGGAAGGGTCCCGGTGTGATCTTTTACTCTCGGACCTCCGGTGCTTGTAGAAATTGCTGCGGTAGGTTTTTATCATATAACCTGCACTTTCCAGGATGTCAGTTTTGACAGTGACATAATTGGCTTTCCTATCAGGATTGACCACCTGAAAGGCCATTTGGCTCTTGCTAGTGAATAGATTTACTCGGTATGTGGTCCAACTGGCTTCTGGCTAACTCGTCAGGTAGGTGATTCTTTCAAAATTCTTTAAGAACACATTCAGGTCTTTGCCCACCTTCATCTTAAACAGAACAGGAGGTTGAAGGCATGCTTACTTCATGTTGATTTGCATTGCTTGGGCCAACTGGTTCAGTGTCGTCTGCTGTTGGTTCAACAACACCAGTGACTGGCCAAATTGCTTAGTCAAGGTATGCACTGCTCACAGGGTTTTCTGCTGCCTTTTAGTGGAGGCCTGTATTACTTGTTCCATGCTAGTTTACTGGCTTTCCTTCTTCTTGCAAGAAAAAAAAATATTTCCTGCCTGTTCGGTTCTGGCTCACTAAAGATATAAATTCCTCACTCCAGGCAGAGCTATTTTCCTTAGCCTGCTATAAATTAAACTACACCCTGGATCAGGATCCCCTAATGTATTAAGTTTAAGGTGGACCAGGCCCATTGGAGCAGTCTTTTAAGGTGTTATGGGGTTTTCTACTGTATACCCCTTCACACTCCAACATCTTTCTTATGGCTGAGAGAATATTGCACAAGGTATGGCAGCTATCCGTTACCTGAGTGTGCAGCGCAGCCCATCTGTATCTTGATGCTCAGGCCCCTCTAGAGTTGCTACCTGCCCTTGCTTCAGCCAGGTCCCATCAATATGCTATCAGGGAAAGTTAAGCATTTATACTGGTCCAGGTAACACTCATGAAATGTACACTACTCCCCTCTGCCTTAGCCAGCTGCACTTGCATATGACTGTGGCACTGATTATGGAGGGTGGAGATATCCAGCTACTAAATATAGTCCTTGAGGGGATTTTGTAACTGGGGGATAACACAAGCAGTAGATGATTAAAGTGTACTATCTAAAGGGGATATTCATCCAGGGCAATCATTTTCCTGATGCTTCACATTACTATATTTTATGCTGCCTTCCTCTTGCTCTGGGACAATAATACAGAACACAGCTATACGTCCTCTACACTGGATGGTCACTTCAGACACATGGCAAGGGGCTGCTGGCCTGTCACCTGAGTGCTGAAAGGTGCCAAAGGATCAAACTTCGGAAAAGTCTTGTCATTTTTAACCACTTACCTTTGGGGTATACTTGAAGTGGCAGAATGATTCCCCAGGCTTGTGCTGCCAACTTCCCCTGATGCCAATGCTAGTGGGTGATGCTTCTGCAGTTGATGCTGCATACCAACATTTGCCCCATTTTCTTTCCTTGACTGATATCCTTTCTGCAGTGAGTAAAATACATGTCCTCCTTCATTTTAAAGTGCCTTCAGATCAGTGATTTATTTCATGATGTCTTCTCTACATCCTTGGAGATTGATGCTAGTACTGGATTTGAGGTTGAGGTTGAGTCCTATGGAAAAATGCCAGGGGCATCACTCACACTTGTTCTGCCTGCTTTTCTAAGGGATTACTCTCAACATCTTCAGTATCATCTATCTTCCCCATCACTTCACTGGAAGCTAAGATGCTACTGACTATTCCACCCCAATTTTCCTCAGCTACTATTTTTTCATGTTCTAATTCAGAAAACTCAAGACAAAACTCATCCTTAGAATCAGTTTGTGAAAATATCTCCTTCATTGCCTTAAAAGAAGTAAACATAGAGAAGCCTGCTGCAGGTTTTAGGCATTGGACTTCTGCTGCTCCTGTCCTGCTAATGCCAGTCTTGGATAGCTCTCCCACTTCTTATCTCTGCTCCAAAAGAAGATAGAGAGAAACAGGTGGTGGTGGCGGCACATGTTCTCCAAATTTCTATTGCTTTTGCCTTGAGCTGCCTTCTTCTTCTGCCATTCTGCAGCTAAAAAGGTCTCTTTGTATTTTAGGGGCAAGACTGCCTTTTTTTTTATCACTGCTCCTAGGCTGGGCTGGCTCTGAAGCAAATCCATACCCCTACCAAGGCTGCCATTCCCTCCTGTCCCTTTTCCTCTCAATGATATGTTGGAATTTGAAGTGCACTGACTACTGAGGGTTTGGATATCACAAAGGAATTTATTTATAGATATTCTACTGTGTGGAATCACACACATGCACACAAAGACATACATACAGTATACAGTGTATGTGAACCACTTAATGCTGACACTCTTCTTTTTACACAGAGAAATGATAAAGAGAACCAAAAGGTCTGGCAGCCTGTTATGGCTCTTCTTATCTTCAGTATTTCCTATGCTATTCTCATTGCTGTCCTATCTCAGAGACTCAGACAAGATAGTGACAAAAAAATCACCAGCACTGTAGCAATAGCCACAATACTACCCTAGCCCTTCCCCAATGAAGAAAAAAAAAAAAGGCAGCAGAGACCAATGTAACAGAGAAGATCAGAAACATCCTTTTACCAGTGCCAAATCTAAATTTGTCAAACCTTTTTTAAGTTCTGAGTTTTCCAGCACACTTCTTTCACTAACAACAGCTAGGGAAAATACAGAGCTTTTTGTATATGCTCAGAGATTTTAGTGGGTGTAAGTCAGGGTCACTTGATCCAATAGCAGCTATGGGCTAGTTTAAAAGATGCTGCACTGTGATTTGTCCTCAGTCTGGTATCTTTGCCATCTTGTCTTGCTTTAGCTCTGACAAGGCTATGATGTCACACAGGCATAAAGAGTTGCTTGCTATAGTTAACAATTGTTTGTTGGTTTTTTTTGCTCAGCAGTAGACAGCCATAAACTTGAATATGTCATATACTTATATGGGAAACATAAACAAATGAGACAAATTTTGATTTATTTGTGGGATCCCTACATTTGTTTTGGGTTCCATAAATGAAATGAAAATAGGCTTATTTGTTGTGTTTTACCCATTTGTTTCAAACAAAAGTACATTCCTACTATTCAGCAATCAATAAGAAAAATGCTTACATTTATGCCCAAAAGAAGCAAGGTAGATACCACTATTGACATAGAGTTGGCTATGAAGCACAAAAGGAGAAAATCTCTGTACATAACTGAAAAGTAAACAGTACGCTATAAAAATATTGAAGCTTTGTGCCAGATAAGACGTAAAATATACAGCAATAAAGAAGCACATTTGTTTATATCAATAATATTAACTTTTAAAACACAATTTGGCTGATTGAACAAATATGTTTCATTGTCAAGTGGAATATGGGCGATGAAAATAGCACTGAGTGATTCTGTAAAACCCTATCTACTAGAGAGCAAAAAAAAAAACCAAGAGGATTAGTGAGATTTCATTTTAAAGCATAGACCATATTCGCAGACTGATTACACTCCTGGAAAAACTGTCAAGTCAAAATTACTTTGGAAATCAAGCCACCAGTGAAAGTGGTTTAAAAGTGGATAATTCATCCATTATGTATTTGCTCAAGAACAGTGCTGAAATGTACACAACAAACACTGGGTGGCTGATACTCTCCATATACTGTATATAATACTGTTGAAGCACTGGAAGTTGTGTTGCCTGTCTGCAGCTGATGAGGTATGCAAGCACGCACCAGTGTATACCCCATCAATCCCTGATGGAACAGCTACTGTTTAACCTTAGGGAACTCGGTAGAGCTGGTGGGTTGTGTATATCCACATCCCACCAGCCACTCATCATTGAATTTTGTTAAACAATTCAGAATCTCTGTTCCAATACCTCCCTTCCACCAAATCCCCTTCTACAAGGGTCATCCCTGGATTCCAGGGATGACCCTCATTCCATCCTCATTCTGACCCCTCCTCCCTTTCAATAAATGACCCCATCACCCCTAGAGACCCTCTTGACCTCCATCTTACCCCATCCCTTACCTCTTTGAAGGTCCAGGTCTTCTGGTGGCTAAAATGTCCCTCGTTTGCTCCTGCCCCACTGCGCCCTCATTAACAATGGTCACCAGTCATTCTGAGGCATCAGTTAAAAAAAATGTTGGTACTTGATAAAAGATATTTGGCCTCAGCAAAGAGAAAGGGTCACCTCAGACTCCCATCTAATGCCTTCCACTTTGCCCACAAAGCTTTCTACAAATACTGATTGGCCCAAATATGTATATGTGTTGTTTTTATGTATTTCTCAGAGTCAAATATATCTACTCCTGCATCAGTCAGAAGTCATTTCAGCTACTATGATTTCAGAGCAGCATTCATTTTTAAGCACTTTTTTTTTTAACTTTTTAAAATGTTCATTCTGATATTACAACAGTTTGAATAAAGCAATATTTGAGCATTTTTATTAGTATACATAAATCTAAAGTCTTTCAATTTTTCTACAGTCCATTAAATTATAATTTATCCTGCATCCTGTTGTAAGAGCCATAATATGATTTTTTTATTCATTTATGTGCCATAATATTATTGCATGATCTTTTCTTCTACTTTCAGAGCCAAAGTTTAACATCCATCTGTTGTACTACCAATCTGGGAAACAAGCACAAACACTAAGCAGGCAGACAGAAAAAAGAAACTATTTACATATCATGTTTTGTTTTGCTGATCATCTCTTCACATTCTTATAGGTCACAAAGACATATTTACTCTGCCTACATATCTACTATCCATATTTGAATACATCTAGCAAGAAACCAAATCTGAAAAATGAAAGAATATGCAAACTTTAAGTATGATACACACTTAACACAATATACACCGGAATGGAGGCACAAGGGAAGACAGCTTGGCACAATATACTTTATAGTCCTTTACATCGCTGATGAATCCATTTGTGGGCTGGCCAACTAGTTTCAAATTTAGCCCCTGCACAAAAGATTCAGTTGCTCCATAATATTTTAGAGGACTCTTCCTGGCATGAAGTAATGAATGTTGTGTGAATTAGCACTTGGATGTCTGTGTGCCATAAGCCCTTGCGTGATAGCTTGGGGAACTCTTGTATGTAGAGGCCCCTGCAAACTAGGTCAATAGACTCGACGTATATCTTAAGAGAACCCTAGCGTTGGCCCTGTAAAGAGAGATAAGCTAAGCTAGCTTGACAGCCAGCATTGAAAATTCTGTCAATTCACTTTACTTCTAGAATGGGTTCACTTGTTGCCCCTAAGAGACCAATGCACTAGTACCAGCAGAACCTCCTCCTTCCAAAAACATCTGAGGGCTGTGAGTATATGTCTTTGCCATATTGGATAGTGTGAGAGAGTCAGAACCTTTCAACTGGAATGCTTTAACATTTCTGGGATGCTCAAATAATTTTAGTCAGTCAACTCATGGAAACAGGGACTCAGTCCACTGTTGTAGTTACCCCTGAAGTTCTAAGTCTGAACATTGTTGACATAGCTTCAACAACTAATGTGCATTTATTTAAAATGATTATGCATTCCGAACTGAATAAGGCTATTTTCATTAGGGATGTGAATTGGGTGCCCGATCGTTCCCGCTTTCGGGTTCATCTGGCCGCAGGAAAATCTCGTTTTCCCGCGGATCCCCGTTTTTTTTGTGAAAAATTGGTTTTTGGGTTAGTGTGGGCTAATGGGAGTTAGTCCACACTAACAAAAAATAGCAAAAACTAACAAAAATTAATAAAAATAAATGGTTTTTTGTTAGTGCACGCTAACATGAGTTAGCGCGCACTAACCGAAAAACGATTTTTATGAAAATTCGGGGGGAAAAGTAATCGTTTCTTTTTTTACCTCATATATAACGAATTTAGAAATACCGTACGATATTTCAATTCATTAGAAAAATGATTCACATCTCTAATTTTCATTTCATTTTGTTAACTCCAAAATCAATCAAAAATGGCTGTGAAAAACCTGCAATTGTTCGAATTTTTGTTTTGGCAAATAGCACACACTGTTTGCAAACAAAGTAAGCTATTTGCTAAAATGAAAAATTTGAACCCCCTATAAAAATCCCTGAAATGAAATTCAGGCAAAAATGGTCCAAAAATGAATGGAACAAACAGAACTGAAAATATTTTACCAGAGCATCCCTAGTTTCAACCAGAAAGAATGTAATTATTCAGTAATGTTACTGCTGCTACAGCTGACTCACAGCATGACATGGATACACATTTACTGTAAAGTAGCCTGTGAATTGGACTTCACAAATACAATCAGATTGGCTAGAATCACCAAAAGGTTGTTGCTTGAATTAAAACCTCATTCCACAGTGAGCTTTTTAAACCCTACAATATCTGATTGACCACTTATCACTTAGAACCCTATAATCCATGTCAAAAACATTACTCCTAAAACCATTTAAATAAATGATGCAGACACAACATAGTGCCAGGAAGCTAATTTCTAAAGGAAAATGAAACCTGAAAACATGGAAAAGGAAGGACAAGGGACTCAGATGTAAAGTGAACAGTGCAGTGAGTGGTTTAAAGGGAATTGTTAAGCCTATAGACAAGGATCTGCCACTTATTTGATTTCCAAAGCCAGAATATTTTACTCTTGTAGATGGCTAGGCAGAAGGATGTTAGGGCCCTTGATTTTCAGTTTTTATTTTATTTTTCCTGGAAATTTATCAGGGTTTATTTCAACAAGACTGAAAATTACATTTATCTGGAAAAAATAGAAAGTCAATGTCTTCCACTGATTTTTCCCATTTTTATTCTCATAATAAACACCGATAAATTTCCAGGAAATATAAAATAGAAACTGAAAACAAAGGTCCCTCCTTAAAGCCTGTGCAGCTTGTCTCAGCAGAATTGAAGAAGATGGTGCTATTTTGTTTTTTAGTTTGAAAAGACTAAAAAAAAAATGTGATTGGGTCTTAAACCACTTGGTAGAAGTTTGCTTTGCATTTTGAAGAAAATGCATCACACTACTAGCACACATTATAGAAACACAGAATATGGTAGCAGATAAGGATCATAAGAAAGGCTATCTAGCCTACCCAATATCTTCTTGTTTCAACACCAAAGTCACCCAGGTGGAGGAATAGCCTAGTGATTAGGGCAGTGGGCTATGAACCAGGAGACCAGTGTTTGAATCCTACTGTTGCTCCTTGTGGCCTTGGGTTAGCTTGTCTGGGAAGAGCTATTGCACAGCCATAATGTGGATTTTAACAACACCTCTTTGAATTGCGTTAAGGTTTCATTGCCTTTTGTGATGTCTCCTGGAAGGCCTGATGTCATCCCCATAGGTAGGAATTTGTATCCCTATGGTAGGCCCACCTAGTAACTCGAGGTGGGGTGTAGGGGGTTAGGAGCCACTTTGACATTCTATGTGATACATACGAACAGAACAGTGGTCTCTTGTGAAGATTTAATGACCTTCGTAGTGAGGAAACTCAAGATGAGATTTGTGCAATGTTCTCTCCACCTAGCTTGATGTTACCCAGGTAGAGAGTCCATCAAGCTAGGTGGAGAGAACACTGCACAAATCTCATCTTGGAGTGAGTTTCCTCACTCCGAAGGTCATCAAATCTTCACAAGAGAGCACTGTTCTGTTCGTATGTGTCACATAGAATGTCAAAGTGGCCCCTAACCCCCTACACTCATACCTAAACCCCACCTCGAGTTACTAGGTGGGCCTACCATAGGGATACAAATACCTACCTATGGGGATGACATCACAGCCAGGTGCTCTCTCTCTCTCTCACTCACTCACTCTCACAAAAATGGTTCACCCAGTGTTCATATGCAGGAAATACAACAGGTCTGACACCTATCATGATGTGCCCTAACTTAGCTCTTCACATAGGTAATTAGCACAAATTGCAATAAACTGAATTTTTGTATAAACCACACCCCTTTTGCAATCGCATGCAGTACTTACCGCATTTTGATAAATCCAGGCCTTAGATTGTAAGCCCTCTGGGGATAGAGAAATACCCTGAATGTAAACCAATGTGATATCTCAGATCAAATGTTGGTAAATAAAAAATATAGCAGAGGCAGACCTACAAGGAAAGAGAAGGCAGAAGAACTCTGAGCACATCCTGACATATGTGTAGAACAAACTTTCTCAACCACAGTTCTGTGGACCAGCACCAGTCCCTTGCAGCTATTCAGTCTCTTGGTGATTGCAGGAGGATGAGGAGGAAGCAAGACCTGCCCAGCAGACCTTTTATTTCCAGTTTGGTCTGGTCCAGAGGCCCTATCTTAGAGGCCACTGCAATAATCTGTGCATTAAATCTGTGGATTTCAGCCTAGTGCACAAAGGGACATTTTTTTTAAACTCCCAATGCAATAAGCTAATTCTATGCTATGCTAATGAATGGGAAGTTTTTAAAAAGCACATTGACTGGAAAATGTGCATTCGGCACAGGCCGAATGCACATTTTAACTTGAGAAGGCGGGAAAGATGGCATCCTTGAAACATATATACCGAAGAGAGCGAGTACTTTTCTAGCTAAATGGTGGTGGCTAACTGAAGTCAGATAGCCAGATAAGTCCATACTTCTCCAGCTAAATGACAATGGTTGGCATCACTTAGCCAGATAAGTACAGACTTATCCTGCTATCTGACCAAAGTTAGCTGCCACCACAGTTAGGATGTAACCGGCTCTTTGGCCATAGCAGTGAAAACTTCTTTTGTTTTCGCTTGTCCCTTGGTTTTAAGTGCAGCACAGCAATGCTAGGAATTTTACTCCACCCCTGACCAGGAGTAATGTTTCCAGTATTTACAAAATCTGGGTTAGGGCCAATCACCTCTCTGCAAAGAGCATGAGATTTTCATGTAATGGCTCTAAGCAGGATTCACATGTTGAACGCACATTTTGTGAGCTTAAAATTCCTTGCTGAATTGGCAATAAATTTTATGTCCACAAAATGTGCATTGAAGAACAGGCTTCATGAGAAACTGGGAGATGATGTCACCGGCGATTCTGCATTGGAGGGAGCACACGCCTTGTTGGCGTCTAGCTGGACCATTGGAGTCTCAAGTAATTTGGAGCAAGATCTACATAGAGGACTTTAACTGGCCTTTGGTGTTTCTTCAAGTGAGGTTGGTTTGCCCTCAGTGACCCAGAATCTGGTTTTATCACCGAGTACGATTATTATGTCCTCCATAGCCAAGACTCCTAAACCTGCAGTGGTGACTCTTGACTCTCTTTGGAACTTGTTGTCTTATCATGGGAATCTGATATCTGAATGTTCTGCTAATATCTCTTTAGTGTCACAAAGACTTCAAGGGAATTTCCAAATTCATGAAGATCAGCTTGATGAATGTAGTAATAAGATCTCTAAGTTGGAAAATGAGGTTCAAGAAGTTTGTTCTTTGAATTTTACCATGATTCAAGAACATGGGTCCCTCTCAAGATGTAGTGAATATCTCAAGAACTGGAAGGGGGCAGCTCAATCTTCTCTTGCTCAATTTTCCTAGGGTGGTCAGAAAGCTACCAAGATTGATTCTTAAGAAATATCTTATTGAAATTTTGCATATTCCTGGAGATAAAATTTCTGCATTTACTAGAGATTCCTTTTTTTTTTTTATAATCAACAAAGATCTCAGAATTCTATTTCCTTTGATATGTCTAATCTGACTACTGGTAATTTCCTTGAAACTTCCAATGTGGAGATTTATGATTGATTAACTCTTTTGGTAATTTTTTTTTTCAGAGTCAGATTTAAATAATATCATGAGGATGTACTTTTGTAATTTAAATGGTAATTTTCTTGGAAAACCAGTAAGAATTGTTCTGGATTTAGCTAGAACCATCCAGGAAAGGAGGAAGGGGTTTTCATCTGTGAGATCTGAAGATTTGGCTTTGGGTGCTTCCTTTATATTAAGATCTTCTTGTAAATGCCATATTAAGTACAACTGTGATTGCTATGTCTTTTTTTGCCCCAGAGCAGTTATGCTCTTTTTTAGATTACAGAGATTTGACTACTGAACCCCAAACTCAAACATCCGGAGATATATAGTGTATTCTGCAGGTAATAATCATGTAATTGCATTTTCTTACAATTTCGATTTCCTATATCTCCTTATTTTCTGGTGTAGTCCCCCCTCGTCTTTCTTTTTCTTTTTTTGTTGGGTTGAGAGGAATAACTATGGTTTACCTTGTAAGAAGATATGCATGTTTCTTTCCTCTCTGACTTTCTTCACAGAATTTATCAACCCAACTTTGTGAGTGTGCAAATCTATAAATAAAAATAAGAGTGGGTAAAGCTGTGTGTTCGGCTGAATGCACCTTTCTGTATCTGCACATCTGGAGGGGAAGAGCTGCAGCTGAATGCCAATAAGCTGGCACGAGGCTGAGTCTACCTCTGCTTCTGCTCTCAGGTCACACCTCCTGCACCGACCCACATGAGGAGGGTATGGGCCACGTGTAGTCTCATGCTGGCTAATTAACATTCAGCGGCAATCCCTGACAGAGATTGGACCCCAGGACCAGCCCCAAATGGGAAAAGAAAGTCCATGGGACCTGGGCATTAATTAAAGTAGTGTTGCTGGCTGATGGAGGGGGGGGGGGAGGAGAAAGAGAAGGAAGGATTTCCTATCTTTTTTCATGATAAGCTGGTGGCTGACTGAGGGAGAAGGAAAGAGAGGGATTGTAGTTTTTTTTTCTCTTTTCAAATGAACAAGTAGTGGCTGACTTGATGAGGGAGAGGAAAAAAGAGAGGATGAGAATAAACTGGCTAGTTATCTTCTTAAAATGAGACAAATCAACTGCAGAGCTGAAGCATGAGATTAAAGACTGGGTGGGGGAGGGATTATAATATGCCCCCCTCCCCCTTGCTGCTTAATTTTCTGTGGGACCCATCCTTCCACTCTTCAATGTTGCAATGGTTCAGGCAAGGTAAGCTAGCTGATCCCTGGCATACAAAAAGTTACACTGATCTGCAGTGATCCTAGTGAGGGTTTTGGAAGGCAGAGCCCTCATCAGCATCTGGTACCTCCTTTTACAGAAATACCAATTTATAGTACAGCATCACCTAGTCAAGCAACATGTCAACACACATTTTCCATCTTCAGGAGGAAGGAATTGAGCTGACACTAAGAGCCTACCTTCAATACTACAGCATTCACACACGTAAGTGGATTTGTGGAAATTAATACTAGCATTTTATAAAGTATACAGAAGGAGGTTGCAAAAGTTTTAAACAACCTGCAAGCCTTAGGCAAAAGTCAAATTTCTGCAAACTTAGGGGGAGACTTACTAAGCTGCCCCAGAAGTAAAATACAGCAGAGAAATCCTGTGGCATTGAGGTATGCACCATAGTGGCCCCATATTCTGGTTCACCAACCTTTACAGGGACTGTGCTACCCCCAGACAACCTCCTAAACTCAAGTGTAAAACCCCCTGGGAGTCTTGATAGACTCCCTTACCCATTTACCCATCCCAATACCCCCCACAGCAACTTTAAGAGGCAGAAGTATTAGACATGTAAAATGAAGTCACCGCGGTCCTGGTCCCACCCCTGCCCCTAGGGTCAATCTCCATCTCCCCCTCCCCCTAATACCCTCCATATTTTACTTTAGCTCTGTGATAGTTAAATAATGCTAAAAGCACTCCCTAGGCCTCTGGGTCCAGCAGCACAATTTTCAAAATGACAGGTAAGCTTAAACCTAAACATAGAAACATGAAGGCAGAAAAGACCATATGGTCTATGCCGTGTTCCCATCCACATCAACTATTCAGCTTTATAATCCCTACCAATCCCTCAGAAATCCTCTGTGTTGATCCCATGTTTTCTTGAAGTCAGATACTGTCCTACTCTCCACCATCTTCATGTGCAGGATTTTCCATGTATCCACTACCTTCTCCCTAAAGAAACATTTCCTCACACACATGGATGCAGCTATTTTATAATATGTGCGTGTACATGCACACATTCATACGCACATTATAAAATTGGCTTTACGCGCATCCATGCGCGCAAGATTTTAAATTGACACACACGTGCACACAAATGCAGCCTCTACCAAGTAAGTTGGGGGATTTTAGAAGATATGCGCACCAACACTATTATCTATTTCCCCAGTTCATTCCCAGTTTGCCCAGATAAAGGATTGGACTTCCTACCCCCCCCCCCCCTTAGCTAGATAGCCTTTACCTTGTTAGCCCCACCTCTTAAAATCCCACTAACTAGACTTGATTTATTTTGCAACTTACACGCCATCCATAGCAGAAGTAAAGTTACGCAGTAGGGGACCCTGGTGTGTGCTTGTGTATACCAAGGCGCTGAATTCATGCTTCAGACCCGGCCTGCCCAGATCACAGCAACAGCCCACTCCTTTCTTTGGAGAAAAGTTTGTGTGTATAACGGGAAATACACACTTTGTTTCGGGATTTTTAAAATCCACGCAGTGCGCGTGAGTCTGAAACACATGCATATCTCTCAGTTTTGGTGACCAGACTGAGAGTGGGCAATATTCAAAGAGCCAATTTGTACTGGAAATCTCTTTGATTATTTAATGTGGAGATCAATTTATTGCCTATGGACAATAACTATTCCTTGGAGTTTGCAATTGTAAAATTGTGACTAATGTGTCCCTTAATATATACATCTGAGTCTTCACAGATACTGGATACATGATGTCAGAGAAAGTAGTAGTGTATAGTATTTCTTGACACTCCCCGTGGGAGGTGTCATGTAAAGGAATGTGTTCAAAAAACTTGTAAGCCCATTGGGGCGGATTTTAAGAGCCCTGCTCGCGTAAATCCGCCCGGATTTACGCGAGCAGGGCCTTGCGCGCCGGTGCGCCTATGTTCCATAGGCCTACCAGCACGCGCAGAGACCCGGGACTCGCGTAAGTCCCGGGGTTTTTCGAGGGGGGCGTGTTGAGGGGCGTGTCGGACCGGCGCGGTGTTTAGGGGCGGGATGCGGCGTTTCGGGGGTGGGCCCGGGGGCGTGGTTTTGGCCCGGGGCAGTCCGGGGGCGTACCTCGCCCTCGGGAACCGCCCCCAGGTCCCGTCTCGGCGCGCTGGAGGCCCGCTGGCGCGCGGGGATTTACTTCTCCCTCCGGGAGGCGTAAATCCCCCGACAAAGGTAGGGGGGGGGTCTAGATAGGGCCGGGGGGGTTAGATAGAGGAAGGGAGGGGAAGGTGAGGGGAGGGCGAAAGCGAGTTCCCTCCGAGGCCGCTCCGATTTCGGAGCGGCCTCGGAGGGAACGGCGGTGGGCTGCGCGGCTCGGCGCGCGCCGGCTACACGAAATCGGCAGCCTTGCGTGCGCCGATCCAGGATTTTAGCGGATACGCGCGGCTACGCGCGTATCTACTAAAATCCAGCGAACTTTTGTTTGCGCCTGATGCGCCAACAAAAGTACGCGAAGGCGCGCTTTTTGAAAATCTACCCCATTGTGTTGTGTTCTCTTTCATCCAGGTTTCTGTCCTGGAAAAATGGTTTATGTGCTCAAGATTGAAGACTTTAGTTTTTCCAGGAGAAGAAAGATTTCTTGGGTTCCAAGGAGAACCCTTAGATTGAGAGAACTAACTGGGACATTCATCAAATTGCATTAGAGTCCAAATGTGCGTTAAATGGGGTTTAACGTGCATTGCGCACATGGTAAATAACGTAACGTAAGCTATCATGCATATTTTAATTTTAATATGCAAGAGGGAGGAAGTATTGTAAACTAAGGTGTCCTCCACATTCTGTGATAAGAGGATTATGTAGTTAGCAGGTATTGCCTCAGTTCTCAGCTATCCTGTATTTATATGAAGAAATCAGAGGGGATATGGATCCAGTCACGGAAAGGTCCCACGCTTTGACGGTCCTCACCAAACTATTGGTCACCCTGCATTTCATGGCAAGCAGCTCCTTTAAAATGACAGTAGGGATCATGGGGGGAATGTCCCAAACCACTTTTTCCAGCTGCCTGGACCAGGTCATAACAGCTGTATCTGACCGCATAAATAGCTACATAGCATTTCCTTAGGACAGGCAGGACTTAATAGAATTGAAGAGAGGCTTTGATGCCATCACCAACTTTCCTAATGTTCTGGAAGCTATTGACTGCATTCATGTAGCCATTATCCCACTCTGTGACAGGGAGGACATCTTCCGCAACAGAAAGCTCTTCCACTCCATCAATGTGCAAGTGGTCTGTGACACTCAAATGTGCATCCTTGACGTGGTGGCCAAGTACTCATGAGCCATGCATGATTCCTTTTTACTTAGGCAATCAGGCCTCTTTGAAACTTTTGAGGCCGGCCTCTATGGTAACAGTTGACTCATAGGTAAGACAGATGTTTCTTTCTCTGTTCCATCTCTTGCTATGTGTTTGCAGCCAAAGGCATGGACATGGTATGGCTGTGGGGGATGTAACAGCATCGCTGACATGACAAGTGGCTTGTACAGTTAGGTGTGCAGGCCCTTGTACTAGGGCCTGCCTTTCTCTCCCCATGCTCAACAGGCTTGCTAATCTTATGAGACCAATGCACTTGCCATAAAGCTTGGTGTGTGAGCAGCCACTACACATTTTCTACAGATTCCAGTCCTTCCATTTGGACCAGTAGAAATCTCACAGATGAATCACAACCTTTAAGTGCCCACACTGCTGGTACTTGCAGATCAGATGTGGTCTGTTATTGATGGATCAGCCAGGATGTCAGACACAGTTTGTCTTGCCCATCACACAGGTAAAGTCTAGGACAAGCAGGATGGTAGTCCTCACAGATGGGTGACATCATCAGATGGAGCCAGGCATGGAAAACGTTTGTCAAAGTTTCTAGAACTTTGTCTGGCACATTTAGCATGCCCAGCATGCCACTATCCGCATGTCCATGTGGAGTCCTTCAGTCTCTTTTTTCCGCAGTATTAGTTGCCTCGCGCTGGTGGAACTCTGCTCTCATAGTGGTTTTTTTTCAACTTTCTTACCTGGTTTTCCGGTGTTTTCAGCATCGGATGCCTCTTCTCTGGTTGGTGTCCTTCTGGCGGCATGGTAGGTTTGCTTTTACCTTTCATTGCGGTCGATTCCCGGTGTGTCGCTCCTTGGCAGCTGCTGGTCATTGACCGCTCACCAGCTGTTTTTCATGGTGTTTCCTCTAGAGCCCATGGACCATGTCGATTACTGATCCATACGAGGTTTGCATTCTTTGCCTGGGGGCATCACACAACATCCATAGGTGTCATCTGTGTGATCAGATGATCCTTATGGGCCCTAGGTAGAAATGTGTATCAGGGAGCTATGTTCATCACCCATATTGCATCCTACCAATTACATATGATCCAAAACAACCAGAACCTGGGGAAACAGGTCCAGGAGCTATTGTAACGCCTACCGCAACAGCAACAAGATGTGTTCTCTATAGTAGTACAGCAGGGTCTGGAGGTGGGAATACACACGGTGAGGACCACCTACGATGTTTTTGAGACAGCGGTGAGAATAGCTGCAGTGGGCATTGGTGCTTGCAGGATGGCCAGGCTCCATGCCTCGAACCTCCAACCGGAAGTCCAGGAGAAGCTGGCTGATCTACCCTGCATGGGAGAGAATCTCTTCAGGACAAGGTCAGGGATGCAGTAGCCCAATTGAAGGACCACCATGAGATCCTTCAGCAGCTGTTGGCTAGTGCTTCCGATGTGCCATCCTTCGTAAGGAAATCCACACAACAAGGCTTGAGGAAATCCTTCTATCATCAAAGGAAGTATTACCCTCTGACCTCGCGGGCTTGCATATCCCATGCTGGTTCCAGGGGTCTATCCCACCATCAGAGGACTCCCAGGCCTTAGCCAGCCCCCCAGCAGAGCCCCACCATGGGGTTTTGACTGGGAGCAAGGAAGCGCTAGTTAACTCACCATACCCCCAGCATCCTGTGCTCCGGTTGGGGGCAGGCTGCTTTGCTTTTCCCACTGCTGGTCCCACAGTATATCTAACTGGATTCTCACAATCATCTGCCAGGGGTATCAGCTGAATTTCAGGGATGTCCCTGTGGACTTTCCTCCATGTTCACCAGAAGAATGCTGGGCTGCATAGAGAGAGGAATATGAGTAAGAAAAGGGAAGTGATTATCCCTTTGTATAGGTCCTTGGTGAGGCCTCACCTGGAGTACTGTGTTCAGTTCTGGAGACCGTATCTCCAAAGAGACAGAGACAAGATGGAGGTGGTCCAGAGAAGGGCGACCAAAAACGTGGAGGGGCTTCATCAAATGACTTATGAGGAGAGATTGAAGAATCTAAATATGTACACCCTGGAGGAAAGGAGGAGCAGAGGTGATATGATACAAGCCTTTCAGATACTTGAAAGGTTTTAATGATCCAAAGACAACAAACCTTTTCCATTGGAAAAAAATCAGCAGAACCAGAGGTCACGATTTGAAGCTCCAGGGAGGAAGACTTAGAACCAATGTCAGGAAGTATTTTTATTTATTAATTATGTATTTATTTATGGTTTTTATATACCGGGAGTTCCTGTATACAATACATATCACTCCGGTTCACAATTTAACAGTAATAACTACTGCCAGGTGGCAGTTTACCTGGAACAATCTTTTTTTTCTACACAGAGAGGGTGGTGGATGCCTAGAATGCCCTTCCGGAGGAAGTGGTGAAGACCAGAACTGTGAAGGACTTCAAAGGGGCGAGGAATAAACACTGTGGATCCATAAAGTCTAGAGGACATGAATGAAGACTGGGTGGCTCGCGGGAATGATGGCTACTACATATAGAAAATACCCTTATTCAATAAACATACACACGGTTAATGCAACTCCAACATTGCTCTAAGCTTCAATGGCAAGAGGAAATGTGGAAAAAAGGATTTGCATTCACAAAAAAGCGGGGAGTAGCTTGCTTGTTACGGCGGTTACTACCCCAAACCAAATAAGCCTGATACTTCACTTTCAATGCATATCCAGCATAGCTCTCTGCTTCAACGGCAGGGGAGAAAGACCGATACTTCACGCATATCCAGCATAGCTCTCTGCTTCAATGGCACAGGAGAAAGGCCGATACTTCACGCATATCCAGCATAGCTCTCTGCTTCAACGGCAAGGGAGAAAGACCGATACTTCACGCATATCCAGCATAGCTCTCTGCTTCAACGGCAGGGGAGGAAGACCAATACTTCACACATATCCAGCATAGCTCTCTGCTTCAGCGGCAGGGGGAATGAAGAAAAGTGGATCTATATACAGACAACAACCAACAAGGACTGGGTAAACAAATAAGCATGGGTGTGGTTTGCTTATTGCGGCGGTTACTACCCCTAACTAATTAAGCTAGATATTTCACTTAGATGCAGTTCCAACACTGCTCTCCTCATTAATGGTGGGGGTGGAAGGGAAATAGAACCAAAAGGTTACCAAGAGCCAAGAGAAACAGATAAGTATGAGAAGAAAAAAAAGTGCGAAGCTTGCTGGGCAGACTGGATGGGCCGTTTGGTCTTCTTCTGCAGTCATTTCTATGTTTCTATGTTTCTATGACCTTGCAAGACTGGAAGATTGGTCAACCAAATGGCAGATGAAATTTAATGTGGAGAAGTGCAAGGTGTTGCATATATGGAAAAATAACCCTTGCTGTAGTTACACGATGTTAGGCTCCATATTAGGACTTACCACCCAGGATAAAGATCTAGGCAACATAGTGGACAATACTTTAAAATTGTCGGCTCAGTGTGCTGCAGTAGTCAAAAAAGCAAACCGAATGTTAGGAATTATTAGGAAGGGAATGGTTAATAAAACGGAAAATGTCATGATGTTTCTATATCGCTCCATGGTGAGACTGCACCTTGAATACTGTGTACAATTCTGGTTGCCGCATCTCAAAAAAGATATAGTTGCAATGGAGAAGGTACAGAGAAGGGCAACCAAAATGATAAAGGGGATGGAACAGCTCCCCTATGAGCAAAGGCTGAAGAGGTTAGGGCTGTTCAGCTTGGAGAAGAGACGACTGAGGGGGGGATATGATAGAGGTCTTTAAGTTTAGAGGTCTTGAATGAGTAGATGTGAATCGGTTATTTACACTTTTGAATAATAGAAGTACTAGGTAGAATTCCATGAAGTTAGCAAGTAGCACATTTAAGACTAATTGGAGAAAATTCTTTTTCACTCAATGCACAATAAAGCTCTGGAATTTGTTGCCAGAGGATGTGGTTAGTGCAGTTAGTGTAGGTGGGTTCAAAAAAGGTTTGGATAAGTTCTTGGAGGAGAAGTCCATAAATGGCTATTAATCAATTTTACTTAGGGAATAGCCACTGCTATTAATTGCATCAGTAGCATGGGATCTTCTTAGTGTTTGGGTAATTGCCAGGTTCTTGTGGCCTGGTTCGGCCTCTGTTGGAAACAGGATGCTGGGATAGATGGACCCTTGGTCTGACCCAGCATGGCAATTTCTTATGTTCTTATGTTCTTATGGCCTGTTAGCCTTTTCCAGCCCTTTGGTCAAACCTCCAGTAAAACACTCTGTATACTTATGGTATGGGAAAGCATAAAGGATTGATGGCTTTGATATGTATGTATAACCAGTAGAGATGTGCATCGTTTTTTGTGTTCGTGTTGTTCTTCGTTTTTCGGCTGCCATGGAAAATGTCGTTTTTTTTTCGGTTCGGGTCTTTTTTTTCGCAAAAAATCGATTTTTAGTTAGTGCGCGCTAACTCCCCGTTAGTGCGCGCTAACTCCCCTTTAGTGCGCACTAACAGGAGTTAGTGCGCACTAACAAAAACAGTTAGATTTTGTTACTTTTTGTTACTTTTTGTTAGTTTTTGTTAGTACGCGCTAACGGGAGTTAGCGCGCACTAACGGGGAGTTAGCGCGCACTGACTCCCGTTAGTGCGCACTAATCAGAAAAACGAATTTTTGCGAAAAAATGGGAAAATCCTGATTTTTTTCGGGCTCCCTGAAACATGCCGAATTGGACAATTTCGTTGCAATTTTCCAATTCGGCAAAAACGAATGCACATCTCTAATAACCAGGAACCTTTTCTGAATCATGTAGCCATTGACTATGTATTCACATAGAAACTACTGGAACCCACTTTCCTGTCACCTCCAGACCCACATCATTGGCCAAGTCTTCGGCACAGGCATCACTTCCACCCTGCGCCTCCATCCCCCCATTGAATAAAGTTGACTGTTTTTTCTCCAGTTCTGTACACAATGAGCCACACCATTTCCTGTGTCCTCTCTCTGTCATTGCATGTTGGTGCTTGACAAGTATCTCCAGAGTATATATCAGTATCACAACAATGCTTTCTATATAGTTTGTGGTGTAGCAGGAGGTGATATATGTGGGATCATGGAGCAGTTCTCTTAGACTTAAAGGTAGGTCAAATGAATGTGAAGAGAAATACATGCAATGTGGGTATTTTTAAAGTATATATTTTCTATTTCGTCGCAGTTTGGGGGGTCGCAAAATGATAGGAAAACCCACAAAATGTCATGTGGTTTTCTTATCATTTTCAGGGATGGGGGGAAGAAAGGGCACATAAAAATAACCCAAACCTACCCTTCAGATTTAATGAATTACAATCCCCCACCCTCCTGATCCCCCCCAAAACTTGCCTAAAGTCCCTGGTGGTCCAGCGAGGGTCCCAGGAGCGATCTCCCCCTCTCGGGCCGTCAGCTGCCACTAATCAAAATGGCCCCGATGGCCCTTTTTACCATGTGACAGGGGCTATCGGTGCCATTGGCCGGCCTCTGTCACATGGTAGGAGCAATGGATAGCCAGCCGAATCACATCTCTAATATTTTCAATGTTGCAGGAGAGCAGGTGGTGAAGAGTCAGATGGGCTGGGACCAAGTGGCCACTGAAGGGGATGACAGTGTTCATGGGTACTGCCTGCTTCCTCTGAGGAGGATACAGAGGTGGACGAGGGAGCAGCAGTGGAGCAGGGACAGTCCAAGTAGGAGGAGGAGGAGGAGACCCAGTGGGCTTCTACTCTTTTATAGTTACCTTATGGCTAGCTTGCAGATGACCAGCAGGAGGGCAGTTCAGCAGATGATGAGCTCATCTCTCCTCCAGAAGAGGAAGTGCAAGTCACTTCTGCTGAGATGCAACTCAAGAACATGAATGTCAGAGTGGTGAAGGAGAACATGAGGAGAAGCAGAACATTCATGGCACAATACATGTTCAGACTGCAGTGTAGAGGGAGATGCTGCAAAGGATACCCCCATACTCCATATATTTCTTCACTAGCATTAATCATGCTACCATCTGCTGTAATGCGACCACCACCACCTCCATAACCAGAGATGCTCCTAATTCTCTCAAGGAACAGGTGGCTGAGGAGGCAAGGACCATCACAGCTGCCAGGCTATCATCTCAGCTCACTCAAAGCCCTGCAGGACCTCCAGCAGTTATGATGTTGTGCTATTGCCCCAGGTCCTGTGCCTTCTGAAGGCAGGGTCAGCAGTGACACCACTACAGGGAGCTTCAGAACTGGGCAAGCAATGGCAGCAGAACTTCCCCCACCCCCAAAAAGAGGGCAGCTAAGGAAACACTCACTTTATTATATATTAGTCATCAGACAGAGCACATCATGTAAATAAATACACATTCACCTTTGAAAATGTCTTTGCATCAGAGTGTTCCTTTTCTTTATAGCCTGCCTTTGACTCATGAGATGTATCTCCTACAATTCCTCCTGACTCAGATCTTCTTCCTCCTCCTCATCCTGATTTTCTTCAGTTCCTTTATCAACATGGCTTAGAGGAGGCATGCATCTGATTTAAGCCAGGGTATGTAGCAGACTTCAGGTAGGTTGTAGAGAAGGCATCCCCCAGTCTCGATGACTGTCTGTGGCCCTGGTCTGTCTGTGGGGCCTGTTGTAGTCAGCCTCCGCAGTGGTCTGTGAGTTAACCATTAGGATCATGAGCCAGGTTTTGAGTGGATATCCTTTGTCAGAGAAGAGCAGAGCTAGATATACCTTAGGGCTGGTCTGCAGGTAGTTCGCAGGACAAGGTTAGAGCAGTCCTGGGCCCAAGCTGTAAGATCACCTAGATATGAGAGAGACAAAAAGAAGAGGTTAGCTGGTATATGGTGTTAGTGATAAGTGCATTCCTACCTAGAAATCAGCTCTTGGAGATGCAGCCTTCCTGGAAGTCATGAATTCCTGACTGCGAAGGAATGTACGCATTATGGAAGGATCCTGGAAACCTGGGCACAATGTCCAGAATGATGTCCTTGGGGGTCACAGACCACCTGCATTTGAGGGAATGAAAGCCCTTGCAGTTGCAGTAGGTAGCCTCACCTTCCCCTGGTGCCCTTATTGGGGCAGAGTGCAAGATAGAGGGAAAATGTGCTATTTGATAGAAATATCTACAATTTCTGAATGTAATTCACTTTGAAGTGCCTGGGAAGTGGAATACAAATAAATAAAAATAAAAGTAAATAAGTCATTATTTGATGTTGTTGTTGTCTTCTCTGAAGGAAGGATATATAGTGTTAACATTTTCCTAAGCAAGGCAGCCAGGACCTGAACTATACACAGAGAGATAGCAAAGTGTTTGATTCTAGATGTGACCCCTAGAGGTGTCTGGAAGGTGCCAGTGGTGAAAAATGCCAGGGCACTAGTGACCTTGATGTGTACTGGCAAGGCATGGTCCCTTTGTGTGGTAGGTTGCAGGTCCCACTCTAACAACTGGCAAAGGTACAATATTGTTTCCTCATTGAACCTGAACTTGTGAATGATTTGCTCCTCAAACAGATTAAAAAACTGTGTCCTAATCCTATACACTCTGTAAGGGGTTCCTCCTCCTCCTCCTCTGTTATCTCTCCCCCCACAGCAGTTGTGGCATGAATATCCATAGGGATATTAGAATCATACCGAAAAGGGACTCTCCACCACTGATTCACACTCCCTGGTCTGTCCAAATAACGCACACACTCCCACCATCCTTTATAGCTCTGTATATCCCAGTAACCCAATCTATTCCTTAACCCCCAGAATAAACCCATATGTCCCCGTTACTCCCCAGTAGTTCGCAGTCTGTCCCAGGTACACTCTCTTACACCCCCCTCCCCCCCAGCCTGTTCCTGTGTCCACTCACCCAGAGAATCCAACCTGCCAAGTGCCAAGTTCAAAATCAAAATGAAAGTTTGTATTTCTGTATGTAAATGAGCAGAAGTAAATGAACACACATAAGTTGGATGAGGTTCACAAGTATGTCATGTTTAATATACCTCATTACATGTATTATGTGCTAACCCTGCCCTGACATTTCCCTAACAATCCCCCAACACGCCTCTATTTTGCATTTGTGCTTTTGCTCACACGTGCACATATACATGCATATGTAACCCCTTTTTCAAATATGTGTTAGCATGCTTGGACCACATAAATGCATATATGGCCAATTTTATGTGAGTAAGCCTTTGAAAATTCACCTTAGCTTTTAGTGCACACTACTTTGCTTAGTGTGCACTAAAAATACTGTGCACTAAACTGAAAGGAAATGAAAGAAACAACAACAGATTCCTGATGGACAGGCAGACCAAACTGAAAACATAAGCATAATTTTATTTTCAGTACTTAAATCATAATCTCTTATTTATTTATTTGGGATATTTTTTATCTTCCTATAATGAGTGCACGCTAAGCAGAGGTGGGGTTAAAGCACAATACAGCCCAATAATAAAATTCTATTATATAGCATTAAAACCAATTAAAACAAAGCAGGATAAAATAAAATAAAACATGATAAAATGAATCACCACGATTACTAACTGCTTAATTAATCTCATGAATGATTTTAAAATGCATCAAACTTAATCAGGTTAGATGTTCAATAAACAACATGGCTTGCTAACATCAGCCCAAACTTATCTTTGAAATGTAACAGTACATCAGCAATTGTTCAATTTCTGTTCATCCTTAAACCTCTATTTACAAAGATAACACAAGGAAAACTCTGCCACTATGTCCAATAACTCTTGCCTATATTGTAAAAAAACAAAACAAAACAAACTATGATGGGGCCATATATGGATACATTTGAGTTTGAATAGCTAGATCTTTCTTCGTAAAGGGCATCTTTAGAAGACAATGTTCATGTAATCCCCATCCCTTGGAGGAGTGTACTACAATAAGGGGGGGAGGGGGGGGGGGGGTTCATACAGTTCGCTAGGCTGCTCCTCAAACTTTTGGACCTCACTCTCCCTGGGGATATCGGGGTTCATCTGTTGAGGGGAGAGGTTGAGGTTTAACCCTACTGTTATGGTGGGTAACAGTCTCTGACCTTAGCTTGCACTCCAACTGACTCAAACTTGTCAGGATACTCACAGCATAGGCCTTCTAAGGGAAGCAACTTGTAAAAAAAACCAAAAAACCACAGACACATGAAGGAAGGTGTTCAGATAAAAGTTTACTCAAAGTTTGGAAAATAAGATCCAGGCCAAAAGGATGAAAATAAAAAAAAATAGCATTAGGAAAATCAAAATAAAAGCAAGAGTCTCCTGTATCCATGGTGCATCCCCAAGCTGTTCACCTTCTAGCGGATGAACAGGTGCCCAGCTCACAAAAATACCTTCTCCCTGGAAGGAAGGAAGGGTCATCCTCCGAAACCACCAGCACTAACCAGACGCTGGGTGATGCTGACAAATATTTTTGCACAGCAACAGATACAGTAACTTCAAAACTATTCTCAAAACAGCATCAATAATACCCGGGTCTTCTCTTCTGCTGTCTTCTAGACACAGAGGTAAGGAAAACCTCAAGATACAGCTCTTCATGAGTGAGGTGGGGGAGGGAGTGCCAAATCTCTATAATCCTCAAAATCTTCCAAAATTCTTCTCTCCTCAACTCTCCAGCACAGTCCTCTGTGATACAGCACAGACCTCAGTGCTCTTAGCAAGAGGCAAAGACCCTGCAACTTGGTCCCAGCAGGGAGCAGAGAGGCCCCTCTTGATTAGTCGGCCAGGGATCCAGAAAAACCTGCGCACTTTGCAGTATTTCCTAACCTTCTGACTCTGAGCAGGCTCAAGGGGCAACGTTCACCCCTGAGCCACGTCCCACAGATAGGTGGGGATAAAGCAGGGGGAGAGGCCAAAAATGCAAAATCCTAATAACTGCTGAAAAACAGGGGAAAATGTTAGTGGTGGGCAAAACCTGGCCACACTTATCCTGTTCTAGAAAAAGAGATGCCAATAAAACAGCTGTATCTTCGACTTGGTAAGAAAGCTGAAAAGAGCTCTCAGCAGCCCTAGTGGTCTGTTGTTCCAAAGGAAGCAGTGTTGGGTTTACTTGTGTTGCTTTGCTTAAATAAATATTCTTCACTGCAAGATGACCCTGGAAATAGGAGATATACTTTACTTAGGCACCTTAAAATCATCAGATAAAAAAAAAAAATTAAAGAGCTCTAAGGCAGAATCATTTTTTTTCATCTGTAAAGATGATAAACGATTTGTGGCTTTTTCCAGATTTACTAGATGTTCAATCTCCTGATGTAGTGTAATATAGTCCCAAACTAAGGCCAGGATTCATCATTCTGTGTGGAATGATGAAGCCTGCCCTAAAGGGGGTGGTGGGGCAAAGGAGGGGGCGGGGGGCGGGGGGGGGGGGCCATAGCCCACACCAGATCGCACCACGGTGTTACAGAAATGGAGACCTTGAGCAAGGGAAGCTCAGAGGCCTTCGCAATCTGTTACAGAAGGGGGGCCTTAGGAGGCCTTGCCTTCTGTTATGCGCACGCAGGCTTTGGCTAAATGTAGCAAGAAATGCCATGAGCAGCTGCTGCACGAGAATAGGAAACGAGTGCCCTAGGAGGAGTCCAGCTGGGGCCAGGAGGCTGGCCCTTTAAATCAGTGAAGGAGGTGCGGCCCGCGCCCTAGGAGGCAGGAAGCAGGAAGTTATGCAGAACCATGGCCAGCAGCCATGCTGCAGGAACAGTGCAGGGAAAAGCCGGGCCTCTGCATAGGCCCCGATGTCAGCAGCGGCTCCTGCCAATGCTGGAGGCACCGAGGACGGCTCCAGCCGCCAGGAAAGCCCAGGGACTGCGGCCTCCGGGCCACGAGGCTGAAGAGGGTGTCGGCGGCACTCCCTGCCGCAAGAGGGTCCCGATAGGCCCGGCTCCATGCCGCACTGAAGATGAAAGTCCACGGCTCCTGCCACGAAGGTTGGTGGCTCCTGCGCTGTGGTGGTAAGTGCAGAATCATAACACACGGTGGTACGATTTTGCCTGCCACGGTGCAGCCGGCTGCCGGCTATCGCATGTGCCTCCGTAAAAGGTAGTGCTATTCCCCGTGCTACTGCCAGCTGGAATGCTTGAAACATTATCGCCGGTGGCGGTGCCACCGCCGACTCCTCCCTAACTCCACCCCGACTCCTCCCCTTCCCCTAATTTTTATGTTACCGCTGCAAAAAGGCCCTATTGCATGCACGGAATAATGAATCCTGGCCTAAGACATCTGTTAGGTCCCACAGATCAGTTGTTTTATTTTCTATAGTATCTACTTTGGTTGTAATCATTTTCAAATTATCTTTTGTTGTAAATATTTAGGGACCTACTGTTACGATCCCGGTCACTAGCTTAGTGACCGGGCCCTTACCTTCCTCACAGACGCCGCATGGTGCCGGATTTCGGGCCTCCCGAGCCGCATGGCAGCGGCGTCTCCCTCGTGGAGACGCCGCCAAAGACTCCTCCCCTCGGCAGGGGAACGCCCGCGCGCGGGCGGAACGGCGTTTTGAGCGTTCAGCACCCGGATGTGCTGAACCGCCCCCGAGTGACATCAGACGCCGGCGGGGGATTTAAACAGACGCCGGCGCTCCTCACTTTTTCCTTTGCATCGCGGTCGCTCGTTTGAGTCCTAGTTGCCGTTCCTGCTCGTCTGGTTCCTGATCTTTGCCTGCTCGTTCCTGGATTCTGCCTGACCCCTGACTCGTGCCTGCCTGCCTGGTTCTCCGAACTCTGCCTGCCTGCCTGACTTCTGACCTCGGCCTGTCTGTGTCCTGATTGCTGCCTGCCTTGACTCCGGTCCGTGTCTTCATTCCTGCCTGCCTGCTGCCTGCCCTGACTCCGGTTCGTGACTTCGTTTCGGCCTGCCTGCTGCCTGCCCTGACTCCGGTCCGTGTCTTCATTCCTGCCTGCCTGCTGCCTGCCCTGACTCCGGTCCGTGTCTTCATTCCTGCCTGCCTGCTGCCTGCCTTGACTCCGGTCCGTGTCTTCATTCCTGCCTGCCTGCTGCCTGCCCTGACTCCGGTTCGTGACTTCGTTTCGGCCTGCCTGATGCCTGCCCTGACTCCGGTCCGTGTCTTCATTCCTGCCTGCCTGCTGCCTGCCCTGACTCCGGTTCGTGACTTCGTTTCGGCCTGCCTGCTGCCTGCCCTGACTCCGGTCCGTGTCTTCATTCCTGCCTGCCTGCTGCCTGCCCTGACTCCGGTCCGTGTCTTCATTCCTGCCTGCCTGCTGTCTGCCCTGACTCCGGTCCGTGTCTTCATTCCTGCCTGCCTGCTGCCTGCCCTGACTCCGGTCCGTGTCTTCATTCCTGCCTGCCTGCTGCCTGCCCTGACTCCGGTCCGTGTCTTCATTCCTGCCTGCCTGCTGCCTGCCCTGACTCCGGTCCGTATCTTCATTCCTGCCTGCCTGCTGCCTGCCTTGACTCCGGTCCGTATCTTCGTCTCTGTCTACTTGCTGCCTGCCTGGACCCCGGTCCGTGTCTCCGCTTCCTGGTTCTTCGGTCCCTTCTCCTAAGTCCCAGCGGTCCGGGTCCCTACGGGCTCCTCCTGGGGGGACCTCGGGCTTCCAGGGCGAAGACTAAGTCCTAGCGACCCGGGCTCCCACAGCTCCTCTGGAGGGGTCACGGGTTTCCAGGTGAAGCTCCAGCTCTTCCAGCGTGTGTCCTGCCTCCCGACTGTCCTCACACGCCGGTCGGCCCAAGGATCCACTCCCGGATTTCGGCAGTCACAACACCTATGCATTAAAATAAAAGCTTATTTTAAACATTTTTTTTTTTTTGCATGCACATGGTAAAGATTTTATTTGCACACTGAAAAGCTACTTAATGTGAGATGGCAAAATATTTTGTATGCACCTGCTAAAAAGAAGCCTCTTTAGTGGGTATGTCAAATAAAGCATGTGTGCTAACCCAAAAACTGTAATATGCAAGCGCTGCATTTTGAAATCCTTCATGTTAACCATTCCTTTAACTTCGGGCTAATTAGTATTGGTGATTTCTCTCACCCATTCCCCTCTCAGCAAGGGTTAGGACCCAACTCCAACAAGACAGGGCTCTTCCCTATAATGGAGCAATGACACTCCCCCTGATCAAGCCCCATAAACATTTTTGCCAGGCTTTACCCTTTTTCAAGCAAGTCTCGCAAGACTGAATTGAATCCTCCTTCAAGCAAGGTCCAGCCTATGTGAACCTATCTCCCCTGATCCCCCTCTTATCCCTCTGGGAGGAGTGCCTACCACTGCAGAGGCTCCTGATCACTGTTCTCTCTAACATGTGCACATGCACAGAGGTCATGAAGCTGGCGCACACAGCAGACATAGCACACACAGGAAATCTCAATATTATTTGCATTATACTGATTCATAGTGCACAAATTTGAACTTGGCTTATAAAAAAAAGTTGCACAAAAAGAAACTTTTTGTGTACTCTGGGGCAGATTTTAAAAGCCCTACGCGCATAAATCCAGCTGGATTTATGCGTGCAGGGGTGTTACGCGCACCAATCCTATTTTGCATAGGCCCGGCGATGCGCGCAAGCCCCGGGACGCGCGTATGTCCCGGGGCTTGGAAACATGGCAGGGCACGGGCGGTCCAGGGCGGGGCAGGGGTGTGGCCAGGGGCCTTTGTAGGGCTGCTAGGCTGGGGGAAAGTTCCCTCCGAGGCTGCGCGCGCATGTTATTTAATCAGGCGTAGATTTGTGCGTGCCGGTTTGCGCGCACAAATCTGCGCCCGTGCGTAGGTATTAAAATCCGGCCCACAGTCTTTCAAATAATTGGCCCTGATCATCAACAGCAGGAGGGATTTTAGTGCCCTCTTGCTGGCAGTGCTGCATTTACCAAATGATGCTACTAATGACTGGGTTAGTGTGTATGGTATGCTATTAGTTCATAGCACAATATTTAGCATGCACACTATACTTTAGTGCATAGACCCCTTAGTATCTAATGTTTGCATCACCATTGTAACTGTAGCCAATTTATATGAAATATTTTCCCAATTTTCTGCATTCAATTCAAAAGTAGCGCCTAGATATTCCTAGACTGAGTTGGAAGACAATCCAGCACTGCAAAATGACTCTGAATTCCAAAAATCTTCAATGCTGAATCTTGAATAAGTGAGATTTTTGTGGTAGCCAAGCCAGAAGAAACTACACCAGCCAGCAAAACAACAATGACTTCTCAGGGGTGCGCTGGGTCTCTACAAAGGACTTAACCTAAAGAGGCCATCCTAATTCAGCCTTTGCAGCATCTGCCCCTCTAAAAGACTTGACTAGCTGCAGTTACTATTGATGAGTATCTGGTCCTGCTCTAGGGAAGGAGCCACAGCAGTGCACAGGCTGACAAAGTCGGCAAATGGAAAGGAGTGATCAGGCAGATGCATACTTCATTCTTGGACAGGAGGAATCATGCCTTTCCTTTCAGTTTGACCATGCTAGTCAGGCTAAAAGAGAAGAGAAATAAAGCTGTCTCTGGCTATATTCCTTCCTTTAACTAATTGGGCTGACTGCAGGTAGAGGGGCTCAGATTCAAACAGATATGTACAAAAGAGCCAATGCCGTTTTCATTCCCCTCATACTCTTTTTTTTTTATTATTATTATTATTATTATTATTATTATTATTAAAGGAATATTTTTTTGCATTTTCGCATACAATCTTCAAAACTGTGCCACAGGACTTTCTTGCTCTTGCCACTGAATCTACTTATTGTCTACTGCAGGAAACAAGGGTCATTGTATATGAAGGCTGAGACATATTAAAATGAAAAGAATTTGCATCTTCTTTCTTTATAGTGGTCTGGGAAATTTAGCTTATGCTGTCCCTAGGTGTGAGCATTTTCTTGTTGTGACTATGCAATCCAGTAGATATCAGAATCCACACTGAAAGGGTGACATAGGAACATTATACACATCATCTTTCAGTCACATTAGGACTAGTAACTGAATCCAAAATTGATTCTAAATTATGGCTCACTGGCTAAATTTCCTCATTATTATAATTATTTGTGTATTATAAACTAGTTAGCCATTTACAGACATCATCTCCTTTTCAAAAAAAATGACATCTCTGTGTGTTTTCTCATTTTTGAAAAGCATATGGTGGTAATTTTGTGCACAGAAGTGGGAGAAACTATCAGTGAATACTGATGGAGCCTCTGGCTATGCATATGGAATTTGTAGTTACTGACCATGATATGAAGGATGATGTGAATTTTATCACATTCCATGCTTTGCACATTCCCTCAGCCTTCTGTTGTGTGACTGCAAATTTCTAGAGCAAAGAGAAATAATATGAAGCCCTTGAAAGCCATCTGCAAATGCATTTTTGGTCATTCACTTGATAAAATGCTTTAAGCATTTTGGAACACATTTTCTGATTGAAAAAATTGGGATGGTCCAATATTAGTTTGGTCTTTGAACCTCTCAGCTCCTGAATCACTGCTTGTTTGAGTGATTTTGCTCATCTAAACAAATCATGATCAAAGATCCCAACTTCCAGTTTGTAAATTTTGCATTAACTGAGGAATTGCAACAGACTGATGTGCAGTTCTCCTCCTCTCCCTGAGTGGCACAGGTCCTCATTCCACCATTCCTAATGTATAGACTCTGTGAGACCCAATTGTGTGGATTTTTTCACCATGTGCAGCAAAAGCTGGCGCCTATTCGGGATGTAAAAAACCCCCCCAACATTAAACTAATGATTTGCATGCACATATCTGCATACAAAAGAAGAAACCTGTGTACATCCGCGCAATAAAGTCCTATATAATAAGCTGTTGCATCCGCACCCAATATCCACGTGAACAATCTCTGGTCGATAGCTGTCCCCCATTTTATAATTGAAATTATTTATCCTGGAATATGAAGACATATTTTTCTAATTAATGGATGAGTAGCATCAGTTAAAACTTCAAGTGGTCTCATTGCTTTTGGGGCCCCTAGAGTCAGAAGATTATTGTGGATGCTGATCTGCTAAATTTTATTCCTCTCTTTTTTTTCTTTTATGCAGGTTCCAGTAAACCTCATTACTTGTCACTGCTGTACATGGAGATGGTCAGAGAACTTCTGCACTTCCTTCTTGTGCTGACGGATCTCACGCCTGCAAGCTTTGTCTCTTCACAGATGCCTCTCCCTCCCTGACTCTGCCTTTGCCTTTGCCTGGTCTGTCTTCGCTCATCACTGCTGTATGAGGATATGGATATTGTGCTCTTGCACCTCTCTCTGGCACTGATGCTTCTCTCATATGCAAGTCTCTTCTCCTCATAGATGCCCTCCATATTCCTGAATCTTCTTATGCTTGGTTAGCTGTCCTCCATTGCTGCTGATCTCTTCTAAACATGTGAGCAGCATCAGTTAAAACTTCAAGTGGTCTCATCCCTTCTGGGGCCCTAGAGTTTGCACACTTCTGTTATCTTCCCTACCTACCAAGCCCCCTCCTCTCCTGTGCAAGACTGGCTCCTCACAATTTCTCCAACCCCTGTCTAACCCCTCCCCCACCCTCCATTCTTATCCCCTCCCTTACTAGGGGGACGATGCAATACAGTGCACTCAGCCGAGTGCGCGTTTAACCCGCAGTCGGACGCGGGATAGATAGGCGCTAATCCACCCCTAATGTAAAAGGAGGATTAGCGCCTATTTAACGCGCATCCGATGCAGAGTGAATGAGATAGCGCTCATCACATGCAAATGCATGAGGCGTTAATAGCTGAGCGCATTGAAAAAAAGTACAGAAAAGCAGAAAAATCTGCTTTTCTGTACTTTTTTTTAAAGTTAAAAAAATAAAATAACTTGACAGACCGCCGAGTTATGAAGACCGACGCTGGTAAACTCGGCATTGGTTTTCATAACCGGCCCATCTGCCATCGGCAGCCATTTTCATTACTGGCAGACAGGCAGCCGTGGCGGGAAGAGGGGCACACACTTACTAGCTGCCGAGCTCTGAGCCAGCTCTGGGATGATCGCTGCTGAAGACACTCACAGATGTCTATAGTTGGAGGGTTTTCTTTGGCTTTATTGTGCCCATAGGCCTGCATTATCATTGCCTCTCAGTTAACTGACTAGCATTTCACTACCTATCTATTTGATTTGATGCTTTTGCAGTTTTGTTTTGTTTTTCTTGGATTGAAAGCATTTGTAGAAACAGCCTCGGGGCCTCTTCCCGGCAGCCACGGCGGGTTGCGCTAGTAAGGAGGCGCTAAGGTCGCACAAGCGACCCTAGTGCCTCCTTCCTAGCGTGACCCCCTAATTTAAATATTGCATGGGACCCCACTCCCCTTTGGGGCACCATGCGCGCGTTAAGAGAGCGGGCGCTGACTGTTCAGCACCCACTTTCTACGCACCTTTATTGCATCGGCCCCTAGGTGCTCACTCAACCAACCCCCCTCTTCTTTTGTCTCCCCCCCCACCAACACCCCCTCTCCTGTGCAAGACCTGCTCTTCTCAATATCTCAACGTTTTTCTTTGTATTATTTTTACCCCCCTCTTTCAGGTGAATGTCATTGTCATTGCTTCTCAGTGCTGTACGCGCAGATGGCAATTGGGCTCCTGCACTTCCTTCCGGTGCCGATGCTTCTCACGCCTGCATTCTCTTCTCTTCACAGATGCCTCTCCTTCCTCGACCTTCACCACGTTTCTTTAAGGTTAATAAGCTCATTACACTGGTTTCACCTGTCTTGCTTTTTAAGGATCTGTCCATCATTTTTGAGTTATTTCATTCTCATAAGATATTCCCTCTCCCAACCCCCAACCCCCCCCCCCCCCCCCCCACCCCTCACTCTCCCATTCCTTCTCTCCCCTTCCCCCTCCTCTCCCATGCAAGACTGGATCCTCACATCTTCTCCACCCTTTCCTCTTCTCAATAGGTACTCAATAAATCTCAGACACATGATTGAAATATGAAATGTTTTTTAACTATTTATATGTCACCTTTATGTGCATTTACCATCCACCACACCCTTTCTATACTCTCCTCTCAGTATGACCTCTCGCCACTAATGCACCCTTCTTCTGTCTCCCCCTCCCCCTCCACCACTGCCCCTTTCTATTCTCTCCTCTCACAAGAAAGTTGTGTTCAGCACATCACCCACCCCCTCTCTCCTTTATATACTCTCCTCTCAGTAAAACATCCCGTCACTAATCCCCCTTCCTCTCTCCCTCCCCCGTGCAGAAGCCAACAACAATAAAGGAACACACACCATTACAAATCTAAAAAAACTTTTTTATTTTTTTTTTATTTATGAATTTTAAACAACTTAGACAGCACAACAAGCTTGCCAATGAATGGGTAAAAGAAATACATTTAAACACTTGAATTTACATTTTATCCTATAAATTCTAACAGAAAAAAAATATCAGAAAATGTTTTATCAAAGAAATATACAACCCAATAGAAAGAAATAGGGAGATCCAAGATTTCACAGGAGCTCACATAGGAAATATTATTAGAAATAAAAGGAGGTTTACAACATTATATAATATACCATGACTGGTTCAAGTAGCACTATGATTATAAGAGAATGAGAATCAAGAAATGTACATAATTCAGGTGGGTCAAAAAGCACAAATCTTTCATTATTAAATTTCACCTCCTGGCACATCGCTAGAAACCTTTTTCTTCGTAATTGAGTAACCCTGGTTATGTCAGGATAGATCCATATTTTTGTCCAAAATAAAGTTTCTCTCTGTTTCGGAGAAAAAGCCTCATTATAGCATCTCTATCCGATGGGAACACAAAACTGACAGAGTTCCCCGGAAATCAATTTGTTCCTCCGTCGATTGCTCCGGAAAATCTGTAAGATTACCAACTTCTGATAGCTATAATACTCTATTCTGCAATTCATTTCCTGCTTTCTTCCCAGCATTTAGAAAGAAAATCTTCGCAATTGGTGGTATTGCTTCCTGAGGCATTTGTAAATTTTCCAACAAATGTTTTTTAAATTGCTCTATTGGTGATATTAATTTAGCATGTAGGAAGTTTAATACTCTCAGGTTCCTATATCTCATTTCATTCTCTATGTTTTCTATTTTTCTTAAGTTTACCAGTTCTCTTTGATCTAAACCGGATTGAACAGTCTGGATTTGAGAAACTCGAGTTTCCAGGCCTTCCAATTTGTCAAAATGTGACACCAGTAATGGATCAATTTGCTGAATACGTTGTTTTGTCGCAGTCATAACTGAGACGCCGTTGGTGTTGTGCTGTGGGGAAGAGCCGTGCAAGGACAGCTAAAAGAAATCCCCTGAAGCAGGCGAGATGAGCCGCCGAAACATTGCAATGTCGGGAGGTCGGAGTTTTTAACAGGCACAATAGGGTGGATGGTGTTTTGCCTTTGAGGCAATTTTAAGTCACGGCAAGTGGAGTTGAGAAGTCTTCATGGCAATTTTAAGTCACAGGAAATGGAGTTGGAAGTTTTCACGGTATGGTGTTGAGCATCGGAAAGAACATGGAAAGATAAGTAATATCTAATTATGAGAAAATTTAAATAAAAGTGAAAAAAAGTATTGAATGGGAATTGGTAAATGAGGTAAAATCAGAGTGCCCTTGTTACCATGAGAGTGGTTGTAGCCCTGTATAGGGCAAAAGCCTGAACGATTGAGCACATATTCTGATACTAATTCCCTGGTATAAGAACAAATAGATTATAATTTAAGAAGTTAATATTAGTCCTCATATATTGACCAGTATGTACTGAAATACAGTGTGGGGACAGTAGCCCTGTAATTTAGAATTAATGTTTTCCTAGACAAATCTGATTGACATTTTTGACTGGGTAACTAAGGGATTGGATCAAGGAAGAGCGCTCGATGTCATCTACTTAGATTTCAGCAAGGCTTTTGATAAGGTCCCACACAGGAGATTGGTGAATAAAATAAGAAGCTTAGGAGTGCAGTGCCGTAGGTGGTGACCTGGATTGCAAACTGAAGAGAGAGCGGTGTTGAGGAGTGGTGCCGCAGGGATCGGTGTTGGGACCGGTCCTGTTCAATATCTTTGTGAGCGACATTGCGGATGGGATAGAAGGTAAGGTTTGTCTTTTTGTGGATGATACTAAGATCTGCAACAGAGGGACAAGCGGACGGAAGGAGTGGATAAGAATGAGACGGGATTTTAAGAAGCTGGAAAGAATGGTCGAAGATATGGCAGCTGAGATTCAATGCCAAGAAGTGCAGAGTCATGCACATAGGGTGTGGAAATCCAAAAGAACTGTATTCGATGGGGGGAGTAGGGCTGATATGTACGGAGCAGGAGAGAGACTTGGGTGATAGTCTCTAATGATCTGAAGTCGGCGAAACAATGGTGACAAGGCGATAGCTAAAGCCAGAAGAATTGCTGGGCTGCATAGAGAGAGGAATATCGAGTAAGAAAAGGGAAGTGATAATCCCCTTGTACAGATCCTTGGTGAGGCCTCACCTGGAGTACTGTGTTCAGTTCTGGAGACTGTATCTCCGAAGGGACAGAGACAGGATGGAGGCGGTTCAGAGAAGGGGACCAAAAAGGTGGAAGGTCTTCATAGAATAAACTTATGAGGCCGAGATTGAAGAATCTAAATATGTACACCCTGGAGGAAAGGAGGAGCAGGGGTGATATGATTCAAACTTTCAGTTACTTGAAAGGTTTTAATGATCCAAAGACAATGACAAACCTTTTCCGTTTGCAAAAAAATAAGCAGAACCAGGGGTCAACGATTTAAACTCCAGGAGGAAGACTCAGAACCAATGTCAGGAAGTATTTCTTACGGAGAGGGTGGTGGATGCTGGAATGCCCTTCCGGAGGAAGTGGTGAAGACCAAACTGTGAAGGATTCCAAAGGGGCGTGGGATAAACACTGTGGATCCATAAAGTCTAGAGGATGTGAATGAAGAGAAGAGGCAAGGGGTGGCATTGCTTGCGGAATGACGGCTACTTCCTGGAGATTAATATCCTTATTCAATAAACATACACACAGTTAATGCAAGCTCCAATATTGCTCATGCTTCAATGGCAAGAGGAATGTGGAAAGGAAAAAAGGATTGCACTCCAGAAAAAAAGCAGGGGGTAGCTTGCTTGTTTATGGCGGTTTACTACCCCAAATCCAATAAGCCTGATACTTCACTTTCAATGCACATCCAGCATAGCTCTCTCCTTCAATGGCAGGGAAAATGAAGAAAAGATGATTTATATTCAGCATCAACCAATAAGGAATAAATTACATAGTCTGGGTAAACAAATAAGCATGGGAGTAGCTGGCTTGTTACAGCGGTTACTACCCCAAATCCAATAAGCCTGATACTTCACTTTCAATGCACATCCAGCATAGCTCTCTCCTTCAACGGCAGGGAAAATGAAGAAAAGATGATTTATATTCAGCATCAACCAACAAGGAATGAATTACATAGTCTGGGTAAACAAATAAGCATGGGTGTAGCTTGCTTGTTACGGTGGCTACTACCCCGAATCAATTAAGCATGATACTTGGCTTGGAATAAGTATCCAGCGCAGCTCACTGCTTCAGCAACAGAGGGAATTAAGTAAAGAGGATTTTTATACAGACAACCAGCAATGCCTGAATTGCACATGCAGGGTAAACAAACGGGAGTAGCTTGCTTATTACAGTGGTTACTACCCCAAACCCAATTAACTAGATACTTCACTTAGATGCAGCTCCAGCACTGCTGTCTGCATTGATGGTGGGGGGTGGAAGGGAATAGAACCAAAAAGTTACCAATAAGGGCCCTGACCTCAGCGGTCAGAGTAACAGATTATGAAAACAAATAGGTGTGAAAGCTTGCTGGGCAGACTGGATGGGCCGTTTGGTCTTCTTCTGCCATCTCTTCTATGTTTCTATAACAATAAATCAATACATGACATAACACATCATATATATATGATCCAATAACCAACAACCAGTATAACTCAGGTTCGATAATGCATAGTTCAGTTAAATGCTAGCTTAAGCAGAAAAATTTTTAGTGCAGCTTTAAAAGTTTTTTTGTACTCCTTAAGTCTTAAAGGTGCAGGAATAGAATTCTACATTTCAGATGCTTCCACAGAAGAGGCACATTCTCTCGTATTTGAAAATCTTGCTGTCCTCACATTTGACACCTCAAGGAGTCCCCTCTCCTGTGATCTGAGATTCCTCATTGGTTGGTAAATATGAAGAAGAAAATGAATCCATGGAAAGGAAGAAGTGCTAAGAAGTTTGTACATCAAGAACAGAACCTTGGATTGAATCCTATACCGAATAGGTAACCATTGAAGATGATGTAGGGAAGGAGAAATATGGTCTGAGCATCTCGTTCCACTGACTAGACATGCTGTAGAACTGAGAAGAAGTTGTAAGGGTTTTATCACTACAACCAGAAGCCCAAGGTATATAGTGTTGCGATAATCCATATTAGGCAGCACAGAGGCTTGAACAACCAATTTAGAATCGTGCAGTTCAAACAGAGTCTTAAGGTCATGTAGGACTCTAAGGGGGTCATTTATCAAAGTGCTATATGGTGTTTTTGCATGCAAAAAATGCCTTTAACGTATGAGCACCATAATGCATGGTGTGATGCAAATGAGAAGACATTGGGGTGGGATTTTTGGCCAAGTGGGCTCACAGGTTTGCAAAGCCATATCATATGGCTTTAATGTGAATTTTAACTAACCTTTATCATTTGTGTAAAGCCATGTGATAGGGCTTTATTGTGAGTTGTTTTTGCAAACTCACAATTTAACTAACCTTTTTCATTTGTGTAAAGCCATGTGATAGGGCTTTATTGGTGAGTGTTTTTGCAAAGCTGTTTTAAGCTCTGGAGAACCAGCCTAGCTATCAGGGCCCGTGATGCCGTGACGCCAAAAGTCGTGACGTCACATCTTGAGCGGCCCAATTGCACGCACAGGGGCCGCTTTCGCCCATGCGATGCGTCTATCTTCGCGGGCAGCTGGAGGCAGGGAAGCCGCGGTCCCTCATTGCCGATGTCCGTCTCCGGAGGGGGGCTGCAAAAAAAGTAAGTCACTTCGTTGCTTTTCACTGCCAGTCCTCTCTCCCCTCCTCCCGAAAAGCAAGGCTGCTTTTCGTGCCTTGCTTCTGGAGGAGGGAAGAGAGGACTGGCAATCCCGAGCGTAGGATTGCCCACCTCCGTCCCCTCTCTCTCTTGCTACTTTTTTTTTTTCGCTTTTTCGCTTTTTTTTTTTTTTTTCCGCTTTCGTTGCTTGTTTCGGAAGGAGAGGAGAGAGGACTGGCAATCCCGAGCGTAGGAGAACCGTCCACTTCCTGGTACCTGTCATTTCAAATGTCATTTGAAATGACATTTGAAATGACAGATACCAGCGTGTCCGTGAAGCATTAGGCCAGCACACCCAGGATACTGTATAGTGCTCTATACAGTAAAATGGGTTGCGCGGGCCTAACGCTTCACGGACGCTTCTTAGACGCAGCTTGTATTTGCAAGCTATTTACATACAGTATCGAGCGGTAGGTGAGCTGGACTGTGCGTGCGGCAACTACGGGTGCACCCAGCACTAACGCAGCTCTCCCTACCACTCCTTACTGTATCGGCCTGTCTGGGAGGCCCACCTAGTAACTCGAGGTGAGGTTTAGGTATAAGTATAGGGGTTAGGGGCCACTTTGACATTCAAAGTGAGACGTACAAACAGAACAGTGCTCTCTTGTGAAGATTTGATGTCCTTCGGAGTGAGGAAACTCACCAAAGATGAGATTTGTGCAATGTTCTCTCAACCTAGCTTGATGTTACCCAGGTAGAGAGTCCATGAGGGACAACTTAGTATTAGTAAACCAAGGAGAATCCTGATCCCCCATCCCTAAAACCCTTTTTACATATCTATGCAGGCTTTTTGGAGGAAACCACGTGCATAACCGCTCGCACAACGTGTGCACAAAACTGTGGCAGCTTTAGCGCTGCTTATTACATCAGCCCCTTTGTGAGTTACAGGGCCAAATTTATTACACCATCTTTTCTAGGCCCTGTGGAGGCCCATCACTAAGAGAGATTCACTACTAATCATATATCTTACTGGCAAAACTAGAAAAATGAGGTTGATTTTAATTTAAACAGTTAAGCGTGATTTAAAAAACCTGGCTTTTTAGCGAAGCATACACAACTCAATCACAGTATGTTTTAATTCACATTTTATGCTTTTTACTGTTTTAATTGATTTTGTTTCTTTCTGAGTTTTCACTTTTTACATTGATTTTTTTACTTTGAATTTTACAGAGCTAAGCGTTATGATGTCTTTTTAGTAGCTATTATTATTAAGTGATTTGTTTTTTATGATTTTTAGTTAATTTTAGTGAATGTTAGGTATTTTTATGTTTCTTAATTACTAATTATAAGGAAATGATTTTGAAGTTGTTATTAGGTCTGAAATATTGTTAATATGTTGTGAACCGTTACGATGGACTGACTTTGTGACAGTACACAAAACCTAATAAATAAATAAATAAATAAATAAATAAATAAATAAAAGATTTGATAGGCTAACTATTGGAATTAGATGGACAAAAGCCATGATTTGAATATTTCCTACCAAAAATGTGCACTATTCATTGTAAGGTCGAATTTAAGACCTGTGTTTGTGCATGCATGTGTGTGTGTGTGTGGTTCCCGGCACACGCACATGGATGCACCGATATTATAAATGTGCGCACCACCGCAGCACGTTATACAATCAGATGTCTGCATGCACACGCATGTGAGGGCGGCCCACAACTCACGCAGACTGGGAGGGAACTTCCCTAACCCCCTACTTAACCTTCCTTCCCTTTCCCCCTCTCCACCCTGACTCCTAACCCCTATCTACTTACCTACCCTTTTTTTTTGTTCTGTAACTTAACTGCTCTGATGAGCAGAAGTAAGTTGCACACGTTGGCCGGCTGCTGGCACGCGCTTCCCGGGACAGCATCAAAAGGTGCTGTCCCCTCCCACCCCCTGCCCCCTGTCCCACTCCTTGGAGAGGCCCGACACTTTGGCACGTAATGGGGGGTTATGCTCATGGCTCATCCCTTCCGATAATGCGCACCAATCCGTGCTAGACCCGGCCACGCGTGTAACCTCCATTATTTACACATGTGGCCCTTTTTTTTTTGTTTGAATCTGTTTATTAATAGCAAAAAGAGAATACAACTGAAAATGAACAACAGAACAATATAACATATGTCAATAAGTCCAGCACGTCCGCCTACCATGATCTGGGAAGCAGAATGCATTACAGCCATAATATCCACTATGCGTCAAAATATAACCATGGTAGTTATGTTAAATTACGTTAACATGCTGCCATATTTCAGCTGGACATGTACATTTCAAGAAAGTCCCAACCAGGAAAAACCTCTGGTGCACTAGGTCCTGCGTACAGACTTATTTTAACACGTTTGAACAATGTCTCACCTCTTTTAGCCACTGGCATATCTTGCTATTATTGATTTTTTATTATGTTAATTTTAGTTTTTAATATACTAAACAGTCTTATAATTCTTATGCTTTATATCTTCCCCCATCCCCCCCAATCTACCCCCAATGCTCTATTGACTTCCCCCCCCCCCATCAAGACCTTGACACTCATCTTACATTTCATATTACATTTACATTTACTTGTACATTTTTATATACCGATACATATCAAGAGATAGATAGACCCATTTCTATGGAATATGGACCCCCATAAAGCCACCACAAAGCCACCTCCCCCGTCATCCGGCTTAGGGAAGAAAACCTTTATGTTAGACTAGTGAACAATGAACAATACTCCCCTGCCCCCAAGCGTCCTTCTCTGCTTCCCAACCCCCGTTGTATTCCAAGTCCGATATCCAATATTACATCTCAGCTGTTTGCCCGAATTTCCTCCTTCAATGAAGGGAGAGATGATATTGCTTCATCAGATAAGGACTGCACATAGTCTTGCCATATATTAAGAGTTCTCTCTCGGTGTTTTGCCGATTTCTGTCGTGCTGATAAGTATTCATAGTGTAATGTCTGTTGTAGTTTGTGTTTCCACACCAGCTTGTAATGAGGAGCTGGATTTATCCATTGATTCAGTAAAGTGTCCAACGCTATAAGTATCATTTTATGCAGAAATTGAGTTCGGCCTTTACTTAAGGGATTGTCCATATATTTCACCAGACCAAAAAGCCAAATCCGCGGTTCCAGTCGGACAGTGAGTCCCCATATCGTAAATAACAGGGTTTGCAAATGCTGCCAGAAGACTTGCACAATTTTACATGCCCAGAAGTTATGATAGTAGTCCGGATTTTGAGCTCCACACCTAGAACAGTTCTGATTAGTCGTCAATCCCATACGGAAAGCTACTACTTGGGAATAATATGCTTGAAAATAAAATTTATATTGTTTGTCCCTCAGGATCACATTCTCACATATAGTAGGTATGCGTTGAAAACAGCCTTTAATGTCGTCCTGGGTAATTGGTTCTGGCAACACTTTATTCCACTTGTGTAGGACATTCGAAAAAACTGGCAATAAAGTTAATTGCTGTAATGCTGAGTAGTACTGTGAACATGTAACTCGTTTTCCCAGAGACCCCTTAAGGAATAGGAGGAGTTGATAAGAGCGAATAATGGATATGTCATTATGTAATTGTCCCTGAATGTAGTGTCTCAATTGTAAGTAGCCATAGAAGTCCGTGCTTGGAAGCTGGTAAAGATTTTGAAGTTCCTGAAAGCTGTGAACATATGTCGACCCTGTATCATAATGGAATAGTTGTGAAACATTTGTTAAACCTAAATTGGCCCATCTGGTGAATAGTAAATGTTCCCCTCCTGGTGGAAATGCGGGATTGCCCGTTATTGATTGACAAACTATGTTCTCTGGCCGTACTTGATGGAATTTACAGACAAGTTGCCACATAGAGCGTAAAGGACGGACAAGTATACTTGTAAAACAAAAGGATGGATGCGCCGTGGGAGATCCCTGCAACACTGCTCCAGGCGATAATGGGTGTAACCAATGCTTTATAAATCTTATAGGTGAACAGTAATCAGTGATCAGAATCCAATCACGGATATGTCGGAGTAAACTAGCGTAATTGTACAATCTCAAATTAGGACAGTTTAATCCCCCGATATTTTTTGGCCTCATTAAGACCTTCAAAGGGATCCTTGCCCGTTTGCCAGACCATAAATAGCGGTTCAACGCTTTGTCTATCTCCGCTACATCTCGCGCTTTGAGCCATATAGGTATCATACTAAATAGATATAGCCACTTTGATATTTCCATCATCTTAATTAATAATATTTTCCCAGACAGTGATAGTGGTAGAGTATGCCATGTTTTTAATTTCTGTAACAGTTTCTGCTTAAGGGATGTAACATTTAGAGAATAAATGTCCTTCGGGTTTGCTGGTATATAAATGCCCAAATATTTTAATGCTCCGGTGACCCATTTTAAAGGGAAATGACCTGGCCAGGTAGACTGTAAAGTTCCGCTCACATCCAGAGCTTCGGACTTTTCTATATTAATTTTTAAGCCTGCAAATCGTCCAAAAGCTCGTTGTATGTTAAGTACATGCGGAAGAGCCTGGGTTGGGTTCGTGAGATAGACTAACATATCATCCGCAAATGCAGCTATTACAAACTCCTCTTCACCTATTTTCTGTCCTTGCAACTCAGATGTTTGAGCTAATTTTCTGAGCAGAGGATCCAAAGCAAGAATGTACAAAATCGGTGACAATGGGCATCCCTGCCTAACTCCCCGCTGAATCCTAACTTCGTTAGAAAGAGAGTCATTTGCCATAATATACGATTTGGGGGATCTGTAGAGAATAGATGTAGCGTGAATCAACTGCTCTGGGAAACCGAAACGTTTCATTGCAGAGAACATATAGTCCCAAGAAACACGATCAAAAGCTTTCTCCGAGTCGAATCCCACTACCATAGCCTGTTGTTGTAGCCGATGCGACGTTTCTAAAGCTGTTATCAAGCGAAACACATGAGCTCCTGCATTCCTGCCCCCTACAAAGCCAGCCTGAAAGGGAGAAATCAAATGAGGCAGGACTGCCCCTATTCGGATGGCAATAATTCTTGCATATAACTTCAGATCGGTATTCAGCAGTGATATTGGTCTATAAGATGCTGCTTGTTGAATATCTTTTCCTGGTTTAGGTAATACCGTTATAAAGGCGTCGTTAAAGGTAGACGAAAAGCCAGCTCCCTGCCACGCATTATTAAAAAACAGCGCAAGCTTGTCAACCACACCAGTACTCAGTATCTTATAATACTCCACAGGGAATCCATCAGGCCCTGGCGACTTGTTACATTTCCCTGTTTTTAACACTCCTGTAATTTCCCCCACAGATATAGGACGGATCAGCATCTCTTTTTGAACATCCGTAAGGTGTGGCAGCCGTATATCTGAGAAGAAGGCCTCCTCGTCAATTTGAGTCCCTTCTCTGTCTTCCTGATAGAGGGATGCATAAAATTGTCGAAGCGTTTCAAGTATATCCGCTGTTTTGGTCACATAATTGCCTGTGTTAGTTTTTAAACCAGTGATATAAGTTTTCTTCCGTTTAATAGCCACCAATCTGGATAATAGCTTGCTCGATTTGTTTCCATGTCGATAAAAATAGTGCTCGGATGCCTGTAACGCCTTTTGTGCTCGAAGGTGTAAATGCGCATTAAGCGAATGAACACAGGCCCAATATGTCGCCTTATGGGAGGCAGAAGGACACACTGCTAGCTGATGTTTGGCCTGCTGCAGTTGAGTTTCCAGCTGTAGTATAGTCTGATTGAGTTGCTTACTCTTTTTTATCGTATAAGCAATTATCTCGCCTCTCATAACAACTTTTCCGGTGTCCCAGAACAAAGAAGGGTCATTCAGATGTTGAAGATTATTCTCCTGAAATTCCTTCCATTTTGTACGTATGTATTCATGAAATTCCACATCTTTCATCAGATGGCCTGGGAGTCGCCACGTTTTCCTCCCGGTGTGCCTTGAAGTGACCCAAAGATCTAGCCATATGGGTGCATGATCTGCCACTACAATGGCTCCAATTTCTGCTGATTCCACTTGAGGAAATAAACGGTCAGATAACAATATGTAGTCTATTCGCGATAGAGTACTATGAGCTCGAGAGACATGCGTGTATTCTCTTGTCGAGGGATTCAGTATCCGCCATGGGTCAACAAGGCCCAGGTGTTTTTTGAGTGTTACAACACCAGATGATGTAGAGGAACGAAATCCTTTAGGTATTTGGGATTTATCCAGTTGAGCATCAGAAATGCTATTCATATCCCCAACCACCAGCAGTTCTCCTTGAGTGTTAGCAAGAATTAAAGAGATCAGTTTAGAGAAGAACATTGCATCCGGCACATTGGGGGCATAAATGTTGCATAGAGTTATTTGCTTGCCCGCTAAAGTGCCCTGTATGAGAATATAGCGACCATTTGGATCTTGTATCTCTTTAGTTACCTGTAATGGAGTATTTTTATTCACGAGTATTGCCACCCCTCCTTTCCTGCCTGCCGCCGGAGAATAGTAGCAGTCTGAAATCCATTCCCTACGCAATTTTACACTTTCCTTCTCTGATAGATGCGTTTCTTGTATGCAGGCGAGGTTAGCTTTTAAACGCTGAAGGTGTTGCAGTATCTTTTTCCTTTTTACAGGGGTACCTAAGCCATCAACGTTCCAGGAAATTATCCTGTATTTACCCAGGAGGAGTCCATTTTAAGTCCAGGCCGTGAAAAACTTCAGTACACGTAAGGAAAGGAGTGGCAGACCCCCAGCCTGATCCGCAACCCCTCCTCTTCCTGAGATTTTCCAGAACAGATAAACCACATCTCTTGATATTAACCACAATCATATAGTGTCTTCCCTTCCCCCTCCCCCAACTATCATAACCCATCCCCTCCCCTTTACCCAGAAAAAATAACTATTCCCAAAGTACAACTTACAGACAAAGAGCCCTCTGTCTGAAGTGCTAGAGATCACTTTCTGGAGCGTTCCTGCTCCCCAACCAACTGTAGAACAACTTGGGCTAATTTTATTAGATCATTGAATCCATCGCCGTCGTAGTCATTGGAAATGTGTTAATGTCATGCTGTTACTCCAGCACGGAGTATACCTTAGCTTTCTTATTCATGCAGAATCAGACACATCTTATGCCTTATCGCTAAGAGCATTCACATATTTGTGCGCTGCTTCTGGTGTCTCAAAAGTTCGCCCTTTTCCCCCATCCCAGATTTTCAGGATAGCCGGAAACTGAACAGCAAAGTTTATTTGTTTATCTACCAACTTAGCACACACCGGGGAAAAAGCCCTTCGCTGCTGTGCAACCCGAGCAGAAAAATCCTGTGTAATTCGCACCTTGGTGCCTTGATAGAGAATTTCTTTAGTTTTCCTCGATGCTACCCACAATTTTTGACGGTGAGCATAATTAAGAACTTTAGCTATCGCAATCCGAGGTCTCGGATCTGCCTCTTTCCTTGTCCCCACTCTGTGGGCTCTTTCTATGGTGATCTGATTTTTCAATTCCGGCACCCCGACTGCTTCAGGCAGCCATGTTTCCAAAAAGGCTTCCAGTCCGGATTGATCTACCTCTTCTGGCAAACCTAGAAAGCGTAAGTTAGATCTCCTTGCTCTATTTTCTAAATCGTCCAATTTATTTTGGACCTCTGTCATCAGCTTTCCGTGCGATTCTACCTTCCCCGAATGTGCCGTCATCTCGTCTTCTAACACTGATACGCGTCCCTCCACGTGGTCAAGTCTGGGGCCTAATTCGGCGATCGCTTCTCTCACCTCAGTTAATTTCACAGATATACCTGCTAATTTTTCATCCAGCGTTGCCGCGATGATTGCTTTAATGTCTGCTGCCGTGACTGCGCCCACAGAAGGAGGATCGCTATCATTCGCTGTTGCCGCCGCCATTTTAGTCTCCGGCACGGACTTGGCTTTTTCCTTGTCTTTTCTGGTGGTTTTTGAGGCCATTGTCCCCGGTGGGCGATTCATATAATTAACTATCGACATGTGCCAGAGATAGTTAGTTATCGAGGAAAGTCTAAGCCCTCAAAGATTTGGTTCGCCGTTTGGTGTTGGCTGTGGAGCCGGGAGCCGAAGCAAAACACGTCTGCCTCAGCTCATCCCCCCACGTGATCTCCCATGTGGCCCTTTTAAAATTGGGCCGTGCGCCCACAAAATGTAATCTGAATAAAACGAGGTGGTGTTGGAGATGTTCTGGTGGGAGGGCTAAACTTTATCCAGTGTACACAAATTTCGAGTATTGTCTGGAACAATGATACACGCATGGATCTGGTTGGAAAAAATAACGTTTCTAAAGTTATCCATGTAAAATTATGCACGGAACTTTATCCAGGAATATTTAGTGGGCAGACTCATCTGGGTCAATCCCACTAAATACCTGGGTAACGTGACCCGCTGCTCCCTGGCTCTCTGCATATTGACCCCTTTAATTTACTTTGTTCTCCCCTTTGCTGCAAATGTAATCAGTCTACCTCCAGGAGCTGTCTACTGTGAATGTTATTTTCACCACCTAAAAATACTCGGGTGCTGAATGTGTATCTGTCTTATTCCTGAAAATTACAGTTTCCTGAAGTTTTAGCAGAATGAGGAGCAAAGAATCCAGCATCAAGTAGCACTTTCACAGCAGCAGCGGCAGCAGCTGCATTTCTTTGCCAATGTTTTGAGATGAGCTTGACGATGCTATTTTTTTTTTTTTTTTTTTTATGCAGCTTGTACAAATTGGCAGCCGAAGGAGGATTTATCATGGATTGACTGTACTACCTATTTTCTTCGTAGCACTTAATCAAAAAATCATGTGCCAAACACATCTTGTAATTCTATGTGTAAAAAAGTAGTTTATAATTAAATAAACTAGCACATATCATAATGGGAAAGGGAAAAACCCATACAATAGTGCATAAGGGATGAAATCTTGGCCTCAAAAGACTTGCTGCAATAATACCAAGCAGACAAGCACCACAAAAACAACTATTAGAGTAGGTGTGATGATTTTTTCCTTATCCTATTTCCATATAAATATATGCTTACTTGCTTGAATGAACACACTAATACATAATATTGCTTCCACCAGAGGCCTGATAGAAGATTGGCAGGATATATAATTATATTGCATAAAACCGTGAGCACAACAGGGGAGCCTGGCAGCGTTACGCTGATTTCTTCTTATGAGCAGAAAGAGAATACCATGTTAATCCTCCTAAAATAAAATTTGCTAAAAGAAATCCAGCAAAGCTATTAGTATAAATTATATTTGCATTAGGCTACTGAATGTTTAAAGAGTCAAGCTTTTAGGACTTCTAAGTTGCCTTCTTCAGGAATGCTGATATTACTTGAGAAAGGGACGCTTGAATCCCAGACGTTTGCATCTGTAATCATACATTAACTTAATAAAGATATAGCTTACCCAATTATTTTGTTGTTTTCCCTGTAGAAAATGTATTTTTTGTATCTTACAACTGAAAGTAGCATAAGTGAATAGAAAAGTAGTAGGATATGCAGCAAAGCAAACCATCCAATCTTAGGACCCTCACCTGTGGAGTACCTCAGAGCTCTGTCCTCTCCTCGATTCTGTTCAACATTTGCATTCATCCAATCTGTGCCCTTATTCAGTCCTTCCTTCAACACTGAAAGCCACCTATCTGTGGATGACATTCAACTATGACTCAAAATAGGATCAGACTAAACCTACTCAGTAGCATAGTAACCCTCCAAATCAGAACTCCTTTGGCTAAGCTACTTACATCGTCCCCTACAATTTCTACCTTCCATGTCAGGAAGCCACCTTTCATCATAAGGGATCAGTACAAAGCCTCGGGGTTCAACTCTATCAAACCTCATAATGGAATCCCGCATTTCAAAGGTGGTAAGAACTTCCTTTATGCATCCGTGCCAGCTACCTTGATGAACACAACTTAGCTACCATCACTCAGTATTAATCACCAACCAAACTGACTTTTGTAACTCTGTTCAGTGGCATCTCTCAATACATCCTGAAATGCCTTCAACTCTTGCAGAATACTGTGACTAGAATTTTGGTAGAGGCCAAAGTAATTGAATATGTAAGGCCCATCTTACGTCAGTTGCACTGGTGGCTCCCAATTGAAAGCAGGATAACATTCACAGCCCTTTGCTTCATTTTTTAAATATGTGAATAAAAAGGCCCTGAGTAACTCTCCCAGCTTCTTTCATTCCACACTCCCACTAGAGAACTCCAATCCTCCCAAATGGCCCTTCATTCCTATCCTCCTTGGGCTTCTTCCAGATTGACTTGTGCATGATTTTATGCTTCTAGCTGCTATGCACCAAAAATGAGGCACAGGTGAACCAGTACACCTTTGTCTCAAGCCTTGTTACCTCACTGTCTGGAAAACAGCTAAGGCTTGGCTGTTCAACCTGGCCTTTCCATAGATGGCTCAGTAGAGAAGAAGAAGGAAACTTGTAATGCTATTATTATGACTGCACACTTGATTAAATTATGATTGCAAATGACCCTGCAGTTAAAGTTATTGTGATTGTACCTAAAAGGCAGAATTTGAAATGTCTATAAATAAATAAATAAAATAAGTGAGAAAAATGCTCTGATTATGTAAGGATTGTGAGCCCTTGTGCTATGGAAAGGTTAATGCAGCCTAGTAGACTTACCTCCTAGGCCCCTCTCGACAGCGAACTTGCCCAGGTCTGAGATAAGCTAGAGTTTTGCATAAACCAGCTCTGCTCCCCACAGGTTGAGACCTTGGGTTCTAGGGGCCAGCAGGACTTAGGTGGGTTCCAAGGGTGAACCAAGAGAAAGTCCAGGGATGGACCAAGAGTCAGGGCAGGCAGCAGGCAGGGCATAGTCAGAATACAAAGCAAGGTCAGGGCCAGGTGGCAAGCAAGGAAGCAATCCAAGTCTGAGGCAGAGGTCAGAACTGGAGAATCAGACCAAGATGGATAAGACAGTGAGGGACAAGACAAGACAAGATGATCAAGGCAAAACAAGACAAGACCCCGAGGACAAGGACAAGGCAGGCAGATAGGGAGAGGAAATAGGGACAGGATAAGGACAGAAACTGGGCAAGGCTGGACAGGGCAAGGGCTGGATGAGGCAAGGCTGGATGAGGCAAGGCCAGATAGGATAGATGAGGCGAGGCTGGATAGGCTGGACGAGGCAAGCCATGGAGCAACACACACTGAGCTAGGAAAGGGGACCCGTTGCTGAGGCACTTAAGGAAATGTGGCTGGGGTTTGAATGCCTCACCGTGCTGATGTTATCAGAGATGTACTGGCCTGAGATTCCCACTTCAGGGCCTAGAAAGGACATTAGGGCATGTGCCTAAGTGAGGCGCAGCACAACAGGCTCCACACATGCTGGTGGCATACATGCCGATTTGGGGCTGGGAGGTGAATGTTGCCAGTCACAGGCCAACCATGTGACCAGCAAATGTTATAGATTAAAGCAAAACGGGTGAATATATTTGATCCACAGTTGTTAACTAAGCACTTAGAATGTTCAGACTAGGTGAATGCCCCTGATATTTATTGAAGGTATAGTTAAGCTCTGAAAAGAAAGGAACTAGGAAAAAGTCAAAACCACATGTGTTACCATATGGGCATTACGTTTGTAAATCGAAAGAACTATTGATAAATTATTATTCACTTTCACCAAATATATTCTGTGGCATCAGAGCAATTGCCTATGACAAGGATGGCCAGCTCCATTCATCAAGAGCCACAAACAGGTCTGCTTTTTTAATATCTACAATGAATATGCATGAGACTGATTTGCATGCACTGCCTCTATTGTCTGCAAATATATCAAAGGCATATTCATTGGGAATTGCCTACAATCTAGGCCTATTTGTGGCTCTTGGGATATAAATTCCTCAGCCGTCTCAGGTGCGATTGCCTTCTCTCTCCTTTTATTACCACCACCCATCAAGCTCTCCCCCTCAAACTGCTCATCACAATGCTTCTATTGCATTTATAATACACAACTTTGCCACACTATTATTCGCAAACAAGATCTTTTATTAGATAGATATGGCAACAGCATAGGTTAATTGTAACAAATTACTAAAAGCATATTCACAAATCCCCAGGGGTGACCACACCCTCACCTGCTGAATTTCATCTCAACAAATGCTCCATAGTATCCTACTACTGCAATGAATCACCTTTGGGGATGCAGGGCCATTGAAACCTCACCACTCTAGGTTAGTCTGCAATGCGATCCTTCATTACCAACTAGTTGTCTGTGGTGCAATGATGTCCTGGTCCGTCAAAAAGCAAGACTCTCTCATTAAGCAAATGCCAACACAATTTTGGGTGGTAAGCAGGCCAAGCCCAGCCATTAAAGCTGTAGACTTGACAGGCAATTTGTCTCGCTCTCACCCACTGGTGCAATGTTAGAGCAGGAATATAGTGCAAATTGGTATTCTCTGCTCAGCCCACTTTGAAGATTGCATTCACCACGCAGACCAGGACATGATCCAACCCTGCCAGGAGCCCCACAGTAGTGACATCTCGCTTGCCATGGGCTCTCCACCAATTAGCTGCAGCCATACCCCAGACACGATACTGTTGCCCATAGCAGAAAAAGGATCTCATGACTCCATCTTGGTGGAGTCACAATATAGCTGTAAAATTTTGCAAAATACTGCAGGGATAACCAACCCCTGTCCTCCACTAGTGAAGCAAGAATAGCGCACGAGGTAAACAAGACCCTCATCTTTGTAAAAGCACCATAGCATTGTAAGCATGCTGCACATTGTTGCAGTGGTAATCAAACCCTTAGCCTCCATGGATAGGCATAGTGTCACAGGGTCCCATATGTATGTTTGCCCCACAGCGGCATCATTAAGGGGGGGTGTCAGAAATACCAGATGATGAATGCTGACCCCCCCCTCCCCCTTAATAATGCTGCTGTGGGTCTCTTAGTGCTGGGAAGTGCCACACATAATGTTGCTGGACACCACTAGGTGTATTCGATATGGCAAGATACGCACGCTGAGGTCAGGTGACACATTTGCCTATGCCAGGGCTGGATCCACCAGGTGTCAGGTGCCCGGGTGTCATAAATGACCTGAAAAAGAGAAAGGATGATACATAGAAAATGCTCCATACAAGTAATGAATGAGGGGCCACTGGCACACCTGACCAGTGCTTCACTGACCTCCTCTGAAGAAACATGCCTAACCCGGAGGCACCGGAGTATACAGCAATCTTCTTCCAAGATGGGATAGGTAAAGTAAGCAGGCAACTCACTCAGGAACTGCAAGCCAGGACATAAGAACATAAGAAATTGCCATGCTGGTCAGACCAAGGGTCCATCAAGCCCAGCATCCTGTTTCCAACAGAGGCCAAACCAGGCCACAAGAATCTGGCAATTACCCAAATACTAAGAGGATCCCATTCTACTGATGCAATTAATAGCAGTGGCTATTCCCTAAGTCAACTTGATTAATAGCAGTTAATGGACTTCTCCTCCAAGAACTTATCCAAACCTTTTTTGAACCCAGCTACACTAACTGCACTAACCACATCCTCTGGCAACAAATTCCAGAGCTTTATTGTGTGTTGAGTGAAAAAGAATTTTCTCTAATTAGTCTTAAATGTGCTAACTTCATGGAATGCCCCCTAGTCCTATTATTCGAAAGTGTAAATAACCGAGTCACATCTACTCATTCAAGATCTCTCATGATCTTAAAGACCTCTATCATATCCCCCCTCAGCTGTCTCTTCTCCAAGCTGAACAGCCCTAACCTCTTCAGCCTTTCCTTATAGGGGAGCTGTTCCATCCCCTTTATCATTTTTGTTGCCCTTCTCTGTATCTTCTCCACCGCAACTATATCTTTTTTAAGATGCAGCGACCAGAATTGTACACAGTATTCAAGGTTCGGTCTCACCATGGAGCAATATAGAGGCATTATGTCATTTTCTGTTTTATTAACCATTCCCTTCCTAATAATTCCTAACATTCTGTTTGCTTTTTTGACTGCTGCAGCACACTGAGCCGATGATTTTAAAGTAATATCCACTATGATGCCTAGAACCTTTTCCTGGTTGGTAGCTCCTAATATGGAACCTAACATCATGTAAATACAGCAATGGTTATTTTTTCCTATATGCAACACCTTGCACTTGTCCACATTAAATTTCATCTGCCATTTGGATGCCCAATCTTCCAGTCTTGCAAGGTCCTCCTATAATGTATCACAGTCCGCTTGTGATTTAACTACTCTTAATAATTTTGTATCATCCGCAAATTTGATAACCTCACTCATTGTATTCCTTTCCAGATAATTTATAAAGATATATTGAAAAGCACCGGTCCAAGTACAGATCCCTGAGGCACTCCACTGTTTACCCTTTTCCACTGAGAAAATTGACCATTTAATCCTACTCTCTGTTTCCTGTCTTTTAACCAGTTTGTAATTCACGAATGGACATCACCTCCTATCCCATGACTTCATAGTTTTCGTAGAAGCCTCTCATGAGGGACTTTGTCAAACACCTTCTGAAAATCCAAATACACTACATCTACTGGTTCACCTTTATCCACATGTTTATTAACCCCTTCAAAAAATGAAGCAGATTTGTTAGGCAAGACTTCCCTTGGGTAAATCCATGTTGACTGTGTTCCATTAAACCATGTCTTTCTATGTGCTCTATGATTTTGATCTTGAGAATAGTTTCCACTATTTTTCCCAGCTCTGAAGTCAGGCTCACTGGTCTATAGTTACCCGGATCGCCTCTGGAGCCTTTTTTAAATATTGGGGTTACATTGGCCACCCTCCAGTCTTCAGGTACAATGGATGATTTTAATGATAGGTTACAAATTTTAACTAATAGATCAGAAATTTCATTTTTGAGTTTCTTCAGTACCCTAGGATTCATACCATCCAGTCCAGGTGATTTGCTACTCTTTAGTTTATCAATCTGGCCTACTACATCTTCCAGGTTTACAGTGATTTTGTTCAGTTCGTCTGACTCATCACCCCTGAAAACCATCTCCGAACTGGTATCTCCACAACATCCTCATTAGTAAACATTGAAGCAAATAATTTATTTAGTCTTTTTGCAATGGTCTTATCTTCCCTAAGAGCCCCTTTAACCCCTTGGTCATCTAATGGTCCAACCGACTCCCTCACAGGTTTCTTGCTTTGGATATATTTTAAAAAATTTTATTATGAGTTTTTGCCTCTATGGCCATTTCAAATTCTCTTTTTGCCTGTCTTATCAATGTTTTACACTTAACTTGACAATGCTTATATTTTATCCTACTTTCTTCAGATGGATCCTTCTTCCAATTTTTGAAGGATGTTTTTTTGGCTAAAATAGCCTCTTTCACCTCACCTTTTAACCATGACGGTAATCGTTTTGCCTTCTTTCCACCTTTCTTAATGTATGGAATACATATGGATTGTGCCTCTAGGATTGTATTTTTAAACAATGTCCAAGCCTATTGAACACTTTTAACCTTTGCAGCTGCACCTTTCACTTTTTTTCTTACTATTTTCCTCATTTTATCAAAGTTTCCCTTTTGAAAGTTTAGTGTTAGAGCTGCAGATTTACTTATTATTCCCCTTCCAGTTATTAGTTTTAAAAATTTTAGTTTTAAGAATTATACTGGTGCCTGCAGACCAAATGCCTCAAATACAATAAATAACTTACAGATCAAACCTTTATAACACTGGCAGTGCAAGCTCCAACATGTGCAGTTACAGGTGTCTGGATGCCATAAATGATCTGCTAAAGAAAGAGAAAGATGACACACAGAAATGCTGACATGTAAATGCAGGAGGTGAGCCCCCCACATACTACCCGGCCCCCCGCAGTAGTGATCAGTCATTAACTGAGCAAACTGAGACAATAGCATCTAATTTTAGATGTTTACCCTGAGAAAAAAAGTTCCAGCAGAGCAGCTTGCCTTGTCACTAATGGCTGCCGAGTGAAACTAAGAAAATTGGTTCCGGTATCATCTGCTGCAAGAGTGTGCCCAAGCAGACACGCCTGAGCACTCTCAGATGCAATAGGATGCGGGCACCACTGCCATAGCCCCCAGCAAACCATGCACGGGAAATGAGCAACAGTACACAGGAGATGAGAAAAGCTGCAGGACCATAAGATATTAAATTAGGTCACTGGAAAGCCACAATATTTTTTTAAATTTTAAATGGACTCAAACGATGAAACACCAGCGAGAACACAAACATTGGCAAGTTAAATGCAGAAAACAATTAAGCAAAAAGCCAGCCAAAGAAGAGTAGCTGAGGACTGTCTTCTGCTGCATGAAATACAGCATAACTAGAACGCAGCAAACTTTAGCCATCTTGCTGCCACTTTTATTTCCTACCCCTAGGCACAGTCATAATTGGGTGCTTATTTGAAAAATCTAGGGCCGAATGCAGATGACCGTCCCTTTCACTGCAACCCAAGGCAAATGGCTGCTGCCAAACTGGCCACCACCATAATGTGCACATGGACTCATGTGTAGGCATATTTTTAATAACAATGCCAATGCTGTTCATCCTTCTCTCTGGTAGAGCACCCAGCTGCACTGAAGCAACAGGCAACCCCAGTGACACGTTCCGCCACTGAGCAAAATTCCTTGCTCAGTAAACTCACCAGCCCAACCACTCTGGAGCAATCCTTTACACCAGCATTGCTTCCGGCAATAAGGAGCCATCTTGGCCTCCCCAGCATCCTGTAATGGCCTGCAGGCTGGCCAACACCTTGCACTGTGTCCTCCTCTATCTACCAAATGCCGTGCAAACAGCATAGTACAGAATATTAAATTAACAGCCAATTGCTTTAAAAGGGATTTTTTATAAATTAATTTTATTACATAACTGGGCTTTTTACTCAAATATCCTGTGCCAATGAATGCTACATGGTGGTCCAATCCTAACTTATCTATGCCCATGTACCTAAAGCATGTGGCCCGCAGCTCATTTTGTTTCCCAGGCTGGTCCCTGATGTCAGGGACAGAGCCATAGGAAGAGGGCCTTTTGCTGGTTGCTGCTTGCTGACCTCCAGGACTAAAGGCCCTGTGAATCTTTGCCTATTAGACGGTCGCACTAGCCTAGTTAAGAGGGAAGATGGGGGAAAGAAAGGCAGCAAACATTTCTTTGCCCTTAGTCTGCCATGGCCATGCATGCTTTGGCCAGATTCTGCCTGCTTGCTTCCAGCAGCACATCATATTGTGCCACCGGGCTCCTCCCAAAGCTATTCATATATATATATATATATATATATTAGAGATGTGAATCGTGTCCTCGATCGTCTTAACGATTGATTTCGGCTGGGAGGGGGAGGGAATCGTATTGTTGCCGTTTGGGTGTGTAAACTATCGTGAAAAATCGTTAAAATCGTGAGCCGGCACACTAAACCCCCCTAAAACCCACCCCGACCCTTTAAATTAAATCCCCCACCCTCCAGAACCCCCCCCCCAAATGCTTTAAATTACTTGGGGATCCGGCGGTGGTCCAGAACGGCGGCGGTCCGGAACGGCCCCCTCAATAGAATCGTGTTGTCTTCAGCCGGCGCCATTTTTCAAAATGGCCGCCGCAAAATGGCGGCGGCCTTAGACAAAAATGATTCGACGGAGGAGGTCGTTCCGGACCCCCGCTGGACTTTTGGCAAGTCTTGTGGGGGTCAGGAGGCCCCCCCAAGCTGGCCAAAAGTTTCCTGGGAGTCCAGCAGGGTTCCGGGAGCGATTTCTCGCCGCGAATCGTTTTCGTACGGAAAATGGCGCCGGCAGGAGATCGAGTGCAGGAGGTCGTTCAGCGGCGGTCCGGAACCCCCGCTGAACGACCTCCTGCAGTTGATCTCCTGCCGGCGCCATTTTCCGTACAAAAACGATTCGCGGCAAGAAATCGCTCCCGGAACCCCGCTGGACTCCCAGGAAACTTTTGGCCAGCTTGGGGGGGCCTCCTGACCCCCACAAGCCTTGCCAAAAGTCCAGCGGTGGTCCGGAACGACCTCCTCCGTCGAATCGTTTTTGTCTATGGCCGCCGCCATTTTTCGGCCGCCATTTTGAAAAATGGCACCGGCTGAAGACAACACGATTCTATTGAGGGGGCCATTCCGGACCGCCGCCGTTCTGGACCACCGCCGGATCCCCAGGTAATTTAAAGCATTGGGGGGGGGGGTTCGGGAGGGTGGGGGGTTTAATTTAAAGGGTGGGGGGTGGGTTTTAGGGGGTTTTAGTGTGCCAGTTTTCCTGCCCTCCCCCTTCCCCCGATTTACGATTTTTTAACGATAAATCGGGGGAATTGGTATTGTATCGTGGCCCTAACGATTTTTTGACGATTTAAAATATATCGGACGATATTTTAAATCGTCAAAAAACGATTCACATCCCTAATATATATATATATGTGTGTGTGTGTGTGTGTGTGTGTGTACAATGCATTGGTGCATGTCACCAAGTAGGCAAATCCATCAAAAGGTTGGGACAGGAGAGCACCAGGGGAAAGCTTGAACCACCAGCATGCCCCACAGGCATGAGCCCCCTCACCTGAAAGTTTCGAGGGAATGGGGGGGGGGGGGGGGAATGAGGAGGCGCTCCCCAAATGGCACAATTAAAATAGCCCAGAGCCAGCCAGTCCTGCCTGCCACCAGTCTTGTCTCCAGAAAGTGATACCTCCATCCGTGGTTCCTCTGGCTGCCACGTCTTCTGGCATACCTTATCCTTACACAGACTTTGAGGACGTGTTCTCCAAGCAAAAAGCCAACCTTCTTCTGCCTCTCCGAAGGTTTGTTTGTCCTATCGATCTACTTCCAGGGACTACACCTCCTCAAGGACGCACCTACCCCCTGTCTCTTCCTGAGATGAGGGCTATGACGAAATATATCCAAGAAAATCTTGTGAAGGGATTCATCTGCCCCTGTACTTCTCCCGCTGGGGTAAGATTATTTTTTGTGACCAAAAAAGATGGGTCACTTAGGCTGTGTATTGACTACCAGGGCCTAAATGCCATCACTCGTAAGGATATGTACCCCTTGCCATTAATTTCCAAATTATTTGATCATCTCCAGGGTACATCAATATTTACAAAGCTTGATCTACGCAGAGCATATAACTTGGTAAGAATCTGTCCTGATGACATTTGGAAGACTGCCTTTAACACCTGGAACGGGCACTATGAATACCTGGTGATGCCTTTGGCCTCTGTAACGTGCCTGCAGTATTCCAATGAATGATGAACGAAATTTTTAGAGATCTGCTTTACATTAAAGTCGTGGCTTACCTGGATGATATCCTTGTCTTTTCCAAAGACCTCGACACCCATCACACTGATGTCCGAACCGTCCTTCAATGCCTTCGTGAGAGCCATCTGTTTGTGAAATTGGACAAATACTTGTTCAAGAAATACAGCCTACATTTCCTTGGTTATATTATCTCTCAACAAGGGGTTTCTATGGACTCAGCCAAGTTAAAAGGAATCTGGAATTGGCCACAGTCTGAGGGTTTCAAGGCTCTCCAGCGCTTCCTGGGATTCGTCAACTTCTACTGTCACTTCATCCCACATTATTCTACTCTGGCTGCTCCACTGATGGCCTTAACTTGTAAAGGTCAAGATATGTGACATTGGACTCCAGAGGCCGTCGCAGCCTTCCTTCACCTTAAAGAAGCCTTCCAGAAAGGGTCCTGCTTGCATTATCCTGACCCAAATCGTCCTTTCCTAGTGGAAGTTGACGCCTCTGCCATTGGGGAAGGGGCAGTCCTGAGTCAATGCACCACCTCTGGTACCATAGTTCCATGCTCCTTTTACTCCCATACATTTTCACTTGCAGAGCAAAATTACAGCATAGGGGATCGTGAGCTACTAGTCATAAAATTGGCCTCAAAGAATGGAACCCGTGGCTAGAGGGTGCACAACACAAATTCACTGTGTTCACCGATCATAAGAATCTGAAACCTTTGAGTCAAGCCCAAAGTCTCAATGCCCATCAAGCCCGATGGGCCTTGTTCTTCTCCAGGTTCGATTTTGAACTTCGCTATCGCCCTGCAGACAAGAATCTCCGGGCAGATGCCCTATCACAATCCTTCGAGCCCGAGGACACTCCGGAAGAACCTACTCATATAATAGACCCGAACTGTATTTGCCTATCTGCCACTCATTCAGTTCCCGCTGGAAAGATGGTCGTGCCCCGATGACTCCGAGAAAGATTTCTCCGCTGGGCACATGATTCCAAATTCACTGGTCTCACAGGATGAGCAAGGACCTTGGCACTGCTCCAGCGGTTCTTCTGGTGGCCCACCATGGTCTCTGACGCTAAAGCATATGTTAAATCCTGTAACATCTGTGCACAGCAAAAACCCCCAGTCGGTCGACCTTGGGGTCTTCAACAACCACTTCCAGCACTCGAGGAACCATGGACTGACCTGTCTACAGATTTCATCGTAGATTTGCCGCCTTCAAAGGGTCACACTGTAATATGGGTAACCATAGACCAATTTTAAAAATGACCCATTTCATCCCTCTACCAGGCCTACCTTCTGCTCCAGAGTTAGCACGTTTATTCTTCCACCATATATTTTGATTGCATGGCCTACCCAAGGACATTGTTTCAGACAGAGGTCCCCAGTTCGTTGCTAGATATTGGCACACCCTTTGCCGAAAATTCGGTATTAATATCAGTTTAATAACTGCCTATCATCCCCAAGCAAACGGACAAGTTCAGCAAACAAATCGCTCCTTGAAGGCCTTCCTGCGGGCTTGCATCAATGACCGCCAAGACAATTGGTCCGAACTTCTATCCTTGGCGAAGATGTCTCACAAGTCCCATATCGCCACTGCTACTGGAACATCTCCATTCTCTATTGTCTTTGGGAAACAACCATGACCACCATTGCCTATACCTCTATCAGTGCCATCCCCTGTGGCACAGGCTACTGCAGATGTTCTTAAGACATTATGGGAGCAGACAAATCTCCGCTTGCGTCAGGCTGCTTCCCGGGTCAAGAGAACTGCTGACAGTCGACGTCGTTCGGCTCCTGAATTCCTCCCAGGCCAGAAAGTCTGGTTAAGTACTCGGTATATCTGACTTTGAATACCATCCCAGAGATTTACTTCTAGGGTTATTGGTCCTTTCTCAGTTACCTGAGGCATTGGACCCGTTATATACCAGCTTTGGCTGCCTCCTACACTGGGAATACATAATACATTTTATGTATTGCTCTTAAAACCTGTGGTCCTATCCTGGCCTGCCCAGAAGACTCCTGAGCCATCTCCATTGGTAGTAGAAACCAATACGATGTACAAGTTACATGAAGTCCTAGACATCTGCTGTATGGGCCGCCTGGAAGGATTATGGACCTGAGAAAAATTTGTTGGAACCAGCTCAGAACATCCTGGACAAGACCCTCCTCCTGAATTATCACCGTGCCCATCCGGGCAAATCCCGACCTCCAAGACGGGGGCGTAACAGGGGGTAGTTATGCATGCCATCCGCGGCAGACCCGTGGAGCGGCCCCCTTACCTTCTTACACAGACTCCAGCTTCTGGTTCCTCCTCGCTAGCGGTGGTAGGTCGCCAGCTCTGACCTCGTGCCACCCCTGGTACCTCCAGCTCTGCCATAGTCCCCAGCTTTTCAGGTTAAGATGCTATTGCTCATCGGGCCTCTCCTCATGGTCCGCAGAAAGACGCCACTACCCGCGCTGCGCCCCTCCATAGGAGCGCATGCGTGCAATGCTGATCCTTAAGAAGGGCCACGGCGGGAACTTGGCCGCGGCCCCAGATGATGACGTCAAACTCTTCAGTGTATTTAAGCTCAGCCCTTGCTTCATAGCATTGCCTTTGCAACATGTCTCCTCGTTATTCGAGTACTCATTGCTGTAAGAGATTCATCTCTACTCTCCTCTCCTGAACCTCATTGTTCCTGGTTCCTATTCTCCTCGTTCCTGCCTTGCCTATGCCTTGGATTGACTACACGGATTTCGACTTCACTTTGCCTGACTATGCTACAGCCTATCTCCAGACACAGACCTCCGTTTCACCTGACTACACTACATCATATCTCCAGACCTTGACCATTGCTTCGATTGACCAACCCTATGCACTTCTCCGTGATCAGACCATTGCTTCAATTGACTAACGCTATTGACTTCTCTGTGATCAGATCTCAGCATTGCTTGCCACGACTTCCACATTGCCACCGGCCCTGATCCAAGTCTGTCATTGACGCTTCTCCTAACCTACTCCCTGGACATGGACTTATTAGGCTTCTGCCTACCTTTGCTCGAGTGCCCTCAGTCAGCCTTTGTTCCATTGGCGCCCGAGTTCCAGTACCTTACCCAGTCCAGAATAGGACTACGCCACCTATCGTCTGCTGTCTCTGGGCTGAACCAACCTTTCTTGCTATCCAACCTCGAGGCCCACCTAAGTCCTGCCAGCCCAGGCTCAAACCGCGGGGAGCAAGGGCTGGTATAGGTGAAGCTCCAGCAGCCTCTGCCTATCGCCCTCTCCAGCTGCCGATGGTGGGGACCCATAGGTCCTTGCTTATGGTTTGCATCAACCCCACCTCGGCCCAAGGGTCCAGCTCTGACGCAACAGTATCTACCCAACATCCACATTAGTAAATATGGAAGCAAAGAATTAATTTAGTCTTTCTGTAATGGCCTTATATTCCCTAAGAGCTCCTTTAACCCTCAGTCATCTAACGGTCCAACTGACTCCCTCACAGTTTTCTTGCTTCGGATATATTTTTAAAAAGTTTTTATTATGAGTTTTTGCCTCTACGACCAACTTCATTTCAGGTTCTCTCTTCACCTATCTTATCAATGTTTTACACTTAACTTGACAATGCGTATGCTTTATCCTATTTTCTTCATATGGATCCTTCTTCCAATTTTTAAAGAATGTTTTCTTGGCTAAAATAGCCTCTTTCACCTCACGTTTTAACCATGCCGGTAATCGTTTTGCCTTCCACCTTTCTTAATGCGTAGAATACATCTGGACTGCACATCTAGGATTGTATTTATAAACAATGTCCATGCCTGTTGAACACTATTAACCTTTGCAGAAGCACCTTTCAGTTCTTTTCTATTTTCCTCATTTTATCAAAGTTTCCCTTTTGAAAATGTAGTGTTAGAGCTGTAGATTTACTTACTGTCCCCCCTTCCACTTATTAGTTTAAATTTGATCATGTTATGATCATTATTGCCAAGTGGCCCCACCACTGTTACCTCTCTCACCAAATCATGCGTTCCACTAAGAATTAAATGTAAAATAGCTCCCTCTCTCGTTGGTTCCTGAACAAATTGTTCCATGAAGCAGTCATTTATTACATCCAGGAACTTTATGTCTCTAGCAAGTCCTGATGTTACATTTACCCAGTCAATATTGGGGTAATTGAAATCTCACATTATTATTACTCTGCCAAATTGGTTATCTTCCCCGATTTCTCTTAGGATTTCATCATCTGTCTGACCATTTTGTCTAGGTGGATGGTGGTATTGTCCTATCACTATACTCTTACCCAACAGACATGGGATTTGTACCCATATAGATTCTACTGAGCATTTAGTCTCTTGTATGATCTTTATCCTGTTGGACTCTATACCCTCTCGGACATAAAGTTCCACACCCCCACTAAGTTGATGTTCCCTGCATTCCTGAGTCTCTCTGGCAACAATGAGCTCATAAAGAGCTGGGATGGCCCCACGGAATATCTGGTATCTCTGGGGTCATTAAAGACTAAGGGTTGGATTTTCAAAAGGTTACACATATCGGGCTTATGTTCAAAAGGTCCAGCGATGCGTGTAAATCCCTGGGACATGTTTAAGTCCTGGGGCTTGCAAAAGTGGGCAGTCTGGGGGTTGGGAGGGGGCATGGCCAGAGGCTCCCAGCACAGTGGCTGGAGTAAGTTTGCAAATAAAAGAAAAAACAAGGTAAAGGTAGGGGGGAAAAGTGGGGGAGGTAAGGGAAGGGAAGGTGGGGTGGGGGGGTAGGAAAGTTCCCTACGAGGCCGCTCCGATTTTGGAGCGGCATGGGAAGGAACGGGGGAAGGCAGTGTGGCTTGGCGTGTGCAAGGTGCTCAATTGTGCACTCCCTTACACTCGTTGACCCCTGATTTTATAACTTGTGCGCGCAAGTTATAAAATTGGGCATACATGTGTGTACGCTGGGTAGCACGTGCACATGTACGCCCTCGCGCTATTTTGAAAATCTACCCCAAGACATTTGGTATTTCTTGTCACCTTGGAAGATCTAATGCTAAAGACTAGTACCCATACCAATGAGCTGATAATGACTTGAACAGTTGGTGTCTTTTACCAAATGAGAGATCAAAAGACTGATGCTGAAATGCCTTTGAAATACCTAACTAGCAGGCCGATACAGTAAGGACGCGTAAGAAAGAGTGCGGTAGTGCCGGGTGCACCCTCATTTGCCGCGCACACAGTTTGGATCACATACCGCTCGTTACAGTATTCAAATGAAATGCAAATGCAACCTCGGACGTTCAGCCGGGCACTCAGGTCACGGCGAGCGTTCATGCGCCTTCTGCCTTGGGCGCCCAAATTGGGCATACAAGCATGCGTTCATGCACCTTCACCGGCGGGGGCTGCTGGAAGCCGCCTCGCATGGGGATCGCCCGATCTGCCCCGGGCTGCTGAAGCCGCTCTGGCCGCCGGCTGCCCCTGGGAGGCAGGGGAGCCGCGGTGCACGCCTCGGGAGGAGAGGAGAGAGGACGGGGTTGCTCCGGAGCTGTCAGCGTGCCGCACGGGAGACCGGCACCCATGGACACCCTTCTGCTGCTGCTGCTGCTGGGGGCTTGCATGGCCTCGGCCAGGGCAGGTGAGAGGGGTTGGGGGAAAGTTTGTTCGTGAAATTTCGTCTCTCTCTTGCCCGTCCGAAGGAGGCGGAAAATCGAGCTGCGCACACAGGTGCTTTGTTGCGCTCCCTGCCGCTGATCGCCGGCTGCTGGGGCTTGCCTGACGCTTGTCAAGCTGGCAATCCCCGATACCTGAGCGTAATACAGAAATGATTTTCACCCTGCGCCTTGCTTTATTTTTTGTAATAATTTTTCCCCCTTGTGCGAGAAGCATTTTTTTCTGTGGATTGGGTTGGTTTGGGACTGGGCGGCTAAGTTCACCACACTAACACCAGGGTCAGGGTAGGCGGCAAATTTGCAGGTTAAAGCCGTGGCAAAATAGCTGATTAAAAAGGCGATAATCTGGGAGGCATTTTACTGTATCGGAGGGAATAGCTAATCCGATCATTAACATATCATATACATGCCGCGGGCGGAAAGGGATACGCGTCGATTTCAAGAAGCGGTAAGGACGGGTAAAACCGGATACTGAATCGCGGGTTAGACATACGCGTACAAATTGTGCGTACAAAGCGGGTTAGAAACAGGGTAACCGCGGCCGCGCTTTACTGTATCGGCCTGTTGAAGAGGGATATATAAAGCATAGCATTTGCTTATTTTAGTTGGATGAACTGAAAGGAACACAGAGCATGTCGTTCTTTCAGAGTCCCCGGGCCCGAGTCCTCCAGATTTCCAATGAACATTGGTTTATACAGAGGAGGGCGTATAAGGGAGGTGTTCTCCTGTTCTTTTGTTCTTTATTATTCTTTGTTAATATTCTGCCTTTATTTCTATCTGTCTTCTATTTACCTGCATTGCTTTATGTACAGCTTCCTGTGATACTGTATTCAATGTTGATATTACTTTGCTGATTTAATATCCATATATTTACAATATTTAGTAAACTGAGTTTTGCTTTACCAGATTGTGTGTAGAGTATTCTATGACATAATATAAAATATACCTCCACACGGCTACCGTGCACACACCTAACACCCTTGCACCAGCCATTGGTACGGAGGTGGGGGGGGGGGGGGGGGATGTCCGTTTTTAAAGTTTGTATCACTCTATGGAGTTGGGCTTTTATTTTTGTGGGCCTGGGATAGAGAATAAATGAATGGTGGGGGTGGGGGGCAGCACAGTAATTGTTCACACAGGGCAGCAAAAATCCTAGCACTGGCCCTGTCAACACCAACAGTGCCTAGTGAGGCATCAAAATCCTAAATCCAATTCTTGGGGGGAAGGGGCTTCAGGAGGCAGGTATCCCTGCCATGCTCCAAGTCCTGCTTCCCCTTACATCAGCTCTCTAACGATTCACCCACTTTGGCATACACACATCTAGGACAATCCATTCTCTCACACACACAAACTCTTCCTCCCTTCTTCTGTTACTCTCTCTCTCCCACACAAATGCATGGTCTTCAGCCTCTCAACTCACCCCCATTTCCCAAAGATCCCAATTTAGCTCCTACTAACCTCCCCAAAATGATTCCCCTTTGCTCTGTCTGCTCCAGTCTCACTCCTTACATACTGTCCCTGAATGATTAGAGAGGAGGGGGCTTGATAAGATAGCAGAGCAGCTCTGCTATCTTATGTCTGCTTCAGGCCCACACCCACCTTTCTGATTCATTGCAATCTCCCTAGGAGGGGGAGATAGATTAGGAAACAGAGAAATAAGTATCAGTAGGATCATGCACAGAAACTGTTGAATGAGACTGAGGACAGCTAGATGGCAGTACATTTACAACTGAACTGCTGCCCCAGATTTTTCCACCCTAGTCATTGGCTATTGACAAATCTAAGCCTGGTGCAAGATGTGCATGTTGGATATTTCAGATTGCTGTGGATAAGTTCTGCTACCTTACATTTTCTTGACTAACTCCATTAACATTGAAGACCTTAGTGCTAGGTTTGTCAAAACAAGTTTTGAATGTGGATGCTTAAAACAGTTACCATAGAATGTTCATGTGATGGGAAAATTTGCAGTCTATCATGTAATTGTCTCATAATTCAACTGTATGGATGTGAGTTCTGAATTCTATACAATCGCCATACCCAAAAAGCTTAGGGGCAGATTTAAAAATGTATGCACGTGGCCTACATTTCTGTGCGCTACCCGGCACGCACAAATGTTTGCCCGATTTTATAACATGCGCGTGCAGCCGCATGGATGTTATAAAATCATGGGTCGGCATGCACAAGGGGGTGCACACTAGTTCACCTTGCACATGCCGAGCCCTCAGGGAGACCAGCTGGCTTTCCCCATTCCCTCCTCCCCTTCCCCTCCCTTCCCCTACCTGTTCTGCCCCCAAGCCCGAAACCTCCCCCCATACCTTTATTTCACAAGTTACGCCTGCCGGCCGACTGCCAGCACACAATCCCCTGGCCTCACCGCCTCCCCGCCCCCTCCCTGCCCCACCCCACCCCTGTACCACCCATTTTTTCAAGCCCCAGGACTTACACGAGTCCCGAGGCTTTATGCGCGCCACCGGGCTTTTTGAAAATAGGCCTGGCGCGCGTAACCCCTCTACGCACGTAAATCCTCCTGGATCTCTGCACATAGGGCTTTTAAAATCTGCCCCTTAATCAGTACTATTTGTATTGACTCCATAGGATTGCCAAGATTAGATGAGCGGATAGAATTCTTAACACCAAGATACTTTGCAAGTGAAGCATAAAGGCATTGAGGTAATGCTAACATCAACTCAACTATGGTGGACTGGCCATGTTGTGCTTATTAATGACACCCTCATTCCCAAAAGAGTTTTCCTTGGTTTGGTCAGCAAACGTAATGCACACAATTTAAAAGGAATAAAGACAATCTAAAAGCCTACATAATATTTTGTAAGGATGTGAATCGGGATTCGGACGATTGAAAATATCGGACGATATTTTCAAAATCGTCAGAAATCGGGGGCTCCGCCAAAATAATAGGAAAACCCCACAATATTGATCGTGGGGGTTCTCTTAAAATTTTGGGGGAGGGTGGGAAAAATGGCACACAAAAATAACCCCTAAACCCAGCCCAACCCTTTAAAACTAATCCCTTAGCTTCCCCCTCCCTCCCAACCCCCCAAAAAACTTTTTACAGGTACCTGGTGGTCCAGTGGGGGTCCCTGGAGCAATCTCCCGCTCCCAGGCCGTCGGCTGCCACTAATCAAAATGGCGCCGATGGCCCTTTGCCCTTACCATGTGACAAGGTATCCGTGCCATTGGCCGGACCCTGTCACATGGTAGGAGCACTGGATGGCCGGCATGTGAATCGAAACCGGAATCCGATGGCCGGCATGTGAATCGGAACCGGAATCCGAACCGATTCCAGTTCCGATTCACATCTCTAATATTTTGTGGACAAAAGAACATTGACAACTGCTTAGTTGCAGAAGACACAACAGAGTAGCATCGGATCTGCCACAAAGGAGTGCATCATTCTGAACAGAACCACATCTTGTCACTCATGGAAAAAAAATCAGTAGCACAAAGCAGTTTTGCATATACCTAATTCTTTATTTGAGTTCAATCTGTGCTAAGAAGGTTTTGGATGATTTGTACACTAATTTAATTTATATGCAACAAGCTCTTCCATATCAAATACAAATTGTATGAGATTTTTGTTAAGAAGCATGTAATGAATACTACAGAAATTGCTGTATGGTAGCCAATATCTCAGATATAATTTTACAGAAGATGAAGATGATGCGCATTTCTAGTAAAAAGAATTCCATATTTCTTCATCTAACAATGAAAATCATACTCCAATTCTACATTCTGATACCAAACTTTAATTCAAAAGGGAAAAGGCATTTTTTTTTGTTGCTTGCAAAAAAAACTAACAAAAACATGCAGAATTGGAGTATTCTAGGTATAACCAATTCATTATGGCCAAAAAAAAGAGAACAAAATTGTTTTTTGAAATAAGTATCAGTAGGATCATGCACAGAAAAAGTTGTATTTTTTCTGTTTTTCTTTGCATTATTTCATTTTGTTTTATTTTATTTTACTTTATGTGGGTGAAGTCAAAATTTACTCAAACAGAGAAACAAAATAAATTGCACATGCCAAGTAATTAAAAAATGACTTTATCAATTGTGAAAGTACACTTAAACATTAACTAACATTCAGATTGTAATTTTGTGTAAAGAAGGTATTTTTGTTACCCTCAGCGGTTAACGAGCTGACCCCATGAACTGCCATGCTCACCTCCTGCTCCAGGCCCACTGCACCGCATTCCAGCATAGGGAAAGTTCTTCTACACACCATGCTGCCACCTGCAACACATGCAGCAGAGCACTGCTGACCCTCTGTGTGCTGTGCCTCTCTTTCAGGAATTTAGAGGGATTGCAACAGGAAATTCGCCTGTGATTCCTATTGATGATGTCAGCCTAAGGCCCTATAAAAGGTTAACGCTACAGACACAACTTGCCTCAATAAAAAGTCCAGCAAGTGTATTGCATGTTGTCCCAGCATCTTGTCTTTGGTTCTTCAGTTTCCACCTTGTCTTAAATTCTTCAGTTCCAGCTTTGTCTTCAGTTCTTCAGTCCCAGCCTTGTCATCAGTGCCTTGTTCTCTGTCTTCATCTCCTTCCTTGTTGCCCACCTGTTCTTCTCCTTGCCAGGCTACCCTACCTATCCGCCCCTTCTCTCTTTCCAGATGGATACCTGGTTTCATCTCAGCTTGAACTTGGATACACTTGGCCGCTTACAGCCACTGATCACTGCCTGCCTCCGGATATGTTATCCTCTGCTTTGACCAAGATACCCTACAACGAACTTCTCTGCCATCAGCAGAGGCCCCCAACTGCTGGCCCCTGTACACAAAGGCTCAACCTAAGGAGAATGAGGGCTGGAATTGGCAAAGCTATAGGCTGGTAACTGTGGTATGGGCTATGCTGGAGACCCCAAGAAATGTTGGGGATTTCTGAATCAGTGCCATATGCACTTTTAGTTGCAGGCCTCTTTATTCCCAGATAACCAAACTAAAACCACCTTCATTCTTTTGCTGCTAGAGGGAGTAGCACTTTCCTGGGCCTCCCTTCTCTGGGAAAGTGGGGATCCTATCCTCCTTGATTTCCATTGATTTATAGAGTAATTCCATGCCATGTTTGAGGAACCAGGTCAGGCAACATTAATGGCCTCAGACCTACTTCAGCTGCTCCAGGGGTCCCGAACTTTAGTGGAGTATGTAATGGAATTCATGACCTTGGTGTCTGAGCTGAATTAGCAACGAAACAGCTTGCTTGCTATTTTCTTGGAAGGCCTATCGCCTAAAATTAAGGATTAACTTTCTGCCTGGGAGCTTCCTACCTTGCTTGAAGCACTCATTGACCTCAAGGGAAAATAGACTGGCACCTGCAGGAGAGAGCTCAAGAGAGCTGCTCAGTTCATAGAAATGTTACATGGGCACCGTCCTTCCAATCCTCACGTATGCCTGATACCTCCTCGCCAACGAACCTTTCACCAGAAGAGCCCATGCAATTGGACCACTATCGCTTGGCTCCTGAAGAAAAGATTAAATGCAGACAACTAGGCCTCTACTTGTATTGCGTGGCCAGAGGTCACATCTTAGCTCAATACCCCAGAAAATAGGAAGTGTACAATGCTCAGAGAAGGTTGGGTTGATGACCCTAGGGCTCATTGTTTCAACTCCCAAACTCCTCTTGCCAGTAACCTTGGAACAATCCTCCATATGTTTTTCCATCTGGGCCTTGGTGGACTCCAGTCCTGGAGGGAACTTCATTCAGCAAGAGCTTGTCAACCAATTCCTAATATCTACTGTTCCCATGACTCAACCTATGGTACTCTCATCTTTCTATGGAGACCCTCTTCTAGAACATGTGACCAAGTCCACTGTGCCCTCATACTATGTATTGGCTCTTCACACATGGAAGGCTTTAGCTTCCACGTCCTGTCCAGAGTGATAAGTCCTCCTATACAAGGCTTGCTGTTGTTCCAGAAATATCAGTTGCAGTTTAACTGGTCCATGTTGGAACTCATCCATTGGGGATCTAGATGTACCATGTCCTGTATGGAATCTAAAGGGTTGTCTTGCCTGATGATGTTGGCTTCCATCCTTCTGAGCTTTCCAACTCCCTATAGGGAGTGCCTAGAATCTCAGACCTCATCGCACTTCCCCCTGGGAAATGCCCTTAAAATGGCCTATAAACAGTTAACAGGAACAGCTGGAACAAGAGATATCTGAATAAAAGAGTCTGGAAAAAAAACAATCTTGCTAAGAAAAGCCTTGAGTCACTTCTCAAAACAAAGATGAAGAGATATGAATCCTGTAGACCCAACCTCTGGAAGAAAGTGAAAGGAAAAGAAAGAGCAAAAATAATCCTACAGTCTTATTTATTTTATTTATTTATTTATTTAAAATTTTTATATACCGACATTCATCCAGGATATCACATTGGTTTACAGTGTAACACAAACAAACGCCAAGCATGGCACTTTACATTGAACAAATAAAACAAGTTAACAAATGAATAAATGAGGGTGTGAACAAAGGGAAATTTGCATTAAATACTCAACTAGGTTTGTAATTATATACATATGTACAAAAGGAAGACACTAAGAGATAAACAATTTAGGAGTGCTAGGAGGAGAGGGGGGAGTGATGAGCAGAGGGAAGGGGTGAGAAAAAGGTAGGAGAAGGGCGAAGTGAGGGGATGGAGGACCAGAAGAGGGGGGCAGAGGAGAGGAAGGGTGGGCAGTAGAGAGGAGGGAGAAATTAGGTGTATGCCTTGGTGAAGAGCCAGGTCTTGAGCTTCCGCTTGAACGATTTGATGCATTCCTCTTGCCGTAGTTCAACTGGCATTGTGTTCCAAAGGGTCGGCCTGGCTATCGATATGGCACGGGCTCTGGTAGATGTTAGTTTGTAGAGTTTAGGGGAAGGGATGGGCATAGTTGCGAGATGTGCGTGTCTAGTAGGCTTATTAGTCTGGTGTAAGCGGAAGGATTCATTAAACCAGTTCATTTCAGGATTGTAAAGAGCCTTGTGGATGAGAGAGAGAGTCTTATATTGTATACGGGAAGCTATTGGGAGCCAATGTAGATCTTTTAGAACAGGTGTAATATGGTCGTGTCTGCGTAAGCTGGTCAAGATTCGGGCTGTTGTGTTTTGTAAAATTTGAATGGGGTGAATGGCGTTGTTAGGAAGGCCAAGGAGAAGGGAGTTGCAGTAGTCGGTTTTGGCGAAGATGGTGGTTTGGAGCACTGTTTGGAAATCGGGGGGGGTGTAGTAAGGGTTTTAGTTTTTTTAGTGTATGAAGTTTAAAGAAGCCATCTTTTAGTATGTTGTTGATAAATTTCTTCAGTGTGAAGTGCCCATCGAGAATGATACCCAGATCACGGACTTGTTGAGCAAATTGGAACTGTGAAAGAGGGGGAAGGATCGAGTGGTTAAGGGGTGAGATGAGCATGATTTCAGTTTTAGTAGTGTTGAGAGCTAGGTGGATGGAAGAAAGGAGATTGTTTATGGATTGGAAAGTATCGTTCCAGAAATCCATGGTTTTAGAAATAGAGTCAGTGATGGGTATGAGGAGCTGAACATCGTCAGCATATATGTAGTGTGGGAGATTTAGGCTGGATAGGAAGTGACAGAGGGATAGGATGTAAATATTGAAGAGGGTTGAAGAGAGGGATGAACCTTGTGGGACACCTTGATTAAGGGGGATAGCCTTGGAAACATGATTGCCTAGCTGAATTTTGTAATCTCTATTGCTGAGATAAGAATTGAACCAGTTGAGGGCAACACCTGTAATGCCTATTTCAGTCAACCGCTGTAGGAGAATGGGTTGGCTGACGGTGTCAAATGCGGAGGAGATGTCAAGGAAGACAAGTATGTATGATTGTCCTTTCTCAAATCCTTTAATAATGTGGTCTGTTAGGGAGAGTAGAAGAGTCTCGGTACTATGAGATTTCCGAAAGCCGTATTGTGCGGGGGCAAGGATGTGATTGTCTTCAAGGTATTCTGTGAGTTGCTTGTTAACAGTTTTTTCAAGGAGTTTAGCAATAAATGGAAGATTGGAAATAGGGCGATAGTTGGCTAGATCAATGGGGTCAAGTTTGGGTTTCTTTAGGATGGGTTTGACAATAGCCTGTTTCAAGGGGAGAGGTACCTGTCCCAAGTTAATGGAGAGGTTAATGATATTTGTTAATGGTTTGGCAATAATATTGGGTATTGTGAGGAGATGTTTTGTGGGTATGGTGTCAGATGGGTGAGTGGAAGGTTTGGCTTTCTTGATAAAGGTTTCTATTTCTAATGTTGAGGTGCAGTCTAGGGAGGAGAGAACAGTGGTATTGTTGCAGGTCTTTGTATTGATGAAATCGGGTTCGACAATGTTGATGGGACTGGCACAAGGGGTGAACTTTGAAATTAACTTGTCTACTTTGGTTTGGAAGAAGGTGGCTAGATCTTCACATTTGGATTTGGCTACTACGTCAGGGATGTTGGGGGCAGCCGTCTTGGTGAGTGAGTTAACGTAATCATATAGTACTTTAGGGTTGTATTGGAATTGGTGTATTTTGTTGGCATAGAAGTCTCGTTTTGTCATGTTAAGTTTGTCACTATATAGATGTAGGGAGGTTTTAAATTGTGCCAGGTGTGTGTGTGAAGGGTCCTTGCGCCAAATCTTTTCAGATTTTCGAAGGTGTTGTTTGAGGTTTTTTAGCTCTTGGGAGTACCAGGGTTTCTTACTCTTGATACTTTGAGGACAGATAAGTTTAGTTTGCCGGGGGCAGGTAGAATTAGCTATATTATTGGTGATGTCATACCAGGAGGCAAGAGCTGTGTCTACATTGGTGAGTTCTAGATTGTCAAGTTTGTTAGCGATGGCTGATATAAGGTCATCTCTGGTACAGTTTTTCCTGTAATGTATGGTTTTTTTTGTACTATCATGGCAGGTAGGTGTCTTGATGGAGAGATCAGTTTTGATAAGGTGATGATCTGACCAGGGGATAGATGTGTGAGAGGGGGTGTCAGTTTGAATGAGGGCATTGGTGAAGAGGAGGTCAAGGGTATGACCCGCCTTGTGAGTGGGCAAATGGATAGATTGCTTGTAGCCTAATGCATTTAATGAATCGAGAATAGCATCACATGAGGGAGTGCGGGGGGAAGTATCAACATGCAGGTTGAAGTCACCAAGTATGATTGCAGGAGTGTCAATGGAGATGTTAGTAGCAATATATTCTATAAGGGTTGAAGGGTTGGTATGAAGTGTACCTGGGGGAGCATAAATGAGACATATTTGTAAAGAGGGGGATTTGAAAAGGCCTATTTCAATTTTAGGCGGGGGGGGGGGGGGGGGATGGGGTGGAGAATCATGTTAAATTTTTTCTTTATGATTAAAAGTAAACCACCTACTTTCCTTTTTGGCCTGGGGATGGAGAAAATGTCGTGTGTTTCAGATGGAAATTGGTTTAGGAGAACAGTGTCAGATTCCTTTAGCCAGGTCTCTATTATAGCACAGATGTCTGGGTCTTGGTCGGTGAGAAGGTTGCAGAGAAGGGGTATCTTTTTGTTTAGGGACTGAACATTTAGGAGGACTAAAGATAGAGCAGTGAGGCCGATGATTTGGGTGAGAGGGGGGGAGATCATAGTGGGAAGGATAGTTCTTAAATGTGACTGGTGTCTTGGGTATAGGGGGGTGTTGGGCCTGTATTTGTTATACTTGAGTATGGTGATCTGGTGTTGATGCATATTGTAATGTGGGGTGTTGGGAGGTGGAGTGAGTGAGGATGTAGGATAAGATTAGGGAGGAGGAATGTGAAAAGTTAATAGGTGGTTTTAAGCCAACAAGTTGTGGACGGGGTGGAAGCAGAGGTGTAATTTGAGACTGTGTAGGAGAGGGTACTAGGTATATAGGTAATTGCTTGAGCAGTGTTTAGTAGGTAGGTGAATACTTGACCAGTATTTAACAGATAGATAGGACCATGAAAGAGTATTTGGCAGATAACAGTAATTGAGAGGTGTACATTACTTGGCAAAACTTCAGGAATTGGGAATACAAAATCACAGTGCAGAATCACAATGCAAGAATCAATATTTGAGGGTACGTAGCCACAGTGCAAAATTACAGGGAAGATTGACGTGGTACGTTCACTCTTACCCTGGTAGTGAGTCAGTTCCTTTTTTAGTCCTATGCTTATGGCTAGGCAGCGATGCAGAGGGGACGCTCTGTAGGACGTTCTCACAACTTTGTAGATTGTATTGCCGTTCTTCAGGGCCGCTTGAAGGGGCGCTCAAAGGGGCAGGCCCCTTTGTCGCGCTCCTTCGACGCGTGACGCTCGGCGCGTGATGCCTAGCCTAGTTTGACTTTTATAGTTGACTCTTTTCTTTGTCACACATCAATGATGTCATCAATGTGAGACTTAACATCCAGCACAGAGATTTAGAGGTGGAATCGTTAGTTGCAGGGCAGGCTCCCAGCTGGGGGAGGGGTTAACAGCCACGAGGTGGAGGAGGAGGAGAGGGTCCAGCGGAGGGCTGAGTACAGGAAAAAGCTCAATCCAAGCCCTGGATTCTGGCTTGCAGAGCAGGAGCACACAGAGAAGCAAGTGGAAAATGAAGTTACCTGCGCAGAGAGATTTAAAAGTACATTCGTTAGTTGCAGGGCAGGCTCCCAGCTGGGGGAGGGGTTAACAGCCACAAGGTGGAGGAGGAGGAGAGGGTCCAGCGGAGGGCTGAGTACAGGAAAAAGCTCAATCCAAGCCCTGGATTCTGGCTTGTAGAGCAGGAGCACACAGAGAAGCAAGTGGAAAATGAAGTTACCTGCGCAGAGAGATTTAAAAGTACATTCGTTAGTTGCAAGGCAGGCTCCCAGCTGGGGGAGGGGTTAACAGCCACGAGGTGGAGGAGGAGGAGAGGGTCCAGCGGAGGGCTGAGTACAGGAAAAAGCTCAATCCAAGCCCTGGATTCTGGCTTGCAGAGCAGGAGCACACAGAGAAGCAAGTGGAAAAATGAAGATATGAATCCTGTAGACCCAACCTCTGGAAGAAAGTGAAAGGAAAAGAAAGAGCAAAAATAATCCTACAGTCTTATCTAGTCAAGAGTCTGAGAAAGAGTTAGAGGCCTCTATCCTCATGGCAGAGGCTGTCAACTCAGTTCAAAAGAGACCATCCCTTCACTTGCGGCTCAGCTTTTGTCCCAGGAGTTGCATGAACTATGGTTGAGAAAGCACCCTCCAGGGCCAAGAAAACCATGAATAACCAAAGGAGGTCAGAACCCCAGTTCAGGATAAGGAAAAATAATTTTCATCACCAGTTCCCCAAGGCCTTAGAAGGGGAGCTTAAGAGGTGAGTACTGTTACGCAAGATGGTTCATGGACTGCCCCTGTGAACCACCACTCTCACCTCATGCTCCAGGCCCGCCGCAACACATTCTGGCACAGAGAGACTATCTCCTACAGACCATGCCACCACCATCAATACACATGACAGGACCCCGCTGACCATCTGTGTGCCGCGCTCTCCTTAGGTGCTCGCGTCTCTCACCGGAATTTAAAGGGACCGCAGTGGGAAAATTCCCCTTGGCCCCTATTGATGAGGTCAGCCTAAGGCCCTATAAAAGAGCAATGCTACAGACATAATTTGCCTAAGCAACAGGTCCAACTACTATGTAATGTGTGTTGCTCCAGTGTCTTCTCCTCAGTTCTTTAGTTCCAGCCTTTTCTTCAGTTCCAGCCTTGTCATCAGTGCCTTGTCCTCTGTCTTCATCTTCTTCATTGTTGCCTATCTGTTCTTCTCCTTGCCTGCCTGCCCTGCCTATCCACCCCTTCTTTCCTTCCGTATAAATACCTGGTTTGGACTTGACCTTGAATATGCTTGACCACTGCCTGCCTCTGGCAACTGCCTATCATCCATCTGCTTTTACCCAGCTAACCTACAATGAACTTCTCTGTCATTAGCAGAGACCCCCACCTAAGACCTACCAGCCCTGGCACCCAAAGACTCAACGCGAGGGGAATGAAGGCTGGTATAGGTGAATATCCAGCTGGTCCTCTGCTTCATCTGGGTCCTCCTGCCGATGGTGGGAACCTGCAGAGCTCCTCCCTACAGGTTGCACTAATGCTACCTCGGTCCAAGGGTCCATGAATCCTATCTTGCAATTAATATTTCTGCTTGGCCTTTGTAAAAGATAATTAGCTTATCTAAAAGCCTATTAGGTTAATTTATAATAATGGTAATAATAATTGTAGAAATAATAAAGTAGTTTAGTAATAGAATAGATTTCCTTTTTTTATATATAAAAGTATGCACACACTCTGAAATAATTCTTTTTGACTATCAGGCTATTAATTTTGCATGCCTGTGGTGATAAACCCACAAAATCCAACATAATCCTATATAATATTCAGACAGAGTTAGCTACAGCTATAAATACATATCAGACTGTCAACTATCATGATCATTTAGCCAGCCCTGCAATACCTTCCAAAAAATATTAGAATATCCAGGTTTGAATTATAGTTGTTTCTCTACTCTTTTACTATTAGTAATCTGGTGGTGAAAATTGCCTTAACTGTGAGATTAACATGGAATGATCATTATATTTCATTATTTTTCACCTGCACCATGCAGCTTGTTTATTGCAGCTTACCTTCCAAGCTGAAATAAACCTAATTGAGGCTTTTATAAGAATATAGGCCTAAATTCTACCAAACTCACGAGATGTGAGTGTATAGGAAAAGGAAAACTAATTCAGGATTTGATATTGTTCCTCATCAAAGTGTACACAAATGTTCCTACCACATAATGATTGATGAAAACGGAATGGAGGGAGAAGAAAGAGTTACCAAAGGAGCTTATATCATTACAAATCAAGTCACACCACTGATGTCAGAAACCAGAACAATATTTTTAAGGCCAAACAAGGAGTGGATATTTGTTAGACAGATAGGCACCACTCTGTGTGTAGTAAGTTGCAAGGATTTTGGCAGAATGACTCATATTCCTTGGTTGGGGCTGGAAGGATTGATGGATTGATTTGTTTATTTATTAAAAATATTTATACTGCCTCCCCTCACCAAGGGCACGATGATGTGGTTTATAGGTCTGTGCTGAAGCATCACAAAATAAAATATAGTATAAAGAATAAAAACAACATACAGAAATACATTAAAAAAAAAAAACAGCCAGTGCAGAAATCCTCCAAAGTTAGTAAATGTAGGCAAAATCCACATCTAAAATCCAACACCTCTCCTTACTCAATTTAGCTATACCTTCAAATTTTGATAAAACCTTTTCAATGGTTCCAGTTCCCCCTTCCTGTTTATCACTCAAAATATGCAGTTATCCAGGAAATAAAAATGCCTTGAACTTTTTCCTAGAGGTTATGCAGTTAAGTGCCTGGCTCACATTTAAATGGAGACTGTCCACAGCATGGAAGTTGCTACTGAAAAGGCTCTTAATATCAAAGTTAACCATATTTCTATGTTGTGGGAACTCATACCCTTGGTTTTCAGTGTAACTCCCTAACCAATATGTACCACTTGAACTAATTCATCAAGTGTGGGAATCCCTTGCTTCTCATCACCAAAAAAAAACAAAAAACCAAGAATACGATATTTGAATTTGCCTTTTCAGTTATTGGACACCTGTGCAACTTGTCAAACAGGAGTAAAGAATTGGCTTTTCTAGGACTTTGCATCACCACCTAGTCATAATGTTTTTCAGGATCCGCACTCTATGAACCAACTGCCCTGGAAGGCCTATGTGAAGGGGTCTGAACGCTTCAACCTGACAAAGGACTTCATGTACCAGAATTCCCTGCTTCATGACGGGTTTACTTACAGTCTGCAATACAGCTGTAATTAGGACATTGAGAAACTCTCTGTCAGCACATTGCACATTTTCATTTTTTTGGCTTCGCTGTTCTTATTCTCTGATAAGCTTTCACTGCTGTAACCTAGATTAGAACAATGGATGTATTATGTGATGGGCTGTATTACTGCAGACTCGCGAATTCCTTTCCAGAACTGCAAGTCCCAGCAGCCTCTCCTGCAGAACATGGGAGAAGTTTCATGAAAGTTCCAGGGTGTCTAGGGAGGGGGTCAGTAGCCCCTTCAGCCGGAATATGCTTGCTCAGCAATGCTTAGAACGCATGTGTAAAAAGATAAGAACTGTAAAGTGCATAAGAGTCTGCTCCTGAAGGGGAGGGGCATGCAGTTGTACTGAGCCTTTGTCTTAGCTGCATCTTGCTGGCAATAAAAGTCTATCTTTACGGATCAGTTGTCTGGACCTCCTTACTGACTAAAAAGAGACGGTTACATTTGGCGAGCCTCAGCCAGGAGGTACCGGGGACGCTATTTTAGCCCCCCAGTTGGTCCAGGGGATTTTGTGGCGGAGTGATCCCCCAGACTTACCTGGTGAGTGGCCACCGCTGAGTTCAGTGATCAGGTATCTGAGGGGATCATTCCACGGAGATCCTCTGAGACCTTTGGGCTGGTGATCCGGGAAGAAGGCTTTCATGACGTTCGGAAGAACCCTGCAGGCGAGTATTATGGGAATGATGGGAAAAGTGAAGAATAGCTAAAAGAGTAGCAAATAACCGGTCCATCCGTGAGGGGACCGAGGGGGCTTTGATCACACCCCAAGCGGTGGTTTGGTAGGAATTGCATTCCGAAAGCCACGCGCATAAAAAGAGGAAAAAGAAGTAACGCATACGATAGTGGGAATAGGTTTCTTGTTGTGTGAAAGAGAGTGAATGGCCTCGCAGTTCTAGGCCGGGCTGACCGCGTCCTAGTCGGGGCGATTGTGACCCTTTTGTGTCTGACGGGTACGGACCCCTTACCTATCCGTCTTCCCTTCCCTCCTTTGTCTGTGAATTCTATCCTGATGGGAGGGGGCGGTTCGACTCCATTAAAAGTCATGACGGAACACTATAGGGAAGTGTTCGATAGACATAAATGTACTAAACCCGGAATGATTCAACGATGCACCCATAGGTGGCCCAGTTTGTGTGTAAATTGGCCTCCGGTAGGAACTTTCGATTTCCAAACGGCCACGAGGGTCCAGAAAATAGTTAGTGAAGAAGGGAATCCGGGTTGCCCTGAGGATATACCGTACATAACTGCTTGGATTGCAGTTATTGAAAATCCTCCGTCGTGGGCAAAGAAGTTAGTGGAGGGAGCCGCCCTCGTAATGGTGGCTCAGGCGCACAAAATGGGGAACTGGAAGTCCCCATTATTAATTAAGGATTGTAATGTATGTAACTGCTATCTGTGAATTGCAAGCACATGTACCAGGGATTCTTTGTTTTTAATTGTTTTAAACCCTAATAAGGAGAGATTTTGGTTTACAGATGCTGCACAAGACTACTATACAACAAATTAATGTACAGTGTTAAGTTAAAATACTGATTTGATTACTGGAGAATGCATTTACTGGTGTTGAAGTTTAGAACTTGATGGCAGTTAAGGGTTAACGGCAGAGATAATTACAGGAGAGAGGAGGGAATCGAGCCAGAAAAAAAAAAAAAAGACGTTGAGCCAGTGCGTAGTGCATTCAATATGGCTGTGCGTTTCAATGCTGACGTTGTTAATCAGAAGCTTTCAGTTTTCTCATATCTTCTATCCCAGTGTCCTCCCTATGCTTATCTTTCTATTCTCTAATACCATGTTAATTATTGTTCTTACTTGTCTCCTATATATTATCTGTTATTTAAAAGTTACATTGGAACGCATGATAAAGTATGAACTCTCTTTTGCTGACGCAGTTTATTTTGAAGCTGTCTCTGGGAAATTTAGAGAAATGATTAAGAATGGGTTCTTTGTTAAAGTTTTTCTTGTTGCTTCTTTGGCTAGCAGTAGTTAAATATGCAGAGCTACTCCCTGTTTTAAGGAACTGGCAAGATAAGACAGCCAAGCATGTGCAGCGCTGACTGTGAGAATTACAGGATGCCGTTTGTAAAAAAAAAAAAAAAAAAAAAACCAAAAAAAAAAAAACCGGAGAAAACAAAGACTTAATATTAAAAATTTTGATTCAGTGCAGGCGCAAGATAAGGATTATTGGAAGTTGTGGGCAAGAGAAGGGGCCACTATGCAAGATTAGGAACAAGAGCAAATATGAGTCGGCCCAAATGATAAAGTAGTGGCCCACAAACACACACACACACATATATATATATATATATATATATATTGCAATTATGTTCTTTGACCACTGGTGGGGGCTGGGCTCTGGCTATTACCATATGTTCTTAGTGTTTGCAATGTAATTGATACAAGGCTTCCAAGGGTTTGATCATCACTCCTGCACACCTAAAGCGCCCCCCCTGGATCCTTGCCTGCAGATCCAGGTTGACTTTATTGAATTAACCCAATGCCAAACTTACAAGTATGAAGGAAGCAATGTTTTGCAGCTTCTCAGCCTCGTCAGAACTGATTTGCCTCCAGGCGCAGGTCACCTATTCAATTTCCAGATGGACTGTGATCTTTTCATCGTATTTTGAGATGTATGGGAACAGGGATCAGGAAGAGAAGAAAAGGGCCCGTCCCTGCAACCAGGAACTTAATAATAGAGACCCGACATCCGAAAGAAGCTGCAGAAGGCCGAAGGCTTTGAGGGCATGAGCCTCAGCCAGTTAAAAGCTATAGCAGACCAGGTATGTGGAAATAGAGAAGTGGAAGAGAAAAGAGAGAAGCAAGTAGAGACATGAAGGAGAAAGTGACTGTTAGCCGCCGCTCTCGAGGACACGCGGACGGGAAGGAGCCAAGACAATGGCAGACCGCGAAGAGGAGGGGGAACAAGACCCCCTTTGGGAAAGAATCAGTGTGCGTACTGCAAAATGAAGGCCATTGGAAGAGAGACTGTGAAGAATGGCAAAAGAAATACGGGAGCCCTGCAGTGAATACTAACGACAAAATGGACCTGCACCGACACAAAGGGGCCGAGGAGGAAGGAGATCGGACAACCCCCACTGGCAGATGGCGGGGGAGGCGACAAGGAGCATACAGCCTGAAGAGACCGGGAGGGAAGAATCCCCACTGACCCTCTGGTGGAGATCCACGAGGTAACACAACAAAAATCAGGGGCCTGTTGGACTCAGAGGCCAACGATCTGTCATGACTGCACCAATCGGCCCCCCCGACGAAAGAGACTGTTTCTATAGTGGGTGCCTCAGGTCAGGTACTCACTGCCCCTCTGCAGAAAGAATGAAGTATACAAGTAGGCGGGACCATGGTATCCCTTATCGGATGGAACCTGCTGTGTAAGCCTCAGACCACATTGAGATTTCAACCAACAGGGGAAGTTAAAGCCTCCTTCGGGGACCATCCAGTGATACTCATCTGTCCCCTCCAAGAAGAATGGAGACTACATCTTCCCATAGTTGAACGAACCATCGAACATCGATATGAAAACAACACCCCCCTCAACGAAAAACGAAGACAACTGATGGATAGTGTACCCCAAGTATGGTCCGAACAGAACCCGGGAGGAATAGCTATCGACGCTACCCCCATATGGATAGAGATGAAACAGAATGCACAGGTGATTAATCAACCTCAATACCCCATTCCATATATGGCCAGGCAAGGAATCCAGATACATCTGCAGAGACTGTACGACTTGGGCATTCTCCGACGAATCCGATCTGCTTGGAACACCCCTTTGTTGCCCGTAAAGAAACCTGGATCTGATGATTATCGACCAGTACAAGACCTACGGAAAGTGAATAGTCAAGTAGAAGATCTAGTAGCCCTCGTGCCAAATTCATATTCAATCTTGGCTCAAGTCTCTCCTGCATCAAAGTGGTACAGTGTCATTGATCTCAAAGATGCCTTCTTCTCCGTCCCGGTGGCGGAGGAATGTCAAAAGATTTTTGCTTTCACATGGGAAGATGCAGATACTGGAGTAAAGCAGCAGTACACATGGACACGGTTGCCTCAAGGGTTTAGGCACTCACCTACGCTGTTCGGTGAGCAACTGGCAAAAGATTTAAAGATGTATCAAGTAAAGTATGGGCCAGTCATACAATACGTGGATGACCTTCTGTTGTTTCGAGAGACGTACCTCGAATGTGCGGTATCCACTCTTCAGCTGCTAAAGACGTTGTACTCAAAAGGGTATCGTGCAAGTAAAAAGAAAGCGCAAATCTGTGAATTGGAAGTAGAGTATTTAGGCTTCCAAATACGTGGAGGAACCCGTTGTCTGGGAGTTTCTCGCACCAGTTCTATAAGAGATCAACCTGTACCCACTTGCAAGAAAGAGCTCCGAGCGTTCCTTGGAGCTGCAGGATATTGTAGGCTGTGGATTGCTAACTATGCTGTTATGGCCCAACCCCTGTACGACAAGTTGCGGGGTAAGGAATCAGAGTCTCAAACTTTTCAATGGGAAGGACACGAGCTAGCAAGCTTACGTCAATTAAAAGAAGCCTTAATTGAACCACCTGCTTTAGGATTGCCAGATGTAATGAAACCATTCCATCTATTCTTCGATGAAAAGAAAGGAATGGCCATTGGGGTATTGACTCAAACTCTAGAATCATAGGAACGACCTGTTGCATATCTGTCAAAAGGAATGGACAATGTTGCAAAAGGATGGCCAGGTTGTCTTCGAAGCATTGCGGCTGCATGCTTACTAATTCCAGAAGCAGTCAAATTAACTTTTGGACAAACCTTGAACGTAACAACTCCTCATACTATCCAAGGACTACTAGAAACTCATGGGCCAAAATGGATGACTAATTCACGTCTTGTAAAGTATCAAGCTCTGTTATGTGAAACTCCTGAAATTCAAATACAAGACAGCAAAAACTTGAACCCGGCCACTCTTATGCCGGCACCTGAACCAGTTGCCCATGATTGTGAAGAAGTCATGACTACAATACATTCCAGTAGACCAGACCTGAGGGATCAACCCTGGCAAGGAGCTTGGACTTTATTCACTGATGGGAGCAGCCAAATCATTCATGAGATACGTTCTGCTGGATATGCTGTTGTATCCGAAGATGAAATCGTTGAGGCTCAACCTCTTCCCCCAGGAACGTCTGCACAAAAAGCTGAACTAATTGCCCTTACTCGAGCTCTGCAGTTGGCAGAAGGACAAACTGTAAATATCTATACAGACTCTAAATATGCCTTCCTTACAATTCAAGTGCATGGAGCATTATAGAGGGAAAACAATTGAACAATGCATCAGAAGTACGTGAATTACTAGACGCAGTTTGGCTGCCTCGCAAGGTGGCTGTAATGCATTGCAAAGCACACACCAGGAAATCAAACCCTATTGTCAAGGAAATCAGAGAGCAGATGAAGCAGCAAAAAGGGGCAACTCGGGAACCCTTCCAAGCAGTATTAATTGCATCGAATCATCAGGCTTCAGGCAGTCCTGGAGCTCATCACCAACGACTGCTTTCGCTCTTAAACTCTGGGCAAAACAAAATACCAAAATTATGACTGCAGTGTACCAGAATAGATTGGTTTTAGATTATCCTCTGGCCCAGGAAGGAGGGTTTGTGGAACATTTAACCTCTCCAATTGTTGTTTACAGGTAGATGACCAAAACAAGGTTATCCAAGACATCACTGATCGCATGGTCAAGATGGCACACGTCCCTGTCCAGCAGTGGAATAGTGCTTGGGACTGGACCAATGGATTCCGTGGTTGGTTTTCCATGATCGGTGGATTTAAGAGCTTGTTTGTTATCCCAGCCAGTTTAATTCTGTTTTGTCTTTTAGGACCCTGAATTATTCCTTTCTTGCTCAAACCGCCTTCGTCGGGTGATGAAGGACATTGCTGAATGCAAAACAGCCACGCAGCTTCTGTCACTGTACATGTATTCCTCTGAGCCTATAGAACCTGTTTAACCATCCTCATGTTTTATCCTGGGCCATCTTCCCATACATGACAAGTTCGGGCTACAAAGGGGGGTGGAGCCAATAGGGCCCATCCGTCTCAAACCCGTGAAGAAACCATCGGACTGTTTGGGAAATTAGGGCCCCCTGAGAACTCAAATTGCTAATTTTTCTTGTTTCTGTTTCTTTCAGCTCCACAGTTGCGTTGTGATGGTGTGATACTTTTCATAAAGAATGATAAGTATCAAAGGGGGGAATGAAGGGGTCTGAACGCTTCAACCTGACAAAGGACTTCATGTACCAGAATTCCCTGCTTCATGACGGGTTTACTTACAGTCTGCAATACAGCTGTAATTAGGACATTGAGAAACTCTCTGTCAGCACATTGCACATTTTCATTTTTTTGGCTTCGCTGTTCTTATTCTCTGATAAGCTTTCACTGCTGTAACCTAGATTAGAACAATGGATGTATTATGTGATGGGCTGTATTACTGCAGACTCGCGAATTCCTTTCCAGAACTGCAAGTCCCAGCAGCCTCTCCTGCAGAACATGGGAGAAGTTTCACGAAAGTTCCAGGGTGTCTAGGGAGGGGGTCAGTAGCCCCTTCAGCCGGAATATGCTTGCTCAGCAATGCTTAGAACGCATGTGTAAAAGATAAGAACTGTAAAGTGCATAAGAGTCTGCTCCTGAAGGGGAGGGGCATGCAGTTGTACTGAGCCTTTGTCTTAGCTGCATCTTGCTGGCAATAAAAGTCTATCTTTACGGATCAGTTGTCTGGACCTCCTTACTGACTAAAAAGAGACGGTTACATATGTACAATGCATTGCAATAATCAATCAATTGCATATGGACTGTCTATCCCAGGTAACGGATCATGTGAGATTGATCATGTGAGATTGACCAGTGCCATTTTGCATGGCAGAAATGGTGGGGCAGGAGATAAGAGCCCTACTCTCTTGATCACTTCCGGTAATGTTTAGCTATAGTTGGGATCCTGGCCTAGGAGGATGGAGGATGACCAGGAAGATGATGGTCATCTGTGATGACCTTGACTCAGGCTCATGGGGGTCTTTCATTAGGCACACGACTAATGCAAAAAAACAAACAATTAACTACACATCTCAATGTATAGTTACATTTTTGTGTTAACTAGTAGGTTAATGCAAATTATGTTGCTTAATGCTGTTTGTCTTTATCCATTTTGATATTAATAAGCTGCTTTGCATGCATTTGCATGTGACATTGCTCATTAATTTTTTTTTTTTATTTAATCTTTATTAGTTTTAAACATAACTTACAAAGCATCTACTTTGACATGAAATATGGTTAAGAACAAAGGAAACTAAAAAATTAAGGAAATTCCATTTTTACAATGTAATTGCTCATTAATTTTTACAGCAGTACTCCACAATAACTCTGTATTAATGTTAATATATACTACAGATGTGCTTCGGGTTGCTTTATCATGTCGGGCTTCGTTACGGGGCCCCTCCGCAGGAATTTCGTTTTTTCCGCGGTTTGGAGTTTTTTTTTCAGGGCCCTGATTTTCGTGTTAGCGCACACTAACACTACCATGTTAGTGCGCACTAACCCGAAAATGAATTTTTCCCTAAATTTCGGAAACAATTCTATCGTTTTTCAGTTCTCCTGAACCATTCCTAATTCAGGAAAAATGATTGCACATCCCTAATACATAGTAATGTACAAATGCATGTTAAACATTAGTTAATGCACTTACAGGCCGATACAGTACAGTGCGCTCTGTCGGAGCGCACTGTTAGCCTGCTATTGGACGCGAGTTTTCCCTTACCCCTTATTCAGTAAGGGGAGGAAAACGCGAGTCCAACCCGCAGCACCTAAAAGCGCCCTCAACATGCGGCTGTCGGGCCGAAAACTGGACGCTCAATTTTGCCGGCGTCCGGTTTCCGAGCCCATGGCTGTCAGCGGGCTTGAGAACCGATGCCGGCAAAATTGAGCATCAGCTGTCAAACCCGCTGACAGCCGCCGCTCCTGTCAAAAAGGAGGTGCTAAGGACACGCTAGTGTCCCTAGCACCTCCTTTTACCTGGATCTACCGCCGGACCTAATTTAAATACTGAATCGTGCGCGCCGGGAGAGCGGGCATTCGCCCGCTCTCCCGCAGACTTTACTGTATCAGCCCGATAGTAAGGTTAATTTTTCATACATTTCTGAGCTTTTAGATGCAGAACATGCACTATTTCTCAAAACAAACCTTACACAATTTTTGTTCCCCTATGAAAGTTATCACGGCACAACTCCCACATAAGTTACACCAGCTAAACTGTGTGGGAAGTTTTTCTGAGAAAATGTATGTGCATACTTTTCAAAATAGAAAAGAATGAATGTAAACGCTACCTAGTGCTACCCCCAGTAAAACAGTAGAACCGCATGCCAAGGGAGGGGATTGGACAGCCACAGAAAGAAACATCATTTTATCCCATGATAAAGCCCTAGGGAAACAGAAGTGAGTGTCAGTATTCAGATAAGCAGGAACACCAGTATATAACAAAACCCCACGCCCAGGGCCTTGATTCCAGAGCACCCAAGGAATACCATTCATCCTTTCTGTGATAAGAAATACAAAAAGCAGTCATTACATAATGCAAGCCTTTATAATTTTATTAAAAAGAAAATTAAATCAAAACGGGCAGGAAAACAATATGTGGAAAGGAGTAACATATACAGTGAAAGAGTACCTGAAGATTTTTGTACCACAAATATCACATTGCATTAAATTCCTATGAATATTGGATTATTAGAATGAAACAGTGGCTGCAATTCACAACCGGCAAATTAAACCTTAATTTGAAAACACTAGGTGCCCAGGAATCGGACACACAATAATTCTTGCAGTCAGTTTATGTGCACAAACCAAAGAAAAATAATGCTGGGAGGCCCCTGGTGCTGCAGATATAGGCAAATGAATTAAGCCAGGAAAATGCTGCTGATATTTTGGAAGGCTCTCTTCCAGTTATATCTGAGCATGGAAATAATGATCCAATAGCTCTATGTCCTATTTAGTTTCCCTCTTAGACAAGGCAAATAACTAAAAATCTGGAAGTTATACTGTGTCAGTGCAATCTGTATAATGCAAGAGTCCTCACAATACTGTGTTCTGTGCAGATCCCCCCCAATATTCAAGCAAACTACTAGGCTGTTCAGTCACTAGGAATGTGCTTTCATTTGAAACAACATAGACAATGACAACAATTGTCTATGCCTTTTCATAACTTCTTAAAACTAAACGGTAGAAAGAAAACATGAAATTTAATGTTTATTTTCTATCATTTTTAAAGTGCATTATTTGTAAATTGTGCATGCTGGTTCTCTGTTGCAAACAGGATGCTGGGCTTGATGGACCCTTGGTCTGACCCAGCATGGCAATTTCTTTTGTTCTTATGTTCTTACATGTCCCACCCCCAAATGTCCAACCCTTCTCCTTTGCTAAAAAATAATTCCGCCAACAGCCAGGCCCACCCATCCCAGCCCACTCTCTCGACCCACTCTCAGACTTACCAAATCTGCCTTGGAGGTCTAGTGGGGACCCAGAGCAACACCAAAACTCAGCACACAGTGGCCACAATTTTCAAAAATAGCATCATTCAGCCCATTGCCCCTGTCCATGTGACAGGGTCTGCCAGTGCCATTTGAGAAAAGGTGGCTACTATGTGTGGCACATAGGGGTCACTCTGAGCCCCCACTAGACCACCAGGGCAGATTTAGTAAGTCTGGGAGGAGGGATCAGGAGACTAGGCTAGGGTGGGGGAAGGGGGCAGCTCTCAGGGGGCTATTTTTTTAAAAAGGGGAGGGGTTGGGGTGGGACCTGTTACTGGGAGTTTTATATTTATAATCTTTTCTGTGGTAACGTCATATGCCTCCAGGACTGTAGAGGAGGGTGAGAGACATGGGTACTCCAGGGACCCTTGGGGTTGGATATTTGTTGAAGTGATTATTATTTTCCTGGCTTTTTACATTTTTAACTTTTAAAAAAAATATCAGAAATAGTGTGTACTATTTGCAAATAATGGGCCAGATTTTAAAAAGGTTATGTGCGTAAATCTACAAGTTATAAATCTGCAAATTATAAAATCGGGTGTACATGTGCATGCGCCGGGTAGCACACGCACATGTATGCCTGTGCACACCTTTTTAAAATCTACCCCAATGTGCAATATTTTATGAAACAAAAAAAAAACCCCTGGGAAAAATCCTGTTCATCACAGAAATTGGTCCACAAATGTCACAGAATTGACATGAAAGCCTTGCACACCCCTATTAGTCACTAGGGATGTGCAGAAGGAAAAAATTCATTTTGATTCGGTATTCGTTTCGCCGGGACCCAAATCCATTGCATTCATTTCATGTGGGGGAAACCCAATTCGTTGATTAGTTTTATTCATTTTCCGATTTCCCATTAAAGTCAATGGGGGAAGTATTTGCAGCCTATTTTTGGCTTCAGAATTGGAGTTTTCTTATCAATTCTAATGAAACTTCTAGGGAGCAATCATCAGAATGAGAAAAGAGCTCCAATGTACTTAGACTGTGCAAAGTGGCACCAAAGTGGCATTAATAGCCTAAGGCATTTTAAAGGGGCAAAGGGGTACCAGGAGTGGCACAAGTGCTCTAACAGAGGTGCAAAGCAGCAGCGAGAGTGTAAAAAACACACCTCAGCTTCAAAAGAGAGCACCGATAACAGATGCATGAAACCTCAAAGGCAGTATGACAGGAAAAGCAGCAATACAAGTGGCACCAACATCCTACAGCACAATGAAGGGGGAACATAGCAAGCAGAAAGACTAGCACCAACACACTGAGGAACCATGATAGTGGCAAGAACACCACAAGGAGTTGAGTGAGTCATCTGGTGTATGGCAGCAAGTCAGAGTGCAGAAAGCTGATAGGGGCAAGACAGGCTGGCAGAGCGGAGGTAGTCTGGTCCCTATGGTTTTGATAGGGGCAAAACAGGCTGGCAGAGCTGAGGTATTCAGGTCCCTGTGGTTTTGATAGGGGCAAAGAATACCGCAATGGTTTCACTGGTCTATCTCTCATCACATTTCAAATAGCCATATTCCGCATGAAAGAATATATGAATATATAATTTAATGTGGGACCCCCACGCACAGAGGGGTAGATTTTAAAAGAAGCGCGATCAGCCTACTTTTGCTTGCGCATCAGACTCAAGCAAAAGTACGCTGGATTTTAGTAGATACGCGCGGAGCCGCGCGTATCCACTAAAATCCTGGATCGGCGCGCGCAAGGCTATCAATTTTGTATAGCCGGCGCGCGCCGAGCCGCGCTGCCTACCCCCGTTCCCTCCAAGGCCGCTCCGAAATCGGAGCGGCCTCGGAGGGAACTTTCCTTTGCCCTCCCCTCACCTTCCCCTCCCTTCCCCTACCTAACCCACCTGCCCGGCCCTGTCTAAACCCCCCCCTTACCTTTGTTGGGGGATTTACGCCTCCCGGAGGGAGACGTAAATCCCCGCGCGCCAGCGGGCCGCTAGCGCGCCGGGATGCGATCTGAGGGCGGGTACGGAGGGCGCGGCCACGCCCCCGGGCCGTAGCCACGCCCCCGTACCCGCCCCCAAAACGCTGCCGACACGCCCCCGAAACGCCGCGACGACCGGGCCCGCCCCCGACACGCCCCCCTCCGAGAACCCCGGGACTTACGCGAGTCCCGGGGCTCTGCGCGCGCCGGGAGGCCTATGTAAAATAGGCTTCCCGGCGCGCAGGGCCCTGCTCGCGTAAATCCGCCCGGTTTTGGGCGGATTTACGCGAGCAGGGCTCTGAAAATCCGCCCCAGAGTTTGTATATCAATCAAACCCAGAATCTGTGATGGGTCACTTTACTTTATTTTAAATCCACTTTGTTTAGATAATTTTTTGTTTTTTAAATTTTTTGTAAAAGTCTCTGCAAGGAACTCCCTGAGTGCTGACAAACTTCAGAGTCATATATCAAATATAATGGGATGAGTATTCGATATAAACACACATTTATACCGGGCCCACCCTCTGGAACTCACTGCCTCCGGAGCTTCGACTAGAAACATGTCATCAATCCTTTAAAAAACAACTAAAAACATGGCTATTCCGACAAGCCTTCCCGGAGTCCCAAGAACACTCTGACACTGGTCAAAGGGCCTAACAGTCCACTACGGGACTCATAATCATCCACACTTCCCTTAGGGCCTGCTCACGCCTAATTTGGACAGTCCATATGTTATGAAAATTACCTTAGTAGATGCATTAATTCTCGTTACGCCCTCTAACATGTATTATTTTATTTTATATTTATATTTATTTTATATTTATTTTATTTTATTGTATTTTATCTTATCTTATTGATCTTATTTATTTTGTTACATCTATTAACGTTTGATGATTCATTTATTACTACTTAACATCTATGTTCTAATGTTCAGTCACCATGTTTAATGTAACGCCTAACCGCAACTGTTTTGTTATAATGGAAACCGATTTGATTTGATATTTGTATCGAGAATGTCGGTATATAAAAATTCTAAATAAATAAATAAATACATTTCATTTGGCAAACATTGACTCCCAATCTCAAATCCCAATCCAAAACTCAATTTTCGTTTGTAACTGAGAGAATACTCATCTCAAACCATTAGATGAAAGTCTCAATTCCCATTTCATCTAATGGTTTGAGATGAGTATTCTCTTGCTTACAAATGAAAATTGAGTTTTGGATTGGGATTTGAGATTGGGAGTCAATGTTTGCCAAATGAAATGCTATGTCCCTGCACTTCTGTATTAAAGTATGCAGGTATTCATTCTCTTGGTGATTGGACTCTAACTCCAGAGCTGACTTCACTACCAGGTGCAGAGTGTGTGCAAAACATCGGATGTTCTGAAAGTGCCTGTCGTATATTGCCTTAACCATGTTTGCACCATTGTCTGTGACAATGAATCCTGCCTGAGGATTCCGTTCTCGCTGGTGTAGCTGCCAGCCTGCCAGCATCTGTCTGATGCATGCTAGAATATTGGCTGAGGTATGGGCCTCGTCCGTCAGGTGGGTGTGCAGTAAAGCCCACCTCCACCCTGATACTTGTTCACTAATAGAGCTGCTGCCTGCCCCTGCCTCAGCCAGGTCCCACCCATGTGCTGTCAGGGAGACGTAAGAGTGGGCAGCATTCATGGAGTTCCAGATATCGCAGGTGAAATGCACACTCCCCTCTGCCTTAGCTAGCAGTGCTTGGATGCGACTGTGAAACTGGTTGTACAGGCTGGGGATGGGTTCTGGAGGGGCTTTGTAATTTGGAACTAAGACCTTCAGCAAATGCTTGAAACCCACATTCTCCACTATCTGCAAGGGCTGGTCATCAAGGGCAATCATTTCCACAATGCTCTTGGTTACAACTTTTGAGGCTGCCTGTCTCCTACCCCGGGATATCGTTAACGCACACCACCCCATTTCCTCCATGGTGGGTTGTCGCTTCTGCCACATGGCAGGGCGCTGCTGGCCTGCCACCTGGCTTCTAGAAGGGGCTGAGGGTGTGGGGTGACTCTGTTCCTTTTCAACCACTTTACACTGCATGGAAAAAGGGGTCCTCTGACTGGTACTGCCACCATCCCCAGATAGCAGTACTGTTGTTGGGTGTTGCCTCTTCATATGATGCGTCATGCAAAAATTAGATGTCCCATTTGCTTGCCTCTGCTAATAGCCCTGGCACAGTAATTACACTGAGCAAAACATGGGTCCTCTGTCACTTTAAAGTGGCTCCAATTCGCAGATTTCTTTTGTGATCCCTTCTCTATAGCCTTCGGGGTGGATGATGGCACTGGAGCTGAAGTAGTGGGTACACCCTGAGAAGCAACGCTAGGGGCATCATTCACACTCTGTGCCTGCACTGACTGCTCTTCCTCTTCCTCCTCCTCATCATCAGTTTCATCTTTCCCCTGCTGCACTGAAGTAGAGGCTAAGACAGGACTAACTAATCCTCCTAAGCCTTCTTCAGCTATTACTTCTTCCATTTCTAATGATGAGAATCCCACACAAGATGATTCTTCATTGGAATCAGAAGCAAACATTCCCTGCACTACATTGTCAATGTTAAGTTGAGTCTGCTGTTGCCTGCTGCTTTTGGCTGTCGCCATTTTGTCTGGCATGACTCAGCCTCCCCTTCCCTCACCTCCAAACTACAGGGTCAGAAACAGGTGGTGGCGATGCATCATCTTTAAATTTCATTTTTTTCCGGATGGAACTGCCTACCCCTCCAGAGATTTTAGATTGGAACAAGTCCCTTTTTAACTTTAATGGGGGACTGGCACTGCCTTTTGAAGTGCCTCCTCTGCCAGTCCCAATCAATCGACCACATCTAGTTTTCCCTGACATTATGGATTTAATGTCACTGCCTACTAGGGATTTCAATTAAAATAATTATTTCCAAAAGAGGCCCACTGGAGATTTGGCTGCAGAGAGCACCACTGTCCCAATATATGTGAGTCTGCAAAACTGCCCCCAGGCTCACGAGGCTATGCCTGGATGTGCACTAAAAGTGGGACCTCTGTATGTGCACGCACCAAGCATGTAACTACAAAAGAGGGCCATTGGGGATTTGGCTTCAGGGAGCACCGCTGTCCCAATATATGTGAGTATGCAAAACTGCCCAGTGCCCTCTGATGCCCAGTGAGTGCCCTGTCTTCTTGGCTTAAGAGAGCACAAAGTGACAGCCTGAGTTCAATAAAAAAAAACCTGAAGTTAAATAAAAAGGATGGCTTGCTTGGCACAGCAGCAAAAATGAAGAAATATCTTTTTCAATGGAAAATTCTATCAAAGTAGCTAGCAATTGAATATATCTTCCACCCACAACACCCAAATCCTGCTTGCTACCTACCCCAGGGGGTAAAATAAGCAGATAAAATGTCACTGCTAGCAGCTTCTCTCAGTGGCTCAGACAGAAAGACCGTCTCAGATCAATAAAAAAAAGTGCGGTCAAAAAAGTATGGCTAGCTGGCAGCAACAGTGCAGCAAAATCGAACAAATATCTTTTTCAATGGAAAATTCTATCAAAGTAGCTAGCAATTAAATACAGATTTGAGACACTCAGACTAGCTCTGAGTGCAGCCACCTCCCCGGACCACCTCCCCAGACCATCCCCGCCAAGAAAGTGTAAGGCATGCCGCATGCTTAACATATAAATAGTGCTGCATCATCAGGAATAGCGTCACAGAGCACTGACTGAGAGCGGCGATTGGCTGCATTAGAAAAATGCTTATATTGCTTAGCTCTGATAGGTTGCATTCTGGTCTCCTTGCTAACCTGTCTGACCCACTCTATGACAGGGCTGTGAGGTCATTTATGACTCACAGGAAAGGGCTGGATTTTGATATCTCCTATTTCAAACGACTGCTATGAAATCACTGTGAGCCAAAAGAATGAAACTAATATGTTATGTTGTATTTGTGGGGGATTGCGATGCGTTTCGCGAACCCATGAATACAACGAATAGGGACTTATGCGTTGTGGATTGCCAATGCGTTGAAAATGAATGCACATCCCTATCAGGCAGGCAAAGGTCAGTTCCAGGCAGCAGACAAGAGAATGGTCAGGCAGGCAGAGGTCAGTTCCAGAGGTCAATCCGAAGGGGTACTACCTGGGAAGGATGCAGGAACACACGGAGACTCAGGAACAAGAAGATGCTGGAATGAGGAGACGCTAGAACAAGGAGACACTGGAACACGGAGTAGGCAAACAAATAATACCACTGGGTCGACCCGATTGCTGAGGCGAGGTCCTGGGGGACAAGGCCTCACTTTTACATGAGATTCACATGACGTCATCGGCCTGCGCTTGCGGGAGGTGCTTGCAGCGGCAGCGGGAGAGGACGGCCCGGGGCCTGACAGAGCAGGAACAAGGTGAGCAGGCCCGAGCGCGGGCCTAGCACGGATGGGACGCACAACACAAGTGGTTGGCAATCAGTTCGGCTGGCATTCTAATGAGCAGGGAGCTCCAAGGGGTCTTCCTTGTCTGAAGTTTTCATTAACATCTTACAATTCTTGGATGCGTTATGATATATGCAAATGATGTGCAATTTTATCTACCAAGTGATAAAATCATGGAATTTCCTGTGGACTTTCTTAATCATTATTTTAAGATTTTTAAGTATTGCTTTGTAGAGAATGATTTGATTTTCAGCTGTGCTAATGTTTTTGTTATGGTTCTGAATATAACTCTCATCTGTGTAGCCTTAGTTAACTACATTAGGTGGTGATATGCCTCAATTTGTAACTGAAACACAGAATTTGGGCTTTGTTTTAGATTCCAAATTGTTAACAGCACAAATACAGAAAGGAGCTAAAACTGCATTTTTAAGTCACAGTTATTGAAGCCTTTGAGATATATTCTTCTTTTTCTTGAATTTTGCATAGTGGTTTAAGCTATTATTTTATTACAGCTGGATTACTGCAATTTGTTATTTGGGGGTTTGCCTAAATATATGATGTATGTTTTACAATTAATCCAAAATGCTGCATTGCTTTGGTTTGCAATTTAGGATGAGCATTTCCCTTGATTTAAAAGATTTACACTGGTTACCAGATGCTTAGAGGATTACATTTAAATTGCTAACTTTGATTCATAAATCCATATATTTAAACTCTTTAACTTTGAAGCATAAAGGGAAATATTATGTGACAAATTGTTCCTTATATTTTGCTTCACAGTATTTGCTCACTGTTCCATCGTTGACTGTAGCTAAATTGAGTGTCATACGATCTAAGGCTTTTTCAATTTTATGCCCTGAACTTTGGGATTCTGTTCCCTGGGAAATACACAGTGAATCAGATTATTTAAACTTTAGAAAGATGTTGAAAGCTTTCTAATTTTTACAGGCTTTTACATAGGAACATAAGAACAAAAGAATTGTCATTCTGGGTCAGACCAAATGTCTATCAAGCCCAGTATCCTGTTTCCAACAGTGGCCAAACAGGTCACAAGTACCTGGCAGGATCCCAAGGGATAGATAGATTCTAAGCTGCTTATCCCAGGGATAAGCAGTGGATTTCCCCAAGTCCACCTTAATAATTATTTGTGGACTTTTCCTTCAGAAACTTGTCCAAACCTTTTTTTGAAAGCAGATGCTTTCACCACATCCTCTGGCAACAAATTCCAGAGCATAATTATGCATTGAGTAGAACAAATATTTTCCCTTATTAATTTTAAATTATAAATGTATCACCAAGTAATTTCATTGTGTGTCCCCTAGACTTTGTACTCTTGGAAAGAGTAAACAATCAATTAATATTTATTCATTCCACTCCACTCATTTTATAGACCTCTATCATATCTCCCCTCAGCCATCTCTTCCCCAAGCTGAAGAGTCCTAACCTCTTTATCCTTTCCTCATAGGGGGATCATTCCATTGCCTTTATCAGTTTAGATGCTGTTCTCTGTACCTTTTCTAATTCTGTTATATCTTTTATTGAGATGTGGTGTCAAGAACTGAACACAATACTCAAGATGAGGTTGCACCATGGAGTAATACAAAGGCATTATGATATTCTCTGTTTTATTCTCCATTCTTTTCCTAATAATTCCTAGCATTCTGTTTCCTTTCTTTGCTGCTGCTGCACACTGAGCAGAAGAATTCAACATATTATCAATGAGACCTAGATCCTTTTACTGAATGGTGACTCCAAATATGGAACATTGCATTGTGTAGCTAAAATTTGAGATATTCTTCCCACAGTGCATCGCTTTGCACTCATCCACATTAAATTTAATTTGCCATTTCCATGCCAAGTCTCACAGTTTTGCAAGTTTCTCTTGCACTTTCTCATAATCCTCTTGTGATTTAACAACTTTGAATAATTTGGTGTCATCGGCAAATTTGATCACCTTATTCGTTGTCTCCATATCCAGGTTATTTATAAATATATTAAAAAGCAATGGTACTAGAACAGATCCCAGGGGCGCTCCACTATTCACCTTTTTCCTTTGGGAAAATTTACCATTTAGCCCTACACTCTGTTTTCTAATTTTTAACTAGTTTGCAATCCACAATAGGACACTCCTCCCTATCCCATGAATTTTTAATTTCCTAAGAAGTCTCTCATGAGGGACTTGTTTGAATTTTATATTATTTTACACTATCGTTACATGTTTGAATTAATAACCTGTCCTTTCTCTTCTCTCTCTGCCAAGTTCTAATCTCCCTGTTATTTGTAACTGCCTTTTTCCGCACCATTGTTTTAGTTTTGTTTACGATGCACACTTGTTTTAATGTGAACCAGCATGATGGGACTGCGTTCTCGAATGCCGGTATATAAAAACCCTAAATAAATAAATAAAATAAAATAAATATCTTTGCAATGGAAAATGAAATCTCAAAGGTAGTGAAGACCTGCTTTATGCACCTGCACCAGATTCATCGACCTTGCAATTTTTCAGGCAACACATCCATGATATACTTTAATCACCAGCTGAAATGACTATTGCAATTCACAATTCTAAAGAATCTCAACACAATTTCTAATGCCTCCAACTTCTTCAAAGTCTATCTTATGGCAACTACACTGACTCATAATCAAAAACAGGACTCCATTCAAAACTCTCTGCTTCATCTTTAATATGGTCCCAGAATACCTCGCCTGACTTCTGTGCTCAAACACCTCTGCAAGAGAAGTTTGCTCCCCCCAAATGTCCTTTCTATCCTCTACCCCTCTGGCTTCTTCTAGACTAACTTGTGCCAGACTTTGTACTTTCAGTCACTTCACTCCCAATTTATAGAACAAGAATCTTTTATCCTTATTCCAAGAAACTTCCTACATCACCTTTAGGAAACGTGCTAAGGCATGGCTATTTAATCAAGCTTTCCTTTGAACTCCATCTTTAAAAGTCTGTCAACTGTAACAAATTTTATAATAAAAAAAATGTCTTTACCCTTGGCTACCAGAACTCAACAGGATCATATCATTATCTACCACTGGACTTTCTTACTTACTGATGCACCCCAATTCTACCGCAATATGGTCTATTGATCTATCCACTCTCCCTACTTCATCTAAGAGTCTCATACCACTACTATTCCACCTACTACCCTAAATAATCAATCCAATTCTCTGTACCTTCTTTCTTATTATAACCCCCTCCATCTTGTTCTCTATATTGATTGTAACCTGTTACACTCTGTAACAGAAACTTAACTTTCATCTGATTGCAGTCCACTTTGATACTAACTTGGAAAGGTAGAACATCAAATGTTTATAAATAAATAATAAATGAAATGTGAAGACCAGAAGTTAAAGAGCAGGAGCAGGGAAGAAGTTTAGGATTGCAGAGGGGAGGTGGGAGCTAAAAGAGGAGGGGGTAAGGTACGGTATGGAAGGGAGAATGGAGTGAATGGAAGATTTAATTTACACGGCACTATTTTCTATTCATTTAATGATGAGCTTTCCTATTAGTATTGTTATGATTGTCTAATATACAGTATATGATTCTGCATTCAATAAAAAAGTTTTTAAAAAAACTGCAAAGGCACCCCTGCTGGCACAAGGCTTCTGTTTACTGCAGAAAACAAATGTTATTACTATTTTAAGTCCAAGAAGCATCTTAAATATATCATTTAATGAAATGCATGCCTAATTAGATGACTACCAAAATAACAAAAGATTTTATTAATAGGTAATGCAATTTTAGCCTTGCTAGTAACAAGAGACAAATAATAGCTTACCCCTGCTGTGTTCCACAGCAATACTGTACTGTAATAAACAGAAAACATATTTTTTTCACTAGTTCCAGGGAGATAAAAATGGTGCCTTTTTTTAAAAAAACTTTTTATGTCTTATAGCACACAGAATAATGCACAAAATATTTGCATAAGACACAATAACAATATACATAACCCATTAGATAAATGACCCGAAAGCATAATTCAATCAGAGAATTAACAAAATATTCAAATTGAGAAAGACAATCCCTCCAGAAAAGCACATCCCTTAATGTCCAGTGTTTGTTGTGTGCCACATCCAATAATGGTCCCAAATCTGATCATATCCTTCCACCCTGTCTGTAAGCATTTAAGTAATTTTCTCCATGGTAAAGATTTTCACAGCTGTATGTTTCTAATAATATAATCAAGGTGTTGACATCCAGTAGAATGCAATTGTTATCCTTGCCTCATGTAATAAATGAGACCCCAATTGTTTCTCCTTGGAGGAAAACATTCCTATCTCCCCACATCCGTGCAGACAAATCAAAGTTTTCCTTAATAATTGACTGTATCTCTACATGCAGCCTGGACCAAAGTGTATATACTATAGGACAATCCCATCACTTATAAAAGTAACAGGACACCATCCCATGACCCCTTCAACATAAGGAACTTGAGTTGCTAAATCCAGAGAAATGCAATGGATATATATGTTCCATGTAACAATTTGTAAATTAATTATTTATTTTTATTAGAGAGAGAAAGCTTCTGTATAGAGCACCAGATAATATGCTAATCATCCACATCAAGATGTGCACGGAGCAGGAGAGAGACCTTGGGGTGATAGTGTCTAATGATATGAAGTCTGGAGTCACGGAGCACCAGATAATATGCTAATCATCCACATCAAGATGTGCACGGAGCAGGAGAGAGACCTTGGGGTGATAGTGTCTAATGATATGAAGTCTGCGAAACAATGCGACATGGCGATAGCAAAAGCCAGAAGAATGCTGGGATGCATAGAGAGAGGAATATCGAGTAAGAAAAGGGAAGTGATTATCCCCTTGTACAGGTCCTTGGTGAGGCCTCACCTGGAGTACTGTGTTCAGTTCTGGAGACCGTATCTACAAAGAGACAAGGACAAGATGGAAGCGGTACAGAGAAGGGCGACCAGGAAGGTGGAGGGTCTTCATCGGAGGACATACGAGGAGAGATTGAAGAATCTAAATATGTACTCCCTGGAGGAAAGGAGGAGCAGGGGTGATATGATTCAGACTTTCAGATACTTGAAAAACTTTAATGATCCAAAGACAACGACAAACCTTTTCCATCAGAAAAAAATCAGCAGAACCAGAGGTCACGAGCTGAGGCTCCAGGGAGGAAGACTAAGAACCAATGTCAGGAAGTATTTCTTCACGGAAAGGGTGGTGGATGCCTGGAATGCCCTTCCGGAGGAAGTGGTGAAGTCTAAAACTGTGAACGACTTCAAAGGGGCGTGGGATAAACACTGTGGATCCATCAAGTCTAGAGGGCGCGAATAAAGTGGAGGCATTCAAACACTGCACGGAGCGGCAGTAGCCACAGAGGCATTCACGGAGCGGGATGCCAGTGGCTAGTAGTTAGTGTTCCACCTTCATGGAGCGGAAGGATGGAGGGCTGCTATCTCCAAAAAAAAACAAAAAACAAAAAAATAAAAACAGGGGTGGGTAAGAGTATGGGGCAAGGGTGTGGCCTGCTTGTTACAGTGGTTGCTACCCCTAATTGATCTGGATGTCACTTAGATGCAGATACGGCGCTACTCTCTAAATTGGTGGTCGGGTGGAGGAGAATTAGGGCTGGAGGGTACTGGAAGCCAATAGTAAAAGGTGGGAGAGAGAAAAAGGGGGAAAAAAATGGATAAAGTGCGTAGCTTGCTGGGCAGACTGGATGGGCCGTTTGGTCTTCTTCTGCCGTCATTTCTATGTTTCTATAAGATCCAAAGAAAGATCAACATTCAATTGATTAATCAATGTATTATTAGTCTCTGTGTCTTGAGTTTCAGCACATAAAAATTATGTCTGAGAAAAAAAATGTGCTTTAAAGATTCTTGGTAAAAATCTTTTCAATACCATCTTTGCCTCATAAATGTACCAATGCTCTTGTAGCTTTAATCACATCTCTGCATAGCTGCAGATATAAAAAGTGAGTATGAGATCATACTCCAAATTTTGCTATCAGGTCTTGAAAAGATTTAATTATATTTCCTCTGCGTTTCCGACCAAGAAATCTATGACTGCTATCTCTACCCATTTTCGGGAGTCCTGAGAAAGAGTAGCAGAAGAGAGCTGTGGGTGAGCCAAAGGAAAGAAATCTACACAGCTCTTTTTTTGAGAAGCTTGTTCATTGTGAACCAAATATTCAAAATATGAGACAAAATTGTGCTACTCCTAAGAATCTTGGTAAGAATAGATATTCTAGAGGAGCAACATAATAAAGAAGCAAGACTGTGCCCTTGTGATTGTAATTCTTTCTACTGTCAAGAATATGCATCAACCAGCCCCTAACCCCTATTAATCTTGCAGATAAATAATAGAGAAATAAGTCTGGAATATCCAAGCCACAACAGTCCAGTGGAAACTATAAGACAGAAAATTTAATATGAGGAGGGATCTTGCCCTGGCCTCCAGAGAGTATGCATGATGGATCCCCTAAGTAAAACAAAAACTCCATGAAGAACCTGCAAGGGAGATTTTGAAATAAATATAAGAAATTTAGTAAAACCATCATTTTCACTAAATAACACCTCCACAGAAGATAAAGGGGCAGAATAGCACTGCTAGCAATATCAGATTGAAGTTTCTTAATAACCTCAGGATTATTGCATATAAATTGTTAAGATTAGCTGAAAACTATAAACCAAGATACGTCAGACTAGCAAAGGCAAAGGCAACGCTTCTCAAACTAATAGGAATCTGAGTATTAGTACCTAAGACTAGAACCTTAGATTGCATATAATCCAGAAGGGTAGTTATTTATATCCTTATAAAACTTTCAAGCAAAACAAGTATGGATTTCTCTGAGTGATAAATAAAGGAACATTGTCTGCATATAGTGCTATCTTTTTTATGTGTGGAACCAAACAGGAATCCAGAGATTACTGCCAGTTCTCTAATCTTCTGTGCCAGGGGCTCCAATGCCAAATTAAAAAAGCAGAGGGGATAAAGGGCAATCCTGCCTAGTCTCTCTATGTATAGTGAAAATATTTGATTGCCAGCCGTTGGCTACCACCCTTGCCTTGTGATTTGAATAAAGTAACTTAATCCAAACCATAAAATTAGCTGGAATGCCCATATGTGCAAGTACTGCTAACATAAGTTACTATAGTATTTTATCAAATGCTTTATGAGCATCTAATGATAGAACAAGACCAAGGAGTTGACGCTTTTTTTGGCAAGATGAAGAATATTAATAAATCTCCTGGTGCTATTAACTAAGGACCTACCAGTTTGATCTTTAAGAACCAGCAGAGGCATGATAAATTCCAATCTAAGTAAAAGAATTTTGGCTGAAATCTTTACATCTGCATTAGGGAGTAAAATGGGCCTGTAAGTTTTACTATTTCTGAGGGGAAAAGATACAGACTACCCTTGCCATGCAAACAGCCTTTAACTGCCCTGGCAAAAAGTGAACCTGGATTATTACCCTGTTCATAAAATCTCTGTAGAGCATATCTCACTGACTTTTCAATTTGCTTGTTTTGAATAGTCTTAAGCTCATCCCTGAACAAATTGAGGGCCCTCTATATTTTTTTCTGATCCACATTGCTTCTGCAGTATAAACATTTTTAAATAAATAAATAAGTCTATCTTTCAAATCTTGTATTTGAAGAAGTAGATCTTGTTGCTTTTGAAATCTCTTATTCAAGTCACTAGTAAAAGCTATTATATGCCCCTTTAGAACCACTTTCAGTGTCTCCCATTTTAGCAAAGGATCATAATTAGCTTGGCATGATGCAATTGAAAAATCATCCAAAATTGTCTTAACCATCTATGTAAAGTCTTTATTTTTATGAATTGAGAGAGTAAGGCTCCATCTGTTAGCACAACTATTCCTTCCCTGAAATGATATGATAAAACAAATTGGGTGATGATCTGATAAGTAACAAGTCAGAATATAACATTGTCAAACCTTGGGTAACAAAGTAGGATTGTAAAGGAAATAATCTATCCCATCATATGTATGTCTTGGTGAAACATTAGAGATATGTGTAATTACAACTGCTAGGGTACCATTCCCTGCATATATGCTTAAGATCATAAATGAAGACTCCTAGACAATCCTGTTGCACTAATAGAAGTATCAGATCTAGGCAGTAGAAGATTTAGTGTAATTTTCCTATCTCCTCTCAACAATATTGAAGTTGACCCCAGCACTTTAAAAAAGGATTGGAAAAATTCCCTGTGGTTTGAGTCAGGACCTTAGATATTAACCAGGGTCAATGTCTGTCTAAATAACACTCCCTCAAGAACAATGAAATGTCCCTCGGATTATAATAAGTCTGTGCTACTGAGAGCAGAAGTGATTTGTGTAATAAAACCACACTCCTTGACTCCTGGAAAGGCTTCACCTTTACCCAAAAAATAAGAAGGAAGGCGATCTGTAAAAACCGTCAGGTTGGAAAAAGTAAAATAGATGCCAGATATTCAAGCATGTTTAAAAATGTATTAATAAAAAATGATAAAAGTAGCTCAACTCCAGCAGAGTTTAGCCACACATTGGCTGCCTCAGGCTGTGTACATGTTCAGTGAACAAACATGGTCATCATTTGGATAGTTTTGACATCTGCTAGTATGTATTAGTGTTGACTGTATATTCTCCTGTGTGGATCTATTTAGTATGTGGCGACCCAGGTCTGAAACTGATGCGTTACTCAGTGTGTGTATATTGTAAAAGCTTGTGTCAGTGAATGGAATATCACTTCTTAAATCGTTGTCGATGAAATATACACGTCTCGATGAGTAAAAACCATTCAATTATGTCAATGTTCCTAGGCATTTCAACCACCAGCTTTGGTACTGAGAAGCATGATGAGGATTCGGTAACAGCTGAAGTAAGTTGTGCGCGCCGGCCGGTAACAGCTGACGTAAGTTGTGCGCTCCGGCCAATTGCCGGCGCCCGAAACCCAGCACAGCAGCAAATGGCCACTGTGCTGGGAGCCTCTGACCCAGTCCCATCCTGCCCCTCCCCACCTCCTCCCCGCCCCTTTTTGCAAGCCCCGGGACTTACACGCGTCCCAGGGTTTTACACGCATCACTGGGCCTTTAGAAAATAGGCCTGGCGTGCATAACCTTTTGAAAATCCGTCCCTTACTGTCTCCAATACAATTCCAGCAGCCATTTTGAAACAAATTGAATTGGGTCTTGGCCTTCCATTCTCTTCAGCAGTCATATAATACATAAGTTGTTCTTACTGCTGCGATTCTTAATATCACCTTTTCATCCAGAGCGTTAATTTTCTTTTCTAACACATCAGTTTTACTGCCATATGTAATAAGACCAATTTCTAAATCACAAATTCTTAAATCAAGATTGCTTATTTTTCTTTTCTCTTGGTCCGGCACAGAGAATATTAACTGTCCCAATTTTTCAGCAATTCCCAATTTGGTATTTATATTTTTTTATTTTATTGGAAAAATGATCCAAAAGTAAATCAGCCGATTAAGTAAGTGAGTTGCTCCAACCATCATCTTCTGAAGAGGATCTTCATTCTGACCTGGTGAATGCTTATTGGCAATGGATTTCCCTGAAGTTTTTTGCAATTTAGCCATTTCATCAGCCCATTCTTTTGTAATGGACCTCTTGGGAAGCTTTTTAGGCAAGAAACCAGCTGAAAATCAAAGCAAAAAATAGGAAAACAGCAGAGACTGGGTAAGAACTAGGCTGACATGTAGCTTCTTCCTTCAGTGTATTACATGATCTGTCATAATGCTTCTTCTTGATAGCTGATTTGAACCAGTTGACATTACCTATAATTTACTCTAAAAATAATTCTTAGGTGCTGCTGTTCTGTATCATGCTAACACATAAAGAGAATCCATTTACTAAAGTGCGATAACATGGCTACGCTAAACTTAAGTCCCTAATTCAGGCAGCATTATTTAAGACTTTCATTTTGGCCATATTTGCCATTTTAAATAGATGCAAATGAGGGCAGTGAAGTGGAGACTGTGTATCAGGATGACAGTACAAACAGTTTGAAAATACAAACAAGCCTTTAACACCAGAATTTTACTGACACTTCCTGAGGAGTAGGTAAAGTTTTTTGGGATTAGTTTTGGAGCATTAACATAGGCCATGTTAAAATATGCATTATTTGATGCCCATATCATAGGCTTCTTGAGCCACTAGACATGTGCATTCATTTGAATCTGAATAGGGAAAAATGCAAATGAAGTGATTTTCAGTTCAGTTGTTTGCAAACAAATCAAAAATCAGCAACAGAAAAAAAAATGAAATTATTTTTTGGGTTCATTTGGTTCAGTGCATTCAAAGTCTGTGGGGGAAACAAAACAATCCAATTTTTTTTAACTTCAAACCAGAGTAGAGTTAGTTGAGGATGCGTCAAGGAATGAGTAGAACCAATTATGTTGAAGCAATTTTTTGACCAGCCTATCCCAGTTGCATGTCAAGACTTCATCATTTTTTTTAGATAGAAATGGAACTATGAGCGATCACTATTTTTTTCAGTTTTTCTTCTGTTGGATCTCAGAGAGAGAAGGCAGAGTTTCTGAAGCTCCTTGCTTTAAAGATCAAAGTTAAAGAAAAGCTTATAAAATTATTTAGATTTAGAGAAGAAAAGCAAGATGTGCTTTTATAGTCATTGTCACTGTTTCCTGCATGTCCTTTGATGTGGCAGTAGCAAAAAAAAAAAAGATAATCTCTGTGTCAGAAGATTACAGTGATATATCATCAGGGCAAGATTAGCTCTACAAAAGGCAATGTCTGCAGTTAGTTACCATGGCTGCTGCTCTCATCACTTAAGTGTGAGTTACATCCACTACTCGATGCTAGGGATGTGGATTCGTTTACAATGAATGTCACATCCACAATGAAAAGGTCCCTATTTGTTTCATTCATGGGACTGCGAAAGAAGAGGCAATCCTCCATGAATGAAACATATCATATTAGTTCCATTTGTTTAGTTCACAGTGCTTTCTTAGCAATTTTTTGCAATAGGAGAAGGTCATGTGGGAGTATCCATAGCAACCAGCCCTTTCCTGTGAGTCATAAGTGACCTCACAGCCCTGTCATAGAGTGGGTTGGACAGGTTGGCAAGGAGACCAGAATGCCAACATATCAGAGTGAAGCATTTTTTTAATTCAGCCAATTGCTGCTCTTTGATGCTCATCCTGGTGTTTTTCTACCTTCAGCAAGTGTACCACAGTACATTTTCTTCTTGGGTTCTATGTGAGAAGGTTGTTTGTTGATTAAGCTCTCTTAGAGTGTCTCAATTATCTATTCTATTGCTGAAAAATATTTTTGTCCTTTTGTGCTGCTGTGCCAGGCAGCCAGGCTTTTTTTTTACTGCACTTTTTTTTTTTACTGCTCTCAGACTGTCCCTCTATCTCACCCACAGAGACAAGCTGCCAGCAGTGGCATTTTGCTGCTGATCTTACCCTCCTGGGGTAGGTTGCAGGCAGGGTTTGGGTGGTGTGGATGGGAGATAATGTGAGAGTTGCAGTGGCTATCTGGCAGTGGGAATTGTTCAACTACAAGCAGCATCACAGTGAGTACTGTAGGAATTGGGCTTGCAGACTCACAGCAGGAGTAGTCAGGCTGAGGCTTCCAGTGTTTTATCTGGAGTTTTAGTACTGCTTTTGTGTACATAGAGTAGTCTCAGTTGTAGTGTACAGCAAGACCCTCCACTGTGTGTCTGTGTGTGTGTAGTTTCCCCCCTCACATATATTGGTACAGTGGTGTTCAGTATAACCAATAAAGAAACAATCCTTTTAATCCAAATCTCCACTAGGCAGTGACATTAAAATCCATGATGTCAGGGAAAGGTACTGCTCGAGTGATTGGCACTGGCAGAGGAGGCACTTCAAGAAGCAGTCCCCCATTAAAGTTAAAAAGGGACCTGTTCCAATCCAAAATCTCTGGAGGGGCAGGCAGTTCCAGCCAGAAAAAACTTAAATGTAAAGATGATGCACCACCAACACCTGTTTCTGACTCTGTTTTGGAGGTGAGGGAGGGGAGGCTGAGCCATCCAAGGCAGTTGGGGTAGTGGAGAAAGTAAAAGAGCGAGACCCAAAAGCAGCAGTGCGACAGCATACTCTAGTGAGCGCTGACGATGTAGCACAGTCACTGCTTCTAATTCCGATGAAGAATAATCTTGTATAGGATTCCCTTCATCAGAAATGGAAGACACAATAGCTGAAGAAGGTTTAGGAGGATTAGTTAGTTCCGTCTTAGCCTCCACTTCAGTGCTGGAGGAGAGAGAGGAAACTGGTGATGATGATGAGGAAGAGCAGTCAGTGCAGGCAGAGAGTGTGACTGATGCCCCTGGCATTGCTTCTCAGGCTGCACCCACTACTTCAATTCCAGAGCCAGCATTACCCCGAAGGCTATAGAGAAGGGGTTACAAAAGAAATATGTGATCTGGAGCTACTTTAAAGTGAGGGAGGACCCGTGTTTTGCTCAGTGTAATTACTGTGCCAGGGATATTAGCAGAGGCAAGCAAGTGGGCCATCTAACTAATTCTTCAAATGCTAAAAAAAACTTAAACCTCCGCTTCACCTTAATGACTTTCGAACAATCCTCCAAGCCACAATCTTATCCAAACTTGACTACTGCAATGCCATCCTCCTAGGCCTCCCCAAAAATGCCCTCCAGCCCCTTCAGATGCTCCAGAACTCTGCTGCTAGGATCCTCACCAACGCCCACCGACATGACCACATCACCCCTGTCCTCAAACACTTACATTGGTTGCCAAGTACTTCACAGATTATGTACAAAGCCATAACCATCATTAGGGGATGTGAATCGTTTTTGAACGATTAAAATTATCGTCAGATAATTTTTAAATCGTCCAAAATCTTTAGAGTGCACGATACAATACAAATGCCCCCGATTTATCGTCAGAGGCATTTGTATTGTATCGTTAAATAGGCACACCAAAAAAACCCTAAAACCCACCCCAAACCTTTAAAACAAATCCCCCACCCTCCCGAACCCCCCCCAAAATGTTTTAAATTACCTGGGGTCCAGTGGGGGGGGTCCCGGCGCGATCTCCCTCTCTCTGGCCATGACTGCGTTAAGAGAAATGGCGCCGGTAGCCCTTTGCCGTTATCATGTGACAGGGCAAAGGTAGCGCCGGCGCCATTTTGGTTCCTGGCTCCCGTCGTCACGCGTGCAGGAGATCGCTCCCGGACCCCCGCTGGACCCCCAGGGACTTTTGGCCAGCTTGGGGGGGGGCCTCCTGACCCCCACAAGACTTGCCAAAAGTCCAGCGGGGGTCCGGGAGCGATCTCCTGCACGCGGTCCGTATTGCCAATATTCAAAATGGCGCAGGTGCTACTTTTGCCCTCACTATATCGACATAGTGAGGGCAAAAGTAGCGCCGGCGCCATTTTGAATATTGGCAATACGGCCGGCACTACTTTTGCCCTCACTATGTCAACATAGTGAGGGCAAAAGTAGCGTCTGCGCCATTTTGAATATTGGCAATACGGCCCGCGTGCAGGAGGTCGCTCCCGGACCCCCGCTGGACTTTTGGCAAGTCTTGTGGGGGTCAGGAGGCCCCCCCAAGCTGTCCAAAAGTCCCTGGGGGTCCAGCGGGGGTCCGGGAGCGATCTCCTGTACTCGTGACGTTGGGTGACAGGAACCAAAATGGAGCCGGCGCTACCTTTGCCCTGTCATATGGTAAGGGCAAAGGGCCACCGGCGCCATTTCTTTTAATGCAGCCGTGGCCCGAGAGCGGGAGATCGCGCCGGGACCCCCCCACTGGACCCCAGGTAATTTAAAACATTTTGGGGGACTTCGGGAGGGTGGGGGATTTATTTTAAAGGGTCGGGATGGGTTTTAGGGTGCCGGTTTTCCCGCCCTCCCCCGATTTACGATTTTTTGACGATAAATCGGGGGAATTGTTATTGTATCGCGACTCTAACGATTTTTGACGATTTAAAATATATCTGACGATTGTTTTAAATCGTCAAAAAACGATTCACATCCCTACCTCATATGCTACCTGTGCGAGGCAGAAATCTCTGGCCGGACATCCCTGGGGTCTCCTTCAACCCTTACCAGTGCCTGAAGAACCATGAACACATATCGCAACCGACTTCGTGGTAGACATACCACCTTCCAATAACATGATTTGGGTAACTGTCGATCGCTTCTCAAAGATGGCCCACTTCGTGGCTCTATCAGGGTTACCGATGGCTGTGGAACTAGCCAAATTGTTTGTGAACACATCTTCCGCCTTAACGGCATGCCAAAACACATCCTGTCAGATAGGGGCGTGAGGTTCACTGCTAAATTCTGGAAGGCACTGTGTCAGAAATTTGACATCTCATTGGATCTAACCTCGGCCTATTACCCGCAATCCAACGATCAGAACGAGAGAATGAATCGGACACTTAAGCAATTTCTACGTTCTTATGCGAACTTGAGGCAAAACGACTGGGCAGATTTACTTCCCTGGGTTGAATTTGCCTTGAACTCCCATCCTGCTTCCGCCACTGGATCAACTCCATTCCAGATTGCCTATGGTCATCAACCGTTACCTCAACAACCTTTGCCTCTGTCTGTAGCTTCACCAGCTGCTCAAACCACTGCAGAAGAGCTGCAACAATTTTGGAAACAGACCAAGGACCTCCTACTCAAAGCGGGGCAGAGAGCAAAAAGACCTATGATGCTCATCACCGAGAGGCACCTCAGTTCCAGCCAGGTGACAAAGTCTGGCTCAGCACTAAGTACCATCGCCTTAAACTACCCTCTGCTCGCTTCGCGCCATGTTATATCAGACCTGTCGCTATTCTCCTACGCTTGGGAGCATTAATTTACAGTCTGAAATTACCTCCTTCCATGAAGATTCACAATGCCTTCCATGTGGCATTCTTGAAACCGCTTATCCTTTCCGAATTCTCACCCAAGATACTTCAACCAGCACCTTTTGATGCTGAAGAAGATATTGCTTATTTAGTCCACGATGTCCTTGATGTGCACAAGAGAGGTAAACACTGGGAGTACTTAATCTTGAGGGAAGGATATAGACCAGAAGACAATTCCTGGGAACCTGCTGTCAACATTCTTGACAAAGACTTGATTCGTCGCTTTCATCAAGCACATCCTAGGAAGCCAAAACCCCCTGAGAGGGGCCCTAAGAAGTGGGGTACTGTTGCGCCCATCAGCCGCAGAAGCCTGTGGCCTCTCTGTCTCACCTCTTTTCTGCCTTTCTCCATTCCATTTGGTAAGATGGCTGCCTCTGCTTCCACACGCGAACCGCTCCGATGTCCCTGGACCAACAAGGGCGATTGTGTTCGCCATTTTCCTTCTGGGATCACCTAGGGCATGTGCGTGCACGCTGGCCCTCCTTTTACATACGTCATGGCGGGAACCTCGGGGGCGTCCCCTCCACATGACGTCATTATGTCTGGGTATTTAAACTCTAAACTCCATTCCAGCTATGAGTTAACAAGGATTCGTTCCTGCTGATTTCGCTCAGGTTACAGATGCCTTTGCTCTGTACTCTCTCCGGACGACCCAAGAACCCGCTCCTCAGGGGCCTTGCTACATTCCTGTTTACCCTTTGGGGTCAGCTTGTTCCAGCTAGGATGCTCTTGGTACCCGCTCCTCGGGGGCCTTGCCTCGTCCTGTGCCTCTGCTCCTCGGTGGTCCCTACCTTCCTCATCCTTTCGCTACAGAGTGAGTATCCCAGCTTCCAGTCTCTCTCTTTCTCTCACCTTGCTACAGTGTGGATTCATGGAATATCCCGCACTGTGGACCACTACCGGATCTACCTCACAGGCTTACCATCTACAGCATGGATTCACGGTGTACCCCGCTCTGCAGATCACTACCGGATCTACCCTACAGGCCTGCCATGTACAGCGTAGATTCACATCTTACCCTGCTCTGCAGACCACTACCGGATCCACAGTCTATTGGTGAGAGTTCATGTCCGCAGGACACACTGTGCACTATCAGCAAGAGCATTCCTCTGGGACTACCCTTCTCCTTGCAGAGATACTCTGCCCGCTCCTCGGGTTATTTCCATCATCGGCTGTATAATAAAGACTCTCTTGACTTCTGTGTGTGTACCATTAGAGCCAGCCTATTGCAGCAAGTCCCCACAGGGCACCTCCCTGTGGGAGGCTCCATCTCTTGCTACGACCAAGGGCCCACAACACCAAAAAAACATAACAGTGACCTGACTATTCCTCCACTGTGCCTGCCTGTCTTGCCCCTATCAACACCAGAGCGACCTGCCGACCTCCACTGTGCCTGCCTGTATTGCCCCTATCAACTTTCTATCACTCTGCCTTGCTACCATGCACCAGATGTCAGACGACTCTACTCCTTGTGGTGTTCTTGCCACTATCATGGTTCCTCAGTGAGTTCATGCTAGTCTTTCTGCTGCTTTGTCCCTTTATCGGCACCTTGGGGTTTTTTCTGAAACCTTTTCTGCTTGCTATGTTCCCCCTTCATTGTGCTGTAGGATGTTGATGCCACTTGTCTTGCCTCTTTGCCTCTCATGCTGCCTCCAAGGGTTCGTGCAACTGTTATCGGTGCTCTCTTTTGAAGCTGTGGTGTGTTTTTGACACTCTCGCTGCTGCTTTGCACCTCTGTTAAAACACTCTTGCCACTCCTGGTACCCCTTTGCCTCTTTACGGTGCCTTAGGCTATTCATGCCACTTTGGTGCCACTTTGACACAGTCTAAGTACCTTGGAGCTCTTTTGCCCTTCTGATGATTGCTCCCCAGAAGTTTCGTCCAAATTGATACCCCAGTTCTGCAGCCAAAAATAGGCTGCAATACTTCCCCCATTCACTTTAATGGCAAACGAAAAATGAATCAAACTAATAAACAAATTTTTTTTTTTTTTTGCTTTGAAACCAATGAAATGAATTGGGGTCCCAATGAAATGAATAAACGAGCCAAAACAATTTTTTTCCTTCTGCACATCTCTACTCGGTGCACGCTCTCCCTGTCTCATTCAGCTTGGGGATGAGATAGAGACTGAAAGGACCCAAAGATGAGGAAGTTCTGTGTGCAATATGTGCGCTGCACAAATTGGGTCCCCGATATCTATGCACTACATGCTGCCAAATTAATTACCACACACTGGGGCTCATGCTGTAGCCAGGAAGAAGAAGCCTGCATAATTATACATGTTCTCACAGAGAAGTTTCTACAAGTTTAAGAGCCACCGCTAGTGTCACTTGTTGTTGTGAGGTGCCAAGAGCAGAGCACAAGTGCAGGCTTGGAAATTAACATCAGACAATGGTGAATTTTCCGTGGCACACCTGATCAGGTCTGAAGGCACACAAGTGTGCCACGGCATATTTGTTGGAAAAACATTGGTCTATCAGACTAGTGCAAAATGTCATCTTTGTGAGACTTTTCTCACTCCAAATGATGTCAAATCTTCACCGAGGTGTACTGTGCTGTTTGTACATCTCCCTATACATGAAAAACTGACTCCTAAACCCTAATCCCCTACCAACACCTCAGCTTGAGCTATTAGCTGGCCCTCCTTTAGGAATATAAAGAGTTGTATACTATGAAGGCCTCCCCAGAGGCTCTCTTCTCTCTCTCTCTCTCTCCCTCCACCCCCAGCTCAGCAATTTCCAAAATTTCAGACATATCACACAGCTTAATGTCAGGAAAAAGGTGTAGTTATTTCTGCCGTTAAAAACCATGCAATAGCATATGTTACGCTATTGCACATTGCAGTATTGCTCCTCATTTTCATAAATCCTGCCCAAACTCCTCCCTAATCCCGCCCCTTCCCAAAATTTGCATTTGCACCATGCACTAGTGCTATTGTTGCATGCATTATGGCATTAACACATATGTTAATGCATTATCGCGTGTGTTAACACCGTAACACATTTTGATGAATGACCCTACAAGTTTGGTATATCACCTCCTTTCATGAATTTTCTAACACAAGTGATTTCAAAGTAATTGAAATAGGTAAGATACTTGTAATGTGAATTTGAAAAAAAAATTTGGCTTTTAAAATTCTCAGTCCTCTTTCTGGTGATGCTAATATGTTTTGTCATAAAACTTGTTATATTTACCCACATCCATCAGAGTGTAGAAGCATCCATGGCATGTTTTTCAACTCCAGATATGTGGGCAAGAAGCCCTTTCTATCAGCTGTGTTTTTTTTTATTTACTATTTTTTCTTTTATCTTCATTATTAACTCAGTCTTTCATTTTTTAAGGTCTACCACTGTTCTCATACTGATGACTAAAGAAATTATTCCATTTAATCTGGTTCCTATTTACTTAAGAGAGTTCATCCTAATGCAAGTATTAAGACATATCTAACGCCTACATTACTACAGAATGCATGCCAATGTGATGACAATGCATTTGTGTTAATGTTCATGCATAGTTTTTAGCCCATCTATGCATGGAGAGGGCAAGTTTGAAACTCATCATTGAACTGCAAGCTCATTTCCAAAAGGGGAAACTCTGCAAAATATGTACGGTGATTTGAAAATGCAATTACCGGGCATACTTTTCTTTCCCTGACCTGCCTTTGCCCATTTTTTTGTGCAGCTAAACATGCACGTGCTGTTTATCTATACTGGGGCACAGGTATGATTATTGCCACTCAAATATTTACATGACCTGCTAACTTGCAAAACTATGTAAAGCAGCTTATTTTAATGTTGCATGGTTTGCATTAATGTGTGCATCTGTATTAATGCTGATGTTAACACAAAACATCAATTATACTATAGCTCATTAAACGTGCTGCAACAACACACGTTAAAAGCAGGTCTCTTGTTTTCTAGCGGAATATTTTGTGCCATGATGTAGCACTATGAAAAAATAATGTATGCAGTAGTAACTACGTTTCTTTGAGCCTTATTATTTGTGTGCCAATGTATCAGAGAAAAAAATATGTTCAACCAGAGAAGAGCAGCATAGTTTAGGGTTTATTAAAACTCAATGTTGCCTCCCCCCCCCAATCTCTTTTAGGGTATATACAGTAATTATTAATTTAATGAATTGGGTTGCCTGTTCAGTGTATTAAATTTAACAGCTATGGAACCTTAGAAAAAAAATCATAAAATATTATGAGGTGACTGACTGAATAACATGAACTGCTTCTTAGACACTGAAAAGATTTTCTCGCGTTGCTAAAACACGATTGAAATTTTGTTTTTGCATGCAGAAAGGTTACCATCATTATCTTATGAAAATAAACTGCACTATCAAACTTTGAAGGTTCTCGGATTCCTTCTTAGAAGAGAGAATACATTTCCATTTTTTGACAATTAATGTGGATGGATTGCTTTTCCATTCAGTGTAATTTAATTGGCTTTCATGTTCACATATATAGCTCACAAAGAAACATTATTTTTTCTTGGGAAATAGTGCTTTTCAAAAATTGATTTTTATTTTTTCCAAAGGATGAGAAGGCTCCCCCCCCCCCATCACTTCTTATAGTGGTATAAGTTACAGCTATCGTATGCCAACAGGTGCTGCCTACTGACTGGTAGTACAATGACAAAGAAAAACCAGGGAAATCAAGTCAGAAATGTATATTTAAGGGAAGGGATGATGGTGAAGAAAGGCAGCCAGGCCTTTTTCACGGTGTGGACTACATGCCATGGCCACTGTCCCTAACAGAGGGGTATTGTCACAGTTTTTAAAAGTAGCTAAGGGCTGCAAGGTTTAAAGTGACAGGCGGAGGCAAGGTTAAGAGGCAGAGAGCAAAGGAAAGAAGCAGCCGTTCTCAGTGCAGTTCCAGCAAGGGTCGGGAGCGTGGGGGTGGTAGAAAAAGGAAAACAAATAGAAGGGCAGCCAGGTCGGGGAGCAGATTTGCTGGAGCAATCCCTGATACAAGAAGCACAGATGAAGCATTAAGGCAATCATCAAAGTAAAAAGACTAGAGATAACCCAGCGGCATAAAAAATAAAAAGAGTCCAGTAAAGGAGAGAGAAGACCAGAAAACAAGAAACGTCTGGACTGAGCCTAGAAGGTGGAAGCCCAGTATCAGCTACTTGGTGTCCAGCAGAACGGGAGAGACATAGCTTCTTCTTATAGGGCATCATCAAGAAGGCAGCGGGAATCTGTGAGCGAAATAGCAAGCCTAAAGAACAGTTCTTTAACAGGTCTGTACAATACCATCGGGCCTTATGTTGATTATACAGATAGTTTAATATTGTAGCTTTTGATAATTTAAATTGGCAACTTAGAAAACAAGTTTTGAGTAAATGATTAATTTAGAAGATAATGAAAATTGTATACATGCTCATTTGATTGGTAAATTGGTAAAACTGACATAGTCTATTAAATGGTATTAAATAATAAAAAATGTGTAAGGAAATGAAGGGATAAGAGTGGATATAACAATTTGGCTTATTTTATTCCTCCCTCTCCATCATGATCTTGGGCTTTCAACTGGGAAAACTGGAGGCATTTTAGTCATTTCAGAGTTTCATTAATAGTTTGTTTCTATTCCAAAGGCGCGTGTAGGAAAATACACAAATGCATAACTTAGAAATCTGAATAAACAGGCAAAAAAAAAAAAAAAATAACATGGAGGAATTGATATCTAAATTGATCATTCTGGTATTGATCATTCTGGTATTGGTATTGATCATTCTGGTATTGTTCTAAACATCCTCTGTTACTACAAACAATTATCATTGAAATGTGATGGCAAAAAAAGACCATGCAGCTGTCTATACTGTCCGTCCACACCAACTACTCAGCTCCACAATCTCTTCCACTTCTCAGAATGCTGATCCATGCTTTCTTGAATTCAGAAAATGTCCTTGTCTCCACCACCTCCACCAAGAAGCTGTTCCATGCAGCCACCACCCTCTCTGTAAAGAAATATTTTCTTCTGATTCTACCCCTTTTCACTCTCATCTCATGATCCCTTATATCCTTTCCATTAATAGAGGCCTACCTCCTCTGCATGGAAACATTGATGGTATCTAAATATCTATCAGGATGGCGCTTTGAAGGAAGGACATGCTGACAGGAGCTCCCGTTCCTCATTGATTTTTCCAACCTATTTCCTTCTATTTTTTGATATGCCTCATACTAAAAGGAAGGAGAAGGTAAGGAAGGGTACCTCAACCCCCCCTAAAGCCTACCCCAGTACAGACGATGATTCGTGAATTCTATACAGCTACCAGATTAAGTCCAGGAGAGTCGGCTGCAGCGTGTGAGGCAGAGCAAGTCTCGCTTCCACTCGACGAACCATCTCTGAGCCCTGGAGCACCTGACACCCCTTCCCCCCCTACCCACGTCAGAGCGTTTGGGCCTGCTGAATTCTTGGAGCCGAAGTTGCTACAGGGGAAGGAAGCGAGCGAGGGAGGCCTAGCTGCTGGAGCGATGGGGCAAATCCAGGGCAAGAATGTTTTACCTGCCTGCGGGAAGTAAACATCGGGATGTTAAGCTGTGTAGGCAGTTTGCTGCCAATTACCACCGCCCAAGGAAGGAGTCTGACAGGCCTACCCGAGTTGGGAATATCTGCGCAGAACCCACCGCTAAATATTTCTAAAGTAACATTGCTAAATAAGCCTGATACAGTGACTCTTGATGTCTTATGGAATGCTGTTTCAGTGCTAGAAAAAGCAATAGTCTCCTTAACAACTAATATTACAGGTTTTCAGGATCAACTTAGTTTATTAAATCTGGTGTTTCTGGCTAACTCGGCCAAAATTCAAGATATGGATTCTCAAATCAACCAGATAAAAGGTATCCAGACTGATTTGATTCAAGGGTCTCTAAGACAGAGAAAAGACTAGAAAGACTGGAAAATAACCTCAGATATAATAATGTGAGAATGATGAACTTTCCTATGTGTAAGTTAATATCACCTAAGGAACAGCTTGTTAAGTATTTTCGTGAAATACTGTTTCCAAGTGGTGAGTTACCCACTATAATGAATGCCTACTTTCTACCGGAGAGCGTACAGAGAGACGGTGGAGCGACTGGGAATGGTGGAGGTCAAGCTGGGCATTCTATGTCGCCATTGCCACTCGAAGATTTGACTGGATTCCTAGAGACATCACAGGAAGAACAAGTAGAAAGAAGAGGTATATTGTTAATTAAATTTCAGTTTCTGTGGAAAGAGATAATGTTCTTAAAAGTTTCTTTCGTAATAGAAATAAGCTCTACCTAGGTGAAAAAATATGGGTATTCCTATAAGATCAACACAATTACATAGAAAAACATTTCTTTCTCTCTGTCTAAGAGCTCGAACATTAGGAGCCCAAATATAGATAAAATTTCCTTGCAAATGTGTATTAACAATTGATAATAATAGATATGTTTTCATGGAGCCTGACCAACTGGAAGTGTTTTTGAATTCAAGAAATGAATCTAGGCTAGGTTCAGTCAGTGAAACAGGTTTATAATTATAATCCAGTTACTTCCTTTGTTTCATAATTTGGTTAAATTGCATAATAGATGTATTTGGATAGTATTGCTCCTTTACTGTTTTTTCTCCCCACATTTCATGGTACACATGTTGGGGACTAGCTAGACAGTGGACCCTTAGGCCGGCCTGCGGGAGACCTGGGGTAGTTGGACTATGGTCTCGGGGCAGCAGGCCGGTAGGCAGACCAGGCTGATGCAGACAGTAGGCTTCACCCGGAAGCTGGTGCTCCCCCGGGAGCAGCCCTTGGGAGTCCAGCCGCTTGGGACTCAGGAGGTTCACCCTAGAAGCCGGCGTCCCCCTGGGAGGAGCCCGTGGGGATCCGGCCGCTGGGACTTAGGCGATCGTGTGTCATAATCCAGAAATGGTTCCTACAAAACTTATTTAAAAAAATATAAGATTTATATCAAATGTAGAACATTTGAGAAACTGGATGATTCACTAAAAATTGAATGGAAGGGCACTATTGACATGCTGTTATGTTGAAAGTTTCCATTCCTTGCCTGAATGGCAAAGCAGGACATATGAATGTTGTATCAGGATTTTAAAAATAGCTTATGTCTTTCGATCAATAAGGATGAAATTTAACCTGGCAGATTCTCAAAGATTTAAATGGCTTCAGAGACATTGTAAATTAGTAGGGAAATTTGATATTCATTCATGCATGATGCACCAGAGATTTTGAAAACATAATAAGGTATGGAATCCTCTAACGTGACTTTGAGATTCTATCAGTATTTGCAGAATGCACTTACTGCTGAAAGTTGCCAAATAATGTAACCTTTTTATCCCCCTGTTGAAATATGTAAACCGTTGTGATGGCATTACCAAATGACGGTATATAAAACTCAATAAGCAAACTGACATGAATGTGAAACCTTAGGCTGTGTCAACTATGACACAGCAGGCGAACCTACTAAGCCCACACTGACAGCAAGTAGACCCACTAGAACTGGAGCTGGAGCTTCACATATACCAGCTCTGTTCCCCATAGCTTGACCCTTTGGGTTCCAGGGGCTTGCAGGGCTTAGGCAAAAGTCCTATATGCAATGGTCTGACAAATTCAAGTCTTGAGAAGAGATCAGGGCTGATAGCACGCAAGAGTATTTGGATCCAGGCCAAGGTCGGGGCAGGCAGCGAGTAATTAAATCCAGGACCAGGCCAAGATGAGGGCAGGCAACAAGAAGGCAGAGCAGGAATCAGTCCAAAAGAGTAGTCAGTATCCACAGCAGAGGTCAGAACCAGGAACCAGGCAGAGACAGATGGACAAGACAATATGAGGCACAGGGGACCAAGACATAGGTAGGGTGAAAGGGCAAGGCAAAGAGAAGAGTGCAAGGCAATGGAGAGGCAGGGCAAGACAAAGTGACACCAAGGCAAGGCAGGAAGGTAACAATGAGGCAAGGCAGGACAACAAAGAGGCAAGAGGAGGGGAAAGGCACAAAGAAATAGCAACATGCACTGCAATGCAGCAAGACCTGTTGCTGAGGCATCTTCTTGTTGTAGTGCTGGGGTTTAGGTAACAATAACTTTGATATCATCCAATGGGAATGAGGCAAGTTTTCCTGTCCAGGGACTATATCAGCATGCCTTCAGCATGCACACATGGGGGTGTGAGAGAATGGTGGTGGGGAGAGCAAGTTGCTGAGAAGGTAAGTGGACACCAACTGCATCATGGCAGCTGCATCAGAGGCACCTTACATTCGGTGAGGGTGAGGCCTATTCTCTCCCAGGTGACCTCCAGCAGTAAGCTACTACCCTATGTCTATTATTCTAAAATATTCTCCCCATCAGAGAGAAAGTACACCATTCGAGACAGAGAGCGTCTTGCCATCAAGCTGGCCTTGGAAGAATGGCACCATTTATTGGAAGGCACTTTCCATACTTTAAAATCTTTATGGATTATGAGAAGCTGATGTATCTCCAGATAGCCAAAAGACTCAACACACACCAGGCCTGCTGGTCGTTATTCTTTGCAAAATTTGATTTTCGACTGTCTTATTGACTGGTGGAGAAGAACACCATAGCTGATGCCCTTTTCCAGTCCTTTGATCCTGTAGATGTCGCCAATGGCCCTCAATACTTTGTCCAATCCCTCTAAGATTATAGCTATCACCGATATTGGTTGCTCAGGGCCTCCTCCAGGAAGGACCTTTATACTTCGATGCCTGCAGTACCTCAGAGACCACGGTCACATATACCAATTGATTTCATCACAGACCTGCCTTCCTCCTCATAGCATATGGTCATTTAGATAGTGGTTGATAGGTTTTTCAAGGTGGATCATTTTGCTCCCCTCAAAGCCCAGCTTATGGTCCAAGCCCTTTCCAGGCATTTATTTCAACATATATTTTGGGTGCAAGAGCTTCTTTAACACATAGTTAGCAATCATGGTGTGCAGTTTACATCAAGGTTCTGGCAGGCCATTTGCAGACAATTGAATGTGACTCAAGATTTTTCTTCAGCATATCATCCACAGTACTGGCTAGACAGAGAGAGTTGGCCAAATTTTTGATGGACTCCTTAGAGATTATGTTTCTGCCAGACAGGATAACTGGATGCAGTTGCTTCCCTGGGCAGAATTCAGAATTTATGTTATTAAGTAGGCTGAAGCTTCCCCTTCTATGCGGTGTTCAGCAAGCATTCTAAAGTGCCTCTATCTCTTCCTCAGTCCACTCAAACACCAAATACTGACCTCCTGACTTCCAACCTGTTGAAGATCTGGAAGACACACAAACCCTCCTCACTAAAGTTGCTGACCGGCATAAAAAAATATGCTGACCGGAAAAACAGGATGACGCCCCAACTCTCTCAGGGAAACAAAGTGGGGCGGATTTTAAAAGCCCTGCTTGCGTAAATCCGCCCGGATTTACGCGAGCAGGGCCTTGCGCGCTGGCGCGCCTATTTTCCATAGGCCTGCCGGCACGCGCAGAGCCCCGGGACTCGCGTAAGTCCTGGGGTTTTTTGAGGGGGGCGTGTCGGGGGCGTGTCGGGGGCGGGGCCGATCGGCGTGGCGTTTTGGGAGCGGGACACGGCGTTTCGGGGGCGGTCCCGGGGGCATGGTTTCGGCCCGGGGCGGTCCGGGGGCATGGCCGCGCCCTCCGGAACCGCCCCCAGGTCGCGTCTCGGCACACTAGCGGCCCGCTGGCGCGCGTAGATTTACTTCTCCCTTCGGGAGGCGTAAATCCCCCGACAAAGGTAGGGGGGGGTTTTAGATAGGGCCGGGGGGGTGGGTTAGATAGAGGAAGGGAGGGAAAGGTGAGGGGAGGGCGAAAGCGAGTTCCCTCCGAGGCCGCTCCGATTTCGGAGCGGCCTTGGAGGGAATGGAGGCAGGCTGCGCGGCTCGGCGCGCGCCGGCTGCACAAAATCGGCAGCCTTGCGCACGCCGATCCTGGATTTTAGCAGATACGCGCGGCTACGCGCGTATCTACTAAAATCCAGCGTACTTTTGTTTGCACCTGGTGCGCCAACAAAAGTACGCGAATGCGCACTTTTTTAAAATCTACCCCAGTGTGTCTCAGCACCAGGACATACACCTGAGGGTGCCCTCCGTAAAGTTTACTCACAGGTTTACTGGTATTTAACAGATCATGAAACAAATCAATCCAGCAGTCACCTATAAGCTCAGGATTCCATCTTCACTTTGCATCCCTAATTCCTTCCAAGTTTCCTTACTCAAGCATCTATCTCTCAACAGGTACTGCAGGATGGTGCTTTCCAAAAGCCACCTTTATTATGATGCTTATATTAAATTTGAAGTTAAAGCAATCATTGACTCCAAGTGAGTTAAACAGAAGCTTTATTATTTAAAGAATTGGAAAGATAAGGGTCTGAAGAGAGACCTTGGGAATCAGCAGAAAACCTTAACACTCCAGGAAGTTTTACTGATAATTTCCATGTAAGTCATAGAACAAAGGTCCTGGAGGGGGCAGTGGTGTGTGTGTGTGGGGGTGGGGGGGGGGTTCAGGGGCCTAGGAAAGGGGATACTGTAAAATATCTCTGACCTTAGTGGCTTGCAATGCAGCCATCCCTCAGTACTTCTCTGTCCTGGGTCCAGTGTGGTATCTTGTGCTCCTCTACAGCCTTCCAACATGGCTCTCAGCTTTTTGTCTTTGCCTTGCATCCTGTTGATGACTAGGGGCATGTCCAGGAAGTATTGGGCTTTATAGGGTCTGAAGACAGGAAATCCTCTGGCACATTTTGATGATGTATGCACTGTTTAATGTATTTAAGAAAGTCCAGTTCGCTTCAACAATTGCTTGAACAACAGGTCCTGTTATTCTTGTATTGAAATATTTGCTTCTTCACACTCCTGCTGTGCTTTCACTCAGACTATTCTGAGCTTGCTCTGCCTGCTGCCTGCTTCAACCTTGCCTTTAGATGCACTAAGCCAAGATGTTTTTTCAAGGGAAGGTCCCACTATCGGGGGAGGGTGTCACCAAATACCACAGGACAAAAGAACGCAGCAAGCAGTCCTTTAACTTGATGATGGCCCCAACCTCATGGGACCACTATTGCTTTAAAGGTCCTCTGTCCCCCCAAAAAGTGTTGTGTTCAATGGAGAGAAAGAGCAAGGGTCAGTGCTGACCCCCATCTCAACCTGAGGCTGCCAGTCCAGGCAGCCCCAACTACCCCAAAATGTTTAAAATAAGAAAAGGACCAGTGTGGTGACAGCCCCAGCCCCCTCCCCTCCCCTATACCCCCTCCCCAAATCTAAAACAGAAAAAATGGCCCCAGACCCCCACTGCCATACCCCCATCCCCTAAGTGAGAAAGATACCCCCCTTCTGCCATATCCTCCACCCTCACTCCTATTGCCCAAGAAACAGGGATCCTCTGCTGCCATACCCGCACCCCCCCCCCCCCCACCAAGAGACAGAGATCACCTTGGATCCCGTCTCAGGGCCATGAGCATTTTGGAAAATGGTGCCGACCTGACCTTGCCCCAGCCATGTGATTGGGGTAAGGTCCGGGAATCGGACCAGGCCACATGGAAAATGGCACTGATTGGGCCAGATGTGCGGGTGCACATGCTCTGAAGTGGAATCTGTTTTTAGGTATGAGGTGTGGGATGGGGGTTGATGATAGGGGGATGGTGGGAAAGAGAGGTACGGGCCAGGACACTATTATATTTTTCCTTTCAGGGGGGGCAGGTGGAAAGGGGGGGTGAGATAGGGACTGGAAGATTTATTTTTTTATATTCAGAGTGGGCCATTGCTGTCACTTGGGAGTGGGGAGAGGGGGGCCTTCACTGTCCCTTTGGGGTGTGGGGGTATAGCAGCAGGGAGACCTCTGTCACTTTGGGGGTTATGGAGTATGGCAGAGGGGGGTTTCTCTGTCACTTGAGGGTGGGGCATGGGGGATTGTTGTGGGGGGCATCTCTGTCACTTTGGGGGTGGGGGTCCGGAGCCGCATTTTCTGTTTTATCATTGGGGAGGCAGGAAGGGGGGACCAGGACCATTGCCGTGTGGGTCTTTTTTTTACTTTTAACATATTGGGGGGAGTTGTGGCCACCTCAACTTGTAGCCCTGGGTTGAAATGGGGGTCAGTACTGACCCCCACTCAGCCTCCCCATTTGCTGCAATTTTTTTGCTTGCCACTTTAAATGAGTGGTGGGATCCTCGGGACTCACATTTAACGCAGTTCAAATACAAATTGTTATTGTATTACGGTTGACCACCTTCTCGGTAAAATATTTTCATCAAATTGACTAGTATTGATCTTCTTTGCATGCATTTGCATTATTCATATGTGGAAAGAAGGTCATTGTAATAGGGGAGGGTATATGGCAGGGAGATACAAAATAGCATTTATATTGTGAGATATAATGCACATTAGAGCACTACCATGGCTTGATAAATCACTCCCTTGGCCTGGTATTCTTCTCTGTAAACAGACTCCGCATGTCCCGACCCTTGCCTGACCGATCATTGTACTTTCCTTGGTTCCGTGCACTGCCATTTTGCATCAGCTGCCACCTGTTGGAGCAGATCTGCTAGCAGATAAGGCAGAGCCAATCCGACAGTGGTCCAATGGGTTCACATCTTAACCCTGCCAGGCCCGAAAGGGTTGAAGGAGTTTTGCATCTTGACTACCCCATTACACTATGTTTTAAATATCAAAGGAAGGCACATATTTTGGTTTCACATGCACATTTATCTGCACAAAATAGGGGCAGTCTAAAGCTGTACTGGGGTGTGGTCAAGAGAAATTTGCATAAATTGCTGTTTTATAAGATATTTATGCAAATATATTAGGCAAGTTATTCAAGCAATTTTACACCTGCTAATTATCTAGTACAAACAGATCTGTTATCTGCATTTGTTGGGTGCGAGGACTGGGTGAACTGGGGGAGTTCAGGGTGAAATACTAGGAGGATCACAATTAACTGGAGTTGGACTGGATGAAAAGGAAATTATTCATGTGTATTCATCTGAAACCTATTTTTGATTCATATCATTTGTAAAATGCTTAAATGTTCTCATTCATCACATTTTTAACATTCGTTCAAAATGAATGCACATCCCTAGAATGCTAAATTCTTTGTACTAATTGAGTGAAGGCAGATAAAAACTAATGAAACAGTTTTAAACTAAATCCTTTCTTTCACAAGAAGCCAGTACATCTCCTGCAAAAAAGTCATTAAGAGGTCCATATTCAGCCATTGTGTGGCTTGGTTAGTTAGCCAGATAAACTTATTCGGCTAACTTCTACATATTCAGCACCGGCGCTGAATATATCCAATAGGGATGTGAATCGTTTTTTAACGATTAAAATTATTGTCCGATAATTTTAATATCGTCTTAAATCGTTATAGAACACAATACAATAGAAATTCTAACGATTTATCGTTAAAAATCGTTAAATCGTGTTAGTGCGCACTAACGGGAGTTAGTGCGCACTAACTCCCAGTTAGTGTGCACTAACTCGAGTTAGTGCGCACTAACTGAAAATGATACAAATTGACACTTTCCAGGTCAGTAAAGGTCAGTTAGAAATGAATATGTGTTCCAATTGGCTGGCTGCCCTCTTATCTATTGATGTTAACCAGGTTCCCACTGAGGTGATGGTTGGGGGGATGGGAAATGGAAATGGAAACTCAGGAACACTAACAGAAAATGATACAAATTATTGACACTTTCCAGGTCAGTAAAGGTCAGTTAGGAATGAATATGTATTCCTATTGGCTGGCTGGCCTCTTATCTATTGATGTTACCAAGGTTCCAACTGAGGTGATGGTTGGGGGGATGGGAAATGGAAACTGTTGGTACTTGACAAAAAAAGTAATGTGATCAGTCAATATGACTAGAACCTGTGCCCTATTCCTGATACCAGGGGTGTTGTGATCTTCCTGCACTCAGTGCCCTATCCCTGATACCAGTCTGAGACAGCTCCCTCCCTGCATTACTAGTGAGAGGCTGGCTTCACAGACAGGGGGGAGCTGCCTGACCCTCACTCCTGACTTCCCCCATGTCCCAGCCAGTGAATGGTGTGTGGGTGAGGGGGGGGGGAGGATGGTGAAGTCTGAGACAGCTCCCTCCCTGCATTACTAGTGAGAAGCTGGCTTCACAGACAGGAAGGAGCTGCCTGACCCTCACTCCTGACTTCCCCCATGTCCCAGCTAGTGAATGGTGTGTGGGTGAGGGGGGGGGGGAGGATGGTGAAGTCTGAGACAGCTCCCTCCCTGCATTACTAGTGAGAGGCTGGCTTCACAGACAGGGGGGAGCTGCCTGACCCTCACTCCTGACTTCCCCCATGTCCCAGCTAGTGAATGGTGTGTGGGTGAGGGGGGGGGGGGAGGATGGTGAAGTCTGAGACAGCTCCCTCCCTGCATTACTAGTGAGAGGCTGGCTTCACAGACAGGGGGGAGCTGCCTGACCCTCACTCCTGACTTCCCCCATGTCCCAGCTAGTGAATGGTGTGTGGGTGAGGGGGGGGGAGGATGGTGAAGTCTGAGACAGCTCCCTCCCTGCATTACTAGTGAGAGGCTGGCTTCACAGACAGGGGGGAGCTGCCTGACCCTCACTCCTCCGGGGTATTGTGATCTTCCTGCACACAGTGCCCTATCCCTGATACCAGGGGTGTTGTGTTCTTCCTGCATGCAGTGCCCTATCCCTATTAATACCAGGAGTGTTGTGATCTTCCTGCACGCAGTGCCCTATCCCTAATACCAGGGGTGTTGTGATCTTCCTGCATGCAGTGCCCTATCCCTGATACCGGGATGTGTGCAAGAAGATCACAACACCCCCGGTATCAGGAATAGGGCACTGTGTGCAGGAAGATCACAACACCCCCGGTATCAGGAATAGGGCACTGTGTGCAGGAAGATCACAACAACCCTGGTGCCAGGGTTAGGGCACTGTGTGCAGGAAGATCACAATACTCCTGGTATTAATAGGGATAGGGCACTGTGTGCAGGAAGATCACAACACCCCTGGTGTCAGGGTTAGGGCACTGTGTGCAGGAAGATCACAACACTCCTGGTATTAATAGGGATAGGGCACTGTGTGCAGGAAGATCACAACACCCCTGGTGCCAGGGTTAGGGCACTGTGTGCAGGAAGATCACAACATTCCTGGTATTAATAGGGATAGGGCACTGTGTGCAGGAAGATCACAACACCCCTGGTGTCAGGGTTAGGGCACTGGGTGCAGGAAGATCACAACACTCCTGGTATTAATAGGGATAGGGCACTGTGTGCAGGAAGATCACAACACCCCTGGTGCCAGGGTTAGGGCATTGTGTGCAGGAAGATCACAACACTCCTGGTATTAATAGGGATAGGGCACTGTGTGCAGGAAAATCACAACACCCACCCCTGGTGCCAGGGTTAGGGCACTGTGTGCAGGAAGATCACAACACTCCTGGTATTAATAGGGATAGGGCACTGTGTGCAGGAAGATCACAACACCCCTGGTGCCAGGGTTAGGGCACTGTGTGCAGGAAGATCACAACACTCCTGGTATTAATAGGGATAGGGCACTGTGTGCAGGAAGATCACAACACCCCTGGTGTCAGGGTTAGGGCACTGTGTGCAGGAAGATCACAACACTCCTGGTATTAATAGGGATAGGGCACTGTGTGCAGGAAGATCACAACACCCCTGGTGCCAGGGTTAGGGCATTGTGTGCAGGAAGATCACAACACTCCTGGTATTAATAGGGATAGGGCACTGTGTGCAGGAAAATCACAACACCCACCCCTGGTGCCAGGGTTAGGGCACTGTGTGCAGGAAGATCACAACACTCCTGGTATTAATAGGGATAGGGCACTGTGTGCAGGAAGATCACAACACCCCTGGTGCCAGGGTTAGGGCACTGTGTGCAGGAAGATCACAACACTCCTGGTATTAATAGGGATAGGGCACTGTGTGCAGGAAGATCACAATACCCCTGGTATCAGGGTTAGGGCACAAGTTCTAGTCACATTGACTGATCACATTACTTGTTTTGTCAAGCTACCAACTGTTTCCATTTCCCATCCCCCATATACTGTCAGTGGGAACCTTGGTAACATGAATAAATAAGAGGGCAGCCAATAGGAATACATATTTATTCCTAAACTGACCTTAACTGACCTGAAAAGTGTCAAATTGTATCATTTTCAGTTAGTGCGCACTAACTCCCAGTTAGTGCGCACTAATCGGAAAAAACGATTTTTAACGATTTTTTAACTAAAAAATCGTGCCTAACACGATTTTCTTGCCCTGCCACACGATTTCTATCATTAAGACGATATGGAACACGATTCACATCCCTAATATCCAACTGTCCTAAAGTTAGCTGGATAAGTTTATCCAGTTCACTTTAGGACAGGTCTAAGGGCTGATCAGAGTTAGCTGGATAAATTATCCAACTAACTCTGAGTTAACCAGGTAACTTATCCAAATATCTCAACTCCTGCCTGTCATGCCCAGAATGTCCGTAGCTTATCTGGCCAAATGTAAGTATCTTATGGACTGTTTTGTCTCTATTATTTACATTTTCCCCTCTACACACTTATCCTTTTCACCTTTCAGTCTTTAAGTCCCACTTCTGTACTTTCTCCATTCACTGACCTACTTACATAAAGTTTTGTCACCTTATTTTACCTCTTTAGCTAGCTTTTTGTCTGTTTGTACCTTTGCCATTTTGATTGAATACTTTCCCTGCTTCTCTGTGTTCATCTTTCTGAGATCTCTTGTATGTTTTGAATGTTAATCTTTTTCCCCTTACTTTTTAACCACATTTTTTGAAACCATCAATCTTTTTTCTTTACTTTTTAACATAAATATTTGTTGCTCTTTCTAGTTTCTAAACTTTCTATAGCTCTTTTTAGTTTAGCTCACAATTCTTCTGTATCACTACCTCCTTCTACCCTGTCAGTATCTCCATAGTTTGTATTTTTTAAATTCAGGACTTAGACCTTTGTGTTACTTCTCTCTACCATGGTTGTTGTTTTAAACCAGGCAAGGCAAGGTTGGAAGATGAGGCAAGGCTGGGCTGGAAGAAGAAGCAGGAACCAAGAACATAGAAGAAGTAATACATACTGCACAGGATACAGGAAACCCATTGCTGAGGCTATGACTAATGCTCTAAGCAGCCCTTATTTATGGAGGCTGCATGATATCATCAGTAGGTGACAGAGGGACTTTTCACCATGGGCCCTTTAAGAGATCGACTGTCGGGCATGCACATGCCTAAGGGAGGATGCACAGAAGTCGGGGCCTTAGTGGCATCCTGCCACATTGGAGGTGCACAGCAGCAGAGGTGAGTGAGACAGCTCACGGAGCTGTCCCACGAGCCACCGAGCGTAACAGTACCCCCTCCTCCAAAGACACCTCTCCCGTCTTCTGGGCCTTGGCTTTCTGAGGAATTTCTTGTAGAACTCCTTTATAAGTTGGGGGGCTTGTAGGTTAGAACTTTGTCCTTTGAAGGGTATCTCAGTCTTGGCTGAATCATGGTGCCAAAGCACCTCAGGCAAGCAACAGACAAAATTGCCCACTAGCCCCAAGATGAAGAGATTGGGAATCCATCCACAGGCAACCAACTACAGATGCCCACCACCAATGGCAGAAATGTCTGAGTTCTCTGGGTCAAGACTTGTCAGGGGTTGGATCACCTCACATTGAGGGAGTAATGGCCCACCCTCTCCTGTAACCACTGTCAGTGTGTTGGTAATTAATGGCATCTTTAGAGGCAGTCAGTGGAGCAAGTGAGTCAGGAACCACAGTTCTTGCCAAGGAGATTACAGGCTGAGCTTTGGGTAGACACTTGTCTTGGCAGTGGGGGCCCAAAACGGAAATATGTAGAGTTCACCAATCTCAGGCTGCTGCTGATGGAGCCAGGGCAGGCCCAGGATGTTATTATTAATTGCTTTAGGCAGATCATACAGAGGGATCTGTTTCCCATGCAGAATACTGGTCTGCATGGACAGGAGACCCGTAGATTTAGCAATACATATACATGGACACAGGAAATTGTCATTGCTGGATCTAGGGGAACTGTCAGAATTCCTTACTGCTGTAGCAAATCTTCATAAATAAAATTCCCCCCAGCTCTGCTGTCAAGGAAGGCTTGACTGTCAAAGTGGGTGTCTCTGAATGAAAGATACACAGGTACAAGAAATTGGGGAGATGTGCTGGGGTTAGGGTGGCCCCTCTCACCACACCAAGGTTTATGATTTTTCCTGGCTTGACTGGACAATGATCTGCAAAGTGCCCTGGTGTACCACATTACAAGTATAATTCGAGCCAACAGTGTCTCTGCTTTGATTGTAGAGACAGCTTGACACGATTTACCTGCGTTGGCTCTTCTGGAATGCTAGCAGGTTCTGAAGCCAGCATGGGTTCCATAAGGTTGGGTACCAGACGGTTGGTTCAACTAACCTAGCCTCTCTCTTTGGCTCATTCCTGGAACCTCTGGTTTATTTACATGGTTAGTCAGATCAGCCCCTCCAGGGTAGATGGTAGGTCTCAGGCAGCCAGCTCGTCTTTAATGTGTTCTGAAAGTCCTTGTCAGAAAATTGCAATCAGGCTGTTGCTGCACCAATGGAGTTTGGAGGCCAAAATGCAGAGGTGCATTGTGTTTTCTCCCACAGACCGGGAGCCCTGTCTAATCAGCAGAAGTTCAGAAGACTTGGAAGTTGTGCGACTAGGCTTTCCAAATGCTTGTCAGAACTCTTGAAGAAAGTGTTCCATATCCCCCAAGAGTGGGTCATCCCTTTTCCAAAGGGGGTAAGCCCAAGTCAGAGTGGTACCACCCAGCAGGAAAAGAATATGTTACTTTGACTAGGTCTATCGGAAATTATGATACCTGCATCTTGAATTGCATCCAAACCTGGTTAAGAAAGCCTCTATAGTTTCTGGGATCCCCATCATACCTTGGAGGTGGTGGCAAGTGGAGTTTGGAACAAGACAAAGCTGGGCTGGAAGACAAAGCAGGAACCAGGAACACAGAAGAAGCAACACGTCCTGCACAAGATGCAGGAGACCCATTGCTGAGGTAAAGACAAGCAGTCTGAGCAGTTCTTATAAGCAGAGGCTGTATGATATCATCAGGAAATGCCGCAGGTAGTTTCCTGCCACAGGTCTTTTAAGAGATTAGCTGTCAAGCATGTGCACATGACTAAGGAAGGAAACCCAGAAGCTAGAATCATGGTGGCATCCCACTGCATTAGAGCAGTGTGGCAGCAGGGATGAGTGAGGCAGCTTGCAGAGCTGTTCCGCAAGCCGCCAATCATAGTAGTAGCTTTTTAAAGGATTTACATGCATAAACCCTGGTTTTATGCATGAACATGGTTTTTTGAAAATTGCTTGTGGGGTTGTGCATACAAACATACATTTAAAAGCCATTTTGTTCATAGTTTTACATGCACTATAAAGAAGTGCTCCAGGGTACATAACTTCCACACATACTTTAGCTTTTAAAAATATGTGCATAAATATGCACACAAGTTTTAACACTTTCTTTATTATAGAATGCTGCCGCAAGGCTGATGTGTTGTGATGCTGTCTCTCATGGCCCAGAGGCTGCCGCTGATCTTCCACATCAGTCGGAGCCGCCACCATTTCGCCTTTGCAGCCCGGAGGCCGCTGATGTCACCCTCCTGCACAGCGGGCTGTGCTGCCGTGCTTCGATGCGGCCTGGATGCCGCCGATGTTGCCCTTTTCCTGCAGTGGGCTGGGCCACCGCCGCCATCCTCCCATGCGGCCCGGAGGTTGTCTTTGAGCCAGTACCTTGTGGCTAGGGGAGCCGCCAATGCCGGGACCTGCTTTGCAGCCTGGTGCCGCCCCTGCTTCCTCTTTGTGGCATGGACGCCGCTGTCCCTAGTCCTGCCTTCCTTAGGCACGCGGCCGCTCCTCTTCTGGGAGCCTAACAGACCCTCATGTATTGGGACTTCGTTTTCAGGTTTTATTTTAAATTTATCAGTGTTTATTACAACAAGAACAAAAATGATATGTACCCAGAAAAATGGCAAGTCATTCTTCCCCCAGTGATTTCTCTGGTTTTTTGCTCTTGTTGTAATAAATATTGATAAATTCTTGGGAAAAGTAAAATACAAACTGAAAACAAAGGTCCCTACTTATGCACCTTATTTATCACACTACAAGACCTCCAAAACCATACAGGTCAATTTTGAAAGCATTGATCACTCAGAAATGGCCACATATGCACATATGCGGGCCTTGCGCAAGCAACGTACATTTTAAGAAACCGTGAAGTGCGTGCATATGTACCCGTACGCGTGTAAAGAAAAAGGGGGTGGAAAAGGTTTGGGGAATGGTCAGGGCAGGAGCACAGAGTGAGGGTTCAGGGTCAAGTGGGGGGGGGGGGGGGGGGCTTGCAGGAGGAAAAAACAGATGGGTCAATGAAAAACTTGATATGAACCGAGCAGACTGGTGGACTACTTTGAAAAACTGTTTTTTGCCTTCAGCGAACATGTTTTAAAATCCGTCTGCATTCGTGATTAAAAGCCGCTAAAGCCCTAGCCGAAATACGCATGAAAGGAGTGCTTTAAATGATGCGTTCGTACTTGTGAGCACAATTTAAAATTGCAGCGTCTCTCCGCTCATGCGCTATGTGTGTTTATGGGTGCACGTGCGTTCCTTCTAAAATTATCCTGGTAGTGCATCTTATAGGTCATCTTACAGTCTAATAAATAAAGTAATTATCTTTGCATGACCAAAGAGGAATATGAATAGCACCACAGGCTGATACTGCAGAAATTTTACATCAAGGGTTAACATAAAGATAAATTGAAATTTGTTAGAACTGAAAAGCAGGTTACATTTATTCTAAGAACTGCATTAGGTTAGAAAAATATACAATAACTGATCACTGACAGAATGTGCTCCAGTATACTGTAGAGCCATTTACTTTTACGTTATTGGTTCAAACACATCTCAGATAAATACTAGCTGAAAGTCATTACCACCTGAAAAAGGTTCAGTAACCTATGTGAAATGAAATGGTGTTATCAGTTCAGTTCCCAGTGGATAGATGTGTATGTCACTGTAATGTCTGAATATTATTCCTGCTAGATGGATGTGAGAATTTTAAGAAATAGCCCCATAAGTCCTGTCTTCATAGTTTTGTAAAGGACCTCTGTTACACACAGAAAAACCATCGTTACAAACAGTGGCACTTAGTTCCTATCCAAATTGTTCCAGGATTATTGAAGGAATCCATCATGGAATGTCACCTCTTATTGGTCACAAACCAATGATGAAGTTGATAAGCAAAACAAACACAACACTTTACCGGAACATTTGCACTGCAAATGCTAAAGAGAAATGCTTGCTACAATGAATTGTCCATGTTTTTCATTTGTTGCATTGGCTCACTTACATGAGCATGCAGATCTTTGTTAATGGGGAAAGAGCAAATCTGAGCTACTGTTCCATTGACCAATTACACATAAAGTGTTCAAGCACTTACAGTGATCAAATGGATGATATATTTCTGAGATTTACTGATTCAAGTAAGTAGGCCAAAGTCAAAAAATCGCTGGGCAAATTCATAGTAACATCAAGTGATAAATTCTGGAGTTTGACTGCCTCTTGGGCTCTATGAATTTACCTTGCTTAAATTACCAGGGTTATTTTGGAAAGAAAGAGATGACCAAGTCAGGAAAATGTTTTGCCAGTTAAGAAATAAATAGCTTGAGACAGTTCGACTACTACATTAAAAAAAAATCCAAGTTTATAATTAGCCTAGATGAAATATTAAAAATCAATAGTTATGTTAGACAGACAACTATCTTGTGGGTTATTTTTACTTGTAGATGGAAAATTTCCTCCATCTATACAATCTCAATAAACAAGCTGGTATGGATAACTGTTCAAATTATTGTGGGTCATTGTGGTTAGACATTATTATTATTATTAGTTATTAGGCTTGATGAATCACAATTCTTATCTAAGTATATCAATACGATATACATCAATTAAATAAATATACCATACATTAAAGCTAAAAGTGAGTAATACAAGTTATAGATTAAAAATCTAAAACTAAAATTAAAATTAAAAAATTGACTTAAAAAGAATGGGCCGGATTTTAAAACATACGCACACAGTGTACATTTGTGCGCGCTACCCGACGCGCACAAATGTATGCCCAAATTTATACCAAAGATTATTTTAGCTGCTGTGTTCTGTACTGTTTTAAGTCTGCAAACTCGGACCAAGATTTATCAAATTTCTATAAATATGGTGGAAATAGTGCCTGTGATAAAAAAAAAAAGGGTTGTGGCTAGGCTAATATGTTAAATTTAATGAGAGAGAGAGAGAACCTCTGTAGAGAGTCACATATAAGTTAACTATTTATACCATTGTAAGAGGGGCATTGGTGGTGGGCAGCTTTACATGCCCAGTCACGGGTATGAACAGCACAATTGCAATTGGTGAAGATTTTATGTGATTTGGAGTAATGAAAGGTAAAAGAAGAGTAGATTTGTACAATGTACTCTCTACCTAGCTTGATGCACTTTCTACCTAGCTGCTATAAAGCTAGGTAGAGAGCACATTGTACAAATCTTTTCTTTTTGTACCTTTATTGACTCCATGAGGAAAGACTGAAGAGGTTAGGGCTGTTCAGCTTGGAGAAGAGATGGCTGATGGGGGATAGGATAAAGGTCTTTAAAATTATGAGAGGTCTTGAATGAGTAGATGTTATCAGTTATTTACACTTTCGGATAATAGAAGGACTAAGGGGCACTCCATGAAGTTAGCAAGTAGCACATTTAAGACTAATCAGACAAAATTCTTTTTCACTCAATGCACAATTAAGCTCTGGAATTTGATGCCAGAGGATGTGGTTAGTGCAATTAGTGTAGCTGGGTTTAAAAAAGATTTGGATAAGTTCTTGGAGGAAAGGTCCATTAACTGCTATTAATCAAGTTGACTTAGGGAATGGTTGTTGCACTGCGATGGACGAGAGCACCAGGGGGCGCTCTCCAGCGCGGGACAAAATGTGTGCCTTTGTGGTGAAATATCCTTACCCTGAGCCTCGACAAAATCTGCACGCTTCCTTGAGATCACCAACGCAATAGTGGTCTCTGAATGGTCCTCCGACCGTTCCAAGCCCTTTCGGACTGCCGCTAGGGAGCGTCGGGAAGAAGCAGGTCGGACAGAGGATAAGGCAGACGAGGACAAGACACAGGACAAAGATTCAGATGATGACTCAAGGCAGGCAAAGACTCAGACTTTGGAGTAGATGAAGACTCAGGTGTTGAGGTAAACTTGAAAGGAGTGCTGCGATGCCACGCACCCTACACACCCCAGCTGGGATGGTCGTGGACCACGTTGGAGGCGAAGCAGCAAGGCTGCGATCAACTCAATTACATTAGAGTTCAAGATGGCAATAGGTACTGAAGTGAAGGACTGGGATCCAAGGAGAAGGACATCAGGACAAACAGATGAAGGTGACCAGCCAAAACTCCAGGTGGTCCCGTCCTATCCTGAACCTCGGGAGCCCGGCATGATCGACGTATCAAGAAGGTCAACAGCAGGAGGATGAACCTCCAACCCGGTGTGGAAGATGCATCATGAAGGTATCCCGAATTTAGACTTGAAGACGGACCACAGGAGGGAAGCTCCAGAATCCTGAACATGATGAAGTTCAGACAAGAGTGAAGATCCGAGATAGTACTCAGATGGACAAGGAAGATCTTCGATCTGAGATGAAGGAGATTCCAGATAGAGCACTAATACCCACAGCCAGGGAGGAGGCTGAGGTGGCCAAATGGGCCCTCAGGCTATCCACCGGAGCACTGCCCGCTGGGGGCTAGGCATAGCTGGAGTCCAGAGCATCGAAGGAAGAAGACGAGTCTCCAAGGCAAGGATCCAGGACATCCAGAACAGACTCCACGGACACTCGATGAGGAGCAGCTGGACAGATGAAGCGGACATCCAGAAGACTCTGGACCCAGGAGATACAGACAGGAACATGGGTACCTTCAGCTCCGGAGATGGAGGAATCCCACCAGTGCCCTACATACCCCAGCGGAGTGGTCGCAGACCACTGGGCCACTATGCGCCCTACCAGCCCAGCCGAACTGGTCGCGGACCACAAGGGACAGGAAGACGGAACTTCAGGAACCTCTGGACTGGAATGGAACATCAGGATAAACTGGAATGGAGACATCAGGATAGCTGGAATAGAGACATCAGGATAATGAAGACATCATGAAGACAAGAGACCAGGAACGTAGAGCATCAAAGTAGTCAGGAACAAGGAATGGGATCCCAAGACAAGGATGCCAGGCAGGAGCTGGAAATGAAGATCCTCAGGAGACCAGCTCCAGGAAGAAAGTTGCTCCTTGCGAAGGTGAGGAAGGACTAACAGTGGAAGCCTTTTGTAGGCTGAAGCAGGAAACACCCTGGGAGGAGTCAAGAAGGAACCACACCTACACTGGCTCTTTAAGAAGGGCAGAGAGGCAAGGCTTCACCCCTTAAGAGGATGCAGGAAGCAGTGCAGGACCCTGGACAGCGGCCCTGCTACCACATGGATGGCTGCAGAGAAGAAGCAGGTCTCAGGGCAGGTCCCGGCATCAAGGATGACTCCCTACCACTGAAAAAGAATCACAGGTGGCTCCAGCTGCCAGGCGAGTCCGGGGATGCAGGCCCTCTCCCCATGGAGTGCCCGAGGTAGGTTGGTGGCCTCCGGGCCACATGGGAATGCTATAGGCAGATCCTGGCGCATGAGGGCAGGCCTCCAGGCCTGTAGAAGATGGTGGCATCCGCTGCTGGAGAGGTCCTGGGCACAGCCTCTGGACCACGGAACAGCAGTGGCTCTACACCGTGGGAGAGGCCCCTACTTCTGTGGCCTCCAGGCCACATAGGAGAGATGACTGTGGCCTCCTGCTGCAACGGGACATGGTGGCAAGGCCCACCGTGCTGAGGACAGCTTGGGCGGTCCCCGGACCGAAGGGAGCGGCGTCGGAAGTTGGACTGAAGGAAGGAGGGGAAGGTAAGAGGCCTCCCGTGGATCCAGCCATGGGAGGAATCGCAACAATGGCCTCTGCTATTACTGGCATCGATAGCATGGGATCTTCTTAGTGTTTGGGTACTTGCCAGGTTCTTGTGGCCTGGTTTGGCCTCTGTTGGAAATAGGATGCTGGGCTTGATGGACCCTTGATCTGACCCAGCTTGGCAATTTCTTATGTTCTTATGTTCTTTAACAAACAGCTAACACAGGTACAATGCACATAAAAAAGGTATAGTTATTTCCAGTGTTAAAACATGCGTTTCTCTATTGCACGCCATACTAACTGACCTCCATTTCCATTTACTCCACCCAAATTTCTCTCACTTGAAAAAAAATATAAAATGTGCATATGCATTTTGTGATGCAGTATTTATTGCATGCATTACGGAATTACCGTCTGTGTTAGGGACCTAATGTGTGTGATAAGGCTCTAACATTATTTGATAAATGACCCTCTTAGTTGGAAGAGAGTCCATGTAGAATGGCATTGCAATAGACTAATCTATTGAGTAAAAGAGAATGGGTGAGCGTCTTCAAGTCCGTAATTTCTAAAAATGGTTTGAGTTTTCTAATGAGCCATAAGAAAAAATAGGATCGCTGAACTAGGGTAAAAACATATGAAGAGTATTTGAGTGAAGAATCTAGTTCTACCCCTAAAAAAGTGACTGTATTCTTCAGAGGTATTAGAGTTCCAGCCATGATAAGAGTAGGTAAATCTATTTCTGGTGAACCAAATGGCCTCAGATTTTTCAGGATTAACTTTAAGTTTAGGGGAGGGGAGAGGTGCTGGATGTGAAGTAAATAGAGGATCATTCATTCTCATCTACCCAGGAGAGTGGAATGCAAAGGAAGAAAATGTTAACAAATAAAACATCTTGAATAAGGAGTCATATCGTCCAGGTGGCCATGCTGTATGGCTCGCAACTGGGATATATCCTTGGCAGTTTGGACAAGAGTAACTGGGCAGACAAGATCAGCAAATTGGACTTTTTTTTACCATCATCTACTAGTTTACTATGTTGCTATACCATGTATGTAGATTAGGCATGAGCCAACTGCAACAAAATAATTTTTAGCTTACTCTAGGTGAAAAGGCAGCCTGTCTGGCATTACCATAAAATGAAGAATCTAATAGCTGCCTTGTCAGTCATTTCACATGCATTAATCTGTACTATTCTTATTGTTAAATATTTCTGCTTGAAGTTAACCAGCAATATTGTTACTACAAGTATCAAATACTTCAAGCGCATGACATTATTTGTCAATAGTATAATATTTAATGTGTTGAAATTCACCCTGTATTCTGAGATTGGAAATTTACAACATTATCAGACTATTCATATGCATTATAGAATCCACATAAGAAGAATCAAAATATATATAATCTAAGTCAGGAAGGGATGTGGTATTATGGAACCACCTTGTGGCAATGCTGTGTATACACATCATCTACTAATCTAGACTAAACAGATCTGCACAAGAAATTAATTCTAAGCTGCCTAAGGGGGTCGAAATGTACCTGTTAGAGCACTTATTGTATATTTCTGTGAGTGGCAAATAAAGTTAACTTTTTAACTTTATTACAGAGTAAGTGGAGCATTTTACATTGCTCTTGCTTCATGGATATGGAGACGCTCAAGGTCTCAAGTCATCCCAACCCTTTAATTCCTCCAAACCAGAAGAACTTAGGGACTGGCCAAGATGCCATTACTATTTTAATTGTTTTCACCATGACTTAGTGGCTTTCCGATTGATTGAGCACTGGGTGTTTTGGCCTTCAGGAGATGAGTATCAGTTGAATATCAAGTTTTCTGGAATATTTCTTATACTAAAAACATGCTATTCGGTCACTATCTGGGCTGTTTTCAAACAATATAGTGTGCTCAGCCTAGCGCACAGTTTGATATGCGGTAGGATGCGTGTTTAAGATGTGCTTGAATAACTCCTGATGCAATAATGGGATTAACACATCCAAAACGCACTTCCAAGCCAGTGCGTAGCTAATAGCGCTCAACACATGTAAATGCCATGTAGATGAGGCTATTAGCTATTACCCCCGATAGAAACAAATCACTGGGCGCCCAACGCGCTCTTTTTTAGATGCAAAAATTAATGCCAGCCCTGGAGGTGGTGTTAAGTCTTGAAGCACCCCAAGCCTCCACATAAAAGATAAAATAGTACTTTTCTGTGGTTTCTCCTACTTAATATTATTGCAGTACTAAATAGGAGGAACCACAGAAAGCAGCATCAGGAAAAAAAAAGTCTTGATGACAGTCAGGTTAGGAAAATGGATGCTCAATTTACAAGCGTCCATTTTTCTAACCCGCGCACAGCCATGTCTCCTGGGCGCCTGATGCCAAGGACATGCTAGGGACATGCAATTGATCCCTAGAGTGTCCTTTTAGCGCAGCACCTCATTAATATATTTATTCGCTTGTCCAGAAGAGGTGGATGGGCATGCTTTAGGAAAATGGATGCTCATTATGAGCGCCAGTTTTCTATGCACATTTATTGTATCAGCCCCTTTAAAAGATACTTACAAGTCCATGACTACAGATATTTAGAATTAGTAGGAGATGGAATCCTTCAAAATACCAAACTTTTCACCACCTCATTTCCTATCCACAACTGGAAATTTACCCATTTAGATATATAAGTAGTATTTGCTTCCTATCAACCTCTACATGGGAAAAACAATTGTCAAAGCCATTTATGCAACTGTCTGAAAATTGTCCCCTCCCTCAATTGGGACAAACATATATATGCCGGGCTGGATCTTCCATTAGACAGACATAGGCAACCACCTATATATAGCGCAGAAATTTTGGAGAATGGCATCAGGGACTTTACTATTCATGAGCATAGAGATATTTTCCCAATGACTCTATTGACCAGACCCCCAATGTCAAGCTGCAGAGAACAGTCCTCTGCTTCCTGCTCCAGTCTTTCCCTTCCCAGGCAGGCAGAGGTGAGGCTAGAGTAATCAAAACAAAGCAAAGAACAGCCACTCTGCTTTGTAATCCAGCACATTCCCTCCTGTCCTGCGGTGAACAGGAGGGGAAGGGGTATCAAGTAGGGATGTGAATCGTTTTTGAACGATTAAAATTATCGTCAGATAATTTTAAAATCGTCCAAAATCGTTAGAGTGCACGATACAATACAAATGCCCCCGATTTATCGTCAGGGGCATTTGTATTGTATCGTTAAATAGGGCGCGGGAAAACCGGCACACCAAAAAAACCCTAAAACCCACCCCGAACCTTTAAAACAAATCCCCCACCCTCCCGAACCCCCCCAAAATGTTTTAAATTACCTGGGGTCCAGTGGGGGGTCCCGACGAGATCTCCAACTCTCTGGCCATTTTGGTGGGGTTCGGGAGGGTGGGGGATTTGTTTTAAAGGTTCGGGGTGGGTTTTAGGGTTTTTTTGGTGTGCCGGTTTTCCCGCCCTCCCCCGATTTACGATTTTTAACAAAAAAAAACCCGACGATAAGATTTCCCTCCCCCCCCAGCCAAAATCAATCATTAAGACGATCGATCAGACGATTCACACCCCTAGTGTCAAGTAAACAAGAGTTCAGTTTTTATCTGCATATTTCTATTTATTATTTGTGGTCACTTAATTTCTGCTTGATGAGGGTTTTCTGTATTCTGTGTGTGTGACCAACATAAGGTATACTTGGCAATGTGTAGTGTCTATGTAGTCCAGTTTATTTATTTATTTAAAAATAAAACCCACTCCATCACCTATTCGAGGTGGATAACAACCATATGTTATGGTTTCCGACCGCAGGCGGCCGCGGCTGAAGCCCCTACCTCAACTTGTGATGTCAGGGCCGCTGCTGCCACCACGGTAGCGGCGGGGAAAGCACGCTATGCCGGCCTCCTGCTCCCATCTCTCACCCCTGCTCCCTGGCATGGGCCCGTGGGGTTTTCAGGAGCGAGAGATGCCCCCTGGGTCTCCTCTCACGGCATTGGGCCACTCTGCAGGCACTTCCGGGAATGGCCTGCCTGCTCTGCTCTTAGGCACGAGGCCGCACCTCCTGAGAAGATTTAAAGGGGCCTCGCTCCCTAAATTGCCTTCACCTGCTCCTAATGGGCCAGGCACAGGAAAGTACTTAAGGAGACTTCCTCCACTCACACTTTGACTTGGCAATGAGTCTGCTCGCTTCGGTGAGTCTCCTGGTGCCTTGGGTTCCTGGTTCCTTCTTCTACTTGAACGATTCTTCGGTGTGTGACTTCAGGCTGGCAAGCGGTTATTCATCGGTGTGTGACTTTGGACTGGCAAGCGGCGACTCTCTGATACTCGACCTCTGGACTACTTCGACAGACCGTCCACCTTCAAGGGCCCACCTAAGTCCCAGTGGCTTGGGTCCCTATGGGCTCCTCCCAGGGGGGCCGCGGGCTTCCAGTGGCCAAGATCCAGCTGGTCCTTGCACCAATTCCGCACCTCTTCGACCTCCCAAAGGTCCATCTAAGTCCCAGCAGCCCGGGTCCCTACGGATCCGGCGGGACCGTGGGTTTCCAGCAGCGAAGAATTGGCTAGCTCCTACTTCGATTCCGCCTCGCCACCCGACGGGGGAACCAAAGAGCCATTTCCTCAGGTGGTACCAACTCCCCCTCGGTCCAAGGGTTCACATCTCTCCAGGTCATAACAGATTGCCAAGTCCATGAACCCGGCAGAGGCTTCTGCCCGCCAGGCCATTCCCGGGATGGCCCAACATATGATGGACCAGCAAAAAACCCTGGATGCTCTTGTCTCCGCAGTGGAGAACCTGAACCAATGCTTCGAGGTGCTAGGGCCCATAAACCCTATGTTGCCATCTCCATCTATGGCTCCTGGGTCCCATCCGGTGATTCACCTGCCAACACCGCCACAATTTTCTGGGGAACCCCGGGCTTGTAGGGCTTTCATCAACCAGTGCAATATACACTTTCGCCTGCAGGCAACCCTCTTTCCCGATGACACTACGAAAACAACCTTCATTCTCTCTCTCCTCGAAGGGAAGGCCCTAGAATGGGCGTCCCCCTGTGGGAACGGGATGACCTGTACTATGTAATTTGAGAGAGTTCTGGGAGCTTTTCCGAGTGAGTTTTGGTGGTCCCACTCGGGAGGTGTCTACCGGGCCCAAACTCCTCCAACTGCGCCAGGGCTCAAGCATGCTTGCTGGGTATGCCATTGAGTTCCGGACCCTGGCTTCAGAGCTCGGTTGGGACTCTGATTGCTTGAGAACCATCTTCTTACAGGTATTCAGTCCAAGGATTAAAGATGAACTCGTGGGCCAAGAGCTACCCAGGTCCTTGAACGCCCTCATCAACCTGGCGGGGCGCATTGATAGATGCCACCAAGAATGCTCCCAAGAGGTTCAGATGGCCAAGACAACTTTGAACACCTTTAGACGCCCTCGACGCTCACCTTCCCCCAAAGGTGTACCAGGGGCCTCTTGAGCGCCGGCCAAAGAACCCATGCAGCTAGGCCGAGGGAAGCTCTCTACTCAGGAGCATCGAAGACAAATGAGGGACGGACTCTGCCTCTACTGCGGCGCTGCAGGTCACTGACTAGCCACATGCCCGGTGAGGCCGGGAAACTCCCAGACCTAGGATCTGAAGGAGGACTTTCTGTGCCTAACCTGCACCTCCACTAACTCTACCAGTCGCACTGACATCTGGGGACCATGAATTCTACCCTTTGGCCCTGGTGAACTCAGGAGCTGGGGGAAATTTTATCATGAGGAGTTTAGTGGACCATTTAAAAATTCCACTCCTTCGTGCCCAGTCTCCATTGGTCCTTTCGTCCATCCAGGGTGAGCCCCTCCCGGGGCGGGTGACACACCTTACTGAAGCTGTCCAAGTTCATACTGGGCTTCTTCACGTCGAACTAATTTCCTTTCACATTCTGGAACATTCTATACACCCTATTGTCCTGGGGCTCCCCTGGCTTCAAAAACATTGTCCCCAGTTCCACTGGAAAACCTTACAACTGGCCCAATGGGGGCCGACTTGTCAAGGCACTTGTCTCCAACTGGTAGTTCCAGTGCAATGCTCGACTACCATCGCGAGTCTCCAGGGCCTGTCGATGCCCTACACAACTTACACTGATGTCTTTTCCAAGTGAAGGGCAGAGACACTCCCACCTCAACGGCCGTTTGACTGTGCCATTAAACTCCTTCCCAGCGCAGAACCCCCTCGGGGATGCACCTATGCCCTTTCGCCCTCGGAGACTCAAGCCATGTCTCACTACATCAAGGAAAATCTGGATAGCGGATTCATCCGCAAATCAACATCCCCAGCAGGGGCTGGCTTCTTATTCGTAGCGAAGAAGGATGGAACCCTCCATCCTTGCATCGACTACCGGGGCCTGAATGCCATAACAGTTAAGGACCGGTTCCCACTTCCCCTAATCTCTGAGCTTTTTGACCATCTTCAAGGTGCTAGAACCTTTACCAAATTGGACCTCAGGGGAGCCTACAATCTGATCCGTATCAAGGAGGGGGACGGCCTTCAATACCAGAGACGGCCACTATAAGTACCTAGTGATGCCATTTGGGCTCTGCAACGCCTCAACGGTGTTCCAAAATACCATGGACAAAATCTTCCAAGACTTGCTATATCGCTGTATGGTTGTGTACCTCAATGATATCTTAATATTTTCCAAATCCCTCTCTGCTCACCGTCAACACGTCTCCCAGGTACTACAGCGATTAAGAGAAAACCAACTCTACGCCAAGCTTGAGAAGTGCCTCTTTGAGCGTGAAGCTTTCCTATTCTTGGGAAACATCGTCTCCAGCAAGGGATTCAGAATGGACCCCCAGAAATTGAGGGCTATTCAAGAATGGCCCCAACCATCTGGCTTGAAACCGCTTCAATGATTTTTGGGTTTCGCTAATTACTACTGCTCATTTATCTCCAACTACGCTTCTATTGTCGTACCCCTGACAGCCTTAACCCGGAAAGGCACTGACTCCAAGCACTGGCCCCTGGAGCTGTAGCCGCCTTCCTTCGTCTTAAAGAGGCATTCCTTCGCCAGCCGTGCCTTCATCATCCTGACCCTCAACGTCCATTCGTTATTAAGGTGGATGCATCCTCCGAAGGCGTAGGAGCTGTTCTTAGTCAGAACTCAGCCCATCACACCTTACACCCTTGCTCCTTCCTCTCTTGCCAATTCTCCTCCGCAGAACAAATTTACGGCATCGGGGATAAGGAGTTCCTGGCCATCAAAATGGCCTTCAAAGAATGGTGCCCTTGGTTGGAAGGAGCCCAACATCAGATTACAGTCTATACGGACCATAAGAATCTAGAATACCTGCATTGAGCACAACGCCTCAACCCCCGACAGACTCAATGGGCACTATTCTTTACTAGATTCAATTTTGTCCTACGTTATCGGCCGGCCGCCAAGAACCTAAAGGCTAATGCACTATCTTGAGTCTTCGAGACTACGGATACTCCTGACTCCTCCCAATTCATAATCGAACCCTCGCGAGTCCTGCTATCTGCTACCACGACCATTCCCCCTGGAAAGACCTTTGTACCACCTCACCTGAGGAAACAGGTTCTGGCATGGGCCCATGAATCCTGCTGTTCGGGTCATCCAGGATAACATCGGACCCTGCATGCCCTTCGCCGATACTATTGGTGGCCCAAGGTCAATAAAGATGTTTGATCATTTGTGGAATCATGTCACACGTGTGCCCGTCACAAGAGAAACCCAGGATCATTACCAGGCTTGCTCCAGCCCCTGCTGGTGCTCCCAAACCCTGGACTCACATCTCGACGGATTTCGTGGTCGACATATCTTTGTCCTGTGGCAACACCATCATCTGTGTAGTCTTCGTCTGATTCAGCAAAATGGCACATTTTGTACCACTCCCAGGGTTGCCTTCCGCACCCCAGCTAGCCCAGTTATTTGTCCAGCATATTTTCAGATCCATGGATTACCCAAAGGCATCCTGTCCGACCGAGGACCCCAATTTACTGTGAGGTTCTGGTGAGCACTCTGCCAGAAATTCGATGTTACCTTGGATTATATATCCGCATACCACCAACAAACCAATGGTCTGGCGGAGAGAACAAATCAAACGCTCAAGCAGTTCCTTCGCATCTATGTTAATAATAAACAAGACAACTGGGCAAACCTGCTCCCGTGGGTTGAGTTCACCCTCAACTTGCACCCTTCCACTGCCACCGGTTTATCCCCATTCCAGTTGGTCTATGGGAAGCAACCCCGACTGCCACTGCCTGTTCCTATTACCATGATGTCCCCGGTGGCCCAACTCTCTGCCGATGAACTACATTGACTCTGGATCTCTACCCGACATGCCCTGCTCAAAGCCAATCAAATGGCGAAGAAATATTCCAACCTCCAATGAAGACCTTGTCCTCCTCTGCGACCCGGTCAAAAGGTATGGCTAAGTACACGTTTCATCCGGCTAAAATTACCATCGGCGCGACTTGCCCCTCGGTTCATTGGGCCATTTCCCATCCTCCGTTGTATTGGTGCAGGGTCCTATCAGCTTCAACCACCACCATCGCTCAAAATCCATAATAGCTTCCATGCCTCCCTTTTGAAGCTCTTGGTGCTGTCCTGGCCTTCCAGCATGCCTCCAACACTCCAATCCGTCGCTTCTGAAGACGACACCACCTATCAGGTCCAAGAAGTGTTGGACATTCGGAAACATAGGAAGAAATGGGAATATTTGCTAGCCTGCAAGGGGTTCAGCCCCGAAGAAAACACATGGGAACCCTTTGCCAATATTCTGGACTGGAATCTTCTCGTTCAATTCCATGCTGACAATCCATCAAAACCCAAACCTCTGGGGAGGCGCCCTAAAGAGGGGGGTACTGTTATGGTTTCCAACTGCGGGCAGCTGTGGCCTAACCCCCTACCTCCACTCGTGACGTCAGGGCCACTGCCACCACCATGGCAGCAGCGGGGAAAGAGCGCTATGCCGGCCTCCTGCTCCCATCTCTTGCCCCCGCTCCCTGGCACAGGCCCACGGGGTTTTCAGGAGGGAGAGATGCCCCCGGGTCTCCTCTCGTGGCATCGGGATGCTCTGCAGGCACTTCCGGGAAAAGCCTGCCTGCTCTGCTTTTAGCCATGAGGCCGTGCCTCCTGAGAAGATTTAAAGGGGCCACGCTCCCTAAATTGCCTTCACCTGCTCCTGATGGGCCAGGCACAGGAAAGTACTTAAGGAGACTTCCTCCACTCACACTTTGACTTGGCAATGAGTCTGCTCACTTCAGTGAGTCTCCTGGTCACTTGGGTTCCTGGTTCCTTCTTCTACTTGAATGATTCTTCGGTGTATGACTTCAGACTGGCAAGCGGTGATTCATCGGTGTGTGACTTCGGACTGGCAAGCAGCGACTCTCTGGTACTCGACCTCGGACTACTTCAACGGACTGTCTACCTTCAAGGGCCCATCTAAGTCCCAGTGGCCCGGGTGCCTATGGGCTCCTCCCGGGGGCACCGCGGGCTTCCAGTGGCGAAGATCCAGCTGGCCCTTGCACCGATTCCGCACCTCTTCAACCTCCCAAAGGTCCACCTAATTCCCAGTGGCCCGGGTCCCTACGGGTGCCTCCCAGGGGGACCGCGGGCTTCCAGCGGCGAAGAGCCGGCCAGCTCCTACTTCGATTCCGCCTCGCCACCCGATGGGGGGAACCGAGGAGCCATTTCCTCAGGTGGTACCAACTCCCCCTCGGCCCAAGGGTTCACATCTCTCCAGGTCATAACACCATACATACATATATAATCATAAAGCATACAGCAAAGAAAAATTAACCGTTTAAAATATACTGCACATATGTTCTTGAAACAAACAGTAAAAATCAAAAACTTACCCTACGCTTGTATGCTTGTTCTGCTTTTCCTGTAAGAAGCTTTATTGCTACCATAAAAACTTAGAATTTTTAGCATGTCTTTCCAAATAAAACTCCAGGGAGCTTACAGCATTTAAAGAATTCAGGTATAATTAGTCCCTTCCCCATAGAACTTACAATGTAAGTGGGTACCTGAGGCAAAGGGAGCTTAAAGTTATTTGCAAAGTTGAATTTGAACCCTGATTTTCCTGGTTTTCAGTCCATTGCTTTAAACATTAAGCCATGCAGTTTCCCTGTTGGAAAAAAAAGTACAGCTGTTCTAGGATCCACAGTGATATTTGCATTGCTGTCTTTCCATAGGTTAGGTACAGCTACTGCTGTTTCAGTTCTGGGAATTTGTGCCCTTTTGGTAGGACAGGTTGGTTAGACAGGTTTTGAGTGACTTTTTTGCAAGGTTCTATGTTACTTCACAACATGCCTGGTAATTGAGGGGGGCTTGTGTCAAATATCACCGAGGGGGACAAAAGAATTTTAAAATGTTTGATATGGTGAGCAGTAATAGGGAAATATCCTATTAAGGCCAGCGACTATCTTCCACCAGTGCAGTATTGATTTCTTTTCACAGATGGCACGGTCATCAGACATTGTGATCTGATTTCTGAAACATGTTTGCATTATATCTTCATATACAAAATGCATGGATCTCTTTTCTATTCCAGTTTTCATGACTGGTCACCCACTTCAAAGTGGATTACATTCAGGTGCTGCCCTATCCAAAGAGGGCTTTCAGTCTAACAGGTGAATTTTCAAAGGAGTTATGCATGTAAATGTAACATACTAGTGTAGCATTTTTCAAAATCCATTTACCCACGCTAAGTGCACTTGATGTGGGGAATACTTATTGACAATTCAATGGCATATATATTATCAATTTTCAAAAGCCCATTTATACAAGTAAAGTACATTTACATGTATACAACCCAGTTTTAAGCTTGTAAATGCTTTTGAAAATCAGGCCCTTTGTGGATAATTTTCAAAATCATTTGCATGCTTAAAATTGGGTTTCACACATACGCTTTTGAAAATTCATGTTACACACATAACTCCTTTGAAGATTTCCTCCTAAGCTTGTATTTGAGGTAATGGAGAATAAAGTGATTTGTCTAAAATCAAAAGAAGCTTTAAGATTTGAACTGTGGTTTCTTAGATTAACCACCTGCTACTCTAACTACTAGGGCATGCCACTAATTGAGCTTTATAATCGATTTTCACTGTGCCTACTTTAGACCCTTTTAGGACAGGCAGTATTTAAAAAGCCCTTTTATGTGGTGTGAATGAAGTAGCATCGAAGCGAAGGGACATGTACTCCGGCCTGCAAGGGCCTCTTGCAGGGTCGTGCCATGCCTGTAGGGAATCCCTATGCCTACAGAAGTAGCAGTCAGGGCTATCAGGGACTCCACAAGGGCTGGATTCTCTGCCTCGTTCCCCTTTATTTTTCTGCCTTAATTCTTCTAAACACCTTGCTAAGAACTAAGGATGGGAGTACTGCTTTGGCAGTGTTCCTCCTTAGTGGCTGTAGCTTCTTGCCTTTACTTTCTGTGTATATTTGGAGCATGGCCCGGAGTTTAATCAGATCAGCCTCACCCCGTATGTTCACCCAAGGAGCCCCTCCTGACTGTGGGTGTAACTGTAATGACACCCCAGGCTGCCACCTGTTTCCCTAGTCTCCCTAGCTTTAAGTATTACTCAAAAAAAATTATACTGTCAAAGCAAATCGTGCTTTAAAGGTAGTGCCAATGAAGTGTTTTTACAACACATAGGGTAACATATATCATTAACAAATTTTTGGTTCTCAGGATTCCACAAAAAGCTCTCCAATTAAACACACATTCTATATATGAACAAACATATGCAACAAACTGTTGCATTTGTTTGTTCTAGTTCTAACAGCTGCAATGTTTCTGTTATCTGTGAACTGATGTGAGGTTACTAAACAAATGTCGGTATATAAAAACTGCAAATAAATAAATAAATAAATAAATAAATAAATAAGAGTTTGCCTCCAGTGATATACATTTTGTCAATGCTTTCTTTAACCCAGAATAAAAAAACATAACTAACTGTTAATAAAATGCCTAGTATCCACTTTCCAAGTACCCCACTAGGGCAGGAGAAAGATCTAAGTAATTAAAAAATTCACCTAGTGCTGGAAAAACATGCTGCTAGTCAAACTCCTAATCAGCTCTTTTATTCTAGGGATTCTCTATGTAAAACCTTGTCTTTTTGAGGTTGCCATCTCAGTACTGCTCTGGGGGAAAAGGGAAAGCACAGCTATTCTGCAGCTGAAACAGCTTCTGCTGCGTAAGCCTGGAACGAAGCACTTGCCAACCACTGACAGCCATATCCTTTCGTAGAGGATTTCACTTTACTCTAGTTGAGTTGGGACATATGCAACAAATTAGGCCGGATTATAAAAGGCCTGAGCGCATAAAACCCGCACAAGTGCCTGGCCTCTTCAAAGGGGTGGGCTGGGGGGGGGCGGGATCTGTGCAGAGAGGGGCGGGGTGGAGGGGGTGGGCCGGGACAGTGCCATTGTACGCTCCGGTCCTGAAGTAAGCTGCAAAACAAAAAACAAAGGATAGGTAGGTAGGGTTTAAGGGGTGGGGAGGAGAGGGGAAGAGGGAGGGAGTTTAGATAGGGGGGGTAGCGAACTGGGGAAGGCCCGATTCCGTTGCCGTGAGTAATTTGCAAACGTTCACCCCCCTTCCGCACGCCGCCTGCACAGGCATGCGCGGATTGTAAAATCCAGCGCACATGGGCACACGGCCACCTGATTTTAAAACATGTGCATGCACTGGCGCGCGCATGTTATAAAATCTACGTGACCATGTGCGTGCGCCGGGAACGGCGCACGCACATGGACACGCGCTCATAGGTTTGAAAATCTACCCCATAGTGTTTGGTTCTAAATATCTGGTGCTGCATACCAAGCTCAAAATGTACCTGATGTCTTCTGCAGGCTCCAGACAAAACGCTCCTCTTAAAGTAGAGCAGGCCTGCCCTTTTGCAAGGAGCAAACCACCAACATTTGTCCCGAACCTGGCTTTCTTAAGGTTAAAGCAATACAGATAATATCTAATTCTTCCCAGTATCTCCTTTAACAATTGCCTGGCTACTTCTGTTAGAATTGGCTGAATAACTGACTGACTGGGTTTATTATTATTGCTTTCTGGTTTAGCTATTCTGTGTTATAATTGTGGTGCCTTGGTCTTAAGGCAGACTATCTAGATGTTCAAGGCTTTTCTTATATGCTTCAGCTGTTTACAATAAAAAAAATAAATTGATTCAACTGAAAGAGAAACGGCCTGTGTTGAAGAAAACCTCCCCAGCTGTGTGGCATCCAGAATATCTGCCCCCTCTCCACAGAAGATTTGGAAACCCTTGAATAAATGGATTACACAGAGGGCTCTGGAAGGCTAAGATCTGTGACAAGGAGGCATCCACCCTCCCACATGATACCCCTACAAAGCTACTTTTCTGTACTGGAAAATGAAGATGCTCTATAAATGGAAACTGAAGTGGTATCTGAAATGAGAGACCCTCTAGGCATGCTGATACTGCATAATGCCATCAAGCATCAAAACCCAAATCCTCCCTCTTCTGGGAGGCAGTTTTAACACAGTCCAACGGAAATACATGGGAGTGCACCCCCGTGTCCGGAGCCCACCACGTAACCATGCGCCGTGCGTGGCAGCCCGGTTGTGCCCAGCTGGTGGGACTCCACCTTGAGGGGCTGCTCGAAGGCTGGGAGGAGATGGGAAAAATGGAACTACGGTGAGTTAAATGTATAGGAGCTGTTACAAAGGCAACAAATCTTCATGTAAGAAAAGTGAATGAAAACATGAGGAAAAGGAAACCAATATGGCTCTCCAAAGAGGTGGCTGAAAAAATAAAGGCAAAAGGATCAGCGTTCAAAAATTACAGAGGAGCACAAAAAGAGGCTTAGGGGAAAAATAGCTGGTGAGGCCGAAAGAGATGGGAAAAGTAATCCGCATGGCAAAAGCTCAAGTGGAAGAAAGCAGTCGTCAAAGAGATAAAGCAAGGTGACTAAACATTTTTCAGAGATGTCAGAGTAACCCCATCACTGGGTTCGGACTGAAACCCGCTGGGGGCCATAAAAGAATTTGGTTGACTCTTCAGAACTGGAACCTCACCAGGCCAGCTTGAACGCAGTCTCTTCCTTCCAGGGCCTGGATTGTCGAGAGGTTGGGGGGGGGGGGGGATTACTGCCCAGGCCCCGAGTGCTAGTGGTGACCCTTTGTATCATTGTTCTCGCCCATGGGAGAGGGGTATCTGTACGTCACAATGCATGCTAAATGGTCGAAATAAAGCCACTGGAGCCACTGAGTTAGTATCCTAAAATAAAGCCTTTTTTTCTGTTGAAATTTGATGAAGTATGGCACAACAACTTAATCCAGAACACCACAGAGCCTCAATGTTTTTTGGGGGGAGGGGCCGCTCTATCCTGGCAACACCTCCCCCCCCCCCCCCCCCAATGATAGTGGGATACCTTCCATGAAAATATATCACAGCTAAGTGGCTCTAACCTAAGTTCGGGGTGTTCCAGGGACCTGTAACTGGGAGGAGTTGAGTTAGCCTGCTAACTTATCCAGCTAACTCCAATACTCAAAGTTAGCCTGCTAACTTAGGCCTAGAGCAACTAAGCCACAAAGTTTTTTCGCTAGAGGTTTCCCACCATCGCAAGATGGAGTCTCTGCGATAGTGAGCCCTCCCCCGCAAAAACATCATTGATATATGGCACATTGTTTTGTTTCACAGCAAAACACCAAAACAATTCTGCAGTGGTTTTTTAGGCACAATGCTGGCCCCAATCTCAAGGGACCATTATCACCTTAAAGGACCGACCGCTTAAAAAAAAAGATCTCTTCTCATTCATGTATGTCAAATCTTTTGCAGATCTTAGTGTCATCTGTAAAAAGACAAACTTTTCCTTCTAACCCTTCTATAATGTCACTCACAAAGATATTGAACAGACCCAGTCCCAGAATCGATCCCTGAGGCACTCCACTTATCACTCTTCCCACCTGAGTATGTTCCATTTATGACTACTTGCTGTCATCTGTCAGTCAATCAATTTCTGATCCATTCCACTACCTTGGGACCCACTCGCAGGCTTCTCAACCTTTTCTTGAGCTGAATGGTTTTTTTTTCCTGGCACTTTAAATGTGAGATGGGAACCTTGGGACCCGTGTTAGGGTCCCAAGCCTCCCACTTCACATTTACCACTTTTCAAATAGATGCTGTTATTTTATTGTAACTGACCACCTTCTTGCTAGGCCGCAATAAAATATTTGCATCAGATTGCCAATTAATAACCTTCTTTGTATGCATTTGATTATATTTTTCATTGTAATAGGGGAGGTTGCCAGGGTAGAGACATACAAAATATTGCATATATCACACAATACCATAGCAACAGTGCTGTATTGTGCGATATACGCTGTTTACCGTGCATTAGAACACTACTGCAGCTTGATGCATCTCCCATTTATCTGGCTAAATTCAAGCCAGCTAATTTATTAGGTGGATAAAATATAGCCAATTAAGTGCCCAAATATTCATTTAGCAAGATAATTTCTGAGTTATCCATTTAAATGCTTCTAAATATGGACCTCATAGCTGTTACTTATTTTGTTACAAGGGAAAAGAAGGTCATTTTTAAATATTTCCTGATTTTTATTTTATTTCATGCTAAATGAACAGTCACACTATTAGTATTAGTCCAGGGAATTTCAGAAGATTTGCTGTGAGTTTGTGCAGAATAAAAAAGGATTTTCTTTTAATTTGGCAAAGATCATCTACTCCACTCAGATCACGGATCATAGCTCTCCCCACAAGACTTGCCAAAAGTCCAGCGGGGGTCCGTGAGCGACCTCCTGCACTCGGACCATCGACTGCCAGTAATCAAAATGGCGCCGATAGCCTTTGCCCATACTATGTCACAGGGGCTACCGGTGCCATTGGTCAGCCCCTGTCACATGGTAGGAGCACAAGATGGCGCCAATGGCCATGTGACAGGGGCTGACCAATGGCATCGGTAGCCCCTGTGACATAGGTCAGAGGCTATCGGCACCATTTTGATCGATGCAGGCCAGACAGCCCAACAGCATGGAGGGAGAAATCCCTCACGGGACCCTGCTGGACCACCAGGGATGTTAGTAAGTCTTGGGGAGGGATCGGGATAGTGGGGGGGGTTGTATTTAATGTATTAAAGTGAATTGTAATGCTTGGGGTGAGGGGGGGGGTTAGCTTCGTTTTCCTGCATCGTTTTTTTTTCCAAAAAACTAACCGAGGAAAAACGAGCTTTACCCTGAATCGCCCGACTCAAAAAACGACCCAGTAGAAAAAAACGAAGCTTATCTCTATTTGCGCAGCCCCTCTCCTCGGGGTTGCTAACATCATTGTCTGGAGACTCGAATCAGGCTTCCCCGCTCTGTGGGATAGCCTATGTCATAGCATCAGTGCCTTCCTCGCTATGCAGCTCCGCCCCTCGGGGCTGTCTCTACAGCATACCTCCTAAACGTCATGCCTCGCACTCCCCACTCCTCGGCCTGCCTAGCACCGCTCTCTCAGAGGTCTCTGCTCAGGTACTGCTCTCCAGCCCAACCTGTGTACTGTGGGGTCCCTCTGTACTGGGTCTCTCACCCCGCTCCTTGGGACCTTCCCACAGACTTCTCTCCACAAGCTCCTGCTGCATTGGGTCCAGTACTCTCATACATTATATGATTTGAAATTCTTTATAATTAATGTGGATCGACTGCCTGCATGGGGGGAAAATTATTCTGAGATGCTACTCAAAAAAGAACAAAAATGGATTTTCCTTTTAGATTCTGTGGTACCGAATGGTTGGAGTTGCGAGTTAGAGTGGAATCTTTTCACCTAAGTCATGCCGGTATTTGATTGGTTACCCATTCCTGCTTTCTGATTAGTTAGTGGCTTCGCGCCAAAATTCCCTGTTTGTTTAAATCACTATCTCTCAGTAAATTCCTTGCACTCCCTGCTACCTGTTAAACTGTGTAGAGAAAGGTACGTCTTGTAACATTTAGAGTCTGGTTTATGACTTTTAGTCAAAATATTGGAATAACATGTTTACGCATTTAAGATGATTACCTGTCTATATCTTTTTCGGCTACGGTCCATTTTATCGGTATGGTCCTTTTGAATAGTGATTATTTACATTTGTTTTTACAGAACTAATTCCTATATGTGCTGTCCCTCCCGACGCAGCCAGTTCGGCGAAACACGGGGTCCGTGTTGGGGGACCCGTGGAATTGCATTGAAATTTTTTGCATTTAAACAGTGGAGTTGCCATATTCAAAAATTAAAAACATTTAATACAAATAAACCTATGGACCTACAAGAGTGTTTGTCTGCGCTTGTCGTACATAAACTGATATATAAAGTGCAGCCTTAGCTTGTGCTTTGTTTCTTAGATCAGTATCTAGAACATAGTTTAGAAAGCACCTAGAATAAAGTATAGAATTTGAATTTTAGCCTGGTTTTCATTGATGTTTGTGCTGTACTCTATCTGAGCTTACGTTAAAGAGCTCAGTCTCCTTACCTAGGATAGTTTGTCTTTTTGCTGAAGAGAAAAGAACGTCTGAAGTACAGGAACAATCTGGATCTTCTCATTGAGAGCACAGTGGCCAGGGGGCCAAGCATGTTGAAGAGGGGAAGGCTTTGCAGTTGGAAAGAGGTAATTGATTGGGAAGAGGAGGACCAGTTCTTAGTACCCATGGAATACAGAACTCCACTATGAGTTGCACAGAGAATGGGCAGAGGCCTCAGAGAGAGCCATGGTTACTGTTGTTGATCTCACAGTAGTGGCAAGTATGAATCTCACCAGGATGATTGAGAAACTAGGCCATCAACAAGAGAAATTGAGAGAACAACAGGAAAGAATGGGACAAAAACAAGAGATGTTGAGCTCTCAGCAATAGCAGTTGTACAGGAAGTTGCAGTTGGAAGGGTCAGCTCAAAATTCCTATAAATGTATCCAATCAAAAGGATTGAGGGGGAAGTGGTTCCCAGGATCTCCTCTGGAAGAACTAACCAAGTACAACTGATCTACTATCATTATCATAGACCAGGTCACTACAACCGAGACTACCAAAGAGAACAGTGGAGAAAAATTAGGGAAGTGCATGAAGTGGATGAGGGGAAGGTAAAAAAAAAGTGGATAATCAAAGAATTTAAATTGTTGTTCCTTATGGAGCTAGATCAGGATTTTCCAGGAGGATAGATTCCAGGATACTGCATCAGAATTTGTATTACCCATGTCTGGAGTTAGAAGGCAGTCGGCAGGAGTGAGGAACACCAGAGAAGAGAAGAAAAATGCTGAGGTCTTTGGTAAGAGTCTCATCCTTGTGGTGAAGACTAAATGCTATTTTGACACTGGCTCTGATGTTGCAACCCTCTCTGCAAGTCATCTCTACAGAAATTTTAGAGAAGCATATAGAAATGACGGCAGAAGAAGACAAAATGGCCCTTCCAGTCTGCCCAGCAAGTTTTCACACTTATTTTTTTCTCATACTTATCTGTTACTCTTGGCCCTTAGTAACCTTTTGGTTCTATTTCACTTCCACCCCCGCTATTGCTGTAGAGAGTAGTGCTGGAGCTGCATCTAAGTGAAGTATCTAGCTTAATTGGTTAGGGTAGTAACTGCCGCAATAAGCAAGCTACTCCCACGCTTATTTGTTTACCCAGCCTGTGCAATTCACTCCTTGTTGGTTGCTGAGTATAATTCCACTTTACTTCATTCCCCCCTGCCGTTGAAGCAGTGAGCTGCACTGGATATGTATTCCAAGTGAAGTATCATGCTTAATTGATTCAGGGTAGTAACTGCCATAACAAGCAGGCTACACCCATGCTTATTTTCTTATCCAGACTATGTAATCCAGTCCTTGTTGGTTGTTGTCTGAATATAAATTATATTTTCTTCATTCCCCCATGCCGTTGAAGCAGTGAGCTAAGCTGGATATGTAATGAAAGTGAAGTATCAGGCATTATTTGGTTTGGGGTAGTAACCGCCATAACAAGCAAGCTACTCCCCTCTTTTTTGTGAATGCAAATCCTATTTTCCACATTTCCTCTTGCCATTGAAGCATAGAGCAATGTTGGATGGGGATGTGCAGCAGGGACAGATTTGTCCGTTTCGGTATTCGTATTCGTCGGGACCCAAATCCATTGCATCAGTTTTCGGGGGACCCCGATTCATCCATTAGTTATATATGTTATTCATTTCCCATTAAAGTTGAAAAAAAACCCATCCCAACCCTTTAAGTTTAATTAACTACAACCCCCCCACCCTCCTGACCCCCCCCAAGACTTGCCAAAATTCCCTGGTGGTCCAGCGGGGTTCCTGGAGCGATCTCCTGCACTCGGCCGTCGGCTGCCGGTATTCAAAATGGCGCCGATAGCCTTTGCCCTTACTATGTCACAGGGGCTACTGGTGCCATTGGTTGGCCCCGGTCACATGGTAGGAGCACAAGATGGCACAGGCCTATAAGCAATGGCTGATTGCGTTATTGGAAGCTCTATAAACGGGTACTTATATGCTTGTAAATTCTGGCCTCATACAAAACTCCCAGTCTACTTTTCTTCTGTACTTAACAGATGGCTGAACTCCATCAACTGACCCAGGCATCTCCCCTTCAGCAGCCTCCATGCTGACCTTTAGGTTTTCCTTTAAATTGAGATTTCTTCAACTTGGCCATAACCAGGAGGGCTTCCGGACCTGAATTCTTTTCTATATTCCCACCTCAGAAACTGAACACCATTCACTAGTTGGCATCTGCGATCATCAGTCTTCCCTGGCATTGTTTTCCAGCCGTGACCAATAGTTACATCTTGCCAATTCATTGTTACATTGCCCTCCCTTCCTGTGCAGGGTCTATATTCCCTTTCACATATACATTATCCAATACGGAAAAAGTAAAGTGGGATGCTACGCTAATAAAACAGGCCAGAAGATAAAGACAAGAATAAATCTCCAGAGATACAAGACCACCACAGAGAAGAACAAGGTCACTCTCTTGGAGGAAATCATTTTTCCAGGCCAGATTTAATGATAAGGGAACTTCAATTTAAACTAAAATGCTGAAACACTTTGGAAGAGACCAGGATTTCTTCTGGAACCTGGTAGGTATGCACCCTGAGTCTGGCCAGTAGGCGTCTCCATTGAGCAATGACTGAGATTCCCTCCTCTCCAGGGCCAGGGAAAACAGTTTCCACAACATCTTCCGTTCTTTCTTTCCCCCTCTATAAATATATTATTTCTCTCCTCCTCCCCCCCCCCCCCCCCCCCACATCATTTTACTTTATAAATCTTTACAGCTTTGTAAACAAACACTGGTGCTGTAGCGCAGCCTAAAATTTACTCATAGATTCTGGCAACATCATCCTTGACTCCATCTGCATTGATGTGACGAAGGAGGTACAGCTCACATATGTATAGTGTTAATCAAATACAACGGTATCACCTTCAACCTTTTATGTTTATATGGCATGAAAGTTCAAACACCCTTGAATCGCAGGAGTTTATATATCGTTTTGCGTTGTGTACATCCCTGGCAGAAAATTATATCTTGAGCAAGCTGCCTTATTTACTAAGATTTTTTTTTTTTACCCTTTCTTTGAATGTGGGAAATAGAGTGATGAATCAGGGCCATAGTATGCATGCTTGTTTTATTTTAGATAGCCGGTCTAGCTCTACTGATCTGCAATGCTGATCAGCTTGCACTAATAAAAGAAATATGAAGTTGCTATATCCTGAAATTCAGTGAAAAACAGAAAACTGGCAGCGTTCTGTAGCTGACAAATGTTGCTATATCCGGCTGCAGAATGTTTATGCATCTAGTGATCCCACCCTGTATATTCGGGTGGGGGGGGGGGGGGGGAGATATTAGTGAAGCTCTTAAGCGTACTGCATTCTCTGTAAGACAATGTCAAATACTTTTCACATCACACAAAAGCAGGCTTTTTATTTCTTTATACAGCAAATGTAATGTAGCATCTCAGATAAATTGTCTATTATTATTAACTGGCAAGGTAATGGTCCCGTGTTAGTAAAAAAATGTGACATAAATGATGTGTTGCAAGGGAATAACATTAGATTTTCTAACAGGTATATAAAAAAAAATGCACAGAAATAATGACTATGAAACAAAGCTAATATGACAGCAAACAATGCTCATGCATTTGTGCTGTTGGAGCAATTTCATTTATTATTTAGACAAAGACAAAAAGTTGAATATGTTTAAGCCTGAAAACCAGAGTTCAGTTTGCTAAGGTTGGTTTGGACTTTGAGTCAAGAAGCAAATGAATGTTGTTTAAAACTGGGTGAAGAAGAGCAGCTCTGGCACAGTGAGTGTCTAGCTCATTCCTTCATGTTTATTTCGAACAAGAGTGCCTATTGTCGAGGCTCGGCCCATCTCTCTGTCCACGTCAGTCAGTGTAACGTATACATATGTGGCAGCATACCCTTATGGAAGCAGTTTCACATGCCATAGGTACGCCAGGGCAGGGAACCAGAGGAGAGTGGGAATTTGTGTCGCCACAGGCAGTTCATAGTAGGGATGTGCAGCAGGGACGGATTCGTCCCATTCGGTATTCGTATTCGTGGGGAGCCAAATCCGTTGCATCCATTCTCGGGGGACCCCGATCCGTTCATTAGTTATGTATGTATTTGCTTCCCAAAAAAAACTCCATCCCAACCCTTTAAATTTAATTAACTACAACCCCCCACCCTCCTGATCCCCCCAAGACTTACCAAAAGTCTCTGGTGGTCCAGCAGGGGTCCTGGAGTGGTCTCCTGCACTCGGGCTGTCGGCTGCCAGTATTCAAAATGGTGCCGATAGCCTTTGCCCTTACTATGTCATAGGGGCTACCGGTGCCATTGGTCGGCCCCTGTCACATGGTAGGAGCACAAGATGGTGCCGGCCGTCCATTGCTCCTACCATGTGACAGGGGCCGACCGGTAGCCCCTGTGACATAGTAAGGGCAAAGGCTATCGGCGCCATTTTGAATACCAGCAGCCAATAGCCCAAGTGCAGGAGATTGCTCCAGGACCCCTGCTGGACCATCAGGGACTTTTGCTAAGTCTTGGGTGGGTCAGGAGGGTGGGGGGTTTATTCGTTAGATACGTTGTATTTGTGGGGGTTCGCCATACGTTTCATGACCCCACAAATATAACGAATAGGGACATATACGTTGCGGATTGCCAATACATCAAAAATGAATGCCAACCTCTAGTTCATAGCTTTTCTGACTCTGCAGCAGCGCAGGGACAGGAAGAGCGTCGGGAATCCATGGCCTCCCTCTGACTGCCGGCCACGGGCCACCTTTAAGTGGGGTGAGGGCAGGAGAGATGAGTTAGTTTGTCTTGGGCTGTAGAAGGGAAATGCGCCTCTGTGCAATACTTCTAGTATGCACTTTACAACTTGTTTCATCTTTATTTTAAAAGACCGTTTTCTCAAATTACACTAAACTTGTTTACATATCATATCTCTGTTTTACAACACATCAGTAAAAATAAATAAGATCATTATAATTATTATCAACATTGTTTCCCATCCTTAGATAACAAAGCCCTGTGCTATATGTGTTGGTGTATTTATAGCTACGAATCTTTAATGGTGAACAAAGTTCCAAATATGTTTGCGCGTAGATCTCATACCGTATCTCAGGTATTTTCTCATGTTTTCACTCAGTATTGATTATATTTGGATAGCCTTTCCAGTTTTTACTTGAGACACCCTTCGTCCCTCAAGTTATTTTTCATAAAGGAAAGAAAGGGCATTCACATTTCAGGACATTAGATCTTTCTGGTCTAATTTTGGATAAACACATTTCTGCACACCATTCATTCTCACTGAGGGGGAGAATGTCCTTCCATTCACCTGTAATTGCTAGCCTTGCTGCTCCAATCAATCGAGTCCCTGGCCTTCTACAATTCTACAGACATGGTAAGAGCTTCAAAATCCACCCTTTGTTGCAAAATTGGCTAATCTAGAACAGAATCATGGGAGCCAGATGCCAGCTCAATGGAAGGGGGGAGAGGAGGATGTGCCTGGTCAAGTACATAGGTGTGGACTAGGGATGTGAATCGTTTTTTGACGATTTAAAATATCGTCTGATATATTTTAAATCGTCAAAAATCGTTAGAGGCGATATTTAATAGAAATGCCCCCGATTTATCGTCAAAACTCGTAAATCGGGGGAAGGGGGAGGGGAAGGGGGAGGGCGGGAAAACCGGCACACTAAAACAACCCTAAAACCCACCCCAACCCTTTAAAATAAATCCCCCACCCTCCCGAACCCCCCCTCAAATGCCTTAAATTACCTGGGGTCCAGTGGGGGGGGTCCTGGTGTGATCTTTTACTCTTGGGCCTCCGGTGCATTGTAGAAATGGTGCCGGCGCTACCTTTGCCCTGTCATATCACAGGGCAAAGGTAGCGCCGGTGCCATTTTGTTTTTTGTCCCCCGTATGGCCGGTGCCATTTTGTACGGCAAAACGATTCGAGTGCAGGAGGTTGCTCCCGGACCCCCGCTGGACTTTTGGCAAGTCTTGTGGGGTCAGGAGGCCCCCCCAAGCTGGCCAAATGTCCCTGGGGGTCCAGCGGGGGTCCGGGAGCGATCTCCTACGCTCCTGACATCGGGGGACAAAAAACAAAATAGCGCCGGCGCCATTTCTACAATGCACCGGAGGCCTGAGAGTAAAAGATCACACCGGGACCCCCCCCACTGGACCCCAGGTAATTTAAGGCATTTGAGGGGGGGGTTCGGGAGGGTGGGGGATTTATTTTAAAGGGTCGGGGTGGGTTTTAGGGATGTTTTAGTGTGCCGGCGCCGGTGCCATTTCTACAACGCACTGGAGGCCCGAGAGTAAAAGATCACACCGGGACCCCCCCTCTAGACCCCAGGTAATTTAAGGCATTTTGGGGGGGTTCGGGAGGGTGGGGGATTTATTTTAAAGGGTCGGGGTGGGTTTTAGGGATGTTTTAGTGTGCCGGTTTTCCCGCCCTCCCCCGATTTACGATTTTCACGATATTTAAAAAAACAAAACCGCGACGATCCGATTCCCACCCCCTCCCAGCCAAAATCGATCGTTAAGACGATCGATCACACGATTCACATCTCTAGTGTGGATGTCCCTCCCATGCTGACTCTCCTGCTCTGAACCACTGGCAGGATGAGGGTGGCAGCATCTTTGGCTGTGTTCTCATCTTTCACCAGCACCTAACTTGCACTTTGAATCAGGAAGCAATACGTTGTCCCATGAAATTCAAAATGTGAGTCAGGCATGGACAGCAAAAGAGAAGGGTGCTCTGTTCTCCTGCCAGAAGATCAGCATGGAAGAAGGGGAAAAAGAGCTGGGAAATGGGGATGGGGATGAAAAAGGAACTAAGGACAGGCTAGATTTAAGATTATGGTGCCCATAAGCAGAAGAGCGGGGGATGGTGAGTTTCGCCCCCAGAAATTACAGAACAAGCACTGGGAATTCAAGTTTTTTGCACTTTCATAATCTGGCACCCCAGGCACGTGCTTATGTTGCCTATACTTAAATCCATCCCTGGCTAAGGGAATCAACTAGAAAGAGTGAGACATGATCAGTTGTGTGTGAGTGTCAGTGAGTGTCAGCCCTAAGGGGTATACGTGGAAAATATTTGTTGTGTTGCATTTTTCATTTTATTTTCCATTTCTTTAGTTTAGTTTATTTTGCTTTGAAAAGTATACCTTTTTGCTTGTTTCATTTCTAACATGTATTATTTTCTCACAACTTTGTTAGTGTATTTTGTTAGTTTTGTTAATTGTTTCAGAAACAAAATGAGACATCATGCCTTTTTTTTTTTAAGTCAGCACATCCCTAGTCAACACTTAAAAACATAAGAACATAAGAATATAAGAACATGCCATACTGGGTCAGACCAAGGGTCCATCAAGCCCAGCATCCTGTTTCCAACAGTGGCCAATCCAGGCCATAAGAAACCTGGCAACTACCCAAAACCTAAGCCTATTTCATGTTACCATTGCTAGTAATAGCAGTGGCTATTTTCTAAGTCAACTTCATTAATAGTGGGTAATGGACTTCTCCTCCAAGAACGTATCCAATCCTTTTTTAAACACAGCTATACTAACTGAACTAACCACGTCCTCTGGCAACAAATTCCAGAGTTTAATTGTGCGTTGAGTAAAGAAGAACTTTCTATGATTAGTTTTAAATGTGCCACATGCTAACTTCATGGAGTGCCCCCTAGTTTTTCTGTTATCTGAAAGAGTAAATAACTGATTCACATCTACCCGTTCTAGACCTCTCATGATTTTAAACACCTCTATCATAGACATATTCCCCCCTCTTACCACCTCTTCTCCAAGCTAAGAAGTCCTAACGTCTTTAGTCTTCCTCATAGGGGAGCTGTTCCATTCCCCTTATCATTTTGGTCGCCCTTCTCTGTACCTTCTCCATCGCTATTATATATTTTTGAGATGCGGCGACCAGAATTGTACACAGTATTCAAGGTGGGGTCTCACCATGGAGTGATACAGAGGCATTATGATATTTTCCGTTTTATTCACCATTCTCTTCTTAATAATTCCCAACATTATGTTTGCTTTTTTGACTGCCTCAGCACACTGAACAGACGATTTCAATGTGCTATCCACTATGACGCCTAGATCTCTTTCTTGGGTGGTAGCACCTAATATGGAACCTAACATTGTGTAACTATAGCATGGGTTATTTTTCCCTATATGCATCACCTTGCACTTATCCACATTAAATTTCAGCTGCTATTTCGATGCCCAGTTTTCCAGTCTCACAAGGTCTTCCTGCAATTTATCACAATCTGCTTGTGATTTAACTACTCTGAACAATTTTGTATCATCTGCAAATTTGATTACCTCACTTGTTGTATTTCTTTCTAGATCATTTATAAATATATTGAAAAGTAAGAGTCCCAATACAGATCCCTGAGGCACTCCACTGCCCACTCCCTTCCACTGAGAACATTGTCCATTTAATCTTACTCTCTGTTTCCTGTCTTTTAGCCAGTTTGTAATCCACAAGTGGACATCGCCACCTATACCATGACCTTTTACTTTTCCTAGAAGCCTCTCATGAGGAACTTTATCAAACGCCTTCTGAAAATCCAAGTACACTACATCTACCAGTTCTCCTTTATCCACATGTTTATTAACTCCTTCAAAAAAGTGAAACAGATTTGTGAGGCAAGACTTGCCTTGGGTAAAGCCATGCTGACTTTGTTCCATTAAACCATATCTTTTTATATGTTCTGTGATTTTGATGCTTAGAACACTTTCCACTATTTTTCCTGGCACTGAAGTCAGGCTAACCAGTCTGTAGTTTCCTGGATCGCCCTGGAGCCCTTTTTAAATATTGGGGTTACATTAGCTATCCTCCAGTCTTCAGGTACAATGGATGATTTTAATGATAGGTTACAAATTTTTACTAATAGGTCTGAAATTTCATTTTTTAGTTCCTTCAGAACCCTGGGGTGTATAACATCCAGTCCAGGTGATTTACTACTCTTCAGTTTATCAATCAGGCCTACCACATCTTCTAGGTTCACCGTGATTTGGTTCAGTCCATCTGAATCATTACCCATGAAAACCTTTTCTGGAACGGGTATCTCCCCAACATACTCTTTAGTAAACACCGAAGCAAAGAAATCATTTAATCTTTCCGTGATGGCCTTATCTTCTCTAACTGCCCCTGTAACCTCTCGATCATCCAACGGTCCAACTAACTCCCTCACAGGCTTTCTGCTTCGGATATATTTTAAAAAGTTTTTACTGTGAGATTTTGCCTCTACGGCCAACTTCTTTTCAAATTCTCTCTTAGCCTGTCTTATCAATGTCTTACATTTAACTTGCCAACGCTTATGCATTATCCTATTTTCTTCTGTTGGATCCTTCTTCCAATTTTTGAATGAAGATCTTTTGGCTAAAATAGCTTCTTTCACCTCCCCTTTTAACCATGCTGGTAATCGTTTTACCTTCTTTCCACCTTTTTTAAGGTGTGGAATACATCTGGACTGTGCTTCTAGGATGGTATTTTTTAACAATGACCACGCCTCTTGCACACTTTTTACTTTTGTAGCTGCACCTTTCGGTTTTTTTAAAATTATTTTTCTCATTTTATCAAAGTTTCCCTTTTGAAAGTTTAGCACGAGAGCCATGGATTTGCTTACTGTCCCCCTTCCAGTCATTAAATCAAATTTGATTATATTATAATCACTATTGCCAAGCGGCCCCACCACCGTTACCCTCTCTCACCAAATCCTGTTCACCACTGAGAATTAGATCCAAAGTTGCTCCCTCTCTCATCGGTTCCTGAACCAATTGCTCCATAAAGCTATCATTTATTCCATCCAGGAACTTTGTAAATGGTCAAAGAGCTCAGAGATCAAGGGTAATGAATATTTGTCTTTACAAGTGATGGCATTCAAGCCACGGTAATTGATACATGGCATTAGGGATCCGTCTTTATTTGTAACAAAGAAAAGTCCACTCTGGGGAGAGGTCGAGGGACAAATGAACCCTTTAACTAGGTTCTCTTGGATATGCTCCATCATAGCTTTAGTCACCAGTAGAGACAGAGGATAGGTCTCGAGGAGTTGTAGTTCCAGGCAAAAACTCGATGGGGCAATCAGACCTCTGAAGAGGTAGAAGGATATCTGCCTTCTGCTTAGAGAAGACATCTTTGAAGTCTGTGTAAGGAGCTGGAATACCGGAGGAGGTGGTAAGCAGAGGAACTGTAGGATGCAGTACCACCTTTTTCAAGCAAGTCTGGTGGCAAGTTGGGCTCCACTCGATCAGCTGGAGAGACCCCCAGTCAATCTGGGAAGAATGACGTTGGAGCCAAGGTAGTACCAGGACTACTGGATGAATCAATTTTTCTAAGACGAGAAGTTCGATTTCTTCTACATGGAGGGTGCCAGTGAGGAGACAAACTGGCTCTGTAGTCAAGGAGATCTGGCCAGGCTCACCATAAATCAAAGCAATACACAAGGAGGTTTCCAGAGGATGGGTATCAATACCCAATAGTTGAACTAGATCCTTGAAAATAAAAAGTTCCCCCTGCTCCGGAATCAATCAGAGCAAGGACTGGGAAGAACCAGGAGTCCCAGGTCAGTGTAACTGGTAGGGACAACTGTGGGGCCAATGACGTAGCGCCCAAGTTCAGGACCCCTATGGACTGGGCAGGACTGAAGATGATGGCCTGATGCTCCACAATAGAGACATATGCCTGATTGTCTCCACCGGAGGCACTCTTCTGGGGACAGCCACCCACGGTCCAACTGCATGGGTTCTTCCGCTTTGGCCTCAAGGGAAACCCTACCGGCGGCAGGGCTGGTGGTCGGTGGTGAGTGGGAGCGTTCCCAAGTGGACCTTCTGGGCATCCGATTCTCCTGATGTCGCTCTTGGAGACATAAGAACATAATAATAACAATCCATACTGGGTCAGACCAAGGGTCCATCAAGCCCAGCATCCTGTTTCCAACTGTGGCCAGTCCAGGCCATAAGAACCTGGCAAGTACCCAAAAACTAAATCTGTTCCATGTTACTGTTGCTAGTAATAGCAGTGGCTATTTTCTAAGTCAACTTAATTAATAGCATAAGAACATAAGCAATTGCAATGCTGGGTCAGACCAAGGGTCCATCAAGCCCAGCATCCTGTTTCCAACAGAGGCCAAACCAGGCCACAAGAACTTGGCAATTACCCAAATACTAAGAAGATCCCATGCTACTGATGCAATTAATAGCAGTGGCTATTCCCTAAGTAAACTTGATTAATAGCTATTAATGGACTTCTCCTCCAAGAACCCATCCAAACCTTTTTTGAACCCAGCTACACTAACTGCACTAACCACATCCTCTGGCAACAAATTCCAGAGCTTTATTGTGCATTAAGTGAAAAAGAATTTTCTCTGATTAGTCTTAAATGTGCTACTTGCTTACTTCATGGAATGCCTCCTAGTCATTCTATTATTCGAAAGTGTAAATAATCGATTCACATCTACTCGTTCAAGACCTCTTATGATCTTAAAGACCTCTATCATATCCCCCCTCAGCCCTCTCTTCTCCAAGCTGAACAGCCTTAACCTCTTCAGCCTGTCCTCATAGGGGAGCTGTTCCATCCCCTTTATAATTTTGGTTGCCCTTCTCTGTACCTTCTCCATTGCAACTATATCTTTTTTGAGATGCAGGCCATCAGTTGTATTCCAGGCTTAACCCTACTACAGGCATGCATACTGTACATTTACTGGTAGGAAACCCACATTTATTTATTTATTTATTTTCTTATGACCAAGTAAATGCACAGGCTTCTTGAAGCAATGCTGGATGCAATTTGAACTTCAGGCACCATTGTTCGCATTAGACCTGGAAAAGTGACTTATATTCTGTCTCTACAGGGTGGTTCTACTTTGGCTTGAGCTTCACCCTTTGGGAGAGAGACTCACTCCTAGGGGATCTGAATCACTTCTTGTGGGAGCTCCATTTGATTTTTGATGACCTTGTCTGCACAAATTCCATGGCATCTGAACATCTGCAAATCAGGCAAGGCTCTCAGTCTGTGGGAGAATACGCAGTACACTTCCACACACGAGCCTCCAACTTCAGTGCAGCAATGATTGCCTAATCACAATCTTCAGGCAAGGGATCTCAGAGAACATTAAGGACAAGCTGGCTGCCCGGGATCTTCCAGATTCATTGGAAGGCCTAATCAGCGTCACCATATGTTTAGACTTCAGGTTCAAAGAAAGGGCTTGTGAGAGGGGCTCGGATCTTTGCCCTATCCACCTCACTCTGAGTTTCCAGTAGCCTATAGCTTTCTGCTTACCTCCTGACCAGAACTGGCACCAGTGGAGGCTCTGCAAGTCAACTGTCTCAAGCTGACCATGGAAGAGAAACAGAGGCACAGCAATCTCAACCTGTGCCTCTATTGCACAGTACCTGGGCACTTCACTAATCGCTGTCTGGTCAAGCCGAGAAACTCCAGTGCCTAGGTCCGGTGGGAGAGGCCACCCTAGGCTGACCATGCATCTCTCCACAAATTCTAGTACTAGTATGTCTCTCACTCAGGGACATCATTGTGGACATTCTCGCATTCCTTGATACCAGGGCTGGTGGCAGCTTTATTCACAAGTCTTTGGTCCATCACTATGGGTTCCCAATGGTTCCTTTGGATATAGCATTCACAATCTCTTCTGTACATGGAGAACCTCTATCTGGACTTGTCAAGTGGGTCACCATTCCTCTCACCATGCAGACTGACATCCTACATGGAGAGCAAATCAGCCTATATGTATTACCTGAGGCAGTCAGCATAGTCATTTAAGGTCTACTTATGGTTCAAGCTACATCAGACCCACATTAATTGGGCTACACTAAAAGTTGCCAAGTAGAGCCCTAAATGCCATGAACAACATCTAGCCAAAGTCTTGCCTGTCATTCCCCTGGCTTGGACAATGACCTCAGAGCTACCAGGCCTGCTGCTACAGGAGTTTGCTGACATCTTTAGCAAACAACAGGCAGAGATCCTACCACCACACCACTCCTATGACTGTCTTATAGATTTGATTCTGGGAAAGGTTTCATCCAGGGATAGGGTCCACCCACTCTCCATGCCCGAGACTGAGGCTATGTCCAACTACATTAAAGAAAATCTGGAGAGAGGGTTCATCTATCCATCTTCATCAGCGGCTGAAACTGGCTTCTTTTTCACAGGGATAAAGGATGGTTCCTTACACCCTTGATTCAGCTACCATGAGTTCAACACAATTACAAAAAAAGAACCAATATCACATCCCACTGATCACGTAACTCTTTGATCATTTCAGAGGGGCACAGATATTTTCCAAGCTTGACCTGTGGGGGACTTAGAACTTGATTCGATTCAAGAGGGAGACAAATGGAAGATTGCTTTTAATACCTGAGATGAACACTATAAATGCTTGGTAATGCCCTTTGGGCTATGCAATGCCCCACAGTCTTCCAGTTTATGATTAATGAGATTATTCAGGACTTCCTCTATTCCCATGTAGTGATATATCTGAACGATGTCCTGGTATTTTCCAAATCCTTGCCAGAGGCACCATAAGCACTATTTACATGCAAAAATAGAAAAATATACTTTTGAAAAGGAAGAACTCCCATTTCTTGGTTATATCATTTCTCAGCAAGGTCTGCACATACGCATTTCTAAAGAGCCATCTCTTTAGCTCACGCTTGAAACTTTTTATTTCTTTTATTTGATGTAATGACTCTGGCAGACAGCTCTATTTAATGTTTGAGTGCTTGCCAGGAACTTGTGATTTGTATTGGCCACTGTTGGAAACAGGATGCTGGGCTTAATGAGCCCTTGATCTGACCCAGTATGGAATATCTTATGTTCTTATGTAGACTCTCAAAGGATCTGGAACCAGCTACAATAGCTAATCTAGTGGAAAAACTATGGACAAGGGGAAAATTCCTTGGAGCCAACCTCCAATCACCAAGCCCCAACACTCATACACAAGTTCTACAGCACATTTTCTGGGAAACTTGGGCCCCAGAAGACTGGGGAGGGGGATTTGGATGAGGGGTACTGTTAGGATTTCCAGTTTGTGGGATGGCCCTGTGAGCTGCCACACTTATGATAACACTGCTGGCAGACTCTTACCTCAGCGTGGCAAGGATGCCGCCATGCGCAGCCCAACACACCACCATGCCAGCGATATCCTGGCTTCTAAGGCATGCACATACATGCAACTCTTAGCTTTAAAGGGCCCATGGCGGAAAAATCCCCACAACATCCTCTGATGACATCAACAATCCCTTCCTACATAAGGGCTTCTCAGATTGCCTACCAGGGCCTCAGATTTGGGTCTCCTGCATCCTGCACTGCATGTGGATCCAACGTCTTGTTTCTCATCTGTTCCTGCATTCCCATTTCCCATGTTCATGTTGTTCCTGCCTTGCCTCATCCACCTTTGAAACTTGTCCAGCCTTCCTTTGTCCAGCTTTGCCTTGTTCAGCCTTGTCTTATTCAACCTTGTCCAGCCTTTCGTCATCCAGCCCTGTCTTCTCCTGCCTGTCTCATCCAGACACATTCCCTTCTCCTTGCCTCATGCAGTGTCTTCATCCATTCTGGCCTGACCATCTGGACCTGACTTCTTGCTTTGGACATGACCACATTTGCTTGACACCTGGACCTGACCTCTTGCTCAGATCTGACTATGTTTGCCCTCTGCCTGCCTTAACTCTTGACTTATCTCTATGTCTCCTGCTTGCTGCCTGGCCTGACCCCAGTTTGCCTTTGGATTGTTGCTCTCTTCACCACTCTAGGGACCCACCTAAGTCCTTCTGGCCACCAGAACTGAAGGACTCAACCCGTGGGAGAAGTGGCTGGTATAGGTGAAGTTCCAGACTGTCCCATCATCAGCTGCCGTAGGTTCTCCTACAAGGCTGGGTCAACTATGCCACAGAAAAAATGGCTTACTTCCTCACCAATCCTTACACATGCCTTGATTTTTTTCTGGAAAGTAAGGAAGTTGAGATCCTGGTGGATGGTAAAGGAACTTCATTCCAGATCTTGGGAGCATAGCAACTGAAGGCTGTTAGTCTTGTGGAATTCAATTTGACAGAAGTCAGGGCTGGGGAGGAAAGAGCCTTTTGTGAGGATTGGAGTTTTCTAGCTAGGGTGTAGAAGGCAAGGAGATGGGTGAGATACTACAGGGCCTATTTGTTCACGCATTTGAAGATGAAGCAAAGGTTTCAACTGGTAGCCAATGTATTCTGTAGAAGGATGTTATATGGTCTGATGGTTTGGTATCTATCAGGATTTTGGCCACCGTTTTTTGCATGAGTTGTAGTCATTTCAAGCTGGTTTAGGAGATACCATTCAGAAGAGAGTTGTAGTAATCTAAACGACTAGTGATTACTGCATGGATAATTGATGCAAGGTTGTGCTGACTGAAGTAATAGCATATTTGCCAGATCTGTTGAAGGTACATAAAGGAGGTTCTCACTACTTTAAAGATGTGGGCTAAGGATCAAGTTGGACCCCTGGGCTTTGTACAAAGTCTTTGAGTTGGAGGGGGTACCTCATAGGGGGGGAATGGACTTTAGTGGGTGACCTCACTGATTAACCAGAGGAGTTCATATTTGGAGGGGTTAGGTTTTGGTTACTGGTTCTTAACAGATGGAGCTTCTTTGTCATTCTAAATTGAATAAAACAAATTGCATACTAAGATCAAAATATTCAATTAAGAACTGTAAACAATAACATTTATAAAGATACACAAAACCAGCAGAACATTAGGTTTATATGGCGCATGCAAAAATGAACCCTAGCTACCTTACTTGACCTTATTCTCTCTAGAGACAGATAGATAGATACACAAATATATATCCCCTGCCTCTAAATGAAGGAATTAATTTGTAGGTTCTCTGTTATCAAGGATTGGGGGAGAAGGGAGGAGAGAGAGATGTGATAGGTACGAATCAATAGAGTTCTCAAATATATCTTCCTCCTTATAGGAAAGAACACCTTTTCCCTACTAATATCCTTCTTATAGAGCAAATAGGATTGCATTCACAGAATATATACAGTGTAAAGTAACTGACCTTTTATTCAACAACCTTGAATAAATAAACAATCTGTCAAACTCCATGTGATTATAATTTGAATGTACAAGGAGGTAAAGTGATAATAAGTTTGTGTAGTTTTTATTTTTGGTTTGAAGGTTGAGAAGAGGAGGTGGAAGGTGGAAGGTGGGAGAATCCACCATGGTTCCTCTCCTCCTGCTGCTGCCACTGCTGCACTGGCTGGTGGACTGGGGGGTATCCTATATTTCCCTTCTTCTTCTTCTTAGGAGCAGCATGTATTATAGTGGGTGTAAAGACATATTAGAAAAATGCCATATGCTTGTACACAACCTCTTTCTTATTCCTATTCTTAATTACATCCTTAACAGCAGGGATGCGCTATCAACTTCATCAAGATAGCTCTTTCCTCTTCTGCTCCATTTGGTGAGACACTTTCGGATTTCATAAAATTATTTTATAAGATACTCTTGGGAAATCCCTCCCCTTCAACATATTGCTTAACAGCTTCATACATTAGACAATTTAAAACTGTCATTTCATTAAGAAGTAATGGATGACTACATAATTATTGAAAGTCATCCATATATATATTTATATAAACCTCAACTGACTTATTATCTGACCATCTTAAGAAATGGAGTAGATTAAAAAAAAATTAGTAAAGGTAAATAATAATATTTATAAAAATAAATATGATAGTTACTAGAGTCAGAAAAAAGCAAGAAAACAAGGTAGAGAGAAGATATATTATTTTTTAATAAAACTGCTTATTGTGCCTTGCTTACATTATTTAAATATTTCAATTTTCTTCTCAATACTAATCATTATATGCTTCCTTTTTTGTCCTCTAATTGTGCCATAGCAGACCTAGCAGATCCAAAGCAGCAGCCGCAAAAGAGACAGTGACAGGCCTGAGGTGTTTTCAACCGCAAGCCTCATGTACAGGGAAAGGAACATGTGAGAGAGAGGGTGCCAGTGAGAGAGAGGCTGTGGACAGTGGTCACCAAGGTCCAAACAAGGCAGGTGATGCTAGTTGATTAAGTTGGCTCATCAAACCTCAGGACAATAATGCACCAAAATTATTAACTAGGCTAATTGCATAGCTGGTGGCTGGATAATAGGTCAGTTACAATATTTAGATAACTAGTTAATTTTACCATAATTGATATTAGGCAAAACTCCAATATCATTTCCTATGCACTTCCTTCAGTCTGAATATAATTTGGATGAACTGAGCAAAACAATAATTGAATCTACCTCAGTGCAAGCCTGGCCTCCGTGCAGATGGGGTATTTGTGTTGTTGCATCAATATGTTGGCACACACAAAGCACCTGAGATGGATGCAAATATCAAAATAAGAGTCAGAATTTGTTTATTTCCCAAATACATTATAAGATGGGGGAGGGGGATCAGAATTTTGAGTAGAACTGTCTGGTCTGTAGTTTAACCATTTTATCAAGCAATTCTTTCAGCTGTTTCACCATTTGTTAAGCATTCATTAAGGACTCGATTCTTTACTAAGGACACAGAATGAGAGAAAAACCTTAGGGCCAGATTTTGTTACCTACGCGCGGCGTAGATTTGTGGGCGCAACTCAGCGCGCACAAATCTACACCCAATTTTATAACATGCACACGCAGCTGCGCGCATGTTATAAAATCTGGGGTCGGCGCGTGCATGGGGGTGCACACTAGTGCACCTTGCGCGCGCCGAGCCCTAGGAGAGCCCCAATGGCTTTCCCTGTTCCCTCTGAGGCCACTTCGAAATTGGAGCGGCCTCGGAGGGAACTTTCCTTCCACCCTCCCACCTTCCCCTCCCTTCCCCTATCTAACCCGCCCCCCAACCCTATCTAAATCCCCCCCCCACCTTTGTTTTACTATTTGCGCCTGCCTCCGGGCAGGTGTAGGTTGCGCGCGCTAGCCGAGTGCCGGCGCACGATCCACGGGCCCAGCGGCAGCGGAGAGGCCTCTGGCCATGCCCATGCCCCGCACATTTTTTCAAGCCCCGGGACATACGCGCTTGAAAATCTGCCCCTTAAGTGAATCTGACTTTAAGTACTATTTTCTTTGTGGACAGTATTAAAAATTCATATGTTCAGGCAAGTGTGGGCCAAGCTGTTTCAAATAATTCTAAGCAATTTTATACTGTACATACTACAAAAAGGCAGCTTACATTAACAAGTTAATAACAGGCATACATTTCATTATTTAATGTGCTTTGGGCACTCTTTTTGAATTTGTAATGCAATACATGTACACATAAATTATATGTCAATTAGTTAAGCGAATATAAGTAAACTGAGAGACATCAATCAAATTGTCAGTGATCTTTTTCTGTCACTAAAACTGATACTTTAATCAACACTGTTGGTGACAGAAGTTTTTGACAGATCATTCTGACACATGGATCACAGAATTAGCATACACAGAATTATGAAAGTATATATTGAAAGTATGATGAGCAGTAAAGATGCAGTGATTCTTAGGAATGGATTGAAATTGTTAGAAATGAAAACTAACATCTAAATTATCTTTGGATAAGTATATAAAAGAAATAGAGTCTGCATGATATTAGACTGGTCAAGTCTCAGCCAGGAATAAATTATTCATTACTGTTTGTATACTATTACAGTTTTATATAATTGTGGATAATGGTGGTGTTTGTCATCTCACAGAGCTATTTTTGTGGTAGGTGCAGTTTAAGGTTTTTGGCAGAGTGGAAGATAGACCATATTGCACAAAACATATGGTTGAGAATAATAAAAAGAGAGCTGTTGTAGTGAGTGAGAGCTATGTAGTACAATAAAATCCCATGATTGATGGTATTAGTACCTCATGCTATAAAAACAAAATTGCAATTGAAAAATATATATCTTCATAAGGAACACAACAGTTGAGAGTCGATTTGTTTGGTCAGAGTAGCTTAATGGTCAGAGCAGTGGGGTGTGAAGTAGGGAAGCATAAGTTAACATCCTACTGCTACTCATTGTGATCAGTTCCTTGTTCCCGATCCAGATTGCCTTCATTCCTGTCTCCTTGTTCCTGTGTTCCTGTTCCTTCATCTCTCCTTCGGATTGCTGACCTGGTTTGACCTCTGCATTGCCTGACTACTTCGATGCCTCCCTCCAGCCCCAGACCTCTGCATGACCTGACTACTAGGGGAGTGCATTCGTTTCCAACATATTGGTAATCCACAATGTATAGGGCCATATTTGTTGTATTCATGGGGAAGCGAAACATTTCATTTCATTTAAAAAAAATTTATTAAACGCCTAACACAGAATGGCCTAGGCGATATACAAAATAAACAGACATAATAATAAAAACAATGACATAAAAATAACATACATAAATATAAGTTTCATAGAAACTATCATAAAATATTCCAAACTATCATTAACGATATATCCCTAGAGAATCGCTGTATTACATACATGGAGTAAACTCATCAGAAAAGTTCAAAGGTTGACACACCATGAATTGACAATAGAATTATAGCATGTTGACATTGTAATTATGCACTATTAAATGCACGGGTTAACAAATAATTCTTGAAAACCATCTTGAATTTTTTAACATCATCCAACACCCGGATTTCAAAAGGGATTGAGTTCCACTGGACTGGAGCCGCAATAGAAAAAGAAGTTTCTCTAGTATTAAAAAGACGTGCCTGACGAACAGTAGGAATTTCTAATAAATTCAACTGTGAAGATCTTAAAGATCTAACAGGTTTATAGATTCGTAAAAGCACATTAAACCAAACAGACGACTCTGAAGCACGTAATTTGAACACAGTCATACCAATCTTGAACACTATACGCTCTTGAACGGGCAGCCAATTTAGTTTAGCAAGGACAGGAGAGATCTTATCAAAATGTTTAGAAGAAGAAACAATTCTAGCCGCTGAATTCAGAATCAATTGAATCGAATGAATGACAAATTTGGGTAGACCAATGTAAAGACCGTTACAATAATCAATGTGAGGGAAAATTATCGCCCGTACTACCATCAAAAAGTCGGTGTCATATAACAAATGACGTAAGCCAATTAGAAGGCGTAGTTTAAAGAATACAACGACTCTTCGCCAAATTATTCGGCCATCTAAAGGAGCAAATTTAAACAAACCCCCCACCCTCCTGACCCCCCAAGACTTACCAAAACTCCCTGGTGGTCCAGCGGGGGGTCCGGGAGCCATCTCCTGCACTCAAGCCCACGGTTGCCGGTATTCAAAATGGCACGATAGCCTTTGACCTTACTATGTCACAGGGGCTACCGGTGCCATTGGTCGGCCCCTCTCACATGGTAGGGGCAATGGATGGTTAGCGCCATCTTGTGCTTCTACCATGAGACAGGGGTTGACCAATGGCACCGGTAGCTCCTGTGACATAGAAAGGGCAAAGGCTATCGGAGCCATTTTGATTACTGGCAGCCGACAGCCCGAGTGCAGGAGATGGCTCCCAGACCCCCGCTGGACCACCAGGGACTTTTGTCAAGTCTTGTGGGGGTCAGGAGAATCCCCCAAGACTTGCCAAAAGTCCCTGGTGGTCCAGCGGGGGTCCGGGAGCGACCTCCTGCACTCGGGCCGTTGGCTGCCATGTTGACCTGAGGCCTCCTAGGGCACGCGTGCACGACCGCCTCGCATCTTGTAGCAGTGTTGGCGTGAACCTCAGGGGCGTCCTCCTCGAGTGACATCACTGCTTCCGACTACAAAAGGTTGCCCATTTGCTGACTCTCGCTGAATTAGCAACGGATTGGATTTGTTCCGGTCTGACGCTGCTCTGCCACTCCTGCTGCTGCTGGAAGCTATCTTCACCCTCGGGGTTCTACTAACTTGGGTACCTGCTCCTCGGGGGCCTTTTGCTTATTTCTAGGTGACTATCCTGAATCCAGGTACTCACACCTCGAGGGCCTGTGTGTTTATCCTGATGCCTGTTACCAATACTTCTACCTGCTGGAACTCTACCTATCAGCTACTTAAGAACATAAGAACATAAGAAATTGCCATGCTGGGTCAGACCAAGAGTCCATCAAGCCCAGCATCCTGTTTCCAACAGAGGCCAAACCAGGCCACAAGAATCTGGCAATTACACAAACACTAAGAAGATCCCATGCTACTGATGCAATTAATAGCAGTAGCTATTCCCTAAGTAAACTTGATTAATAGCTATTAATGGACTTCTCCACCAAGAACTTATTCAAACCTTTTTTGAACCCAGCTACACTAACTGCACTAACCACATCCTCTGGCAACAAATTCCAGAGCTTTATTGTGCGTTGAGTGAAAAACAATTGTCTCCAATTAGTCTTAAATGTGCTACTTGCTAACTTCATGGAATGCCCCCTAGTCCTTCTATTATTTGAAAGTGTAAATAACCGAGTCACATCTACTCGTTCAAGACCTCTCATGATCTTAAAGACTTCTATCATATCCCCCCTCAGCCATCTCTTCTCCAAGCTGAACAGCCCTAACCTCTTCAGCCTTTCCTCATAGGGGAGCTGTTCCATCCCCTTTATCATTTTGGTTGCCCTTCTCTGTACCTTCTCCATCGCAACTATATCTTTTTTGAGATGCGGCGACCAGAATTGTATACAGTATTCAAGGTGCGGTCTCACCATGGAGCGATATAGAGGCATTATTACATTTTCGGTTTTATTAACCATTCCCTTCCTAATAATTCCTAACATTCTGTTTGCTTTTTTGACTGCTGCAGCATACTGAGCTGATGATTTTAAAATATTATCCACTATGATGCCTAGATCTTTTTCCTGGGTGGTAGCTCCTAATATGGAACCTAACATCGTGTAACTACAGCAAGGGTTATTTTTCCCTATATGCAACACCTTGCACTTGTCCACATTAAATTTCATCTGACATTTGGATGCCCAATTTTCTAGTCTTGCAAGGTCCTCCTGTAATGTATCACAGTCCGCTTGTGATTTAACTACTCTGAATAATTTTGTATCATCCGCAATTTTAATAACCTCACTCGTCGTATCCCTTTCCAAATCATTTATATATATATAAATATATATATATGTATATATATATGCCGCTGACAATAACAACCTGAGGCCGCCGCTGCTGCTGACGCTACCGCTACCGCTTCTGCTGCCGCTGCAAGAGGAAGGCCTGCGCGATCGGCGCCCAGACCCGTCGGGGTAAGGCCTTTTTGTTCCCTTCCCCCCGGCGAGCCTGATCTGCGATCGCACAGTCAGCATCACAGCACAACAGCTAAGTCCCTCCCTCCAGACTTACCATCCAATCGGGGAGACGAGAGGGATTTTAAATTTCACATCTCTCCGGCGTTGCGCGCCTTTGGCGCGCGACAAAGGGGCTTGCCCCTTTGTGCGCCCCTTCGTGCAGCCCCTGAGATCATACTCTTTTTCATTATCTGCTTAATTCTCCTTTCATACCTTGATTAGAATTCAGCATATCATCTTTAAATCTATAAATTACATTGGCAACAAGATTCAAGTCAGCTGATTCGTGTAAGGGATAGATCCCAAGCTTTATTCATCAACAGGAAAACAAATTGAAATTGTAATCCAAAATCTCCACAAACCCTGGAACCTCAACAGATAGTGTTCCCTGATCCTAAAGCCAGCTTCGGGTCAATAATAAGCCAGTTTACTGGCCCTTGAATCTTCATCTTCTTTGGAGCACTCGAGTAAGCCTCTAATATTCTCTCTATACCACACAAACAGATCAACATGCTTCTTGGTTTCCCTATCCCTATACATCACCATGTTTGCCATGGCGAATACTCCATACCAATCATCAAGAATCAACGTAAACATCAAACTAAGCCTCTCCCACAACACTACAACCGTCATCAAAGGCTAATTCCAATAATGATTTCACCAATCACACAATTCCTCGGCCTTTCTCTGTTATCTCTTACTCTATTCAATGCTCAATCACTTTCAAAAAAAACTCATATCTTAAACGACTACCTTACTGAAGTAAACCCAGATATCTGTGCAATCACAGAAATGTGGTTTAAACCTTCAGATTTAGCTCTGTTAAATCAACTACCAACTCAGCTTTATGATTTTTTCTCCATACCTAGAACCAAAAGAAAGGGAGGAGGTCTGCTTCTCGCAGCCAAGAAAGGTCTAAGAATATCTTTACAACATTCATATACCACATCAAAATTAGAGCTCTCTTTCTTTAAATCTGATCATTTACAAATTGGCCTAATCTACGCTCCACCAGGATCTTTAGATTCTGACCCTTCACCAGTCATTGAACTCTCTGCCAAATACTTCAACCCAGACAAACCTGCCATCTTACTGGGTGATTTCAACTTACATGTCGATGCTTCACCACAATCCCCAAATTGTGTTACCCTACTCTCGGCTCTCAACTACATGGGCTTCACACAAATTATAAAAGCCCCTACCCACAAAGCAGGTCACACTTTAGACCTTATTTTCATTAATCAGTGCATCTCAAACACAAATACAATCACATGTTCACCTGTCCCTTGGTCGGACCATCAAATCATCAACACGACCTTCAAGCTTTCACAACATCCTCCACTTTCGTTCCCAAAAAACACTATTCAATTCAGGAAACCTTGTTCTACAGACCTTCTCATCAATCAGTTCACTAATGAATTATTACATCTCGATCTCTCCAACGCATCTACAGCCACCACCTCATGGTGCAACATCACCAAAAAGATCGCAGACATTACCTGCCCTTCCATCACAAAAGTAGTACAACCTTCGCCAGACAACAGGAAACCCTGGTTCACCCCAGAACTGAAGCTGCTTAAACAAGAGCTAAGAAATAAAGAACACACTTGGAGGAGAAACCCATCCCCCACAACATTAGCTATTTATAAAACCTCCCTCAATGCTTATAGGATCACCATACTGAGAACAAAGAGAGATTTTTTCTCAAAAAAAATACATCATTTCATATTTGATTCAAAAGCACTTTTCTCCTACGTTTCAGCTCTCACTAAACCATCACCTCCTACCATTCCTGATGATCAAGCACTCAACAAAGCATCAGAACTAGCAGAATACTTTAAGGATAAAATTGACAAACTGACTATCTCTTTCTCATCATCTTTTTCATATCCCCCTTTCCCTCACATTACCTCACCTCAACTAAATACAACGCTGGAAACTTTCGAGACCACTTCAGCACTTGAGATAGAAAACATACTTAAAAAAATGAAACCGTCATCTCATCCCTTAGACACAATTCCTACTAACCTTCTCATCGCAATAAGAAACTCCATATCAAAACCAATTGCAGACATCATTAACTGCTCTCTCTCCCAGGGTCTAGTTCCTGACCAACTTAAATTAGCCATTCTCAAACCTCTACTTAAAAAACCTAACCTTCCAACCACAGATCCAGCTAACTTCTGCCCAATAGCTAATCTGCCATTGATCGCCAAAATTATGGAAAAGATAGTCAATAAACAACTATCTGAATATTTGGAAGAAAACAACATTCTTGTATCTTCCCAGTATGGCTTTCGGAAATCGTTAAGCACTGAATCTCTCCTTATCTCTCTTACCGATTCTATTCTATCTAATATGGACAAAAAACAACCACATCTTTTGATACTACTAGATCTCTCTGCAGCCTTTGACACTGTCAACCATTCATCTCTATTAAAATGTCTGGCAGATATAGGCATTAAAGGAACAGTCTTCAGCTGGTTCAAATCCTTCCTAGCAAATAGACAATTCAAAGTAAAGATTAACAACAAAGAATCACAACCGATCCCTTCCAACCGGGGGGTCCCTCAGGGTTCCTCCCTTTCCCCTACCCTCTTCAACATTTACCTCTTACCTCTATGTCATCTACTTACTAAACTAAACCTAACTCACTATCTCTACGCGGATGACATCCAGATACTCATCCCAATCTCAGAATCCTTACAAAAAACCTTGGCTCACTGGAACAATTGTTTGCAACAGATCAATCATCTTCTCTCCAGCCTTTGCCTCATTCTTAACAACAACAAAACTGAGATCCTAATCATCAATCAAAACATCAACATCAAACTTCTAAACCCAGCTGACCTACTCAACTCATCCACTCCCATATTAAATCACTCACCACATGTTCGAGATCTAGGTATCATGCTAGACAATCAGCTCAATTTTAAAAAATTCATAAGCACAACCACCAAAGACTGTTTTTATAAGTTACAAGTCTTAAAAAAATTGAAGCCTCTTCTTTATTTCAACGATTTTCGGATGGTCCTACAAGCCATTATTCTATCAAAAGTCGACTATTGCAATTCGCTTCTCTTTGGCCTTCCATATTCATCCATCAAACCCCTCCAAATGCTACAGAACTCTGCAGCCAGAATCCTTACCAATACGAATAAAAGAGATCACATCACCCCCATTCTCAAGCTCCTCCACTGGCTGCCTATAAAGCAAAGGATCCTATATAAAGTACTCACCGTAATTCATAAATCCATTCACAATATCTCTCCTCTTCAATTATGTAACCAACTACGCCCTCACTCCTCCTCTAGACCCATCAGAGGAGCATATAAAGGCACACTCTATGTACCTTCAACAAAATCCTCGCATCATAAACGTGCCATATCTACAGCAGGCCCCATTCAATGGAATGCGCTCCCACCAGACATTCGGCTTGAGTTCTGCCACTCTTCATTCAAAAAAAAACTTAAAACCTGGCTCTTTAGCCAAGCTTTTCCAGGACCATGATCATCATTTTTTCCCCTCCAACCAGCAAGAACATATCTTCTTCACAAACCCCCATTTTCCATACCACTACCTACTTCGGTATCTAATCTCTTGCTGCAGGACACTTGAGACTTTCTCACTTATACGTTATAATTTTTATGCTCAATAAGACCTGTCAACTTAATTGTTTAAGTCTTTTTTTTTTTTTTTCTCCTTTATCTTTTGGTCATCAATGTTACAACGTTATTGTTAAATTTTGAACTTATGTACACTGTTCCAAGTTTCATAACCTTGTTCTATGTAATGCCTTTTGGCAATTTTCATGTTCTGTTTCAATGTAAACCGATGTGATCTTTATTTCATATAGGAACACCGGTATATAAAAATCTAAAAATAAATAAATAAATATTGAAAAGCACCGGTCCAAGTACAGATCCCTGAGGCACTCCACTGTTTACCCTTTTCCACTGAGAAAATTGACCATTTAATCCTATTCTCTGTTTCCTGTCTTTTAAACCAGTTTGTAAACCACGAAAGGACATTGCCTCCTATCCCATGACTTTTTAGTTTTCGTAGAAGCCTCTCATGAGGGACTTTGTCAAACGCCTTCTGAAAATCCAAATACACTACATCTACCGGTTCACCTTTATCCACATGTTTATTAACTCCTTCAAAAAAATTAAGCAGATTTGTTAGGCAAGATTTCCCTTGGGTAAATCCATGTTGACTGTGTTCCATTAAACCATGTCTTTCTATATGCTCTACGATTTTGATTTTGAGAATAGTTTCCACTATTTTTCCCGGCACTGAAGTCAGGCTCACTGGTCTATAGTTACCCAGATCACCCCTGGAGCCTTTTTTAAATATCGGGGTTATATTGGCCACCCTCCAGTCTTCAATCTGGCCTACTACATCTTCCAGATTCACAGTGATTTTGTTCAGTTCATCTGACTCATCACCCCTGAAAACCATCTCTGGAACTGGTATCTCCCCAACATGCTCTTTAGTAAACACGGAAGCAAAGAATACATTTAGTCTTTCTGCAATGGCTTTATCTTCCATAAGAGCCCCTTTAACCCCTTGGTCATCTAATGGTCCAACCAACTCCCTCATAGGTTTCTTGCTTCGGATATATTTTAAAAGGTTTTATTATGAGCTTTTGCCTCTATGGCCAACTTCATTTCAAATTCTCTCTTCGCCTGTCTTATCAATGTTTTACACTTAACTTGACAATGCTTATGTTTTATCCTATTTCTTCAGATGGATCCTTCTTCCAGTTTTTGAAGGATGCTTTTTCGGCTAAAATAGCCTCCTTCACCTCACCTTTTAACCATGACGGTAATCGTTTTGCCTTCTTTCCACCTTTCTTTATGTGTGGAATACATATGGACTGCGTCTCTAGAATTGTATTTTTAAACAATGTCCAAGCCTGTTGAACACTTTTAACCTTTGCAGCTGCACCTTTCAGTTTTTTCTAACTATTTTCCTCATTTTATCAAAGTTTCCCTTTTGAAAGTTTAGTGTTAGAGCTGCAGATTTACTTATTGTTCCCCTTCCAGTTATTAGTTTAAATTTGATCATGTTATGATCACTGTTGCCAAGTGGCCCCACCACCGATACCTCTCTCACCAAATCCTGCGTTCCACTAAGAATTAAACCTAAAATAGCTCCCTCTCTTGTTGGTTCCTGAACCAATTGTTCCATGAAGCAGTCATTTATTACATCCAGGAACTTTATGTCTCTAGCAAGTCGTGATGTTACCTTTACCCAGTCAATATTGGGATAATTGAAATCTCCCATTATTATTGCACTGCTAAATTGGTTTGCTTCCCTGATTTCTCTTAGCATTTCATCATCTGTCTGACCATTTTGTCCAGGTGGACGGTAGTATTAGAGATGTGAATCGTGTGATTGATCGTCTTAACGATCGATTTCGGCTGGGAGGGGGAGGGAATCGGATCGTCACAGTTTGGGTTTTTTAAATATCGTGTAAATCGTGTAAATCGAAAACCGGCACACTAAAACATCCCTAAAACCCACCCCGACCCTTTAAAATAAATCCCCCACCCTCCCGAACCCCCCCAAAATGCCTTAAATTACCTGGGGTCCAGAGGAAGGGTCCCGGTGTGATCTTTTACTCGCGGACCTCCGTGCGTTGTAGAAATGGCGCCGGCGCTACCTTTGACCTGTCATATGAGAGGTCAAAGGTAGCGCCGGCGCCATTTTGTTTTTTTGTCCCCTGATGTCAGGAGCGTAGGAGATCGCTCCCGGACCCCCGCTGGACCCCCAGGGACTTTTGGCCAGCTTGGGGGGGCCTCCTGACCCCCACAAGACTTGCCAAAAGTCCAGCGGGGGTCCGGAACGATCTCCTACAGTGAATCGTTTTTCCGTATGGAAAAACAATTCGACTGCAGGAGGTCGTTCCGGACCCCCGCTGGACCCCCAGGGACTTTTGGCCAGCTTGGGGGGGCCTCCTGACCCCCACAAGACTTGCCAAAAGTCCAGCAGGGGTCCGGAACGACCTCCTGCAGTCGAATCGTGTTGCCGTACGGCCGGCGCCATTTTGCGCAAAATGCGGAGGGTCCGGAAAGACCAAAATGCATTAAATTACCTGGGGTCCAGAGGAAGGGTCCCGGTGTGATCTTTTACTCTCGGACCTCCGTGCATTGTAGAAATGGCGCCGGCGCTACTTTTGACCTGTCATATGACGCTACCTTTGGTGCTACCTTTGACCTGTCATATGACAGGTCAAAGGTAGCGCCGGCGCCATTTCTACAATGCACGGAGGTCCGAGAGTAAAAGATCACACCGGGACCCTTCCTCTGGACCCCAGGTAATTTAAGGCATTTTGGGGGGGTTCGGGAGGGTGGGGGATTTATTTTAAAGGGTCGGGGTGGGTTTTAGGGTTGTTTTAGTGTGCCGGTTTTCCCGCCCTCCCCCTTCCCCTCCCCCTTCCCCCGATTTACGATTTTTTTAATGATAAATCGGGGGAATTGTTATTGTATCGCGGCTCTAACGATTTTTGACGATTTAAAATATATCGGACGATATTTTAAATCGTCAAAAAACGATTCACATCCCTAGGTAGTATACTCCTATCACTATAGTCTTACCCAACACACATGGGATTTCTACCCATATAGATTCTACTGAGCATTTAGTCTCTTGTATGATCTTTATTCTGTTGGACTCTATACCCTCCCAGACATAAAGTGCCACACCCCCACCAAGTTGATCCTCCCTATCATTGCGATATAATTTGTACCCTGATATAGCACTGTTCCATTGGTTATCCATCTTCCACCAAGTCTCTGTGATGCCAAATATGTCAATCTCATCATTTGCTGCATTACACTCTAACTCTCCCATCTTACTTCTTAGACTTCTGGCATTGGCATACAGACATTTCAAAGTGTGTTTTTTTTTTGTATTAAGAACCTGCTTTTCAGTTCTTTGGGATAATTCATTAATCATTAGCTTTGGTGATTTTTTACATATAGGCATATAGACTATGTTTGCTTTTAATGGAACCTCTCTGTTGGGATGCCCTAACTCTCCTATTTCATTAGTATCCTTCAAGGAGACATTTCTCCGAACCATGCACTGTTGAGTGACTGTCGGCTTTCCCCCTTGTTCTAGTTTAAAAGCTGCTCTAACTCCTTTTTGAAAGTTAGTGCCAGCAGCTTGTATCCACTCTGGTTAAGGTGGAGCCCATCGCTTCGGAAAAGTCTCCCCTTTCCCTAAAAGTTTCCCCAGTTCCTTACAAAGCTGAATCCCTCTTCTCTGCCCCATCGTATCATCCACGCATTGAAACTCTGGAGCTCTGCCTGCCTCTGGGCCCCTGCACATGGAACAGGAAGCATTTCAGAGAATGCCACCCTGGAGGATCTGGATTTCAGCTTCTTACCTAAAATCCTAAATTTGGCTTCCAGAACCTCTCTCCCACATTTTCCTATGTCGTTGGTGCCCACATGTACCATGACAGCCAGCTCCTCCCCAGCACTGTCTATAATCCTATCTAGGTGACATGTGAGGTCTGCCACCTTCGCACCAGGCAGGCAAGTTGTCAGGCAGTACTCATGTCTACCAGCCACCCTGCTATCTACATTTCTAATAATCGAATCACCAGCTATGATGGCCGGCCTAACCCTTCCCTCCTGGGCAGTAACCCCGGGAGACTTATCCTCAGTGCAAGAGGACAATACATCACCTGGAGAGCAGGTCCTTGCTACAGGATCACTTTCTGCTACACCAGGGTGATGTTCTCCTACTGGGAGACCTTTCTGATCCAAGGCAGCACTGGAGCTGCCAGACTGGATTTGGGACTTGGCTACTATGTCCCTGAAGGTCTCATCAATATACCTCTCTGTCTCCCTCAGCTTCTCCAAGTCTGCTACTGTAGCCTCCAGAGATCGGACTCGTTCCCTGAGAGCCAGGAGCTCTTTGCACCGAGTACACACATACAATCTCTCACCGGCGGGTAAAAAATCATACATGTGACAGAGAGTGAGTACTATTTCTTCCAGTCTGTTCATATACAGCTCCTTGTTGTCTATCTGCATCAGGCCCTACACCACCATTGTGGAACGGGACTCCTCTGCCGAGGATCACAGACTGTTGCTACCTATCCTCTCTCTACTGCTTATTGGGAACTCTATTTGCTCAGCTACCAGGAAGTATGTAATAACGTCTGCCAGTATGTCTCTCCTACAGCACCTCACTGGATATCTGTATCAGGGCCTTATACCACCATTGTGGGATGGGTCTCCTCCACCGAGGATCACAGACTGTTGCTATCTAATCCACTCTCTACTGCCACCTCTGGTGAACCATACTAGCTACATAATAAAGATATATTCTCTGTTTTTGTGCATTTGAGTCTAGCCTGGTGCTGCAGTTCCCTACGGGGCTCCTCCCCGAGGGAGTCATTATCACTGTTGTCCCTAAGAATCCAAACACCGTGATATTATAACAGATTGCGAACTCCATGGATTTGGCTCAGCTCACCGCGTTGCAGGCCATTCCAGGCCTGGCCCAGTGAATCACCAAACAACAGAACTCACTGGATAGCTTGACTATGGCCTTTAATCTACTGCACTCACAGATGAACACTTCTATTACCTCAGGTAAAGAAGAAATACTGCTAGAATTGACGGTTAAAACAGTTGTACCCCTCTCTGCTCCTATTCACTTCTCAGGGGAAGCCAGGAGATGCAAGGGATTCCTCAACCAATGCTGTATGCATTTTGCACTTCAACCTAATAATTTTCCCACAGCTTATGCCAAGACCACATCTTTCCTGTCTTATCTGGATGGAAGGGCACTAGCTTGGGCTTCTCCGCTGTGGGAACAAGATGTCCCCATCTTGAGGGACCTTGCTGGGTTTTTGGAACTGTTCAAATCCGTATTTTATGACCCTGCCAGGTACACAACCACAGGATCCACATTGGTTCATCTACAACAAGATAATAAACCTTTACCAGACTTCGCCATTGAGTTTAAGACTTTGGCTTCTGAGTTGAATTGGGACTCGAGATGCCTGAAGACCTTTTTCTTTGAAGGCCTAAATTCCTGGCTGAAAGATGAATTGGCGGCTCGAGAAATGCCTGAGACCTTGAAGGACTTGATGAAGTTAGCCACAAGAATTGACCAATGACTTCAGGATAAAGTTCAAGAGGTTAAAGGTTCCAAGAGACTTAGCCAGGGAGAAATTCGAGTCAAAACTATAACTAAGCCTATTCAGTCTAAATTGGTTGCTGGCGAAGAAGAACCTATGCAACTAGACCAAAGTCACCTGACTTCTAAGGAGAGAAGAATGCGGAGATTAGGCCTCTGCATGTATTGTGGTCAAGCAGGCCATGTGTACAAACATGCCCTATCTGTCCGGGAAACGGTCAGACCTAATTACTGTGGGAGGACTCTTCTTAGGTCTAACAGCACCTTCTCCTCGACTCTCTCTGCCAGTCTCCTTGATAAACGGACCTCTTGAATTCCAGACTCTTGCCCTAGTGGACTCCGGGGCAGGAGGGAATTTTATACTGAGACGTCTAGTGGAACATCTGCGTATCCCCACTACAATTATCAAGCCTCCGCTTCTGTTATCCTCATCCATGGGGAGCCCTTACCGGGTGAAGTAACCCTACAAACAGAACCAATCAGTTTAAGGACTGGAGCTCTTCATACGGAATCCATTTCCTTCTTCATGCTAGAAAAGGCTATGCACCCCTTAGTACTTGGGTTACCATGGCTACAACTGCACATGCCTCAATTCAACTGGGCTACTCTGGAGCTTTCACGTTGGGGCCCTGATTGTCATGGTAAATGTCTGAAGGAAGTTTCACCACTACCCTGTATGCCTCCAACTCCATTGATACCTGGGTTACCACCCCAATACGCATCGTTTCAAGATGTGTTCTCTAAAGAACCGCTGATATACTTTCCCCACATAGATCTTATGACTGTGCGATCAATTTGAAACCGAATACCAAACCACCTAAGGGAAGAGTTTACCCCCTCTCGGTGGTGGAAAATAAAGTGATATCTGAATACATCCAAGAAAATCTACAAAAAGCTTTCATAAGGCCACCCAAGTCTCCTGCAGGAGCAGGGTTTTTCTTTGTGGGGAAGAAGGACGGAACCCTACGTCCATGCATTGATTATCGTGGTCTAAACGAGATCACGGTCAAAGACCGCTATCCCTTATCACTCATCTCAGAGCTGTTTGACCGCCTACAGGGGGCTAAGATCTTATCCAAGCTGGATCTTAAAGGAGCATATAACCATGTTCCTATTCATTCAGGTGACGAATGGAAGACAGATTTTAACACCAGGGATGGACACTGAGTATTTGGTGATGCCCTTCAGCTTATGCAACGCCTCAGCTGTCTTCCAAAACATGATGAACAACATCCTGCGTGACCTACTCTACCAATGTGTCGTTGTCTATTTGGATGGCATCCTGATTTTCTCTCAAGATCTGAACACCCACATTATGGATGTCAAGAGAGTGTTACAAAGACTGCGGGAGAACCGTTTAACAAGGAGTTCCAGATGGACCCACAAAAGCTAGAGAGCATTCAGAAATGGTCCCAAACTACTGCTCTAAATGCTCTCCAAAGGTTTCTGGGATTTACAAATTACTATAGAACCTTCAATAAGAATTACTCCTCACTGACTGTGCCTTTAACAGCTCTGACAAAGAAGGGTGCCAATGTTGCCAATTGGTCTATACAGGCTGTCACTGCTTTCCAAAAGCTGAAGGACGCTTTCTCCAGCAAGCCATGTCTCCATCACCCGGATCCTACATGCCTCTTTATTGTCGAGGTGGATGCTTCTGATGTTGGCGTAGGGGCTGTATTAAGTCAAACTAGTGACTCCAAGATCCTGTGGCCATGTTCCTTCTTCTCCAGACAATTCACACTGGCTGAGAGGAACTATGGAGTCGGAGGCAAAGAATTGTTGGCGATTAAGATGGCGTTCGAAGAATGGAGACCCTGGCCCAAGGGTGCTCAACACCAGATTATGGTTTTTACTGACCATAAAAACCTAGAATACCTTCGTCATACCCACTAGTGCCTCAACCATAGACAGGCGAGGTGGTCCCTGTTCTTTAACAGGTTTGATTTCATCTTAAAGTACCGACCTGGAGATAAAAATGTCAGAGCGGATGCCCTATCATGCTCCGCAACACATCATTGAACGTGAGAGAGTCATTCTATCAACTACTCACCCAGTACCTACGGGCAAAACGATTGTGCCTATCAACCTCCGGAAGAAAGTACTAGCATGGGCTCATGACTCTAAACTGGCTGGACATCCCGGTCAACGGAGAACCCTGGCAAAGCTACAAAAATTCTACTGGTGGCCGCCTATGAGAGAAGACGCCTTCGCTTATGTAGCAGCCTGTACCAACTGTGCCAGACAAAAACCTCCGCCCAGACGTCCTTGGGGTCAGCTACAACCTTTACCCATACTGGATGAGCCCTGGACTCACCTTGCCATGGACTTCATGGTGGACACCCCTCTCCGGGGGCAACAACACTATCTGGGTAACGGTGGACAGATTCTCAAAGATGGCTCACTTTGTGGTGCTTCCTGGCTTACTATCTGCCAGTGAACTTGCAAAGCTTTTCATCAGCCACATATTCCGCCTGCACGGAATACTGAAGCACATCATCTCAGACAGAGGCGTACAATTCACAGCCAAATTCTGGAAGGCTCTTTGCAAGAAGTTTGATATCACTCTCAACTTCACTTCATCTTACCATCTGCAATCCAACAGCCAAACTGAGAGGATGAACCATACCCTCAAACAGTTCCTCAGAGCCTACATCTCTTCACTCCAGAATAACTGGGCTAAACTACCATGGGCTGAGTTTTCCATCAACTCTCATCCAGCAACATCTACTGAATCAACACCATTCGAAGTGGTATATGGACGACTTCCTTCACCACCTTTGCCACTTCCGCTTTCAGTGTTGTCTCCGGCAGCACAAGCCACTGCTGTTGAGATTCAACAACTTTGGAAGAAGTCAAAGGAGATGCTTATCAAGGCTGGTATTCAAGGAAAATGAGACTATGTCATTCATCACGGCAAGGCTCCTGAATTTAAGCCTGGTGATAAGGTTTGGTTGTCTACGAAGCATCTTAGATTGAAGTTGCCATCTGCTCACTTCACTCCACGCTATGTTGGACCATTCCCCATCCTCCGACATCTGGGCAATCTCTTCTACAGTCTCATTGCTGAAACTGCTCATTCTCAACAAATTCAGCACCAAGACCCCTCCTGTGGATGCAGAAGAGGACATTGAGTACAAAGTAGACACTATGCTTGATATAAGGAAGAGAGGCAGAGTATGGGAATACCTCCTGTCATGGGAGGGCTATGGACCAGAAAATAACTCATGGGAACCTATGTCTAACATTCTGGACAAAGAGATGCTGAACCAGTATCATCGTTCACATCCTCGGAAACCAAGACCAGGTAGGGGGTCTGGAGGAGGTCCTTTGAAAGGGGGTACTGTTGCATCCATCGGTCTCAGATGGCTTTGCCCGACATGCCTCACCTCTATCTCAGCCTTCTCCACCAGCCTCGGGAGAATGGCATCCGTAGCATCTCCTTGCCGCACCCTTCGGTGTCCCCAGAGCAGCTTTGGTGCAGCATCCCGCCATGTTGACCTGAGGCCTCCTAGGGCATGCGCACACGCCTCATGTCTTGTAGCAGTGTTGGCACGAACCTTGGGGGCGTCCCCCTTGAGTGACATCACTGCTTCTGACTACAAAAGGTTGCCCATTTGCTGACTCTCACCGAGTTAGCAACTGATTGTATTCATTCCGGTCTGAAGCTGCTCTGCCGCTTCTGCTGCTGCTGGAAGCTATCTTCACCCTCAGGGGTTCTACTAACTTGGGTACCCACTCCTCGGGGGCCCTTTGCTTATTTCCAGGTGCCTATCCTGAATCCAGGTACTCATTTTTCGAGGGCCTGTATGTCTATCCTGGTGCCTGCTACCAATACTTCTACCTGCTGGAACACTACCTATCAGCTACAGTGAGTGAGTACTACTTCTTCCAGTCTGTTCATCTACAGCTCTTCGTTATCTATCTGCATCGGACCCTACACCACCATTGTGGAACGGGACTCATCTGCCGAGGATCGCAGACTGTTGCTATGAACCTCTCTCTACTGCTTAATGGGAACTCTATCTACTCATCTACCAGGGAGTATATAATAACAGCTGCCAGTCGGTCTCTCCTACAGCGCCTCATTGAATATCTGCATCGGGGCCTTATACCACCATTGTGGGACGGGTCTCTTCGCCAAGGATCACAGACTGTTGCTATCTAATCCACTCTCTAATGCCACTTCTGGTGAACCATACTAGCTGCATAATAAAGATATATTCTCTGTGTTTGTGCATCTGAGTCTAGCCTGGTTCTACAGTTCTCTACTGTAGCACTAGGCTAGAGTCACTGTTGCCCCTAAGAATCCACCAAACACCTTGATATCATAACATTCAGGACCGCCCCCACTCCAATCGCGGCGGCATCTATCTCAACCAGGAAGGGGTGATTAAGGTCTTGATGAGGGACACAGGATCCTGTTAATAAAGCCTCTTTGAGGTGATGAAAGGTGGAAATAGCCTCCGGGGTCCAGTTTTGGGTGTCTTGACCCTTACGGGTTAAATCTGTAAGAGGAGCTGCCAATGTAGAGTAGTACGGTATAAAGTGGCGGTAGTAATTCGTGAACCCTAGAAAATGTTGAAGTGCCTTCAGGCCCACGGGTTATGGCCAGTCTTGGATTCCTTTGAGTTTCACAGGATCCATCGAGAACCCTTGTTGGGAAATTATGTACTCTAGAAATGGCAAACTGGATTTTTCAAACAGGCACTTATCTAATTTCGCGAACAGATGGTTCTCCCGAAGACGTTGAAGTATGGTATGAACATAACAAGCAAGCTACTCCCCTGCTTTTTTGTGGATGCAAATCCTTTTTTTCCACATTTCCTCTTGCCGTTGAAGTATAGAGCAATGTTGGAGTCGCATTAACTGTGTGTATGTTTATTGAATAAGGATATTAATCTCCAGGTAGTAGCTGTCATTTCCGCAAGCAAGCCACCCCCTTGCCTCTTCTCTTCATTCACATCCTTTAGACTTTATGGATCCACAGTGTTTATCCCACGCCCCTTTGAAATCCTTCACAGTTTTGGTCTTCACCACTTCCTCTGGAAGGGCATTCCAGTCATCCACCACCCTCTCCGTGAAGAAATACTTCCTGACATTGGTTCTGAGTCTTCCTCCCTGGAGTTTTAAATTGTGACCCCTGGTTCTGCTGATTTTCTTGCAATGGAAAAGGTTTGTCATTGTCTTTGGATCATTAAAACCTTTCAAGTATCTGAAAGTTTGAATCATATCATCCCTGCTCCTCCTTTCCTCCAGGGTGTACATATTTAGATTCTTCAATCTCTCCTCATAAGTCATTCGATGAAGACCCTCCACCTTTTTGGACGCCCTTCTCTGGACCACCTCCATCCTGTCTCTGTCCCTTCGGAGATACAGTCTCCAGAACTGAACACAGTACTCCAGGTGAGGCCTCACCAAGGACCTGTACAAGGGTATTATCACTTCCCTTTTCTTACTTGATATTCCTCTCTCTATGCAGCCCAGCATAATTCTGGCTTTAGCTATCGCCTTGTCACATTGTTTCGCTAACTTCAGATCATTAGAGACTATCACCCCAAGGTCTCTCTCCTACTCTGTACATATCAGCCCTTCTCCCCCCATTGAATACAGTTCTTTCAGATTTCCACACCCCATGTGCATGACTCTGCACTTCTTGGCATTGAATCTCAGCTGCCACATCTTCGACCATTCTTCCAGCTTCCTTAAATCCCGTCTCATTCTCCCCACTCCTTCCGGCGTGTCCACTCTGTTGCAGATCTTAGTGTCATCCGCAAAAAGACAAACCTTGCCTTCTATCCCATCCACAATGTCACTCACAAAGATATTGAACAGGACCGGGCCCAACACCGATCCCTGTGGCACTCGGCTTAACACCGCTCTCTCTTCAGAGTAAGTTCCTTTAACCATCACACATTGTTTTCTGACCGTCAACCAGTTTGCAATCCAGGTCACCATCTCGGCACTCACTCCTAAGCTTCTCCTTTTATTCATCAGTCTCCTGTGCAGGACCGTATCAAAAGCCTTGCTGAAATCCAAGTAGATTACATTGAGTGTTCTTCCTTGATCCAATTCCTTGGTTACCCAGTCAAAAAAGTAAATCAGATTTGTCTGACAGGATCTTCCCCTGGTGAATCCATGCTGCCTCTGGTCCAGCAATTCTTGCGACTGTAGATAGTTCACTATTCTTTCTTTCAACAGTGATTCCATTACTTTTCCCACCATTGAGGTGAGGCTAACCGGTCTGTAGTTTTCAGCCTCTTCTCTGTTCCCACTCTTGTGAAGCAGGACCACCACTGCTCTTCTCCAATCAATCGGCACCACTCCCGTTTCTAAGGATCTATTGAACAGATCACACAGCGGACCCGCCAGCACATCTCTAAGCTCCCTCAGTATCCTGGGATGAACCTCATCAGGCCCCATGGCTTTGTCCACTTTCAGTTTCCCCAGCTCTTCCCATACATTCTCTTCTGTAAATGGAGTTACATCTACTCCACTCCCCTCCAGTTTCTTGTTAACTAGCGACGGTCCTTCTCCAGGGTCCTCTTTAGTGAACACTGAACTGAAGTATTTGTTTAATATTTCTTCCATTTCTTTGTCTGTCTCCACACATTGATCCTTTTCATTTTTCAATTTCATTATACCACTTTGGACTTTTCTCCTTTCACTGATGTATCTGAAAAATGTTTTGTCACCTCTCTTTACCTCCTTGGCAATCCTTTCTTCCGCTTGACTTTTTGCCATCTTGATTACTTTCTTTGTCTCCCTCTGTTCTACCAGATATTCTTCCTTGTGCTCCTCCCTTTGAGATCTTTTATATTTCTTGAACGCTGTTCTTTTAGCCTTTATTTTGTCAGCCACATCCTTTGAGAACCAGATAGGTTTCATTTTTCTTTTGCTTTTCTTTACTTTTCTAACATATAGATTAGTTGCCTTGGTAATTGCTCCTTTTAGTTTGGTCCACTGTTGTTCCATTCTCTCTTGTTCTCCCAGCCTACTAGTACTTCCTCCAGATACTTCCCCATTTCATCAAAGTCTATGTTTAGAACTGCAAAATTTGGGTCTTTGTGCTTCTTTTCCGTATCCTTTTTGGGATATTAAACCATACCGTTTGATGATCACTGGTGCTGAGATGGGCACCCACCTGGACATCGGAGACATTATCTCCATTAGTGAGCACTAAATCGAGTATAGCCCCCTCTCTTGTGGGTTCCATTACCATTTGTTTGAACAAAGCTCCTTGCAGGGCATCCACTATTTCTTTACTATTGTTAGATTCTGCAGATGGGATTCTCCAGTCTACATCCGGCAAATTAAAGTCTCCAACAATCACTACTTCTCCCTTCTTTCCCATCTTTTGGATGTCTTCAACCAGATCTCTGTCCAGCTCTTCCTTTTGGTTTGGAGGCCTGTAAACCACTCCAATAAACATGGATGCCCCATCTTTTTTTAGGTTGGCCCATAAAGCTTCTTCATTGCCCCATCTTCCTTGCAGCTCAGATGCTTGGATATTGTTTCTGAAATAAAGAGCCACTCCTCCCCCTTTCCTATCCTCTCTGTCCTTCCTATAGCCCGGTATTGCCGTATCCCAATCATAGAATTCTGTGAACCATGTCTCTGTGACAGTAATAACGTCCAAGTCCGCCTCCTCCATTAGGGCTTGCAGATCTGGGATTTTATTGCCCAAACTACGAGCTTTTGTGCACATAGCTTTCCAGATTTCTCATTCAGGTTACTGTTGTTCCTGGACTCCTTTTGTGACTTTAGTTGAGTTTTGTTATCTACTTCACCCTTTCCCTTCACAATATTAGTGCCTCTGATGTCAGATTCATCCAGCACAATGAGCTTTTTCCTTTGGTTACTGATCTGGAATTTCTGTATACATTGGGTTTCTTCTTTCTTTTCAGACAACACTTCAATCTTTTTCTCAAGAACTTCTTCAGTATTTAATACAGAGAAGGCATTTTGTACTTGTTGCACTTGATACAGTGTGTGTCTCTGCATCACAGGTCTAATTCTACCAGAGCCCACTGTAATCCTGTTGTTTTTTGAGTTCATTAATGTCCTGTGTGAGTGGTGGGGTAGACTTGTGTGCTGCATAGCTGTCAAGAATGGGTATCTGTGGGTCACAGGTCTTATCCTACCTGAGCCCACTGTAAATCTCTTTTTGCTTGACTTTTGGTTTTTCTGTGGTAATAGGGAATTAATTCCTGAATAATGTAGAGTGGGTGAGACTTTCTTCATTTAAGCTAATTTAGCTTTAACTTGAGCCAACTCCTTTTTTAAGGAAGAAAGTTCTGAGCAAATGGGGCAAGCCCTTAGTTTCCAGATGATTTCCCTCAGAATAAAGGCTCCACAATAGTTACATTGGATAGTCCTCATTTTGGTAAATGTATTTGATGGATGACACCTAAGGGATTACCAAATTACTAATTTATCTAGTTGCCAATTATGTATTCAGGCAGACTATATCAGAAAAACAAACCTAGGGGTGGGTGGGTAGAGGGGCACGGTGGGAGGGAGTTAAACAGTTAACACGTGGCCAGGACTGTTCACTGGACACTATCTGCTATTGATTTTGAACAGACCCTCCTGCAGATTTGGCTACTAATATAAGCTTTTCCTTATCTCTCCCCACGAGTTTGTGCTTCTGGCTGCCTCCTTCAAGTTCAAATCAGACTGAGGACTTGAATGCCCCTGCAATACACTAAGTCTGCTGCCAAAAGCAGTTTAGCTAGAAAGCAGTCCCACCCCCACAAACACTGGCTGAGGAGGAAGTGTCTGATCTGAATTAATGGCTGGCCCTTGAAAGCAGACTAAAAAGCTCTCACAGGTTACAATTTCAATTTAGCTTCTTTGTAACAGACAGTGCACAAGTTTTGGCAAATATAATGCCCTAGTTCTAAACACTGGTAAATAACCAAACAATTTTGTACTTAACTTCAACAGGCAAGGCTCTGGTTCATGAAGATTCCAGCTCCTATACTGTCGCTAAGTTATATACCATCGCAACGGTTTACATGTAGGCACATAAATTAATGTAGGTGGATGCGTACTATAGTACATTCTAACAGGTGCCACAAAAGGTTCAGTTACAATAAATCCGTGTAGCCAATCAACAATTCAGATATCAAGGGCAGAGGGTACTTGTCCTTGAGAGTGATCACATTCAGACCATGGTAATCGATACACGGTCTTAAAGATCCATCCTTTTTTGTGATGAAAAAGAACCCTGTGACATCAGGGCAGGTAGAGGGGCGAATGAACCCCTTTGCAAGATTCTCCCGGATGTATTCCATCATGGCCTTGGTCTTGGGAAGAGAGAGAGGATAGGTACGCCCTTCGGGGGCATGGTCCCAGGTAGAAGATTGATGGGACAATCAAATCTCTGAAGAGGTGGTAGAGATCCGCCTTCTGCTTCGAGAACACATCTTCGAAGTCTGCATAGGGAGCAGGTATGCCTGAGGAAGTCGTCGCCAGAGGAACCACTGTTGAGGGCGCCACTTTATGAAGACAAGTCTGGTGACAGGCGGAGCCCCATTCTGTCAGCTGAACAGACCCCAATCAAATTTGGGGGAATGATGTTGGAGTCAAGGTAGTCCCAGAACTACCGGTTTGATGGATTTCTCTAGAAACAAAAGTTCAATTTCTTCGGAATGGAGAGCGACAGTAAGAAGTCGAACTGGCTCTGTGGATAAAGAGATTTGACCAGGTAACGGTTCTCCATAGATTAAAGCAATGCTCAAGGAAGTCTCGAGAGGACGGGTATTGATACACATGAGTTGAACTAGGTCTTTATGGATAAAATTACCACCTGCTCCGGAATATACCAGAGCAAGGACAGGAAACGATCGAGAGTCTCAAACTATAGTAACAGGCACGGATAGTTGAGGAGCCAGGGAAGTTGTGCCCAAGTTCAGACTCTGACTGAACTTAGGCCAGGAAGTTTCCCAGACGGACTGGGCAAGTCTGTAGGTGATGGCCGGGTGCTCTACAGTACAGACACAGGCCTGTTTGTCTCCACCGGAGGCACTCTTCTGGGGACAGGTGCCCACGATCCAACTCCTGTGCTTCCAATTCATCCTTTAGTTGTGGGGAGAGCCCGTCCAGGAAGATAGCTCACAGGCAGTCCTCCTGACAAGCGAGTTCAGATGCTAAAGTCCGGAATTCAATGGTGTAGTCGAAGAGGCTTCTTTGGCATTGTTGAAGGTGTAATAGTCTAGTACTTGCCACGGCATGCCGCCCAGGATCATCAAAGTTTCGCCGAAACTCAACCACGAACCAAGACAGTTCCAGTAGGAGTGAGTCCGATCGCTCCCACAAGGAGAAGCCCACACCAGTGCCTTCCCTTCTAGGTGAGACAAGATGAAGGTGACCTTGGTTAATTCATCTTGAAAGATGGAGGGTTGAAGAGCAAACTGCATGTAGCACTGGTTAATAAACCCTCTGCACAGTTTGGAGTCACAGTTGAAATGAGGCGGGGTTGGCAGGGCCAATAAGGCTCTGGAGAAGGAAGTAGATGGATGTGGCGGAGAGGAAGCCATTGCTAGAACTGAGTTGCTGGACATGGCATCTAGCCGTGTATGCAGATGCTCGAGAGAAGAGACCAGAGCCTCGAGAAACTGTTGCTGTTCTTGTACCTTTAGGGCCAGACCAGGAATAGCCTGGAGGGCACGCAGCTCTGCCAAGTCCATGGCCTTTGCAATCTGTTGCACCGAAGGTGGACCCTTGGGCCAAGGTGGGGTTGACGCTACCCGTAGGAGGGATCCTACGAGTCCCCACCGTCGGCAGGCAGAAAGAGCTGATGGATGGAGGCCAGCTGGTGCTTCACCAGTACCAGCCCTCGTTCCCCACGGGTTGAACCTTTGGGTGCCGGGGGCCGGCTGGACTTAGGTGGCCTCCGTCAGTGGTCGTCAATGGGTGGATCGAGGTCATCCCAGAGGCAGCAACTAGTGTAGGTATCAGTCTGTACTGGATGAGGCGGAGTCCCGGAGACCCGGGCACCAATAGGAACACAGTTTTACAGAGGGCGCTCGAACAAGAGTAGGCCGAAGCCTGAATGAACCACGGCCAGGACAAAATCCAAAGAGGTGTCTTTAAGCAAGCTGGGATCCAGGGCTGGTGGCAATCTGGAAGCAGTGGCAAGCAAGGCTGAGGTCTAGACGAGGAGAGAGTCAAAAGGATGTTCAGACGAAGCAGAAGTCCAAGGCTGGAGAGAAGCAATGGTGTAGTCAAGCGATGCAGAGGTCCGGGGCTGGAGAGAGGCAACGGAGCAGTCAGGCAATGCAGAGGTCCATGGCTGGAGAGAGGCAACAGAATAGTCAGGCAATGCAGAGTAGAGATGTGAATCAGAACCGGAATCTGATCAGTTCCGGTTCCGATCCAAATCTTAAAATTTTTATCACCCAGCCTGATTTGAGTTCTGATTATCGGCTGCACCCGATCCGATAATCCAAAAACCCTCCCCCACCCTCCCAAACCCCCCAAAAAGGTTTTAAAATTACCTGGTGGTCCAGCGGGAGCACGGGGAGCGATCTTGGGGGGACCAGCTTGGGGGGACCCCCCAAGCTGGCCAAAAGTTCCTGGGGGTCCAGCAGGGGTCCGGGAGAGATCTCCTGCACTCAGGCCGTATTGCCAATAATCAAAATGGCGCCGGTGCTACCTTTGCCCTGTCACATGGTAAGGGCAAAGGGCCATCGGCGCCATTTTATTAACGCATCCGATAGCCTGAGAGCGGGATATCGCTCCCCGCGCTCCCGCTGGAACACCAGGTAATTTTAAAAGGGTTTTTTTTGGGGGGGGGAGGCTAAGGGGGTCATTTTAAAGGGTCAGGTGGGTTTTTTTTTATCGGGCCATCGGCGCCATTTATATTAGTGGCAGCCAAATTGGCGCCGATGGTCCGAGAGCGGGAGATCGAGCCAGGACCCCCCCCACTGGACCACCAGGTAATTTAAAACATTTTGGGGGGGTTCGGGAGGGTGGGGGATTTGTTTTAAAGGGTCAGGGTGGGTTTAGAGGTGGTTTTGGTGTGCCGATTTTCCCGCCCTCCCCCTCCCCTCCCCCGATTTACAATTTTTCACGATAAATCGGGGGAATTTCTATTGTATCACGACTCTAACGATTTTTGACGATTTAAAAAATATCTGACGATTTTTTTTAAATCGTCAAAAAACGATTCACATCCCTAATGCAGAGGTCAAACCAGGTCAGCAATCTGAAGGAGAGATGAAGGAACAGGAACACAGGAACAAGGAGACAAGAATGAAGGCAATCAGGATCAGGAACCAGAAACTGAAGAGGCAATGAGTACTTGACTAGTGAGGAGTCCTGTTGCAAAGGCAATTTGAGAGAGCGAAGCCCGGGCTTATATACCAGAGCTCTGCCGACATCATCATCCGGGGCTGCAGCCAGGTTCCCGCCGTGGGCCCTATTTAAAGACTAGCTGTGCACATGCGCATGCCTTTGTTGAGCCTATTTAATTTCTACTGAGACCTTGGAATTTCAACGTGTCTTGAATTGAATTGAACATCCGTCAATCGCGTTTTTAAAAGCATATCTGCATAGCGAGCCTATTTAATTTGAGCTGGTTCATATTACCGCAATCTTAAAGATGGACCGTATATAGAATTTACCGCAAATGATTGAAAAGACTGAGCGATCTCCGTAGCCACAGGAGATACGCTGTCTGGCTTGCTGATGCGGTTCATTCTTATACAATAAAAAAATTAAATTGAAAGATAAAATATAGCACTTGAAAATTTAAAAATTTAAAAAATAAAACAATAAATTTTATGATTAAACTTACAATTTTATAAGTGGGCAACTACTCTAAGCACTCACATTGTTTTCCCTTTTTGTGATGATAATTACAGACAAATGTAGACCATCCCTGCAATATAACCTTTTACTGCTCCATTCATGACCCCAGTTTCCTATGTATCCAAAATCACTTTCTTTACATCAGGTTTTGAGCCAGGAATTGAAATTATCTATATGGTATAGCCTTTCCTTTCCCTTTCCATGAGCAGGTAATACTTCTGAAAAGGCAATGGTCTTTGCATGTGTCTAATCTTCTTCCCTAGATTTTGGAAGTCATACTTTACTTTAAGGATACCATTTCTAATGAGGTGATTGGTCCCCAGATGAATTATATCAGAATCCCTACTATCTTCCATAATTGCTTTGACTATCTGCTTGGTATTTCTAATAGCTGAGGATCCTGGAAGTTATTTAACTGTTGTGTCCCCATCAAAGTGAGTGCCCAAACCGTTCCTCTGATAACTGTCTCCAAGCATAAGAAGCTTAATTTTGTGACATTTGATCCTGCGGAGGGTTTCCTGGTGCATTGGGTGACTACTTCCCTTTCAGACATCACTTCATTTTATGTTGCTGGAGCTTCATTTTTCAAATCAGAAATGCATTATGAAAGGGTGTAATAGTGGGGATAGAGAGTGTTTCTTCATCACAGGCCATATTGTGTTACAGCCAACTGTTATCCAATTATTCGAGGGTTCCTGAATCCTGGATGTTTGACTTCTCTGTAGAAGTGGGAATGAATGCACAGAATGCTTCAAAGATGGGGAACTTGGGAGTCTCAGATTCACTGGAACCAAGCCTAATGCATGGCACAGCCCTGAGGCCAGGTCCTGATGCCTGGGCCTTGACCTAGACCCCCAGCCCAATGCCAAGGCCCAGCTAAGATACTTGGTCCCAATGCCTGGGCCTCAGCCTAGGCTGGAGCCCAGGAGGATAAATCCAAGAGGCTGGATCCAAATGCCAGGGCCTCAAGCCAAACCTGACACTGAGGCCAGTCACAAAAGCTGGGTTCTGAAGTCTGGGCCTCATCATAGGCTGGCATGTGGGCCCAGACAAGATGCCACTGCCCAGCTCAGAGGTCAGGTTTTGATGGTAGTGCTTGGCCCAGACCCAGACTCAATGCTGGGGTCTGGCCTGAAAGCCTGGTCCCAACCCCTGGGCCTTGGAGCAGCTCTGATACATCCAAAATCCTCTTCTTTTCTTCTTCAACTGATGACATTAAATAACTCCAGCTCATTCAGTCCAATGGATGGTTCCATTTTGATGTATGGCTTAAGCAGGAAGCACAGTCGACAGCCCACAGCCACATCAGTAGAAGAAAAAGGAAAAACAAATACTTGCAGAGTTTGTTTTTTCTCCTTTCTTGGGACCTCTCAGTTTCACTCAGCCACCCTTCACAAAACAGGCCTAGGGGGATAGCCCTGCCTGTGTAGTCAGGGATCAAGCAGTGAATAAGGGCTGAAAAAGCCAGCAGGTTTTTTTTTACTTTTTTTTGTTCTCTTTTCCCCAGAGAGGTATGAAATTGGGGGAGACAGCTTGGAAAGAAACGGAGATGGAGCAAGTAATCCAGGTCTTTGCTTCAGGGCAGCAGCAGCAATTGCAGAACACCCTGCAAACCCAGATTAATCAACAGCAGGCACTGGAAGAACAGGTAATGCATAGAGTGCTAACAGATAGCACAAGCTGTGTAAACTGTGGTAATCAGTCCAACTCCTGTATCACTAATACTGTTTAAGATGATACCAGAAGAAGACCCCAATGGTTTCCTAAAACACTTTGAACGCAGGACCCAATTGGCAGGCTGGCCAGAGGATAGGTAGTTTACCTATCTGGGGAATCTACTCATCGGGAATGATCAAGATGACTGTTCAATTTAGTTAAAATTACATTTCCTGAAATTTTCACAGTCACATGACCAGTGACCAGCGAGTATGAATATATGAGACATTGTAAAATTTGGTTCTGTGATCTTGGGGTACAAGCAAACTTGAAAATGTGCCCTGTTATATAAAAAAAGGTTGAGAAGCTCTGTTCTACAACAAGAGGACACAGCATGAGGTTCCAGGGATGCAGATTCAAGAACAGCTTTACTAAAAGGTTGGTGGATGTGTGGCATGGGCTCCCAATGGAGGTGGTGAAGACTAAAAACATAAGAGAATTACAAATGTATGGAATAATTAAGCACAGAGGATCCTTAATGACTAAGGAATGAGCTGGGGTATGTAGCATTCCATCAACAGTGAAGTTGGGCATCCAGGATCAGCCTAATTACCCTTATTTGCTCCATAACAGTAGTAGAAACAGGGTTGGGCTTTGCAGTATTGAGAACAGTTCATCTTCTCCTTCCTCAAGAACAGAGGCAAGGAGAGAGATGATAAGGTTAAAACAAAGCATAACTTAAAGATCAATTTGGTTGCTGCTGGCAGGCTGGTGGAGGGTGGGTGCAATCCAGCCAGTCGGCAAGGCTAGGTGCCTTGATATTTGGGCAACATCCTTGCTAGTTTTGGTAGAGTTGAGGACTACCTAGTGTGTATATAGATAAAGTGGGCTTGACCACTGTCCTCTGAATGTTGTACTTTCCTGGACAGAGCAGCTGTAAGTGAAAGATGGAGAAAAAAAGAATGTATATGTTAGCAGATGTTTGTTATATTTTGGATTCATGCTGACCTTTCGTATCAGCAGTTTGTCTTCTATGGAAACTTAATAAGGCATTCATAATTCTTTCTCATTGTAGTAAGCAGTTTTCTATGTATATATGTGTGTGTGGGAGAGAGAGAGAGTGCTTAGGTTTTTCCATATAAATTAATGGTTAAAATCCAAACATAAATGAGCATGAGAAGGCTAGATATTTTGGACAAACTATCCCAAACCCCGCATCCACCAAAAATCTTAAATAGTAATTTTTTCTTTTTGTTTATTATATTTAATCACTTTTGTTTATTTCTTATAAAAAAAAAATATATATATTTGTAATAAAAGTAATAAAAACAAGCGGGTGGGCGGTGGTTCCTTCATTCATAATTAAAATTAAGAGTTGGCTTAACCTGGATGGTACCTGTTCATATTTATGAAACTACCACCTTACAACCTTATACCTTACAAATATTTGTTTTTATTTTTTAATAAGAAATTAACAAAAGTGATTAAATATAATAAATAAAAAGAAAAAATTACTTTTTAAGATTTTTGGTGGATGTGGGTTTTGGGATAGTTTGATTTAGGTATTACCTGCATTGGTGGATTTTGGTTGTTTGGGTTTGTTATAGATATTTTGGACAGCAGCCTCACTAAGGGGGTCATTTTCAAAAGGGATCACACGTGAAAAGGGACTTTTCGCGTGCAATACCTAGATCGGGGAGGGTTCTGGGCAGCGTCCGCACCAGAAGGGGAGGAGTCGGGGCGGCACCGGGGTGGTTACTGCAAACACATCGCCGATGGCAAAAAGGTAAGGGCCCTTTTCGCTGCCAGTTTCGCGCACAATAGCACCACCTTTTACGATGGCGCTATTGGGTGCGAAAGCCGGCAGCGATAGCACCACGGAGGTGTGATCGCTGCCGGCTTTCGCAGGCCTGCCCCCCACTTTGCCACCCCACCCCCCCCCCCCTGTTATCGCCGGATTTTCTAAGGTCTAAGATATGGAATAGAACCTGTTTGTTGAATTAAGAGGATGATGACAAAGCTTGAAATGAACAATTAGTGGAGATGATGGAGGCCAGCATGGTAGATTTTGGGCATGTGTGGGGCATATGTGGAGGGCAGCGGTTGGAAGGAGGTTGAGAGATCAAGTGGAATACATAGATGTTTTTAGGGTTTTTTTGGTGGGTGGGAAGAGAGGGGGAGAATAGGGGTGTGCATTCGTTTTGAACTTAAATGTAAAACGCTACTTATTTTTTTTTTTAACTTAAAAAAGTGATGAGGCGAAAACGATCGGATTTCCAACGCCAATGGCCAGCGGGCCGCTAGCGCGCCGGGACGCGACCTGGGGGCGGGTCCGAAGGGCGCAGACACGCCCCCAGGCCCGCCCCCGGAACGCTCCCGACACGCCCCGAAAACGCCGCGCGGTTCGGGCCCGCCCCCGACACGCCCCCCTCAAAAAACCCCGGGACTTACGCGAGTCCTGGGGCTCTGCGCGCGCCGGTAGGCCTATGTAAAATAGGCTCACCGGCGCGCAGGGCCCTGCTCGCCTAAATCCGCCCGGATTTGGGTGGATTTAGGCGAGCAGGGCTCTTAAAATCCGCCCCTAAGTGCATAAGTTCTTTGAAAATTCATCTCTTAGGTTTGTATGACTGCTTCAATGCAGGTGCAAAGTACTTGGTTACAAAACTTCCAGTGGTGCATGCCACCAACATATTCAAAATGCAAATGAAGTGGAACAATATGTCTTGGGAGATTCATAGTGAGTGTAACTTTTTGAAATTCAGAAAATTATCGAAGGCATGGCTGGTGCCTCAGCCTTTAGATAGATGATTCTTTGCTGTGTCTTTTTGGATAGGTAGAAGGGGAAATGGATTGGAATCTAGGTTGATTATGTTTGCCTTTTTGAAAAGATTGGGAGATAGGGATTTTATTATTTTTTGTTAACATTTATGATTGTCAATATGTTAATTGCAAGTCACTTTGATGCTATTGGGAGAGACAGGTCATTAAACTGGAATGAATGAGTGTTTTATATACCTGGACTTGCAAGTAGGGATATGCTTTTGTTTGAAGCGATGTAGATAATGCCAATGATCTCATGTCATTTTTAAAAAGGAACAATGTAATTAAACCACACAATTTCATTTTTTTCTTTTGTTTTTAGTGCACACTATTTCTGAATTTACAAATAGTGTGCACTATTCAGAATAAGTAAGTACTATTTGCTTGAAACAAAAATTAGGGAAAAAAATTGAAAAAAGCCCCCAATGAAATGAAATTTGGACAAGAATCCACCCTCCCCTTAATGAAATGAAACACAAAAAAAATGTTCACTTATACACCCTACCTGCAAGATGCACAATATCAAAATTTCCCGTCCCCAAACTATATCTATATACCTCTCTATCTCTCTATCTTTATATCTATTTATCTACCTATATATGCAGATAAACAGATATTTGTATATATGGAAAGAGAGAGAGAGAAAGAGAGAGATATTTTATGGTTATTTGAACAATCAATTAAAAAGATGGCCTGAATTGAGAAACAGTCTTCTGACACATGTATGATTTGCTGTTAGTCCATTTGGATTATTGTTAGTTTAAGGTTTGCAATGAAAAGGAGTTCCTGCTGGGGAAACCAAAAAGTTTCAGTACAAAATTGGAAATCTCAACAGGTACAAACATCCTCATTTCACCACACCTCCAAAAATTGTATATTTCTATTTTTCATTAATTTTCTTTTTTTCCCTAATTGCTTCAGTGGGAATTGGAGAACATAGGTCTTTTGGCCATATATAAAACTTGCAACTGTACCCATTCTACGCCCGGGCGGCAAGCCCTTTTATTGGTACATCTGCTCTTGTTTTGAGCAGAATTTCCCTAGAAATTCACTATAAGAGTGTCCCTTCCACATACACACACCCTCATACATGCTCCCTCACTCTCTGCACACACACACATCCCCTCATATAGGATCCCTCTTTAAAACCCACACTCAACATCCCACACATTCCCCCTCTTACCAACCAAGCTGTCTCTCGCACTCCCCCACACACCTCTCCTCTCTCACATACACATTCTCTCTCACCGGCATCCCCCTCCCCTCATATAGGCTCCCTCTCTGAAACCCACACTCAATTATCCCGCACACTCCCCCTCTTACCAACCAAGCTGTCTCTCGCACTCCCCCACACCCCCTCTCCTCTCTCATACACACATTGTCTCTCACTGGCATCCCCCTCCCCTCATATAGGCTCCCTCTCTTTGAAACCCACACTCAAGCATCCCCCCACCCACCCTCTCTTACCTCCCATGCTCTCTCTCACACCCTCCCCACCCCCCTCTCACCAACCATGCTCTCTGTCAACCCCCTCTCTCACACACACATTCTCTCTCACCGGCATCCCCTCCCATGCTCTCTCTCACACCCTCCTGCTCTCTCTTACCCTCCTCTCCCTGACATACATTCTCTCTCACCAGCATGCTGCGGGCCCCGTGCCATTCGCAGTGAAGATGAAGGCCTGGCGCGCCGTACCAGGCAAAGATGAAGGCCCGGCATGCCATTCGTGGCCTTCCATTTTCACCTTGAGCAGAAAATAGCAGCGGAGACCCCAGCATGCCGTGAACGGAGCGTGTCCCGCAGCACACACTCCATTCGCGGTGAAGGTGAATGCTCAGGCGCGCTGATAGCAGCACACGGGAGCCTTCCCTTTTCACCGCAAACAGTGCGCTGGGCCTTCATCCTCGTTGCGAACGGAGCGTGTGCCGAAGGACGCGCTCCGTTCGCGGCATGCCAGTGTCTCCTCTGCTATATTCTGCCTGTCCCGCGATGTCCACTGTCCTTCGTACCTCTGGCGTGTTTGAGTCTCTAGGGCGGCCAAGGAGCCGCCTGCGCCATCTATCGGCGGGCTGGGGAACATGCGCGAGCACTGATGGACACACTACCAAGCCCGATATATTATAGCACCATCTATCGGCGGGCTGCGGAACATGTGCGAGCACTGACAGACACCCTACCAAGCCCAGTATATTATGGATAAAGCAGTATGGTAATTGCTGGGTAGGCAAGCAATTTTTTTACTTCTTTCACTTAGAGCTGACATCATAGCTGAAACATGCTCAGTACATTTCCTTTACCCAATACCAGATGTTAGTTACGGTCACACACATTGTAATAAAACTTCATTACTCCATTCTGAGCAACCACTGGTCTAAGAAAGTTCATAAAAGCAGGGTTTGTGATTTTTCAACTAGGTGCAAGATGGAAATATTATTTGTTGAAGTCCATGTGGAAGTTTTCACTATAATTTTTTTTCCAGGTGCTTCATTTGGGTGCATCATGCCCACTGTAGTTTTAAAATGATAACAATGATTTCAGAGTTTTGTGTTTGTTCATTCTTATCTGGCTGCTCAGATAAAGTCTCCCAGTCTCACTATTCTTCTTTACTCTTAGAAGGTGGCATGATTTCAAGAAAAGGCCTGCACTGTTCGTTATATTTCCTGCATAATTATTTGCAGATCACAAATAAATTAGGTTCATTTTCTGTTCAAAGAGAAATGGAATATGAATAAATACCTAACATTTTTTCAGACAGTTACACTGCATATTGAAGGAAGTGCAATTTGCAACAGAGTCGGCCTGAACATCAGATAATTGAACAATTTCTGTTAGGCGATCAGTAGGAGAATGTACAGGAACTAAATTTCAAAACAACCAAGACTGATAATTAAGAAAAAACCGTGAATGAGAAAATGGGAAATTACACTTCAGAAAAAAGCAGAAATTACACTTCAGAAAAAAAGCAGAAATAATGGAAAATTAATCACGACAAGAAAAGAGCTTGGAGAAACATTTTATAGAAAGATTTGTAAAATATGATGTGCACAGTATCAAAGAAATGCTGCAATAGAAGACAGAAACATATTAGACACAAAAGAATATTTAAGGTGTATAGTAAAATATAGAGGTTTATTCACCTAGTTTGAGACCAGAAAAGAAGCTGGGGAACTTAAAATGGGATTCTAATCTTGATTAGATGCTGTGTGAAAGATCAAATAGCATCAGCTTGAATGGCCCTGAGTGCATAATGAGGTATTTGAGGACTATCCTGCTTTACGTCATGGACCGTAATATCTGCCTTATTGTACTATGCAGGTCACCTGGGTGACATTAATACCTATAGAAAAAGGTGGAGAAAATCTTCTGACTGCATAGAAATAAATATTAAATGAGCCAGATAAACAATTCATCAATCCGTCTACCAATCTGAGATTCTGCATCTGCTTTTCTACTACCCTAGGGAGATAAGCATATAAATTCTCCCCTAGGGATGTGCAGAGCAAAAGTTTATGTTCATAAGTCCATAAGTCGAAAGGGGGTCCCATTTGCGGTCAATATGGACATATGGAGAATTCCATAAGTTGAGTCTATGTCCATATGTGCAAATAAAAATTTAAACCCCTCACCCTCCTTAATCCCCCCCCCCCAAGACTTACCAAAACTCCCTGGAGGTCCAGCGGGGTCAGGACGCCATTTCTGACCTCCTTTGCAAGGAGCACATGACGTCGGCGTCACGTCGGAGTGACGCGGCGTCACGTGATTCCCCGCGGGTTCGCTCCGGGACCCTCGTTCGACCCAAAAGGAACTTTTGGCCAGCTTGGGGGGGCCTCCTGACACCCCCAAGCTGGCCAAAAGTTCCTCCGGGAGGCGTAAATCCCCTGACAAAGGTAAGAGGGGGGTTTAGACAGGGCCGGGCGGGTGGGTTAGGTAGGGGAAGGGAGGGGAAGGTGAGGGGAGGGCAAAAGAAAGTTCCCTCCGAGGCCGTTCCGATTTCGGAGCGGCCTCAGAGGGAACGGGGGTAGGCTGCGCGGCTCGGCGCGCGCCGGCTATACGGAATTGATAGCCTTGCGCGCGCCGATCCAGGATTTTAGCGGCTACGCGCGTATCTACTAAAATCCTGCGTACTTTTGCTTGCGCCTGATGCGCCAGCAAAAGTACGCCAAATCGCGCGGTTTGAAAATCTACCCCTTAAGATGCATTTATTTACTTATTTCTCCCTGTGCTCTGCTTTAGCTTGGTCTGAATATTGGCATCAGATGGTTGGAAACTACACTGTTTATAGCATTCCCAGTTTGGCTACTGATCTTGCTGCTTTTCCCCAGCAGAAGAAATATTCTGTCACTGTTGGTGTTTTGTCAATCTCTACTTGACTGTAATGTCATTTTCTAATGCATTTCTCAGTCTGCATAAGTGTCTTTTTCTGACTCAGAGGTTCCTAAAATTTTCCCTCTCACTTTTTATATTACTTGACTATTTTTGTTCCATATGTGCATGACCTTATAACTTGACACTGAATCACATTTCTCTTTTAACAACCCATTTCTTCCAAATCCCCTGCAGCTTTTGATTTCTGCTTGATCATTTTTATAGCATTAATGTTAATGTCATCAGTAAGAATTGCTGCACAATCTTTCAGCTAGGTATTTAGATCAATAAGAAACAGTGGGAAGCAAGATGGCCACTCTGAGATGTGGCTCGGAGCCATGGAGCATTTTTGGACTGCATCAAATAATTTTTTTGGCTACGTTTTGATAGACTTTGTGTCTAATTTGAACAAGATGTCACTTGGGGTCAGCACCGGTTGTGGATTCAGTTGGAGCAACAGATGCCAACACCTTTACCTGCAAGGCTGCTGCGGAGCTGAATCAGAGACAGAAGATTGCATCTGCCATTAGATCGATACCTTCTTTTGGTTGTATCAGTATATTCAGGACCCTAAGCAGTCAAAGTGGATCAGAGTGCTGCCTTGTGCGAGATCCCATCACTACAGAATAGTTTGTTTCTCTTTCATATATAAGATCAACATAGCTGGAGCAGGAGGTAACTTTACAAACTAAAGTGACCCTTATGTCTTCAGATGTTCAGAAGTTTTTATCCTATAATTTAGAAACTCTTGTTGGAATAACTACAAATTTAAATCTTCAGATTGTGTTGTGTACTATTCACAGTTCAGAAGTCAAGACTGATAAAAAGTCTGACCTTTTAAAGAAGAAAATTAATAAGCCAGTTGAGTAAACTTTAAGATTAGAGGCAGAAGTTACAGAAATATGCCATGAGATTTGGTTCAGATTTTGCAAGGAACTGAAGCCTTTAAAACTGATATCATTGCTATGATTAAAGATTTTATCAACTTCCAGCATCAGAATGAAGCAATGATGAAAAACTGCAAAAGAAAAATCCAAGAGTTTAGGATATGCCGTTTACAGGTTCAAGCAGAGAAAATTATATGGCTCTGCTCTCTAAAATTTTGGATTTTGACATTCTGCCTTTACCTAGGGCTGTTAAAGCTTCTAGAATTTTGATGAAGAGAGAAAGGTTTTGAAACCTATTTCTGAATCTTTAATGGAAGTCAGTTAATGTCCCTATTGTGTCATTCTAAGGGTATGTCAAGGGTGGCTTACAATACTGCTAGTGTGAGACCAGTGTTCACACTTGCTATTCTGGGGATGCAGGGCAGATGGTCTATTCCCTTAGGGGTAGATTTTCAAAGGGTTACGCGTGTAACCCTTTAAAACCTATCCCTTTGCGTGCCAAACCTATTTTGCATAGGCTCAGCGGCTCGTGCAAGCCCCGGGATGCACGTATGTCCCGGGGCTTTGAAAAAGCGGCGGTCTGGGGGTGGGGCCGGGGGCAGGGACAGTCCAGGGGCGGTTCAGGGGGCGTTCATGAGTCCTCCAGCACAGTGGCTGTGCCGAGGGTTGGCGTGCCGGCAGCTGGCCGGTGCACGCAAGTTATGCCTGCCTAACTCCTGCAATAAAGATAGGGGGGATTTAGATACGGCAGGTGGGTGGGTTAGATAGGAGAAGGTGGGGGAAAGAGAAAGGAAAGTTCCCTCTGAGGCTGCTCCAATTTTGGAGCAGCCTCGGAGGGAACAGGGAAAGTGATTGGGCCTCCCCTAGGGCTCAGCGCACGCAAGGTACACAAGTGTGCACCCCCTTGCGCGCGCTGACTCCGGATTTTATAACATGCGTGTGGCAGCGCATGTTATAAACCTATGTTATAAACTGAACTGTCCATGCAGGCTTCTCAGCACTCCACAAAGTGTTTTGCCTCCATCTGCAAGGCAGCCAACATTTAGAGAAAAGTGTGCAAAATGAGCCATCATGCAATCCATTGCCATCATTACTGCTTCACTGGATGGAGTCCATTCCATCCTGGCCAACACAGGCCACACTCTTCAGCGAGGCATTGATGCCCTCAGACTGAAATTGTCTTTGTCTACAGCAGAGTCCATAACTAGAACCTGCACACGCTGCTGGAGCAAACAGCAGCATAGATAACAGATTCAAGGGGGAGAATAAAAGGTCCAGATGCAGATGATAAAAAAATCTCCTAAGGGGTCACTTTAAAAAAATTACATCAAGGAGTCTACAGGCTGGCACAGCTGACTATTACCTAGACCTCAGAGGATCCTATCAGTTCTTTAAGCATTTTCAATAGGGGTTGATATGAAACAAGCCTTCCAACTTTCCTGACAGCCATATCTCCAAATGTTTCAACTTCCTCCCAGCATATTTAAAATGGCAATTGCCATCCATCCAAAAAAAAAAACCCCCATCTCATGAGGGAGACAAGGATTTCTGAATATTGATTTTATAAACAAAAACCTCTCAAAAAGCACCCAAGTCTATAAAAGGCAGAGATTGAAGGATTGATATCAGCAGGAAAATTAAAATATCATCAGCATAAAGAGCCACTTTATGTTATTACCTATGTATGTACTACAATCTTTTGATCTGTTCTGCAAGTGGTTCAACAGAAAGGGGCCACCCATGCCATATATCTTGGCAGTATTAAAAAAAAACTAGAGGAGATCCTATTTACTTTTACTTCAGCTTGTGGCAACTGATAAGAGAGTGCTGTCACCCATTTCTGAAAGCCCTAACCAAAATCCAAACCCCTAAAACTCCCTCAGAAAATTCCACTTTACTCTATCAAAGGCTTTCTCTGCATTTAAGGAAATAAACATTGAGTCCCCACTGGGTACTGTCTGACCACTCAAAATGCCCAAAGAACAATTTGTCACTAGCATGCTTACTGGAAATAAAGTCCACTTGGTTCCTGTGAGTAAGTTTACCCAAAATCTTATCTAACTATACCGCTAACACTTTAGCAAAAATCTTCAATTTGATATTTAACATAGAAATGGGCCAGTATGATGCACAATCCTTCCTTGGCTGGCACTCTTTGAGGATTATTGTGATAACCACCTCGTTCATAAACTGCGGGAGGGAATCACCTTCAAGAACATGTTGCATGTCCTGTCCACCGCAGGCCCGTGTCTGGGCCCACTTACCCTCGGCTTCCAGCTCCCACTCCTGGTTCATCCTCTCTCGTGGCAGTAGGCAGCCACCTGTGCACCCGAGCCCCGAGCCGCCTCTGCCGTCCCCGACTCCTCCGCGGGCTTCTCTGTTCCTCGGTGGGTCTCTCTGCGTGTCCTGTGGAGAGATGCCACGTCCAGTGCTTTGCCGCCCTCTAGGTGCACGAATGCATGCTTTGCCGGGTTTTAAAGGAGCCATTCCGTGGCCCCAGGTTATGACGTCACTGGGCCCTGGTATATAAGGCAGGGCCCAGCCATTAGTTCCTTGCCTTGGCAACAGGTCTCCATGCTTGTCGTGTGCTTGTTGTTCGCTCCTGATCATGTCTCGTTCCTGGTTCCTAATCCTGTCTTCATTCTTGGTTCCTGTTTCTGATCCATACCCAGTCCTAGCCTTTCCTCGTTGGACTAACTTCTAGATTTGACCCCTGCTACACTTGAGCATGTTTGGATTGACTTCTGGCTTTGACCCTTGCTACGCTTGACTACGTTTGGATTGACTTCTGGCTTTGACCCCTGCTACACCTGACCATGCTCAGACTGACTTCTGGTTTTGACCCTCGCTTGTTTGACCACCTTTCCTTGTCTGCTGCCTGCCCAGACACCAGCTTGCTCTCCACTTCTTCCTCTGGTATCACCCTGGACTTGGCCTTTCAGGCTCCTGCCTTCTATTACTCGGGTGCCACCTGACCTTGCCTCTGGTTTTCCATTGGCGCCCAGGTCTCTGGATCTCTGCCTCGTCTGGACCCGCTTCCACCTTCTTGTTACCACTGCTGGTCCCTGGCTAAGAACTACATTGTCTACTGGGAGTCCTCGGACAGAGGCCAACCTAAGACCAGCCGGCCCCGGCACCCAAGGGCTCAACCTGCAGGGAATGTGGGCTGGTATTGGGGAAGCTCCAGTCGGCCTCCGTCATTCAGCCAGCTCCACCTTCCGACAATGGGGACCCATAGGGCTTAACCTGCGGGCAGCGTCAACCTCACCTCGGGCCAAGGGTCCACCTCCAGTGCAACAGGTTGCCAAGGCCATGGACTCGGTGGAGCCATCCACCCTCCAGGCCATCCTGGGCCTGGCTTCCAAGGTCCAGGAACAGCAGCGGTTTCTAGAGGCTCTGGCCTCTTACATCGAATGCCTTCACACTCGGCTTGATACCCATGCAGGCCCTTCAGCACAAACATCGGTTCCAGCCAGACACCAGCCATTGCCCTCACCCTCTAGGGCTCTGTTGGCCCTACCCGCTCCACCCCATTTCAATGGGGATCCCAAGCTCTGCAGAGGGTTTATCAACCAATGCTATAAGAAATTTGCTCTAAGAACATAAGAACATAAGAAATTGCCATGCTGGGTCAGACAAGGGACCATCAAACCCAGTATCCTGTTTCCAACAGAAGCCAAACCAGGCCACAAGAACCTGGCAATTACCCAAACACCAAGAAGATCCCATGCTACTGATACAATTAATAAAAGTGGCTATTCCCTAAGTAAACTTGCAGCCGTCCATTTTCCAGGATGAACTCATGAAGGTTACCTTCATTCTTTCTCGACTAGAGGGTAAGGCATTGGCAATGGGCTTCTCCCCTGTGGGAACATTCAGATTCTTTCCTGCAGGATCTGTCTTGTTTTGTAACTGTCTTCTGTTGGACATTCAACGATCCAGGGAGGCCCAGTTTGTGGCAATCTCCAGTCTCCTACGCTTGCGACAAGGTCAACGAGCCATTAACGACTAAACTATTGAGTTCTGAACCCTTGCTACAGAATTATCATGGCAAGAAGATTACCTCTGAGCCATCTACCTGGACGGCTTGTCCAGCCAGCTCAAGGACGAGCTCGTGGCCCGCGAGCTACCTTCCTCCCTTGAGGATCCTATTGACCTGGCAGGCCGTATTGACCATCGCCTCCAAGAGCGTCACTGAGAAATACGGACGCCCAGACGATCCACTGTGGAGTGTTCCTGCTCACCATCAGCAGCGGGGCCTGCTGTCAGCGGAACCCCACCATCTACTAAAGCAGAAGAGCCCATGCAGTTGGGTCGAGGGCACTTGTCTCTAGAGGAATGCCTCAGAAGGAGGCATTTGGGTCTGTGACTGTATTGTGGGGCTTCTGGCCAATGACTCCAGTCTTGTCCTGTCCATCCGGAAAACTTTTGAGTCTAAGTTCGGTTTGGTCCTGAACTTGGGAGCTACTTCTCCGGCTCCTCAACTGTCCTTGCCAGTCACTTTGACCTGGTACTCTCACTCCTTCCCAGTCCTGGCTCTAATTGACTCTGGAATGGGAGGGAATATCAACCTTAAGGACTTGGTGCATCTCCTGGGTTTCTCCACTCGCCCTCTTGGGACACCATTATGCATTGCTTCTATTTACGGTGAACCGTTGCTCGGCAGGATCTCCCTAGTGATGGCACCTGTCCGACTCCTCACTGAAGCCCTTCAAAAGAAGAAGCTGAACTCTTTGTTCTGGAAAAATCCATTCATCCAGTAGTCTTGGGATTGCCCTGGCTTCAGCATCACTCTCTCCAGGTTGACTGGGGAACTTTGCAACTCACTGAGTGGAGCCCAGCCTGTCATCAGACATGCCTGAAGAAGGTGGCACCTCCTCCTGCGATTCCCTTGGCAGTGACTTCCTCTGGACTTCTGTCTCCATACACGGATTTTGAAGATGTTTTTTCCAAGCAGAAGGCTGATATCCTTCCGCCTCTATGCAAGTTTGGCTGTCCCATTGAGCTACTACTGGGCACGACACCTCCTAGGGGTAGGATATACTGGCTTTCGGTGTCCAAGACCCGTTCCATGACTGAGTATATCCAAGAGAACCTGGCTAAATGTTTCATCTGCCCTTCAACCTCGCCCAAGGGCGCGGGCTTTTTCTTCGTCTTGAAGAAGGATGGGTCTGTGAGCCATGTATTGAATACCATGGCCAAAATGCTATAGCCCGTAAAGACATGTACCCTTTACCATTGATCACAGAACTATTCAGTCGCCTCCAGGGCGCCTCCATTTTTACTAAGTTGGATTTGCGAGGCTCTTATAACCTGGTACTCATATGCCCAGAAGAAGTCTGGAAGACAGCATTTAATACCAGAGATGGACATTATGAATATCTAGTCATGCCTTTCAGAATTTGTAATGCTCCTGCGGTATTTCAACGCATGATAAACGAGATTTTCCATGACCTCCTATACACTAAGGGCTGGATTTTAAAAGGGTTACCCGCATAAGGTACACGCGTAACCCTTTTAAAACCCCCCTGTGCATGCCGAGCCTATTTTGCATAGGCTCGGTGGCGGGTGCAAGCCCTGGGATGCGCGTAAGTCCCGGGGCTTGCAAAAATGGGCGGTCGGGGGCGTGGCCAGAAGGGCGTGGTTTCCGATTGGGGGCGTGTTCAGAGGCGTGTGGGCGGTCCAGGGGCATGGCCGAGTGCCCCAACACAACGGCCTGTGTCGCGGCCTGCCGCGCTGGCGCGTGTAAGTTACTACTGCCCAGAGGCAGTAGTAACTTTTCTGATAAAGGTAGGGGGGGGGGTCTAGATAGGGCCGGGAGGGTGGGTTAGGTAGGGGAAGGGAGGGGAAGGTGCGGGGGGGTGGAAGGAAAGTTCCCTCCGAGGCCGCTCCGATTTCGGAGCGGCCTCGGAGGGAACAGGCAGCGTGCGCAGGGCTCGGCGCGCGCAAGCTGCACAAATGTGCACCCCCTTGCGCGCGCCGACCTCGGATTTTATAAGATACGCACGGCTAGGCGCATATCTTATAAAATCCAGCGTACTTTTGTTCACGCCTGATACACGAACAAAAGTACGTGCGCGCGCTGTCTTTTAAAATGTACCCCAGCGGTCGTCGCATACTTACCTGACATCCTTATCTTTTCCAAAGATCTGTTCACACACCATGCTGACATCTGCACGGTGCTCAACGCCTCCAAGAGAACCATCTATTCGCTAAACTCAACAAATTCCTCTTTGAGCAGTCAAGTCTACCCTTCCTAGGGTATATAATATCTCGGCGAGGGTTCACGATGGACCCAAGCAAACTAAAAGGTATTTAAGAATGGCCCCAACCTGTGGGCCTTTGGGCGCTCCAGAGATTCTTGGGGTTCACGAACTACTACCGCCATTTTATAGCCAACTATTCCTTGCTGGCAGTGCCCCTCATGGCCATGACACGTAAAGGCAGCAAAATGAAGAATTGGACACCTGAAGCCCTCACTGCCTTTCAGAGACTTAAAGATGCTTTCCTCTCTGGTCCCTGCTTGCGCGACCTGGATACAAATCACCCCTTCGTGGTTGAATTGGATGCCTCTGCCATAGGGGCTGGGGTGGTTCTGAGTGAGCACTCCAGCCAGGGAACCCTCCATCCATGTTTTTTTAATCCTGCAAGTTTTCTCTGGCTGAGCAAAATTACAGCATTGGTGATAGAGAGCTGCTTGCATTTAAACTCGCTCTTGAGAAGTGGCATTTCTGGTTGGAGGGCGCCCAGCACAAGTTCACCATTTTCACTGACCATAGAAATCTTGAGCATCTTATTCACACCCAGTATCTCAACGCTTGCCAGTCCCACTGGATGCTGTTTTTCTCCAGATTCAACTTTGAACTTTGGTATCGTCCAGTGGAGAAGAACCTCTGGGCAGACACTTTATCTCACTCCTTTGAACTAGATGACACCCCTGAAGAACCTAGTCATGTCATTGATCCCGCGTGTATCTGTCTGTCTGATACTGTTACAGTTCCAGCCGGGAAGACTGTGGTACCTCGCCGGCTTCGTAAAAAGGTCTTGCATTGGGCGCACAATTCAAAGATTGCCGGTCATCCAGGTTGCACCCAAACACCTCACTTCTCCATCGCTACTATTGGTAGCCAACCATACAGATGAGCTTGACCTAAACAGAGAGTATTTATCTATTTATTTATTTATTTATTTATAGTTTTTTACTATACCGATATTCATAAGATACATCACATCGATTTACAATGAAACATAACGACAGCAGCATTGCTTTACAGTGGAACCCATAAGAAGAAAAAAAAGGTAAGCAAAAAGAGGGAGTAAAGAGGGAGGGGAGGACAAGTGGGAACTGGGAAGGCAATTGTAGAAGTAGGAAATAAATTAACTCTAAAAGTGATAATAACTTATTTACAACGGTTATACATATTAAATATTAAAAGAGGCTAAGGGGGGTTGAGGCGGGGGGATAGGGGGGATTAGGATCTTTTGGCAGCAACTGAAGGTCCTCCGGGCAGGGTAAGCACTAAGCAGCGCCTAGTGGTCTAGCTTGAGGAAGGCCACAGACAGCGTCAAGGCAGGTGGTCCTGGTGGTCTCAGGAGAAGCAAAGAGAGTGACCAAATGGAGCGCAAAGGTCTCGTGCTAAACTTTCTAAAGGGAAACTTTGATAAAATGAGAAAAATTGTTAGAAAAAACTGAAAGGAGCATCCACAAAGGTAAAAAGTGTGCAAGAGCCGTGGTCATTGTTAAAAAATACCATCCTAGAAGCAATGTCCAGATGTATTCCACCCATTAAAAAAGGTGGAAAGAAGGTAAATCGATTACCGGTATGGTTAAAAGGGGAGGTGAAAGAAGCTATTTTAGCGAAAAGATCTTCATTCAAAAATTGGAAGAAGGATCCAACACAAGAAAATAGGATAAAGCATAAGCGTTGCCAAGTTAAATGTAAGACATTGGCTCTCTTAGTCCCAAATTTGTTCTGCATGCTTATCCAAGAGAAGTGCATGAAGCGGGGATACGTTCAGGTCTAGTAAAGACTATGAGGAAAATATGGCACAAAGTACAATATACATTGAAACTTTCCCCTTATGCCTCCCGCGCATCTTGTTGCTGAATTTACCTAAACCACATACCATGCACATCTCTGCTGAGTGGAAGCTCAGGGAATTATTAGATCCCCACACAGGTCAATTATACTCCTATGCACAATGTCAAAATATATTAGATTTCCAACCTACCCATTTTTTATTATGTGGCTAACTGAAAACCTTTATCCAACACCAACTGAGAGAACATGGGGGCTTACTGACGAACCCAATGTATAATTTGTTACTAAGGTTGTTTGCGTCTAAACAAGGCTCACTTTAGAATTTATATACTTGCACTTGTTTGTCATTTGTTTTGCTACAGTATCCCTAATAAACAATATTTAAATTTTTTTTTTAATAACCTCTAGCACCTTACCCACAGTAGTAGGGGAATCTAACACATTTCTATCCTCCTGAGAAAGTTTAGGGATAGGATTCTCCCATAAAAAAAGATTGAATCTCCATAATATTTCCCCCTTTTGGAGAAGAATACCACGCTGGGTAAAAAATTTGAAAGGTCTTTGCCATTTTAACAGGTGTTCTATTTGTCCGCTCCCCCAATATTAAGTGCATGAATCATCCAGGAACTCCTATGCCCCACCCAGACCATGCCCTGCCCCGCCTCATTTTTTAACTTGTCATTTGTGCGTGTTGTGACAAGTATGCACATTTCCAGGTGGCTTTTAAAATCCGCTCAGTGTGCACTGGTCCGACTTGTGTGCAAATCTTCCGGTTTTGGCATGCACCAGTCTTTTAAAATTCACCTTAAAGTGTTTGCATCTCATAAATTGTATTTTAAATAATGGGAGAAATTATGACCAGAACTAGAATATATACAGTTATGCACTAAGGGGTAGATTTTCAAAGGGTTACGCGCATAATATACGAGCGTAACCCTTTAAAACCTACCCCAAGCGCGCCTCGAGCCTATTTTGAATAGGCTCGGCGGCGCGCGCAAGCCTCAGATGCGTGTATGTCCCGGGGCTTTGAAAAAGGAGCGGGACGGGCAGGGCCGGGGAAGCGGTCCGGGGGTGGTCTGGCACAGCGGTTGTGCCGGGGGTTGGTGCGCTGGAAGCCGGCTGGCGAGCGCAAGCTATGCCTGCCAGAGGCAGGCGTAACTTCTGCAATAAAGGTAGGGGGAGGATTTAGATAGGGCAGGGGGGTGGGTTAGACAGGGGAAGGGAGGGGAAAGTGGGGTGGAGCGAAAGGAAAGTTCTCTCCGAGGCCGCTCCGAGGGAACGGGGAAAGCCATCGGGCCTCCCCTAGGGCTTGGCGCGCTCAAGGTGCACAAGGTGCACCCCCTTGCACGCGCCGACCCCGGATTTTATAACATGCGCTAAAATTGGGTGCACATTTGTGCGCGCCAGGTAGTGTGCACAAATGTACCCCGCGTGCGTAAGATTAAAAATCTGCCCCTAAATTCTTATCTCCCTTCAAGACTGCTTCAGTTTTCTTTTTTTAAAACTTTTTATTTATGCATTTTAATTTTTACAAAGCAAATACAATCTTTGTAACTTTTTCAAAAATTTAACAGATGAAGGTTAAACCTACATGAGAAATTTAGAAAAGACTCCAATCTTCGGGAAAGCAAGGCTCTGTCCTGAATCAGAGTAGTTTGTACTGTTTGGATCTTGGTCACCTCTTGTTGTATTCCAAAAAGTCAATTTCCATGCTTCTGAAGCAAAAAATCATGTCTTGATATCTAAGGGTCCAGTCTACCAAGGACAGAATCAATTTAATGACAGTCACAGCTAAAACCTTATTAAAATGCTCCATAAGCTCCCACTGGCATCCAACATAACCACAGCTAGCTTTGCAAGTCCGCCTGGCAACTCACCCATTCCAGCTGCAATAGATGGATGAGTCCTGAGATCCAGCTCAAGAACAGCACCAGCTTGAGTCCGATGGTAAAGGGCTCATCTCTCTTCTAGCAACACACGTGCTGGGAATATGGGCTGCTACCAGCCATTTCAGACAGAGACGCAACTTCCTCCTCTGCTCCCGCCCGCATCCAGGCAGGAATGAACTCATCAACCCTCACCAGTGCCACATCATAGGGGCAGCTAGGTCTGTGAGGCGATGGAAAATCTTGTTCACGGGGCTGAGGGAAACCTCCTCCCCTGGCTGGGTCACCATTCCCTCGATGAATCCAGCAATAGGGATCATGATCCCAGACGATGCAGACTCCAGAGACATAAAGGGTAAGAAAACAGGCTGTACAAGGAAAAACCTGTATCTTCCCCTTCCTCTTAGGCGGCATCATAATTTTCAAGGATAAAGAAACCAGAAAGGAGGTATAAGATCAGCGTCCTCTGTCTAGCCTCTCGCAGCCAACTTTCTCTGCCCCAAACTGCTTCAGTTTTCTATTAAAACCTTAAAATGGGATGCAATGTGATCTCCACGGAGGTAGAAAAAGTCTTATAAAAAGAAGTAGGAAGAATATTAGAATATGCAACATGGTTAATTTTCTGGGATAAGTCTTTCAGGGGCTGATGCAATAAAGTGTGCCCAGCTTTGCGCACAGGTTTACGTGCAGTTGGACATGTGTTTTGGATGCGCTAGACTAGCACCCAATGTAATAAGGAAATTATTATATCCAAAATGAGCATCCAAACAAACGCATAGCCGATAGTGCTCATCACATGTAAATTACATGTAGATGAGGCTAATAGCTATTACCAAAGGTGCAGAAAATTGCCAGGCGCCCAACAGACACAAATAATTCTTGGATCTGTCTGAGGCTGGTTGGCAACATTTTGAATATAGTGTGGTCAAACTAAGAGCCCTTCGGTTGCTCTGGACACTGCTGGACCACCAAGGAATGCTTAGGGGATCGGGGGAGCTATGAGGAGCAGGGCAGGCTGAGGGAGAACCTTTTCCATTCAAAGAGGTCAGGGTCAAGATTAGCAGCTTTAAAAATGTAGCAAAATAAATAAATAATTTTATATTGGTGCCGCATCAGGGTGTTGCGGGGGATGGGAACTCAATAGAACACCCCCCCCCCCCCCAGGTGTTTTGACACTATTTAGAGGGGGAAATGCTACTTCTACTATGATGTTACGTAGTGGTATGTATAAGTCACTAATGCATGTCTATTCCTTTTACTTAAACTACGTTTCATTTTTCAGTTGTTGTGTTGTGTTTTTGTTCATTTCCATTGATGCTGTTCTGTTTATTATTGCTCTACTTTGTAATTAATTTGTACTGAACATTTGCAGATGCGTAACTTGCCATATTATTTTTTAGCAACCCTTTGTGAGAATTTAGGCCCAGAATCATCAAAATGTGATGTTTGTTCACAGGAGAAATCCCACTGTCGCAGGGGGGTGTCGCCATGATAGTGGGGCCAATCCTCTGAAAACACATCAAGCTCAATGGTGCATTCTTTTGTGTCATGGCCAAATACTGCAACACAAAAGACTGCGGTGAGCAGGCCTTTAACATGATGGTGACCCCAGCCTCACAGGGCCACCATCATCTTAAAGGAATACTGCCCACCCAAAAAATATCCGCAGCCAAACAGGGAAATTGAGCAGGGGTCATTGTTGACCCCTGTTTCAACCCAAGGCTGCCAGTTGAGGCAGCCCCAACTCCTCCGAAATAAAAATAAAGTGTAAAGTATACATGCGATGGCAGCTCCCCAATAGAGGCAGTCCCCATCCCCTGCCCATCCCCTCAATAGAGGCAGGCCTCCCACAGAGAATCCCCCTTCCCCCTCCCCCGGCCCCCCCCGATAGAGGCAGCCCCCCTCCCCCATCCCAGCCCTCAATAGAAGCAGCCCCACTTCCCGGCCCACTCAGAGACCCCCTTACCTTACCATCAATCCCGCATTGGGGACGGGTGCACCCTTGCACCCATCCCAGTTAGTGCCATTTTCCAAAATGGCACAGACCTCACCTTACCCCATCTTACCGCTTCAGAAATTTAAAAAAATTGTAATTCATGTGTTAAAAATCATATGCTGAAATCCAGTGCACAGGTTCGTAATGCACAGATTACTGCATTGCCCTACAAGTAAGCATACTACCTATTTGATAGACAACTTTGCCTCCAACCCTGAATTTCATTTTGCCATACTCACCTCTGTCCTCAGTCTGCTTTTCTCCATTCTCTGCCCAGTCAATGGCTGATTTCTTCTATGACAAGGTTCACAAGATTAATCTTGAGTTCTCTACCAGGATCACTTTACCTTCTCTACTTTATTCTTCTGCCCTTTTTTTTTTTTTGCCTCTGCCACTCTTTTCCTTTTCTGAAATCATAGAGGAGAAAATTGCCCATCTTCTCTTTTCTATCAAACTTGCTGATCATACTACTCCTCAAAAAACTTCATTGAACCCCCACCTATCCTACTATCATACCATTTTCCTTCCATCTCTGCAGCCTAGGCTTCTTTGCATCTCATGCCATTCTTCATCTACTCCAGCCTGGATTCTGACCCCCTACATTCCACAGAGACATCATTTTCAAAGTCCACAGTGACTTCTTCAGGGCCAAGACAAGGGTCTCTTACTTAATCTTCATTGACCTATATTTTGTTTCTTACACCATTAAGAACCTTCTACTCCATGATGCTCTGCTCTCACTTGGATGTTTGAGCTCTGCCCCATCTTTGTTTCCTCTTTTCTCTCCCATCACACGTTTAGAGTATCCTCTGATGGAAACAATGCCACTGCTATCCCACTCTCAGTTGGTGTGTTGCAGAGCTCTGTCCCAGGTCTTCTTTCTTCTCTCTCTCTCTCTTTACCCTCATGCCATGGGCTATAATCTCTTCCTACAACTTAAAAATCTTTATGCCATATCTACTTCTCCGCACCAGAACTTCCACCCAGAATCTGGTCCCAAATTACCACCCCTTTGACTGACATTGATGCCTAGGTGTTCCACTACCATCTTAAACTTGACAGGACCAAGACAAAACATTTTATCTTTCCTATCAGCCACACTTCTCCTTCCTTCTTCTTTCTATCTATAAGGATCAGTTTTTTCTTTCTTCAAGTCCCTTTAGTTGGCAAACTTGGGATCATCTTTGATTCCTTTTGTTTCCTTCCCTGCGCATATTCAAAACGCTATTAAAACATATCATCTCTTTCTATATAACTTCATCAAAATATTCCTTTTCCTTTCTGAACGCATTACTAAAACCCTTATCCAGTCTCTCATCACCTCCTGCTTAAACAACTGCTTCCTCACAGGCCTCCCACTGAACCACATGCCTCCACTACAATTTATCCAAAATTTAGCTGCCCAACTTGTCCTCCGCTAATGCTGTTATGATTATGTAACCCCTCTTCTCAGGGTAGTCCATTGACTCCCATCTGCTTTAGCATTCCAATTTCTCCTACTCACAAGTGCCTTTCCTCTGCAGATCCTCATTATTTTTCCTCTCCTTTCACCTCCTATAGTACTCCTAGTGGACTCCATTCACTGAGCAAGCAGCTCTGATCATGCTCATTGTCAACTCCTGATTGCACACTTTGTACTTTGCTGCATTCTATGCCTGGAACAGCCTACCTGATGCCCTAATGTAATAAGGTGTGCTAGACAGTGTGTACGACTGGTCATGGCTCTGTGCTCATTTTTGTGCATAGAATGTTACTCCTGAAATAGCAAGGAGATTTGCACACGAAAAATGTACATGCAGACCTGAGTAAAAATCTGTGTACAGCTCAGCGTGCCTCCATGCAAATAATATTCCTCAATGCACAGAGCTTCTTGGGCTTAACCCATGTTTTCTTAATTCTAGAAATTTTAAATTCTGGGCAGAGATGGAATAAAGTTTCTGGGGCTAGTGTTAGTCTATTGAGCTCAACCTAGAGTTGGTTTGCCAAGATCCCGTACTCGGGATTTATGTGCATAAATCATGATTCTTAAGGGTTTTCTGCTCACAACTACTGAGTGCAAATTTAATGCTCTTAACTCATGTTTTATGCACACAAATTTAGGACTACAACTTGTATTCATAACTCATGTTTTCTGCATACAATTTACTCATGTTTTGTGTGCACAATATTTATGTGCACAAACCATGCTTATACTCCCATGTGTTTTGTGCTCATTAACCATGATCTATGCATGCAAAACATTGTGTGCAGAAAGTTTTGAGCCCCTAAGTCTTGGTTTGTGCACATAACATGTCTCCTAAGCATAAAACACGGTTTATGCACATTAAATATGGTTTATGCAATCCATTCTGTTCTTATTGTGCATATTTTTAGGTTTACATGTTTTTTTTTTTTACTTCTGATGCATTTGCATATTATTAACTTACCCATTGGAAGTTATTATTTTTTTTAACCAAGCACATTAAAAAAAGTGTGCTATACTACACCTCACATTTTTTTAAACTCCTGTCTTGCTACATCAAGCCCTGAGTTGGTGCGCTATTTCCCCTCTCTGGCCTTATTAAAATCCCAACCTAAAATCCATTTTTCTAAAGATTTCTTTAACATCTCAAACTCTAGCTCCTCCTAATCATAGTCTGGTTGATTTTAACCATATGTACTTTAATGAATAAATATTTTACAACCTCTTGTTTGTCTTCTCTGTGTGTGTTGACCTGATTGTAAGCTCCATGGAGCAGGATCTGTCTCTTATGTGTATTTGTACAGTGCTGCATGTATCTAGTGGTGCTATAGAAATGATCAATAACATTAGTAGTAGTAGTTGTTGTTGTAGTAGTAGCTTAGATTGAGGTGAATGGAACCAGGAAAAGATGGAATATCTTTTATTTGGCCCCGTGAAACAAGGGATCCTCCTGGAATGTAGTTTTAATAAGACAAATGCTTATTTAAAATGTTCCAACACCACAATGTATAGTCTAAACATTTCTGGAAAGTAATAGCACTGGCAGAATACATGTTGCAATAAAATAAAATGTGTTACCATGGGGATGAGGTAGTAACATTTTATAGTCAATATCAATGAATTTATGAACCCAACATCCTTCTGAGATAAGGTAAAGTAGAAGAAAAAGTATTGTGGTGAGTATTTTTCAAAATAAATACTATTCACTCTAGCTAAAGCCAGTCCCTTGTGGCATATATCTTTGAAAGTTAGAAGGATGATTGATCAGAGCAAGTTTTCTTTCTGAGCCTGTAGTGATGTTTCAGGAGGGTACTAAAACACACTGAGAAAAATCTCCATTAAGTAGCCAGGGTGAAAGAATGCCTTGTTTTTCAACTCCTCTACCATAAAGTATTCAACATGTTGATCATTTTCATCTCTATTAAGACTCTTCTATTGCTATCGTAGGAAGGACAAAATAAAAGTTTTAAGAAAATCAGCGGGCAAACCGCAGCACCTTGGCCACTTCCCACCTGGGAATGTCCTTATTCTTCTGCGGCAGTGTGTGCCTCCTGGCCCACAGCAGCATAATCGCTTGCACCAACAAGGCAGGGAAAGAAAAGTAATATCCACAGGCCAGCAGAAGTGACGTCCCTGCTACAGGCCGGCTCCGGATGTGAGTCTCAGCTGCCAGGTCCAGTTTTTTTGAGGTGGAGGCTGTTGCCGTTGCCGATGTTAAAGCTGCTGACGTCACTACCGCTGAAATGCACCCAGCACTGCAGGAGAGAGAAAGAGATCCACCACCACCACCACACTAGAGGTGCTGAGACTGGAGTCGATACAGAGACATGCCACTTGCTCCTGAAGGGGGGGGGGGGGGGGCGCTGTGAGAGAAGTATCAAGAGAGAGAGAAAGAGACTCAGGTCTCGGGTAAAAGGAAGGAGGGTCTGTGAGGATCACCTTACTGAAAATGCCTGGGAGAGAGAGAGAAGAGTTTATTGCATGGGGGAGGGGGGGATGGGAGAGAGAAGTTTGCTGTGAGGGAGGGGGGAATAGGGGTGCTGAGTATTGTAGTGGGCACAAGCAGAGAGAGAGTGAGGGGATATTGATATTGGGCAGAAGATTAGCCTAGAGCTGACTCTGTCTGCTGCAATTCACCAAGGGGGAAACCCCTTCTCAGTCATCAACTGGAGCTCTGAGGGGGAGCCCCTCCCCCGATCCTCTGATGGAGGCAAGAGCTACTAGGGATGTGAATCGTTTTTTGACGATTTAAAATATCGTCCGATATATTTTAAATCGTCAAAAATCGTTAGGGCCACGATACAATACCAATTCCCCCGATTTATCGTCAAAAAAATCGTAAATCGGGGGAAGGGGGAGGGCAGGAAAACCGGCACACTAAAACCCCCTAAAACCCACCCCCGACCCTTTAAATTAAATCCCCCACCCTCCCGAACCCCCCCCCCCCCAAATGCCTTAAATTACCTGGGGGTCCAGCGGCGGTCCGGAACGGTCTCCTGCAATTGAATCGTGTTGTCTTCAGCCGGCGCCATTCTGCGCCGCCATTTTGCAAAATGGCGGCACAAAATGGTGGCGGCCATAGACCAACACGATTTGACTGCAGGAGGTCGTTCCGGACCCCCGCTGGACTTTTGACAAGTCTTGTGGGGGTCAGGAGGCCCCCCCAAGCTGGCCAAAAGTCCCTGGGGGTCCAGCGGGGGTCCGGGAGCAATTTCCTGCCGCGAATCGTTTTCCGTACGGAAAATGGCGCCGGCAGGAGATCGACTGCAGGAGGTCATTCAGCGGGGGTTCCGGACCCCCACAAGACTTGCCAAAAGTCCAGCGGGGGTCCGGAACGACCTCCTGCAGTCGAATCGTGTTGGTCTATGGCCGCCGCCATTTTGCGCTGCCATTTTGCAAAATGGCGGCGCAGAATGGCGCCGGCTGAAGACAACACGATTCAATTGCAGGAGACCGTTCCGGACCGCCGCTGGACCCCCAGGTAATTTAAGGCATTTGGGGGGGGGTTCGGGAGGGTGGGGGATTTAATTTAAAGGGTCGGGGGTGGGTTTTAGGGTGTTTTAGTGTGCCGGTTTTCCTGCCCTCCCCCTTCCCCCGATTTAGCTACGGACCGCCGCTGGACCCCCAGGTAATTTAAGGCATTTGGGGGAGTTTGGGAGGGTGGGGGATTTAATTTAAAGGGTCGGGGGTGGGTTTTAGGGGGTTTTAGTGTGCCGGTTCACGATTTTAACGATTTTCACGATACTCTAAACACCCAAACGGCGACGATACGATTCCCTCCCCCTCCCAGCCGAAATCGATCGTTAAGACGATCGAGGACACGATTCACATCTCTAAGAGCTACTATAGTGGCCTTCTGAAAAAATAATGTGCACACCCCTGTACTAGAGGAATGCGCTTCATAAATGACAGGATTTGAGAAGACAAAGCATTCACACTTTATTCATGCAATCCATTCCCTCTCCAGACTGCAATGGTATACTCTATGGAGTACACAAAATTTCCAGAGGTGTTCTTTACATTGTGTGTATCTTTGATCATGTGCATCTGGTCTTGTGTGTGTGTGTGTGTGTGTGTGTGTGTGTGTGTGTCTGCTGTCCCCCTCACCTTCGCCCACTGAATTCTCAGCTTTTTCTCCTATTCCCCATTCGATCCATCCCTCCTTCAGTGTTCCCTTTCCCCAACGGCCTCAGTAACCCTTCAGCGACCCCTCCTCTAGTAATCTCCCTCAATCTCAGCCATCCTCTTCAATTCCTTTCAATCTTAATTTTGTTCTCCCTTAGTCTCAGTCTCTCCCCTCAACAGCTCGTTCCCTTAAACTCAGCAGAATGGATCAACAACCCTCTCCCAGCCTCATTTCATTCTCTCGATTTCAGCAGTGCCCCCAGCCTTAATCACCCTGATTTTGTCTCAGCAGCCCGCCTCTCCTCCGTCATCAATTCCCCCATCGAGCCAGCAGTGCCCAACCTCAACCCCCACCCCTCAGTCTCAGCAGTCCCAGTTCCCCTTTTTGAGTGTATTTGTACATGTGCATTTGTCAGGAAATTCCATTCAGTGATTCAGAGAAACAAAACTGGGGCTCTGAGCCACTGGCTAGCTCTGTGAGGCAACGCAGTCTGAGGAAAGAGGGGTATCACTCAGCAGCGTGCTGCAGGGCTAGGTCTTTGCTCCTCTTTTGTTTAACATTTTCACATGCAATATTATGGAAGAGCTATAAGAAAAGGTTTGCCTGTCGGTCAATCATATTCCCATAAAAGGATTTTCATGACATAAATGTTCTTGATGACTAAGCAGTTATAATATAGGTCTGCCAATATATTCACTTGCAGGGCCTATACTTCTTGCAGTGGGTTATAGTACACAGGACACCTCCATAAAGGTGAAGACCATTGCTATATCCTTTTTTATCTTGGTATCTGTTAATGGACTATTCCCAGAGGAGTGCTGAGAGTAGTGCTTCACTTCTGGTCAAGAGGAATCAACTGTGATGATTTGCTTGCTGATGATCTTGGGTATAGGTATCCTGTGCCACTCACTGCCTGCGAAGATATTCCACATTCAATGCTTGGTTATGATGAAAGGTTTCCTCCAATTTTTAACATCCCCAACTTGCCTTCTATCTTCTTCACCTTTTCCTCCTTGTCCTTCACTACCTCTTAACCTTCTTCCTCTTCCTCTTTCCTCGGTAGTTTCGCCACAATGTACGAGAAGTGTCTACAAGTGCCTTTGATAGGCTGTTATACTCATCCAGAGGAGTAGGATATGCTGTGGTGTTGCTTGATCAAATTGCTGCATTCCACTTTTTAGCTGGCAATGCATGCATAGTTCTCACAGAGAGACTAAGATACATCGCATTAATGCAATACATATTCCATGTCATACTTTTGCATCTCAGCTTTGCACATAGCCCTAGATTCATCTTTTCACCATAATTATAGCAAAATGATTGCCCGCGCTAGAAAAAGGGTTGTGGGAAGACAAATGAGCAGCTGGCTGCATTGCAGCGTATGGGTAAGGCACGTGGCATTGTGTTACATATGCGGCGATATCAGCCGCACTAGACACTGTCCCCCCATAGCACTCCGGGAAAAGGTGAAGTTATTTCCCGCAAAATTGCCCTTGCTAGTATGCAATAGTTTATTGCACACAGCACTGGCAGCCCCTAATCTTCCTAAACCCCATTCAAACTCCTCCCTGTTTAATAATACATTTTTAATTTGCATATGCGACTTGCGATAGGCATGATAGCGGCCTATCACAAAATGATGAATGACCCCCATAGTCTGATATTGGGCTTTTTAGCCCTGTAATATTTCCAAACCCTTTTTATATATATTGCTAAAGAAGATGACTATTTTAATTATACTTGGAGGGTAATTTTCCATAATGTGCACAACAGCACATATGCACATAGGTCAGTAAATCTAAAGTTAAGACTGTATTTTATAAACCGTGTGGTGGCAGTTTATAAAATACTGTATATCTTGGCCCTGAAAGTACATGCATATGTGTCAGGACGCAAACATTTTTTAATGCAGGGATCTGCATCATTTGCGCACCTCTTTCATAAGAGTATATGCATATAATTTATGGGGAAAACACAGTATTTGTAACCAGTGCAGGTAATAACCTTCATTTTAAGTGTAACAGGTATGCAGAGTTCAATTCAGAGTTTGGATTGTTTTCATTTTCTTGCCCTGGGTGTCTCTCACTATTCCTCTGTGCTTATGGCCCCTAATTTATGCAAGTGTTAATCTTTCAAGCTGCTATAGAACAAATATATAAACAGGCTTCCAACCATGCCAGTGTTTCTGAAATTTATAGGTGCTGAGAGGAGCAGGAAATAATTAACTGCCAAAAGTAAACAAAATGACTTTACAGGACTAGGCCAAGGGTAGTGCTGTTTCCCTATTCAAATTAACCTTTTTAAAGGTGCAGGGGATCATGCATTGGCAGTGATTCCAGTACCTCCGGGCCCTCTAACTGCTGCATCTTTAAGGACTGACTCAGATGTGACATGATCCTGCTGGTCGGGGAGGGGGCCTGAGCCATATGTGAGGGGGCACAGGCCCCTGAAGCTCCCGCATAGCTATGCCCCAGGTTTAAGGGAAATATGGGAATTCCTGCTGAATTATTGTATGTGACCTTGTTATTACCACTGCAAGCAGAAAGAAATCACTATGACAATCTACATTCTTGGCAGCATTTTAACACACTCAAAATATCTCAAAACCATTTAATCTTGTATGTTTTTGATTAAATGATTTTTCAGTACCTCTAATAGCGGAAGATACCTGATTCATCAACCATTGCTGGTTAAATGTTTCCTTAGTTTTTGAAAGAAAATGGCATGACATTTTTTCAGTGTTTTCCCAGAGTTTTCATTTTTGCTAAATATTTGTTTTTGATACATTTTATTTTTGCCAGTTCCTGTACAATGTAACAATCTTTGGGAATTCCTAGTACATACTGGTAACAGAAATAAATTAACATCACTGCTATTGCTGCTTGATCTGTATTTACTGTTTATCCCCTTGGTGAAAAATGACAAAATCAATGCTGTTGTCTTGGTTAGTGTAAATTGGCTACATTTAAATAAAGACTACCATATCCTAATTTAGAAAACAGATTGAATGAATAATAAGCTAAGGACTCTATAGTAAGGGACATATGCATTGAAGTTTAATGTGCTCTGGAGATAATTTTAAAAGGATTTAAAGATGTCAGTGTTGGAATCTGTGGGAGGCAGGGTTAGGGAGTGCTCCCGATTCCGGGGAGATGTGTGCCCTTGAACCACAATGCGACTGCAGAGAGGAGCTCCGTGGAAGCGCCGCGGCAGGCAAGACGTGTCCAAGCATGGGAGGAGCAGACTGACCACCGCCCTAACCTCCACCGAACCAGTAGAGACCCAGCAATGCAATGCTGGTCTCTGGGGTAGCCCTCTGGCCACTCGATAGCCCTTTCAGACCTGCCACTGGGTAGCAGCAGATGCGGCAGGACGGACAGAGGTCAAGGACAGGTGATGGTATTGGAGCTTGGAACAAGACGGAACCTCGGCCTTGGACTAGGCTGAAGACTTGAACAAGACGAGGAAGCTTGGAGACTCAGATGAGTCGAAGACATGTGGAGCTTGGGACTCAGACAAGATAAGGTCACTTGGAGATTCAGACAAGACGAGGATGCTTGGTTATTGGGACTCAGATGAGACGAGGACACTTGGTATTTGAAGACTCAGACAAAACGAGGGCACTTGGTACTTGGAGACTCAGATGAGATGAAGACACTTGATACTTGGAGACTCAGACGAGACGAAAACACTCGGTACTTGAAGACTCAGATGAGACGAGGACAAGAAGTAACTTGGAGCACAGATGAGACGAGGACATGAGGAAGTTTGGAATTGGGGCTAGACAAGGACATGAGGAAACTTGGAACTAGGAACTCGGAACTCAGATGAAACAAGGACAAAGGTAGCTTGGAACTCAGATGAGACAAAGACTTGAAGTGGCTTGGAACTCAGACGTAAGATGCTCAGACATAAATGAAGATCAGAGGTGGATTCTAGAGAGTGAGACGAGGATCCAGATACTCCGATGAGGATTTAGAACTGGGGAAGACTCAGACGAGGATAAGGACTCAGGAGTCTCAGACGAAGACAGAAGCTCGGGAACTGGGAGGAATCCGGGCAGTACTTGAAGATAAATCCTGCTGTAAAAGGACTTCTGCCATCAGGAAATGGACACCGGATTGATATGGATTTACTCCCAGGAAAGGTCAGCTGGAGATGAGATCTGTGGCGAGCGAGCTGAACCCGGAGTGTGAGGACTGACAGTACTTCAGGATCAGAACATGACAAAGGACATCAGAAGCGAGACTTGAAACATCAAGGTTGGAATGTAGGACATCGGATAAGAATGGACACCTCAGGACATCAGGAAATCTATGGCATCTGAACATCAAGGGACTTCTATAGAGGAGGACCACAGAGATGACTGGAACATGACGGATGAAGACATCAGGAGACTGACACGTCTGGACATTTGAAGACAAGGGTACATCAGGACATCCAAAGATAGGTAGACATCTGGACAAGGAGACACGGAGACATCAGAACATCTGAAGACGGGAAGACATCTGGAGACAAGGTGGCATCAGGACATCTGAAGACAAGAGGACGGGATCCGACGAGAGACCAGAACATGGAATGAAGACGATGACAGAGGTTCAAGAACCATGGACAAAGACAAAAAGGACCAACAAAGAACAGCGTGCCTTGAAGAAGGATCACAGAGGACTCCTGGAATGAAGAGCTGGAACTGAAGATACAAGAGAGGTCCGACTCTATGACCAACTCCTTGCGAAGGTGAAGACTGACTGATAGGTGAGCCCTTTTGTAGGGCTGAAGAGGAAACGCCTTGGAATGTCAGCAGGAGGAGCCCAGGAGGACTGCCCACTGCTGGCCCATTAAATGAAGCAAGGAGGCATGGCTGCACGCCTAGGAGGAGGCAGGACCTTGGAGAGCGATGGTCTGCTGAATGAAGAGGAAGCAGGCCCTGACATGAGTGGCTCCCTGTCGCAAAGGAAGAAGATTGATGGCGGATCCCAGCTACATGAAGAGGAGCTCTGGAGTGGCCTCCAGGCCGCAGAAGAGGACCTGGATGATGGCGGCCTCCGGGCCACGGAAGAGGAGCTTTAGGGTGGCCACCGGGCCACAGAAGAGGACGTCGAAGGCGGCCTCCAGGCCATGAAGAACCTGTGGAGTTGGGGACGGCATCCGGGCCACAGAAGAGGAATGTTGGCAGCGGCCTAGTCGTGAAGAGCCGGAGAAGACGGTGTTCAGGCCACGGGAAAGCAGCAGAGTCGGTGGCAGCCTCCAGGCTACAAAGAGGAGCATCAAAGGCAGCCTCCTAGCCACGGAACAGACGGCGCTGGCGGCAGCCTCCAGGCCGCGGGAGAAGGGTACGTCGGCGGTGGCCTCAGAGATGATAGCTGCAGCTTCCAGGTCGTGAAGGTGGACGGGCTGGCGCTCAGGACATGAAGCTGGATGGCGGTAGCTCCGGGCCTCAAGGAAAGATGTCGGTGGCCTCCAGGCCACGAGGAACGGCGTCAGAAGGCTGCGGAGAGGTAAGGGACTGCTTGTGGACCTATCCCACAAGCAGGATCACAAGAGTCAGTGAAACTAATTATTGTAGCAATTTTCAAAAACTACCCACATAAAGTGAACTTACATAGGTAAATACTATGGAAATTCAATAGCATATATTGTAGCAATTTTCAAAAGCTCATTTAAACATGTAAAACACAATTTTATGCATGTAAATGCTTTTGAAAATCAGGATAATTTTCTAACAGCCTGCACAAATTCTAGTGTGCGGGTACATTTTACAATTTAGCCTGAATTTTCAAAGTGGATTTATGCATAGAAATTTGCTTTGTAAATTCCTGGGTTTGTGTGAAATCCCTTTGTGCCATGTACCTTTTATAATTGGTGCAGTCTGTGATAGGCATTATATTCCTCTGGTGAATGCAGGAAGGTGGGCTATAAGGAAAACCTGGGAGGAGTATCCAGCATGTAAAAGAAATCAGAATAGGATGATTTGTATTGGTATTGAGGCAGTTGGTTGAATATTGATACTCTCCCTGAAGTAATGAACCAATCTTTGATACTAGTGTTAGCTAAGAATGCCAAATATCCTTTGGATGTGGGTTCATATAGACCCATATAGCTAATCAATGTGGATATGGAAATTATGGCTTCAATACTGGCTGCTAGGCTTAATTCGGTATTGCCTAATCTGGTTGCAGAAGATCCGACTGGGTTTATATGAGGCAGGCATGGTGTCAGAAATGTTGTAGTAGTCTATTCATGACTTTTATTCAATGGAAGAATCGTAATGCCCTTGTGCTGAGTCTAGATGCTGAAAAAGCCTTTGATTCAGTGCCTTGGGATTACTTATTTTGGGTCATGAAAAATTATGGCTTAAAAATGGCTACATACATTGCATAGTTTCCCAAGTGCTCACTGGTTCAGTCTCAGATAAGTTTGGGCTAGGACATGGAGTGAGGCAGGGTTGTCCTCTGTCTCCTTTATTGTTTATTCTGGCCATAGAGCCAACGGCAATTAAACTGTGAAATGAAGATGAATTTAGGAGTGTACAACTGGGGTCAGCTTTTTTCAAAACTTCTCTTTTCACAGATGCTATGTTGCTTTTTGTTAATGAACCTAGTACTAGCGTGCCTGTAATTCAAGAGCCTTTTGCTAAATTTTAAACTTTTGCAGGAGTAAAAATGAATTGTGAAAAGTCAGAAGCACTTGCCCTGGACCATGATATTCCACAGAAATGGGTGGGTGTGTTTCCTTTCAAATGGGCAGAAGATAGATTGAAATAGTTGGGACTGAGGATACCAAGAGACCTTACTAAATTATACTGTCTTAATATTCAGGAGGCCATGGAGAAGATAAGAGAACAACTGTGGATCTGGGGTGATTTTCCGGTCCCCTTCATGGAGAGGTGCGCACTGCTGAAAATGATGATTTTGCCAAAACCCCTTTATAGATTTCATATTTTTCCTTGTTGGCTGTCTAATGCAGATCATGCCTCTCTTAAATCTGCTTTTCGCAGTTTCATTTGGAGGGGTAGAAGGGCTAGAGTGAGATACAAAAAATTGCTCTATAGTAAGGAGGAAGGAGATGACTTTCCTGATTTACAGCAATATAATGCTGCATGCCAGCTGCACTTTCTTAAGGGAATGGCACACACCGATATAAATATTGTGAGCAGAATGTTAGAAGGTATGTTTCATCCATGATCATTTATGTTTCTCGTTCTTTCTACGGAGACCAAAGTGAATAAGGAGGTTAAACAGAAAGTATTATTTTGAAGTTAGCAAGTAGCACATTTAAGACTAATCAGAGAAAATTCTTTTTCACTCAACGCACAATTAAGCTCTGGAATATGTTGCTAGAGGATGTGGTTAATGCAGTTAGTATAGCTGGGATCAAAAAAGGTTTGGATAAGTTCTTGGAAGAGAAGTCCATTAACTGCTATTAATCAAGTTGACTTAGAGAATAGCCACTGCTATTAATTGCATCCGTAGCATGGGATCTTCTTGGTGTTTGGGTACTTGCCAGGTTCTGGTCTCTGTTGGAAACAGGATGCTGGGCTTGATGGATCTTTGGCCTGACCCAGCATGGCAATTTCTTATGTTCTTATATTCTTATGTTAACACAGGCTTGGAGATGGTTCAGGTCTTGGTATGGTAGGAATCTCAGTCCTACTATGCTGTTGCCCTTTGAGGGTAATAAACACTTTTTACCAGGTCTGGAATATAGGCCATTTTTCATTCATTGTTTCTTATTGATCTAAAGGCCAATTTTCCCTTTTATGATGCTGAATTGTTAATTTGCCAGTCATTTCGGTCTTTACAAATACAATTTGAACTTCCACAAACTTCCTTTTTTGCGTTCCTTCAAGCAAGGCATTACATGGACACTTTTTCGTGCTCTAAAGAAGATATCCAAACGGAATATGTCCTTGTGGACTCTGTTCAGCAAACTGGGAAGGCTAAAAATAATATTTCTCAATTGATAGGATTTTGTAAACACCAGCAGGCCGATGCAATATCAAGCTCGAAAAAATGCGCTGAGATGACATCACATAGCTCTGGTATTTAAGCGAGGGCCCGCTCCTCAGTCCCTCGCCTTGGCAATTGGCTCACCACCTCTGTGTGAGCTAGTTTGCTGACCTAGTTCTTGTGCTTGTTCCTGCATTCCTTGTTCCTGTGCCTGTTCCAGTGTTCCTGCCTTGCTCCTGTGTTCCCATGGTCCTGTGTTCCAGCATCTGTTCCTGAGTTCCTGCATTCCTGAGTACTGTTCCTCATCTTGCTACTCAGGTAGTACCTTCTCGGACTGATACCCGGTACTGACCTCGGCTTGCCTGTGACCACGCCTGGACTGATCCTTGGAACTGACCTCTGCTTATCTTGGACCATGCTGGGACTGATACCTGGAACTGGCCTCTGCTTGCCTTTGACTATGCTCGGACTGATACCTGGAACTGACCCTTGCCTTGGCTGACCATTCTCGAATGGATACCCTGGCTCTGACCCTTGTGCTCCATTCAGACACTCTCTTCACTACTCCTGTGATCACCAGGTCTGCCTGCCTCGATACCACCTAAGCCTAGACAGTCCGAGAAACCAAGGGCTCAACTCCTGGAGCTCCCGGACTGTTATTGGTGAAGTTCCTGTCAGCCTCTGTCTCCTTGTGTGCTCTGCCTCCTGGCAGCAGGTGCCCTCTGGGATCCCTCAGAGAGCCGTACAAATCCTGTGCCAGGCCAAGGGTCCACCTCCAGCGCAACAACCTATAAAAACGGGCTAACATAAAAGTTTAGTAAAACAGATGCGGCTTAAAGCGATGGATTTTTGGCAGGGGCAGGAAACATATTATTTCTATCTATGTGGATGATGTCCTCCTCTTTTTGTCCAACCCTAGAAGTTTGAGACCTCGATTTTTGCAGATTTTATCTGCCTTTGGAAGGGTGGCAGGTTATTGTGTTAACTATCATAAATGTAAGATATTCCCTATTGTCTCATGAGCTCAGAAAGACATTCCCGCATGTCTTTACCCCTTTTGAAAGGCATCTCAATATATTAAGTACGTGGGCATTTATGTTCCTTCTTCAGTAAGTGATTTATATAAATTAAACTATGTGCCAGTGTTTACTAAGATTCAGAGCAATTTGAAGGAATGGAAAGGGCATTCTATTTCTTAGGCAGGGAGGGTGAATGTTATAAAAATGAAAGTGTTACCGAGATTGTTTTATATGTTTCAATATATGCCGTGTTTTTTTACATGATAGTTTTTTCAGTACAGTAAATAGGGTACTCTCATGATTTCTCTGGAAGGGAAAGCCCCCCCAGAGATGAAGATAAGAACCTTATGGCAGCCTAAAGATAGGGGAGGCATGGCCTTCCTGAATTTGCAAGCTTATTTTTGGGCCGCCAGGTTGATGGACCTGTTTATATGGTTACACAAAAACAGAACTGCTCCCTGGTACTCACTGGAGGTTGAATTGGCTGGGGAGACAGATCTTATGTCACTTGTCCTGGGAGGGGGGGGGGGGAGGAGAAGAGCATGTAGGAGAAGTCCTTTAATTGCTTGCCCGGTACAGGTGAGAGCAGCTATGTGTAAAGCTCTTGGTCTGGGAGCCAGAAAGAGTGGGCTAACTGCTATTTCGCCCTTGTGGTGTAACCCTGTGTTTTCGGTCCATATCTTTAGCGCAGATGCCAAGCATTGGTGGGAGGCAAACCTGAGGTGTTTAGGTCACTTATATGAGGAAGGGCAATAGAAATCTTTTGCTAACCCCCAGGATGAGTTAGAGTTACAGGAGCAGACACGATCCTATAATACGATTTTGCGGGAATTGGAGAAGCATCAAGCTGAGGGATGGACCTGGGTGGGCCTTATCCCAATACAACTAGTTTTACTGCCGGGCCCAATGTACCATAAAGCTAGTTCAGTGCTATACAGAGATTTTACCAAGATTGTTTTGGACCAGGAACCTTCGTTGTAGGCAGAGACTCAATTGGAAACAGAACTACAGCCCCATTTTGAGGCAGCAGACTGGCAAAGGATCTGGCGCAATGCACATAGGTCTTCACTGTGTGCTCACAAGGCCGAGCTTATGGTCAAACTAGCTCTTCACACTTATCGTTATCCACTTTTTTTCATAAATTTTGTGTTACATCATCTCTTCTCTGTTGGAGAGGATGTGGGCAAGTGGGGTGTTGTACATGCATGTGTGATGGGAGTGTTCAATCGGGCAGTTGCTTTTGAAGGAGAATTCAGCGCTTGGTGGGACAATTTAATCTTACCCCTGGAGTTGGGATTGTTGGGTAGGTGGGATAATAAAGGGATTGGTAAACTTAAAAAGAAATTGATCCACCATATGTAACTTGCAGCCAGAAATATAATAGCTCCTACTGTACACATTGTGGACACAGATGTATAATATAGCTTAAATTGAAAAGCTGACATATATGTTGAAAGATCAGATAGAAGTGTATGATAAAATATGGGGGACATTTTGGAAGATATTTGATGGGTGTGTGGGGTTTCCCATTGTAGAGGTATATTAATGTACTCCTGTGTTTGTTCTCACATGTGTTTTTCTTATGTTCATGGCTGTATAGTCTGTCTGGCAAGTTTAAATAAAAAGTTAAAAAAAAACCCAGCAAGTACAAAGCACATAAATATGTTCATGTGCATGCTTTATATTAGCTAAGTTTGAAAGAGAAACTACCAGTGTCATTTGTTTTTAAAATCTGATTACAAAGCAAACACATTAAAGTACTTATCAACTATGCAGTCTATATACATTTTCCCCCTATGTTAGAAGGATGTTGTGAGGTAGAAAGCCAAAAAGGCTGCTTAGGAATTGGGCATAGTATGAACTGTGTAAAGGAAAGATGTGCTTCATCAGCTAAATGTTAATCCTCTATATCAGTGGGAAGGACAACTGTCAATCAAGAAAGGAAAAAAAGAAGATTGAATAGCCTAGGCAAGGCTATGCTGACTTTGCCACAAGTTTGCTTTATTTGTAAAGCAATTGATGGTACTTTTTTCAAATTGAAACAAGCAGTTTTATTTTATACTAGAAGAGAAACCAGTTGAAAATGACAGGGTAAAATGGTCCTAAAATATGTGCCCTCAGTTCTGTAAGGTCTTCCTCCCTTACTTATATACACACTGAACTCTTGTCAGCTGCTAAGGCCTCTCCATCCAACTTCCCCACTCTCTAGTCCCTCAACCCCCAATATACCCTTCAGCTCAGTACAACCATCCAGTAAGCTCCCAGACCCTCTTCTACTCTACACACTCAATTTAAGCTCTCCATCCACCTAATAAAGGCACAATATAGGCACACTTCCCTAAGACATCCAAACCTGGAGACTAGTGTGTTGTGGGGCTGAGTGAGGAGTGTATGTGTGTATATTTCTGTACGAGTGGATGATAACAATACTTGTGTCTCAGTGAGTGGAGGGTATGTATGTGTCTTTCTTTCTGAGTGGGAGTGAGATATGTGTGTCTCTCTCTCTGATTGGGGAGGTATCTCTCTGAGGACATGTGCGTCTCTCTCTGAGTGTGATGGAGTGTGGGTGTCTCTCTGAATGGGTTTGTATTTATGTCTCTCTTTGTGTGTGTGTGTGTGTGTGTGTGTGTGTATCTCTAAGTGTGGGAATGGTGTGTGTGTGTGCGTATCTCCCTCTAATTGGGGGTTACTTTTGTGTCTTTCTCTCTGATTGGGGGGCATCTCTAAGTAAGGTGTGTGTGTGTGTGTGTGTGTGTGTGTGTATGTGTAACTCTCTCAGAATAGGTGGTGGGTTGGATTATTTGTATGTGGGAGGAAGAGGGGTGAATGGTAGGGTGGTGTATTTATGGCTCTGTCCCACTCATACCCTGTACACTCTGATTCACTCTGCTTAACTCCTTTTTCTTATTCCTTTCCTCCAGCCTGTCTCTTTTCCTCTCACTCCTGTGTGATCCATTCTCACCTCCTCTCACTCTCATTCCCATTGCCTCATTTCTCCCACTCCTCCTCTCACACCCTTTTCTGCCTCCAATTCCCTCCCCTTCTCACTCAAAATACCTTCCCATTCTCTCACTCTCCTCCTCCTCCCTCCTCTCTTCACCTCACACACACACACCTTCCTTCCCCTCATTTAGCTGGGATTTCCTCTTCTGCTGGCAGGTGGTGGGGACTCCACCACCATTGCTGTCCTGCCACATGGGAGGTCTTCTGCTGCTAGTGGACTCTTCAATGTAGAGCATGATCTGAGAGCCAAAGTAACCACAGTAAACCAAGCAAAACAACAGAGTGGCACATTAAATAAAATTAAATAAATAATACATAAACGGGCACTCTAAAACCTAAATTAAAATCTGTAAATAAAAACTTTAAAAATACCAGCCAGATATTTATTGAATATTAAAACATATACATCAAACATAAATACATAATATATTACAACCCAACATGATCATGTTTCGAGATATTGCCTGTCTCAGGGGTATATGCAGTCAGTTCATAGAAGGTGCTTATGCAAATGAAAAAATGAGGCCAAATAACTCTGGTAGGGAGGCAAAACCTAGAACCTACCCAAAGGGCACCACTATGCCACAAAGTTAAGCAACTTAAAGGTCTTATGTTCTTACTGCAAGGTTGGCTTACTGTGTAGCTACAACCAATACGAAAAAATTGCTTCCTAAGCCAATAGATCTACCTCACAGCCTCTCAACAAACACTTAATGGCACATGGAGAAACAAAAGTTCTCTGTACTCAGACTTTGCAGCACTGCACCAAAATATTGTTTGTATCGTTTGTGACATAAGCTTTGATTTCATTGCCTACTTGAAATTCATCATGCTGCTGGGAGGAATTTCGGGTTTCTTGTGAAATTTGTTTTCTGAATGAAACGTTTGTCACAATCAGAACATGACAATAGTCTCTCGTCAGTGTGGCTTTCCTGGTAGTTGGTAAGGTTTGCTTTATTAAGAAAGCTGTTCCCTTAGGGCCTGATTTTAAAAAGCATTTATATGCTTAAAATTAGGGTTTTACACATGACAATGCACTTTACTCGAATAAGTGGGCTTCTGAAAATTGCTACAATATATGCCATTGAATTCTCCATAGGCTTTACTCACAAAAGTGTACTTTACGAGTTTACGTGAGTACATGGCTTTTGAAAATTGCTACAATAGTAGTTACATTTACACATGTAAATCCTTTTGAAAATTTACCCCTTATTCTGTAGCTAAACACAATCTCTTCCCTTTGTTGATTTTTTTGGTCTTGTATTAGCTCTCTCTTACTAGAGAACCCATTCCCATATTCAGAAAATGAAAAAGATCACATTTGTGCCTCTATTTCTTCCTTCTGACTGATGGTTTTGCTATAGTCTGTATATGTATATATATATTGTCTGTCTTCAGTATCAGATCTCTGCTGTGATTTCAGAGTTACAGAATCCCTTTGCTCTTCCCTGTATGTGTAATACTACTGGCACTTTGCTCATACACAGGGGTATTCTCAGCTGAATTTCTTGCTGAATTTATTTGCTTCTTTTCAGAGATACATTTATTCCTGCATTTTTTTTTCCCAAGTCAGAACAGGAGGAAGTAGTAGTACCCTCTCTGTGCCTTTCTGGTAACATCTTATTCCCTTCTAGATTTTCACTGAGTTCCCAGTGATCTGTCCCTGTATTACTGTTTCTGGGATCATCTTTATCTGAAGATTGGAGAATGGCATGGGATAAACACAAGGGATCCCTTGTGGCTAAATGATGACTATGAAAGAAAGGGGTAAACCATGCTAATTGGGGTAACCTGCACAGAGTAGAAGTTACTACCCTAAGGAATTAAAAACTATAGAAAATAAAATAAAAATAAAATTGTTGGGCAAACTGGATGGGCCACTTGGATTATTTTCTGCTATCATTTACTGTGTTACTGTATGTTACAAAAGACCCTCAAGGTAATATATCATGGACATGACAGGAAGGCATAGTAGCAGCAAGACCCCTAATTTGGTACACCTGGGGCATGGCAGGTGGGCATAGTAGAATCAATACCCCCAAGGTGTTACAACTGGATCATGACACCCAGACATAGTGGCAGCAGGACCTCCAAGGTGTTACTTCTGGTGTATGGCAAGAAAGGAGAGCAGCAGCAAGACCTCCAAAATTCTTTCAGTCATCTTGCCACTCTCATGGACATTCTGGAAATTTCATCAAAGGCAGATTCATTTTAAAAAAACATAAACCTTTCTATCAAGTCTGGCCCCAACCTTGAACGATGAATGCTCATAATGTCCCCTGTCATTGAGAAGACAAATTCTCTTGGCATGCTGGTTGATGGGCATGTAAGATATTGTTGAGCCAGCTTAGTTAGGTCAGGCCAGACTGTTGACTTGTGTGGCCAATATGCCAGTGCATCTGTGTCCATGTCCTTTTTTTTTTTTTTATTTAATCTTTATTATAATTTTTCAAATGATTTAAAGTAAGACAAAACTTACAACAGAAAAAGGATACAGCCTTGTTAATAGTTATACTAATTATATATACATCCAGGATCAATAATCAATATAGTTGGCCAAAATCCTTTACAAAGAAATCTGAGGAGACGAATTTTAGGAGCATTACTCAGGTACTTCTACATTTTCATGTTATATTGGAATGGCTAGCATTACTTAGTGACTGAAATTATCTAGATCCCTCTTAGTGGTCTCTAGGAGATATTACAGAAATCACCCTAGCATTTACAAATGACTTGAGTTGCTCTGGATAATAAAACACAAAACATTCTTCTTTTCGTTTTATAATGCACCTGCTAGGGTATCTCAATACATAAGAATAACCCAAATTTTTAACCTGTGTTCTAAACATCAAAAATTCCCTTCTCCTTTGCTGTGTAACGCGAGCAAGGTCTGGGAAAATCCTCACCCCAGCTCCATAGAATGGAGTTGAGATGTTTTTAAAGAAATTTTTCATCACAATTCCCATATCTTGCACAGTAGCAAAGGTAACTAGAAGAGTTGCTCTATCACACAATTCTGTTGAGGAATCTTCCATATATCCAGTCAAATTTTCCATAATCTCAACCTGATTTTCAACATGAGATCTAAACACCTGTGGGGGCTTTAAAAAAATTTGCTTGATGATACAAGGTAAACCTTGTTCATCAAGTTTTAAATTTTCAAGGAAATATTTCTTAAGAGTCACTTCCATCGTTTGCCCCACAATCCTTGGAAAATTTGTAAATCTAAGGTTGAGATGTTTGGAATAGTTTTCAAGATACTCAATTCTACGTGAAGCTGACGTGACATCTTTAATTAGCTTAGTTTGAACATTAACATTTTTTTCTATTACAGCTTCCATCTTATTTATTCTAGATTCACTTTTTTCTAATTTATCTTCCATTTTTTCCATCTTAGTATTGAGAATTCCAACATTTGCCTTTGTGTCAAATAAAGCCTTACTCAAACCAGCCACTAAGTCCCATAATGAGTCAAGTGTCACAATTGCTGGCTTTGCTGGTATTGAAAAATGGGCTAACTCGCCCACCTTATCAGCCATGCTTTCCTCCACCATCATCAGCTTTCCCATTCTTTCTCCCACTCCCTGCTCTGGGGTCGATGTTGATGCTACTGCCTCCAATCCTCCAACTACACCTACCGCGGTGCCTTCAGGGGATTCTGGTAGGCTGAGAAGCTCTCACCCGGGTTCTACTCCTGCCAAGACAGCCGCAGCCCCTTCGGGTGACTGCTCTCCGGCAAACACGGGGGAGCCGGTCGGTGACATCATTGTTAGGCGACGAGGATCAGGAGGAGACAGAGTCACTTCCCCAGACGGCGAGGAGACTCCTACCTCCAACGCCGAAGCGGGGACATTCTCCTCTAAAGCAGTCACCAGCGCAGGAGTATATGAAGTTATTAAACGCTGACTTGTATTCGGGGGAAGTTCGGAGGGGTAGACCCGAACTCTCCCCTTCCTTTTTGGAGGCATATTTCAAGGAAATTTCAAATAAGGTTCAAGCAGCTTACTCACTGCGTATATATGCGGCCTTCTGTCTCCTCTTGGCGAGCTATGTTGCTTCAAGGTTCCTCTCCGCTCCACTCCTCCGTCCTGCTCCGGACTAAGACGGAACAAGCCGGCGCGCCCCTTGTGCGCGCGCGGCTTGGCGGTGCGCCGGCGTTGATGGGGCGCCGCACAGGTGCCGATTTTATGGGCGTCTCGTCCCCTTTCAATGACGTCAGGGGCTTCAGGGGTGGAGCTCCGATGTTCTCCCCGGAACTGCAGGAAACTCCCAGCGTGCAGGGCCAGCATGACGCCAAGAGCTAGATGGCCTCACCGCTCCCCTGGTAGGTCCCTCTGCCGCCAACACAGCCGCACCAGCAACCACACAGGTGCCGATTTTATGGGCGTCTCGTCCCCTTCCAATGACGTCAGGGGCTTCAGGGGTGGAGCTCCGATGTTCTCCCCGGAACTGCAGGAAACTCCCAGCGTACAAGGCCAGCACGACGCCAAGAGCTAGATGGTCTCACCGCTCCCCGGGTAGGTCCCTCTGCCGCCAGCACAGCCGCACCACCAACCACACAGGCGCCGATTTTATGGGCGTCTCGTTCCCTTCCAATGATGTCAGGGGCTTCAGGGGTGGAGCTCCGATGTTCTCCCCGGAACTGCAGGAAACTCCCAGTGTGCAAGGCCAGCATGACGCCAAGAGCTAGATGGTCTCACCGCTCCCCGGCTAGGTCCCTCTGCTGCCATCACAGCTGCCCTGTGTCCATGTCCTTGATGGGCTCTTTGAGATAGCATGTCACAGAAATTTCTGCTATGATTTCCTTTATGAGGTGTGATGAGGTTCTTTCTTTCCAACTGCTTTAGCTATGTCCTGAGTCAGGAGGGATGGTTCTTTGTGGGAAACATGGCTTTAGCATATTTATTTTGGGGAGGAAGTGGTAGCTGACAGGGAGCAGCTCATGCTTGCATTATTCTCTGGGAGGCACTCTTTTCTCTGCACTATCTCCACTGTGCCTTTACCTCTGGCACTCCTGTTCCTGCACTCTAGCTAACCATCTCCTTCATGTGTGTGAGATGCTGGGACTTGAGGGCCAGGCTTCCCTTCACCCATGGATCACAAAGACTGGCAAGCATGACTATATTGTTTTCTGTTAGAGTTTTCAGTTCCACTTGTATCTGATGCTGCAAGGACTCCACAAACTGCTTCCATTCCTCTTGCTCACAGAAACCCTGTACCTTTTCCTCCAGAATATTTATTATAAGGATGACTCTGCCCAAGGTGGCTCCTCTAGAATTCAGATCCTCCATGGCATCCTTGAAGGGCTTCAGGATTTTGATCAACTGCCTCACCACTACCCAATCATGATGCTCCAGGGGGCAATCCATATACTTCTAGATTAAGATCATGAAAATGTGCCTGCTGTTCCACTAACCTCTGCAGCATCATACAGGTAGAATGCCAACAGGTGACAACTTCTTGAATCAGACACGTAAGAGGCTTTCCAAATTCTCTTTGCTTTTTGTGGAGAAGCTGCCCCCTATTGATGCTTTGATGGAAATGCCCTGCTGTTTTCCTGCACCTCTCTTATCAGGTCCTTCAAAAATAAATTCCTGGGCCCCAGCCCTATTGGCATCACTCTTTGCCAGGTGCAGCAAATGCTCAAAGAAATTGATTGCCTGGACGTACCCATCTCCCATTGAACTTACCATATTTTCCAACTCTCTGCCTCAAAGAAACCTGCTTGAAGACTCCTGCTGCTCCAGACTAGCAGTAGATGCTTAAAACCATGTTCTCCACTACTGAAAGGAGCAGATCATCCAGGTCAATCATTTCCTTGATGCTTCTTATTACTACTTTGGATGCTGCTTAGCTCTTTCCCCCAGGACAAGATACAGAACACCACCCCATTTCCTCTCTGGTAGGTTGCCACTCTGGACTCATGACAGAGGGATGCCGTGAGGGGGCATGGGGCTGTGGAATCAGATTGGGGAATTGTTTTCCTCTTTTTAACCTCTTTCATCTGGTTTTTAATTTCAGTGGCAGAAGTAGTCCCCAAACTAGTACTGTTATCCTCCCCTGATGCCATTTATAATTGGGTGCTGCTTCTGCAGGTGATGCTACATACCAGCATTTATCACATGCCCCAGAGTATGTATGCTGTGTGCACTCAGTGCTAAATGTGACTGACTCCTTTTACTCACACACAAAAAAATGTTAGTTAATCAGAACCAAGACATCTAGCAGCCTTGTAGGACTCTTCTTCTCTTCAGTCTATCATTGTGTTAAGTTAACTTCATTGCTGTCCTATCTCAGACACTCAGACATACCGCAACAAAAGAAAAATCACTAGCACTGCTACAGCCTCAACTCTTCTATCATACCCCTTCCCCAGTGAAGAGTAGGGATGTGAATCGTGTCCTCGATCGTCTTAACGATCGATTTCGGCTGGGAGGGGGAGGGAATCGTATTGTTGCCGTTTGGGGGGGTAAAATATCGTGAAAAATCGTGAAAAATCTAAAAATCTAAAAATCGCAAAACCGGCACATTAAAACCCCCTAAAACCCACCCCCGACCCTTTAAATTAAATCCCCCACCCTCCCGAACCCCCCCCAAATGAGTTAAATAACCTGCGGGTCCAGCGGCGGTCCGGAACGGCAGCGGTCCGGAACGGGCTCCTGCTCCTGAATCTTGTTGTCTTCAGCCGGCGCCATTTTCCAAAATGGCGCCGAAAAATGGCGGCAGCCATAGACGAACACGATTGGACGGCAGGAGGTCCTTCCGGACCCCCGCTGGACTTTTGGCAAGTCTCGTGGGGGTCAGGAGGCCCCCCACAAGCTGGCCAAAAGTTCCTGGAGGTCCAGCGGGGGTCAGGGAGCGATTTCCCGCCGCAAATCGTTTCCGTACGGAAAATGGCGCCGGCAGGAGATCGACTGCAGGAGGTTGTTCAGCGAGGGTTAGAATCTCTATTGTATTGTGTTCCATAACGGTTTAAGACGATATTAAAATTATCGGACGATTCACATCCCTAGTGAAGAGCAAAAAATCAGCAGTGCCATTGTCTCCATCTTTCTAGCACAGTAAGTGAGACCAATGAAGCAGAGAAGATCAGAAACAGCCCTTTGTCTGTGTTGAATCCATTTTATACCTTTTTTTTTTAAACTCTGACTGAGCTTCTCACCTTCACTAACACAACTGCTAGAGCTGCTAGAGAGTAAACACAGAGCTTCTTGCACATACTCAGTGTCAGTTGATCTAAATAGCAGCTATAGGGTTTTTAAAAAGATGCTGCACTATAATTTGTCTACTGTCTGGTCTAATTGCCAATTTGTCCTACCTCAGTTCCCAGAATGCTGTGATGTCACACAGGCAAGAATTGATTACTATGGTTATTGGTTAGAACTTCTCTAGACCTGTTGTTTGCTCTGCACAGCCATAGACTTCAATATGCTATAGACTTCAATGGGAAACATTAAAGGGTGAATTTTAAAAATCCGGAGTGCGCATCAATCGGGGAATGTGTGAATAAGTTTGGCTCATGCATGCCTATTGTATTTTAAAAAGTACCCAGATACACACGTAAATGCCATAGGGGCGGATTTTAAAAGCCCTGCTCGCGTAAATCCGCCCGGATTTACGCGAGCAGGGCCTTGCACGCCGGCGCACCTATTTTCCATAGGCCTGCCGGCACGCGCAGAGCCCCAGGACTCGCGTAAGTCCCGGGGTTTTTTGTCGGGGGCGTGTCGGGGGCGGGGGCCGATCGACGCGGCGTTTTGGGGGCGGGATGCGGCGTTTCGGGGGCAGGCCCTGGGGCGTGGTTTCGGCCCGGGGCGGTCCAGGGGCATGGCCACGCCCTCCGGAACCGCCCCCGGGTCACGTCTCGGCGCGCCAGCAGCCCGCTGGCGCGCGTGGATTTACGTCTCCCTCCGAGAGGCGTAAATCCCTGGACAAAGGTAGGGGGGGGTTTAGATAGGGCCGGGGGGGTGGGTTAGGTAGAGGAAGGGAGGGGAAGCTGAGGGGAGGGCGAAAGAGAGTTCCCTCCGAGGCCGCTCCGATTTCGGAGCGGCCTCGGAGGGAATGGAGGCAGGCTGCACGGCTCGGCGCGCACCGGCTGCCCAAAATCGGCAGCCTTGCGCATGCCGATCCTGGATTTTAGCAGATATGCGCGGCTACGCGCGTATCTACTAAAATCCAGCGTACTTTTGTTTGCGACTTGTGTGCCAACAAAAGTACACGAACGCGCATTTTTTAAAAATCTACCCCATAGTGCACACATCTCAAATATTTCCAAAAAGGGTCAGGGCATGCGCATGGTCTGGATGGGCCATTGGCATTTCAGGGTCTGGCCAAGAGATGTGTGTGTAAGTACTTGCACACCCTGACATGCACCGAGATCCCCTGCCGAGTAACTTTATTTCTTCTATGGATGCCATATAAGTCATAAAATAAAAGGATGGAGCCATTTCTGAGGGGTTTAAAGGGTCTGAGGTAACTGGGGAGAGTATAGGCTATCAGGCCAGAAGGAGTTGAAGGACCTAGCTGTTAACTGAGCAAACTGGTGAACAAACTGATAAACTGGGAATGGTGTGGTCATGCGACCCTTTTAAAATCCCCTGACTTACATGGTAGAAGAAGGCTTTTAGTTAACAGTAAACATGTCTATTATAATCTATTAATAATCTGAATTTTAAAAATAATTTCTACAAAATTCATTTAAAAAAATATATATTATTGCAATGTTTGCTTGCATAGAAAGTTATGTGCATGCTGTGTTCGATTGCTGGTATTATACAGTAATTCAATACACTTAAGCCTTTATGTGGTAGCTTCAGATCACTTGCTTTTTTCAAGCTTCCAATCTCAGCAGGTAAACAAGAATGTAATGAAAAATATACATCACTGAATCAACCTCACGCTGGCCTGGAGCTCAGTATCCTTTCCAGAGTAAGAAGAAGTCCGTTTCTGGTTAGGAAACACTTGAATGTATCATGTGAGTCTTCACCACTGTACCCTGCTGAATATAAAAGCAGGCTCTGGCAAGTTGTGACTAATGGAAAAGTCTCTGGCTGTTTCAGTTTCAGACTTCCTGCAGGTAGTGTATATTCTTTGCTTCTGTCTCCCCAGGGCAGGGTGTTGAAGAGGATAATGGAAGAGGACATGAAAATAATTAGCAAAGATGCAGCAGACCTGGACTTGCAGCTCTTGTAAGGAAAAGGCAAAAGAATGAACACTAAAACAAAAACTAGGTCAAGTTAAATTTTTTAATTTATACTTTAAGTTTTACATCAAATATAATGATACAAAACAAAGAAATATAAGAAACTAACATAATAGTCCTCTGAGATATACATTCCGCTTCACAGCGGTAAAAAAATCTTATCAAGTCCACCTTACAAGGAGAAGCCAACCTGCAAGAAAAATTATTAGAAAAAATATTTATATATTTAATCCCCCACCTTAATATGGATCATTGGGATTTATCAGCAATAAATGTTAGTAAGTATGAGGGGTTCAAAAAATAAATGTATTCCCTCTAAAAGTTACCAGACACTTACAGGGGGATTTCAGGAAAAAAATTGCTCCCATAGATGTTGCGCGTCCCGGCCACGTTGGTGCAGCGACCGGGCCTGCTCACCTCATGCTCCCCTCCACTAGCTCCGGCTCCATTTCCCTTGCCGTGGCTGCCAGCTCCCGACGTCCCCAACGCTCTCCTCAGGCTTCTCCGGCTTCCTCCACACCACAGGCCTCTCAGCAGAGCTCCCGTAGGGGCTCCGCGTCTTCGGCCTCCTTGGCCCTTCCCCTAGGCATGCGCGCACCCGACGCGTCAGCATATTTAAGGGGCCCAGGGCCTTGCTTTGGCTGGATACCCTCGTCCCAGACCCTTGGATGGATACCCTCGTCCCAGACGCTGCCCGATGACATCACTTAAGGCCCATACTTAAGGCGAAGCTCTGTTCCCAGACCTTGCCTTGGCAAATGGGTCGACACCTCCAGTGTAGCTAGTTGCCGTCCTGCATTCCTGTGTTGTTCCTGCATTCCTTGATCCAGTCTCTGTTCCAGTGTTCCTGTGTTCCTGCATTTCTGTGTTCCTGTCTTGTTCCAGTGCTCCTGTGTTCCTGTGTTCCCGTGGTCCTCTGTGTTCCAGCGTCTGTCCTGATTCCTGCTCCACATTCCTCCTCTTGTAGTACCCCTCAGACTGATTCACAGTACTGACCCCTGCTTGATTGACTACGTTTGATCACTGCCTGGAACTGACCACTGCTTGCCTATTGACTACACTTGGACTGATATTGGAACTGACCCTTGCTTTGGCTGACCATCCTTGGATGAATACCCTGCCTTTGACCCTTGCGCTTCACAAGGACACTCTGTTCGCTCCTCCTGTGACCACCAGACCAGCCTGCTAGGATGCTGCCCGCGGCCTACCTCAGACTAGACCACTAGGCACTGTCTATCTCGCCCGGAGGACTTTCATTTCCTGTTGCCTTCCCGAGGTCTCTGGTGATCCTTGTTCGGGTCTAGTCTCTCCTCTTTTCACCAGTCACACACCTTTGCTAGTGGTGGGAACACCTCTTTACTACCTCTCTGGGAGACCCTCTAAGGCCTACCTAAGTCCAGAGAAAATGCCCTATCAGGTAGAAATTGTAATACCTCTGTGAGATTACATTTAAAAAACGTGTATCCAGAGAGCAATCTAGACCTAGAAAATTCAAAATTCTTAAATTCCTAATCCTATTTCGATTTTCCACCAACTCCAAATTATAGCGTATATTAAAATTATCCTTAACAATTGCTGTTGATACATTTTGTGAAGATTTAATCAATATTTGACATGCTATTATAGTTTCACCAAGACTCTACAACTCTCATTCTAGAGTTCAAGTCCAACAATTTTGCAGCTGATCCCTTTGTACTCACATTTTCCTCAGAAATGTTGGTCCCTAATGATCTAGAACCATTAGCCACTTCAAATAGCTCATCGCTCATCTCCTGTGGCGGATCATCCGGTTGTTGAGAGGTTAATGGCATCAGTGGAGGAGACTGAGGAACTGGACTTAAGGAGATTTTCTCATCACCTGTACTAAAATGCACATGACTATCCATGGGTTCTCTTAACAATGCCGATTTGTAGAGCTTCATGATGAAATCTTGCCTTTCCTTTTTCTCCCCATAATGATAACAAAGGGGGAAGAAAAAGATCAATAAGAGGTGCACCCCTTTGGCATGTGGCTTAGGCATGCCAGCGGCAGCTGCGCACCACTGAATGCTGTTTCTTGTTCCTCCAGGGGCCTTCAGAATGATGCCTCCAGAATCGGGCCATCCACCTCACTGACTGCAGCGCTTCCTCCTCACGGTTCCTTGGGGCAGATGACAATGCACTGGTAGGCTCCCCCCGAGGTCAGGTTTTATGTGCATCAGACTCTGGGAAATGTAAATATCATCTAAAGGAAGCTGGACTTGATCTGCTGGTGATTTAGCTGTGGTATATTTATTTCATTAATCTTACTGTATTTCTCCTTTAATTTCATTCTCCTTATTGCTGGAGCCAATGCCTTGAGAAATTATTTGCAAGCACCAGTAGTGAACAATGGCTTAAACTATAGCAACATTTTACAAGAGCTGCATTTAAGAAAACTCTGGTAAATACAGTAAACTCTAGTGATAAGACAGGAATTATGAGGCATATTCATTTATGGTAAAATCTGTTTAATCACTGTTTGCAGCTGTAATTCTGTCAGTGTAAGAAGATTTCATGTGAAGGGATCAAGCTGATATGACTGATTTTTGTTACAGTGACATGCAAATTTCCTTTAAAAAGCCAAGACACAAGGCAAAACTCAATTATTTCATTATAAAACCTGCAAACAGTATACTGGGTAGGCTTAAGTCTTTATCCACTGAAGAAGGGGTTTTGGAAAGGGACGGAGCTGTACTTGTTAACGTCTTGGTCTTGATTTGTTTTTGTAGGTGAAAGCCAGGGCACACAGCAGCTAATAACACTATGCAGTAGAGATGTGCAATCGTTTTTCACGATTTAGTCAATGCCAACGACATTGTCTAAATCGTCATTGTTGGGGAAGTTGGGAAAAAGAATCAAAATTCCACGAATTTTCGGGTTAAAGTCGGTTTTTTTATTACTGCGCACTAACGGATGTTAGTGCGCATGGACTATCCGTTAGCGCGCAGTCGCTGGACGTAGTGCGCAGTACATGGCGCCTCACCATACTGCGCACTAACGGATTATTAGTGCGCACTCGGTACATGGCAGTGCGCGGTGATATATGTTAGTGCGCACTAACGTAAATTGATACTAAATTGACACTTTTTTTTAAATTGAAGGTTGAATATGTATTCCTATTGGGTGTCTTCTTGTTTTTTATTCATTACCAAGGTTACCAACAGCCAAGGTGCTGTTTTTTACAGATTGTTTTATATGGGGGATGGGGAATGGGAATGGGGGATAGAGCTATTAGCTTGAAGTTCTAATCCTACTGTAGTAGTGTGTCTGTGGATATTGTGATTAGGTCATCAATCACGTGACTAGAATTTGTTTGATATATTATGCATAATATTCATTTGCATCATTTTTGAATTGGCCACTTAAATTAATAGGTTTATTTTCCCTCCTACTTTTAGTCAATAGGTAGCTATAATAGCTATATAATAAGGGGTGCTCTGCTTATGTGTTGCTTTTGTTTTGTGGGTTTGAGGAGAAAACATCAGTCAATCAGTCATTATAGCTAGCTGCAGCTGTTGATTGATAGCTAATATTATACAGCCTTTATTGTTATTAATAAGGGGTAGCTGCTAGCTGGCTTAGCTGCTAGCTGATACTAGTATCAGCCTATGATACTAGCCAGCCAGCCAGCCAGCCAGTAGCCATTGCCACTAGCCACAGTAGCATATATCTACTGCTAGCAGCCAAGTACCACTAGCCAAAATAGCCAATAGCCACAACCAGTGAGCTGAGCTGAGCTCTACTCTTTTTTTCTGTTTCTTGAGTGAGCTCTTCGTTCGCAGCATTCCTAGCCTAGGCATAGGCAGGCACCAGCACTCCAGTCCAGCAGCAGTGCTTGCTTATAAAGGACAAGGTAGGTGCTTTGACTGCTTTCTGAACATTGTAGCAGTAGAGTTTTAATAGATTTATAAATATATAAAATTATATAATATTATATTTATCAATATTATATAGATGTATGTGTAATCTACTAGATTTATCACTAATAGTGTTTATAGCTAGCTAGCCATAGCCAGTGACACTAGGCTAATAGCTAGCTTGGCTATTAGCCTAGTGTCACTGGCTATGGCTAGCTATTAAAGCCAGTGAGTCACTACTATCAAATCAATTCTACTACTAAACCTATAATTGGCCAATAGTCTGTCCAATATCCTATATTATGTTTCTTGTGCTTGGCTTAAGGCTTCTGCTCCTGTGTGTGAGATTTGTGGGTAAGACTTGAAGTGGGAGGGAGAAGTTATTTTAGTCCAAAGAACAGAATAGGCCTGAAAAGGATATGAAAAAATAAGAATAGGACTTCTCTAACCTCAATGCTTGGCTTGCATGTAGTATTAACAGAAAAGCCTAGCCAGTCCTGCCAGGAGGCTAATGTAATGAGTGAACTGAAGTATTGCAGCCTAGTTTCAGTCTCAGTCTGCTGCAGTTTGATGCTCTGGCCAATGCATGGTATAAATTGCAATATAATATATTAGTAAGTATACTATATCAAATTATCAATTGTCAGTGTCACTCACTGACTAATAAAAAATAATCACTATATCCTTCTTTGTCCTGTGGTCTGGGGGTAGCCTTAGCAAGCAATAGCTAGCTAGCTAGCTAATGCTATTAGCTCAATAAAGTTTTAAATATGAATACCAAACTAATTTATTAACTTGTTTAATGTACTATATTTATTATATATTTCTTTGACCACAGGATCATAATGCCCCTACCAGTACCCTCTGGAAAAAAACGTGTTGCTAGTGATAGTGCTACTGGAAAGAGCTGTCTGCCAGTCCCTAGGAAAAAACTGCGATTTTTTGAGAAGAAAGAGGATGTAGAAGTGCAAGGAAACTTGTTGCAAGGGAAGGAACGAGCAAAATTTGAGGGAAAGGTGAAAAGATTAGATGAAAGAATGGTGATACAGAAAATATTTGATGATGATGAAGAATCAGATATTGAGGAGGAGGAGGAGGAGGAGGAGGAGGAGGAGGATGATGATCAGGAGTTTTTGGCTAGTAAACATTCAGAGGAGAAGGAGGAGGAGGAGGAGAACAGAAGCAATGACAATGTTAGTCAGATTGCAAAACAAACAACTACTGCCAGTGCCAGCAGTATTGCTGGTACCCTGTCCCCTACACCATTTGAACATCCACGTGTGACTACTACTACTACTACTACTATTTCTACTACTAGTATGAAAATGACAAGTATCCAGCCTAGAGTAAGGAACAGTACAAGGACATCAAAGATTTGGAATCATTATCATGTTGTGGCTGACCAGAGATTTGGACAATGTATCCATTGTAAAAAGATGGTGAGCCGTGGAAGAATTATTGGACATCTTACTAACAGCAACATGAAATATCACCTTGAAAGAGAACATAGAGCACTGTTGCTTGCAGAAGAAGCTGGTCCCACCGTGCTTGCCCAGGCTTCAAGTAAAGCAACAGGGAAGCAGCCACAGAAGGAAAGTAGTAGTACTAAAGAAGATACAGATTGTGTGCATCTGCAGAAGCAGCAGTCTCCTCTTCCTCATCCCCAGCAGCAGCGGCAAGCTACCATGGAGCAGATGGGGTGGTGTTCTTCTGCAATGTCACAGAGCAGGAAGCAGGCAATGTCTAAAGTGGGTACACGACATATTGCTCTAATGATTGCTTTGGATGATCAGCCACTGCAGATTGTAGAAAATGAGGGATTTAAGCGGATGCTCCATTATTTCGCCCCTTACTACAAACTTCCTTCAAGAAGTACATTTAGCCGTCAGGTGCTTCCTTCCCTATACAGAAAATGTCGTGCTGAAATGCAGATTATGATGGCAAGGGCAAAGGGGAGGAGCATCCATCTCACCACTGATGTTTGGACTAGTATGAATGCAATGCATGCATATTTGTCTCTAACAGCACATTGGTGGCAGCTGGATGAGGCATTAATACCTGTAAGCACTAGCAGCATTGGCAGTGGCAGTGGCAGCAGCTCCAAAAAGGTTTCGCCAGGATACCATTGGGCTTTACTGCATGCTCAAGTGCTAGACAAGAGACATACTTCAGAAAATATCTTACACGCAATTCAGGGGATGATGGAAAAATGGAATGGGCTCCTTAGAAGCAGTGATATGGAATGCTTAAATGGATTTTTCATTACTGACAATGGTTCCAATATTATTAAGGCTCTGGCTGATGGCAGATTCAGCGGCATCCGATGCTTTGCACATACCCTGCATCTGATAGTGAGGGATGCTTTGGGGCTTAGTGGCAAGGAAGGTGGTACTACTACTAGTTGTAGTAGTCAACTCCTGAAGCGGTTGATTGAAAAGTGTCGCAAAATAGCTGGGCATTTCAATCGTAGTGTAAAAAGTGGGAAGCAACTCAGAAAGAGGCAAATAGCAGTTGGCGCACCTTTGCACAACCTTCTTCAGGATGTGCCTACCAGATGGAATTCCACCTATCTTATGTTGGAGAGGTTGTCTGAACAGCAGACACCTCTTCATGATTTGGCAATGGCAACTGAAATTGGATTGGAAAATCCTCTTGGATGTCAGGACTGGACAAACATTGCACACATGGTGCATGTCCTCAAGCCTTTCAAAGTATATACTGATGCATTGAGTTCAGCTAATGCCACTTTGGGTGGTGTCATCCCTGTAATAAACTATCTGGAGGAGGTATTACAGGAATTTCTGCATCATCCAGATTTCTCTAAGGAAGTGTTAATGCTTGTTAAATGCTTAAAAGAGCAAGTTGAAAAAAGATTGAAACCTCTCATGCAAAGGGATTGCTATATGTTAGCCACGATGTGTGACCCACGTGTGAAAGGCAGTATTGCTCTCAAGAACAATGCTCTTACACATTGGAAAAAAAAGTTGATTAAAATGGTTGAAAACATAATGTCTAACAGGGTCTGTTCCACTGGTAACGATGAAAAAGAATTAGTATTATCCTCTCAGTCTCCAACTCCATCCTGCTCAAGTACTAGTATGATCAGCTGCTCCCCTACCCCTTCCATAACACATCAAAATATGAGTCATTCCACATTTAATGAACTGCCTGCCATGTCACAAGCAATCGCATCAGCTGTTGGCAGAAGAGTTACTACTACTGAGTCCTACCTGCAGGAGAATGTTTCAGAACTGCATGTTAAGAGTTTTCTGTCTGAGCCAATTCAGAGCATGGACTCAGATCCCTTGAGATATTGGGCACAGAAAGCTTCAATGTGGCCTGATCTTGCAATACTAGCACAGCACTTTCTTTCCTGCCCGCCAACAAGTGTGCAAAGTGAAAGAGTATTTTCAATGACAGGGAACATAGTGAGTCCACACCGTGCACGTTTGTCTCCAGACTTAGTCGAGCAATTGGTTTTTATCAAAACGAACTTTCCACAGCTTGGGTATCCGAACTTTCCCTGTGACTGGGAGGAGTGAGCCTCTTGTCGAGGGCCGAGATCCAAGGTCAAGGGGTGGAAGAGAGGCTTGGCTCTATGCAGCTGTGCTCCCCGCATCGCTTGCTGGGGTGCCCGGCCACAAGAGGCAGCAGCGGCCACAACACTGCCGCTGCTGCCTCTTGTGGCCCACAGGAGAAGCCAGTCTGGGAGTCACAAGACATGAACACTCTGTCCTGCTGCGTCTCCAACACAGGCTTCTCACTCCCAGGCTCCTTTCCCCCAGTGTCCACCTCTGAGGCAGGCAAGTCCTCGCTGGGTTCTTCTGCCTCAGCGTCCATCTCCGACAGCATGATTGTGTGAATGAAGTATGAAAGAATTTCAGGCCAATACAATATAAAATTGCACTTACAGTGCACAGAGAGGTTGATACTCTAACTAAGTAGCTAGTGGTTGTACTAGTAGTAGCTAGCTACTAGCTAGCTACTACTACTAGCTACTACTTGGATATCCAGTTTATATCCAACTAGTAGCTACTACTACTAGCTACTAGTTGGATATAAACTGTTACTGTTATATCCACTACTGTAACAATATATTGATTAACCAAATATATACAAACACCCTTGAGTGTAATAAAAAGAGAAAACTGAGCACCCAGAAGTTGTACATTTCTGAAGGATTTTTTGTTCATGAGTCTGCTTTCTCCTAGTCCTTACTCCTACTTTAGTATCACAAGCATTAAAGTTTTTGCTTCAAATGGCTGTCTTGGTCATGGAGCAATTTTTGGCATTGACGTGTGAGTCATTGCAGTAGCTTGAGTGCTGCACACACTGCACACAGTGCACAATATTGTATTGGCCAGGTTGAAAGATGTGTGAATGGTCAGTAGCCACGGTTGAAGCCTTGACGTTGGCGCTACTGCTCACAAGTATACAACTTGTGCTAATTCAGCCAGACTGAATGTTGTATGGAAGTGTATGACTAACTTAGTTACTACTAAAACAATGAAATATGTTGGATTATAATAGACATACATCCGTACATGTCTGCTCTTTGTAATTTAGTAGTACCATACTATATTATTTTTGAATAATTATTATTAGTTAAATGACTAATAAAATAATATATAAAAAAGAACAAACAAACATTTTGCACAATGTTAAAACATTTATTTTTTTTAACATATTTAACTATTAGCATTAACATTCAATAGACAAACATTTTTGTCAAAAATAAAAAATTAAAAATAAAAAAAAACCAGCCCAGCAGCCCAGGTCAAGGCGAAATATGATGCCTTGACTTCATGATGTTGCAGCAGGGTCAGGCTCATGTGGAGAGGAGGGTGCCGCCACTGGAGAAACCTGCTCTGAAGCAGAGGGAACTGGCACCTCCTCCTCATGAGGCATCTCATGAGGAGGAGAAGCCATTTCCCTCTGCTCCTGAGGGGCCTCCTCCAGGGCTAACAACCTCCTCTCCACATTACAGACACTGGCCTGTACCTCTCCGACCCTCTGCTGCAACATCATGAAGTCGGCATCATATTTCACCTTGAACTGCCGTACTTCCTGCAGGATCTCCTCCAACTTTGAATATTGTGCACAACAGCACTTACAGGTTGGAGGAGATCCTGGAGGAAGTACGGCAGTGCTGGTGCTGGTGCTGGCACTGGCGCTGGCGCTGGTGGTGGTGCTGGTGGAAGTGGTGGGCCGCTGGCTGGTGGCAGCTTTATCTTGGCCTGTAAAGAAATTAAAAAAAAATAATAATTCAACATGAGACACAGAACTATACATTATACATACATTACACATAGTCAGATATGACAAATAAAAAAGCAAATACTGGATGCGTGCGAGCAAGTTTATAAAATAATCTACCCCTTATTTAGTTTATTGACCTTGAGGATTATAGAAAAATGAGGAGTCCATTGCAGGGGAGAAGGAGTGAGGGGGAGAGTGGAGGGATATCAAATCTATCAACATAGATTAGAGAGAATACATAATTTGAAGGATTGGAAGGAGAAATAATAGTCAATCTCAGGTTACACAGAATATGATGGTAGGAGATACACTACAAACCTCTTCTTTTTTTTCACCTTCAATTCTTTAGTTTACTATCATAGCCACTCAGTGTCATTTAATATATACAAATAAATAAATACACACTTCCCCCCATTCCCAATCCCCAGCCACTAAAACTGATTGATATAAAAAAAAAAGATTTTGTTTTTCAGCCTCAGATAATACTACTTTACTGGCCGTGCCAAGAGATATATTATTTCCTACCTAGACCACTACTTGTTGCTGCCTCCGTCCTCCTCTGGTGACAGCTCTGCCTCCCACTAGGCCCAGGAAGCCCCGCCTCGTCCCTGCCTGGGTGTGGTTCTGTACAAGACAAATCAAAATTCAGAGAACAGTTAGAATTTTAAAAACAAGAATGAGATCAGACACAATGATTCATTCACTGTTATAGTAAAGAAACATTTTTAAACACAAATTCCATTACAATTAATTGAATACTTGTGTAATGTGTGTTGTTCTTGTGTAGTATTCTGAAAACAACTTACCAGGCACGGAACGGGCCACGGTTCGGCGGACCTCCTCGAGCCACCTACCCTCGTGCAATCGCAGATGGCGACCTGAAAATTAGAGGGATATACAGGAAAAAGAATAACATTGATTAATTTTTACAACATGCCCATGTTTTGCCTTGACCTACTAGATTATTTTTTATGCAACATACAAAAGTTAGTTATACATAAATACTATTTTATTTATATTTCAATGTGGCTTTCAAAAAAATCCCAAATACCACCATTTCAAAACGATAAATATAAATATCAATAATATACCACAGATAATTTTATTTCCTTTGTAGTCTAATTATTAAGTATTAATACTAGTATAGTATAGGGTAAGGGTGGTACACTAGTAGCTAGCTAGCTAGTAGCTAGCTACTAGTATTTCTGTTTTTTTAAAATATATTTACTTAACATTATAACTTTTATTACTTATAGTAGTTAATTATTACATTATAATTATATAACTCAATGTATGCTACTAGTAGCTACTGTAGCTAGTATTACTATCATACTCTATTTAATTTTCAATGACAAAATAATATACATAATTTATAATTGAATATTATGATCAACATTATTATTTCTCACCTTTCTTTTTCAGGTCTTCCACCTCACGAGGGTAGGAGGCCTGCCGGCAAAACTCCTCCTGGAGAGAGGCCCAGGCAGCAGTCTCCCTTTGCAGGTTAGGCCTGCTGCCTGGGGGGGTGTAAAGGTTCCCCTCATCCAGGAGCATGAGCCGGGCTAGGAGGTCCACGTCGGCCTGGGTAAAGCGGGGCTTCCTGGACCTTGCTGCCACCTTGGAGGAGGACGGTGGGGAGGAGTCAGACTCCCTCCCCCTGTCACCACCACCAGACTCCCTTTCACGTTCCATCCTACCATGAGAAAATAAAAAAGGAGATGAAAAAAAGTATGTGCTATAGGACAGTTGTTTGTTCAGAAGCTCACACACTAATGCAGGGAGGGGCTAGGCAGCTCCCCCCTGTCTGTGAAGCCAGCCCTCAGCCCTCACCCTCACAGTGACAGTACACTATTCAGTTCAGTGGCAGGGACATGGGGGGAGGGGAGGAGTGAGGGTCAGGCAGCTGAGCTCCCCCCCCCCCCCTACGTAATGCAGGCAGGGAGGGAGCTGTCTCAGCCCTCACCCTCACAGTGAGGGCTGAGACAGCTCCCTCCCTGTGAGGGTGAGGGCTGAGACAGCTCCCTCCCTGCCTGCATTACGTAGTGAGAGGCTTGCTGGCCTATACACTATTCAGTTCAGTGAGGGTCAGGCAGCTGAGCTCCCCCCCCCCCCCTACGTAATGCAGGCAGGGAGGGAGCTGTCTCAGCCCTCACCCTCACAGTGAGGGCTGAGACAGCTCCCTCCCTGTGAGGGTGAGGGCTGAGACAGCTCCCTCCCTGCCTGCATTACGTAGTGAGAGGCTTGCTGGCCTATACACTATTCAGTTCAGTGAGGGTCAGGCAGCTGAGCTCCCCCCCCCCCCCCCTACGTAATGCAGGCAGGGAGGGAGCTGTCTCAGCCCTCACCCTCACAGTGAGGGCTGAGACAGCTCCCTCCCTGCCTGCATTACGTAGTGAGAGGCTTGCTGGCTTCACAGACAGGGGGGGGGGGAGCTCAGCTGCCTGACCCTCACTCCTCCCCTCCCCCCATGTCCCTGCCACTGAACTGAATAGTGTACTGTCACTGTGAGGGTGAGGGCTGAGACAGGGAGGGAGGGAGCTGTCTCAGCCCTCACCCTCACAGTGACAGTACACTATTCAGTTCAGTGGCAGGGACATGGGGGGAGGGGAGGAGTGAGGGTCAGGCAGCTGAGCTCCCCCCCCCCCCTACGTAATGCAGGCAGGGAGGGAGCTGTCTCAGCCCTCACCTTCACAGTGAGGGCTGAGACAGCTCCCTCCCTGTGAGGGTGAGGGCTGAGACAGCTCCCTCCCTGCCTGCATTACGTAGTGAGAGGCTTGCTGGCCTATATACTATTCAGTTCAGTGAGGGTCAGGCAGCTGAGCTCCCCCCCCCCTGTCTGTGAAGCCAGCCAGCCTCTCATGCAGGGAGGGAGCTGTCTGACACTGACAATCTCTGTTAAACTTTTTTTTCACTAAATTAGCATAAAATTTAATGAAGTACTTTTGTGTGTTAAACTTTTAATTTCCCCTAATGTAAGTAACTTCATTTAATATAATTTTAATATTATTTTATGCTACTTCACCGAAAAAAAAAGTGCATTAACTATTTAACTTAACCAACTAAGTAGCTAACTAAAGTAATACTGTATAAAAACTAAAACAAAATCTTATATGTTTTTATTATATTATACACTTACAGTGGTAGAGTTGATGATAATAATCAACGATAATGTTGTGTTCTTCTTGTTCTGTTGAACTGTACTGTCACTGTGTGTGCACTGCAGCACTGCTCAGCTCACTGCTCTGTCTCAGAGAGACAGCACGTAGTAAGAATATAATTATTAGTGCGTGTATTTTAAGCAAAATGGCCTCCGGGGACCTCACAGAGCATGCTCAAGGTAGTGCGCACTAACCCTAGGTAGTGCGCACTCGCCAGCGATAGTGCGCACTAACTACGGATGATTTAAAATACTGATTCTACATTCCCATTGCCTGTTTTCCAGGTGGTGCGAACCAGTGGGAGCAGGGAACCGTACATTTAGCTAACGAACTCCTTAAAAATTGATACGTTTTACTTAAAAGTTGCAATTTTTGGCAGTGCGCACTAACATTAGTTAATGCGCACTAACGGTAACAGTGAGCGCACTAACCCCGTTAGTGCGCACTAACTACGGATGATTTAAAATACTGATTCTACATTCCCATTGCCTGTTTTCCAGGTGGTGCAAACCAGTGGGAGTAGGGAACCGTACATTTAGCTAACGAACTCCTTAAAAATTGATACGTTTTACTTAAAAGTTGCAATTTTTGGCAGTGCGCACTAACATTAGTTAATGCGCACTAACGGTAACATTAAGCGCACTAACCCCGTTAGTGCGCACTAACTCCGTTCGTAAAAAAAACAAAACACACGTGAAAAACTAAACTTTTAAACGAATCGGTCGACCGAAGCAAGACCCGATTCCTAAAAACGAAGCACATCTCTACTATGCAGCACATGCTGTAGGGCAGAGGTACCTAGAGAATGCATTCATGATATGCATGAAGTCAATTGCTTTATCCTACGCATGGAATTCTAGGGATGTGTGTGAAAAAAAAATATGGTTCTGTTATTCATTTGATTGATTTGGTTTGGTGACTCGTTTAGTATGGATCCCAAAATTTCTTTAATTTATTTTGTTCATTCGGTCATTTGTTTACTATTAAAGTCAATAGAGGAAGCAATTCATCCTATTTTGGGTTCTGACTTTGGGGTTTTCTATTCAAGTTTTTTTTTTTTTTTATATATATCTTTTTATTAAAGCTTATGCACACATGACCGGTACAAATTGTAAACAAACGGTAAAGTGAATAAAAGAACTATAACAATTTAACTTGTCGCTTTCATCGTGAAGTAAGTGCCAGAGCCATTATTCAATATATCAACAGTGCACAGTGTAATGTATATATGTAACGAGAAGAAACAGACAGGCATAAGCAGCCAAGAGAAGAGGGTAAAGTGGTTTAGGTAGCCCAGGGCACATACTGGGTAAGACCAAAGGTCCATTAAACCCAGCAATCTGTCACCAACAGTGGCTAATCCAAGTTAGAAGTACCTGGCAGAATCCCAAAGCATAGATCCTATCCTTCTTGCTCATACTCACAGATAGGTAGTGACTTTCATATGTCTACATGGCTAATAATGATTTACTGACTTTTCTTCCAGGAACATGTCTAAATCCTTTTAAAACCTAACTATACTAACTGCTTTTACCACATCCTATGGCAACAAATTCTAGAGTTTAATTGGGAGCTGTGTGAAAATATACTTTTTTTTGGTTTAAATTGTTTTAAATGTGCTACCTATTATCTTCATGGAGTATCTCCTAATTTTAATACTATTTGAAATTGTAAAAAAAAACCAGTTCCCTGTTTACCAGTTCCGCACCACTCAAGATTTTGTAAACATTTTTCATACCTCCCCTCAGCCATTTCTTCTTCAGGCTGACGAGACCTTTAGCTTCCCCTCACAGGTTGCTGTTCCATTCCCTTTACTATTTTTGTGGCACTTCTCTGTATCTTTTCCAGTTCCACTATATCTTTTTTAAGATGGGGTGACCAGAACTGCACGCAAACAGGTGCATTTTAAAAGCCTGATGCGTGCCGAAACCGGGAAATATGCACACAAGTCGGGCCGGCATGCACTGAGTGGATTTTAAACGCTGCCCAAATACGCACCTATCTCCTGCTGTGCACACAAATGAAAAGTTCCAAAAAATAGGGGCGGAGCGTGGCATGGTCTGGACAGGGCATGGGCATTCCTGGATTTCTACAAATTAGAGCATGAATACTTACGTGCCCAGACACATGCCTGGGCCCCCTGCTGCTTTACTTTACTTCTGCTATGGAGGACGTGTAAGGAATAAAATAAAGATAAATAGATCGGTGGGGCTTTTAGGATCAGGACTAGCAGGGGAAAAGGGAGGCTATTAAACTAGGGGGTTTGTAAGTCCTATCCCTTACCTGAGCAAACTGGGAACAAACAGGGGAAACTGGTAATGGCGGTGGTGTCTATTAAAATCCCCCACTTACACAGCAGAAGCTGCATTTGCACGCATAGGCGTGCATCGACTTAAAATTGGGCACACATGTGCGTGCAGTCAGGCTATTTTATAATATGCACGCATATAAGCACGCATGTTATAAAATGGTCACGTCCCTGGGTGCAGGCCGACAAACGCACGCACATGTGAGCCCATGCGTCAGTTTAAAAGTTACCGTCAAAGTGTGATCACAGTATGGATTGATATAAAAGCATTATGATACCTTCTAATTTATTTTCTTTTCCTTTCCTAATAATACCTAATGAACCATTTGCTTTTTTGACTGCTGCCATGCGCTGGGCCAAGGATTTCAAAGTATTATCCATAATGATTCCAAAATCCTTTTCCTGGGTGCTGACTCCTAACAAAGATAAGAACCCAGTTTTAGGTACCTACAGTTAGGATTATTCTTCCCTATATACATCATGTTACATCTGCCCATACTAAATTTCATTTGCCATTTATAGAAACATAGAAACATAGAAAATGACGGCAGAAGAAGACCAATCGGCCCATCCAGTCTGCCCAGCAAGCTTCACACTTCTTTTTTCTCATACTTATCTGTTTCTCTTGGCTCTTAGTAACCTTAGGTTCTATTTCCCTTTCACCCCCACCATTAATGTAGAGAGCAGTGATGGAGCTGCTTCCAAGTGAAATATAAAGTTTGATTAGTTGGTTAAGAGGCAGCATAGCTCTCTGCCGTTGAAGCAGAGATATGCGTGAAGTATTAGTTTTACTTCTCCCCTGCCGTTGAAGCAGAGAGCAATGCTGGATATGCGTGAAGTATAGTTTTTCTTCTCCCCTGCCGTTGTAGCAGAGAGCTATGCTGGATATGCATTGAAAGTGAAGTATGCCTTGAAGGTCACATTAACTATCATCTAATATTGAAAAGCCTAATAATTGGTAATTGAATAAGCCTAATAATTGGTAATACCTATAGCCCATGAACCCATCCCTGTTTTGTTGTTGTTTTTTTTCTTTTTTTTAATTTGGAGATGGCAGCCCTCCATCCTTCCGCTCCGTGAAGGTGGAACACCAACCACTGGCCACTGGCATCCCGCTCCGTGAATGCCTCTGTGGCTACTGCTGCTCCGTGCAGTGTTTTGCTGCCTCCTCTTTATATGCTTCCTCTAGACCTGATGGATCCACAGTGTTTATCCCACGCCCCTTTGAAGTCCTTCACAGTTTTGGACTTCACCACTTCCTCCGGAAGGGCATTCCAGGCATCCACCACTCTCTCCGTGAAGAAATACTTCCTGACATTGGTTCTTAGTCTTCCTCCTGGGAGCCTCAGCTCGTGGTTCTGCTGATTTGTTTCTGATGGAAAAGGTTTGTCGTTGTCTTTGGATCGTTAAAGTTTTTCAAGTATCTGAAAGTCTGAATCATATCACCCCTGCTCCTCCTTTCCTCCAGGGTGTACATATTTAGATTCTTCAATCTCTCCTCGTATGACATCCGATGAAGACCCTCCACCTTTCAGGTCGCCCTTCTCTGCACCGCTTCAATCTTGTCTCTGTCTCTTTGTAGATACGGTCTCCAGAACTGAACACAGTACTCCAGGTGAGGCCTCACCAAGGACCTGTACAAGGGGATTATCACTTCCCTTTTCTTACTCGATATTCCTCTCTCTATGCAGCCTAGCATTCTTCTGGCTTTTGCTATCGCCTTGTCACATTGTTTCGCAGAAGTACCTGAAAGATCCCAAAAAGTAGAGCTCTTTCTTTTTACTTTCTTCCAGAGATAGCAATGGCTTTCCCTAGTCTACCTGGCTAATAATTTTTTTAATGGATTTTTCCTTTAAGATCTTATCCAAACCATTTTTTAAACCCCCAAGGCAAGTTGCCTTGATCACGCTCTCTGGCAATGGATTCCACAGCTTGATTACATATAGAATGAAAATGTACTTTGTAAGATTTGTATTAAACCTGCTGGCTGTTAGTTTCATGGAGTGTCCTCTTCTTTTAGTATTATTTGAAAGGGAAATTTTAGGAATACTTGCAGAAGTCTGAGAGGGTTAATTAGAAACAAGAAGAAAACAATGCAGCAAGAAGCAGTACAGATCAAATACATACTGCAAGTTTTAATAACTTAAGTACTCAATGAGCCATATTACTTTATATAATCCACCCTGGGCCTACTTTAGGGAAAGGTAGGATATCAAATGCTTATAAATAAATAATCTGTATAGCCTCTCTTCACAGTAAAGCCATTCTATCGCCTTTTATCATTGTTGTTGCCCTTCTCTGCATCTTTTCTAGTTCTGATATATCTTTTTGAGAGAAGGCAACCATAATTGCATAAAATGCTCAGCTAAAAGAAATGTAAAGCAGATTATTGGTGCAATCAGAGAAGAAAGTATGACCTCTGAAACTGATGTTATAATCTACTTGGGGACCAATGAACTAATGCAAAACAATATCTCTGCAGTACATTTTCAGAATCTGGGGAGGGGCTAGAAACTTTTCAGAAAAGCTATCTGTTCAAGGAAAGGGAGAGGAAATACTATGCTATATAGATGACTTCAATATGTGATTCAAATTTTGGTGTAAAAAAGAAGTTTTAGCTATACAGGTCTCTGGAGCCATGCATGCAACAATAAAAGGCTTTATGGTAAAGATAGTTTACATCTTTCTGTGGCAGGAAAATGATCCTAAGTGATAAATTTAGATTATATGTAGACAGGCATTTAAACTAGAAGACAAGTGTGGCAGATGGAAGCTGATGGAATTGGGATTTCACCCTGGCAAGTACATGTAGAAAGTATTAGTTTGAAAAGGAAACCAGAAAGTTCATAGGCAAAGGATAAACATCTGGAAAGCTAGTAGGCCAGATTACATAAGAACATAAGAAATTGCCATACTGGGTCAGCCCAAGGGTCCATCAAGCCCAGCATCCTGTTTCCAACAGTGGCCAATCCAGGCCATAAGAGCCTGGCAAGTACCCAAGAACTAAGTCTATTCCATGTTGACAAACTGAAGAGTAGTAAATCAACTAGAGCAGATTCATTTGTAACCTATCATTAAAATAATCTATTGTACCTGAAGATTGGAAGGTGACCAATGTAACCCTGATATTTATAAAGTGCTCCAGGGGTGAACGGGAAAACTATAGACCTGTGAGCCTGACCTCAATGCTGGGAAAAATCAAGGAAACTGTTATAAAGAATAAAATCACAGAACATTTAGATAGACATGGTTTAATGGGACACAGCCAACATGGATTTACCCAAGGGAAGTCTTGCCTAACAAAACTGCTTCATTTTTTGAAGGGGTGAATAAACATTTGGACAAAGGTGAACCAGTAGCATTTGGATTTTCAGAAGGCATTCGACAAAGTCTCTCATGAGAGGCTTCTAAGAAAACTAAAAAGTCATGGGATAGGAGGCGATGTCCTTTTGTGGATTAGAAGCTAGTTAAAAGACAGAAACAGAGAGTAGGATTAAATAGTCTATTTTCACAGTGGAAAAAGGTAAACAGTGGAGTGTCTCAAGGATTTGTACTCTGACTGAAGGGGAAATTCCCCAGTATCTTGAAGGTCTGTGTTACCTTTGCAACCACTCAGCAGCAGAGGTTGGAGGTCATGGAAATTTTGAGACTTTGAGATTTTTTGTCTTTTGAGGTTATCTGTTTTTTTGGAAGATCTATTTTTTTTTTTTTTAACAAGGGAATTGTCATCTTTTCAAGCCTTGTTTCATGCTGGAACTTGAAAGAGGTTATCCTACCCTCCACGGGGAAGGAATTCTCGAGTTGGACACTTGTTCATTTGGGAGAACAGTAACTAGGGGATTTACCATGGACAAAGAAACTATTGCTTCTTTATTTATTTATTTGAAATGATTTATTTAGCACACACTCTGACAATTGTGGTGGTTCACCTGCTTAAAACATACAAGTCTAAAACAGGTCAAAGGCAAACATAAATGGCATGGAATTGAAATACTGCACATAGGAACATATCTACTTTCTGTCTGGCTCTCCACTAAAGCTTTGTTTCTTCATTATTTATCGTCCCAAAAGTTCATTGATTATGATTCTTCTGATGCTGTTCCTAATTTTTTTCCATACTGGCCTGGATTCTTACTTTCAAACTTTAAGTAAATTTTAATTTGAACACCATTCTTGGACTGTGTGGTTATTTGCTGCTTGACTATTCTATTGGAAAACACTTCCCACCTGAGAATCCCACTGAGCAGTGATCCGGGAGAGTGGGGGTGAGTCTGATTTTGATGACTGTATTCATGACTGCTCTAGGGGCCCAGGAGTTGAATACTCCTCCTCTCCCCACCGGATGAAGCCTGGTGTCTCCAGGAGCTCTTATGAAGCTTGTGTGAGACAAGGAGAGGTCCTGCGCATTAGAAGAGCTGCCTGGAGATCTTTGTGACCTCCTAAATTTGCTGCACCCCACAAAGGGGGAGGGGGGGGTGTTTCATAAATAAGACTAAGAAGAAAAGGAAACATATATTTCTCCAAAGAGGTGGCGGAAAAAACAAAGGCAAAAAGATCAGCATTCAAAAAGTACAAAGAATCTCAAAAAGCGGAACACAGGAATGAATATTTGGTATATAGCTGAAAGAGGCTAGGAAAGGAACCCGGATAGCAAAGGCATGAGTGAAAGAAAAGATTAATAATGAAATAAAGTAAGGTGATAAACCATTCTTCAGGTATGTCGGAGAAAGGAGGAAGGCCAGAGGAAGAAGAAATGAGCCTCCTTCCCCAGAATGTTCCCAGTTCTTAAAAATGTCTAAGGACCCTGCACCGTTGTCTCAGCCAATCCAAACACTGAGACTGAATCTCTCCGCTTGCTTCTGGGGTTCTGTGTGTGGGAGAGAGAGAGCATTTCTGACATTAACCCCCAAAATTGTTAACGCTCCTTCTTGAAGTGGAGTTTAAGTTTTTGCATTAATGGGCCAGCGTTAACATTTGCACATTTTAATACATGTGATTTTCCTATATGTTCATAGAAAATTAGCTGTTTTGCATAAATTTGCAATTCATTACCCATATTGTATGGATTTTATACCCTTCTTCACAAAAGTTAAATCAAAGGCATTAAATGTGTTAACGCATGTTAATATGATAGTGTGTGTTAGTACTTTTGTGAAGAACAGCGCATTTTACTACATTGGCCTCATGATCTATCAAGAGAATATGTAAATTGAAGTTAATTTCTTGATCTTGATCAGAAAACACACTATATTCACATGCAATTTATATCCATACCTTCACTACCATTACCCCTTAGATTTTTATGCCAAAATCCTTGTAATGTAGATCGGTGGTTCCTATCCTTTTTTGTGTCATGGCACCCATGGCATTGGGCTCACTTCATCATAGCACACAGGCACCTTCCCTATCCCCCAGCCCCTGGCATCATCATTTTCTTTTTTTCCTTCACCCCACCCCAACGACTCTTGGCATCATCACCTTTTCTCTTCCTTCTTCCCCCAACTTCCATCCACTCAATTCATCACCAGCTTTTCCTCTCTCTTTCCTCCCCCTTCACTCCACTGCAATCCTCGTCTTCTCTCCACCACTCTTGGCAATATCGCCTTTTCTTCCCATCCCTCTCCCCTGGCATCAACATCTTCTCTTCCCTTTCTCTCTATCCCCTGGCATCAACATCTTCTCTTCCCTTTTCTCCCCCACTTCTCCCTGCAACATCACCTTATCTTTCCTTTTCTCTCCCCTCACCCTCTAGTATTATCACCTTCCTTCTTCTCTCCCCCTCCACCCCCACTGGAATCATCACCATCTCCATCATCTTCCTACCCTCTCTTTCCACCCCTCCCCCGATATAATCTCCATCAACCTTTCTCCTACCCTCTCCCCTCCTTGGCATTAGTACTTTCTTTATCCTTCCTTTCCCTCTTCCCCAATACCCCCAGTTTCCTGGCAAATTCAGCTGCCTCTTCCAACAGCACTTACCCGGTGCTCATTCTTTCTTCTATGCCTCTGTAATCGGAACTGCAAGGGACCAGTAAGACTTGCGAGACTGCAGGTCCCCCATGCCATTGCAATTGCAGAGGAGAGCCAGCAGAGGGGAAACAGAAGCAGCAGCAGCAGATAAGTGCTGCTCTCTGACTCCCTCTGCTGGTGGAACAATATCTTGCAGGACAACTGTTGGGGAAAGAGAAACTGAAGACTGTCGAGCACACCAGAGCTATAGCTATGGCACATTAGTGTGCCGTGGCACACTGGTTGGGAAATGCTGATGTAGATCATACCAAAATCTATCGTACAAAAGCCATTACAATAAAAAAAAACCACTTATTTGAATTCTTTTTAATTCTTAATTTTTAAATTGATATACATTTGAAGATTTACTTGCCTATTCAAGAAGTCCATATTCAGTGCCACTTAGCAAGTTAAGTTCCAACTTATCTGGCTAAGTGGTGCATTTTAAATATTCAGCAGCAGTCAGAGGATAAATATCAAGTATTTATTTGGCTAAGTGGTGGGAGGGGAATAGGCATAATGAAGGTGTTAAGTTAGCCAGAAAAGTTATACGGCAACTCTAGTTGCCATGTAGACCTGTCCTAAAGTTAGCTTGATAAGCTTACTTAGAATAGTCAAATATATTCAGCAGCATGGACATACCACTGAATATATAGGCTACGTTAGCCAGATAAGTTTATCCAGCTAACTTGTAGCGTTGCACATTAGCTGAATATGGACCTCTGAGAGTAATTTTAAAGTAGTGTTTATGTAAAGAAAAATAAATTATTCATACACAATAGGGTTGCCAACTGGATTCAGATTTTCAGCACAGGTTGATCCAGTCCTGGTTTTACCCCTATTGCATGCAGAGCCTTGTAGTTCTGACTTCCCTATTGTATTCCCAACAAAAAGCAAGACTACAAATCCCTGCATACAGTGGGATAAAATCAGCACTAGATTATCTTGAACTGAAAATCTGGAGCCAGTAGACAACCCTAATGCACAGTTATAATTGCTAGGGATGGGCATTTGAGAGAAATGAAATCGGAAATGATACAAAATTTCCTATTTCATTTTGGGTCATTTTCAAAACAGAACAAGTTTAAATTTTGACAAAATTTCATCAGAATCTCATTTCATTTTGAAAACTGATTTTAAAAAAAGTCGCCGGTCAAGCCTAGGCCTGTACCTGAGCATGACACTGGTGTCTCGGCCTAGGTGCTGTCTCGATGCCAGGGCCTCAGTTGAGACCCAAGCAAAGAATCAGGCCTCAGATATTTCTTAAACCTCCCACCCCAATTACTGAATTCGACACCGCGTCCTGGCTCGATCCCAAAGCCTGGGCCTTGGTCCGAGCCAGGTCCTGAAGCTTGGGCCTTGGCCTGGACCCAGGCCCAATGCTGAGCTTTGACCAGAGACCAGATTCTGATACTGGGGCCTCAGCCTAGGGTCAGGCCCAGGCCTCAGGTGTCTTCCTCGACGTCTTCCACACTACCACGATTACTTTGCATGTAAAATATATGCCTATATATTTATAAAATGGGTAGAGAAAGTATGTATTATCTTGCATTGGAAATGTTCATGCATACTGAAACATACTCATGTAGATTCAGAGTAGAACTACATGGTATTTTATAAACTATTCAGCTTCTGCCACAATATTTATAAAATACTAGCATTAATCTCCACACGCCCACTTTTGTGAGCAAATGCTGTACCATGGATAGGTAACATCCTGATTCATCCCTACTGATCAAATTTGACACAAAAGAATGTTTCAATTGATTTAATTTAACATCAGCATTAGTGAGATAACAGGAAAAAAAAGTTTAATTTTAGGAAAGATTACTGTCATTGAAAATGTAAGAGGTCAATATTCAGCCACTATGTGACTTGGCAAGTTAGCTAGATAAGTATTTATCCAGCTAACAGGCCGATACAGTACAGTGCGCTCCGGTGGGGTGCACTGTTAACCCGCATTTGGATGCCCGTTTTGGACGAGCTAGCTTTACCCCTTATTCAGTAAGGGGTAATAGTGCGTCAAAAACGCGCGTCCAACCCCCCCCCCTCCCGAAACTAATAGCGCCCGCAACATGCAAATGCATGTTGATGGCCCTATTAGTTATTCCCGCGCGATACAGAAAGAAAAATGTGCAGCCAAGCCGCACATTTTACTTTCAGAAATTAACACCTGCCCAAAGGTTGGCGTTAATTTCTGCCGGCGCCGGGGAAGTGTACAGAAAAGCAGAAAAAACTGCTTTTCTGTACACCCTCCGGCTTAATATCATAGCAATATTAAGTCGGAGTCCCCAAAATTAAAAAAAGTAAAAATTAAAAAAAAAAATTAAAAATCGGCCCGCGGGTCGGAAGACGGACAATTCAATTATGCTGGCGTCTGTTTTCCGAACCCATGGCTGTCAGCGGGCTCGAGAACCGACACCGGCAAAATTGAGTGTCGGCTGTCAAACCCCCTGACAGCCACCGCTCCTTTTACCGCGGGCCCTAATTTGCATAGGCCACCCTCCTGAATCGTAAGCCCAGGAGAGTGGCCTGTGTGCACGCCGGGAGAGCAGGCGCTCGCCAGCTCTCCCACGCATTTTTAAAGTATCGGCCTGTAATTGGTGTGTGGAGATTGGGCATAACTGGGAGGAGTTAAGTTAGTTTGATAAACTTATCTGGTTAACTTAGCCTATATTTTCAGCGGCATTGCCACACTTCTGACTATATCCAGCTATCCTAGAATTAGCCAGATAAGTTTATCTGGCTAGTTTTAGGGCATCTACAAAGTGACCAGAGTTAGCCAGAATCGTTCCTCCCTGTTATGCCCATTTCTCTCCCACCACTTAGCTGGATACTTAGCTAGATAAGTATTTATCCAGTTAAGGGGTTGCCGCTGACCACAGCTGAATATTTAAAACGTACCACTTAGCTGGTTAAGTTGGAACTTATCTGGCTAAGAGGCACTGAATATCAGCTTCTTAAATGTCTAATGGGACTAGGCCTATTCACTAAAGTGCGCTTCCATGTTAATGTGCAAAAACGTACACTCTTTTTCAGGGATCCCATTATTTCTAATGGGGGTCTATTCAATAATAATTTATTTATTTATTTATTTATTTATTTAACAACTTTTAATATACCGACGTTCGTGGAGCACATCACGCCGGTTTACAAGTAACTCAGTTAAAGGAGGAAATTACAATGAACAGGGGGCCGGGGGATGGGAGCAGGCAAGAAAGTGGGGGGGGGGAAGGGAGACAGGAAGAAAAGAGGGAAAGATAGGTAGCATGAGTGAGAGTATAAAAAACAACCGTTAACATAAGAAATAAAAGGAACTTATTTACAGAAAAAGGAATATTTACATTAGTGACAATTAGCATAGGGTTGATTATATCGGACTAAATTGAACAATTTTGTAAAATTGTAGGAAGATAAAAGGGGAAGGGCGGGCAAGGAGAGGCGAAAGGGAAAGCCTTGGGAGGGGGGGAAAAGCCTAAGGAGGGGGAAAAAAGGCCTAAGGAGGGGGAAAAATACACTTCATTGAATGTTAACTACACTTATGTTAAATACACTTCTGTTAAATACACTTCATTGAATGTTAACGCATATTAATGTGGCGGTACACTTTAGTGTATCAGCCAAATGATTTGCCTCCCTAGAACATGGAATTGTTCTGAAACTTCATAACAGAAAAGACAGACTATGTGGATATAAATAACAAATGCAATAAGATACCATTTCCTATATCCTGTTTTTTGCACTATAGACAAGATTCTATGAAAGGCCCACTAAAATTATATAAAAGAAAAACTCACCATGTTCCATGGCAAATTATAGCCTAGTCTATTTTATTACATATAGTATTAGTATAATCAATAACCATGAAAAATTATCCCTAAAGATTGTACTCTAATGGCATTGTATAATCACAAAGAGGGAGCCAGGAGAATGATTTGTATCCCTGTTGAATATGAGCCACTTTCATTTCATTTAAATTGTAGTGCATGAGACAAGTACTGTAGTAACTTTAAAAGCTTCAGACTTCCATCAACAAAAGTAGCTTAATAAGAGGTATAGGTCTTTCAAAACCAATAGCTGAGATTGCTCTAGATAGTATCTTTCCTATTTGGTATGAAGGCTAACTATTGAAGTACCAAGATTTGATTGTGAAAAAGAAATGCCTGAATTTCAAAGGAAGGACTTTTTTTTATAAACTTACATAGAATGAGAGGAAGAGAGCAGATGAGAGCTTCTATTATTTTCAAGTTAGGATAGTAATGCAATGTTGCACTCAAGTAAAATAGACTAAGAGGTTACTACCATTCTTAAAGTAGCAGTTTTAAATTATACATGTACATGTAAAATATTTTAAAAAAATATTTATTCCTTTTTGGAAAAAAATGCACTCAAAATATACTTTTTTTCCCACAATCTTTAACCATGTAAAAAAGAACTGTTCTACAGAAGATATGGGCTCATGTCACATAAATTTGGAATTTAGAAAAATGTACAGTCAAACATTATTTTCTGACTTTGGCATATAGAAATAATAAAAATTCTTTTTCACTCAGCATATAGTTAAGGTCAGGAATTTATTGCCAGAGGACGTAGTTACAGCAGTTAGTGTAACTGGGTTTAAAAATGATTTGGATAAGTTCCTAGAGGGAAAATCCATAAACTGCTATGATGGTAATTAATAAGCAATAGTAGCTTGTGATTTATCTAATGTTTGGGTACTTGCCTGGTACTTGTGGCTTGGATTGGCCACTGTTGAAAACAGGATGCTGTGTTAGGTCCCTTTAAGGGGACTGCAGCTGAAGAGTTAAGCCAGCTCTGGATTATGATGTCTGATTATGACATCACCACAGAGGAGGTTTTAAACCCTGCAACTGCTTTCTTTCTTGGTCTTTGCAACAGATTTCCTCTGTTGCTCCTAGGCTGTGTTCCCTGTGCTTCAGTGCCATGCCTCCAGTGTCTCCTGTGTCATCATCCCTCCAGTGTCTCCTGTGTCTTCATGCCTCCAGCGTCTCCATGTTCCTGTGACTGTCACTTCGTCTCTTTGCTATCTGCCACAGACCTTCTACCTGGACTACGCTGTCTCTTCAAGAGATTGGTTCCTATCTTGCTGGGTGAACGCTCCGAGTACCCGCTCCTCATGGGCTCTTCCGCGTTCATAGGCTATCTGCTCTTCAGAGGGCCGTCCTGCTTGATTCTTCGGAACAAGGTCTTGTAAATTTTCTTCTCACCTTCACCATCTCCTGGAGGCGAGTCCCACTGAGGGGTTTCCTCGGCAGTCAACACCTCTAGCTCCGGCTCAAGGGTACAAGTTTACAACAGTTTGCAAAGACCATGGACCCGGTGGACTTATCTGGTCTCCAAGCTATTCCGAGCTTGGCTCAACAAATTCAGCAGCAGCAACAGCAGCAGCAACAGAGCCTAGAGACTTTGTCTGCCACTGTAGAGCTCTTGGCAACTCACCTGGATTCTACCTTTGGACCCGGGGCTGCCTCCTCGCCTCCGGCGGTTCCAGCAGTTCTGACATCTGTGATTCACATGCCTGCTCCACCTCGATTTGCTGGAGAATCCAAGCAGTGCTGAGGATTCCTGAATCACTGCTTCATAAGGTTCTCCCTGCAGGAACAGCAGTTTCCAACAGATCGAGTGAAGACATCTTTCATCCTCTCCTTACTGGATGGTAAAGCCCTGGCCTGGGCATCTCCGCTTTGGGAGCGTGGAGATTCCATTTTGGGAGATTTACCTTGGTTTGTCCGGAGCTTTCATCAAGTATTCGATGAACCAAGCTGCCAGTCTACTGCCACTTCTGAACTGCTTAACCTTCGCAAGGGTTCACGCACTCTGGCTAACTTTGCAGTAGACTTTTGCACCTTGGCATCCGAACTAGGGTGGCGTGAGGATAGCCTATGTGGCATCTTCCTGGAAGGCTTGTCCCCTCGAATAAAGGATGAGTTGGCCGCATGGGAGCTCCCGGACAACTTCGAGGTACTCATTGAACTGGCAGGTCGGATCGATCGCCGATTACAGCAAAAAGCTAAATAAATTAATCCAGGTCTTCGCTCAGTTTCCCTGGCTCCAACATTTTCTTGTCTAGTAGTTGCACCCACAACATCTGGAGCTTCGCCGGAATGCCAGGAGGAGCCTATGCAGCTAGGCCGTAGCCACCTGACAACCGAAGAGAAACAGCGTCGACGGAGGTTTGGCTTATGCCTTTACTGCGGAGGCAAAGGTCACCTGCTGGTCCAATGTCCTGAATGTCCAGAAAATGCCCAGGCCTAGGTGTCACAGGAGGGCTGACCCTAGGCTGTATCAATCCTGCTCCTCCATGCACGGTTCCCGTTACTTTACAATTTTCCAGGGCTTCCTTTACTACACTCGCTGTTGTCGACTCAGGTTCCAGCAGAAACTTCATTTTATCTGAGCTAGTCCATCAATTGCAATTACCTGTGATACCCCATACACCACCATTGTGGATTTCCTCCATCCAAGGAGACCCTCTCTCGGGAAGGGTAAATTCCCGCACTGCCCCGGTAACACTGCAGACCATGGTTCTTTACCAATGGGAAGTGTCCTTCTTGATTCTCAAGAGGTCCATTCATCCTGTGGTACTAGGGCTTCCTTGGTTACAAAAGCATTCACCCACCATTGACTGGAGAACCCTGCAAATTATAGCCTGGGGAAAAGACTGTTTTTCCACCTGCCTTTGACTAAGACCACAACCACAGTTGATGCTGGCCAGCACCTCCCTATCGTTACCGCCTCAGTATAGAAGCTTTGCCGATGTGTTCTCCAAGAAGGAGGTGGAGACCCTTCTGGAGCATCAATCCTTCGACTGTGCCATCGACTTATTACCCGGTACAGTTCTACCCCGTGGATGGGTATATCCTTTGTCCCTGCCCAAGACGCAGGCGATGTCCAAATACATAAAAGAGAATCTCAACCGGGGTTTTATTCACCCCTCTTCCTCTCCAGCAGAGGCAGGCTTTTTCTTTGTAGTCAAGAAGGATGGTTCCTTAAGACCCTGTATGATTACAGGGGGCTCAACGCAATCACTCGAAAGGATCTTTATCTGCTTCCCCTGATTCCTGATTTACTGGACCGTCTCCATGGAGCCAAGGTCTTTACCAAATTGGAGCTCCGAGGGGCCTACAATATTGTCCAAATAAAACTGGGAGATGAGTGGAAGATAGCGTTTAATATGCGTGACGGCCATTACGAATATCTTGTAATGCCCTTTGGACTATGCAATGCATCTGCAGTGTTTCAAAATTTAATGAATGAGATATTACGGGACATGTTACACAAGGGGGTGATCATCTACATTGATGACATTCTAATTTATTCCAAAGACTTGAAGACACATCGCATGGACGTTTGTCAGGTTCTCCAACGTCTAAGAGAACATTGTCTATTCGCTAAACTGGAAAAATGCCTCTTTCAACGAGAGTCCTTGCCATTTTTGGGCTTCATTGTATCTACCTCAGGGTTTCATATGGATCCGGACAAGTTAACCAGCATTCGGGAGTGGCCGCAGCCGGTGGGACTCCATGCATTGCAAAGGTTTCTTGGCTTCGCCAATTTCTATAGAAATTTTATCCCTCACAATTCACGCATATTAGACCCCTAATGGCATTAACCAAGAAGGGGGCCAATTCTAAACAGTGGCCGGAGGTAGCCATCCACGCTTTCCACAAATTGAAGGAGGCATTCTTACAACAGCCATGTCTTTATCACCCTGATCTAGCTCGTCCATTCATCGTGGATGTAGATGCTTCAGACCTCGCTGTAGGAGCAGTACTCAGCCAATGCTCCCCTCAAGGGACTCTCCTGCCCTGCTCTTTCTTCTCCCGCAAGTTTTCCTTCGCTGAGAAGAACTATGGAATTGAAGACAAGGAGTTGTTAGCCATTAAGATGGCTTTCGAAGAATGGAGACAATGGCTCAACAACTAAATCTGCGCCAGGCCCGATGGTTGCTCTTCTTCAGTTGATTCAACTTTGTACAACACTACCATCTTGCGGATAAGAATATACGGGTGGATGCACTTTCCAGGCTATATGAGGCTGAAGATGTACCAGAAACTATCTATTACATCTTGGATCCTGCCAAAATCCAACTAGCGAGTACCGGCACGATACTATAGGGGAAGATGGTAGTTTCCCTTCATCAACGACCTAAAGTACTGGCATGGGCGCACGACTCCCTTACTGCTGGTCACCTGGGCAGAGCCCGAACCTTGAAGCTCCTATCCCAATATTATTGGTGGCCCCGGATGGCTCAAGATGTACGAGTCTATGTGAATTCCTGCCCGTGTGCACAGCAAAAGCCTTTGTCTGGTTGGCCGTGGGGGTTACTCCAGCCTCTCCCGGTTCCTCGGCAGCCCTTGACTCAGATCTCTATGGATTTTGTGGTCGATCTACCTTTCTCCTCTGGTAATCATGTAAACTGGGTTTGTTATTGACAGATTTTCCAAGATAGCACACTTTATTCCCTTTCCAAAATTACCTTCAGCTCCAGAGTTGGCACGACTCTTTACGACACACATATTCCAATTGAATGGTCTATCGCCTCTGATCGTGGTCCCCAGTTTACGGCCAAGTTCTGGTGGGCCTTCTGCAAGATGTTTGGAATGCAATTAGATTTTACCACGGTCTTCCACCCACAGGATAATGGGCAAGCCGAGCGAATTAACCGGGAATTGAAGACCTTCCTTCGTTCTTTTGTAGGAAGTCGCCAAGATGATTGGTCTTCCCTCTTGCCTTGGGCAGAGTTTTCCCACAACTCCCACATTCATTCTTCTACAGGGTCATCTCCATTTCAGGTGGTTTATGGAAGGCATCCGAAACCTCCACTTCCACTACCTCTGTCGGTGCCCTCTCCCGCAGCCCAACTTATGGCTGAAGAGATGCATAAACTTTGGGAAACCATTAATGCCAACTTGATTAAAGCTGCTGCTACTCCCAAGTGCACATCTGATAAACATCTGCAGCCAGCTCCTCTCTTTAACTCGGGAGACTGGGTTTGGCTCAGCACCCATCACATCAGCCTTCGAGTTCCATTTATGCGGCTGGCACCAAAATACATTGGTCCTTTTTTGATTTCTAAACACTTGGATCTGGTGACCTATCACCTAAGTTACCCTCCAGACTCAGAATACACAATTCCTTCCACATATCTTTGTTAAAATCATTGGTGTCATCTTACCATTCTGCATCATCTAACCCTCCAGAAATAGCTTCAGATGATGACCCAATCTACCAAGTCCGGGAGGTCCTGGATATCTGACAACATCATAGATGTTGGGAGTATCTAATTGCCTGGGAGGGATTCGGTGATGAGGAGAATTCATGGGAACCCTCCTCGAACATCTTGGACAAATCCTTGCTTCAACACTTCCATCGTACACACTCGAACAAGCCTGGCCCTTCTAAGAGGGGTCGTAAGAGGGGGGCTACTGTTAGGTCCCTTTAAGGGGACTGCAGCTGGAGACCTAGGTCAGCTCTGGATTATGATGTCTGATTATGACATCACCACAGTAGAGGTTTTAAACTCTGCAACTGCTTTCTTTCTTGGTCTTTGCAACAGACTTCCTCTGTTGCTCCTAGGCTGTGTTCCCTGTGCTTCGGTGCCGTGCCTCCAGTGTCTCCTGTGTCATCATCCCTCCAGCATCTCCTATGTCTTCATGCCTGCAGCGTCTCCATATTCCTGTGACCGTCACTTCGTCTCTTTGCTATCTTCCACAGACCTTCTGCCTGGACTACGCTGTCTCTTCAAGAGATTGGTTCCTATCTTGCTGGGTGAACGCTCCGAGTACCCGCTCCTCGGTGGCTCTTCTGTGTTCATAGGCTATCCACTCCTTGGAAGGCCGTCCTGCTTGATTCTTCGGAACCAGGTCTTGTAAATTTTCTGCTCGCCTTCACCACCTCCCGGAGATGAGTCCCACTGAGGGGTTTCCTCGGCGGTCAACACCTCTCCGGCTCAAGGGTCCACATTTACAACATGCTGGGCTTGATGGATCCTTGGTCTGATCCAGTATGGCATATCTTATGTTCTTTTAGAGCCGATAAACAAAAATCCCACCCCGACCCTTTAAAACTAATCCCTTTGCTTCCCCCACCCTCCCGACCCCCCCAAAAACATTTTACAGCGCCATCTTTAAAAATGGTGCAGGCCATCCAGTGCTCCTACCATGTGACAGGGGCCGGCCAATGGCACGGATACCCTGTCACATGGTAAGGGCAAAGGGCCATCAGCGCCTTTTTGATTAGTGGCAGCCGACGGCCTGGGAGCAGGAGATTGCTCCCGGGACCCCCACTGGACCACCAGGTACCTGTAAAATGTTTTTGGGGGGGATCGGGAGGGTGGGGGAAACAAAAGGATTAATTTTAAAGGGTCGGGTTTAGGGTTTAGGGTTATTTTTGTGTGCCGTTTTTCCTGCCCTCCCCCAAAATGATAAGAGAACCCCCGCGAACAATATCGTGGGGTTTTCCTATTGTTTCGGGGGAGCCCCCAATTTCAGACAATTTTGCAAATATCAACGATATTTTCAATCGTCCGAAGCCCGATTCACATCCCTACAGAATAATGAAGCTGAGATGTTGTAGGACAGAAAGGTCGAGACAAGTGGAGTCCATTCAGAAGCAGGAGACAAGTGGGCCTCAGGGCAGACAGGAGAAGGAAGCATGAACAGGAACCAAGCTGGGTCTCAACTGGTAGTCGGAAACAAAAATAGCCAGATGCAGATGAATGAAGAATCAGGACCTGTTGCTCAGGTACCTGCCCAGAGAAGTAAGCTTTTTTTTATGTTAGAGCAGTGCTGATGTCATCAGTTTTTGACACAGGAAATCCTGGTGAGTTGCTATGGGCCCTTCCTCAGCACAACAGAATGCAGTAGAGGAGCAGGATGCTGGGAGTCAGGCTGGGAGATCCCAGCAGGTCACAGGTCAAAGTGCTAGGTCTAGAACTATAAGACACAGGATGCTGACTGCAGTACAGCATGCTATGGTTCACAAACCCCAGGCTATGCTTCACCTCCCCCCAGAGCTCCCTCTAAGACCCCTTATCTTAGGCTTACGGGGAAAAAGGTGATGAAATATCTTGATCAGCAATGGGGCATTGAGTTTTTCCACTTCCAATCAATCAAGTAATAAAGTTTGTTTCTTACCATCTTGGAGGCGATGATTTCATAGATCTCAAACTTTGCATTGAGGCAAACGAGACAGGAGTGGGAGAAGAGATTTACTTGTAGTATTTGCTGAAAACGAGTGATTTAAATAGGGAGACATGGAAGAGTTAGAAATACAAAGGGAATGGGAATCCTGGCTTTGTAGAACATCAGGTTGCGTTGTCTTATGATCTGATACGGTCTGATAAATCTAGAAGCAAATTTGAAGGAGGATACCTTGAGTTGGATGTTTCTAGTGCTGGCCAACCTTATCTCCAGGAGCAAATTGAGGCGCTGGTCTATGCTTTCTGTCAGTACATCTTTTGTAACAGTCAGATGCTCTCATGAAGAGAATCTGAGTATTTCCCCAAATGTCTTGGAGAAGTGGAAGAGAGAAAATCTGCTGTTGCAGTCTCTGTGAACAACTGGAGAGATACAGGTATGTAAGGATGTCTGCCATATACGATGTAAAATAGAAAGAACCCAGAGGATTCACTGACTCAATTATTGTGATAAAACTCCATTCATAAGAGTGGTTGTACCAGTCATCCTGCCTGACTGGCACGTAGGCTCTAAGAAAGTTCTCAAGGATCTGGTTAACTCTCTCTGTTTGGCCAATAGATTGGGGATGTTAGTCCAATGAGAAGTATAATGTCATGCCCAACTTTTTACAGAGGGCACGCTAAAACCTTGATGTGATTTGAACTCAGTCACTGACGTTATTTTCAGGAAGCCCATGGTAACTGGAATATAGTTTGGAAGAAATGGTTAGAGAGACTTAGGGCTGTAGGCAGGGTTGCCAGAGAAAGAAAATGGACCATTTTGGAGAAACAATCGACAACTACCCAGATAACAGTGTTCCCAGAGGAGGAATTTAGATCAGTAATGAAACCCATAGACAGATAAGTCCAGGGTTTCTGGGGTACAGGTAAAAGATGGAGTAGGCCCAGTGCTTGTTGATGAGAGGTTTTATTTTGTGCACAATTTGTGCAGGAGGTGACATAGTCATATACATGCTTGAATAAATTGGGCTACCGGTAGTTACAAGAGATGAGATCAAGGATGGTAACTTTCAAACCGGCGCAGGTGCACATGTTTGTGTGTGCGTTGACCCATGCTCAGGGATGCAGCTATTTTAAATTTTCATGTGTATATGCACACATGTTATAAAATAGCCTGGCCGTGTGCTCATGTAGGCAGTAGTCGAAGACGTATGGAACTTGTTGCCAAGTTGGCTAGCTGAGGGTGAAGGTGGAGTTTAAATACGCTGGTCTGATGATATCATCAACTGGAGACCTCCCCAAGGTTCATGCTGATGAGGCATCAAAGGAGGGCCTGGTGGCATGTGTACGCGCCTAGGAAGGCCCAAAATCGAGGAGGATGGCAGTGGCGTCCAGGCCGCCACGAAGAATCCCGGGGAACGCAGCAGTGAAGGCTGGCCCGAGCCGCAAGCAGCCCCGGGGAAGGCAGGAGAGCAGTGCATGAGGTCAGTACACACGGTCTCAGCCGTCTGCGACTGACGGGCATATCAGTAGTGAGTGCAGTTTGATTTTTGTCTGCACATTTCTATTTTTGCTTTATGGTCTCTTTATTATGTAATTGTCTCCAATAGATAACTGACACCTGAGGGTATATTTTGTGTATTCTATGAGATGTTTGCTCTCATCTGAATAAGATCTTGCATCAATTTTCTAAAATTGTTGACGCAATGCTGTCAGATGATTTCAAAACGTTTTGCTGGGTGGCTAAAAGTAGCCAGAGTTTTCTTTATTTTCTTGTAGAGGTCCATATTCAGGCATAGTCAAGATAGCAAAGTTATCCGAATAAATGTATTTGATTAATTTTGAAGGAATATTTAAATGTGCAGCCACACTAATGAATATAGCTGGTTATCTTAAAGTTAACCAGCTAACTTTAGGGCAGTTCTTTGGCCTGACCAGCCTTAGCTGGCTAACTCATCCGGCTAACTTTGAATATCAGTTAGCCAGCTTTGCACTTGGAATGCTCCTAACATATTCAGCTAAATTCTAGCTCCTTAACTTATAAGCTGGCTAGAATTTAGCTAGATGTGTACCCGAATATTCATTTAGCTGGCTAATTTCTGAGTTAGGTTGTTGTCAACAATAACATCACTTCTGGCCCAGTAAGCCTCTTCTGCTGGCTCACATGAACTCTGCCTGCAGTCACTACAGCCGAGGAGGACATGAATTTGCATATTCAATCTTGCCAGCACCTTCTTCTGCATCCATGCCCTCTTGCTGTACCAGGCTGAAATTGGGAGGTGGGGGAGCTTGTCTGACATCACTGGTAACATCACTTTTTGCTCAATGGACCTCTTCCTACAACCCCGCATTGGCAAGCAGCTGAATGCTGGCTACTGCCTAAGAAGAAAACCCAAGGGGATTATCCATTTTTCATCCCTTAATGAGTCCTGAGTGAGTGTTGAGGGAATGACTAGAGGTATGTGAATTATCTGGAAGGATTTTTTTGTTCTGTGTTTATATATCTGTGTTACTGTTTGGCATTTTACTGGGTCTTTGTTGTTGTATAAGTCCTATTTTATTGAACCAGTAGCTATCTAGTCAGCTTTGACTTTCTACTGATTATTTGGGTTTCAGGAACACTTAAGACCTACCTTTTTTTCCACTGGCCTTTACTTGATTTTTACATACTGATGACTTACAGTACCATTTTATTCCATTGGTTTTGTGGGGGTTGCTTACTTTTATGCTATTGCTGTATTGGCTGTTTTTTGTTTGTTTTTATATTATTATATTATTCCTCACTCAGAGTGCCCTCCTGGTAAATGAAAAAACCTTAGCATAGTTTTCCCTGATATGACTTGAGTCAGAGACTAAATCTAAGCTGTAGTAAGGAAGTGCTGATATCCTGACTTCTCCATACAGCTCATTGGTCCATGGAACTCCAAGCTACCTCTCTTCCTATACATCCTAGGGGATCTTTGCCTTTGTACTCTGCAACTTCTGGGCTGCGACTCTTCCATGATGGTGGCTAAGGTGGCTATTACAGTATGCAAGTATGAAGTTTCAGATGTTACTTCAGGAGTCACTGTAATCATAGAAAAGGTGATACATTGCCTTCCTTTCTGTTGGGTCTTCCAAATGAAAGAAACCAAGGGGACTGAAACCCACCCAATGAGCCTCCCAGGGGTAGGGAGGGAAGGCAGGGTCTTTAAAAGTATAGGGGTAGATTTTAAAAAGGTTGCGCAGGCGCACGCAACTTATAAAATAAAGGGTTGGCGCTCACAAGGTGGTGCACAATTGTGCACCTTGCGCGCACCGAGCCGTGCTGCCTTCCCCTGTTCCCTCCCAGGCCGCTACGAAATCAGAGTGGCATGAGAGGGAACGTCCCTTCCCACCCCTTCCCCTAACCTTCCCCCCCCCCAGCCCTACTCTAACCCCCCCTGACCTTTATTTTACATTTTGCGCCTGCCTCTGGGCAGGTGCAAGTTGTGCGCGCCGGCTGACTGCCGGCCCACGATCCCTGGCCCAGCAGCAAATATGGCCATTCTGCCGGGAGCCTGACCCCGCCCCGGACCGGTCCTTTTGTAAAGCCCCGGGACCTACACACATCCCGGTGCTTTATGCGCCCCGCCGGGCCTTTTTAAAATAAACCCGGCGTGCGTAAGACAGGTTACGCGCCTAAATCTGGAGGATTTAGGCGCGTAACCTTTTGAAAATCCAGCCCATAATGCTCAGATAAGTTCACTGTTAAAATAAAGAAAACAGTTTCTTTAACAATTTTGTTCACCAAGCAAGCAGTATAAATTAACAATTCAACTTGTGAACTTTTGAAAATAATATTCAAAACAGGAAGTATATTTTCACACTAGTGAATAACATTAAAGAACCTTTTCCTCTACCTCTTTTCTTCCTAGGAGTCTTATTAACCTGCCTGGTACTGGTACCTGCTATAATAGAACTCTCATCAGATAAGTATATGCTTTATCCCTGAGTAGTAAAATTTGTCCCATTTGAAATAATGTGAATATAAAGCAGATGTTTGTTTTCAAAGAGTATGAGTCTTTTCTTATGCTCTACTACACAGGTGTTCTAGTGTATTATCTTGCAGCAGGTAACGATAAGTATGTCTTTTGTATATGTTCCTTTCTTTTTTGGCATTTCTCAAGTTTGTCTGAACCCTTTAACACTATTGCTTTGTCTTCTCACTCTTGTCTCCTTTGCTTTTACTGTGGAAGTCTCTGTATATATTGGTTTCTAATTCAGTCTAGCGAGACACTAACACCCAAATTTTAAAAGCCCTGTGCACATAAAATTTGTGTGTGGCTCGGCCCGGTGCATGCCAAGCGTATTTTCAAAAGGGCCCAACCGCACGCGTAACCCCCAATATGCGCAGAAGTGCCGGGCCAGCTAGAAGGGGCGGGCCTGGGGTGGGGAGGGGCAGGGTGGGGGCAGGACAGGACAGCGCCATTAGACACTGTCCTAGGGAAGCACATGCCGGCAGCTCGGAGGAGTGGGTAAGTTAAAAACAAAACATTCTAGGGTAGGTAGGTAGGGGTTGGGATTGGGGAGGAAAAGGGAAAAGGTAGGAAGCATAGGTAGGGGTATAGGGAACTTCCCTCCCAGTCCCTTAATTGGAGTGGACTGGGAGGAAATTGGGAACATGCCGATTGCGTTGCCGCACGTGTTTTTCTAAAATTCCCCCCTACACGCATGGTTATTAAAATCTGGCGTGAATGTGCAAGTGGAAATAGTATTTTATTCCATGCTCACGCCAACACACACCTTATAAAATAGCAGTGCAGCGTCCATGTGCACGTGCCGGGAACCACGCACACATGGAAGCACGAGCGCGGGTTTGAAAATCGACCCCCTTACTGTTTGTGTTGATGTATATACTTAGGGACAGATTTTCAAAGCCCTACGCACGTAAATCCAGGAGGATTTACGTGCGTAGGGGGGTTATGCGCGCTGGGCCTATTTTCGAAAGGCCCAGAGGCGCACATAAAGCCCCGGAACGCGGGTAAGTCCCAGGGCTTGGAAAAAAAGGGGCGGTCCGGGGGCATGACGGGGGCATGGCAGGCGGTCCGGGGGCATAGAGGGGCAGTCCGGGGCGTGGCTGGGCAGTCCGGGAGCGGTCTGGGAGGCGTGGCCGAGGACTCCAGCACAGGGGGATCGTGCATCGGCACTTGGCCAGTGTGCGCAAGTTACGCCTGCCTCTGGCAGGCGTAACTTCTAAAACAAAGTACAGGGAGTTTTTTTTCGGGTTGGGGGTGGGACAGGGAGGGGAAGGTGGGGGGTAAGGAAAGTTCCCTCGGAGGGAACGGGGAAAGCCAGATGGTCTCCCCGAGGGCTCTGTCTGTAGTCGGTTCTCTCAGCCATCTCCTTCTCCATTGCAGCTTTTCTATCTAATTTTAAATAACAGAAACCATATGTATCCTAATTGCTTTATCGCATTCCCTCTTCTGAAGATGTACTTTTGGTTTTGCTACATGTGGTGTCTTTGCTGTCTATTTGAACTTGTGCTAGCTTAGTGAAGAAATAAAAAGATAAGCAAGGCACACTGTTCTAGCTAACAGAGGGAATGAGTAATGTATTATCCACTTTTGAATATTCTTACATACATTATTATACTCTTTTTGACCTTTCACAATATTTCTTCACTTAGGGGTAGATTTTAAAAGAAGCGCGATCAGCCTACTTTTGCTTGCGCATCAGACTCAAGCAAAAGTACGCTGGATTTTAGTAGATACGCGCGGAGCCGCGCGTATCCACTAAAATCCCTGGATCGGCGCGCGCAAGGCTATTGATTTTGTATAGCCGGCGCGCGCCGAGCCGCGCTGCCTAACCCGTTCCCTCCAAGGCCGCTCCGAAATCGGAGCGGCCTCGGAGGGAACTTTCCTTTGCCCTCCCCTCACCTTCCCCTCCCTTCCCCTACTTAACCCACCCGCCCGGCCCTGTCTAAACCCCCCCCTTACCTTTGTCGGGGGATTTACGCCTCCCGGAGGGAGACGTAAATCCCCGCGCGCCAGCGGGCCTCCTGCGCGCCGGGCCGCGACCTGGGGGCGGGTACGGAGGGCGCGGCCACGCCCCCGGACCGCCCCGGGCCGTAGCCACGCCTCCGTACCCGCCCCCAAAACGCTCCCGACACGCCCCCAAAACGCCGCGACGACCGGGCCCGCCCCCGACACGCCCCCCTCCGAAAACCCCGGGATGTACGCGAGTCCCGGGGTCTGCGCGCGCCGGTAGGCCTATGTAAAATAGGCTTACCGGCGCGCAGGGCCCTGCTCGCGTAAATCCGGGCGGATTTACGCGAGCAGGGCTCTTAAAATCCGCCCCTTAATTTCTATGGTTCAGCATAGAAGTGAGTTCCAGGATAGACATATTTTATAGGGATGTGCAGAGCAAAATTTTATGTTCATATTTTTTATGTCCGAAAGGGGGTCCCACTTGCGGCCAATATGGACATAAAAAAAATCCAATGAGTTGGGTATATGTACATATGTGCAAAAAAAAAATTTAAACCCCCTCACCCTCCTTAATCCCCCCCCCAGACTTACCACAACTCCCTGGTGATCGAGCGAGGAGTGAGGACGCCATTTCTGCAATCCTTGGCGAGAAGCATGTGACGTCGGTGGCACGTCGAGTGACGCGGCGTCACGTGATTCCCGGCGAGTTCGCGCCGGACGGCTCGTTCGGCCCAAAAAGAACTTTTGGCCAGCTTGGGGGGGCCTCCTGACCCCCTCAAGCTGGCCAAAAGTTCTTTTTGGGCCGAACGAGCCGTCCGGCGCGAACGAGCCGGGAATCACGTGACGCCGACGTCACGTGATTCCCGGCAAGTTCGCGCCGGACGGCTCGTTCGGCCCAAAAAGAACTTTTGGCCAGCTTGGGGGGGCCTCCTGACCCCCTCAAGCTGGCCAAAAGTTCTTTTTGGGCCGAACGAGCCGTCCGGCGCGAACTTGCCGGGAATCACGTGACGTCGCGTCTGAGTGACGCGGCGCCACGTGATTCCCGGCTCGTTTGCGCCGGACGGCTCGTTCGGCCCAAAAAGAACTTTTGGCCAGCTTGGGGGGGCCTCCTGACCCCCCCAAGCTGGCCAAAAGTTCTTTTTGGGCCGAACGAGCCGTCCGGCGCGAACGAGCCGGGAATCACGTGACGCCGGCGTCACTCGACGTGCCGCCGACGTCACATGCTTCTCGCCAAGGATTGCAGAAATGGCGTCCTCACTCCTCGCTCGATCACCAGGGAGTTGTGGTAAGTCTGGGGGGGGGATTAAGGAGGGTGAGGGGGTTTAAATTTTTATTTTGGCTCAACAATCGCGATTTCCCACATATCGAACATATCTATGTTCGATATGTGGGAAATCCGATCGTTTATGTCGAATCAATTTTTTAAGTAAAAAAAATATATGAGTTGCGTTTTACTAATGCGGTCAATCCGAATGCACACCCCTAATATTTTATTCAGAGATAGAAGATGGAATATCCCACTATCCTTCCCTTTCTTTCTTCACTCACACTTTTCTGTATTTGTTTCTGTTATTCAGATGTTCAGTGCTGATTCGGAGTTTTAATTTTCTTAAATTTTAGCTGTCTTGGCTAGGAATAAGGAGATAGCAGTTGATGTCTCTCTCCAAGACAAATGTCTTTGATGTCAGTTTCTCAAACTGTCCTATGCACGTCAATTAATTTTCATCCTGTTATTTTCATAATCTAGGAAGGTTTTCCTTGAAGCTATTCACAGGATCCCCTCTTGCACTTTTTTCCTGTTCAGGGATTTTCTTTAATTTAAAGTAATCACTCTGATAAAATGGGCATTAACACCAGCCACTTGGCTGCAATTTCTTTCTCTCTCTCAGTTTACTTATCTCTCTTGCTGAACATAGGATTAAGTAGGTGCTTAAAACAAACACCAGAATGAGCCCAGAAAGTTTATGGCATATAAAAGGATAGACAATTAAATCAAAGTGTGATTTTAAATTATTTTTTCATTTTCACCATATTATTTTCAACAGTTCTATCTCAATTAAACTGGGAAAAACCATGCAGCCTAGTTGTATTTGCAAGTATCTGGCTGTCCTACACCTTACCTGGAATTCTTAGGATTAAATACTAGGGATGTGCATTCATATTAGACAGTGCCAATGAAATTGTTGTTGCGCTTCCTGGCCGTGGCCACTCTGCGGCCGGTCTTGCTCACCTCTCCTATACGTCTACCAGCTCCGGGTTCACTCTCTCTGCCGCTGCAGCAAGTTCGCGGTGTCTCCGGCTCCCCTGCTCACCGTCTCCGATGCCGGCCTTGCAGCGGAGCTCCCGCAGGGGCTCCGCGTCCTCCTGCTCCTCGGCCCCGCCCCTAGGTGCGCGCGTGGCCGACATCGTCGTACTTAAAGGCACCAGATTGGGATCTCTAACCTGGCACCCTCTGATGACATCACAACTCAATTGCATAAAAGGCCAGGCCCGTTCTCTTGAACGGTGCCTTGGCAATCGGGTCATACACTCCGGTGTCTCTAGTTTGCCTTCCTGTGTCTCCTGTTCCAGTGTCTTTGTTCCAGTGTCTTTGTTCCAGTGACTCCTGTCCCAGCATCTCCTGTGTCTCCTGTTCCAGCATCTCCTGTTCCTTTGTCTCTCCATTCCTGGTAGTACCCTTCAGACTGATTTCACGGTGCTGACCTCTGCCTGTTCTATGACTACTCTTGATCGCTGCCTGACCTGACTACTTTTGATCGCCGCCTGGAACTTGACCTCTGCCTGACCTGTCTACTCTTGACTGCCGCCTGGAACTTGACCTTTGCCTGACCTGACTACGCCCGGATTGACCACTGTTATGACCCTGCTTTGGCTGACCATTCTGGACTGATACTCTGGCCTTGATCCTCGCTGTACACTTGGACACTCTCTTCTGGCCTCCTGTGACCTCTGGACTTCCCTGTTTGAACACCGACCGCACACCCTTGTTTGTGGTGGGCACTCCCTTGAACTTTCTCTCAAGGGGACCCTGCAAGGCCCTCCTAAGACCAGGTGGCCCGGGTAACCAAGGGTTCAACCTGAGGGAACGCCGGCTTGTTTTTGGCGAAGCTCCAACTAGCCTCTGTCTCCTCCTGTGCGCCACCTCTTGGTGGCATGTGCTCTCTAGATCTGACCAGAGGGCCGTACCAATTCTGCAGCAGGCCAAGGGTCCCCCTCCAGCACAACAATTGTCTATTTCATCTTGTTTTGGGAATATCTAGTTAGAAATGGGAAGTGATAATCCCCTTCTACAGGTTCTTTGTGAGGCCTCACCTGGAGTATTGTATTCAGTTCTGGAGACCGTATCTCAAAGGATACAGAGACAGGATGGAGGCAGTCCAGAAAAGGTTGACCAAAATGGTGGGTGGTCTCCATCGAATGACTTATGAGGAGAGGTTGAAGAACCTGAATATGTATACCCTGGAGGAGAGGAGGGACAGGGGTGATATGATACAGACCTTCAGATACTTGAAAGTTTTAATGATCCATGGTCATCAACAAAACTTTTCCATTGGAAACAATTTTGTAGAACTAGGGGTCACGATTTGAAACTCCAGGGAGGAAGACTTAGAATCAATGTCAGGAAATATTTCTACACTGAGAGGGTGGTGAGTGCCTGGAATGCCCTTCCGGAGGAAGTGGTGAAGAGTAATACTGTGAAGGATTTCAAAGGGGCATGGGATAAATGCTGTGGATCCCTAAAAGGCTAGAGGATGGGAATAAATAAAAAAGCTAAACTGGCATAGAATTTGAAAATACAGAATTCCCTGTTGAGGGGATGGGAGGGAATATTACTTCCTGGGCCAGGATCATTGTAATAAAGTTTCTTGTATACAGCAAAAATAATCACACTGGAAGCAATTGGCAGTTTTCAACTTAAGTTTTACTGATTAAAGATGGAAATGTGATGAAAATATTAAGTTACAATTTAAAGGTATTTATAATCCATTCAACAGCTTCAGTTCTTATTATATTCAATCAATTAATTAATTTCAAATTACCTGTTACCCACTCCCTCCAATGTTTGGGGCGGAATACATAGAAACCTACATAAAAGAAAAATAAAACAAAACATAACTTTCAGGCAGACAGCAACAAATAGTAGCAAACTAACCCCTAAATTCATCAAAATGCTATAATAACACCCATGGTAAGAAAAGATAGTGCATGTGCTACCACAGCACTTTGCAGAGGTACTATTGCAGGCTGCAGTAAATGTTTTGCATTACAGGCATATCACACAACTTAACACCAGGAAAAAGGGTGTAGTTATTTCTGGTGTTAAAACCCTGCAACAGCATGTGATATGCTATCGCACAGTATGATATTGCCCCTCATTTTCATTCATCCTGCCCCTTCTAAAAATGTGCATTCGCACCATGCAGTAACACATTTATCACATGCATTATGGCATTGACGCCTTATCGCATGGATTAATACCATAACGCATTTTGATGAGTGACCCTGTTAGGTTGCTTTAAAAACAATCTAATACGTTTGTGACTTTCAGTTTCCAGTTAATGTAGTCTGTAACTGATGGCCAATAGTTTTCTTATATCTATTGTAAACCCCCCCCCCCCCTCTCCAATTTATGGGCCAGGAGGTCAGGGGCACATGAGGGTCCCAGGGCCAATCATTTAACTTTCTCCTACAGACCCTGGGACAGGGTTCTTTTTCCAATGGTGGGGGAGAGAGAACCAAATCTTTCAGGGTACAAGATAGCTGGGGTGACTCTCAGTTTGTTGCCCTGGGTGGGGGGAGGGGAATGAGTAATAGGCCTCTAACAGCATTAAAGGATGTGAGTGCCACAAAAGATTCTGAAGGCTCAGATTGAGTGTCCAAAATTACATCCTTACTGTGAGAGTTCTTAAATATAAGAAATGGCACTTTTGCAACAGTTCTTGCCTTGATAAGATGAAATTTACTGTTCTCCAATTTATGTGTGAAAGTACCTCTTAGTGTTAGGCAGGGAAACTCTCACCCTCCATGGTTTAGATAAGCAAGGCCATTCCAGCAACCTCCGTGGAGGAGCTGTTCAGAAATGGAGCCCCCGCCCCCCTCCTCCACTGCCTTTCCTATCCTAGCTCACAGGGCTCAAGACTAAGGCCTTAGTGTGATGATCCCAAAGGATCATTTTATCATCCATTCCAATTAGTGGGGTAGTTGTGGAGCTTTCTCCCTAGAATTTGGTGGATTGGATAATCTTTTCTCCATTTTAAAGTACTTAAGTAAAGTTGCATTTTTCATACCTTAATCGAATTGCTCCGTCATTCTCCTTATTTCCCTTGTTTGTACCTGGATGGTACCTCCGTTCTCCTCTATTCCTCCTTTATCTCGATGAGATGGTCATGGCAAACACTGGATGGGTGCCACAGATCCTCTTCACCACCTCCTTCTTTCCTCCAGGATTGAACCCAGATTCATTCACCCACCAGGACTTCCAATAGCCCATCCATGCTCTCTAGTTGAGAGACATCACTCCTCTAGAAGGCATTCACTGAGCCCCTGGGCCCTAGGGTACTCAGACATGTGGGGAAAAACAAAAGACACGAAAAAGGGAAATTAAAAATAGAGAGAGGAAGAGTGAAAGTCCTCCAAAAGCAAAACGTTTCCAAAAGGAAATGTTAAGGTTAGTCAGAGTCACCTTTACTACTTTCCTTACCCAGACCTCAGCCTTGGAGATCCAAGGGTCCTTTCCTAACTAAACTAAATAAAAGCACACAGCATGGTGACATGCTGCCCCTACATGTGATAAATAAAAAGTCCGCACCCTAAGATGATGGCAGAGGTTTATATATTCTGAGAGCGCACCATCTCAAGCGCCCACATAGGGGGAGCTAAAACCTACTGGAAACATCCTCTTTAGTAAAGATCCTTTAGGCTCACTACAAAAGTAAGAATTTGGGAAAGGGGATTTTGTGTATTAGATTTCCTCAAATACAGTATATTTACAAAAGGGAAGCACGTACATGGAAGGCAACTAAAGTGACTACATTTGCTCCCCAGTTTTCCAATGCAGAAATGTATGTGTGTCTATATTTAATCACATAACCTGATTTTCAAATTCAGTTTAGCCAAGTATCTTTTGTTTGTTATGTGCAAGCTTTGAGCTATACACTTAGGTGCCCTGTTCAATGTTTACCTCAGGACATCTGGCTGTATATATAACCTCTATGGACAGGATACTAATTTTGGAAATGCAATTAACCAGATAATGTCTAAGACCGGGTTTAGCTTTGTTAGGAACAGTCATTTACGTCTGCTAAGCTTACTGGTAACAGGCTATATTAGCATATAGCTTGGTATTTTAGTTTAATTTCCATCTCCTTTTTTACAAGAGCAATTGCAGAAATTAGTGCACCTGTTTTCTATTTGTACTATTTTCCAGTTGAAAACCTCTCTTACAAGGTTTCAACAATGTCACTGCCACATTTCTATGTGATAGGTTTCTACTGCTTCTTATTTTGATACAGGTGATAATTAATCTTCCCACATTCAAGCGCTGCAAACATATTATAATTTTAAATGAGTTAAGACCCTAGCTGAAACACCTACACTTACAATTTTAGATAGCTTTTTGCTGCACATAGTAATTGGAATGGATTTCTTTATAGCAGTGCCAAGTTTTGCTAATATGTAAAGGTTTATTTCTAACAGAAGTCATCTCTTTTTTACTTTGACATATGTTAAGTAGCTGAAATGCACGCTGAAAATAAATACAGTGGGAATAGGGAGAGAAGGCAAGAGACAAGTTCAGAATTAAGTTCCAAGATCATTTAGAATCAAGGATTCTGAGATGTATTAACAATGGAACTGTGGTTTTCATAGCAAAAAAAATGCCAATCAAAGACTCAGAACTGGCTAATCAGCAAAGTCGATTGGATTTTCCAGCATGCAAAACTCTCTATCTGGTCTTTATGCAAAGAAAGTCAAGTACCTGACCTAGGCACCTACATTTTAGATATATAAATTAGGCACATTTTCAGATGAATTTAGGGAACTATGCTTTTGGCTGAAAATGTCCTCATTTTAGGCATCTAAATCTGAGTCTTCTAAATATAGGTCTGCTCTTTATTCACCCGCATTAAAGTTCCTAAGCTGAGCACCTAGCACTGAAAATCATTGCTAAGGATGTAACTTATTTCTCCCCAACCTGGCCCCTCCCCTGGTCCCTCCCCTGGCCCAACCCAAAAATTTAAGTGTCTCAGGAAAATAGGAAACTAAATTTAGGTGCTCAGTGGGCTGGAGTGGGAATTTTAATTTAGGAAGATCTAGAGGCCTAACTCTTCAAGTTAGTTGCCTAAATCTTTTGAAGATCAGCCCCAGGGTCTTGAATTTTAAATTCCTATTCATAAAAGACTAAAGAGAAGGGGTGTGCGGGGGGAATGGTTTTATTTTGTTTCGTTGGTTGGCAAGTTTATTTTGTTTCTTTTAAAACATTTTGTTTTGGTTTTGTTTCATTTTAACTTTGTGATTAAACACTTTTAGGGGCGACCTCCTGAGCTTCTTTTGTATTCAACGCTACCCCCCCCCCTCCCAAAAGGCTTCAGATTCCATCCATCAAATCTCATCCGTGGGACCAAATGGGAAGGGAGTGATTCCCAGTCCCTCCCGCCCATGGCGCCAGGCGATCTGAGGCCAGTGCTTACAGCAGCAGTGGAGGGGAAACGACAGGGGATTCTGTTACCACTTTTGGAAAAGTGGAAGTCTGGATTCTAAATAAACTTGGATTGGATTGGGATTGCTCCTGCCTTATTTAGATCCACAGGGAGGGGGGAAAAGAAGTCCAGGGGTGTTTATACATTTTTAATTGTGAGATTAGTCATGGGAGGGGCTCTGTTGGAAGAAGCAAAGCAAAAGAAAAAATGAAGGACATTTCTTTTGTTTTCTTACATTTTACTTAGAAATCAGAATGAAATGAAATAGGTAATACTGATATTTCTTACTGAATTTCATATGAAAGCCTATCCCTGCTGAAGAAGGCATCTATTTGCTTTCAGCAGCCAAACTAATCTTGCTCTGACCACCACTCTATGGTGTTCCCATGAAGAAATCTATTTGCTATTTCCAATATGTTTTTTCAGCGTCTTTCATTGAACAAACTGAAATGCCAATTGTATCAATGAACAAGTTCAATAACTGTTCTAAAGTATCCACAACCAAAAAAGAATGAAAACATGATATTCATTACTTACAGCACATGATTTATGAGAAAATAAACCCCACAACCACCTCATACACCCCACACTCACACCCTCCACCCACATCTCTCACATACAGACTCCTATACATACACACACACACACACACACACCCTCTCACATGCACCCACCACATACCCATACATTTCTCACCGCTCATTATCACACTTCCACATACTCACATGTATCCCAAAATCCCACACATTTCTACATGCCACATACACATATGCACTACCCATACACACATCAGATACATATACCTGCTCCTTGCATATCCACATGTAGAACTCTATAGAGACAGAGAAAATGAAAGAGGCAAGCTCTCAATTCACCTCTCTCTCTCACACACACATACCCAAACCCTTGCCAAAACCATACCCCTACAATTACAGCCCTTCTACCTACATCCATCTTTCACACAATCCCCACATACACTCGCACGCATACAACTCCACCTACAACCAACCCTATACACTCCCTCACAATTACGTCCACCACCTACAAATACATAGCCATACCAACAATACCATACACATACAAACCCTCTCAATTCACAAACCCTCATCCACCCAACCCACACAAATATACTACACATCTCTGCAGATACTCCCCCCTTATATACTCCCATACTACACACAGTCCTGTACCTCCGCATATACCCCCCCCACACACACCAAACCACACACCTCCACCATCCACAACCACACATCCATGCACACACAATTATGCATTGCTTCAGCTTCAGTGGTGCCAATCAAATCCATGGCATGTCATAAAAATATATGCCCAGTAGAAACTTGTCAAGTGAACTGAAAATGGTCAGTAAAAGTGAATAACTTTTTTAATAAAATCAGCTAATTTTATTGGTGAACGTGAAAACTGAAAATGTAATCGTGCTGGTCCAATTTTGTAAAATTATGCAGAAGTGAACAAATAAGGAAGATCAATTTTCAAAGCTGAAAATTATCCTATCAAATTTACCCACATAAGTTACACCTGCTAAATTATCTACCCAAATGTTTCAGGAAAATTTATGCGCATGCTTTTTAAAATCCAAAAGGCATGCATGTAAGTTCAAATGCCGCCCCCTGCTCCTCCTTCAGCTATGCCTCTGCTCAGTATGGGCCAAATTTTAAAACGTACGTGCGGGTGTAGATTTATGCACGCAACCCGGTGCGCCAAAGGCCAGCCCGCGATCCCAGGCACAGTGGCAAATGGCCACTGTGCCTGGAGGCTCCTGCCCCGCCCACTCCCCGCCCCCTTTTTCAAGCCCCGAGACAGACGCGCGTCCTGGGGATTGTGCGTGTCGCCAAGCCTATGCAAAATAGGCTCGGCGCGTGGTGGGGCAGGTTTTCAGGGTTACACGCATAAGTTACGCACGTAACCCTTTGAAAATCTGCCCCCATGGGTACAATTGCATGCGAACACACATTTATTTGTTTATTTATGTCAAAAATTAAAAATCAGCTTTCAGAAGGTTGCTCAAACTAACGTGTAATATCAAAAGACAGACATTAAAACCATAGATCTAAATTAACAAATTAACAAAAATAAAAACACATCAGAAATAGTCACAGACTTCAAGGCCTATGCTCAACAGCAATAATAATAATAATTCAGCTTCACTGAAGAGCAAAGCCATAGCCAGGCAGTATGTACACCCTCACCCTTTACACAACACATGACACCATGAGCTGGGAGTCTCAGTTAAATGTTTTTCTTAATTTTAAAACATAACACCATTATTATTTATAATATACTAGCCGTTAAGCCCATAACAACGGGCTACATTTAAAAATATTTTTTCAGTCCATTTCCTTCCCACTCCCTCCCCCTCATTCTCCCTCCCTCCCTCTAGTCTCCCTCCCCCCTCCCCTCACTCTCTCTTCCCTCCCTCCCTCCTCTCCCCTCTATTCTCCCTCCCTCTCACCTTCCCCCTCTATTCTCCCTCCCTCTCACCTTCCCCCTCCCCTCCCCTCAGCTCACTCTCTCTCCCTCCTCCCTCCTCTCCCCTCTATTCTCCCTCCCTCTCACCTTCCCCCTCTATTCTCCCTCCCTTTCATCTTCCCCCCCCCCCCCCTCCCCCCTCCCCCCCTCCCATCAGCTCACTCTCTCCTCCCTCTCCCCTCTCCTCACTCTCTCCTCCCTCCCCCCCTCAGCTCACTCTCTCCTCCCTCCCCTCACTCGCTCCCCCTCTCTCATTCCCCTCCCCTTTCAGCTCATCCACAACCGATAACGGGGGTTGTCCCTCCCTCCCTCGTGCGTGCCGCCGCTACTGCTCGTCATCGCCGCTGCTACTGTTCCTCCCGCTCCTGCTCGTCATCGCCGCTGCCGCTGCTCCTGCTCCTAGCAAACCAGCGCCATTTTTTTTTCGCGCACTCTGGCCGATGTGCTCGCCCGCGGATGCGCAGTAGAGCTGCTCTCTACTGTGCATTTGCAGCATGTCGGTCAGGGCTCCCTTATCTAGTAGATAAGTAGACACCAGTGTGACCCTGGTCACAAAAGTGTCTGTATGGTTGTGATCCTTAACCACCTTTTAAAGTTTGTCCTTTGGTTTGCTCTGGAATATTTTTTATGAATGTTCTCTTGCACCCCTCCCTGGACTGTTCCTGGAGGGGTGGGGAATAAATGTGATTAAATACAATAAGTAAATACATAACCACTACCAGAACGGGCCCTTATAGCCTCTGCCCAGCTTTGGTCAGCTCTATCTTGTTAAGCAGTAGGGATTACAAAGGAGTGTGTGCGCTTCTCAACCATGCCCACAGACAGACCATCAATATGTGCAAAGGGACCAGAAATTAGAAATAGAAACCTGTAAACAAAAACAGAAATGAAAACCCCAAGATGCCAAACTCTGCATGCAGTGCAGCGCTAGAAAAATAGAGACAAAAATGTATTTCCTCCCATACTGTGCAAAATGAAAAGATCTCATGAGCTGCATGTTCCCAACATTAGCATATTACATTCACTAAACTGAAAATAAAATGCCTCTTTCTAACTTTGTTGTCTGAACATTTGTACAATCATTTTGTTCCTCATCCCTTCCAGGAGCTCCTGCCCTTTCTCTGTTTCTTCTTTCTCCTCCTGTGGTTCCTCCCCTTCATCTCTGATACTGTTCTTTCCATGTCATCTATTTTTCTCCTTTCTTCTCCCTCTGCCTCCTTCTCCCCACAGTTCTCCCTATTCTAAGCTTACACCTCCCCTGCTCTCCCCTTTATTGTTTCTTCTCAGTCTACTTATTCCCTTTGTTGTTCTACTCCCTTTGCCATCTTTAGCTCTTGGACCCTTGGTCCTTTCGCTAAACTGCTGCTTCTATTCTTGCTTTCTGAAATACCCCTCCTCCCAAATCATTCTCCATCTCCCCTCCCTCATTTTCCCTCCTCCTCATCTGCCTCTCTCAACTTCCGTCCTTCCCTCCCCATTCCTACCCACAGATTCCATACTTCCCTTTCCCTTCCATCTTCCTCTCCTCTAACTTCCATCTTTTTCCCTTCTCTCTCTCTTACATTACAAATCACCCTTCCATCCTGTCTCACCTTCCTACCTCCCTCACTTTCTATCTTTCCTCTCCTCGTCTTCATCTTTCACAATAATCATCTTCCTTCGCTCCTCCTGGCTCTCACCTTTCACATACCCTCACCTTCCATTCTTTCCTTTCCTCTCTTTCACATTCCAACCCTAACCTCTCCTTCCATCCTCCCCTATGCTTCCTCACACTCCAAACCCCACCTTTTCTATCCTTCCTAACCCCCTCTCCCTCACCTTCCATCCTTCCTTCTTCTCTCTCTCATACTCAAATGCCCTTCACTTTCCATCCTTCCCATGACTCAAAATCCCCTCTCATCTTCCTTCCTTCTCTACTATCACCTTCCATCTCTCCCTCACCTTCCTTCATCCCCCCTCAGCTCTCTCACATTCTCTTACTTTCCAATCTTCTATCTCTCTCTCACCTTCAAGATCCCCAACCTCCATACTTTTTCCATTCCTCTCCCACCAGTTATTAAAGTTATTAGTTTTGGCAAAGAGAAGTATGATCAAATGTATTAATTCCCAAGAACCTATGCATGCTGTGGTACAAGATCATGTCCTATCCATGTCCTTCATTTTTCAGGCTTCCTGTTTCCATTTAACTGTAACCTATCAAGTGCATGCTCAGTTTAGAATGCACATACTATGGAGTTTCCCTTAGAAAGTAACACTTTAACATACACAGTAAAACCTTTCTACATTCCTTGCTATTTTTAGCAGGTCATAATGTGCATATTAATGTTTATTTCATAGGCTCAATAATGTCTTAAATATTTTGTAGCAAGTTTAGTCTGTTTTCAGTTTTTCCTATAACCATGAAAGATTATGATTGTAATTAAATATGTTTTTACAATTTTCTCTTGATCATGTCATACATACTCGGTAAAGAAGGCTGCATTAAAAGTTATACGTCTGAGAAAATAGTACTTCAAATCTATTTGTACTAATTAAAATTTGGCATATTTTATAGATATATGGCACTAAACTTTAGCCATATCCCTTTGAAGTACAATGAAATTATTATAACATTCACAAATTTCTTTTAGTTAAGTAGGGGTGTACAGAGGAAATATTTTTGTTTTGGTTTATTCATTTGTTTCATAGGACACCTCCATTTGGTTCATTAGTTTCAAATAAAAATTATTTTTCATGTATTCATTTATGTTGAAGGCGTGGACCCTTGGACTGAGGTAGAGTTGGCACAACCTGCACAGAGGAACCCTGCAGGTCCCCACCATTGGCTTGTTGAGTCTGATGAGGCAGAGGCCCAACTGGAGCTTTGCCTATACCAGTCTTTATTCCCTTAGGTTGAACTTTTGGATGCTGGGGCAAACAGGTCTTATGTAGGAACATCTGCTGAAGTCCTGAAAATTCCTAGGTGAAGCAATGGCAAGCAGGTGAGGTAGAAGGTGGGCCAGGGTCAGGTGACAAACATGGAAGGACCAGCAATCAGGCAGTGGTAAGAAGCAGGTGGCAATCAAAAGAAAGTTGGTGGTCAAGCAGTAGTCAGTAGCAGACCGAAATCATGAGAAGGTCCTGTGGTCAGACAGTGGTCCATGGCTGGCATCAATCAAGAGATTCCAGGAAGTAAGCCAAGGTCCAAGCCAAAGATCATTCCAAGGGAAAACAGGATGGATGGGCAGGGCAGGAAGACAAGGAGCACCACAGGAGGCAAGGTGCACAGAAGGACCACAGAACTAAAGTCAGTGAGAGAAATACTGCAGTCTATTTTGGGCTCCAATATTGAGGTTTTCTTATTAATACTGAAAAAAAATGGAAGGTGAAGGCATGTTAATCCATCAAGATATAGTATGTCAACAAGGCAACAAATGTGGCATGAATAGGAGCAAAGGGGTATGAGCAGTGCCAGGAATTCTCCAAGGCACCATCAGAGGAGTAAAGAAGCAACAAGAGTGGGAAGCATACTCCAGGGCTTCAAAAGCAGGCACTAACAACAGTGGCATTAACCCTTGAAGGCAGCACAAGAGGCAAAATGGCACCAAGAATGGCATCAACATCCTAAGGCACCTGAAGAGGAAACAAAGCAGAAAAATTGGTAGGAAAAACTTCAAGGCTCTAATAAAATGACAAAGCAGCACAAAAAGTGGCATAACCATGCCAAGGCACCATGAGAAATGAAAAGCAGACCCCACTGTGGCAGGAACAGCCCAAGGTATAGAGTTTGGAATATGGTAGCAATGCTGAACAGAAGAAAAACCCGTAAATTGAAGGATAAGGTATAGCAGCAAGGCAGAGTGGCAGGAGAGATATCTGTCTTTCTGTTGAAACACTTGCCACTTGTCAGATTTAATACAAGAGAATGATCTGTCATCAGTATCACTTTTGTGACATAAGCTTTTATTACATTCCTTACTTGGACTTGATCTTGCTGCTGGATGGAAATTTGGGTTTCATGTGAAATTTGCTTTCCGATTGAAATTTTTTTCACAATCAGAACATGACAATGGCCTCTTATCAGTGAGGCTTTCCTGGTAATCTGTGAGGTTTGTTTTATTAAGAAAGCTTTTCCCATATTCTATAGCTGAACACAGTCTCTTCCCTTTATTGATTTTCTGCTGTTGTATTAATTCTCTCTTCCTACTGAAACCTTTCTCACATTCAAATCATGTAAAAGGTCTTGCTGATGCATCTTTTCTGCTGTGACTACATGTCTTCCTTCTGACTAAGGACATTTAGGAACAACACACCTCAGTATAACCATTAAATAAGAAGGTGGAAGAACTAGGCTGAGATCCTAGAGATGTGTAACAAAACATTAAGGTAGAGAGTATTGCATTTGGTGGTCTAAGGGCCTACTCAGCAGATCACCACACTTACTTCCAGCCCTGAGCATGGGAGCACACACTCCAATGCAGGAGAAGTCACCCAAATGGATGCTGGCAGGCTGTAGTACTCAGCCTGCTTTCAATACCATCGCTCTCCTTGGGTTCTCCAAAGGCATGCACTTGATGCTGACTTATTTGAAGGAAGTTGATCTAAGGATGTGCAGAGGTAACAATTTTGTTTCAGTTCATTTATTTATTCATTTCATAGGTCACAATAACCCACAAATACAAGAACATCCCAAGGTTTCAAATGAGGAGCAAAAGGAATCAACCAAATTGGTTCAAAGCTCTATGCAGGAAGAAGAAAGAGGAAATCCCTGCAAGAAGCTTGATGTAGGTTTTGTACAGCATCATTTTGGAGAAGGGGCTGGCAGCTAAGACTTGGTCTTCCCTTTTGCTGTGGTATGATCTTGGCCCTGTTAGCTTTATCTGCCTCTTCTACCTTCTCACTAGAGGTTAAGATGCTACTAACAAGAGATCCCAAACTCTCTTTGGCTCCTAGCTTTTCAATATCCTCTGATTCTTCTGAATCCAAAGACATGATCCTTCTTCAAATTCAGTTTTTTGAAAATACCACCTCCATTACCTCAGAAGCAGTAATCATGGAGGGACACACTGCTGATTTTAGATGACGCACTTCTTCTGCCCTGTACTTGTCCCTACCCTGCTAACTCTAATCTGTGATGACTCTCCCAACTTTTGCTCTTGCTCCAAAGCAAGAGGGAGAGGAATAGACAGCAGTTGCACATAGTATTCCAATTTTAATTTATTTTTGCTTGAGCTGGCTTCCACCCCTTGATTTTTTTGACTAAAAAATTCTCCATTCTTCTGGCCACTGCCATTCTCTCCTCTCCTTTTATTTTACAGTGGAATGAAGCAATTGAAAATGACTTATGGGTTTTTCATGTCACAATATAGTTTATTAATGTACTGTTGCACACTCACCTATACCACTCTAATACTGACTGAGTATCTATTTGTCACACAGAATCAAGTCAATGGACTGAGTACATTTCAGTGCTTGGCAGGTACTACCAAGCAGAGTTACCAGCTTGCTGGTGGCAGCAATTCCCAATGTATGCAAAAATGTATCTCAACACACATGGTGTATGTGTGTGAATTGCTGACTGATTCTTTTTATATACACAAAAACTTCTTAGACTGAGAAGAAACTGACAAGCAGGAAAGTCTGCTTTTCTATTTACTTAAGACTTTCCCTCTCTCTCCAATCTGCAGATAAACAATGCACTGTGCAGGGTCATACAGGGACAAAACATTACTGCTGTTCACAGTTTCTCTATCCCCACTGCTCTGACCTAGTGAACATACAGAATGCAACACCTATCTCTCTTTCACAGTGAGAACACTCTGACTGCAGCATTAAAGATAACTAAAAGCTTTTTGTCAATGACAAATTATTCTCTCTTCTTTTCAAGAACTTTTTAAAATCTTTTTTCACTCAAACGTGCTTCCAAAAAGATAACCTTTCAACAGAGAAAATAGAATTTCTTTTCATATGCTCAGACCTTACAATGGGATGACATCAGTGTCATTTGATCTTGATGCCAAATATAGGCTGGTTTAAAAATTGTGTCATCGTGATTGGTCTTCCATTCTGTCCACTTGCCTTCTTCTCCTGCCTTGGCTCCAGCCAGACTATTACCTCATCTCCCTGCTGCAGTTTTACATTGACAATAGACTTAAATAGAAAACATAAACAAATTAAAGTGAAATCTTTATTTTTGGGGGGTACCCTTTTTGAGGGGGGGGGGAGCAAGAATGAAACAAAAATTGTCTCACTTGTTGCATTTTAACCTTTCATTTCAAACAAATGCACATCCCTAAGAAGAACTTTGTTGGACAAGAATGTAGATACACAAGGGATCATAAAAAAGACAAAGTAAACCTCTTGATAATTTATAATGTGTTTACATGAAAAATATTCCAAAAAAAAGATCCAGAAAGTGCTAGACACTTATATTAATAACAAAAAAATGTGAAAAAGTCTAGCTCAAATTTAAAGGGATTGTATGTAATCAAACTGGGTAAACCTCATATAGTGCCAATAGTAGGTTAAATCGGATGCCTATGTGGCTACTTAAACTCAAGTTCCAACTCCAACACTGTGGATGTCAGAATGAATATATAATCATTGGTAACCCCAGATAAGAAGATGCTTAATATATTATTTCATTAAGCTATCTTATCAGTCCAGTATAAGTCCACTACTGTAAGTGTGAGTGATGGTATACAATAAAATTGTTATACCAAATATGCTCACTGTTATGAAAAATCTTCATGCAGTAAGTGTAACGATCCTCGTTACACTTACTGCATGAAGATTTTTACAGATTGCCTTGGCGTCATAACAGTGAGCATATTTGGTATAACAATTTTATTGTATACAATCACTCACACCTACAGTAGTGGACTTATACTGGACTGATAAGATAGCTTAATGAAATAATATATTAAGCATCTTCTTATCTGGGGTTACCAATGATTATATATTCATTCTGACATCCACAGTGTTGGAGATGGATCTTGAGTTTAAGTAGCCACATAGGCATCCGATTTAGCCTACTATTGGCACTTTATAAGGTTTCCCCAGTTTGATTACATACAATCCCTTTAAATTTGAGCTAGACTTTTTCACGGTTTTTTTTTGTTACATGAAAAATATAGCATAAAGAAAGCCCTGAGCTATAGTATTTTATATATATAGTATTTTATATATATATATATATAGTATTTTAGTATAGTATATAATATTAGGGATGTGAATCATTTTTTGACGATTTAAAATATCGTCCGATATATTTTAAATCGTCAAAAATCGTTAGGGCCACGATACAATACCAATTCCCCCGATTTATCGTTAAAAAATCGTAAATCGGGGGAAGGGGGAGGGCAGGAAAACCGGCACACTAAAACCCCCTAAAACCCACCCCCGACCCTTTAAATTAAATCCCCCCCCCTCCCGAACCCCCCCCCCCCAATGCTTTAAATTACCTGGGGATCCAGCGGTGTTCCAGAACGGCGGCGGTCCGGAACGGCCCCCTCAATTGAATCCTGTTGTCTTCAGCCGGCGCCATTTTGCAAAATGGCCACCGCAAAATGGCGGCGGCCATAGACAAAAACGATTCGACGCAGGAGGTCGTTCCGGACCCCCGCTGGACTTTTGGCAAGTCTTGTGGGGGTCAGGAGGCCCCCCCAAGCTGGCCAAAAGTTTCTGGGAGTCCAGCGGGGTTCAGGAAGCGATTTCTTGCTGCGAATCGTTTTCCGTACGGAAAATGGCGCCGGCAGGAGATCGACTGCAGGAGGTCGTTCAGCGGGGGTTCCGGACCGCCGCTGAACGACCTCCTGCAGTCGATCTCCTGCCGGCTCCTGCCGGCTCAAAAAGAAATAATTTTAATGTATGAAGAATGTAGGACTCATGAATTCCTGATGTCTTGCAGGTCACACACGCTTTTTGCAGAAAATGCATTTCCCCTCAAGCCAACTGTAAGTTATTGAAAAGTTGATTTGTACTATTCTGTTCCCTGTTAAACTTCTGATAGTACTTGATGAGAGAAAATGGATGCTCACTGATTATGATGCTGCAAAGATGCTTTTTATTAGCTAAGATTAAAGGAAATCAGGTAGAGAAAATCTGATTCTGAGGAGTTTTCTAATGAGCCACTATTGGTCAAGATAATTATTTTATTTTTATAATTGTGAATGACATTTTTAGATAAGGTCACATCTTTTTTGCTTCTCCCTCTCTCTTGTTTGAGCAATCACTTATTTAAAATTATCTTTCTAGATCTTATTCCTGTCTGCAGGATTTGTTCATAAACCATTTTATGTATATTTTGCAATTCCTATATGGTTTTCAAAGTTACGAAAACTTGGATCAGGGGATACATTTTTATCTTCCTATTTTGTTTTTAATTTTTTTTTTGTAGCTTTCTGAAAGGGGTCAATTCTCCCCTTTAAAGGCCAGGAAGAAATCCATGACAATTAGCTATTTGGCCAGGCCAGCAATAAACAATTACTTCCAAAGTCATAGCAGGGGCTGTTTGTGAGAATAAAGAGAAGCAAACTGGATGCATATGAAGCATTTCACACCATTCCTGCTCAGCATGGAATAAATCAGCTACATCGAGCCTTACAATTGCATTGGTCCTCTACGAAAGTACTGGGGTAACCTGCACAGAGCAGCAGTTCCAACCCTGAACACCAGAGGTACAATCTCATCAAGCGCCAAGAAGGCTGGGAAGAACTGCTTGAATGACAGCAACATGGTTAAAACCCATGGGGAAACCAGATTTTGTACAACACCTTTGCTAACCTCAGTAATAAGAAATGGAAGGGGCCCTTGGTGCTGGCTTAACTATTTGTCTTGTGGGAATCTAGGGATATGAATTTGTTTGAAAAAAAAAGTGGGAAATTTTTATGAAATTTCCATTTCAACCTGTTTTTAAAATGAAATGAAAAAACAAACTAAATTTAATTTGTGTTCCATTTTAAACATTTTATTGCCACCAAAGACAAAGCAAAACCCCCGGGCCCCCTCTTTGATCACTTCCTGCCCGAAACCCTCTTGCTGTTATTTTCTTTTTCTTCTTTATCTGCCACCATTTTCTATGTATGTTAGCGTGAGCCTCCTTTCCCCTTTTCTGATATGCAAAGTCACGCTGACGATTTAAGAAGCTTCTGGAACTGGGCAGGAAAGTCACTCGGAACATGAGCAAGCCATTTTGTCAGCACAAAGAGCAAGTAGTGAAAAATTCCTGCCCACAATTTGTTTCATTTGCACAATCCATGAAACAGTTATTCTTTCCAGCCTAAAATAAATCATTGAGGGAAAACATCAGTACTTACACACACACACACACACGCACAGACAAAATATTATTACAGTCACAACACAGGACAAAAGTGCTAATAGTCAACTCCAGCACGTGTTAAAAGTAAACTCAATTTATTTGTTCCCATCTACAAAATTCTATTCTCACTCACAGCAGTCCTCTCCGTGAAGGGATAGCATTCAGTGGATACAAGCCACACATTTTATCCTTATACCCTTCCCTCCAACATCGCATTTCCTGCATGCCCTATCTCCCAACCTCCTTACACACTGCCAATCAAGGTGAGAGGCATTGGCCATTGGACTCTCATCTCTTACACACAAGGGCGCCATCACTTCATCCTCATGCCATTATAAACGGAGTGTTGCCATTTTCCATGCCACATCTGCAAACACGCTGCTACCTTTAAAAATTTCAGCAACACAGCAATCACACATATTGACTGGAACAGGGACTTTGAAGCCAGGATTCCCTGCATATCTCATGTTCTCATTGGTCTGAACAGAGATGTAAATTGGTACACATGGATCATGCTATGCACCAACCAGTGGACCCTGCCAAAGAGTGACTGTTGTCACCCCTTATTGTTGACCCTTCTCTCATAACTGAAGTTTCAATTCACCAAAGAGGATCACATTCTTCTCAGCTTTATCCAGGGAACACAAACAGCCTTGGCTCTTTTAAGAACTGCTAAGGCACTACTTTAGTGGCAATGCTGGACATAAAATGTTGCAACTTGATATTTCCCATGGATTAATGTGTTATTACACAATTTCAACCCAATTTGCCAGGCATGTTGGAAATTCCATCATATTCTTTGGCTGCACCAACTTTTTGGAACTCATTCCCTGAGCAGCTGCATCTTCTAGATTTTACAAAATCTTTTAAGAGCCTCCTGAAAACTTTTGTTTTAAACTGGCTTTTATGTAGAGGAAAGACTAAAGAGGTTAGGACTTTTCAGCTTGGAGAAGAGACGGTTGAGGGGTGATATGATAGAGGTGTTTAAAATCATGAGAGGTCTAGAATGGGTAGATGAAAATCAGTTTAGTCTTTCAGATAATAGAAAGACTAGGGGGCACTCCATGAAGTTAGCATGAGGTACATTTAAAACTAATCGGGGAAAGTTCTTCTTCACTCAATGCACAATTAAACTCTGGAATTTGTTGCCAGAGGATGTGGTTAGTGCAGTTAGTATAGCTGTGTTTAAAAAAGGATTGGATAATTTCTTGGAGGAGGAGACCATTGCCTGCTATTAATTGAGTTGACTTAGAAAATAGCCACTGCTATTACTGGCAACGGTAACATGAAATAGACTTAGTTTTTGGGTACTTGCCAGGTTTCTTATGGCCTGGATTGGCCACTGTTGGAAACAGGATGCTGGGCTTGATGGACCCTTGGTCTGACCCAGTATGGCATGTTCTTTTGTTCTTAGGCATTTACTTATCAGCTGTTAAGATAATATAATATTGATTTGTTCATTATTTTGGTATTTTATTTGGATTTATTGTGGATTTTTTATGTCTTTGTAATTTCATTTTATGCATGTTCCCTTGTACATTGCCTAGTGCCTTGGTATAAGAGATTCAGAAATTCAAATAAAGGTAAAGATAAAGGCAGATGTCACACACACATGCATGCTTGTTGCCTAACTGAAGTACTATAGCAATCAGAGACAGCAGCTCAATCAATACCCCAAAAATCCATTCACCTACTTTCCTCCAACTGGTCCTCAGGGATTTAAACAAAGAAAAGAAGATTGACTGATTCTCCTACCAAACTCCAGTAAGTCAGTTATGCTTTGTCTCATGACTTTCTTTCAGGCCGATACAGTAAGGAGCGGTAGGAAGAGCTGCATTAGTGCCGGGCGCACCCACGGTTGCCGCACTCACAGTCCGGCTCACCTACCGCTCGATACTGTAATTAAATAGCTTGCAAATGCAAGCTGCGTCCAAGAAGCGTCCGTGAAGCGTTAGGCCCGTGCAACCCATTTTACTGTATAGAGCGCTATACAGTATCCTGGGTGCCCTGGCCTAACGCTTCACGGACACACTGGTATCTGTCATTTCAAATGACATTTGAAATGACAGGTACCAGGAAGTGGACAGTTCTCCTACGCTCGGGATTGCCAGTCCTCTCTCCCCTCCTCCCGAAGCAAGGCGTGTAAAGCAGCCTTGCTTCGGGAGGAGGGGAGAGAGGACTGGCAGTGTAAAGCAACGAAGCGACTTACTCTTCTTGCAGCCTCCCTCCGGAGATGGACATCGGTGGAGACGGACATCGGTGGACCGCGGCTCCCCTGCCTCCCGGAGCTGCCGGCGAAGATGGATGCCTGCACGGACGAAAGCGGCCCCTGTGCGTGCAATTGGGCTGCTCAAGACATGCCGTCACATGCCGTGACGCCAAACGTCGTGACGTCACGCCTTGAGCGGCCCAATTACACGCACAGGGGCCACTTTCGCCTGTGCAGACATCCATCTTCACCAGCAGCTCCGGGAGGCAGGGGAGCCGCGGTCCGTCTCCGGAGGGGGGCTGCAAGAAGAGTAAGTCGCTTCATTGCTTTACACTGCCAGTCCTCTCTCCCCTCCTCCCGAAGCAAGGCTGCTTTACATGCCTTGCTTCGGGAGGAAGGGAGAGAGGACTGGCAATCCCGAGCGTAGGAGACCGGCCACTTCATTGCTACTTTTTTTTTCACTTTTTTTTTTTTTTCGCTTTTTCGCTTTTTTTCTGCTTTCGTTGCTTCGGGAGGAGGGGAGAGGACTGGGGCTGCCCCGGAGACCAGCACCCATGGACGCGGCCAGGGCAGGTGAGCGGGGGCTGGGGGAAAGTTTGCCGCCTACCCTTACCCCTGCCTCTAACGCAGGGGTAAGGGTAGGTGGTAAGTTAGCAGGTTAAACGCACGGCAAAATGGCAGGTTAAAAAAGCGATAGTCAGGGCGCGTGTTACTGTATGGGAGGGAATAGCTAATTCGATCGTTTACATCTAATATACATGCCGCGGGCGGAAGGGGTTACCCGGTGATTTAAAGAGGCGGTAAGAATGGGTTAAAGGGGCTAGTGTATCGCGGCTTGGACTAACGTGGCCGAAAAATGAGTAGAAAGCGGGTTAGGAGCAGGGTAACCGTGGCCGCACTTTACTGTATTGACCTGTTTGTGAGAAGAGTGGGGTCTGCACACATTGTTAATGGTTAAAGTGTGCTGCTAGAATGAGAATGTCAAGGATAATGCTTTGCTTTTCACTTGTAGACTCAGTTTATTTTATAACAGCCATTTATGGATATAAAACCTGGTTTTATGCTTTGAAAATGCACCTCTTAATAGAGATGTGCTTCGGGTAAAAAGTTTGTGTCGGGCTTTCCCCATGGGAATTTCATTTTTCCCATGGTTCGGGGGGGTTTTTTTTCAGGGGCTCCGATTTTTGAGTTAATGCACACTATCGGGAGTTAGCACGCACTAACTCAAAAATGAATTATTTCCGAAATTTCGGAAAAAAATCAATTGTTTTTCGGTTCCCGAACCATTCCAAATTAGGCAATTTCGTTGACATTGCCTAATTTGGGAAAAATGATTGCATATCTCTACCTCTTAATGTCTTTTGATTCACTAAGATAATGATATGCAAAATGCATGATCACTATAAAATTGCTAACTTTTTTTAACAAGAAGGCGATTGACAAAGTCCTTCATGAGAGGCTTCTACGAAAACTAAAAAGTCATGGGATAGGAGGCGATGTCCTTTCATGGATTACAAACTGGTTAAAAGACAAGAAACAGAGAGTAGGATTAAGTGGTCAATTTTCTCAGTGGAAAAGGGTAAACAGTGGAGTGCCTCAGGGATCTGTACTTGGACCGGTGCCTTTCAATATATATATATATATATATATATATATATATATATATATATATATATATATAAATGATCTGGAAAGGAATATGACGAGTGAGGTTATCAAATTTGTGGATGATACAAAATTATTCAGAGTAGTTAAATCACAAGCGGACTGTGATACATTACACGAGGACCTTGCAAGATTGGAAGATTGGGCATCCAAATGGCAGATGAAATTTTATGTGGACAAGTGCAAGGTGTTGCATATAGGGAAAAATAACTCTTGCTGTAGTTACACGATGTTAGGTTCCATATTAGGAGCTACCACCCAGGAAAAAGATCTAGGCATCATAGTGGATAATACTTTAAAATTGTCGGCTCAGTGTGTTGCAAACAGAATGTTGGGATTTATTATAAAGGGAATGGTTAATAAAACGGAAAATGTCATAATGCCTCTATATCGCTCCATGGTGAGACTGCACCTTGAATACTGTTTACAATTCTGGTCGCCCCATCTCAAAAAAGATATAGTTGCCATAGGGAAGGTACAGAGAAGGGCAACCAAAATGATAAAGGGGATGGAACAGCTCCCCTATGAGGAAAGGCTGAAGAGGTTAGGGCTGTTCAGCTTGGAGAAGAGAAGGCTGAGAGGGGATATGATAGAGGTCCTTAAGATCATGAGAGGTATTGAATGAGTAGATGTGACTCGGTTATTTACACTTTTGAATAATAGAAGGACTAGGGGGCATTCCATGAAGTTAGCAAGTAGCACATTTAAGACTAATCGGAGAAAATTCTTTTTCACTCAGCGCACAATAAAGCTCTGGAATTTGTTGCCAGAGGATGTGGTTAGTGCAGTTAGTGTAGCTGGGTTCAAAAAAGGTTTGGATAAGTTCTTGGAGGAGAAGTCCATTAATTGCTATTAATCAAGTTTACTTAGGGAATAGCCACTGCTATTAATTGCATCAGTAGCATGGGATCTTCTTAGTGATTGGGTAATTGCCAGGTTCTTGTGGCCTGGTTTGGCCTCTGTTGGAAACAGGATGCTGGGCTTGATGGACCCTTGTGTGACCCAGCATGGCAATTTCTTATGTTCTTATGCGCTAATAGGAAATAACAATTGCATTGTAATAACCCTGTGTAATATGGGTTTTTAGTACCTGTGAGCTATTTAAGCCATATTTTATTCCATTTTTTCTCTGTTCCTCCTCCTCTGGCCAAATACATATTGGGGCTATTGGTTAATATATGCTCTGGCCATCAGTTCTTAGTGGACAGAGGAGAGACCAACTGAGTCCAATTCCCCATTATCTGTTGCCGTTGAAGCAGAGAGTAATGTTGGAGTTGCATCAAAAGTATCATGGTTATTGGTTAAGGGAAGTAACAGCTGCATCAGCAAGTTACCCCCATGCTTATTTGTTTTTCCAGAGCATAAAATTCAATGTCCTTGTTGGTTGCTATCTGAATTAATTCCCCTTTTCCTCTTGCCATTGAAGCAGAGAGCAATAATGGAGTTGCATCAAAAGTATGAAGGTTTATTGGTTAAAGGTAGTAACCGCCACACAAGCAAGTTACCCCCATGCACTCTTTTCTTCATTTCCATCCTCTTGCCTTTAGGGGTCCACAGTGTTTATCCCCTACCACTTTGAAATCTTTCACTGTTTTTCTCTTCACCACCTCATCCAGAATGTCATTTCAAGCATCTACCACCCTCTCCATGAAGAAATATTTCCTGATGTTGGTTCTGAGTCATCCTCCATGGAGTTTCATTCTGTGACCCCTAGTTCTACTAATTTCTTTCCAATGGAAAAGGTTTGTTGAATGTGCATCATTAAAACCTTTCAGGTATCTGAAGGTCTGTATCATATCTACCCTGAATCTCCTCTCCTCGAAAGTATACATACTTAGGTCCTTCAACCTCTCCTCATAAGTCATTTGATGGACACCCCCCACCATTTTGGTCACACTTCTCTGGACCACCTCCATGCTTTCTCTGTCCCTTTTGAGATATGGTCTCCAGGTGAGGCCTCACCAAGGACCTGTACAAGGGGATTATCACCTCCTTTTTCTAACTGTTTTTTCTTCTATGCAGCCCAGCATTCTTCTGGCTTTAGCTATTGCCTTGTCACATTGCTACGCCAACTTCAGATCACTAGACACTATTACCCCAAGGTCCCTTTCTTGCTCCGTGCACAAAATCCCTTCACCCCCCATTACATACAGCTCTTTTGGATTATCACATCCCAGATGCATGACTCTGTACTTCTTGGCATTGAATCTCAGCTGTCATATCTTCAACCACTGTTCAAGCTTCCTTAAATCATGTCTCATTCTCTCTGCTCCTTCTGGAGTCTCCACTCTGTTGCAGATTGTAGTAGCATCCTCAATGTCTGTATTAAGGTTTTTCAAGAGAAGACTGTCAGTGCATATGAATGGAGAGAATAGAGCATAGAGATTTGAATCGGAACCGGAATTGGTTCTGATTCCGGTTCCGATTCACATCATGTTGTTTTTTTCGTCCAGCCCGATCGCAGTTTTGTTATCGGCTGCGCCCAAGCCGATAAACAAAAATCCCACCCCGACCCTTTAAAACTAATCCCTTAGCTTCCCCCACCCTCCCGACCCCCCAAAAAACATTTTACAGGTACCTGGTGGTCCAGTGGGGGTCCCAGGAGTGATCTCCCGCTCTCGGGCCGTTGGCTGCCACTAATAAAAATGGCGCCGATGGCCTTTGCCCTTACCATATGACAGGGTATCTGTGCTATTGGCCGGCCCCTGTCACATGGTAGGAGCACTGGCTGGCCGGCGCCATCTTTAAAGATGGCCGCTGCCATCGTAAAGATGGCCACCGCCGTCTAAAGATGGCCGCCATCATCGTAAAGATGGCCACCGCCATCTTTAAAGATGGCGCTGGCCATCCAGTGCTCCTACCATGTGATAGGAGCCGGCCAATGGCACGGATACCCTGTCACATGGTAAGGGCAAAGGGCCATCGGCGCCATCTTTATGAGTGGCAGCCGACAGCCCGAGAACGGGAGATCGCTCCCAAGACCACCACTAGACCACCAGGTAATTTTAAAATGTTTTGGGGGGCTCGGGAGGGTGGGGGAAGCTAAGGGGTCGTTTTTAAAGGGTCGGGTGGGTTTTTTTTTTTATCGGGCCATCAGCGCCATTTATGAGTGGCAGCCAAAATGGTGCCGATGGCCCGAGAGTGGGAGATCGGTCCCCGCGCCCCCACTGGACCACCAGGTAATCGTAAAATGTTTTGGGGGGGTTCGGGAGGGTGGGGGGAAGGTAAGGGGTCAATTTTAAAGGTCTGGCCTCACTAAAAAAAAAAAATGATGTGAATCGGAACCGATTCCGATTCGCATCACCACCGATCAGATTTTTTTCCCCCTCTAGCCGAACCTGATCGTTAAGACGATCGGGCACACGATTCACATCCCTATTATTCTCTACTTTATATCTTGAGCCTAGAAAAACCAATTTTTCCTGCAGGTTGTGTGGTAGTTTCTTCACAATTGAATTCATTTCACAAGCAGTATCTAGATAACTGAATTTTGGGAATTATATAGATCTGTTTTGGCCACTTCTGGTTCTAAACACAAATCTCCAAGTTCTTGAAGCTTATGGTTTTCTCTGTTTGAGATTTTTGGAAAATTCTCAATTCTTTTGACTAGAGCATCTTTAATGCCTTCAGGGCTGCCAAAGTACTGTTCAATTCTTTCCCGCATCTTTATCAGGTCTGCTGAGGGATCATCTATGTGCACTGATCTTAACCTCTTCACATGTTCTGAGGACTCACTCCCCAGCCATTTCACTAAACGTTCCATTTCTTCTCTTGTGGTTATATTGGTCTTTGATGACACTCCTGAATGTAGATTTCCATGTTCTGTTGTTCCCAGGTCAAACGTCAAACTTAGGCATAGGTACCGTATTTTTCGCTCCATAAGACGCACTTTTTTTCCCCCCAAAGGTGGGGGGAAAATGTATGTGCGTCTTATGGAGCGAATATAAAAAAAAAAAAAAAAAAAAAATCTAACAAACACCCCCCCCCCCCCCGACTCCCCCAAGACCTGCCGACTTAATTTCCTACAACCCCCCCCCCCCCAAGACCTGACAAATTAATTTCCTGCAACCCCCCACTCTCCTGACCCCCCCAAGACCTGCCAAACGTCCCTGGTGGTCCGGGAATGATCTCCTGGGCGTGGGCCGTCGGCTGCCAGTAAACAAAATGGCGCCGACGGCCCTATGCCCTCACTATGTCACTGAGACCGACCGCTGCTATTGGTCGGTCTCAGTGACATAGTGAGGGCATAGGGCCGTCGGCGCCATTTTGTTTACTGGCAGCCGACGGCCCTATGCCCTCACTATGTCACTGAGACCGATCGCTGCTATTGGTCGGTCTCAGTGACATAGTGAGGGCATAGGGCTGTCGGCTGCCAGTAAACAAAATGGCGCCGATGGCCCTATGCCCTCACTATGTCACTGAGACCGACCAATAGCAGCGGTCGGTCTCAGTGACATAGTGAGGGCATAGGGCCGTCGGCGCCATTTTGTTTACTGGCAGCCGACGGCTCACGCCCAGGAGATCGTTCCCGGACCGCTCCTGGACCCCCGCTGGACCACCAGGGATGTATGGCAGGTCTTGGGGGGGTCAGGAGGGTGGGGGGTTGCAGGAAATTAATTCGGCAGGTCTTGGGGGGGTCAGGAGGGTGGGGGGTTGCAGGAAATTAATTCGGCAGGTCTTGGGGGGGTCAGGGGGGTGGAGGTTGTTAATTTAAAGGGTTGGGATGGGGGGGGGGGGGTTTGGGGTTCCCACAGAAAGAAAAGTTTTCTGATCTGGGGAGTGGACCGAAATGGCCCTCCCCAGACCCGAAAACAAAATGGGGAGAAAAAAAAAAACTATGCACTCCCCTAATTTGCTCCATAAGACGCCCAGACGCAGAGCCGGTTTAGCACAATTTTTTTTTTTTTAAATTTTCCCCCTCTGAATCCTAGGTGCGTCTTATGGTCAGGTGCGTCTTATGGAGCGAAAAATATGGTATATTAAGCCGTGTTATGGCTATAACAAATACAAAAGAGTGCTTTATATGAAATAAATGCAGTTTATCATGCCATAAAGCTTAACATGGAAATATTGTGTGATATTTTGGCCTAAAACTCATCCCATGTACAATGAGCTGCTTTGCATGAAATTTGCATGCAATTATATTTTACAAATCCATGAAAATCAGCTCTTCAATAGTCAACCTATACAAATGAAATAATGTGGTGGACTTAGAAAAAACACTAACCTAGACAAAAACCACCTACCTGTTCTGCACACTAACAGTTTCCTAAACACTAGATAGAACAGAACCACCTTTATACAATCAAGGATATACAAAATTTATTACTTTTTCAGTACTTTGAAAAATCTATACCTTAATGCATCTCAATAAATGTAAATATTAAAAATATATAACACTGTCAGCCTTTTTTTCTTTTCTCAAAATAGATATCAACCCACCAATATCCCATTTAAATTTACACATCACATTCATTCAAACCACATACCATACCAACACACAAACATAACTCACCACTTAATACCTCTATCACCCTGTATGAGATGGCTCAATACCTTTTGTTACAAAACACCTTTGGCTAATACACAGTGCCCTTATGAACTAAATTGAAAAAAATGTATCCATTTAATCACCTTCTCAATAACAAATCCTGGTTAGCCCACTAACCCCTTCAAATCTTCATTGGATACCCCCTCTCTAAACCTGTTAATCATCTCAATGGATTTCCTCTTGTACTCTTCCATAGAAAAGCATAATTTCCTCAGATGCAAATTGGCCAACTGGTAAATTCTGTCTGAGTTTCACTGGATACAAGCTTGTATATTGTAAGAGGTTTCTTTTCTACAAGCATGTATCCTGAATTTCACTGGATACAATCTTGTATATTTTCAACAGGTTTCTTTTCTATAGATAGAAAACAGAAAACCCCTTATACTAGGGATGTGAATCGTGTCCTCGATCGTCTTAACGATCGATTTCGGCTGGGAGGGGGAGGAAATCGTATTGTTGCCGTTTGGGGGGGTAAAATATCATGAAAAATCGTTAAAAATCGTTAAAAATCGAAAAATCGAAAAACCGGCACATTAAAACCCCCTAAAACCCACCCCCGACCCTTTAAATTAAATCCCCCACCCTCCCGAACCCCCCCCCAAATAACTTAAATAACCTGCGGGTCCAGCGGCGGTCCGGAACGGCAGCGGTCCGGAACGGGCTCCTGCTCCTGAATCTTGTTGTCTTCAGCCGGCGCCATTTTCCAAAATGGCGCCGAAAAATGGCGGCGGCCATAGACGAAAAAGATTGGACGGCAGGAGGTCCTTCCGGACCCCCGCTGGACTTTTGGCAAGTCTCGTGGGGGTCAGGAGGCCCCCCACAAGCTGGCCAAAAGTTCCTGGAGGTCCAGCGGGGGTCAGGGAGCGATTTCCCGCCGCGAATCGTTTTCGTACGGAAAATGGCGCCGGCAGGAGATCGACTGCAGGAGGTTGTTCAGCGAGGCGCCGGAACCCTCGCTGAACGACCTCCTGCAGTCGATCTCCTGCCGGCGCCATTTTCTGTACGAAAACGATTCGCGGCGGGAAATCGCTCCCTGACCCCCGCTGGACCTCCAGGAACTTTTGGCCAGCTTGTGGGGGGCCTCCTGACCCCCACGAGACTTGCCAAAAGTCCAGCGGGGGTCCGGAAGGACCTCCTGCCGTCCAATCTTTTTCGTCTATGGCCGCCGCCATTTTTCGGCGCCATTTTGGAAAATGGCGCCGGCTGAAGACGACAAGATTCAGGAGCAGGAGCCCGTTCCGGACCGCTGCCGTTCCGGACCGCCGCTGGACCCGCAGGTTATTTAAGTTATTGGGGGGGGGGGTTCGGGAGGGTGGGGGATTTAATTTAAAGGGTCGGGGGTGGGTTTTAGGGGGTTTTAGTGTGCCGGCTCACGATTCTAACGATTTATAACGATAAATCGTTAGAATCTGTATTGTATTGTGTTCCATAACGGTTTAAGACGATATTAAAATTATCGGACGATAATTTTAATCGTCCTAAAACGATTCACATCCCTACCTTATACCATAATCAATTGAGATATCAATAGCTGAATATGAGTGGCACTGATGGTATATGAAAACTGTAAGTTCTAGTCCTGGACTTTAAACCATCCTAGGCACTTTTCTAGATCTTGCAAATCACCAGACCACAAAAGAATAATATCATCAATATAATGCTATTCTTGTAAGGGCAGGAAGCTAAGCCTGTTCTTCAAAATCTCCTACATATAAATTTGCAATATTGGGGGCCAGTGAGGCCCCCATTACTACTCCCTTAACCTGTTGAAAAAAAGTATTATTAAAAAAGAAAAATTCTTTCATATCATAATGGAAATTAAATCAATCAAAAACTATATGGGTACATGGATGGGCTCACTTCTCTTATCTAAAAAGCCTCTGGCTATCTCGATCACTCTCCCCTGGGGAATATTGGTTTAAAGGGAAGCCACATCTATAGTTGCCATTAACAGATTTGATGTTCTAACATAGTAATAATATAGTCTGAATTCCTTATACATGAATGTAACTGAGAAACAAAATAGTGTAACAAATATCAGCAAAGATGGAGAGTGGTTCTAATAGAGACCCCGGGAAGACACAATAGGTCTCCTTGGTGGTTTCACCAATCTCTTGTGGATTTTTGGCAAGATATAAAATGAGGGACAAATTAAAAAATCTCCCTTTACCAGTAATCCAGTTGCGGCACACCCCTTCATCAACTATCCAGTTGATCTCCATCTTAATCTGTGGAGTAGGATCTGCAGGCAAAGCTCTATAAAATGCTTCTTTAGATAACTGTGATTCAATCTCCTCAACATAGTCACATAGTTGTATTTAACACAATGACAGCACCCACCTTATCTGCCTGTTTCATGACTATACTGTTATCAGACTATAGCTGCTCTATTGCCCAATGTTCACCTTGAGAAAGATTATCATGAAATCTGCATCTATGACACTGTAAATTAATGTATTTATTTGACAGTTCTAAAAAAATAGAAATCACTGGTTCCATGGCTCCAGGTGCTACTCAGGAAGATCCCCATTTCACAAGGGGACTGATCGCTAGGGGTGTGCATTCGGATTGACCGCATTAGTAAAACGCAACTCATATTTTTTTTTTACTTAAAAAATTGATTCGACATAAACGATCGGATTTCCCACATATCGAACATAGATATGTTCGATATGTGGGAAATCGCGATTGTTGAGCCAAAATAAAAATATAAACCCCCTCACCCTCCTTAATCCCCCCCCCCGACTTACCACAACTCCCTGGTGATGGAGCGAGGAGTGAGGACGCCATTTCTGCAATCCTTGGCGAGAAGCATGTGACGTCGGCGGCACGTCGAGTGACGCCGGCGTCACGTGATTCCCGGCTCGTTCGCGCCGGACGGCTCGTTCGGCCCAAAAAGAACTTTTGGCCAGCTTGGGGGGCCTCCTGACCCCCCCAAGCTGGCCAAAAGTTCTTTTTGGGCCGAACGAGCCATCCGGCGCGAACGAGCCGGGAATCACGTGGCGCCGCGTCACTCAGACGCGACGTCACGTGATTCCCGGCAAGTTCGCGCCGGACGGCTCGTTCGGCGCGAACAAGCCGGGAATCACGTGACGCCGACGTCACGTGATTCCCGGCAAGTTCGCGCCGGACGGCTCGTTCGGCCCAAAAAGAACTTTTGGCCAGCTTGAGGGGGTCAGGAGGCCCCCCCAAGCTGGCCAAAAGTTCTTTTTGGGCCGAACGAGCCGTCCGGCGCGAACTTGCCGGGAATCACGTGACGTCGCGTCTGAGTGACGCGGCGCCACGTGATTCCCGGCTCGTTCGCGCCGGACGGCTCGTTCGGCCCAAAAAGAACTTTTGGCCAGCTTGGGGGGGTCAGGAGGCCCCCCCCAAGCTGGCCAAAAGTTCTTTTTGGGCCGAACGAGCCGTCCGGCGCGAACGAGCCGGGAATCACGTGACGCCGCGTCACTCGACGTGCCACCGACGTCACATGCTTCTCGCCAAGGATTGCAGAAATGACGTCCTCGCTCGATCACCAGGGAGTTGTGGTAAGTCTGGGGGGGGGGATTAAGGAGGGTGAGGGGGTTTAATTTTTTTTTTGCACATATGTACATATACCCAACTCATTGGATTTTTTTTATGTCCATATTGGCCGCAAGTGGGACCCCCTTTCGGACATAAAAAATATGAACATAAAATTTTGCTCTGCACATCCCTACTGATCGCTCTGCGTCTCTGTCTGTTCTACAAAAAAAAAAAATGTAAATCTCAACACCCATATAAACTTTTGTAACTCCATTTGGAACTGAAAATTCTAAAACCAGTTAATTGGTGCTAAGGACAAACCTTGATATAAAATGATCAATGTATCCATGGTTAACCTTTTAGAAGAAAAGTTCACCACTGCTGTCTACCTGTCAATTGGGATCTGGTCATAGGCCTGTAGCTTTCTTGGTACTCCTGTCATAATCTTCATGACACATGGATCCCTCCTGAATCATTCTGTGGAATTCTGCCTCGTTGCTATGGATGCACCATTGAACCTTCTAAAAAAGTTTGCACATTATCTGTTTGGGGATATTTGTCTCTTTACTCACTTGATGACTCATCTGAAAAACCTGAAAAGTAACCCTTTTTTGTCCAAACCATGAGTTTTGTGTGCTTTCCCATCCACAGCTGCTTCAAGGCTCTTAACTTGAGTTTTTGTAGCAGCTGCTTTTCCCTCTTGACACAGCAATTCTAGCTCAGCATTAAACTCAGCTTTCCTGCTGCTACTGCAGTGACAATGGTGGCTTTCTGTTTTTCATTCTCCAACTCTGCTTTCTTGCATGTGGTTTATGTTCTTCTGCCTCCAACTCAACTTTCCTGCATACAGCTGCTGTTGCAGCAGCAGGAATGTCAGTACATTCTTCCTCTGCAAAACTAGTTCTGCTAAATTTATAGTAGCCTCTTGTCTAATTAAAGAGATATGTGCCCGTGCAGCTTCTGCTTCCACGAATGCCCTGGCGGTAGCTACTCTTCCTGAGGGCAGGTTTGAGCAGACTGATTTCAGTAACCTTGAAGACTTTGTGGAGCATTTGAAAAGGATGGAGTACTTGGAAATAGTTTTTCTTTAAGCTGTGCTTGTTCAATAGTACCTTCCACTAAATTGTCACGTTCTAGATCAATGCCCTTGTGAAGGTCCTTTTCCTCAATACTTTCTTTGATATTGATTCTTGTTAGGAATGAGAGGTATCTATCTGACTGGAGTTGAAGAGATTTATAGGTGTATTTGAACTAATTTAAAGCTTGTTGAATTATTTCTGTACTTGAAACACTAGCAAGCTTGGTGTAGTTATACAAAGCTGGCCATGTAAGTAACTTAGCTGGTTAGAACATATCCAGCTAAGTTAGTCATGGCCAAACTGCTGAACATATCTGTATATATCTGCATGTAACCAGATAAGTCTACCTGGCTAAATTTAGACCTGCTCTATGGGGCATCTAAATTTACATGTATGCTTATATGGCTAACTCCAAATATCAGTAGTTAGCCATATAGGGTTTTTTTTATTTATATGCCGACATTCAATCTGAGATATCACATTGGTTTACATTCAGGTACTATAGGTATTTCCCTATCCCCAGAGGGCTTACAATCTAAGTTTTGTACCTGAGGCAATGGAGGGTAAAGTGACTTGCCCAAGTAGCAACAGCAAGACTCAAACGCTGGTCTCCTGGTTTGTAGCCCACTGCTCTAACCACTAGGCTATTTCTCCTCCCCGGCTAACTTGTTCTGCCCCATCTAACCAGTAACTTTTAGGTATATAAGTGACATGTATCTAAGTGGTGGCCAATGAATGTAGGAGCATATTCAGCAGTGGCTACTTAGTTGCATAAGTCTTGCATATTGACTAAATAGTGCTGAATGTGCTTTGATTATTGGACCCTTTATATTTATCAGATTCTGAGTCTTCCCATGCCTTATTAATCTTCTTTAAATAATTTTCTTTCTCAGATTCATAATTCTCTAAAATTTTGAATGTCAACATATGTTTTCTTTTAGAAGCAGTGATGCCTGGGAGTGAAGTCTCATTTGCAGTGACACAGAGAAAAAGCCTTTCTATGGTTTTGCTTTGCCATGCTGAAACAATAACAAACATTGGCAGGATCACATTACAGTTTTGAGTACCTAGGCACTGCTTTTTCAGGATACTGATGTAACCACTGTTGGAGAGACTTTGGAGAAATATAAGCAGTAAATCACAAGACTGACCTTAATCTTACAGATTACAGGAATCTTCCTATTTCCTTCTGTGGAAAGTTCTTATAGCTAAACCTTCATTGAATCCTCTGATTAATATCTCCTTTAATTTTTACAATTTTTCACTGTGCTGTTCTCATAAACACAATCTCTAGTTTATGCTACTAAACAGCCAGTTAAACTTTTTCCCAGTTTCAGATACCAGAGAAACCCAATTCTTGAATACTAAACATTTATTAGAATGATGAATACTTCAACATGCACTGTGAATAACAAGGCATCAAGGACAGCTGCACAGATTGAAGAGCTTGATAAACTGTGATAAATCTCTATGAAAGCCCAGTTAATCTGAAGGAAACAAACTGCAGCTGTGAAAGAAGTTGTGAGATGATGAGTGGGAAGATGAAAGGAAAAGTAGATGGGGAAAAAGCAATGCCTTCCCAGGATGTTGTAGGAGGACCGAAAATGAACTTATATCTTATAGGAGCCTTTCCCAAACTGAAAATCCCTCCAGTAAGTAAAGAGTCCCAGGCTGCTTTGGGTCAAAGGACCAATAGCAAAGGAGGAAAAACACAGAGAGAGAGAGAGAGAGAGAGAGAAAGGGCAAGGCAGGAAAGGTCAAATTAACAATTCCCAATCAGGAAAAAGACCTTTACACACTGCAGAAATCTAAACTAAGCAATGCCAAAAGATGACACAGCATGGCAGAGCCATAAAGAAACATTTAAATACATTGTGGAGACAGAACAGATATTAAGTTTCTCTCAAACCCCAAGCCAGTGAAAAAAACATCTTTCTTCCTATTCTTTCAGTCACTGTAGTCAGGTAGTATGCAACAATCCCTAGCAGTATTTTTAACAACAAAATCATCCATTTCTTTGCCAGTGGCAATATTTGCATTTATGAAGTCCTTGAATCATAGCACACCCACAATGTTATTCTTTATCTGGAAGGTCTGAATGGTGTGTACTGCCTAAAAGAGTAATCTTACAAAAGCCCACCCAGTTTCATGAAGAACAAAACATTTTGGCAAATTTTATGAAAACATATCCCTATCCCATACCTCCACAATTGAAGTAAAGTTCTGAATCTAATTTCTGCTATAGTGCCCCTGTGTTATCATCAAGAAAGAGGACTCTGGTTATGGTTTGGAAAATACATAATAGTATATCAACTGTACTGGAACCCTTACTTTTCAATATATTTATAAATGATCTGGAAAGAAATACGATGAATGAGGTAATCAAATTTGCAGATGATACAAAATTGTTCAGAGAAGTTAAATCACAAGCAGATTGTGATAAATTGCAGGAAGACCTTGTGAGGATGGAAAATTGAGCATCTAAATGGCAGATGAAATTTAATGTGGACAAGTGCAAGGTGATGCATATAGGGAAAAATAACCCATGCTATAGTTACACAATGTTAGGTTCCATATTATGTGCTACTATCCAAGAAAGAGATCTAGGCGTCATAGTGGATAACACATTGAAATCGTCGGTACAGTGTGCTGCGGCAGTCAAAAAAGCAAACAGAATGTTGGGAATTATTAGAAAGGGAATGGTGAATAAAATGGAAAATGTCATAATGCCTCTGTATCGCTGCATGGTGAGACTGCACCTTGAATATTGTATACAATTCTGGTCATCACATCTCAAAAAAGATATAATTGCGATGGAGAAGGTGCAGAGAAGAGCTACCAAAATGATAAAGGGAATGGAACAGCTCCCCTATGAGGAAAGATTAAAGAGGTTAGGACTTTTCAGCTTGGAGAAGAGACGTTGAGGGGGGGGATATGATAGAGGTGTTTAAAATCATGAGAGGTCTAGAACGGGTAGATGTGAATCATTTTTTTACTCTTTCGGATAATAGAAAGACTAGGGGGCTCTCCATGAAGTTAGCATGTGGTACATTCAAAACTAATCGGAGAAAGTTCTTTTTCACTCAATGCACAATTAAACTCTGGAATTTGTTGCCAGAGGATGTGGTTAGTGCAGTTAGTATAGCTGTGTTTTAAAAAGGATTGGATAAGTTCTTGGATGAGACGTCCATTACCTGCTATTAATTCAGTTGACTTAGATAATAGCCACCGCTATTACTAGCAACGGTAACATGGAATTAACTTAGTTTTTGGGTACTTGCCAGGTTCTAATGGCCTGGATTGGCCACTGTTGGAAACAGGATGCTGGGCTTGATGAACCCTTGGTCTGACCAAGTATGGCACGCTCTTATGTTCTTATGTTCTTAACTCTGAAAAAAAATAGACTTTTCTGTTCATTGGTCCAGAGTTCTTTCAGCAGAGAACTCTATCTTTATAGGCTGTGATACTCAGATGAATACGGCTCTCAGAAAACTATACTTTCATGGATGAATTTTGAAAGGAGTTATGCATATAAATGTAACATTACCAAAATCAGAATACCACAAGTACTATAGTATTATAACAGACGCTTAAGGTTGATTTTGACCAGTCATAACAGGCTTCATCCTGTAAGCAGGTTTGCTAGATGATTGGCATTATACTTAATCATCGGTCAACATCCCAAATACTGGGTCAATTTTTTAAATATTTTTCATTTGCAATAATACTTCATGCAGTTCATGTGACTTAACTTAGTGAAATTGCTGAAGCCAAAGGTTGTTAACATGCACGACATGGTTCCATGTTTCGAACGCTTGCCGTTCTTTGTCAAGGGCTAGAGTTCAGCGTCTAGGAGATATAACCGATATTATCTCTCTACAATTCTGAAAAAATCACAACAATCCATAATGCATCTCTTGGGCAACACTTCAATGTTAAAAATGTCAGGCTAGCACTTACTGTATTTCTAGTCCTTCAGGATTTGAAAATTCAAGATTTCAATAATGGCGTATCTGCTTCATTTCTTATGTGGTCGCCGGAAATGTTTCATAATATATGCAAAACCGCCATCATGATGCATCAATGACGTAATATCAGGTTAGTGTGTACCATTCTATTGTGAGATTTAAATACTTACCTGCATTTTTCTAGTTTCCACCCATTTCATCTGCGGAAGAATTTGCCCATTGGTCAGTTCCTGAGATTACGAAGGTTGTGCTCTCATAAAACAGATTTCATTATGCAATCGCAAATCATGATTCAGAAATTTTAACAACGAGGTTACCCTTTCAAGTATATCAAAAAAGCATACAAACGGGCTTACAATGCAGAACGCGAATGGCTGCTGCTCGACAATGAAGAAGTTGAGGATCTCCCTTCAATATGTGTGTTACCTTTTTCAGTCTTTTCAACACAGATTTCACAATTGATATTGCATCATTGGCCTGTATTAAAAATGCATTCTGTTTTTAAAAATCCTCTGACCATTGTGTATAATCGAGGAAGAAACTTGAAAGACATCTTAATACATTCCTATCTATCTAAATCTTTGCACTCATCATATACTGAAATTATGAGACATTGGATTTGTAATAAATGTTCATTCTGCAGTCAAGCTCTTACAGGGCCGGACTGGACTGAACTTCATGGCAATACATATTCTGCTTATCAACACACTAATTGCACATCGAGAAATGTGATTTACATCCTACAATGCCCATGTCCATTGATATACGTGGGTAGAACAAAACGTCCTATCAAGGTTAGATTAACTGAGCATCGAAGCTGTCTAAGTACATCTAAACTTCAAGCGCCAATTGTGTCCCATTGTATACAGCATCATCACTCATTTCAGGACATTAAATTGTGGGTAATAGAATTGGTCCATATAAATCCTAGAGGCGGCAACACTAAGGCTGCTCTCAATTATAGAGAACAATTTTGGATTTTTAAATTAAATTCTATTCACCCCAATGGACTAAATCTTGTAAATAGAATGGTACACACTAACCTGATATTACATCATTGATGCATCATGACGGCGGTTTTGCATATATTATCACACATTTCCGACGACCACATAAGAAATGAAGCAGATACACCATCATTGAAATCTTGAATTTTCAAATCCTGAAAGACTACAAATACAGTAAGTGCTAGCCTGACATTTTTAACATTGAAGTGTTGCCCAAGAGATGCATTATGGATTGTAGTGATTTTTTCAGAATTGTAACGAAATAATATCGGTTTTATCTCCTAGACCAGGGGTCGGGAACCCATGGCTCGCGAGCCAGATATGGCTCTTTTGAGGGCTGTATCTGGCTCGCAGACAAGTGTCGCCATACTTCGCGGTTCCCCGCTGACCCAGCTGCTCCCCGGTCCTCCGCCGCCCGGGCTTAAAATGCTGTCAGCCCGGGCGGAACGCGGCAGGACAGCTGGAGTCAGCGGCACCGGCGTGCTCTCTTCTCCTCCCCCCCCACCGCGGCCCGGAAGAGGAAGTGGAGAGCATCGGGTGCCTGCGCGGGAAGAAGAGACCACACTAGCGTGGTCTCTTCTTCCGCGCAGGCACCCGATGCTCACCACTTCCTCTTCCGGGCCGCGGGGGGGAGGAGAAGAGAGCACGCTGACTGGAGTCATCCGGGTGCCTGCGCGGGAATCATCGTGTGTCAGCCGGGTGCCAGCACTGGAGTCATCGGGTGCCTGCGCGGGTCTTCCCGCGCAGGCACCCGATGCTCTCCACTTCCTCTTCCGGGCCGCGGGAAGAAGAGAGCACGCCGGTGCTCTCTTCTTCCCGCGGCCCGGAAGAGGAAGTGGAGAGCATCGGGTGCCTAGTGGAATCGCTAGTGTCCGACGGGAAGAAGACTGCAGCGCGGCTCGGAGGAAAATGAAAATCTTCAACCGCGGTCGATGGGACTCCGCCTTCGCCTCCGCGAGGGCTGAAAATGAAGGAGGTTAGCGTTGGGAGGAGGCTGCTGCTGCCGCGAGTTCCCGGGGGGGGGGTGGAGGGGGAGAGAGAGAGTGAATGAGCGAGCAAGCATGTGTGTTTGAGATCCTGTGTGTGTGAGTGAGAGATTGCATGTATGTGAATGATTGAGAGCCTGTATATGTGAAAGAGAGTATGTCTGTGATTGAGATCCTGCCTGTGAGAGAGAGAGCATGAATGTAAGTTTACCATTGGGACCCTGTATGTGTAAGTTTGTAATTGAAAACCTGTTTGTTTGAAAGAGTATGTGTGTATGATTGAGATCCTTTGTGTGTGAGAGAGATCATGTGTATGTATGATTAAGAGCCTGTGTGTATAAGTAAGAGAGAGATCATGTGTGTCTGTGTCTGATTGACAGCTGGTTTAGGTGATGGAGCATGTGAGTATGTGATTGAGAGCCTGTGTTTAAATGAGAGAGAGAGAGACCATGTGTGTCTGTGTGATTGAGAGCTGATTTAGGTGAGGGAGCATGTGAGTATGTGATTGAGAGCCTGTGTTTAAATGAGAGAGAGAGACCATGTGTGTCTGTGTGTGATTGAGAGCTGATTTAGGTGAGGGAGCATGTGAGTATGTGATTGAGAGCCTGTGTGTAAATGAGAGAAAGAGAGGACATGTTTGTAAGCATGTGAATGAGAGTCTGTGTGTGAGAGAAAAAGACAGCATGTATTTATTTGATTGAAAGCCTGTGTGTGTGTAAGCGTGAAAAGATAGACAGCATGTGTGTAAATGTGTAATTAAGAGCCTATATAAGTGAGAGAGAAAAAACATTTGTATATGTGAGTGACTGAGAGCATGTGTGTATAGGTGTGTCATTGAGAGCCAGTGTGAGAGAGAGCGCTGGTATGTGACTGAGAGAGGAGAAAGTTCCAAGCAAACCACCCCACCTCCTGCTAATTCAGAACAATCTCAGGACACCTGGATATCAAACGTTCCCAGGTATGCAGAGCAAAAAAAATTTTGTATCCTTATTATTTTTCATTACTGGATCTTTGTGTCTGCTATTTTGAAATATTTTGTTGGTATCTGGAAATGTTTTATATGAGTTTTTAATTATTGGATATTCCACTCATTAGCTGTTTCGAAATATGTTCTTTTTGTTAGTACAGTTTTACTGCTGATGATTTTATATTTCTTGATTTGTTTTATAAGGATGGGTGATGTTTCTTTTTTCCTTTGTTACACTGCATACAGAGACTCTGGCTTGTTGCAGTTTCCAATTCAGTTTTTTCTGCATGCTTCTTGTTATGCATTTTGGTCTCTTTATTCTATGTTAGGTGAGGGACAGCACGTGATTCAGGTGAGGTTTTCTGCTGGCGTGTAGTTTCTGTGTAGGACTCTATAGCAGCCTGACTTGGTCCGTTTTCCTAATAGGAGATGTATTGGTGTCTTAAGGCCTGGTGTAATATTTTCAGAGACTTATTGTACTTTAAAAGTGTGATCTTACATAAAATGCACACATTTACTTGTATTTAGTTTTAAACATATTGTATGGCTCTCATGGAATTACATTTTAAAATATGTGGCGTTTATGGCTCTCTCAGCCAAAAAGGTTCCTGACCCCTGTCCTAGACGCTGAACTCTAGCCCTTGACAAAGAACGGCAAGCATTCGAAACATGGAACCATGTCGGGCATGTTGACAACCTTTGGCTTCAGCGATTTCACTAAGTTAAGTCACATGAACTGCACGAAGTATTATTGCAAATGAAAAATATTTAAAAAATTGACCCAGTATTTGGGATGTTGACCGATGATTAAGTATAAGGCCAATCATCTAGCAAACCTGCTTACAGGATGAAGCCTATTATGACTGGTCAAAATCAACCTTAAGCGTCTATGTTATAATACTATAATACTTGTGGTATTCTGATTTTGGTAGTGTGATACCTTGCCCTAGTACTCAAATTCATTAAGATTGGGGTTTACGTGAGTTACAGTTGATTATAAATGTAACATATCATAGCAATTTTCAAAAGTTCACTTACACACACAAAGTACATTTACACCTGTAAACCCAGTTTTAAGTATGTAAATCCTTTTGAAAATTACCTGCTATTGGCCTAATTTTCAAGAGCATTAAAATGGGTTTTACAGGTGTAAATGTACTTTGTGTGTGTAAGTGGGCTTTTGAAAATTGCTGTGATAAGTTACATTTAAGCATCTAACTCCTTTAAAAATTACCTCCTCTTTGTAATAAATAGAAAGATACAACTACAAATTCCCCTATAGGCAGCCATATAGGACATTTAGTTATGGTGGTAAAAGCAATGGGTGACGATACTTTTGTCATAGTGACATACTAGAAAAATATTAAGGGAATGATATAGCTAAGAGGATTCAGTTTTTAAAGCTGTGTTATACATGTGTAATTATGCATCTCAAGTCGACATATGCTTATTGAATAATTCATTTAGTTTAAATTCAGTCTAAATATTTTTTCTATCATTTATGAATTAAAAGTATCATGACATAATAAAAGCAAATAAAATAAGCTGTGCTTTATGGATGTGGTATAAAGATGATTGAAAGTAGATGAGAAAGAGGAAATTACTATGGAAAATGTCAAGTCTTCTAGTAATTTATTCAGTGTTGCAGAATTATGTCAGAAAAGGAAGAGCATTTCTAAGTAAGTGAAGCACATGATCAGATGTATAATGAATTGTTTGAAAAGCTGTCCTCTGACATTACATATTTTTATGTCTCATGGCAATCAGTTGGAAACAGAGCAGCAGTATCTTGAAGAAAATGGGATTCCTTTCTCTGTCTTTAAAGATAAAGCAGCAGAGCCAGATCGTAGATTATATTCTGGCTTGTATTAATCTGTCCTGACTTTGATTTTTGTTAGGCTTTTCTATTCTAGAATATCTTCTATCAAAACGTAAACTTTCTGGGCTTTGGATTTTCTGGCTTGCCTTGCTTCACGTATTTTAAGCAAGATTGGATTTGCCTGATTTACTAAGTAGGAATTTGGGCAAGATTGATTATAGTCTAAGAATCCATCCCACGTAGGCTACGATTTTCAGTAGCAATCTCGCAACAGCCAGATATTAAAGGCCAGATTTTCAGGATTCTGAATGAGTTTAAACATTTAGGGCCAGATTTTAGTAGGTACGTGCGGGCGTAGATTTGTGCACACAACCCGGTGTGCACAAATCTACGCCCAATTTTATAACATGCACGCGCAGCCATACGCATGTTATAAAATCCGGGGTCGGCACACGCAAGGGGGTGTACACTTGTGCACCTTGCGCGCGCCGAGCCCTAGGGGAGCCCCGATGGCCTTCCCTGTTCCCTACGCCCCCCCCCCCCAACCTTCCCCTCCCTTCCCCTACCTAACCCACCCCCGACCTTTGTTGAAAAAGTTGCGCAGGTTACGTGCGCCGGCCAAGATTTGACATCATTTGGAGTGAGGAAAGTCTCAAAAACATGAAATTTCTGCTATGTTCTTGATGGTATCAAGCTAGAGTGAGAAAATATAGTAGAAATTTCATGTTTTGAGACTTTCCTCACTCCAAATGACATCAAATCTTTACCAAGGTGTACCATGCTGTTCGTATGTGTCACTCTACATGCGAATCTGGCCCCTAAACCCTAAACCACCACTTACACCTCACCTCGACCTATTAGGTGGCCTTCCAATAGAGATATAAATATTTAACTAATATGCAAACCTTGCAGCTAGTCTCTCTCTCTCTCTCTCTCTCTCTCTCCCCCCCCCCCCCCCCCACATAGGGATTATCACACAGTAAACGTACCATGCTGATGCAAAGCAGTAAGTTGGCCTGCCCTGGAAAACCCACAAATTGCCAGATCTATTTTCAGGGAAAGGACTAGAAGGAGGTCAGGGGGTCCTAAGGCCTGGGGAGCCTTTGCTGAAGAGGTTTTGGTGGGCAGCAGGAAGGACCGGGACCCAGACTTTAAAAAAAAAAAATGTGGCTGCTATAATGTTTTTTGAAATGAAACACAATAAAAACAAATGAAATTTGGTTCATTTTTCTTTTGCTCCATTTTGAAATTGAAACAAAATGCTAGCACATCCCTATTATTGGTGACATTTTTTTACTGTATCCATGCTAAATCTTTTGGCATCACTGTTTAAGTGATTGTTTTAACTGCGCGTTTAAGTCTTCTCAATAGTATCGGGTTCCTCTGCAGCTAAGGAGTTTGTGGCTGTCCTTCTAATAGTTCTGTGCATTTACATTGGATTGTTTCTGAGACAGGCACTTATATACAAGAAACATTTTTTAAAGAGCAAAAATAAGGTTATTTTATATGCATGCCAAATCAAGGAACCCTTTGGATGATTACAGTCTATTACACCTCTAAACCAAACATTCTTATGGAAGAATTTGCAGCACATAATATTTTTGTCCAAGCTCACCATTACACACACAGCCTATGAAGCAGCCCCTCTTATGCGGATGAAACTTGGCCAGGGTCAGGCAACTGTTGGGCAACTTTAATAATTTCAATGAAGGATTTTTTAAATACTTTCGATCTATTTATTTATTTATTTATTTTAAGTTTTTTATATACCAACATTCAAGACGGTGGTCCCATCATGCTGGTTCACAAGAAACAGGGGTGAAATTATAATAAACTTTACCATTTAAACCAGGGGTCGGGAACCCATGGCTCGCGAGCCAGATATGGCTCTTTTGAGGGCTGCATCTGGCTCGCAGACACGTGTCGCCATACTTCGCGGTTCCCCGCTGACCCAGCTGCTCCCCGGTCCTCCGCCGCCCGGGCTTAAAATGCTGTCAGCCCGGGCGGAACGCGGCAGGACAGCTGGAGTCAGCGGCACCGGCGTGCTCTCTTCTCCTCCCCCCCACCCGCGGCCCGGAAGAGGAAGTGGAGAGCATCGGGTGCCTGCGCGGGAAGAAGAGACCACACAAGCGTGGTCTCTTCTTCCGCGCAGGCACCCGATGCTCACCACTTCCTCTTCCGGGCCGCGGGGGGGAGGAGAAGAGAGCACGCCGACTGGAGTCATCCGGGTGCCTGCGCGGGAGTCATCGGGTGTCAGCCGGGTGCCAGCGCTGGAGTCATCGGGTGCCTGCGCGGGTCTTCCCGCGCAGGCACCCGATGCTCTCCACTTCCTCTTCCGGGCCGCGGGAAGAAGAGAGCACGCCGGTGCTCTCTTCTTCCCGCGGCCCGGAAGAGGAAGTGGAGAGCATCGGGTGCCTGCGCGGGAAGAAGACTGCAGCGCGGCTCGGAGGAAAATGAAAATCTTCAACCGCGGCCGATGGGACTCCGCCTTCGCCTCCGCGAGGGCTGAAAATGAAGGAGGTTAGCGTTGGGAGGTGGCTGCTGCTGCCGCGAGTTCCCGGGGGGGGGGGGGAGGGGGAGAGAGAGAGTGAATGAGCGAGCAAGCATGTGTGTTTGAGATCCTGTGTGTGTGAGTGAGAGATTGCATGTATGTGAATGATTGAGAGCCTGTATATGTGAAAGAGAGTATGTCTGTGATTGAGATCCTGCCTGTGAGAGAGAGAGCATGAATGTAAGTTTACCATTGGGAACCTGTATGTGTAAGTTTGTAATTGAAAACCTGTTTGTTTGAAAGAGTATGTGTGTATGATTGAGATCCTTTGTGTGTGAGAGAGATCATGTGTATGTATGATTAAGAGCCTGTGTGTATAAGTAAGAGAGAGATCATGTGTGTCTGTGTCTGATTGACAGCTGGTTTAGGTGATGGAGCATGTGAGTATGTGATTGAGAGCCTGTGTTTAAATGAGAGAGAGAGACCATGTGTGTCTGTGTGATTGAGAGCTGATTTAGGTGAGGGAGCATGTGAGTATGTGATTGAGAGCCTGTGTTTAAATGAGAGAGAGAGACCATGTGTGTCTGTGTGTGATTGAGAGCTGATTTAGGTGAGGGAGCATGTGAGTATGTGATTGAGAGCCTGTGTGTAAATGAGAGAAAGAGAGGACATGTTTGTAAGCATGTGAATGAGAGTCTGTGTGTGAGAGAAAAAGACAGCATGTATTTATGTGATTGAAAGCCTGTGTGTGTGTAAGCGTGAAAAGATAGACAGCATGTGTGTAAATGTGTAATTAAGAGCCTATATGAGAGAGAAAGAGAAAAAACATTTGTATATATGAGTGACTGAGAGCATGTGTGTATAGGTGTGTCATTGAGAGCCAGTGTGAGAGAGAGCGCTGGTATGTGACTGAGAGAGGAGAAAGTTCCAAGCAAACCACCCCACCTCCTGCTAATTCAGAACAATCTCAGGACACCTGGATATCAAACGTTCCCAGGTATGCAGAGCAAAAAAATTTTTGTATCCTTATTATTTTTCATTACTGGATCTTTGTGTCTGCTATTTTGAAATATTTTGTTGGTATCTGGAAATGTTTTATATGAGTTTTTAATTATTGGATATTCCACTCATCAGCTGTTTCGAAACATGTTCTTTTTGTTAGTACAGTTTTACTGCTGATGATTTTATATTTCTTGATTTGTTTTATAAGGATGTGTGATGTTTCTTTTTTCCTTTGTTACACTGCATACAGAGACTCTGGCTTGTTGCAGTTTCCAATTCAGTTTTTGTCTGCATGCTTCTTGTTATGCGTTTTGGTCTCTTTATTCTATGTTAGGTGAGGGACAGCACGTGATTCAGGTGAGGTTTTCTGCTGGCGTGTAGTTTCTGTGTAGGACTCTATAGCAGCCTGACTTGGTCCGTTTTCCTAATAGGAGATGTATTGGTGTCTTAAGGCCTGGTGTAATATTTTCAGAGACTTATTGTACTTTAAAAGTGTGATCTTACATAAAATGCACACATTTACTTGTATTTAGTTTTAAACATATTGTATGGCTCTCATGGAATTACATTTTAAAATATGTGGCGTTTATGGCTCTCTCAACCAAAAAGGTTCCTGACCCCTGATTTAAACAATAGTGCAGAAAAGCAGTTACATATAACAAGGACCCTTCTTTGTTCACCTTTTTTTAAGCTGTGCCATTTGCGCAACTTCAGGGCTCTGTTGAGTAGACCCACCTTTTAAGGTTTTCCAGGCTTTCTTTACACCTGTATTGTATTATTGTAATACAGTGTTAGTGAGTCTACCTGATAGGTCTCTCCATCAATTGCAAGTGGTGCAGAATATGGAAGGACATCAGATTTTTGGTTGCTTGAGGAGGATGAGTGCAGTTCCTTTGTTATATCGGATACACTGGTTGTGTTGTGCTCGGGGGTGGACCCTTGTCCTGGGGCAGAGGTGGAACGCCTCCTGAAAAGGAACAGGAGGTAACTGCCCCCAGGGGGTGGAGCACTGGAGGAGACAGAGGCTAGGAAGAGCTTCACCACTGGAAGCCTGAGGTCTCCCCGAGAGGAGCCCGTAGGGACCCGGGCCGCTTGGACTTAGGTGGGCCTCCTAAGAGAGTGAAAGTCTGGCATGCCCACGGAGACAGGGGGAGCACGATTGGGTTTGAAGGTGGCTGCTGGTTGGAACATGGAGAACCAGAACAGAGTTGGTGATGACAAGGCGAGGAACAGAGCCAGAATCTGGAGACAAGATCAGACAGGCAAAGGGCAATGTCCAGAGGTCAGTCCGAGGAGTGATTAGCAAAGCAGAGGTCAGGTACCGGAGGTCAGACAAGGTCAAAGTCAGGCTGCAGGCAGGCAGGTGGGTCAATAGCAGGCTGTGGTCTTTGAGGCAGGCAGGTCAGGAACAAGCTAAGGTCAGTACCAGTAAGTCAGTCCGAGGGTACTACTTGGGTAGACAGACAGATGAACACAGGAACAAGCAGGATACATGAACTAGGATGCAGGAAGAAGTCAGGAACAGAACTGGAACAGAAGGATCCTGGAACGAGGCTAGGAACAAGCAGGAACAAGTACAAGCGCAGAGGCAATCTCACAACAAACTGATCCGATTGCCAAGGCAAGGAAACAGAGACAGGAACTTCCTTATATCGGGGGATCAATCAGGGCGTGCCGTGGAGCTAGGACCCACCCTTGGCCCTTCATGAGTCCGGGCAGTCCATGCATGCGTATGGGTGTGGCCAACATGGCCAAGGATGCCAAACCTCGGCGTGAGGTCCGGCGCGCAGATGCCTGGGCCTGGCAGGACTGGCAACTACTGCGAGGGAGGTCGTCCCAGGACCCGCTGTGGAACCATGAAGGTAAGGAGGCCTGCAGTGCGGGACGGCCACGGGTGTGGCGCATAACAGGTTGCTAGTGAAAATGTGGTTGAAATTTAAAGCCATGCTACTGATTTTTAAAACAGTAAGGGGGAAAGGGGTGAGCTATTTGCAGCAAATGCTGAAACCTAATGAACCATCTCAAAGGCTCAGGTCTGAAAATGTTAATCTACTGCAAATTCCAAACTGGAGAAAAGGATGTAAGTTGAAAAGTTGTAAGAAAATGTTTTCAGTGATGAGGGCAGAACTTGGAATTCTGCACCAAGGAAGGTTAGGTTGGAGGTGTTGCACTTGGAAGTGGACCCTTGTCCTGGAGCTGTGGAGAACGGCTCCCTGGTAGGGACCAGGGGGCAGAGCACAGGAGGAGACAGAGGCTGAGATGAGCTTCACCACTGGAAGTCCAAGGTCCCCCTGGTGGAGCCTGAAGGGACCCGGGCCGCTTGGACTTTGGTGGGTCTCACAGAGTCTCTCGGAGAGGTAGTGGAGAGGCATGCCCACGATCAACAAGGGAGTGCGGTCGGACTTCACACTGTTGGCCTGGAGAAGCAAGGAAGGCCCAAACAGTGTAGGCGATGATAAGGCAAGCGACAGAGCAAGAACCAGGAGACGTCAATGCTAGCCAAGATCAGAATCCGAGGATCAATCCAAAGAGTAGTCAACGAGGCATGGGTCAGATTCTGGAGGTCATATGAGGTCACAAGGCAGGCAGAGGTCAGGATGCAGGCAGCAGACAGGAAGGTCAAGGAACAGGCCGAGGTCAGTACCAGAGAGACAGTCCGAGGGTACTACCTGGGAAAACGAACAGACAGATGCAGGAACAGGAGGACGCTGGAACAGTAGGACACTGAAGCAAGGCTGGAACAGTAGGATCCTGGAACAAGACTGGAACAAGACTGTGAACGCGGAGGCAACCTAGCACACAATACAATACTAACTCGATTGCCAAGGCAAGGATGTGCAGGTAGGAACTTCCTTATATTGTTCCATCAATCAGGGCGCACCGCGGAGCTAGGACCCACTCCTGGCCCTACAAGAGGGTGGGTGGTCCACGCGCACATGCATGAGTAGGGGCGTGGCCGATGCCACTGGAGATGCCGAACTCTGGCGTGAGGCCCGGTGCGCAGTGGAAGGCCTGGCGACCACCGCCGTGGGATGCCGAGGCCTAGCGAATCTCATGGCTGCTGCTGGGGAGGCTGACCGGTGACCTGCAGAGGAGCTAGCAAGGTGAGCAGGCCCATGTGTGGGCCGGACACGGATGGGGTACGCAACAGTACCCCCCATTCTAGGCCTCCCTCTACACGGCCGTGACTTGTCAGGATGGGTTCTATGGATGACTTTAAGGAGTTCTTTGTCAAGAATATTGTGGGAGGGTTCCCATGAATTCTCCTTGGCCCCATAACCCTCCCAAGCTAAGAGGTATTCCCATCTACCTCGATGTTGATGGACGTCGAGGACCTCTCTTAACTGAAGAGATGAGTCTGGTTCAGTGGAGATCCATGGAGGAGAAGGATCTCTACGAGAGGGCCAGGAGAGGACCAAAGGCTTCAACAGCGAGACATGGAATGTGTTATGGATGCCCATGGCATGTGGTAGCTGTAGCTGATATGACACTGCTCCCACTCTTTGAAGAACTGGGAACGGACCGATGTACTTGGAAGCCAGGCGATGAGAAGGAAGACTCAACCTTATGTGTCGGGTGCTTAACCACACTTTCTGACCAGGACAGAAGAGTGGAGTGAGACGTCTGTGGGCATCAGAAGTATGCTTGAAGCATTCAGCGGCCTGGGTAAGGCATTATTCGACTTGATTCCATACATGGCGAATGGTGTGGGCCATGAACTGTGCCGCTGGGGAAGGAACAGTCAGAGGAACTGGAAGTGGCAGCCGAGGTTGTCATCCGAATACCACGGAGAATGGAGATATATCGGTGGCAGCAGCCGACGTGGCTATTATGCGACAACTCAGCCCAGGGTGGCAAATCAGACCAGTTGTCCTGCTGATCATTCATGTAGGAACAGAGGAATGTTTTCAAGGTCCAGTTGGTCCTTTCAGCTTGACCATTGCCTGTGGATGATAGGCTGACGTAAAATTCAAGACAATATTAAATTTCTTGCATAAGGAGCGCCAGTATCTGGCGGCAAACTGTGGACCTCGGTCAGATATTATTTCCTTTGGGAGTCCATGGAGATGGAAAATATGTTTCAGGAACAATTTGGCTATTTCCAGAGCCAATGGGAGGCCCGACAAGGGAATAAAGTGACCCATTTTCGAAAAATGGTCAATGATGACCCAAATTACAGTATTGTTCTGGGATGGAGGCAGGTCTGTGATGAAGTCCATTGAGATGCTGGACCATGGCTCGGTAGGTGCTGGAAGCGGCTGGAGTAGGCCCCAAGGCGTCTGGTAGGTGGCTTCTGTTGGGTGCAGACGGGACAGGAGTCCACATAGTTATGAGATTCTTCCACCATGTTGGGCCACCAGTAATATCTCCGCAGCATCTCTAGGGTCCTGGTACGACCCGGGTGTCCTGACAACTTGGAATCATGGGCCCATTTCAGAACTCTTTCACATAATCTACATGGAATGACTGTTTTCCCCACTGGAACAGTGGTGGTCATGGCAAGGGATACGCATGCAGGATCAATGATGTGTCTGGGAAGATCAGGAACATCCTCTGGTTCAAAGGATCTCGATAGTGCGTCAACACAGTTCTTGGGACCTGGACGATAACATAGGACTTGTCTAGGATTCAAGAGTTGAGCCTCTTTCAGGTGCTCAAGATTCTTATGGTCCGTGAAAATGGTAAATTTATGTTGCACCCCTTCCAACCAGGGGCGCCACTCTTGGAGTGCCAACTTGATGGCGAGAAGTTCTCGGTCACCTACGGTGTAGTGTTGCTCTGTGGGAGAGAACTTGTAGGAGTAGAATGAACAAGGTATTAATTTACCCCTTGGAGAAAACGACTTAAAATGGCACCCACTCCAATTGCAGAGGTGTCGACTTCGACGACGAAGGAACATCTTGGGTCTGGATGTTGAAGACAAGGATTGGAATAGAATACTTCTTTTAACGTCTAAAAGGCGGCTTGTGCTTTGGGTGTCCACACAAGAGTGTTAGCCCCTTTCTTGGTCATGGCGGTGAGCGGAGCAGCTAGGTTAGAATAGTTGGCAATGAAGCTCTGGTAACAACTGGTGAAACCAAGGAAACATTGTAAGGCCCATAGGCCTACTGGCTGGGGCCAATCTCAGATCGCTTGGACTTTCTCTAGATCCATGGAGAAACTTTGATCGGATATGATGTACCCTAGGAAGGGTAAACGATTACGCTCAAAGAGACATTTTTCTAACTTGGCATATAGTTGATTTTCTCTTAGACGTTGGAGGACAATCCGAACATGATCTCGATGGGATTCAAGATCCTTGGAAAAGATCAAGATGTCATCAAGATACACATGGATCTGGAGCCAAGGCAGCCCCAGGATGACTGGATGTGTGGAACTTTTTAACACATAGAAGGACACCTCCTCCTCGTAGTGGTATGCCTTCGTTTTTGACATATTGGCAATCCGCAACGTATATATCACTATTCGTTGTATTCGTGGGGTCATGAAATGTATGGTGAACCTCCACGAATACAGCGTATCTAACAAATAAACCCCCCACCCTCCTGACCCCCTGAAGACTTACCAAAAGTCCCTGGTGGTACAGCAGGGGTCCTGGTAGGAGCAATGGACAGCTGGCGCCATCTTGTGCTCCTACCATGTGACAGGGGCCGACCAATGGCACCGGTAGCCCCTGTGACATAGTAAGGGCAAAGGCTATTGGCGCCATTTTGAATACTGGCAGCCGACGGCCCGAGTGCAGGATATGTTCCAGGAACCCCGCTGGACCACCAGGGACTTTTGGCAAGTCTTGGGGGTGTCAGGAGGGTGGGGGGTTGTAGTTAATTAAATTTAAAGGGTTGGGATGGGGGTTTTTTGGGAAACGAATACATACGTAACTAATGAATGGATCGGGGTCCCCCAAGAACAGATGCAACAGATTTGGCTCCTCACGAATACGAATTCCGAATGGGATGAATCCATCCCTGCTGCACATCCCTACCTCCTTGTGGAGAGTGCCCACGGTAAGATGGACAGCCACTGTTCGATGGGTGATGAGCCCTGGAAGGTGTTCTGCTTGAATGGAGGCGATGTGGAGGCTCACATCTAATGGCTGAAGAGGAATGTTTAGAAGTTGACAATCAATATCTCTCTCCGCTTGTGATGAGAAATGAAAATATAAATATATTCCTAAAATCTCGTGCTCTCACCTACAAAAAAGTTCTAATGAACTATCTTTTTTTATTATTTGCTTAATTTAATGAAATAAATTTAATGAAATAAATTGAGAACAAAGAGGTAAGTTTCATATTACTGGTGCATGCCTCCACGGCCTTGCTCCCTTCTTGTAGTATAATCATTAACTTGCCTCCTTCCTCCTTTTGTCCATTTTATTTGTGTTGAAAATAATTTTTATGAAGTGTTTTTTTAAATTAAACTTTTTTTTAAAAGACAATTGTAATCTCCACCTTACATAAACAGGATAATCCAACTTTTTTTCTTTCAAAACTATTTCTAGCTTTAATTGGATAACCGAATTCTTTTATCCCTATGTCTTTTATCCCTAAGTCTTTAATAGTTTCATTTGGACAGTGGCAGTCTAAAATATAAGAAATTGGCGTTCATAAAAAACCCTTTCAGGGAAATTTGAAATAGATGGCGTTTAGATAAAAAGGAGATTTAAATATAATCTTCCACGAACATAGGGATAAAAGAATTCGGTTATCCAATTAAAGCTAGAAATAGTTTTGAAAGAAAAAAAGTTGGATTATCCTGTTTATGTAAGGTGGAGATTACAATTGTCTTTTAAAAAAAAGTTTAATTTAAAAAAACACTTCATAAAAATTATTTTCAACACAAATAAAATGGACAAAAGGAGGAAGGAGGCAAGTTAATGATTATACTACAAGAAGGGAGCAAGGCCGTGGAGGCATGCACCAGTAATATGAAACTTACCTCTTTGTTCTCAATTTATTTCATTAAATTAAGCAAATAATAAAAAAAGATAGTTCATTAGAACTTTTTTGTAGGTGAGAGCACGAGATTTTAGAAGTTGACAATGTCATCCATGATGAAGCTGCCACTTGCTCCTGTATCGACCAGAGCAGTGGTGGCAAAGGAGTGGGCCTGGATGCCCAGAGAGACTGGAAGCAGGAGTTGGGGGCCGGTGATGGTAGCTCCTAAGCTTGGGAATCCTGCCAGGCTCAGGCATTGCAGTTTTCCGGAAGGGCTGGACTGAACTGCCGAAGATGTCTGGAAGTTCCACAGTAAAGGCCCCAGGAATGTTCAGTCGGAGTCAATCGTCTACGGTTCACCTCCATTAGGTTCCACCACTGGAGAAGGTGGTGGTGCTGGAATCTTGGCTGGAGGACTCTGGACACACGTGGAACGTGGTGTGGGAGAGCGGGAAGCCTTTACTTCTAGGCACCTTTGCTAGAAACGATGGTCGATCTTCCCGGTGAGGGAAATCAGGTCCTCTAGAGAATTGGGAGTCTCATGGATAGAGAGTTCATCTTTGAGAGCGCTGGAGAGTCCATCTAGAAAGATGGCTTTCAGACAATCTTCTTGCCACCCGAGGTCAGCAGCCAGGGTCCTAAACTCCACCATATACTCAGAGAGGGTCCGAGACCCTTGGCGGAGCTGGAGTAGACTGTGGCTGGTGACAGCTTGGCGGCTGGGGTCTCCAAAGGTCTGCTTGATGAAAGCAATAAACTCAGGTAGTTTGGAAAGTATAGGATCAGAGCGTTCCCATAAGGGAGAGGCCCATGCCAGAGCCTTCCCTTCCAGGCGGGAAAGGATGAAGTTCTCTTTGGTTGATTCCTTCGGGAACAAGGATGGTTGCAGTGCAAATTGCATGGAGCACTGATTGAGGAAGCTACGACAGGAGCGTGGGTCTCCATTGTATCGGGGAGGTGCAGGGAGTGCCAGCGATGCTTTGGGTAGCATAGAGGCCAATAGGCCCACGGGATTGGCTAGGGCTGTATCTCGCAGCTGGGAATGAAGCTCTTCCATTGAAGAGGCTAGCAATTCCAAAGCCCTGTGATGTTCTTGGACTGTGGCGGCCAAACCCGATAGGGCCCTGGAGGCGGTAGTCTCCGCCGAGTCCATGGCCTTGGCAACCTGTTGCGCTTGGAGGTAGACCATTGTCCTGGAGCAGTGGAAAGCAGCTCCCTGGTAGGGACAGGGAGCACCTGCCTCCAGGTGGCGGAGCACAGGAGGAGACATAGGCTGAGATGAGCTTCACCACTGGAAGCTCGAGGTCCCCCCAGGTGGAGCCCTTAGGGACCCAGGCTACTTGGACTTGGGTGGGCTTCGCAGGGTCTCTCGGAGAGGTAGTAGAGAGGCATGCCCATGATCAGCAAGGGAGTGCGGTCGGACTTCACACTGTTGGCCTGGAGAGGCAAGGAAGGCCCAAACAGTGTAGGCTATGACAAGGCAAGGGACAGAGCCAGAATCAGGAGACGTAGTCAATGGTAGCCGAGGTCAGAATCAGAGGGTCAATCCAAGGAGTAGTCAATGAGGCAGAGGTCAGGTTCCGGAGATCAGATGAGGTCACAAGGCAGGCAGAGGTCAGGATGCAGGCAGCAGACAGGAAGGTCAAGGAACAGGCCGAGGTCAGTACCAGAGAGTCAGTCCGAGGGTAGTACCTGGGAAGACGAACAGACAGACGCAGGAACAGGAAGACGCTGGAACAGTAGGATCCTGGAACAAGACTGGAACAAGACTGTGAACGCAGAGGCAACCAACTGGAAAGTAGGATCCTGGAACAAGACTGGAACAAGACTGTGAACGCAGAGGCAACCTAGCACACAATACAATGCTGACCCGATTGCCAAGGCAAGGAAGTGCAAGCAGGGACTTCCTTATATTGTTCCATCAATCAGAGCACGCCACAGAGCTAGGACCTGCCCCTGGCCCTACAAGAGGCCGGGCAGTCCGCACGCACATAGGGGTGTGGCTGACGATACTGGAGACGCCGCACTCCGGCGTGAGGCCTGGTGCACAGTGGAAGGCCCGGCGACCACCACTGTGGGATGCTGAGGCGTAGGGGAGCTCGCGGCTGCCTCTGGGGAGGTCAACCCGTGACCTGCAGAGGAGCTAGCAAGGTGAGCAGGTCCGTGCGCGGGCCGGACGACGACGGGGATCGCAACAGGAGGAAGACTATTTGTATTTAGAAAAAAGGTAAAAGCATGGCTTTTTAGGCAATAAGAAGATTTTAGGTGCTAGGTTGGAAAGGAGAAGTGTGGTAGATTTTAAGAGGTAGTGTGAAGATGGCTTGAGGCAGAGGTATGTCAGTAATATTTTTTTAGGGGTATGGGAGAAATGAGAGGGAGGTATTGTATATGTTTTTAGGGAAGATTGAGATATGGGATTTTTAATGTTTTTAATGATGAAATGTTTGTATGTTTTTATTGTAAACCACCTTAATCTGCTTTTTAAGTTTGGTGTCTGCAATATATAAATATGAAATGAAATGAAAATGAAATCGCAAAGATGTGAGAACCGAAAAAGTGTTATGTGCGAAGGGCACCTAACTATCATAAAGCTGTGTTCGGTGAAAAGATTCATGTTGATGTGTGTTTATTATTATTTAATATTTTCTGAGTCAATGAAAAATATTTATTGCTGAGAAAAAGCTTTTTCAAAATTTATAAAAAATAAAAATGTGTTTTCATGAGAAAAAAGGGAGGTTTTTTTTTTATAACTAAATAAAATGTTTAATGAATGTTAACAAAATAAATCCTGTTTTTCCAGATTTTCTTTTTACTATCATTGGTTGGTTATTGGGGTTGGGGGTCTGAAAGAACCCTGGAATTGCACCACTGTTGATTTATGGGGTTCAAATGTCTACCATATAGTAATAAAATTTTATTTTTATGCCAGACGGTAAGGGTTAAAGTAGTCAATGCAAAAGTGTGACCTTGGTGATTTTAACTCCATGAGGAGAAATGCTTAGTATATCAGGAACAAAGTAGAATACAAAAAATACAGTGCTTGTTTTAAGACAAGATTTCATAAAAGAGGAAAAAGCTGACTTTTTTAAAAGGAGACTAAAGGCAATGAAAAAGATTTTAAAATAGGATTTGATTTCTTGTCTTTACAAAACTGAGCTCGAGGTAAGTTGCAAACTGAGGTACATTTGGCTAGGTCATTGCCCCAAAGGACCTACAATACAATCCAAGGGGGAGAATTGTCAGAGCTTTTACCTACGTAAACAGGGCTTTGTGAAAATTAGTTCAGGAGTTGTACAAATAAAAGTATGCACAGAAGCAATTTCATAGTACAGTGATACCTCGGTTCTCGAACGCCTTGACTTTCGACCAAATCGGTATTCGACCAGGAGATTCGAGAAACTTTTGTCTTGGAATCCGAACAAATATTTGGAACTCGAACTTCCGAGATGAGCCGAGTTGAGCCGAATGGCGTTCATTCGGCCCAGCGCGCCTTGCTTGCGTCATCAGTGTGAGTGCAGAGAGAGAGTCACGCTTTGTGGAGAGAGTCACGCTTTACACTGAATTTAACCCTTAGACATGGGTCCAAAGAAAGCCAGAAGTGGTAATGCAGACAAAGGTAAGCGGAAAGCTGTGAGAACAACTATTGAGCTGAAGAAAGAAATCATTGCCAAATATGAACAGGGCACACGTGTTTCGGATCTGTCTGCTGAGTATGGCGTGCCAAAATCAACCATCTCTACTTTCCTTAAGAATAAAGCTGTTATAAAGGCTGCCAATGTTGCCAAAGGTGTAACGCTGATAACTAAGCAAAGGCCTCAGATAATGGAGGAAATGGAGAAGCTGCTCCTTATTTTCATTAAAGAAAAAGAGTTAGCAGGTGACAGCATCAATGAGGTCGTTATTTGTGAGAAAGCACTACAAATATTCAGTGATCTGAACAAAGAAACACCTGTTACAAGTGGTGAAGGTGCTTTCACGTTTAAAGCCAGCAGAGGTTGGTTTGAGAATTTCAGACATAGAAGTGGCATACATCGCATCACTAGGCATGGGGAAGCAGCTAGTGCAAACCAGGAGGCTGCTAATAACTTCATTAAAGAATTTAGTGACTATGTCAAGGCAGAAGGGTTTGTTCCTGAGCAGGTGTTCAACTGCGATGAGACCGGATTATTCTGGAAAAAAATGCCAGCCAACACCTACATAACCAAAGAGGAGAAAGCGCTACCAGGGCACAAGCCTATGAAAGATAGGCTTACTCTTTTGTTTTGTGCAAATGCAAGTGGTGATTGCAAGGTAAAACCCTTGCTTGTCTACCATTCAGACAATCCCAGGCCATTCAAAAGGCACAATGTAATGAAGAGTAAATTGGCTGTGATGTGGCGGTCTAACACCAAAGCTTGGGTTACCAGACAATTCTTTACAGAGTGGGTGCATGAAGTTTTTGCACCTCGAGTGAAGGAATACCTGGCAGAAAAAAAATTGCCTTTAAAATGTCTATTAATGATGGACAATAGGGATGTGAATCGTGTCCTCGATCGTCTTAACGATCGATTTCGGCTGGGAGGGGGAGGGAATCGTATTGTTGCCGTTTGGGGGGGTAAAATATCGTGAAAAATCGTTAAAAATCGTTAAAAATCGAAAAATCGAAAAATCGAAAAACCGGCACATTAAAACCCCCTAAAACCCACCCCCGACCCTTTAAATTAAATCCCCCACCCTCCCGAACCCCCCCCCCAAATAACTTAAATAACCTGCGGGTCCAGCGGCGGTCCGGAACGGGCTCCTGCTCCTGAATCTTGTCGTCTTCAGCCGGCGCCATTTTCCAAAATGGCGCCGAAAAATGGCGGCGGCCATAGATGAAAAAGATTGGACGGCAGGAGGTCCTTCCGGACCCCCGCTGGACTTTTGGCAAGTCTCGTGGGGGTCAGGAGGCCCCCCACAAGCTGGCCAAAAGTTCCTGGAGGTCCAGCGGGGGTCAGGGAGCGATTTCCCGCCGCGAATCGTTTTCGTACGGAAAATGGCGCCGGCAGGAGATCAACTGCAGGAGGTCGTTCAGCGAGGCGCCGGAACCCTCGCTGAACGACCTCCTGCAGTCGATCTCCTGCCGGCGCCATTTTCCGTACGGAAAATGGCGCCGGCCATACGCGTATGGCCGGCGCCATTTTCCGTACGAAAACGATTCGCGGCGGGAAATCGCTCCCTGACCCCCGCTGGACCTCCAGGAACTTTTGGCCAGCTTGTGGGGGGCCTCCTGACCCCCACGAGACTTGCCAAAAGTCCAGCGGGGGTCCGGAAGGACCTCCTGCCGTCCAATCTTTTTCGTCTATGGCCGCCGCCATTTTTCGGCGCCATTTTGGAAAATGGCGCCGGCTGAAGACGACAAGATTCAGGAGCAGGAGCCCGTTCCGGACCGCTGCCGTTCCGGACCGCCGCTGGACCCGCAGGTTATTTAAGTTATTGGGGGGGGGGGGTTCGGGAGGGTGGGGGATTTAATTTAAAGGGTCGGGGGTGGGTTTTAGGGGGTTTTAGTGTGCCGGCTCACGATTCTAACGATTTATAACGATAAATCGTTAGAATCTGTATTGTATTGTGTTCCATAACGGTTTAAGACGATATTAAAATTATCGGACGATAATTTTAATCGTCCTAAAACGATTCACATCCCTAATGGACAATGCTCCTGCTCACCCCCCAGCTTTAGAGGAAGATCTAGTTGATGACTATAGCTTCATCAAAGTAAAATTCTTACCCCCCAATACAACCCCTATTCTGCAACCCATGGACCAACAGGTCATATCCAATTTCAAGAAATTGTACACAAAGGCCCTCTTCCGGAAGTGCTTTGAAGTGACAAATGACACACAGTTAACTCTGAGGGAATTTTGGAAAGAACACTTCAACATCCTAAATTGTGTAAACTTGATTGACACTGCTTGGAGTAATGTCACTCATCGCACATTGTATGCGGCATGGCGAAAACTATGGCCCGAAAGGGACAGTGAGGGTTTAGAAGCTGAGTCAGCTCCTGTCGTTGATGAAGATGTTGCTGTGGTTGATGATATTGTGGCCATAGGAAAGACCATGGGCCTTGACATTCAACAAGATGACATCAACGAACTTGTGGAAGGTCACGCTGCTGAGTTAACCACCGAGGAACTGATGCACCTACAACAACAGCAGCAGAAGGATATGGTGGAAGAAATTTCTTCTGAAGAAGAGGAGAGAGTAGAGGATATTTCTAGTGGCCTGATTCATGAAATGTGTGCAAAATGGGCAGAAATCGCAAACTTTGTTGAACAACATCACCCTGATAAAGTGGTAGCAAATAGAGCAGTTAACATTTTTAATGACAATGTTATGTCCACTTTCCGCAAAATTTCTGAAAGGAGAAAAAAACAGCAAACAATTGAAAAATTCTTCCGTAAAGAAATCAGACAAGCAACTGCAGAGAAAGATTCTGATTCTCCTCAGCAAAAGATATAGGGGCGGATTTTCAGAGCCCTGCTCGCGTAAATCCGCCCAAAACCGGGCGGATTTACGCGAGCAGGGCCCTGCGCGCCGGTGAGCCTATTTTACATAGGCTCACCGGCGCGCGCAGAACCCCGGGACTCGCGTAAGTCCCGGGGTTTTCGGAGTGGACGTGTCGGGGGGCGGGGCCGGAGCGCGCGGCGTTGCGGGGGCGTGTCGGCAGCGTTTTGGGGGCGGGTACGGGGGCGTGGCTACGGCCCAGGGGCGTGGCCGCGCCCTCCGTACCCGCCCCCAGGTCGCGGCCCGGCGCGCAGGAGGCCCGCTGGCGCGCGGGGATTTACGCCTCCCTCCGGGAGGCGTAAATCCCCCGACAAAGGTAGGATGGGGGTTTAGACAGGGCCGGGCGGGTGGGTTAGGTAGGGGAAGGGAGGGGAAGGTGAGGGGAGGGCAAAGGAAAGTTCCCTTCTAGGCCGCTCCGATTTCGGAGCGGCCTAGGAGGGAACGGGGGTAGGCTGCGCGGCTCGGCGCGCGCAGGCTATACGAAATCGATAGCCTTGCGCGCGCCGATCCAGGATTTTAGCCGATACGCGCGACTACGCGCGTATCTACTAAAATCCAGCGTACTTTTGTTTGCGCCTGGAGCGCAAACAAAAGTAGGCTGTTCGCGCTCGTCTGAAAATCTACCCCACAGAGAACAGAAACACCCGAAGAGCAGTTACCCTCTGTTTTTATTGAAGAGGACTCCCCTTCAAGACAATAAAGGTTGGTACAGGTACAGTAAATGAAACACAATTTACTGTACTTTACAGTACATTTTATTTTATTTTTTTTAATACATACTGTACACTTTTATTTCTTGTTGAGACTCATGTTTTTCTACATATTATATACAAATTAGGCCAGTAAATAGGCATTTTCTGGGGCTTGGAACGAATTAATCCAGTTTCCATTATTTCCTATTGGGTTTCATTGCTTCGGTTCTCGAACAATTTGGTTCTCGACCGTCCTCCTGGAACGAATTATGTTCGAGAACCGAGGTATCACTGTACTTTCATGGGTACCACAATGAAGCATTCCCAGGGACAGAACTGGGGGCAGGGAAATCATTTCCGTGCCTGCTTTCAGTTTTTGAAAGTGCACACGTAAATGTGTGCATGGACATTTATACCTGCTCGCTAATAGGTGAAAATGTGGGTGCCAATGCTGTGCTTTGTTACACAGTGCCCCATTCATTTTCAGAGTGGACTTTTTGAAAATTAGGGCTGAATTCCACATATATTTTGTGCATGTGAATTTCAGCCCTATGTTGTTATAAAATTCCCATGAAGCAATAAATTAAGGGCCTGATTTTAAAAAGGTTTAAATGCATTTTACTAGAGCAAGCGGGCTTTTGAAAATTGCTTCAATAGTATGTTACATTTATGTGTGTAATTCCTTTCTGAAAATTACCCCCTTAGTTTCCAAAAGGGCACCAGCAGGATTTGCACCCTGAGTTTCCTGCTCCTTTACCTGCTGCTCTATCCAATAAGGTCTACCTCCACTCTAATAAGGGACACATTACATTTTTTTTTAATTTGGAATTTTTGGAATTGACAAGATGAAAGCTGGATGAAAAATAAATTTGATAAATATTTAACTTCTAAAGCCAGGTTATCAAAATTAGGCAGAATTTGCTGCATCTCTGGAAAAATCCCAAGTATTAAACAAACCTGGAAAAATAAAGTAAATAATCCACTGAAATTGAAAGAGGCTGAAATTCATTTGGTTCAAGCTCAGCCTCAAATTGTTCAAATATTTCTATACATGGAACAGTTTTACTCATTTCTTTTCCAAGTGGGCAATATTAATCCATTACAAATGCATTTCAAGGAATCACACTTCCTTATTATTGTATGGGCTAGATTTTTAAAAAAAATATGTGTGTGCGTCCATGTGCGCGTGCTACCCGGCGTGAGCACATAGACTCGCAATTTTATAAAATCCCAGGCAGCGCCCACAAGGGGGGTGGAATATCGCAAAATCACGCAACAACGACATCGGGGCCCTCCCCAGTTCCCTCCCAGTCTGCTCCAATTAAGGATCGGACTGGGAAGGAACTTTCCTACTCCCTACCTTAGACCTGGATTTATCAAAATGCGATAAGTATCACATGCGATAGCAAAAGGGGCGTGTTTTATGCTAATATACAGTTTATCGCAATTTGCACTAATTACCTATGCGAAGAGCTAAGTTATGATAGGCCCACCTAGTAAATCGAGGTGAGGTTTAGGTATTAGTGTAGGGGGTTAAGGGCCACTTTGATATTCAATGTGAGACGTACGAACAGAACAGTGCTCTCTTGTGAAGATTTGATGGCCTTCGGAGTGAGGAAACTCACTCCAAGATGAGATTGGTGCAATGTTCTCTCAACCTAGCTTGATGTTACCCAGGTAGAGAGTCCATCAAGCTAGGTGGAGAGAACATTGCCCAAATCTCATCTTTGGGTGAGTTTCCTCTCTCCGAAGGCCATCAAATCTTCACAAGAGACCACTGTTCTGTTTGTATGTCTCACATTGAATGTCAAAGTGGCCCTTAACCCCCAATAAAGCCCCCTTGTACCCAACCCCCCCTCCCTTCCCCTCCCCCCAGTTCTATCATCAGTTACACTGTAAAGCCCCTTTGGCTGATTTCATGTTGTATGGAAACCGATGTGATGTTTTCTTAACGAGTGTCGGTATATAAAAAACTTTAAATAAATAAATAAATACATACATACATACACTAATACCTAAACCTCACCTCGAGTTACTAGGTGGGCCTATCATAGGGATACAAATACCTATCTAGGGAGAGGACCCTATGGCTAGTCTCTCTCTCTCTCTCTCTCTCTCTCTCTCTCTCTCTCTCTGTTCCCCCCCCCCCCCCCCCCCCAGGAGCTTGAAATCCACTCAAACAGGCATTTCTGGAGACATTGCACACTGCGATAATTACCACCCAATAACGCAAGCTATCACACAGTTTAACACTATTCAAAAAGGTGTAGTTAAAATCAGCATTAAGTCTGTGTGATAGCATTTTGCAGACTGGCAAACCCAGCCCACTCTCTGCCCCTAACTCCTCCTCTTTTTTAAATTTGCATCGCACCATATGATATGGTGCTATCGCATGTGATAAAGACGTTTTCGCATGCAGTAAGGGCCTATCGCATGCGTTAATGGAGCTTTTCGCATGCGATAAGCCCTTAACACATGCGAAAACGCCTTAGCGCATTTTGATAAATGACCCCCTTTACCTCCCTTCCCCTCTCCTTCCCAACCTCTAAAACCCTTTAAAAAAATGTTTTACCTTTTTTTTTTTTTGCAAGTTACTTCAGGGCCTGACCTGAAGTAACTTACACGTGCTAGCAGCCAGCCGGCATGCAAGGCTCTGGGACAGCGAGGACTGGCACTGTCCCGGGCCGCCTCGCCCTCCCCCCCCCCGGACCGACCCCTTTTGAGGCCCCCGGCGCAAATAAGGTCCAGCCAGGTGCGTAATCCCAGGGATTTATGGACACACCGGGGTTTTAAAATCTGCCCTATGTGTTTAATTAAGAATACTATTGACTGCATTCTGCTTCTTTTCTTTGATTTTGGTCAAAATTGATCCAATTCTCTTTGTTCCCAAATTTTTTTTCAGATTGTACTTTTCTCTGCCATCAACTGTATAGTATTCATTAGTTTTACCCTGATTAGAACTTTGGCATCTATCTTCTTCATGATGCAGGTTTTTTGTCCTTACAGTACCTCTTTTCTAGTTGCTCTTCCTAACCCTTCTCTCCATCTACTTCTGCTCCTTCAGAACCCCATCACTTGTCTTTCTTTCTAGCAGCCCTGATGCTATGATCTCTCTCTCTTTTCTTGTTCTCAGATCCACATTCACTTTTGATCAACTTTCAAAGTTCTGTTTTTCACTTTTAAGTATATTTGCAGATAGGGCCCCTTCTTACCTATCTACTCTAATCCACTGCTATTCCTACCTTTGTGCTCTCTATTCCTTATCTTATACCATCCTTCATGTTTTCCTATTCAGACATGCAACTTCACATTTCCTAGTTATTACATTATGTGGTTTTCCAGGTTTTGGTGAAAACTGTATCTGTTAAGATGAGCATGTCTGGTGCCTGGTTTCCTCCTGCAGTTTATAGTTATTATTCATCTTCCTCATTTACTTTGTTTGTTTACTATTGTAAGGTCCTGTGGGTTAAATTGTCAAATGTAAACTTGAAACAAACACAAAAAGGTAAGCATTCACAGTGATGCATAGATAGTGTTCAGAAAAATGTTATTAATTATTAGGAACAATAGAGCATGCATGTATTAGGAAATTTCTATATCCTACAGGATGAACAAATAAGAATCAGAAAAGAGTAGGAAATGGTTTGGTTTTTTTTTAAGTAACAGATATCTTTGCTTGACCATGCACCAGTAAAGAAATTCACTTCAAAGAAATGTTAATTAATGCATAAATGTATTGACTACTTAGGTTAGCACAAGTTCAAAGTCATTTGTATCTTGTGTCTTTTCCTTGGCCAGCACTATAATCAGTTGATTTTCACACAGACTTCTATCTCAAATTGAATACTTTGATCATGGTATTCCTTCAAGTTCAAAGACTCACATGTAGGGCTATATTAAAGGAAGACTCAATATAATATATATGTTACACAGTCTCTTCTAAAGACCAAATGCACAATAATTACCCACTTCAGGGGAAAGCTGAGAGCTTTGCCTCTCTATGTTCTTTGCATCTAGACTTTTAGAAAATAATCTATTTTGAAAAATTACACGAGTATATCTTGTGGCATTTACAGTGTTTTTTTTCTTTATTTCTTCTTGTTTAACATGAATGCAGATTGTAGTGCTTGCAGTGAAAACTTTGTTGCCTACGGTTTGAATAGCACTAACACTTTTATAAAGTTTTACATTTTCATATGCTACTTTGTTACAATATGTTGTACAAATGCAGAGGAACTAGTATAATATAAAGTAGCAAATAATGCATTGCACTAATATTATATTAGTGATTAAATGTTGACTAAACTGATAATATGGCTAACATTTATCAAGAAATATACTACATTCTTTGTTTATCCAAAGGAATGTACTACTCTCACTCACAAAAAGTATGTTAGAATAATATTGTGAAGGGGACAAGATGGCGGCATAGACGCTTTGCTGAACGCGTCGCTGAACACTGTTTTCCCGAACTTTTTCTTCTTTCTACAGTTCACCACAAATTATGCCTTCCAAAAGAAAAGGGAAGGTGAGGATCTTCCCACCGGATTCCTTACCTACTCCGGGACAGTTGGACATTGTACGGTTCATGCGGCAGCTGGAACAGGAGGAGGGAGCCGATGAGTCGGGCTTGAGCCCCTGCGGGGGAGAGCGGGGCGCTCCTACAGACGAGGCGTCCCTCAGCCCCGACGTCAGACCGCATCCGGCACAGAGAGACCCCGACCGAGTCGCTCCCCAGACGCAGGCTGATGACGCGGCCAATGCGAAGGGGGGGGGGGGTGGAAAGTGACTCGGGAAGAACGCCGAGAGCAGAGGAGCCCGCACAGGCAGGAGAGTGCTCTGCAGGTGCGATAGCTGCGGGGACTTCGAGCCTGGAGTCCTCCCAAGGGGAAGGAGAGCAGGAGGAGGCAGCGGTGGACGAAGCCCCGGTAAACAACGGCACTCGGCGAGTCTGGTGAGTCCCTCAGTCCACCTAATAGACCGGAGGCAGTGACATTGGAGTCACTGTGGGACTTGATGGTAGGACAGGGGCAATCTATGAAACGGCTGGAGAAGAAAATGGACTCCTTAAATTATAATTTTCAGCAAAAAATACTCGGAATACAAGAACAGGCCACAGAGTCCAATAATAAAATTTCAGAGGCTGCAAGTAAAATTCAGTCTCTTCAGGCTGTTAATGCAGCTGTAATAAGAGAACAGATGGCCTGCTCTCGACGACTGGAAATCCTAGAAAACAACATCAGGCATCTCAACTTACGTATATTAAATGTTCCTAAGGTAGCTGGCGAAATTCCTTTTATTACTTTGAAGAGACTCTTTAGGGAAGGCCTGGGATACACTGATGTTGATATGCCTTCAATAAATTTCTGCAGGTTTTTGAATAACAGACCTTCCACTACAGGGACTGCTCAAGCACCACCTATTCCATTGAACTTAACCAGCTTCCTAGAAAATTCTGAAACGGATGTTCTTGAACGTAATACTTTACTTGTAGCATTTATCACTGTCCAAGATTTGAATGCTGTGATGCAAAATTTCTTCAGAAAATTTCCTTTGATGTTCTATGGACAAGCTGTTAGAATATATCCGGATCTGGCCCAAATTACACAGATTAGAAGGAAAGAATTTCTTTCTTTAAGGCAGGATGTTGTAGCTCTAGGATATGTGTTTACTCTTCGTTATCCTTGTAAATGTTGCTTAAGAAAAGGAGACGAATCCTTTATATTTTTTCAGGTAGAGCAGCTCCGGCATTTCTTAGATGCCCGTAGACCTATTACATCTTCCCCGGCAGACTAAGGGGCATTTAGGTTTGGTTTCAGTTAGTTCTATATTAAATGCCAATTTGATTTATTGATTCCTAAGAACTCTCACTATGTTTCTCTAATGCCCTTAACTCCAGCCCGGATTTCTTGGATCAGCATTTAGAAATTAATAGGTATAGTTTACTATTATCATATTATACATATATTTTTCGCAAGAGGAATTGGATATTGGATTATTATTTTTTCTTTTTTGTGATATTCTTCACCTGTATTTATTTTATTAATATCCAAATTTTTGTAAACTACCTAAGTAATGTTTCCTAATTTGTAACTTGAAAATGATAAATAAAGAATGAAGAATAATATTGTGATGATGTCCTATGTATTACATTTTAATAGCTATAATATTCTTGGTAAAAATTGAATTCCTTGTAAATTGCAATACTTTTTATGGGAACAACATAAGAATTGTCCAAAATAATGGTTGTACATATTGTTTTTCATGATCTTTAGCATAACTGCACAAATCAACCATAACACAGCATCCTTACATTCCATGATATCATCAGTAATAATAATAATATATAATAACAATAATTATCACCAATAATTATCAATAAATATTAAATTATAATTCACAAATAACATAAGAATTATGTTAAGATATAAATGTAATATTGCTAAAGGCCTTGTGCATTTCTCCAACTCTCCCTATGATAAATGCATGTGCGAGATAATATTGATGCTGTGATAAACAGGACTCCATGCAGAGACAGTCCACCAGTGGCACCAGAGTGCAAGGGGCAGATAGGACAGTGATGATGTCATCCAACCATGTGGCCCATGCGATCAGCCAGGCCAAACATGTATACGGGTACCTGGTCACATGGAGAATGCATGGCCGCTCATTTCCAGGTTGGAGAGAGAGGTGGTTGCTTAGCCCACCAGCTATCACATTGGCTGGCACCCTTACCTGACTACACCTGGGATGGCCTCCACCATTAAGAGACCATATTCCTATTGGCCTTTGTGCAAGCCATCCAGGTTCTGTTCTCTTCCTTCTGCCTACAACACCTGAACTCACTGGGCCATTTCTGCTGCTGAAGTGCACAACAACAAAAAACCCTCAGGATCTATTGTTGTGCCTGTGATTTAGTGCTGAGGGCTTGCTGGTATTTCCTGTTCAGGCATCATGTTCATTTTCCCCTGCCTCATGTAAAAAAAAAAAAAAAGTTAGTTTGGCTTTCTCTCTCTGGAAGACACAGTGTACAGGTACTAGTTTCCTGGTGAAGAGATCTTGGACCCAAGTATAATGCTCTAGTGTCCGGACCAGTGGCACCAGCCTACCATTTCATATCAGATTATAATTGCAGCCAAAGATGCCACTGACCATCTTGTGACTGGTACTAGAGACAGGGGCCTTTATGCACCCCTGCAATGGATGACATGAGATCAGTCAACCGCTTCACTGAGTTCATCCAGGCCAAGCTGGCTTCTGAGCTGTATATGGGATATATTGCCAAAACCTTCCCTTCCAGGCCCTTTGACAAGATTTTGTTCCCTCTCACAGTGGTGCTGAAGAAGGAGTCTGGGTAGTTAAGATTGATTTACAACCTCTCTTATCCTAAAGATTCGACACTGAATGATTTCATCTCACCAGAGTAGTGTTCTATGCAATACATCTCATTTGACAGTACCACAGATATGCTCAGATGTTGTGGGGTGCACACTCTAATAGACAAAATGGACATAGCATAAGCTTTCCTGTTGCTTTCTGTGCATCCTGACAGCTGGGTTTTCATTTCTTGGACACTTACTACTTTGCCAACTGCATGCTGATGGTCTGATCTATCTCCTTGCCTATTTTGAGATGTTTAATACCTTTCAGCATGGACAGACAGTCAGACATTCATGGGTACCCAACATTATTCATTACCTAGAACGCTTCCTGTTCATATTTCTGAAGCAGGAAACTTGTGAGAGAGTAGGTTGAATTGGCCTCCCCACTGAGAGGAGAGGATCACCTTGCTGGTGGCTGAAAGGAATCAGTAAGTTTTTGCTTGGGGCATTGTCTTTTTCAAAAGTATTGGGGCAAAGTTAACTATTTGGGAATATTATTTAGTGTGTTTGTGTGTTTGTGCTTTTAATGGTCAGTAAGACAGCAAATAAACAAGTTAGACTGCATGTATTTTTAAATGGTCAGTCTGTAAGGCAACTAGTAAGCTTGTGACATCATGCAGTGGGGACGCCCCTGAGGTTCCTGCCATGACGCATGTAAAGAATGGGGTTGTGCATGGCTTAGGTGACTCTGGGAGAAAGATGGCGAACACAATCACCCATGCCGGACCGGGGTCGCTGGAGGGGTCGGGGTGGAGAAGCAGGCAGCCATCTTCCCAAAAGGAACTGAATCAGGCAGAAAAAAGGTGAGCAACAGAGGGTGCAGCCGTCTGAGACCAACGGACACAACAGTATCCCCCTTCCAAGAGCTCGCCCCCCCAGGAGGGTTTCGGCTTATGATGATAAGACTGATGATAGTGACGGATCACGTCTTTATCCAGGATATTAGCCAAGGGCTCCCAGGAGTTCTCCTCCCGTCCATAACCCTTCCAGGAGATAAGGTACTCCCAATGTTTACCTCTCTTGCGTACGTCCAGTATGTCATCAACGGTATACGCAATATCTTCTTCACCATAAAACACTACAGTGCTGGTTCTGGAGCTTTGGAAAATTCAGATAAGACAAGAGGTTTCAATAGTGCCACATGAAAGGCATTATGAATCTTCATGGGTGGCAGTAGCTTCAAACTGTAAGTCAAATTCCCAAGGTGTCGGAGGACAGCAAAATGTCCAATGTACCATGGAGTGAAATGTGCAGGGGGCAGCTTTAAGCAGAGGAACTTTGTACTAAGCCATACCTTATCCCCAGGCTGAAATTGAGGTGCCTTCCTGTGGTGAGCATCATAATTCTTTTTGGCCTTTTCTCCCGCCTTGAGGAGTAAATCCTTAGTTTGTTTCTACAATTGTTGCAATTCCATTGCGGTGACTTGAGCTGCTGGAGATGTCATGGAGAATGGTAGAGGTAACGGAGGTAATGGTTGGCGACCATACACCACTTGAAAAGGTGTTGATCCCATGGCGGCAGCAGGATGAGAGTTTAGGGTGAATTCGGCCCAAGGGAGTAATTCTGCCCAGTCACTTTGTCTAGTATTCACAAAAGAGCTTAAGAATTGTTTGAGCGCCCAATTATTTCACTCTGTTTGGCCATTGGACTGCAGGTGATAGGCCGAGGTCAGATATAATGTGATGTCGAACTTCCGACACAGAGCTCTCCAGAGGTTTGCGGTAAACTGGATACCTCTATCAGACAAATGTGTTTAGGCATGCCGTGGAGGAGAAAGATGTGCGTCATGAAAAATTTAGCCAATTCAGCAGTAGATGGTAATCCTGGCATGGCCACAAAATGTGCCATTTTCAAGAATTGATCGACGGTCATCCAGATCGTATTGTTTCCAGCAGAACGGGGTAAGTCCACCTCAAAATTGGTTGCGATGGGTGTCCAAGGTTCCTCTGGCACAGCTAGAGGATGGAGGAGACCCCAGGGATGTCCAGCAAGAGGTTTTTGTCTAACACAGGTCACGCAGGAAACCACGTAGGCTTGGACATCTGTTTTCATGGTAGGCCACCAATAGAAACGTTGAAGCATGGCTAATGTATGGCTTTGACCAGGATGGCCTGCCAGACGAGAGTCATGGGTCCACTTTAGTAATTTCTTTCTCATTCCCAGTGGCACCACAGTTTTCCCAGCGGAAAAGGCATGAGTGGCTGCTAACACCACCTTATCTGGACTGATGATGTGACGAGGTTCGTCGGGTACATCCACCATAGGGAAAAAGTGCGAAAGGGCATCTGCTCCGACATTCTTTTCCGCAGGATGGTATTTTAGTAGGAAGTCAAAGCAATTGAAAAACAATGACCACCTCACTTGCCGGTGGTTGAGGCGTTGGGCATTTCAAAGAAATTCCAAATTTGTATGATCATAAGAACATAAGAATATAAGAAAATGCCATACTGGGTCAGACCAAGGGTCCATCAAGCCCAGCATCCTGTTTCCAACAGTGGCCAATCCAGGCCATAAGAACCTGGCAAGTACCCAAAAACTAAGTCTATTCCATGTTACCATTGCTAGTAATAGCAGTGGCTATTTTCTAAGTCAACTTAATTAATAGCAGGTAATGGACTTCTCCTCCAAGAACTTATCCAATCCTTTTTTAAACACAACTATACTAACTGCACTAACCACATCCTCTGGCAACAAATTCCAGAGTTTAATTGTGCGTTGAGTAAAAAAGAACTTTCTCCGATTAGTTTTAAATGTACCACATGCTAACTTCATGGAGTGCCCCCTAGTCTTTCTACTATCCGAAAGAGTAAATAACTGATTCACATCTACCTGTTCTAGACCTCTCATGATTTTAAACACCTCTATCATATCATCCCTCAGCCTTCTCTTCTCCAAGCTGAAAAGTCCTAACCTCTTTAGTCTTTCCTCATAGGGGAGCTTTTCCATTCCCCTTATAATTTTGGTCGCCCTTCTCTGTACCTTCTCCATCACAATTATATCTTTTTTGAGATGCGGCGACCAGAATTGTACACAGTATTCAAGGTGTGGTCTCACCATGGAGCGATACAGAGGCATTATGATATTTTCCGTTTTATTCACCATTCCCTTTCTAATAATTCCCAACATTCTGTTTGCTTTTTTGACTGCCGCAGCACACTGAACCGACGATTTCAATGTGTTATCCACTATGACACCTAAATCTCTTTCTTGGGTTGTAGCACCTAATATGGAACCCAACATTGTGTAACTATAGCATGGGTTATTTTTCCCTATATGCATCACCTTGCACTTACCCACATTAAATTTCATCTGCCATTTTGATGCCCAATTTTCCAGTCTTACAAGGTCTTCCTGCAATTTATCACAATCTGCTTGTGATTTAACTACTCTGAACAATTTTGTGTCATCTGCAAATTTGATTATCTCACTCGTCGTATTTCTTTCCAGATCATTTATAAATATATTGAACAGTAAGGGTCCCAATACAGATCCCTGAGGCACTCCACTGTCCACTCCCTTCCACTGAGAAAATTGTCTATTTAATCCTACTCTCTGTTTCCTGTCTTTTAGCCAGTTTGTGTAAACCCTCAATATTCAAGTTTATAGACTGGTCCACCTTCTGATTTATGTAATATATTTAGGGCTTCTATTCGTATCTACTAGATAAATGAAGCTTGACCGACGTGCCGCAAATGCGCAGTAGAGAGCAACTCTATTGCGCATGCACGGGCATCACATCGGTCAGAGCTTGCCAGTAACCAAAATGGCACAGCGAGGAGCATGAGCAGTAACGGCAGTGGCGGTGAGCAGTAGCAGCAGTGGCGTGCCCAAGGGAGGGAGGGAGGGACCTCCCCCGGAGATCTTCCGTCTGCGCCATCCGAAGGGGTTGTGAATGAGGGGAGGGAGGAGGAAGTGGACTGAGGGGAGGGGAGGAGGGAGGAGAGAGTGACTGAGGGGGGGAGGGGGGAGGGGAGAGAGGGGGAGGGGGGAGGGGAGAGAGTGACTGACTAAGGGGAGGGAGGAGAGAGTGACTGAGGGGGAGGGGGAGGGGAGAGGGGAGGAGAGTGAGGGGAGGGAGAGGGGAGGAGAGTGAGGGGAGGGGGAGGGAGAGGGGAGGAGAGTGAGGGGAGGGGAGAGGAGAGGGGAGAGGGGAGGAGAGTGAGGGGAGGAGGAGGGAGGAGAGTGGGGGGAGGGGGAGAGAGACTAGAGGGTGAGGGAGAATGAGGGGAGGAGAGGGAGACTAGAGGGTGAGGGAGAATGAGGGATAAGGAAATGGACTGAAAAAAAATGTTATTGTAGCCCGTTGTTACGGGCTTAACGGCTAGTGTGTTTATAAACTGTAAATGTAAGTATTTATTTTCCACCTAATTAGGGATTCTATGAGACTACAAAAAATCAGTGTTTATTGGTATTTTTGTGATACTGGTGCTACTGCTTGGTACCTTTTCTGGTTGAATTAAATACGTATGTCTGTGCAGCTGAGGAGTCAGTGCAGAAAAAGCACAAAAGCAGATTTGAAGACCAAGGCAGACAAGGGGGGTCAAAGATCATAGGCTAAGTGGTGTTTTCCCAGTGTTTATCCAATAAACACATTTTATTTATTTTTGCATTGAGAGGCTTTATTGGCGTTTATCAGTTAAAACTACAATCAGAAACCCTAAATATACCATTAGCCTCATTACAATAAGAATGAACTTAATTGACCCTTTTTGGTTGTGCAGAATTGTTCTCTTCATATTGCGAAAACCAGGAAATGGGTGGAGGAAGCACAGAAAGCCATGTTCCTGCTATGATGTGAGGTGGGAAAAAAGCAAGAAAACCCCAGTCTGTTACGTGCCCCACCCCGCCCACGCCCGTCCCGCGCACGGGCCTGCTCACCTTCATGGCATCCTTATCTCAGCAAACTGAAAACAAACTGGGAAAATTAAGGATAAGGATGCCGAGCCTCGGCGTGCCTGGCCTCACGCCGAGGCTCGGCATTCTCTGCCATGTTAGCCAAGCCCCTACGCATGCACACAGACTGCCCGGACTCATGTAGGGCCAAGGGCGGGTCCTAGCTCCGCGTCGCACCCTGATTGATCCTTTGATATAAGGAAATTCCTGTCTATGCTTCCTTGCCTTGGCAATCGGGTCGGTTTGTTCTAAGATTGCCTCTGCGTTTGTTCCTACTCTTGCCTGTTCCTAGTCTCGTTCCAGGATCCTTCTGTTCCAGTTCTGTTCCTGACTTGTTCCTGCATCCTAGTTCCATATCCTGCTTGTTCCTGTGTTCGTCTGTCTGTCTACCCAGGTAGTACCCTCAGACTGTCTTACTGGTACTGACCTCAGCTTGCTCCTGACCTGCCTGTCTACCTGCCTCAAAGACTTCAGCTTGCTCCTGACCTTCCTTTTTTTTTTTATAATTTATACTTTATTAATTTTTCAAAATAATACAAATAAGGATTACATACCTTACCATAAGGAATAGCATTACATTTTTTTAAACCTATATAAGTAATTTCATCATTATATTCCATAAACTTTATCATATTGCTATATCCTCATTTTACTATGAAATTCTGAGAGTCCAATGTAAAGTAAATTGGAGCAAATTATCCATTCTTACAATCATTATCATAATTAGAAAGTGGTAGGGGTAACAAACACATTTCCACTGAGAACACATCAGAGTTAAGTTGTTGTTTCTCTTGACAACAAAAATTTTTCTAATTGATCTGGTTCAAAAAATACATGACGTACTTTCTCTATAGTCATTATGCACTTACTAGGAAATTTAATCAATATCTGCGCACCCAGGGCGCGTGCTCTTGGACACAGATTCAAAAATTTTTTACGACGCACCTGCGTTGTTCTTACTACATCTGGGTATATCCATACCTTTCCTCCTAAATATTGTTTATTCCTATTCCTTAGGAAATTTCTTAGTACATTATCTCTCTCAATGGGGGAGGTAAAAGTAACCAACAGTATTCCCCTTTTCTCTATCTGTTTTTCTTGAGAGGTTTCTAAAAACCCTGATAGGTCTTCTAAGGGGGAAACTGATAGAAGATCACTTTTAGGAACATCTCCACCCTGAATTTCTTCCCCTACAGATTTCTTTAGGGTATCAGATGTAAAATATGCTTTAATTATATTAGGCATATTTGTTGGGGAGAAAGTTAGTATCTCCCGGAGATAATTATTTAGTTGCTCTTTAGGGGAAATAAGTTTGCACTTAGGGAAATTTACGACTCTCAGGTTGTTATATCTGAGTCTATTCTCCAGATTCTCTATCTTCTTATCTGTTCTGGATTCACCCTGGATCAGATTTGACTGGATTTCTTTTATCTGGGCTACCTCAGAGTCCAGTTCTTGTAACTTATTAGAATTAGATAGTACTACTGGATTGACTATTGCATTTTGATCTTGAAAGCCTCGAAAGGCTTGAGTTAAGGAAATCATTGTTTTTTCAAATACTGACACAGCATTCCATAAAACATCTAAAGTTACAACTTCTGGTTTCTCTAACAGTGTTACCTCAGGTATTTTAAACATAGATCTTGAGGAAACATCTCCTAAACAACCCTTATCTGATGTGATATCCCCCGCTGTGGAGGATGGCTTCAAATTGCCAGGCCCACTTAATGTCCCGATGTTTAATTCTTTCAAGGCGATTAAAACTTTCTCGCCTTGACTCTGTCCATCTTTTACATCCACTGTTTCTGCCTCGAACACCTCCTCCAATTGTGACATCTCTGGTCGCATGGAGGCTGTAGAATCAAGTGGTTTATTATGGACCGGGGGAGGGGGGGTCTCAGGGGCCCCTGGGCTCAAAGATATTTCGTCGAAGGGGTTTGGGTATTGCTCCAAAGCCAAAAACCCAGCCGACTCTCCAGGGGTATCCCCCACCGCGGCAAAGAATTCCTTAATCTTTGTTTGAGAAGGGGAAGGTATACGTGGAGTCGAGGTACCCTCCCTCACCTTCCCCTTTCTCTTTGAATGAGGCATAATGTAAAGAGGAAATAAGTCACAAAACAAAGTAGTAAGGTTCCGCTTACCGACTTCTTTCTATTATTTCCAATGGGCTCTCAGTGAGGACTGGTGCTTCGGGGGAGATGGTATCTTAATTCAGATGTTAAAAGAAAAGAAATTTACAGCTGTGGAGCAATTTCTTTGCCAAGCCACGCGCGCCCCTTCGGCGCGCGTGGCTTAGGCAGTGCGCCGGCGTCGGCTGCGCGCCGCTGCACGCCGGATTTTATAGGCAGGAGTTCGGTGGGGAGGAAGTGACGTCACGCCCCTCCTTCTCACCGGGGATTCCGGGGTCCGCTCACAATGGACCTCTCTAGCGGTGGAATTAGCCTCCTCAGCTGGCTCTCAAACCTTGCCTCCTCCAGGACAGGTCAGTCCCGTCACTCGCCGCTGCACGCCGGATTTTATAGGCAGGAGTTCGGTGGGGAGGAAGTGACGTCACGCCCCTCCTTCTCACCGGGGATTCCGGGGTCCGCTCACAATGGACCTCTCTAGCGGTGGAATTAGCCTCCTCAGCTGGCTCTCAAACCTTGCCTCCTCCAGTACAGGTCAGTCCCGTCACTCGCCGCTGCACGCCGGATTTTATAGGCAGGAGTTCGGTGGGGAGGAAGTGACGTCACGCCCCTCCTTCTCACCGGGGATTCCGGGGTCCGCTCACAATGGACCTCTCTAGTGGTGGAATTAGCCTCCTCAGCTGGCTCTCAAACCTTGCCTCCTCCAGTACAGGTCAGTCCCGTCACTCGCCGCTGCACGCCGGATTTTATAGGCAGGAGTTCGGTGGGGAGGAAGTGACGTCACGCCCCTCCTTCTCACCGGGGATTCCGGGGTCCGCTCACAATGGACCTCTCTAGCGGTGGAATTAGCCTCCTCAGCTGGCTCTCAAACCTTGCCTCCTCCAGTACAGGTCAGTCCCCTGCCTCCTCCAGTACAGGTCAGTCCCCTGCTCCTGACCTTCCTGCCTGCCTGCATGCCGCCTGCCTCAAAGACCTCAGCTTGCTCCTGACCTGCCTGCCTGCCTGCTGCCTGCCTGAAGACCTCAGCCTGCCTTTGACCTCATCTGACCTCTGGTACCTGACCCCTGCTTTACTGACCATTCCTTGCACTGATCTCTGGATCGTGACCTTTGCCTGCCTGACCTTGTCTCCAGATTCTGGCTCTGTTCCTTGCCTTGTCATCACCAACCCTGTCCTGGTTCTCCTTGTTCCAACCAGCCTCCAACTTTGAACCCGATCACGCTCCCCCTGTGTCCGTGGGCACGCCGGACTTTCATTCTCTCGGGAGACCCTGCGAGGCCCACCTAAGTCTAAGCAGCCTGAGTCCCTACGGGCTCCTCCCGGGGGGACCTCAGGCTTCCAGTGGTGACGCTTCACAGCCTCTGTCTCCTTTAATACTCCACCCCCTGGGGGCAGTTACCTCCTGTTCCCTTTCAGGAGACGTTCCTTCACTGCTCTAGGACAAGGGTCCACCCCTGAGCACAACACAGTCCTTCAGGTATCTCCATTAAAATGTCCTCAGAACTACTAATGTGGCCCCACCCCTTAAGAATCAGTCTGGAAAACAATAAATGTAAAAAAATATATATATAATTTTCAATAGAAAAAAGCATTGCCAAAATTCAAGAAAGTTAAATTGTACATCGTTCAAGTAGTGAGTGATGTTGATTCTGAAGAATCCTGGAATCTTTGAAGGTTGTGATATTTTTCTGAGAGGTAATTTTGTAACATTGGCATAAAAAAAAGGTCAGCGAATATGCTCATTAGTCTGCTTTGAAAATTGATCCACCAAATCAACCACCACAAATTTCACCTCTTAAATAACCTGCACACGTTTTTTTTTATGTAAATGTACTGTATATGCTTTCTTTTTTAAATGTAAAAGTATGTAGATAAGTCTAAATCCCCATCCATCTCTGCCCCCAGGATTGCCTTCTCTCAGTCCAGACAAACTTACATGAATTCTGTAAAAGGCCATTTCTGAGGCTCTGTTTTATGTGAAGTCCCTTTTAAAGGTACCCTCCAAACACCAACAAAAAGAGGTGCTGTGACAACATGAGCTTTAGATTTCACAGAATCTCTTCCTGAGATAACTTAGGTATTCACACTAGCTCATGAACTACATACATATTGACCCAATAAGATGTATCACAAACCTACAAAGATTCCAGTTTTCTCCTGAATCAATATGGCTACTAGAAATCTGAACTATAGAATGCTAGATGCTAAAAGTCACCACATGCCAGCTTCTTTAGCTGAAAAGAAATGAAGTTCAACTGGTCAGCGGCCTCTGAAGAAGGGATCTCAACATTACCACATTTATGATGCATCTTCACTTAAATAATCCTAAAGTAGCATGTGCTGATAGCTCGACAAAGGCAATACTGCTCAGGCTGAAACAGAATGGAGGCTGGAGTGGGGGGAGGGGGGTGAGCAGCAGGAAGACAGGAAAAGTATGAGCCATTCAAGATCATGCAGGCATAGAAGAAAAATATCATGATATAAGTAAGCCAATTGAAATGGACATGATATCCCACCACCCTCATCATTTTTACTCAATGTTTATAGATTCTACAAATTATGAGGATAACTTTCAAATAACTGCCTGCACTGGCATTTACAGGTGTATGTGGCCATACATAGTTTTACCATAGTATTCGCAAGTATTATAAAATAAGTGCATGTTTACCCCACAACATACACACATATGTGGGCCGTGTTGAAAACATGCAATGCATTGAAACCACATATTTCAATGCATCGAACATGCGTACTTTACCCACCTGTTTTTTAAAAATAAACATGCATATATTTTACACATGAAAGTAAACTAGGACTTACTCACATAAAAGACAGGAAACAGAGAGTAGGATTAAATGGACAATTTTTTCAGTGGAAGGGTATGGGCAGTGGAGTGCCTCAGGGATCTGTATTGGGACCCTTACTGTTCAATATATTTATAAATGATCTGGAAAGAAATACAACGAGTGAGATAATCAAATTTGCAGATGATACAAAATTGTTCAGAGTAGTTAATTCACAAGCAGATTGTGATAAATTGCAGGAAGACCTTGTGAGGCTGGAAAATTGGGCATCAAAATGGCAGACGAAATTTAATGTGGACAAGTGCAAGGTGATGCATATAGGGAAAAATAACCCATGCTATGGTTACACAATGTTGGGTTCCATATTAGGTGCTACAACCCAAGAAAGAGATCTAGGCGTCATAGTGGATAACACATTGAAATCATCGGTTCAGTGTGCTTCGGCAGTCAAAAAAGCAAACAGAATGTTGGGAATTATTAGAAAGGGAATGGTGAATAAAACGGAAAATGTCATAATGCCTCTGTATCGCTCCATGGTGAAACCGCACCTTGAATACTGTGTACAATTCTGGTCGCCACATCTCAAAAAAGATATAATTGCGATGGAGAAGGAACAGAGAAGAGCAACCAAAATGATAAAGGGAATGGAACAGCTCCCCTATGAGGAAAGACTAAAGAGGTTAAGACTTTTCAGCTTGGAGAAGAGACGGCTGAGGGGGGATATGATAGAGGTGTTTAAAATCATGAGAGGTCTAGAACAGGTAGATGTGAATCGGTTTTTTACTCTTTCGGATAATAGAAAGACCAGGGGGCACTCCATGAAATTAGCATGTGGCACATTTAAAACTAATCAGAGAAAGTTCTTTTTCACTCAATGCACAATTAAACTCTGGAATTTGTTGCCAGAAGATGTGGTTAGTGCAGTTAGTATAACTGTGTTTAAAAAAGGATTGGATAAGTTCTTGGAGGAGAAGTCCATTACCTGCTATTAATTAAGTTGACTTAGATAATAACCACCGTTATTACTAGCAATGGTAACATGGAATAGACTTAGTTTTTGGGTACTTGCCAGATTCTTATGGCCTGGATTGGCCACTGTTGGAAACAGGATGCTGGGCTTGATGGACCCTTGGTCTGACCCAGTATGGCATGTTCTTATATTCTTAAGTTGGTCATTTTTAATACATGCACGTATGAAGGAAATTAATCAGGTTTACCAATTAGTCCACCAGTTCACACAGTCTTTTTCCAGTCATCAAGACCTTCCTGGTTCTTCCGGCTGAACTCCCCCAGTCTACCCAGACCTCCCATCCAGTCAGTACTACACAATAGACAATAGACATGTTTAATAGCACTTACACTGATAGCAGGTGTAAAAATACATGAGAAATGGAAAATGTACATGTGTAAGTGTCTTTTAAAATAGCAACCTACATGCATAAGTGTTGGCCTGCCCCAGAGCACGAAAGTGAAAATACACATTTATATTCCACTTTTATAAAAAAACAGAATTTGCAAATAGAGGCTATTTACTCATGTATATGCTAATTTTTATTCGTTTAACATTTTGAAAATTCACCTTAACAATTCCAAGTACATATATCTAGAAAAAAAAATAGCAAAGACATTATTTATTAGTTATATATCCATACATAATAAAGAAAAAAGTAGAGAAAAAAAAAGTCAGATTGTTCCAGCAAGAAAATCCACAATAAGAGGATTTAAGGATAGGGAAAAAAATTAAAACCTCAAAACATAATTTCACAGAATAACCCAGAAATGCATTAGTGGGGAAGTAGCTAAACAATGAACAGAACCAATGGGCTACGGGGCATTATTTTAATATTGAACAGGGAACAGTGAGCTTTGAGATATTCATAGAGTTAACTTCTGTTACAGAATGAGCTACAAAAAAAGGCTGAAATTGCTTAGGGTCATAAAATACATATTTCCCTGATATTTTACCACACATTCACGAGAAAATTTGATAAAGACCTCTGCCCCCAGCTGAATTGTAGCAAGCCATAAATTCAGACATTATTTTTCCGTTTTGCTTAAGAAGCTTATAAAATGTCAGGGAAAATATAAATCTAATAACCTAAAAGTCTAGAGTCCTTTTTATGAAAATGCAATATTAAATCCAAGTCTTATCTAGTTCTAAAATAAAGGTTACCAACAAAGTAGTGGTTTCTATTATACTATCATACTATGATTCAATTTCCTGGGTTAGATCTGAAGTTCCTTCAGGAAGACCCTATATTTACTCTATTTGTGAATATTGCTGATGATCAGAATTGTAAGTGGTTTAGGAAGATAATATACTTTGGAAATATGTGGATTAGAATCTTGAGAGATGGATATAATTTCCTTTAAATATTTTTTTTAAATTTAGGATGGCAGTGTTAGCAATTATAGGCCTGGATTTCCGGAGGTAACAGGGGGCGGGGGGGGGGGGGGGGGCGAAGCGGGGGGCGGGCCTGCGAAAGCCAGCAGCCATCGTACCACTGTAGTGTGCTGGCTGCCGGTTTTCGCACCGAATAACTACACCATAATTCAGCGCGAAACTGACGGCGATAAAGGTCCTTACCTTTCGCCGCCAGCAATGTATCCGCAGAGTTGGCCCCAGTGCCACCCTGACTCCTCCTCTCCCGGGGCCGACTCCGCCCCCATTTAGTGATCGCACATCCCAGCCTGCCTCAGCCATCTCAGATCTGGCACCTGACTGCTCCTTTGCGACAGCCATTTTGGCAAGAGGAGACATCAACCCAAGATCCTAGGTGATTTGAGCCATCCTATTCCCTGCTGTGACTGCCTTGACAAACCAGTTCATTGCGCCCGAAAGAAATGGAGTCAACAGTAAATCAGCCAGGTAAGACCAAACCTTCCTTTTCCTTCTCTCCATCTGCACCAATCGGGGGAAAAGTACAATTTAAATAATTAATCTCTGATAGGCAGAGCATTAGAGTATCCCCATGGCCATTTTGGATATCTTACTTCTTTTTATTTATATCTCTTCCTTCCAGTCAAAGAGTCAAAATGATTTTATAACCAATTAGCTGTGTGAACTAGAATATATTTCACAAGAACATAATTACTGTACTCATCTATGGGTAAGATTGCCATATGAGCCAGTTAAAATCTGACAGGTTAATCTAGCTATGAAAACAACAAAGAATGAAATTTCTCCCATAAAATATAGAAGACATATGTATATACATATATAGTTCCATTGTTCTTATCTACCCATTGGTGGTTCATTTTATCACAGCCTTCTAAAAATACTTTGATTTGGGCAGAAAGCTGGAAAGGAAGGAAAAATGCGAAGAGATTCTTCCATGAGCAGTTTTTCTGCAGTGTAAAGTGTTGGTGAACAGTGGGACATCAGAACATAAGAATTGTCATGCTGGGTCAGACCAAAGTCAATAGAGCCCAGCATTCTGTCTCTGACAATGGTCAGTCCAGGTCACAAGTACCCATCAGATCCCCAATAGTTGATCTGTTTCTTATATCACACTCCCAGGAATATGTTCTGGCTTTCCCAAGTCTATCTGGCTAATAATTCGTTATGGACTTTTTCTTCAGGAACCTGTCCAACCATAATTTGAACCCCAATATTTTAATTACCTTGACCACATCCTCCAGCAACAGAATCCATAGTATGATTGTGTGCTGAGTGAAAAATTAGTTCATAAGATTTGTTTTAAATCTGCTGGTATGAATACATTTTAATTAAAGTAAAAAGAAGTAAAATGTGACTCTAGTCCAAACTAAAGAGGCTTACAGACAAATTTTCAAAGGCCCACGTGCAGAAATCCTGGGGTCAAAGAGGCCCAGCCACACGCATTAACCCCAGTACACGTACAAGTGCTGGGCCTCTTCAAAGGGGCGGGCTGGGGGCGGGGTCTGGGCGGGGAGGGGTGGGCTGGGACAGTGCCATTGTACGGTGTCCTAGAGAAGCACACGCCAGCATCCGGCCGGCAAGCATACATTGCTTCTGCTACCAAGGAGGAGTAAATAAAAACATAAAATTTAGGTGTAGCTAGTTAGGAATTAGGGGTCAGGGTAGAGAGGGGAAAGGGAAGGAAGGTTAGGTGGCGGGGTAGGGAAGTTCCCTACCAGTCTGCTCCTTAATTGGAGTGGATTGGGAGGGAACTGGGGAGACCCAACTGCATCGCCATGCGTATTCTTAGAAAATTCAGCCCCCCTGTGGGCACCGCCCACACATGTGCATATGAATTATAAAGTCTGGCATGCATGTGTGCATGGCCCACGGATTTTATAACATGCACTTGCTGGCACGCGCATGTTATAAAATTGGCACGTCCATGTGCCTGTGCCGGAAACTGCGCACACATGGATGCACGCACACATGTTATAAAATCTACCCTTTAATCTGTTAAACCTTTCTCTATAAGGGAGCTTTTCCACCCCCTTTACCATTTTATTGCTCTTCTTTTTACCTTTTCTATGTCCACTATGTCTTTTATGGGATGGGCAACCAGAACTGCATACAATATTCAAAGTGTGGTCGCACTATGGGGCCGATTTTAAATTTGAAGTGCGCAGGGTACATTTGTGCGCACTACCCGGCACACAGAAATGTACACCCAATTTTATAACATGTGCGCGCTTCCATGCACATGTTATAAAATCCAGGGTCGGCGCACGCAAGGGGATGCACACTTGTGCACTTTGCGCGCGCCGAGCCCAAGGGGAGCCCTGATGGCTTTCCCTGTTCCCTCCAAGGCCGCTCCGTAACCCTTTGAAAATCTATCCCTATGGATCTATAGAGTTTTGTTCTCTATTACTTTCCAAATAATTCCTAACATTCTATTTGCCTTTTTGACAGCTGCCACACATTAAGCTGAAGATTTCAAGGTATTATCCACAAAGACTCAGAGTTCATTTTCTTGGGTGGTGACTCCTGAAATAGAATCCAGCATTGTTTGCTAGAGATGTGATTTGTCCGAACCTTTTGGTTCGGCCTTCGTTATCGGGCCACCATGGGAAATTTCATTTTCCTATGGTTTGGGCCGATTTTATTTTGCATGTCCACGAACCAAAGCCCAAAATCTGCCCCAACCCTTCCAATTCAATTATTACAATGGGGGGTTGTAAAAAAAACAAAAACAACCCCTAAACCCACCCCATCCCTTCAAATTTTATTAATTGCATCCCCCCACCCACCCGACCCCCCCCCCCAAAACTTGCCGAAATTCCCTGGTGGTCCAGCGGGTGTCCCAGGAGCGATCTCCCCCTCTCAGGCCATCAGCTGCTAGTAATCAAAATGGCGCTGATGGCCCTTTGCCCTTACCATGTGTCAGGGGCTATCGGTGCCATTGGCCAGCCTCTGTCACATGGTAGGAGCAATGGATGGCCGTTGCCATCTTACCTTTATCTCTTGTACCAAGTCCAGCATTTGTTATTGATCTGACAAAGCTGCTGCTAGGAGTAGCAATCTGATATTAATGGCTCCTAAAGGAGGAGGAGTCAGCAATCTTGTAGTGTCTCAGATATCATCTTGCTAAGGAGTAGCAATTTGTAATGAATCACATTACAGTTGTAGGTATAGTTGTGGGGGGATCCCTGGGCCGGTGGCAGATGACCACGCCCCCGGGAGGGACCACCGGCTAGGCTTGAGTATGGAGACAGACACACATTAGTTCTTTTATTAAACAGGTTTTTGAAACCACCAGAGGTGGCAATAGTGAGCTGATATGCCCGGCAGGGCTCTAGTCCCTCAGGTACTGGAACAGCCTCTGAGGGACTAGAGCAGAGTAGGCAGAGTAGGAAGAGTTCATGAACAGAGCTAGATGACAAAACTCACATAAGGTCTCAAGGAAGCTCAGGAGCTGGAAAGGTTTAGGCCCTCGAGGAGCGAGTACCTGGATCCAGGGAAAGCTCTGAGAGAGCGATGGTAACTCACAATTGTTTGTAGCAGCGATAGCTTCCAAGCAGTAGAGAATCTTCAGAGTGTCCAGGAACTTGGGCCCTTGAGGAGCGAGTACCGGTTCCTATCTGTAATCTGAAAATAAAGAAAAAGAGCGAGGCCCCCGAGGAGCGGGTACCTCTGGCAAGTCCAAGGAGGCAGAGTAGCTTGGGGGAAGTAGTAGTAAGTAGCAAGACACATTCCCATACCCAACCCCTTGCTAACTCAATTAGATAGCGAAATAGAGACCTTTAAATATTGGAAGCAGATGACATCATCTCAGGGGGCACCCCTGAGGTTCGCGCCCTTGCTGGTACTTCAATCAGAGCGAGCGCGCCCTAGGTCTTCAGGTAACATGGTGGAACTGCAACGTCGAGCCGGTCCGGGGACACCAGAGGGAAACGGTATGGAGATGCCGCAGCAGCCAGTCGTTCAACAGACCCGGAGGGAGTCGCCACAGAGGTAAAGAGGGCGGAGTGAGGACATCGAGCAGCGACGGTCGCAACATCATTCCACTGAGATCTAGATTTAATACAATTCCCGATCTCGTTGAAAACCAGTTGATATATGAAGAAGTCATTGATGGCATCTAGGAACATTACCTCCCTTGCAAGTCCTGATGTTACATTTACCCAATCAATACTTGGGTAATTGAAGTCTCCCATTATTATTGTGTTGTCCATTTTACTAGGCAGTCTAACCTCTGTTAGCATTTTAGTCTGTTTCCTCATCCTGATCAGGTGGGCGGTACTATATCCCCACTACTATATTCTTCCCTTTTACTCTTGGAATTTCTATCCATAAGGAGTTGAGAGTGCATGTCCTCTTCCCTTAGTGATCACGGGTAGAAGAAATGTAGGTAAGTGACAGGAGCTGTTCCAGGATTCATGTAAAAAATGTTAATAAAAATGTGAAGAAATGCTGTTTTCATCAGTAGCTCAGCTACTTTTGGAGAGTTCATTTTTATAGAGCTTTTTGCTCTCACATTATTATATGAGAGAAAGGATGTGAGGACAATTTTCTTCTGAAAGCCTATCAAAGTGTGTGTATGGCAAATCAAATACCTTTATTGTTTGATTTTCCCCTTTTGCAATGCAAATATTCAAAAACCTCAAAGCATAGTCTCCTGAAAAAGCTAGACCTTTTTACCATCTGACAGATATACCCATCAAATTATTCATTCCTCCTATTGCTTAAGGTAATTTAAATTCATGGATTTTCAAACCAGTGTGAAGGTTTGCACACCACCAAGAAAATGAATATTGTTAAGGGTTAAATGGAAGGTTCTGTACTTTTAAAGGCATTATAAATTCATTCCAGTCTATCTCCCACTGTTTTTTCTTTTTGTTATTTTATCTTGCAATCAAGATTTGTCTGTAATTGTGGCCCATGCTGACAGTCAACATGACAGGAAGATGAGTCAAAAGAAAACAAATCTGCTGAAGAAGAAAATACCATGATTGTTATAAAGCATAAGCAATGCAACCACATTAAAATATTTTCAACAATGTACTTTAATACAGTCCAATATAATACAGCCCAGCTCTTTAAAGCTATGAGGTTCTGAAAGTGACTTTTTAGCTGGCTAAAAAAACACAAAGTCATGTAATGCATGGCTGTTAGACATTTGATTATGCATTGCAGAAGTGTATATACGTAGTGTATGCCAAAATATCTAGCTAGTTCAGGCACATTTGAACTGTCTCTATGTAGAAATGCTGTATATAGTAGAAGGCATAAAATCTCAGGGCCAACAATATTTTGCCTTTTCACAGGTACAAGCTGTGCTGGCGCAAAAATAAATTAGCGCTCCTGGTGGGGAGTGGGAGTGGAAGCAGGGAGTGATATAATGTAAGCAGTAAGAAGTAATAGGGAAAAAAAACTGTTCTAAAAGTACTGTGCATAGCCAAATCTTTTTCTTTACCTCGTATTTTGTATTGTGAAGCATATTATTTATTTATTCCCATGTTTGTCCACATTTAAGTATCGCAACATGGACAGCACATAATGCTGTCACTAGATTTCAGTGATCTTAGCTCTGCTGCTGATGCCTACTTGCAAGTTTCATTAAACTTGGATAGAAATAATACACGTTATAAGTGATATTTTTACCTTAGAACACTGAATATTCTTTTTCATCTAAAATCTGTTACCATAAATGCATATTTTTAAATTATTTGTGAGAAAGGTGGGGCCAGGAGTGTGTGCAAGGCTATAAGGTTCACTTATGACACCAAATATCCTTGCACCAGCCCAGGCTGCACTGGCTCCACAAGAGAAAGCAGGATTCGATCTGGAGCTGTGCTACTTTGGGTTAGTTGCTCTCCCAGGGCTTAATGTTCTCTTTTTATAAGCCCAGGAAATAATATGGATCACTTCTGGTCCCCTCTCCCTTGGAGTCAGTGAGCAGATCAGAGCTTGGGGAACCATAAAAGCAGCAGACTGTGCAGCCTGCAGTCAATGGGAGGGTTGTGGAGAAGTGGAGGCAAGCTACAGGCACAGGAAGGAAAGGGGTTAAGCCAGGAGGAAATGCCTGTTCAGTTTTGGGGAGGCTTCTGTCTGAGGTGACTGTACTGAGCTCTGAGAGAAGCAGCTGGCTGTGGAACCAGTGAATCTCCTAGAGAATGAGATTGGGAAAGGGACTGGTCTGCTGCTGAATGGAGAAGGGTTAGCAGCTAGCAAGAACTTTATACCAGTCAGTGTATTGATTAGTACAACAGAGGGATTAAGTGTGACATGCTTTGGTTTTGCAGCCCCCACATTTTTAGGATTTTGGTTTTACCAGAAAGTCCTAATTTGTTCCGGAATTGTATTTCCATTTTATTTTATTTTTTCTCTTTTACCACATTTTGTTTACTGTTATGACCAGACTATAAGACAATCCTCATATTCAGAGCAAGAGGGTTAGAGCATAAACTCTTCCTTGCTCCCTCTGGCTGGCCCAGATCTTCTCCACCTGGACCCAGTTAAGGCATTGCTGTTTGCTCCTTTGCAAGAACAGGGAAAGTGCCCCTTCCACTTCCTCCACCCGAGCACTGAGGGAACTCTGCTGCCTCTTCTTTGTGCTTGGAAGGACGCCCGCTACCTTTTCTTCCCCTGGAACCAGTGAGGCCCTGCTGTCTGCTCCTCCACCGGGCCCTGGTGAGACTATGGTGCAACTTCTCTCCCCAGCCTGGTATCCCCCTTTCACTCTTCACTTGCCCAACAGCATCCATCTGTCCCTCTTGCTTGCTCTTCCACCTCAACATGCCTCTCTCTATCATGTATTTATACTATTCCCCCCACCCAACCGAAACATGCCCAATGGAAGGTCATTTTTTTAATTCATATTTTTTAATCAAATTGAGGGAAGGCAATTTTCAGACAGGCCAATTTATCCAAAATAAAATGCTTTGAAACTTGCCAAGGGACAATCATTTGTATCTTGATTCATACATAAATTTATTGTTGCTATAAAGCAAAGTGACAAAAAAAAAATATATATATACACACACATGTATATGTATATAGATGTACAGTTTGTTTATCAAAATCAGACCATTATTTAACTTTAAAATCCAAAGTTCAATATGTAGTAAAAATGTGTGCCAGGAAAATGTTTTTATTCAGTTTTTTTATTTGTTTATCTGGCTCGATGATTCATTTTGTTCAGACTGGATCCCAAAATTTAATTCATTTATTTTGTTCGGGTTTTTTTTACTAATTTTCCATTATGCAATGTATCCTATTTTGGGCTCTAAAACTTGTATACATGGTATAAAGTTCTTGCTAGCTGCTAACCCTTCTCCATTCAGCAGCAGACCAGTCCCTTTCCCAATCTCATTCTCTAGGAGATTCACTGGTTCCACAGCCAGCTGCATCTCTCAGAGCTCAGTACAGTCACCTCAGACAGAAGCCTCCCCAAAACTGAACAGGCATTTCCTCCTGGCTTACCCCTTTCCTTCCTGTGCCTGTAGCTTGCCTCTACTTCTCCGCAACCCTCCCACCACTCTAGTGCATTCCCATTGACTGCAGGCTGCACAGTCTGCTGCTTTTATGGTTCCCCAAGCTCTGATCTGCTCACTGACTCCAAGGGAGAGGGGACCAGAAGTGATCCATATTATTTCCTGGGCTTATAAAAAGAGAACATTAAGCCCTGGGAGAGCAACTAACCCAAAGTAGCACAGCTCCAGATCGAATCCTGCTTTCTCTTGTGGAGCCAGTGCAGCCAGGAATGGTGCAAGGGTATTGGGTGTCTTAGGTGAACCTTGTAGCCTTGCGCACATCCCTGGTCCCACCCTTCCCACAAATAATTAAAAAATATGCATTTATAGTAACAGATTTTACATGAAAAAGAATATTCAATGTTCTAAGGCAAAAATATCACTTATAACATGTATTATTTTTATCCAAGTTTAATGAAACTTGCAAGTAGGCATCAGCAGCAGAGCTAAGAGCACTCCAAGATACCAAACGTGGGGCAAAGTGGCAGCAAGAGTTGCATGAGCAGCCCAAGTCACCATGATGGGGCAAAGCAGAATGAACAGCGGCATGAACTGCCTAAGGGAACACGAGAGGGGCAGAGGCACTAAAAGAAGGGGAAAGGGGACCAGTAATATCGGCATAAACACCCTAAGCGGCACCAACAGTGGCATCAGGTCACAAAAATGTAGCAGCCACTGCCACTGTTTACTTACCCCTCCCCCACCCCTCTCTTCCTGACCCATGTTCTGCGATCTCAGCTTCCTCCATGCAGTTTAAGATCAGCAATGCAGCACCCAGGACTGCTTCCTCTTCCTGTGCATCCCGGGGCCAGAGAGTCACACTTTAAACCACGCTGCACTTTGGCAGCTCCCACTGCACAATGTGTAAAATACAAGCATTAACTTTAGACACACCAATTTATGCACATATGTGCTAAGTTATGCACACTGTTGAAAAATTACCCTCTAAATATTAGACAACTTGATCTTTCCTCTTCTTTGTTGTATCTATTTTTTTTTTTTATCTGTAAAGTTTTATGAGACATCTAAGTGTCCCACTGCAGTGCAAGGTTCAAACGAATGCTGTGCCTTAATATTGATATTTTATTCTCTCAAGACTGCTAGGAACTATTGTCCAAACTGAAAAGATGAAAAATCTCTCCCATAATCTGAAGGCCACCTGTTCTTAGAGCATAATGAAAGCTATAAGAAACCCTCCTTGACCAAATTATTATTCAGTCTCTATAGAAACAAATCTCCAATATAAACTATAAAAAGCTCATCTTTCCCCCTAGGATTATGCAAGAATTATAGACAGCCTTCAGTATTCAAAAGTATAAATGAAAACATATACAAAGTGTTTTATCTTAGTTGCAAAAAGAAAAAAAATATATATTAAAGCAGAATCAAAATTTAGTCTCATGGGGTAATAATCTGCAATTCACAGATCCAATATGATTATGAATGAAACAGTATATTGTTCATTTTTCCACTTCCTGAATGCCTCATAAGAATTTATCTTCAAATCTGAAAAGAGGATGCTAGATGCTTCTTTTTCAATGAAATGCTCAACCAGAAGTCAATTTGCAGTTTCCTCACATCACACTTTTAAGTACAGTAGTAACTTGTGCATTGAGTAATCTAGTTGACTGTCTAAAACTATACTTCCATAATAACGTCCGACTCTTATCTATTCAGCCTTCTATCACACTTTGTATTATATTCACACCATTATTGTTATTTCATATCTACTATACAACTCTAGTACACTGTTTTATATATTCTTCCTTACTGTTTTATATATACTTCCTTTCACTGCTTGAGTGAAAGTTTACTTCCAAAAAAGTGGTTAATAAATCATAATAATAATAATCTACAGCTCTGTTCTCAGCCCAGTCCTCTAGGAAAAGCCAGCCAGACTGGTTTTCAAAATATCACCCATGAATATGCATGAGACATATTTGCATACAATGGAAGGTAGTGTTTGCAAACTGATCTCATGCATATTCATTATACAGTAGATTTGCAGAAAGCCAGACTGGCTAATTGGCCTGCTCTCGAGGTTCGAGGACTGTGTTGAGGATGACTAATCTAGACATTTACCTTCTCCCCAACCTTCTCCTCCATAACATACTGGGGTATATCCTGTCCTATATGTGATTCAAAGTTTTACTTGATAACATTCTTCAGTGCTTGAGTAAAAGAACTTGTCACCTATTATCATATTTTACAAAGGTTGCATCTGCAGCATCTAAAGCGGTTTGTTTTATTCCTACTTATAAATGGTGTGGGGTTTTTTTTATAGGGATCAGTATTCACTCATTTCTTCCTAAGCTTTTTATGCATTTGTAAGCAAAAAAAGGAAAACATACACAGAATAGATTGACAGATCCCAAAATATACCAGTTGTTTACAGTAATACATTTATCAGCCTTAGATGCAGTAACATATTTAGTCTTGAAAGGAATCCTACTGATATCTTTTAGGTTTATTTTTATTTTTGTGCGAGTTTGTCAATCCTGACAATGTTTATTGCTCTCTTTACAGGTCTTCTGATGTTCATATAAGATCTTTTTGAAAACCTATTATTAATTTTCAATATATCCTGTTCAAATGGATCTCATCATTTAGAATCAATTGTTACTGTCATCATTTGTGATAGAGGCAGGCCTCCATAAATATTCAGGATAGAAATAAGTGACTAGGGCATAGTGTTTCTATCTGCTTTTTTCTCTAAATAAACTAGTAGGCAATTTGTCATTACGACTAAAAATGCTTATAGTCAGAAAGTGAATATTCATCTTGCTCTCTTCTGCTGAGAATCTTATAGAATGGTGGAAAGGTAGGATTTGGGACTTCAATAGACCATCTAGTCTATTCCCCTTCAGCTTGTTGAATCCATTGACCTTAAGTCCCCCTATATACAGGGTGGCCCATGGAAAAGTAGCCCGCCTCCAATACCAGTTCCGCGCAGGCAGGCTACATTTCCATGGGCCACCCTGTAGTTATTTGTCTATTCCCATGCTTAAAAACCGTCAATATATTTTAACAGGTAACCATTCAGCAGTTCGCTACAAGTATAGCAGTTATGAAGTTGTTCCTAATGTGTATCTTAAATTTCTCCTGCTGCAATTTTTTTTAATCCTATTACATCTTGTTCTAGTCCCAGAGGAGAGATGGGAAACCACTGACGGCTATTGTCAGCATAATTTCTTTTCAATGTATTTGAGTACTGCTAGCACATCATTCTCTATCAGTTCCTGTTGTGGCTAAATAATCCCATCTCCTTCAATCTTCCTTTAAGGGAAGAAATTGTCTTTGTTTATTTTGTATTTATATTCCACCTTTCGTGACTAGTCAGCCACTTGAAAGCAGATTACATTCAAGTATCATATATATGTCCATGTCCCCAGAAGGCTTACAATCCAAGGACACTATTTACTAAGAATTTTTTCCATAGACACAAAATAAGAGAAAACCTTAAGTAAATGGCCTCCTAAATGTATACTTGCCATAGGTGATTTGAACAGTGGCTTATAGCTTGCTGCTCTTATCTCTAGGCTACTCTTCCTAGTAGGTTTACTGTTCTTGTTTGAATTTTTGAAATATGAATCCTATAATTGATCATACTGTGCCAACAAAGGGCTTACCAATGTTATATTTGGAGCTGCTGACTATTTAATATATTCCATTTGGTGTTAGCTTCTTTTCATAACCGTGCCATATTGCTGACTTACATTCCATTGACAATCTCCTTTGATCACCGGATCTTCTTCTGCATTAATAATGCTGAACAAGTCATTCCACTTTTTATTTTGGCACTTTCATTCCTAATTATAATATCTTGCATTTGTGCTTGTGGAAATTCATCCTGTTTCTAACCATTATTCCAGTTTGTCATGGCATCTTTTGGATTCTAATTTTGTCCTCCTTGTGTATACAGCTCTTTCCAATTTAGTTTCAGACACACATTTTATAAATGTATTCTCTATAATATTATACAGTTTGTTACTGAAAATATTTAATATTATTCAGCACTAAAGGAACCTAATTTGGTATATCTTCTTAGAATGATACTGAACCTTAATTAACCCTCTTTGAATATGTTTCTTCACTTAGTTGTGCACCCACCTTACAATAATAGAGTCTAGATTTGATAGTCTAAGTAATACAATTTATTCTAAAAAGCTTTAGCATGCAACTTGGAGTGGTAAATATTGTGGAGCTGAAGAGCTGGTGTGAATGGGCAGACTACATAGGCCATATGATCTTTTTCTACTGTCAGATTTCTATATTTTTACATGTAAGTTAAAATAGGACTTAATGTGCTATGCAATAAATTTTACTGAGGGCATGCCAAAACTAGCTCTCGAGAACATGGCCACAGTGCTAGTATGAATGTTAGCATGAAGGCATCAAAGCTAGCTGCCTCAAAATCCTCTGTGCCTATTTGCCTCAAAAGAAAGCTTAGGTTAGGTTCAGGGATTTCATTTGAAGGAGCAGGTATTATGTCCGCCACTCATCGCCGCTGAATTGCTGCTTCAAACCTGGGTGTGCTGACTGCGGCAGCCAACCGCTTCCGGGGTTCTTCCCCGCGGTCTCCTCTGCTGCCACGCAGGTAGGCCTCGTGACCAGGGCCACCCGATGCACGGGTCGTTCTCAGCACAGGCCCCTCCCCCACTGGGCTCCTCTAGGCGCATGCGTTTCCTCTCTGGATTTAAAGGTACCACAACAGGAAATTGCCGCAGCCCCTCCTGCCGGCCCTTCCCTTCCTTTTCCTATATAAGGCAAGGCCTGGCTCATAGACCTTGCCTTGGCTTCTGGCTTTCTAGGTTCCATTCCTGTTTCCTCCATGGAGGATTTCTCCTGCGTTACGGTCTTTTGATGTTCTTCTGGTATTCGACCCTCGCTTGGGACCACAGCCATGAGTATTGCTGTCTGACCCGATCTACGCCTGGAACCACAATCATGAGTATTGTTGCCTGACCCAACCTACGCCACAGACCTCGACTACGAGCATGACTGCCTGTCCTGACTCTCGCCTACGACTCTATTCTTGCATCCTCACATCTGCTCCCGGACATGACCTAAGGCTCCACCTGGCTTCATCTCCTTTTCTTCCAGAGACCCCACATAAGTCCAGCCGGCCCCGGTACCCAAGGGCTCAACCCGAGGGGAATGCGGTCTGGTAGTGGTGAAGCTCCTGTGCGGTCTCTGCACCATCCTGGCCTCACCTACTGATGGTGGGGACCTGTGGGTGTTTCCCCCACAGGTAGTGTCAACTCCACCTCGGGCAAGGGGTCCACCCTCCAAAACATAACAGTAAGCCAAGGCCATGGATCCGGCAGAGGCTTCTGCTCTACAAGCCATTCTGGGCTTGGCACAGAAAACCTTGGAGCAACAACAAGTCTTGGAAATACTAGCGTCCTCCATGAGCATCTCAGTGCCAGTCTGAACTCAGTAGCTGCTGCCGGTGTTGTTCCTTCACCAGCACCAACTCCTCCTAGGGTGATGGCTTCCACATGCCAAATCATCTCACTACCTGCTCCCCCGCGTTATGCTGGTGATTCCCACCAGTGCCTGGAGTTCCTCAATCAGTGCAGCATGCACTTCTGCCTCCAGGCATTGCTGTTTCTGGACAGCGTTACAAAGACCACATACATCCTATCCTTTCTTGAGGGTAAGGCCTGGCATCTCCCTTATGGAACGCGCTGACCCGATCTTGCAAGACCTTCCCTGATTCTTGGAGCTATTCCGGACAGTGTTCGAGAACCTGGGGTGGCAGGCAGCCACAGGCACCGGACTCTTGCACATCCGCCAAGGGGGGTGTTCACTCTCGGAATACACTATTGAACTCTGAACCCTAGCCTTGGAATTCCATTGGGAGCAGAACTGCCTCCGGTCTATATTCTTAGATGGACTGCTCCTAAAATCAAGGACAAGTTGGCGGCTCGGGAACTTCCTCTTTTACTGGATCTTCTCATGAAGTTGATGGGTAGGATAGATCATTGCCTACAGGAGAGGGCTCATGAGTTTCAAGACCAAAGGAGATGCCCGATGGCTCTCAACAAACTGTGACCATCCTTTACCATCTCTCAGCCAACTCCAGCCACAGAAGGAAGTACCGAAGAGTCTATGCAGCCAGGACGTGGTCCCTTGTCTCCTGAAGAATGGCAGAGGTGCTGTAAGGCAGGTCTCTGTCTTTACTATGGAGGATCTGGCCACCTAATTGCTCTCTGCCTGACCTGTCTGGTAAACTCCAAGGCCTAGGCTCCATCGGGGGAGTGACCCTAGGAGCTGATCACACCTGTTCTGCTCACGCAGCCTGTGACCCTCTCTCTAAAAGGACACAATTTCACCACGCTAGCCCTAGTTGACTCTGGAGCCGGAGGAAATTTCATCATGCGAGATATCGTAGAGCAGTTGCTTATAGGGATGTGAATCGTGTCCTCGATCGTCTTAACGATCGATTTCGGCTGGGAGGGGGAGGGAATCGTATTGTTGCCGTTTGGGGGGGGTAAAATATCGTGAAAAATCGTTAAAAATCGTTGAAAAATCGAAAAATCGAAAAACCGGCACATTAAAACCCCCTAAAACCCACCCCCGACCCTTTAAATTAAATCCCCCACCCTCCCGAACCCCCCCCCAAATAACTTAAATAACCTGCGGGTCCAGCGGCGGTCCGGAACGGCAGCGGTCCGGAACGGGCTCCTGCTCTGAATCTTGTCGTCTTCAGCCGGCGGCCGGCGGCCATAGACGAAAAAGATTGGACGGCAGGAGGTCCTTCCGGACCCCCGCTGGACTTTTGGCAAGTCTCGTGGGGGTCAGGAGGCCCCCCACAAGCTGGCCAAAAGTTCCTGGAGGTCCAGCGGGGGTCAGGGAGCGATTTCCCGCCGCGAATCGTTTTCGTACGGAAAATGGCGCCGGCAGGAGATCGACTGCAGGAGGTCGTTCAGCGAGGGTTCCGGCCGTATGGCCGGCGCCATTTTCCGTACAAAAACGATTCGCGGCGGGAAATCGCTCCCTGACCCCCGCTGGACCTCCAGGAACTTTTGGCCAGCTTGTGGGGGGCCTCCTGACCCCCACGAGACTTGCCAAAAGTCCAGCGGGGGTCCGGAAGGACCTCCTGCCGTCCAATCTTTTTCGTCTATGGCCGCCGCCATTTTTCGGCGCCATTTTGGAAAATGGCGCCGGCTGAAGACGACAAGATTCAGAGCAGGAGCCCGTTCCGGACCGCTGCCGTTCCGGACCGCCGCTGGACCCGCAGGTTATTTAAGTTATTTGGGGGGGGTTCGGGAGGGCGGGGGATTTAATTTAAAGGGTCGGGGGTGGGTTTTAGGGGGTTTTAGTGTGCCGGCTCACGATTCTAACGATTTATAACGATAAATCGTTAGAATCTGTATTGTATTGTGTTCCATAACGGTTTAAGACGATATTAAAATTATCGGACGATAATTTTAATCATCCTAAAACGATTCACATCCCTAGTTGCTTATCCCTACTCACCTGTGTCCTAGGCCTTTAACGCTCTCCTCCATCTGGGTAGGATCACACAGCTCACGATCCCTCTGGAGTGCTGCATTGACCCAGGCCACACTGAACAGCTCTCCTTCTAAGTCATCCCGAAGGCTATCCATTCCATCATTCTCGGCATACCTTGGCTACAGCGGCATAACCCTCAGTTTGACTGGGCCTCTCTACGGTTGTTTCGCTGGGGCTCCACCTGCCGAGGAACCTGCCTGAAGGGGCCTTCACATACCTCCTATTGCCTCAGCACTCTGCTCTTGGAGGGACTGCCTCCCCAGTACAGCCAGTTCGCAGACGTGTTTTCCAAGAAAGCAGCAGACACCCTGCCCCGGACCGAGAATTTGACTGCGCTATAAACCTTATTCCTGGATCTACACCTCCTCGTGGGAGAGTTTACCCTCTGTCTATTCCAGAGACCTGCGCCATGTCTGACTATATCAGGGAGAACCTCCAGAAAGGGTTCATCCGGCGGTCCAATTCCCCCGCTGGGGCCGGCTTCTTCTTCTGCGGTAAGAAGGATAGGACTCTGCACCCTTGTAAAGACTTCCGCTGTCTAAATGTCATCACCATCAAGGACCGGTACCCGCTGCCCCTAATATCTGAACTATTTGACCGCCTTCAAGGTGCAAGAGTTTTTTTGAAGCTGGACCTCTGCAGGGCCTACACCTGATTCGGATACGGAAGGGCGATAAATGGAAGACGGCCATTATGAATATCTGGTCATGCCGTTTGGACTTAACAACGCTCCTGCCAACTTCCAAAATCTCAGGAACGAGGTATTTTGAGACCTTCTCTATGAGTGCATGATAGTCTATTTAGATGAAATTTTGATATACTCCCTGGACTTGTGCACTCACCGGCAACATGTCTCCCAAGTTCTTCAACATCTGAGGGAGAATCATCTTTATGGTAAATTGGAAAAATTCATTTTTTAAAAGGAGACACTACCTTTCCTCGGGTCATCATCTCGAACCGAGGCTTCCAGATGGACCTGGACAAATTGAGATGTATCCAGAAGTGGCCTCAACCCAGTGGACTGCGAGCCCTTCAACGCTTTCTCAGATTCACAAACTATTATCGTAGCTTCATTAGAAATTTCTCCAAGCTGGTCACCCCTCTCACCGCCTTGACTCGCAAGAGGGCAAATGTTAAGGCCTGGCTTCCCGAGGAAGAGGTGGCCTTCCAGTCTCTCAAGAGCTCCTACTTGCAGAAACCCTGTCTCTGGCATCCGGACCCCAGACTTCCATTCATAGTGGAGGTTGATGCCTCCTCTGAGGGGGTAGGAGCCGTTCTCAGCCAGCACGACTCGACTGGAACTCTGCACCCCTGCTCCTTCTTCGAAGAGTTCTCCCTGGCGGAACGAAATTACTCCATCGGTAACAAGGAGCTTCTAGCTATCAAGCTTGCATTTGAAGACTGGCGCCAGTGGCTGGAGGGGGCACACCATATCTCAGCTTACAGCGACCACAAAAATCTAGTTCACCTACCGCAAGCCAGCACCTTAATCCTGCCAAGTTTGTTGGGCCCTCCTCTCGTTTCCATGTTGAACTTCGCTACCGGCCAGCTGCCAAGAATCTTAGGGCAGACGCCCTCTCTCGTTCCTTCTCACCTGAGGATCATGAGGAACCGGTCCAACATATTCTAGATCCAGCCTGCATTGTCCTCTCTGCAGCTCAGACCATTCCCCCGGGAAAGACTGTGGTCCCGAAGAGGTTCCGTAATAAGTTCTTAGCCTGGGCCCATGACTCCCATGTCACCGGCCATTCTGGATGGGCCCGGACGCTGACTCTTCTCTAACAGTTTTACTGGTGGCCTGAGATGCGCAAAGACACCCAAGCAAACATTGACTCATGCCCTACTTGCGCTCAACAGAAGACCCCAATGGGGAAATCCTGGGGCTTACTGCAGTCACTACCGGCTACTAAGGAACCTGGACCCACATCTCCATGGATTTCATCGTGGATCTCCCCACCTCCGAGGGTAACAATGTAATCTGGGTGGTGGTTGACAACTTTTCAAAGATGGCACACCACTCCCTTACCTGGCCTTCCCTTGGCCTCCTGACTAGCTCAGTTGTTCATAGAACATGTCTTCCATCTCCATGGCTTGCTGCATCACATCACTTCCAATTGAGGCTCTCAGTTCACCACTAGATGCTGGCAAAACCTTTGCAAGAAGTTTTGTATCTCCCTGGACTTCACTACCACGTACCACCCGCAAGCCAATTGTCAGGTGGAGTGGACTAATCGGACCGTGAAGCAATTCCTAAGGTCTTATGTCAATGCCCGCCAAGACGACTGGTCCTGCCTCCTTCCCTGGGCTGAGTTTTCCCACAATTCACACCCCTGTACTGCTACCGGAGCATCACCCTTCCAAATTGCATATGGGAAACAACCTGTTCCTCCTCTTCATCTCCCCTTGACAGTTCCATCTTCTGCAGCGCAGATGACAGCGGCAAAACTGAGAGAATTTTGGACCCACACCCAGCAGATGCTTCAGGAGGCGGCCCAGTCGGCCAATAAATTTTCTGACCATCGCTGAAGACCGGCGCCCTGGTTCCGAAGAGGAGAGAAGTTGTGGCTCAATACATAGCACATTTGCCTCAGGGTACCATCCAAGCGCCTGGCTCCACGTAACATTGGTCCCTTCATGGTGCTTCGACAGCTAGGTCCATTGACCTACCAACTCCGGTTGCCTACCTCTCTCAAAATTCACAACTCCTTCCATGTGTCCCTTTTGATTCCTCTTGTCCTCTCCTGGCCCTCTCAGAAGGTTCCTGAAGCCCCGCAGCTGATGGCTGAGGAAGAGACCGCATACCAAGTCCGTGAGGTCCTTGATGTCAGGAAATGGGGCCGCAAGTGGAAATACTTTTTAGCCTGGGGAGGTTTCGGTCCCGAGGAAAACTCTTGGGAACCATCCACTAATATTCTTGACAAGGATCTCATCAAGCAGTTCCATTTGGATCATCCCGGAAAGCCCAAACCTTCAAGGGGGAGGCCTAAAGGGGGGTTACTGTTATGTCTGCCAGCTGCGGTGTCCTGCGACCGGTGTCTGCCACTCACTGCCACTGCATTGCTGCTTCAGGCTCGCAGACCTTGCCTTGGCTTCTGGTTTTCTAGGTTCTCTTCCTGTTTCCTCCACAGAGGATTTCTCCTGTGTTTCGGTCTGTTGACATTCTTCTGGTATTCGACCTTTGCTTGGGACCACAACCACGAGTATTGCTGCCTGACCTGACCTACACCTGGAACCATGACCATGAGTATTGCTGGAAAAGAGTGTGCTGGATGAAGGGGAAAACATGAAAATGCCCAGGAGGGAGGTGAGAAATAAAATATTTCTGGAGGAATGAGGAAAGAGTGAGAATGCAGAGGATGCTAAAATGCAGACAGACAGAGAGGAGAGACCAGGAGGCAAGTGGGGAATGGAATGCAGAGAAAAGATCTAGATTTGAATGTAACAGTGGGTACCTAAATTAATTAATAAATAAATACATTTCCTGGATCTCTGAACAAGGCCTGACGAAGAGAGACTGGGCCTGCGGAGTAGGCCAGCAAAGAGGGAATACAGATAGGCAGCATCAGGTCACAGCACTGGTGACCAGCAAACCCCCCCCCCCCCCCCTCCTGTGAAAGAAGACAGTGCAGAGGGAAGTCCACGATGCAGGCTGTCAGTTTCTCCAGTGACACCCAGGTCCTGGCTGTGTGAGGCAACAGGACATCTGGGGCCACGATGCAGGAGAGAGGCCCGAGACACATCATGATCGTAAGGCGGCAGGAGCGGCAGTAGGCTGTGATGATGACAGGACAGGAGCAGCGATCGAGGCCAAGAGATAGGTGACCAGCCAGAGAGTACAGCAGGAGCCGCAATAGCTGAGAGGTGCTGGAACTGCTGTGGGAAGAGGGGACGGTGTGAAAAGCGGTATCGAGCCGCTGCAGAGGCCCCTTCTACTGTCTGTCAAAATGGCACAGAAGTAGACAGGAGTGGTGAAGAGAGGGCAGGAGACCAAGCATCAGAGGGCGAGGAGGAGGAAATAGCTGTCCAGAAGCAGGCAATCCTCCCATGACTGACGAAAGTCGGTGATGAGCAGAAGAGAGTGCCATGTTAGACAGAGAAGAGGGCACAAACAGTGTGAGTGGCACGTCTGAAAAAGCCAGATTGCGATGGCTGCATGTACCTACCTGGTGAGTCTCCAGCCATTGCATTGCCACAATTTTAATTTTAAAAATGTGGCAATTGGCAACAGGATCTGGCGAAGCTACAGTCCACTAGACTGCAGTACTGCTGGTGTCAGTGATAACATCAGGAGATCCCAAAGGAGGAGGGCCACCAATTCAATAAAAAATAAGACAGAATAAGCAAAATTAAAAGAAACTAAAGGTGGTGATCAGGTAAGGGGACCCTGACCAATTGACTGACCCCATCTCTCCAGCACCAGTGCCAATTTTAAATATGTGATTTGCCCCGATAGAACTCCTGCCAATTCTGGGGTTAAAACTCCCCTAAAACATTGTCAAACTAGGGAATTTTGGTAATGTATGCCAGAGGGCAACCTGATAACCCAAACTCAATTAAGAGAAAAATAATTTTTAAAAGAAAAATGTTAACTACAATGAAGGAACATGGGACCCTGACAGGGTTTATAAAGACATAAGAGAAAATAAATGGATGGGGGAAATAATTTTGCTGATGGAAAAAATGCTTTTTGAAGTCCATAATAAGAAGAAACTTAATGTTTTAAAGTAAATTGTAGCATCCATCCACCACTAAAATTAGTGAACTATCCTAAAGCATCCTAGAAAAGTTAGGACCGCCTTGGCTAGGAAGGGAATTCTGAAGCTGTATCCGGGGCTCATTTAGAAATGGCTTCACTAGCGACCAGTGAAGAGGTCAGCATCGCATCACTAAGCAGAGTCAAATCGCAGGTATGATTAAAACTATTGAGCACTGTTAAGAGGAAGATAGTTATGGAAAATTCCCCAAGAACCTGCTTGTTTGACCCCACAGGCTTAGGAGAGTTGCCATTTGTTTAATAAAAGAATGCCATCCAGCTTTGGAAAATAAAATGAGACCCCATGACATCACGGAACATGGATATGGGGAATCTACTAGTAAAGGCAGCATCCGTTCAGAATCTGAGTAGAGCTGAGGTGACGTGCCACAGAGGAGGAGCGCTACAATAGTGCTTCTTTCCTAAAGTTAAAAAATTGCTCAAAATAGCTGGCAGGAACAATAGTATACACTATAGAATGAATGGGGGGTTGGGGGGGGGGGGGTGTTTGAATAGTGCCTAGTTATTTGAGAAGCAGCAAAGGTAAGCTTTAGTAGAGGTAAATTTAATTGTAAATATAGCTGACCCACGGTGAATTAGTGTCAGCGTTGATAGTTAGATTTATTGAATGAAAGAGGAAAAATATTTTTGGGAACTGCTTATGAGTGAATGAACACTGGAAATGCATGGGACTCCTTGAATCTCCTCTTATAAGGGAAAGCTTCAAGCAGTAAAGTTCACCCTGAGACCAGTGTATTTTAAACTGAGAAAAAAGTTTCAACAGGTTTTAGAACAAAAAATGGAAAATAGACTTTCTCAGGTAAAAGGGCTCTGGAGAAATGAAAGGCTTTAATTTCCCGTTTACAATACTGCTAAGTAACATTAAGTTCTAACCAGTGGGTTTTGAAAAGGGGTGGAGAAAAAAAAATATTAAAACACTCTCTGCTGCACTGGAGGTGGACCCTTGGCCTGGCGCAGAGTTGGTACGGCCCTCTGGTCGGACCCAGAGAGCGCCTGCTACCAGGAGGCGGAGCACACAAGGAGACAGGAAATCCCGGCATCGGTGGTCCAGCCGCGAAGGAAGAACATAAGCTAAGGAAGTTCCCTCTGAAAACTGATTAATTAGTTTTTCACTAAAGGAAGAAAGAAGTTGGAAAGAAAAGTGAGGAACATAAGTAACAGACAGGCCAATGCAATATGGGTGCATGAAAAGCAGGTGATCAGTAATGAGCGCCCACTGTCCTAATGCGCGGCCATCCACCTCTCCTGGGTGTGAGATGCATTATGCTGAGCTGCTGCGTTAAAAAGAAGGCACTAGGGGAAATTGTGCATCCCTAGCACCTCCTCAGCATTGGGCGCCCAGGAAAAATGGCTGTGCACGGATTAGGAAAACAGAAGCTCGTAAATTGAGTATCTGTTTTCCAAATCTGACCACTGTCAAGATTTTTTTTTCATGTTGCTGCTTTCTGTGCTTCTTCTGACTTAATATCGCGATGATATTAAGTTGGAGGAACCACAGAAAAGCAGTATTTTCTGCTTTTCTGGTCAACCTTTGGGGCTCATCAAGACAACATCAGCTCTGGGAATGGAGTTAATTTTTGAGGGTTAAAATGTGTGCGTCGGGAGCATGGTTATTTTTTACATCAGGGTACTAGCTAATAGCCTCATCAACATGGCATTCACATGTCATGAGTGCTATTAGCTATTGTTACGCCGGTCGGCCACGGAGGCCGTGGTCGACCGAGTTCATCTGCCACAGATGTGACCCGTTGCTCTCCAGGGCCCCGATGCGGAACGTGGAGGCACGCTCGCTCTTCCTGAGGCCTGCTCCAGCGTCGGGAGGCCTCTCTCCGTGGCAGGAATGCCGCCACCGCTGAAGCCCCACCCCTCCCGGCATCTCTTAGACATGCGCAGCGAAGCCTGCCCCTTTCTTAAAGGGGTCAGCGCGGGAAACCTCGGACATCTCCTCGGATGTTCTCCACCCTTACCGGGGTATTTAAGGTTCTAACTCAGATGAAACCACTACGTTAGCAAAGACTTAGGTTTAGCTACTCTGACCACTCTAAGCTGCATGCTTAGATGCTGTTTTCATTCTAAGGGCCCCGCTCCTGCAGAAGCTCTAGACACCCGCTCCTCGGGAGTCTCTCGCTTCCTACCACCCTTCGGGGTCCTCATTAACTAAGACAACCGCTCCTCTGGGGTCTTTCTCTCTCTCTACATTTCAGGATATCTGACTATCGGGTACTCGCTCCACGAGGGCCTACCAGTCATTATATCCTGCACCGCAGACCTTCGGTCCCACTATTCTACCATCAGGAAGACGCCTTCATTCCTGTGAGTACCTCTAAGATCCGGTGCTCCAGCTCCACCCACCAGCCACGGCGTAACCCGCACTGTGGTCTCCCGCCTTTCATGAACATCTGGGTGAGACTATACATCTGAGCCTGTTGAACGTACTGGCACTTTGTGGATCAGTGCCCTACCTTCCTGCTCTTACCATCTATCTACAGCAGTACAATAAAGCCTCTATCCATACTGTGTCTGCTATCTGAGTTCAGCCTATCGCTGTGTTCCCCACAGGGCTCCTCCCTGTGGGCGGAGTCATCTTCACAGCGACCAAGGATCCAATGTGCCACAAACATAACAGCTATCTCCTGGTTTGGAACCACATTTTGAATGTGTTGATCACCTTATTGCATCAGGGGTTATGGATGCGCATCCAAATCATGCATCCAATCGTGGGTTAACCTGTGCGAGTTAACCTGTGCACAGTATTGCATCAGCCTGAGAGTGAGTTCTCACTAGAAAAAAAAAAAAGTAAAATAAGTGCACATTATTGTTCCTCATTAGCTTAGTTAGAGAACATATAATCCTTTATTTTAATATCTAGCTTTACCAGTTCAACAAGCCATTATGGAAATACCCCAGGGTACACAATTAATTGTCAGAAGAACTGTCGAGGTCAGGGAGTCAACTTTTCTTATTGATTTTTGTAAAGTCAGATAGTTGGTACAGAGCTATAAGAGTCAAGAGGAATTTCCCAAATATCCATGCCAACTCCGCCCAGGGCAGAAGGTTGGCCCAGTCATCCTGCCGCAGATTCACGTAGGCTCACAGGAATTGTTTTAGAGAGAGAGTGCAGCAGGCAGAGAGGTATTAAACTCCGTGCACCCATAAATAAAAATGTGCATGCAAGAAGGTGAACAATTTAAAAAAGAGTGCAAAGGGAGTAAATAGAGGAGGAGGGGGATGCATAACGGGAAGAGGAAGAAGAAGCAATTAGGGGAATGTAAGAAAGGGGTTTGAGAAAGAATGGAGAGACTGTGGTGTACATAGGCTGCGGGTACAATGGGTGGAGATTGGTGGTGATGAGCTAGAGTTGGAGAAAAAAGTACCTGGTGGGACTTTGATTGCTTCCCTAGCTTATGTTTTGTTTTGGCCACAAGAATCTTCTCATGTCCACATTATAAGCCGCTCTATGTCCATTTAAATACAGGCTTTTCAGTCATACTCACAATCCATCGTGGTTATTTTTTCAATTTTTTGCTGTGGGTGGAGGGTGGGAGGCACCTAGCAGCTGATTAGACCTGGTGTGGTCCAGGGGAATCTGACTGTTTAATTAAAACAAAGCATCACAAAGGCCTGCAGCAGGTGTTGACATGATGTGATTTCTGCCCCGTATCCAAATGTCAAAGTAAATTAATTAAATGAGGCACGGGAAAAGCAGGGTTGCCAGCTGGCTCCAGATTTTCAGGACAGGTTGATCCCGTCCTGGTTTTACCCCATTGCATCGTGGGACTTATTTTGATTTCCCTATTGCATTCCCTAAGAAAAGCAAGACTAAGTATCTACATGCAGGGGAGTAAAATCAGGACTGGATTAACCTGTCCTGAAAATCTGGAGCTTGTTGGCAACCCTAGTAAATGGCAGGAATGACTATGACTCTCTTAAAATAGCCAGATGCCTCATCATCTAATTAGTGGTGCACATGAATGGATGAATGAGCTTTCCACTGTCCCTACTTACCATCTAGTGAAACTGCAGCCAAGGGAACGAGCTTGGCGGAATCAGCGGGGAAAGAAGACCCTGTTGAGCTTGACTCTAGTCTGGCACTGTGAAGAAACATGAGAGGTGTAGGATAAGTAGGAGACCTTCGGGCCAAGAGAGAATTGCCACTACACTTTAAGGTGAATTTTAAAAGCCCGACACGTGCTGAAATTAGGGGATGCGCAAATATGTCGGGCTGACTCGCGCCGAGCAGATTTTAAAAGCCGCCCAGATATGCGCGTAAATGCCGCTGCGCGTACATCTCAGAACTTCACAAAAAGGGTTGGGGCATGGGTAGGGTGTGGGCGGTACATGGGCATTTCAGGACTTTAACCAGAAATTTGTGTAAAAATACTTATGCTAACTGGCGTGCACCAAGGCCCCCTGCCACGTAATTTTACTTCTACTATGGATGGCATGTAATTAAAAATAAAGTTATAAGCCATTTCAGAGTATTTTAAAGGGTCTAGGGTAACTGGGGGGGTATACAGGCTTTCAAACCAGGGGGGGCCTGTCTCTTAACTGGGTGAACTGGGAACAAACTGTTAAAATTGGCAAATGTGTCGGCCTGTGTCCCTTTTAAAATCCCCCCACTTACACGGTAGAAACCTCACCCACTTAAAATTCAGCGCGTTTTAGAACATGCATGAATATACGTTCATGTCTTAGAAAATAGCCATGTCTCTGGGTGCAGGCCGATGAACGTGCACATGTGTGCCCATACACCAGTTTACAAGTTACCGTCCTATTGTTTTCATTTACCTGGTGAGGTGAGGGAGGCAAGTCCAGAATGGCTCTCAGTTTTGGCTCCAAGCACTTGGTATATGCTAGATGTGACTCATTCTGGGGACAGTGGCAGGTGGAGAGTTTGACTATGGTAGTATACCTGTCAAGCCTTAAAGTAGAAGTCTTAAGATGAGCTCAGGGAGGACAGAAACCTCCTGTGGAACAAAAGGGCAAAAACTTGCTTGATCTTGATGTTGAATATGTACATAGACTGTGAAAGTGAGACCTCATGATCCTTCCAAATTTATGGATTTTAAGCAGGAGGTGTTAAAAAAATTACCACAGGGATAATTGGCTTGTGGTGGCCAAGCCTTTATAGCAATGTCATTTTTTGACCCTTTAATGTTGGCTCTTCTTTTCATTTGAAGCTGAATTCACCAAGTATTGGATTGTTCACCCACTAACAGGGAACATGAGCTGGGTTCAGACCATCATCAGGCAGGTTATTTACCTTGCTGATGATGGGTTGATGCAATAGTAATCCTGCTCAGTTTGAGAGGAACCGCAGATTTAGACATTTGGTGTATGTGCTTGGCTGAGGAGCCAATGGGATGAAGCTACCATCTGTGGGATTATGACTGAATGCCTCTAAGTCAGAATTCCCCCTAAATGGAATGATACTCCAGCACCACAGAGCCTCAGCTGGCCTGGGATAGCTGACTGTCCAGTGGGTGAGTAGAGCCTCTCACCTTGGGATCAGAGAAGGAGACCGCCTCTCTCCCATAGTGCACTGCATGTTCATGGGGAACCTGGTACTAAATCATTCATAAATGACATGATTCTGGGTCAGGATTCTATACATAGCAGAGGAGCTTCCTTGCTTTGATCTACTGAAAGTTATCCCTTGAGCCAAGCTTTTGATTTTCTCCAAACAAGCTGGGAAATCTTGCGTCCAGCAAGAGGATGATGGCTGGTGCCCAGCAGACAGTGAAGTACTTTGCCAGAGGAATGCTTCAGTTGCTGGGTTTCTACTGCTCCAGCTCAAAAGAATCAAATCCTCATAGAACCAGAACAGGTGTGTGATCCTTTGTAAGAAGGACATGGGGCTTAAGAGTCAGCTGCTGAGACCAATAGAACCAGCAGGTCATAGATCCAGGCTTGCATGGCTATTGTAAATTATGATTCCTTGTAAGGAGAACAGGAGGGCTGAATAATCAGCCACCAAAAGTAAAAGAAGCAGGTGGTCGGAGAACCAGAGCAACATGACTGGTGGAGGCTGTGATCGTTTGTAAGGAGGATGGGGAAGGGGGGGGGGGGGGGCTTAATAGTCAGTGAGACTAGGTAGTCTGCACTGGGCCTTAATCCTCTTCCATCTGCACTGGGGCTTAATCCTTGCCCATTCAGAGTAGATATCAAAAGAAGGAGGAGAATGTGGGGAACATAAGAAAGATTTTATTGGTTCATGGTGGATATAATCCCCACGAAAGAAAAGAGTTAGGGTCATTTTGAAATGACAGCACATCCCTAATGTCTTGTCTTCGGTGATTATGTTAAATTTGATAATGTTATGGTCACTATTGCCAAGCAGCCCCACTACTGTTACTTCTTGCAGCAGATCCCGTGTCACAGTATGGATTACATCTAGAGTAGCCCCCCCCCCCCCCCCTTTCAGTGGTACCAGGATCAGCTGCTCCATGGTCTCGGGAGGAGTTCTGGAGAACTAGAGACAGGTAGACAGAAAGTGGAAGTAAGAAAGAAGCAGAGAACTAGATGTTGGTTAGCCTGACCTCTGTGGTTCATAAATTAATGGAATCACTGCTAAAAGAGAGGGTAGTACAGTTTTTTGAATCCAACGGATTACACAATGTAAAGTAGCATGGGTTTTTACCAGAGGTAGATCTTGTCAAATGAATATGATCAATTTCTGTGAATAGGTGACCAGACAGTTGGATCATGTAATGTACTTGGATTTCAGTAAAGCCTTTGACATGATTTATATAGGCAATTTATAAATAAATTGAGTGCCCTTGATATGGGCCCTAAAGTGACTGACTGGGTTAGAAACTGGTTGATTGAGAGGTAATAATAAAGAGTGGTGGAAATGGAGCTCATTCTGAGAAGAAAGGATTGTTACTAGCGGTGTGCCACAGGGGATCAGGCCTTGGAGTGCTTCTTTTCAACATTTTTATAAGCAATATTGCAGAAGTAGTATAGGGAAAGGTTTGCCTTTTTCTAGATGATATCAAAATCTGTAACAAGGTACCGTAGATACCCAGGAAGATGTGGAAACCAGGAGCAGGGATCTAATGAAGTCTGGTGAATGGTCTCGAGCCTGGCAGCAAAGATTTAATGTTAAAAGATGCAGAATCATGTATTTGGGCTGTAAAAATGTGAGGGAGCAGTACAGAATAGGGGTGAAATTCTTTTAGGCATGAAATAAGAGTGGGATCTAAGGATGATCATATCTGATGCTCTTAAGATGGCCAAATAGGATGATAAGGTGATGGCAGAAAGATGCTTGGGCGCATAAGGAGAGAAATGGTCAGCAGAAAAATAGGATGTGATATTTCTGTTGTTTAAGTCCCTGGTGAGACTTCATTTGAACTACTGTTCAATCTGTGTACAGTTCTGGAGATTGCACCTTCAAAAAAAATATAACCAGACTGGTTGGTCCAGATGGTATTAATCTAAACAGGTATATCCTAGAGGAAAGGTGGATTAGGGGTTGAATGATGGAATCATTCAAACATCTCCAAAATATAAATGCACAGAAGGTGGGCTTCTTTCAATAAAAAGGAAGGCTCTGGAATGAGGGGTCTTGGGATGAGGGCGAAAGGGGGTAGATGCAAAGACTCAGGGGTAATGTTAGGAAATATTTCATTACAGAGAGAGTGGTGGATGCATGGAACAGCCTCCCAGTAGAGGTACAGTATCTGAAGTCAAGAAAACATGCAGTAAGAACAGGAGATCCCTGAAGGAATGGGAGAGATTGTCGTTGGTGTGGATGAGCAGACTAGACAGGCCATATGGCCTTTCTCTACTATCAGGTTTTTATGTTTCGATACATTTTTTCTTTCTCTTTGTGTTTAGTATGGCTCTCTCGTATAAATTCAAAATAAATATTGAAATGCAATAAGAAAACAAGTCAAAGGATATAGAGATATCACAAATATTTCATTTACAAAAGCAATAGTGAAATTATTCTGAGATGAAAAATCTTCAAATGCACTTAAAACCCCAAGATGCCTCTTATTCCATTTTTCCACATGGTTTCTTATTTCTACTCAGTATGCAGTCCTCTTACTATTACTGAAACTTCAGTACAGTCTCCAAGGCAAAGCAGTTTCATATACCATATTTTAAATGCCATGCTTTTTTTTTCTAAACTCATCTTTGAAACATGGACCCCCGTTTCCATCAGAACGCTACCTAAAAGTTTCTGACATTGTTACTGTAATCTGTTGTTTTCTCACTGCATCTGGTTTTAGATAAAATATATACAGTAGGACTAACTATTGTGTGAGGCAATTCACATCAAACTGACATAAAACTGATATGGTTTTGCCGCTTCAGAAACTTCAGCTTTTTTTTTTTTTTTTTAATATACCATGCATCTGTCTGGTACAATACTGAAGACTGGATGGGGGATGGAAGATGGATGACAGCTGATTGCAAATACAGCAGTAATGGGCTACACTGAAACAAGGGAAGAAAATAAGAAATAAAGCATTTACAGAAACACTTGTAAGAAGTCCTGCCTAGTAAACAATGCCTGGCTCCACTGGAGACACATCTTGCTTTGGTTTAATGGGTGATAGCAACTTTTGGCAAAGCACAAATAAAACACACTGCATGTTCCAATTCCCAGTGTTTTTATTTTCTATTTCATAGTAGACAGCTTTGCAGAAAACAATAAAAATAACCATATAAGAAAATACCCTGTTTCATTTATTAATATCCCACTGATACTAGTGGATTTATTGTGCAGTACACATCTGTGATTTACACATTTTTTTGCTGCTGCTGTTTTGCAATGGTTTTCTGGTTTATAGCTGTAGGTTATTTTGCAAACATGAGGATATTTTATGATGGATTCTAAAGGTCCAAAGAATAGAAAATTAGTTTATCTACAGTGGAGTCATTCAAGGAAAGGAAGCGCTGTACATCATTCTCTTCTCTAGGAAACAATGAAAACACGTTATTGTTTCATACATCCATGCAATCAAGAGAGTTGATTTGTCGATTTTTTTAAATGATTAATAACACATAATGCAGGCATCCAGGACATCGCTCGTTCGCATCCACCCCCGTTCACACCTTGAATAAATGCAACTGACAACAAACTTTGGGTTAACTGGGCCGCAGCTTTAATAACTTGGAGGTCCGAGCCATTGAATTAACATAACATTTTAACAACATCTCCGACCATCGTCCGCCACTCCTCTAGCAGGACGATCCCCCGCCAGCCATACGGCTCGTTCCTCGACCCTTCCCGGGTTCCGGCCCCCGCCATCTGCCAGCAAGGAGCCAACCCGGCGGCCCCCGCCGCTGGCGAGCAAGGGGCCAGGCCAGGGGACTCCCGCCACTGACGAGCAAGGAGCCAGACCAGGGGACTCCCGCCACTGACGAGCAAGGAATCCACATCCGACAACTATCCCAGTTGTCCACCGTTCATTAATTACCACATAATTACATCTTACTCATTATGCTATACAAGCTGTACCGGCTCGGGCCATCCGCCACAGACACGGGCATACATGTCCCGTGCCCCCCAAAGATGCGGCCCAACTACAAGGGAAATACCGTCTCCAAGACCTCCTGAATTGAATTAAGGAATAAGTCCATTCCGATAAAGGACAGATGTACTCCATCCTTGCCAAAAAGTCCCGTGGCCGACCCCCAAGACCAATCATACTTAATATGCCGCCCGCCCCGGAAAACCAGCCACGAGCCAATTTGCTGGTTCGCCTTGGATCTGCTCCTGCGCCAAATTACCTTATCCAATTCAGCCGGCCTGGCGATAATATCCGACCAAAGCAAAACAGTGGACGGCAACAGCAGAGACACCAACATCAGATCCTGACGGACCATACTGATGAACTGCCGTCCCGTCATTTTGCCCCAGTCATTCCCTCCCAAATGAATTACCAACGCCCGAGGGGCACCGAGCCGCTCCAAACCCTCCCGCACGCAAGGAAGCAGCTCGGCCCACACCATACCCCGACGCCCCAACCAGTGCAAAGCAACCCCCCGCGTCTGTAAGTCCAGATGCGGCCCGTATGGCCGTCCGCAGGCATGCCTGTGCGCCCAATAGGTGAAAGAGTCCCCAAGGATCCACCCAGCATGTCCTGCAGACTCCTCACCTGGAAGGAAAAACAGAGTTAGACCCGTTCAAAACTGCCCCTGACCCGGACGCACATAACTGCGGAACGAGTCCGAACGCCACCGCCCAATCCTACGAATCACCTCCCCGGACAAGCCAGCGGAGTCCGCGGCAGTCGCCGCCCCAATCCGAAAGGAATGGGTCCCAAAACGACCAACATCCAAGCCCAATGACGACAACGCCGAACGCAGAACCACCTCAAACTGATACTTAGTCAGCGGGCGCAGGTTCTCATGAATCAAAAACTGCGCCGGCCCCGACGCCCGCCCCCGGCAATAATGCACCGCGTTGTCCACCGGGCACGATGGCAATCCCGGCACAGCACACAACACCACAGACAACCCCTTACCCTGCTGATCCGTCTTGGACCGCGGTATACAAATGGACACCGAACGATTAGTAACCGTCACATGCCTGGCCAATAAACCCGGAAAATCCGCACTGGTGGCGGACCGAGCCACCAACTCGCTAATCCGAAAAGCCCCGAAAAAGGCAAAAACAAACGCCACTCGGAAAAGACCCGTTTCGTAACAAGAAAAACATATACTCGGCAACGCAGCCAGCAATCGCAACAAAATATCATGCGTGATCGGGAGACGTTTGTCTACTCTCCTGCCCACCGCCTTAGCCCAACCGGCCAACACACGCCGAACCACAAACCTTCCCGAAGGAAAACCCCAGCCATGCGCCCTCATAAAGAAGGAAAAACCAGACAACTGCCGAGCCACCGCCGCTCTAGAAAAGCCGGCCGCCTTACTGTACTCCAGGAAGCGAAGAAGGGCAACATCCGAAACAGGGCCCCCACCCCATCCCGCCGCAGACAACACAACCGAAACCTTCCGAGCACCTCCCACGTAACTTGCCCATGTTGAAGGGGCTAGTGAAGCCCGCAGCAGTCTCCAGGCTTCGGGGAACCCAAGCTCCAGAGGAAAGACGGTACCACTGCTCCGGAAGGATCCGCATCCGGGGCCAACTCTCGAAATCGCTCCCACTGGAAACGAGAAAGAGAGTCAGCCACACCGTTAGCAACCCCCGGCACATGACGGGCCCAAACTGTCACATTGCACGACATACAACGCAGCACCAACTCCCTCAACAAGTCAGACACCCGGAGGCACCTAGCAGCCCGCCGATTGATAACCTCCACCACGCCCATGTTATCACACCAAAACACAACCCTCTTGTCTCTCAAACTATCCCCCCAAATGTGCAAGGCAACCACAATCGGGAAAAGCTCAAGAAACGTAACATTCCTTGTAGTACCAGACACCACCCAATCCTCCGGCCACGCCGCCGCGCACCACGACCCATGAAAGTAGGCACCAAAACCGAAAGAGCCCGCCGCGTCCGTAAACAACTCCAGGTCGTGGTTGGACAGCGGATCCTCCTGCCAGAACGCAATCCCATTAAACCCAACCAAAAACCAATCCCACACCAGCAAATCTTCCTTCATCGAGCTGGTCACACGAACCCTGTAATGCTTCTTCCCCACCCCCGCCGTGGCCCTAGTCAACCGTCTCAGAAAAACCCGACCCATCGGAATCACCCGACACGCAAAATTGAGACTCCCCACCAGCGATTGCAGCTCGACAAGCATTAACTTGGGCCGACGCAACGCGGAGCTCACCAGACCCCGCAAACGCTCAACCTTCTCCAGGGGCAAACGCGACTCCATCGCGACTGAGTCCACCTCAATCCCCAAAAACACCAAAGTAGTGCAAGGCCCTTCCGTCTTGTCCCCCGCAAGAGGAATCCCAAATTCCAGAGCGACCGCCTGGAAACAGTGCAACAACTCCGCACATGCGTCCGTGTCCGCAGCACCCACCAGCAGAAAATCATCTAAATAATGAACGATGTTTGAAGACCCCGAGCGACACTCCACCACCCAATGCAAAAAGGAGCTAAACGCCTCAAAATAAGCACACGCTATGGAGCAACCCATTGGCATGCACATATCAAAATAAAAGCCCCGCTGGAAACGAAAACCCAACAAACGAAAATTCTCAGGATCTACGGGCAACAATTGGAAAGCCGCCTCGATGTCAACCTTCGCCAGCAGCGCACCCTGGCCACAACGGAAAATCACCCGGACGGCCGAATCGAATGAAGCATAACACACCCTGCACAATTCCTTGGGAATAGCGTCGTTCACAGAGCCCCCTTCAGGAAAGGACAAGTTATGAATCAAACGATACTTACCCGGCTCCCGTTTAGGCACCACCGCCAATGGGGAAAGCACCAAGTCCGGAAACGGGGGCTCCGCAAAAGGACCCGCGATACGACCCAAATCAATCTCCGCCTGCAATTTAGCCCGCACTACGTGAGGCAAACGGGTCACCGAAGGACAACGCAACCCCCCACCCACTGGTCCCCCCCCCGAACACGGGATCCGAAACCCCCGTGTAAAACCCCGCAACAACACTTCCGCCATCCCTGCCATCGGGTACCCCTGCAACCACGGACGCATCGCTTCTATGCGGACAGGAGTGGCCGCCCTACCGAAACAGTTACTTACCTGCCCCTTTCGGCCCAGGAGCGGGCCCCGAGCCATCTCCCGGCTTCCTAACACATTTGAACGCGGGGTGCCCCCCACCACAAGACGCGCACGCGTGCCGGAATTTGCAGTCCGTAAACATGCATTGGGATCTGTTGAACCGCCAACAGACGTCACTGCCCCCCGCACCAGCCTTCCCCGCACTAGCCGCGGGGAACCCCGGACGAAATGGCCGAAAAGAAGCTACCCCCTGCAACGCACCCACCCCCAAACCCCCCCCGGGGTCTTTGGAGGCCATTTGCGTCAACCACAAGCCGACATCCTGCGTACCCCAGGACATAAACCGGTTTTCTTCCATCCGGTCCCGGAAGCGCTCGTCGTAGTTTAGCCACGACCAGCCTTCATAGGTCTTACTAGCAGCCAAAATCGCATCCCCGTAAGCCAACAGAGGCCCATACTGCGATGGGTCATAGTGACCAATCATGCTCGCCAGCCTCAAAAACGAACGCATCCAGTTATGGATATTCCGCGCAATCGGCACCCGCGACCCGGGAAAGCGCCCACTTTTGTCCCGTTTCTTCTTGTCCTTCCTCCTCCCCCGACGCCCCTCCAGCAGCTTAAAAATATCAACGAACCTACGGCGCCGTATCTTCTTCCGGACCGCCCGGGGCACCTCCTCCCATAATTCCGTAAGCGCGACCAAGGCCGGGGTACCCCGCACCGTCCCCCCGGACCTAGAAGCCGCCTTCACCGACCCCGCAGAGTCAGACGAGGAGGTCGAGGACGACGAAGAAGAAGACGAAGACCCCGACGAACTATCCCGTGCGCGCCGCCGTTTTGACTTGGACTTCTTCGCACGAACCTTCCTCGCCCGACCCCCCCCATCCTTCGGGTCAACCTCGCCATCCATGGGCTGCCGAACCCCCCCACCGACGTCCACTTCCACCCCATCCCCCCCGGGGTGTCCCCCCTCAGATCCCTCGCGAACACCTGCGGTGGGAAAGAAGACCAACTCACCCGGCGTCCTCCGATCCACTGCAAGCAAGCCTGACGCTGCAGCCAGGGGCCTAGGCGCCCGTCCCTCCTCACCGGGTGGCGCATTCCGCCAAGCCTCCTGCCTCGACGACCCAGGCTCTTCCCACTCCGCACCCGTCAAGTCCTGCTGAGGAACACAAACAGGGACAGGAGAGACCAGCCCAAGCTCCCCGACCTCACCCGCCGCCCGTCCAGGACCAAGAACAGGAACCGCGGCTCCCGCCCCCGACTCCCCGCGCCCCGAACCAGGCCCAGACCGAGGAACAAAGTCCCCAGACCGACCCCTACCCCCACTGGAGCCTCGAGGGGAAAGGGAACCCACTGTGCCGGGCGGGAAAACAAGGGAATCCCGCATCCCCAACTCCCCGCCATTCACGCTCCACGCTGCACCCCCCCGGCCTGCAACAGGCCCCTCCCGGGCCATCGGACCCCGCTCCCCCAGCCATGCAACAGATGGCTGGCCCGACGCCCCCCCCCAGGCCATCAAGTCCTCCCGCCCCTCCTGCCAATCCAGCTCCCCGAAGCCCCCCCTCGCATCAGCCCGAGGCCACCCCGCCAGCCACCCCTCAGGGACATCCCCACCAAGGGAAACGGCACGCGAAGGCGGCCCAGAAGCTGCACGCCGACCTACCCCGCTCCGCCGCAGTGCCCTTGCCGGCCCCGCCAAGCCGCTACCCCCGGCTACACCCCCCGCAGCACCACCAGCCGTCCCCATGCCCTGCCCAGGACCTGCACACCCCACACCGCCAGCTACGCTCCACGCCAGCTCGGGAAACCGCGCCCCCCGTCCTCTCCCCCTGCCCGGCGCCCGCGATCGCGACCTGGAAGCCCGCGAAGCCCGCACACTACCGGCGCCACGCCCTGCCCTCCCACGACCAGGACCGCCGTCCCGCCGCGGACTCAGCCTCACCCCGTCGCCGACACCCCCACCCTCCACCGCCAGCAGCCCCCCAACTCCGGCCACCCCGAACGGCACAGGACTCACCCAATCCGCCGCAAAGGGGACGGACACAAGCTCCCGTCGCGGCAAGTCACCGCCCTCCTCCAGCTCCCCGGGCACAGAGGCAGCTTCCTCCGACTCCATCAGACCCGGCGCGAATGCCTTCAACACAAAGGCCCGGAGAGCCGTCCAAAGTCAGCAGAGCCCACCGCTCCAATCCTTCCAGCTGCCCACAAATTATCACTTGCCTTGTTTTATTTTTTATTTTATTGTATTTTTTTTTTTTTTTAAAGCGCAGCCAGAAAGAAAACAGTCGACCGGCTCTCAGGGCAGTCGCAGCGAAGTGAAACCAACGCCGCCCTGCCCCGAGACTCCGCCCCCTCAAGATCCCCCTCTGGGCTTCCCACCAATTACGGCCTGCCAACATCGCAGCCGTACCTTGCCTACCCCTCCTCCTTACTCCACGCCCTCTGCTACTTCCCCTGACCCCTGCCTGACCTAACTGCCTCCCTTATGTGCTCCCCCCCCCCCCCCCCCCCCCCCCCCGCTTTACCCTGCTCCCGACGCGCACCTGAGCCTACATTATCCTGGCCAGCCGTGCACGGGGCCCAGCTGACCTTCCAGGAAAATGGTTTTGGACTCTGCTCTATCCTGATCTCCTTCTTACCTCTCCCATCATATTTTTACTGTATCCTCGTGTGGTTCTTCCTCCACTTCTATTTTGCTATCAGCAGGTGTCCCTCAAGGTTCTGTCCTGGGCCCTTTCTACCCTTCTTCCCTTGGTCCTCTGATCTCCGCATATGGCTTTCAGTGCCACTTTAATGCTGATGGCTTCCAAATCTATCTCTCTATGCCAAAAGTATCTCCCCAAGTCCAGACCCAAATTTCAGTCTGCTTGTCTGATGTCGCCCCCTTGAATGTCCTGTCACCACCTTAACATGGCTAAGAAGGAACTTCTGGTCTTCCCCCAAAACCCAGTTTCCATCTTCCCTTTTTCTGTCTCTCACCTTCCTAGTTCTCTAGGTCTGCCACTTTGGGGACATCTTTGATGCCACTGTTTCCTTCTGTGTGCACATCAAAACACTGCTGAAGTATGCCAGTTCTTCCTCTATAACATTGCCAAAATTCTTCCCTTCTTTTCTGAGGATGCTACCAACACACTCATCCAATCTCTTATCATCTCTGCTTAGACTACTGCAACTTGCTCTTTGCTGGCCTCCTGCTGAACCGTCTTTTTCTACTACAGTATGCCTCATGACTTATCTTTCTTCACTATGACCATGTAGCTCCTCTTCTCAAGACGCCACATTGGATCCCTGTCTGCCCTGTCTGCCCTTAATTTTCCAAGCGGATCGCACACGATACCAAGATCGGGGTGGAGTCGGGGCGGCGTCAGCCCCGGAAGAGGAGGAGTCGGGGCGGCATCGGGGCTGGTGCTGTGAAGACTTTGCCGACAGCGAAAGGTTCGCGTCTTTTTCGCTGCCAGTTTAGTGCCGAATAACTGCACCTTTTATGGTGTAGCTATTTGGCGCGACACCGGCAGCGATCGCACCGCGGTGGTGCGATCGCTGCCGGCTATCGCAGGACCGCCCCAACCCCCGCCCCCTGTTACCGCGGGATTCAAAGAGCCCGGCGGTATTAGTAAATCCAGCCCTAAGTCTGAGTTTAAGCTTCTCTTATTCGCTGCAGGAATCCCAACAGGGTTTTCCTTTTCTCTTTCACTCTCTCTCAAGGCCAAAGGGTTTGCTTCCTTTAACAATAACTCTCTGGAAACAGGTTTCACGTTACTATATTTTTTGGAGCAGGTTCCCTTTCTCTCTCTCTCTCTCTCTGCTTCTTTTCTGAAAAACACAAATGCTCAACTCCGTTACTGTTGAAACACAACAGTACAATGGAGGAAGTTGATAGAAATTATCCTGGATAAGCCTAGATATCCTACAGGCAGGCATGTTCTATAACTAGAAACTAGGATATATACCCTTGGCATACTGAGCAGACTGGATGGGTCAGTTGGTCTTTATTTATGCCAATATTTACTATATTGCAATGCTACTGAGAGCAGGAGGAGGAGCTAACATGTGGACAGCAAACATATCTGCTTTTTCACTGTGACATTTTCCCCTATGAAACTGCTGCTTTAGGAGACATCATGAGAGCATGGTTAGACAACTTCATTGGCTTCCTATCACTGCCAGAATCCAGTTCAAAACCCTCACCCTCATACACAAAGCCGTTCACAACCCTGACATGCTATGGTTCTCTGACAGTCTACACATCCGTCTTCCCGCCAGACCCACCAGAACACACTACACAGCAAAGATCCACACCCCCTCCCCCAAACTCTACCACCTAACAACCACCAAACAACGTGCGCTCTCCCTAGCTGGACCCTCCTTATGGAACTCTATCCCCACATCTCTCCGCCACGAAACCTCCCCAAAAAAATTCAGACAAGACCTCAAGACATGGCTTTTCACACGAGCCTACACCTGAACCCCCTGCCCTTAACACCTACACTTCCTCCCCCCCAAACACCTCCCCTGCCCCCCCCTGACCCTCTGCCCTTACCCCTTACCCAATTTATCCTCATGGTGAAAAAACTTACTTGTATATAATATTTGTATATAATTTTACTGCCTATATATAAACATGCTTTCCCTCATGTTTCCCCCCTCTTACCACTCCCCAGTTCTATAATCAGTTTCAATGTAAAGCCCTGTTGGCCAGTTTTATGTTACATGGAAACCGATGTGATGTTTGCATAACGAACGTCGGTATACAAAAATTTTAAATAAATAAATAAATAATAAATAGACAGCACAGATCTGGCATCTTGAATTGTCCACTGTACAGTTGGGAAGTCCTTAAAAAAGATGAGCTGATAGGTAAGCTGAGTCAGATCCAAGACAAGGAATTGAGTCAAATGGATAAGCAGGAAAATTCAAATGAACTGTTTTCTAAATGTTTTGAGGTTTCCAGTTTCATTTGGGAGCAATGTTGATTAGCCAGCGTTGTTTGTAAAGCATATGGGTATTTTTAACCCATGTACATTGCAGCTAGTTTTCAAAGAAAAATTACCTGCACTGTTCCTTTTGATGAAAAGCAGCTGTGAAGTAGGCACATTATAATTCTGCGTATGTATCGCAACTCTTATTTGTGTGGATAGTGGAGTGCGAGAAAAACAACATGCATACTTTTGAAATAGTGAATGGCCATAATTAAAGACTGTGGGGAGCCTGCAGGCCTATGTGATCTTTGTACCAGTAGGCCTGTAGGTTCAGTTCACTTTGCAAACGGAAACTCCCCCTAGAATTTTCCTTGAAAAATTTCTTGCCTGGCATAAACTATGGGTACATAATTGCCTGCAGAGTTTGCGAGTGAAAATTCCCCATCTGGAAGTACAAGCAGTGAATTAAAAATAAACTCTGCATGAATTCATTGCCCGGACAGACCCAGCACCATCTCTTTTCCCTGCAGGAGAAGGTACATGCACTGCCAACAGGTTACATATTTTCTTCGGCACTGGGGGAGGGAGACTTGGGGGGGGGGGGATTTTGGAAGGCATGTTTTTGTGCCCCCCCATTTACTCAAGGGAAAACCTTCTGAAAATTTCCTCCTGAATATATTTGTGTTGTTTTAGTCCTCTAACCTAAACATTAGGGATGAGCAGGGAATTTCTTTTTTTCATTTTAACTCATTTTATATATTTTTGGATCAATATTAACTTTTTTCTTTATTCCATGGGCTTTTTTTTTTCTTTTCATTTGTATTCATTTCAGAAAATAGTGCACACTATTTTCTGAAACAAATGAACCCAAATATTTTGGGGAATTTTGGTGAGATTGTGCAGTCATTTCAAATTAAACTGAACCAAAATGAAAAGGCCTTATTTGGTGTTGATTACCATTTGCTTTGAAACAAGTGTACACCCCTACTAAACATACCCTGAGGAATGCCTCTTTATAACCCAGCCAAAAATAATTCCATTGCAAAAGATGTCTCACAAGTTAGCCAATCAAAGAAGGGTAATTTTTAGCCATGTCACTTTACCTGGGTCCTCTTGATATTTCTTTGTTCTTCTTACTATTCTTGGTCTTCTTTACCTCAATTCAATTTCCTCATTCTTTCTTCTTTTTTAAATTGTTCTCATTTTTCTCTCATTTATAGAAATTCTCTTTTTATTCTTATCTATCCTCCATGTCACTATCCATATCTCTGATTACCACCTGCTTTAATACATTTCCTTTTCCCCAAGCCAATTTATCTCAACTCCATCTTTCCTTCCTTACCTCCAAGTCCCATCCCATCTTGTCCCGTCACCTTGCTGCCTCTATCTGCAACCTAGCTGAACCCAGCCCATCTTGACACCGTCCTTCCGCTATCAATTTCAGGCTTGTCTTTGTTCCGCTTCCTTCTCCCCATACAGCTTATCTGTCCTTGTTTTCCCTGTCTCTCACTCTCCAACATGCTATCCTTCATCCTTTCTTCCAACATTTGCTCTTACTTTCTCTCATTGGTTCTCCCCTCTCTGCTTTAATCTCTGGTTTCCAATCCTTCCTTCCTTGCTTTCCTCTGATTTCCCTCCCCCAATACTCCTTTCTCCACAATTGTTTTCCTCTGTTGTTTGTTCCTTCCCCTCCCCTATTGTTTCCCTTCTACATCCTCTTCCCTCATCATTTCTCCTCTTTGCTTCCCCCGCCTCTTCTCCCTCATTGCTTCTCCTCTGTTCCTCCTCTGCCCCCTTCCATTGTTTACTCTCTGCTGTACCGGGAAGGGAGAAAGAGAAGAAAAATAGCTGCTGAGCTCTGCAGTAAGGGGAATGGGAGAACATAAGGTAGACAAATTGGGAAAGGGAGGGGGAACCTGTTTCTGTTGCTTTTGGCTCATCGTCTTGTCATGATGAGAAGATGAGACAAAGCCAAAGGCTTTTTTGAACTTGGATCAAGCATTCTAAGGCTTACCCAGCTCTAATTTGCTGATTTCTGCAGGCAATCTACCTACCTTGTGAAAATAAGTACTTTGGTGTTGCTATACCAGCCCAGTTCATACTGCAATACTGAGTTATGCTTTGAATAATATAAGCAGAGACAATACAGAAGCATGAAAGAGGGCATTGGGTAAAGTAGAAGATAAAACATAATGGGGTAAATTTTATAATTTAGCGCGAACGCGTACTTTTGTACTTTTTCGGAGCGGCCTCGGCGGGAACTTTCTTTTGCCCTCCCCTCACCTTCCCCTCCCTTCCCCTACCTAACCCACCCCCCCGGCTCTATCTAAACCCCCCCTACCTTTATCGCCAGATTTACGCCTGCCGGAGGCAGACGTAAATCTGCGCGCGCCAGCGGGCTGCTGGCGCACCATCACCCAACCCGGGGGCTGTTCCGGAGGGCGCGGCCACGCCCCTGGAACGCCCCCGGGCCGAAACCACGCTCGCGGCGCCACCCCCAAAACATCACATCACCCGCGCCATGCCCCCGAAATGCCGCGACATGACCGCCATGCCCCCCAGCCACGCCCCTCCATGCAAGCCCCGGGACTTATGTGCATCCCGGGGCTTGCGCGCGCCGCCGAGCCTATGCAAAATAGGCTCGGCGCAGCAGGGGGGGTTTGGGGTAGGTTTTCGGGGGGTACGCGCGTATCCTACACGCGTACCCCTTTGAAAATCTACCCCAATATGAGTACATGACTTACATGTTGCGGCTCCCGGCCACGGCAGGCCATGGCCGGTCCCCCCTACCTCCTTTGTTGCCAATCACTGCCGCTGCTGCCTGACGCAGCGTGCCCCGCTCCGGGGCCAGCCAACCGCGGCCTCCCACACGGCACTGAACGCCGTCCTCCTCTGTCCAGCGGGTCTCTCCCTAGGTGCGTGCGCAAGGGAGATTCCCCCCTTTAAAGGGGCCGCGGCAGGAAACCTCGGCCCGGCCCCGATGGATGATGTCACTTCAGATGATGTCACTTCATGTCACTTCATAAACCCTGCATCAGTCTCCAGCTCTTTGCCTTTGCAACAGGTCGTCTCCTCAGAGTGCTAGTTTCTGTTCCAGATGTCTTCAGTTCCTGTTCCTGATTCTGATCCTGGTTCCGTTCCTGTTCCTGTTCCAGTTCTTGGTTCCCGAGTCCTGTCCCGGCATTCCAGTTCCTGCTTTACTGCCTGTGCCTCTGTTCCTGTTTCTGGTCTCCTTCTCGTCCTCCAGTTCCTGTGATTCCTTCCTCGGCTTGATCTCCTGTTTTGACCTCAACTTGTCGTCTCATCTCTGCCTGCCTCCTGCCCGTCTTGACCCTTGGCCTGGTTCCTCGTCCTTGCTGGTCTGCTGCCTGCCCCGGATCCTCGGATTGGACTCTTGTTTCGCACCTCCACTGCCTGCCCTGACCTGGACCTCTGGCCTTGTCTTCATCTTCAGTACTTCCGTCCTTGACGAGGCAACCTGCAACTAAGTCCTGCTGGCCCCAGCACCCAAGGGCTCAACCTGCAGGGAATGAGGGCTGGAATAGGTGAAGCTCCTGCCAGATTGTCCTCACCAGCTCCACCTGCCAGTGGCGAGATCCATTGGGGGCTATCCCTCAGTGACAGTATCATCAGTCATCCCGGTCCAAGGGTCCACAGTCATAACATTAGATGCATAAGTAAAAGTAGCAGCAGAGAGGATCAAAGTGGGAAAGATAAGATGCAAGAAGGAAAAAGTGGTGATGGATAGACAGATAAGGCTGGCATAATGTAGGAGGATCAGTACCTATGAAAGTCAAATTCTAAAATAGAGGTGAGAGAATGCTAAAATTACAAAAAGGGGGGAGGTTAAAAGGCAACAGAGGTATGGAAAGAGAAAAAGATGACAAAGAATAATAATAAAGAATGGATTGAGAAACAGGTTGAATAGTGGCAAAACATTGGCTGCACTATCTGGAGAGCCTGAAGAAAATTGACAGTTTAGAATAATGTTTCTAACCATGGAAACATCACCACTCCCTGATACTCAGATCCAGGCAGCACCTGGGCTCTGCTCTCAGCACCTTGCAGCAACAAGAAACACCAGGAGTGCTTCTCTGAGAACATGCATGCCTCTTTTTTCTAACTTCAGCATGAGACCTGGAGTGTGGTAATTAGTGGGCAACAAGCAGGGCAGCACACAATGCACATAGCACCTTCTCATTTTTCCCATCTTTGAATCCTTCAAGCCTCTATCTTGTCCCTGGGCTGAGTGAGATGGGGAGAGTGTTCACTGTACACTGGGTGTGACTCACTTTTAGTACTGGGAGCATATGGCAGCCAATCAGAGCCATAGCTAGCTTATGGTTGATATGGCGATGGCCATAGCCCCAACCACCATGGAGCGCCACTCAGTGTGGCTTACAAGTTGCCTTCCCTTCTCCCGATAAAACCTTGGTCCTCAAGAGCTCTGCCACAGCCCGGGAGAAGATTAACTGTTCTGCATGCTCATAGTGTCCCCCTTCCGCTTATTGTCCTCTATGAAGAAGAAGGCAAGAAATCTCCATCTGAACAAAAATGCAAACGCTGCTGCTCAGCCAAGGCAGCCTGCACAGGACGTAACTTCTTCTGCAATCGGTCACGTGCCTCTCCTGCCAGGCACTAAGCAGCAGAAGGAGCAGTGCGGCCTGCAGTCATCAGAAGAATTAAGTTTTTCATTCTTCCCCCACAGTCAGAAGCAGGAGGACCAGCATGGTCCACTGGCCAAAACAAGCAGATTCAGTCAGGAGCAGGAACAGCGTTGACTTGAGGCTAGGAGGAGGATCTGGTGGGTCCTGGGACTGGAAGTTGCTGCTGCTGCTGCTCCTTTTGCTTCCAGAGGGGGGAAACAAGAACAAGAGGTCTGTGTGCATGTGTGATTGAGCAGGGCACAGAGAGAGTGTGTTTGTTTGTGCAAAGAGCATGTGTGTGTGATTGAGCATGGCAGAGAGTGAGTGCGTGTGTATGTGAGATTGAGCATGGCAGAGAATGAATGCATGTGTGTGCATGAGTGAGCAAGGCAGATCAAATGCGTGTGTGTGTAGATGCATGAGATTGAGTGAGGAAACTCACACAAAGATGAGATGAGAGAACATTGTACAAATCTCATCTTTGAATGAGTTTCCTCACTCTGTAGGACATTAAATCTTCACAAGCGTATACTGTTCTGTTCGTACTTCTCACTCTGTATGTAAAAGTGGCCCCTAACCCCTACAGGACTACCTAGGTGGGCCTCCTAAAGAGATATAAATACCTTTCTACTCCAAGGGCCTTGTAGATAGTCTCTCTCTCTCTCCCCCTTCTCTCTCAATACCTGTCATTGACTTGAGCTACTCAGCAATCAGTTATCCCTTATTATGGTAAATACCAAATCACTCAATTTGGAAGCCACTGATAGCACACAGATTCCACATATAAATTTGGGAGACTGAGTAAACTGGCATGCTGTGAAGTTGAGGACGTTTATTTATTTATTTTATTTATTTATAGATTTTTATATACCGTCATTCTGTTATTCTATCATAAGTGATTTATAATCAATTAAAAAAGATAAATCATATAAACAAATCATAAAATACAATATGGATAAAAACATAAGATAAAATGAATAAAATAAGTGCAAAATAAACATATCTAAAGTAGCTTTGAATAAGATTAAATTAGATGGAGATATATGTTCTTATACAGCTAAATTATTTTTGCATAGATCATGCCACCTATCTCAGCTTTTCAAGTGATAGTAATAATCAAATATTTCAGCATTTTCATCTCGTTCATGACATAAATAATTTGGTTGAATTGAATTCAATATATGCAGTTCCAAACATCCAGCAACACTGTTATGGTTTCAGGAGTGCATGCAAGTTCTGAAAAGAAAGAAACCTGGGTCAGAGAGTTTTGGCCTTTATAAATTGTGTTGCAATATTCTGATTTATTAAAGAGTTTAAACATCAGCACTGAGCTAGAAAAACAAACTCCAGTCTTCACACTTGTCAAGAAGCTTTTAATGCAGTTAACATACACAGAAAATAAAGATTATTTAAGGAACGTATCTATGTCTGTATCTGTGTATATAACGTATATATAATTTGCGTTGTCTATATGTTGGTCATGGTCACTCTACCACAGTCAAAAACGTGTTTGTACAGCTTTTCTGTCCATTTGATGCTTGATTTCAGGTCCTTAGGCTCTCTTCTCAGTGTTCTACTCAATATTGTCCCTTTGGAATCATAATTAAGGACGTCATTTACTAAGGGGTGGTTTTTCAAAGCCCTTGAATACTGACCAAGCTGAACTGTTAACTTAACTCTTCCTATGTCATTCAAATCCTGGGCAAGTCTGGGAGTGAGATTAAGTCTGTGGAAAAAAACTAATAATGCCCTCACTCCCAACATTAGAAAGAAAAAGCGTGCCCAGCACTTCCATCCACTCTCTCTCCCTGCTGCTATAAAAACGGAGTGCTACCCCCACCAACCACACTCTCCTCCATCCCTTTCCCTGCTTTAAGAAAAAGTGCCAGAGCCTCAGACCTTCCCCTTCTGCTCCTTCTTTCTTTCCTGCTCCCGCCTCGGTGTCCAGCGTTGCTCTGACAATGAACTGATGCTGAAATAGGAGGAGGTAAGCCTGTGTTTTCCATCTTCTCATCTTAGAGAAGACTTTTTGGGGTTCTGGGAGAATGGAAATGGAGGTCTATAGGGGAAACAAAATGGGAGGCTTTTGTTTGAAAGCAGGGAGGTGTATCAGGAGGGCAGGGTTTAGGGTATCGGCACTTTTTTGTAAAGCAGTGAAAGGGGGATCAAGAGAAGCCAACAGGAACAAAAGAAATAAGCAAGCTTAAACTTTTTTGACATGAGTTTTAGAGCATATGACCTTTAGTATCATTTTAATGCTTCTACATTTTTCAGACTGTCTTAGATTCATTACATAGCTTTATTAAAGGACCACCCTATCGTTTTTTGTTTTTTTTTTAATAGTCTTGAGACCAGGTTGGCTATTTCATTTCCTGGTCTTTCAGCAGACTTCTTTCATTGAAGATAATTATGTCAGGGTATTATCCTTGAATTATATCAGGGAAATGTTAACCAAATGAAAGAGTGCATTCCAGTCATGAAATTTCCTTTTTATAGTGTTCTCATGGGCATTTTCTTTCTTTTCCAGTAAAAGATCCATAAAATGAATCTCACAGTTTTCCTCCTCCAGACTGAAAAACAAGTGGTCAATATTCAGCCTCATTCAGTAGCTGCCATTATCCAGATAACTATTTATCTGGCTAAATAGTTATCCAGCTAATTTTTGGGCAGGATGGAAGCATTCCTGGGAGGAGCTACTTATCTTATTAACTTAGCTGGATAAGTGCTGATATTCCGTCTTATATGCCTAACTTAACCAGATAAGTCAGACCTACTATTGAGCAAGTCTAAATTTAGCCAGATATTTTTATACAGCAAACTTTTTGATAACTGGATATATTTAGCGGCACGGCTTCACCACTAAATATCTCTACTAAGGTAGTTGATATGTTTATCCAGCTATTTTAGGCCTGGATTTATCAAAATGCACTAAATATTGCATGTGATAGGAAAAGGGGTGTGTTTTATGGTAAAAGGCAGTTTATCACAATTTGTACTAATATCTAAGTGAAGCTCTATCTTAGTGCAAATTGCAATATTTCCTACATAAAACCACTGGGGGGAACCAGCCAACCAAGGAGAGAGAGAGAAAGAGAGAAAACCTAGCTATAATAGCGTCACACTAGACTGGTATTTACATCTGTAAGGGAGGCCAACCTAGTCACTCGAGGTAAGGTTTAGGTATTAGTGTAGGGGTTAGGGGCCACTTTGACATTCAAAGGAAGACATACAAACAGCACAGTGCTCTCTTGTGAAGATTTGAGCACCTTCGGAGTGAAGAAACTCAGCCAAAGATGAGATTTATGCAATGTTCTCTCAACCTAGCTTGATGTTACCAGGTAGAGAGTCCATCTTTACGATGGCGGCAGCCATCTTTAAATACGGCGGCGGCCATCTTTAAAGTCTGTCTCCATCTCTCTCTCTCTCTCTCTCTCTCTCACTCTCTCTCTCTCTCTCTCTCCCTCTCCCTCCTTTGTGATATTTATCACATTAGGGCCCTAATGAACGAACCTTTCTATTTGTATTACAGCAAGATAAATAACCCACATATCCCATGGGGAGCTGAGACCACATCCAGTTCTTGTGCATTTATCAAAGACAGTTTATGAATAAGCTTATAAAGAAGTATACAACTTTTAAAAAGGCCCAATGCCTCTATTTATTTGAGCCAGTCATGGCATAGGATTAGAATAGTTTAATCCAAATGGCTCCATTGTGTGTCTAGAATGAGTTTCACATTTTAAGAAGTGATTAAATGGAGCAATATAAAACTGTCTCTATAGATGGCATCTCCTAAAAATAAATAGCCAGTAAAATAATGAGTGAACTGAAAAAATGGGTGTAAATTAGAAAAAACTGAATAAATTATCTGATTCATTTTATTTAAATTATCTGTGAAATTCAGTAAAAACTGAAAACACAGTACATTGCCTTTTGTGTTCAGGGTATCAGAAATTGGAAGCGTAGTTCCAATACAGAATTTTATAACTGAGACAAGTTTATTTGAAATGTTGGAAGATGGGGTTATTCATATTTTAAAGATTTTGGTAAAATAATATTCTTAAAAAAACAATAAAAATCCAGATTTGGGTAAATAATCTGTCTTTTGTTTCACTTCTTAAGATATATTTTAAAAAGGGTCTAATGAGGACTCAAGATTCAACTATATAATGTTTGTATAAAAACTTTCTGGCCCAGTATAAAATTCTTAAACTTCCAATGTGTCATGACACTAGCATGATCCTACTTTTGTGTTCTAGATTTCAGCTACTCACAGATAATGCAACCAATGTGCACAATGAACAATAATGCTTACACTTTTTAGAAATAGACCACGTTTACCTTTGCTGATATTTCTTTTATTAAATTCTAATGGTTTCCTATTAGCAACTTTTTTTCTCATTATCCTTTCCTGTAAGACTTTTCTTCTTCACGTGCTGCATACATCAGACAATTATTAAACATAGCTTATATTATTTCTTCTGCCTTCTCCAATGCTGATAATGTATGTAACCTAAAGTATTATACTTTGAGCCCAACTTTCAGACCCATCTGCGGTACAACATTTGGTCACATAAGTGGATGTGAGGAGATTAGTGGCAGTGTTTTATAAACTGTGCAGCGGCAGCCACACAGTTTATGACATATTACATAGTTCTCTGAAAGTATGCTTGTATGTTTCAATACGCACATGTATTTCCAATGGAAGAAACCACAGACTTTCTTTACCCATTTTAGAAATATACGCACTAATATAGTGTACAAGAATTGTGACACTGTGCAAATAAACATCCAGAAATAAACATGAAGACAGGTATTTTATAAAGTAAGTGCATGTACTGTTTTGAAAATACTTACTTGTGTGTGTATGTGAAATCCCAGTTCACTTAGACCCTCTAGCACTTCATTCTGAACCAGTTCAGCCAGACCTCCCACCCAAAAACTGCAAACAACAGATGTCCGATTGCACTTTTACAAGTCAAGTAGAAGGTGTAAAATTGCACAGACAAGTTTGCTACTGTATATCTCTTACAAAATAGCAACTACCACTCATACTTCTGAATGCGGCATAGAACTGCCCTAGACCGCCCGCTTTTTCCCAAGTAAAATATATGCGTGAAATCGAAAATTCGAGCATTCATGTGTGTACACGCTACTTATGTGCATATATTCTATTTTTACATGTGAAATACTTTTGAAAATTCACTCCTTTATGTGATGTCCTACAAAAGTAGAAAATCATGTATTTGGGGTTCCTAAATCTCCAGGAGCAGTACACAGTGGGAGTGAGAGGCTAATGTGTGTTATGCATCACCCAGGAGAGAGACCTAGAGTAGAGGTGATAGTGTCTGAAAATCTGAAAGTAGCAAAACAGTGTGATAAACTGATGACTAGAGTCAGAGAGAGGTGTAAGTTATAACAGAAAATGAAAGAAGGAATGATGAGATTCTGTCAGGCACTTCAGAGGGTGCTAGTAGGGATGTGCAGACAAAAAGTTTATGTTCATAAGTCCATAAGTCGAAAAGGGGGGTCAATTTCGGTCAATATGGACATATGGAGAATTCCATAAGTTGAGTCTATGTCCATACGTGCACCGGTTCCCTAAATAAAAATTTAAACCCCTCACCCTCCTTAATCCCCCCCCCAAGACTTACCAAAATTCCCTGGTGGTTCAGCGGGGAGTCAGGAAGCCATTCCTCTATTCCTTTGCGAGGAGCACGTGACGTCCGCGTCACGTCGGAGTGACGCGGCCGTCACGTGGTCCACTGCGGTTCCGCTCCCGGACCCCTCGTTGGACACAAACGGAACTTTTGGCCAGCTTGGGGGGGCCTCCTGACCTCCCCAAGCTGTCCAAAAGTTCCGTTTGTGTCCAACGAGGGGTCCGGGAGCGAACCGCGGTGGACCACGTGACGGCCGCGTCACTCCGACGTGACGCGGGCGTCACATGCTCCTCGCAAAGGAATAGAGGAATGGCTTCCTGACTCCCCGCTGGATCACCAGGGAGTTTTGGTAAGTCTTGGGGGGGATTAAGGAGGGTGAGGGGTTTAAATTTTTATTTAGGATCAACGATCGCGATTTCCAACGTATTCAACATAGCTATGTTGAATAAGTTGGAAATCCGATTGTTTTCGCCTCATCACTTTTTTAAGTTAAAAAAAAAAAAAAAGTAGCGTTTTACATATAAGTTCAAAACGAATGCACACCCCTAGGTGCTAGGACTTTATCTGGCTCTTGAGAGCTCTCCAGTTCTGTGTTATGGAGTGGTGCCCTGCTGTTTGGGTAGGTTGTTGGGTGGGATCAGAGGGATGTCAAGCTGGGTGGGGGTGGGGAGAAAATTCAGCCTTTGTGGATGCAACAATTAGTTTGGGAATCCACTGTGTTGGAGGGATGCTCTTAATTGGGAAGCAAGAGGGATGAAATCCCCCATGCAAACCAGGCCTTTCACTTTGTCTGGTTATAACTACTCCTTCTAGTCTTCTCCTTCTGGTAATTTTGGGAAATAAACACTAATTGCATGCATGTGTTTATACCTTATTCATCATGCTAAATCATTAGTAACTACTCCACTACTAAGCATGCACAATAAAAGGCTTTAGCAGGCCACTCGGTAGCAGTGCAGTACACAGCCATGTGAAGAACCTGGTTTCAATTCCCAGTCAGGGATGGCGAAGGTGAAGAGGCAGAATTCACAGCTCTGGAAGACAGGAATTCTCCTAGTTATCACACCATGCCCATAGATGGGGCCAGAAATCAGGCCCATAATTACAGAGCTCTAGAAAGAGCCCTTGTGCATGGCTCCCAGCTCGCGTGGGCAATCACTGTAAAGACCAAACTAACTACAATGGGAAAGGGTATACAATAGGGGGAAGGCTCTCAGGTAATTGAGCAAATAAAGGCTCAGAGTGCCATATCCCAGACCCGGTTCTGATGGAGCTGGAAACCTAAAAGAGCAGGAGAGAAGTGCTGGGGGGGAGAGGGGGAGGAGGCTTTAATGTGAACATTAAGCAGCAGCTTAGTGACTAGGGATGTGCATTCGGTTTTGATGAATTAGGAAATTCGTATGATATTTCCTAATTTGTCATGTATCGGTAAACCGAAAAACTGATTGCATTTTCCCCGAATTTTTGGAAAAAATCGGTTTTCGTTTTAGCACACACTAATGGGAGTTAACATACATACATACATAGAAATGACGGCAGAAGAAGACCAAACGGCCCATCCAGTCTGCCCAGCAAGCTTCACACTTTTTTTTCTTCTCATACTTATCTGTTTCTCTTGGCTCTTAGTAACCTTTTGGTTCTATTTCCCTTCCACCCACACCATTAATGTAGAGAGCAGTATTGGAACTGCATCTAAGTGAAATATCTAGCTTAGGGGTGGATTTATCAAAATGCAGAAAGTACTGCATGCGATAGCAAAAGGGGTATGTTTTATGCTAATAACCTGTGTGAAGAGCTAAGTTAGTGCAAATTGTGATACCATTTCAGATTCTGTGATAAGTTCCAGACCTGTTGTATTTCCTGCATTCAACCACTGGGGGCCCATTTTTAATGGTTCAGAGAGAGAGAGATGGACTAGCTTGATGGACTACATCAAGCTAGGTTGAGAGAACCTTGCCCAAATCTCATCTTGGAGTGAGTTTCCTCTCTCCGAAGGCCATCAAATCTTCACAAGAGACCATAAGAACATAAGAACATAAGAACATAAGAAAATGCCATACTGGGTCAGACCAAGGGTCCATCAAGCCCAGCATCCTGTTTCCAACAGTGGCCAATCCAGGCCATAAGAACCTGGCAAGTACCCAAAAACTAAGTCTATTCCATGTAACCATTGCTAATGGCAGTGGCTATTCTCTAAGTGAACTTAATAGCAGGTAATGGACTTCTCCTCCAAGAACTTATCCAATCCTTTTTTAAACACAGCTATACTAACTGCACGAACCACATTCTCTGGCAACAAATTCCAGAGTTTAATTGTGCGTTGAGTAAAAAAGAACTTTCTCCGATTAGTTTTAAATGTGCCCCATGCTAACTTCATGGAGTGTCCCCTAGTCTTTCTACTATCCGAAAGAGTAAATAACCGATTCACATCTACCCGTTCTAGACCTCTCATGATTTTAAACACCTCTATCATATCCCCCCTCAGTCGTCTCTTCTCCAAGCTGAAAAGTCCTAACCTCTTTAGTCTTTCCTCATAGGGGAGTTGTTCCATTCCCCTTATCATTTTGGTAGCCCTTCTCTGTACCTTCTCCATCGCAATTATATCTTTTTTGAGATGCGGTGACACCTACGAACACTGTTCTGTTCGTAGGTGTCACGTAGAATGTCAAAATGGCCCCTAACCCCCTACACTCTTACCTAATCCCCACTTCGAGTTACTAGGTGGGCCTACCATAGGGATACAAATACCTACCTATGGGCCATGATATTATGGCCAGTCTCTCTCTCTCTCTCTCTCTCTCTCTCTCTCTCTCAGCAGAAATGATTGCTGGTATGACTCAGTCCCTATCATGTAGCCTCCCTTCTACTCCTATGAGTAGGGTTACAGCTGCTTGTCTTCAGTACTCCAGAATGGATCTTTTCAATCCACTAACATCTTAAGATGTACTCTATCTTGCCGATAGCCTTGTTCATTTTTCCCTTGCAAATTGATTAGGCTTCACCTCTCTTTTATGTGTGCTCCTGTCAGTTTTTGGTTTTTCTTTACCACGCTCATCTTCTGTGAATATTAAACAAAAAGTTGTTTGTTTAGGATCTCTGCTTGGTCATGTTCCCCCTCCCCTTATTCTACCCTCCCTCCACCCATCACTTCTCAGTTTGCCAGTCTCACCCTGTTGCGTCCGTTGGTCGCAGACGGCTGTGACTGCTCTGCCTTACCTCTTTTCTTCCCTTTTCCTCTTCCTTGGGCAAGATTTCTGCCTCTGGTGCTGAGTGCCGAGGGCCTTGGCATCTCCAGCTTAGCATGGGCGTTCCAGTCCGCCATGCTCACTCCCATTGCCTCCTAGAGCGCTCGCATGCACATCTCCTATGCTCAAATGCACGTCATGGCGGGAACCTCGGGGATGTCCCCACTGCATGACGTCAATACCTCTGGGTATTTAAAGCATCTGCTTCACTACAACTTTGAGTTAGCAAGGACTTCGGTTTAAGCTACTCTGACCGCTCTAAGCTGCACGCTTACACGCCACTCTACACTCCAAAGGCCTCGCTCCTTTAGAAGCTCAAGACACCCGCTCCTCAGGGGTCTCTCGCTTCCATCTCCCTTTGGGGCCTCTACTAACGAAGACAACTGCTCATCGGGGGTCTCTCTCTCTTATTCTTTTCAGGATCTCCAGACTATCAGGTACTCGCTCCTCAAGGGCCTACCAGTCTATGTATCCTGTACCACGGACCTTCGGTCCCACCATCTCACTACCAGGAAAATGCCTACACTCCTGTGAGTACCTCTACGATCCGGTGCTCCAAATCCACCCACCAGGCTCAGCGTTGCCCGCACCGCAGATCCCCACCTCTATTGAACATCTGGGTGAGATTCTATATCTGAGTCTGTTGAACGTATTGGCACCTCGCGGACTCCGTGCCTTACCTTCCTGCTTCTTACCATCTATCTACAGCAGTACAGTAAAGCCTTCCATTCATTCAGTGTCTGCTATCTGAGTTTAGCCTATTGCTGTGGTTCCCCACGGGGCCCCTCCCTGTGGGTGGAGTCATCTCCACAGCGACCAAGGGTCCACAATGCCACAAACACAACACACCCCTGTATGCCATGCTTTCACTGACATATTTTTTAAGGGTCCTTTCTCCTTTCTTTACTGCCTTAGCTATTTTCTCCTCCATTTCTGCTTTTTTTTTCCCCCTGACTGCCCTCCCCACTCTCCTGGATTTTTAAATATTGTAGAATCATCTCTGTATATCTGCAGCATCGTTCAGTAAATACATATCGCAAACTACTACATGCACAGTAAAACATATCAGCATAGCTCAGAATTCAACATTCTCTGGCCAATAAATTAATTTCATAACTACTCATTTCACATGAGGGCATTAAGCATATTACTTAAAAGCCAAGTGTAAGTAACTGTTGTAAATGTTAATATTTATTTAAAAAAAAAAATGTTAATATGTAAATGTTAATATTTGTTTCAGTGGACAAATGTGTTTTCTTAAAAATTAAAATGGATTTTCTTTCCTACAGCATTTATACTTAAGGTTTAGGACTATTAAAAATAAGATTTCCAGAAATCCAGTTGTGTATAAATAACTTGTTGGCTATATTAAAGAGTGAGTTAAACCTTTAACAAGTTTGTGCTAAAAAAAACTGTCAAAAATGTTAACAGCCCTGCCTCCTTTAATTTCTGCCGCTTCTGATGAAGTGCAGGGAATGCCTTATTGGTATGCAGTGTTACCTGTTATCTGACAGAACCAGAGTGTATTTTCAGCTAATCAGAAGTAAGAGCACAGAATTACATCTCCTGTGTGAAACTCACCATTTGCATATTTATGATTCAGGAAATGATAATACAGCTAATGAGAAGCTCACGCAGGGTCGTTAAAAGTCAAGCCAATGTTACATTTCATCTTCAACACAGGCCTGGTTCCTTGTACATGGCTCTCCAAAAAAAAAAAAAAAAAAAGGTCTGCTGATTGCAGTTTATTGTAATTAAAGATTACATGCTGTTTGTGAGAGGTTATAATATACCTTTCAACAAAACCTTTCGGTGGTCAGTGGTTACATGGTTCAGTAGCTGCAGTTCCATAAACCAGGAGCACGTGGTCATCATAGGCAAATCCTCTAGTTTCCCATGGTTCCATAGCAGTGGCCAGTACAAAACAATTTGCTCTTTGCTCCAGAATTTGGATTGATGCACCAAATCATGGAAAACTGCCTCTCTGTCCCTGCTGCTGATAAAAATGCAGCCCTGGGTTGGCCCACCTTCCTCCCACTTTGCTGATATATCAGATATAACCCCAGGCTGTTATGACATCAGAATCGCTTTGCACATTTGTAAGCATCAGATCCAGTGCCACCCACTCATATGCAGGTTCTGTTACCAGTTGCCTGAAGAGTTTTTCCTGCAGACAATCCAGGACTTCCCTGCTTCTAGATGACATCACAGACATGATATCCCAATTAACATTTGGCAAATTGAAATCACCTGCACCTCATCTATCATAGCAATTTTGTGAATGTGCTCTATTAAATTTCTATTAATTTTTTCTGCCTGCGATAAGTGTTATCTGGCTAAGGCCTAGATTCATTATTTTGATATAAATTTTGCTAGAATAGCACCCGCAATAGAAAAAGAGGTGTGATTAGGGCAATTTTCCAGATACCACAATGTGCGCTATTTAACACATCACATAAGTATTTTAGTGTATTAAATTTATTGCATCTGCAATAAATTCACATTGTGAGAGAGTCTCTCATGTAAGTAAACTATAAAAGGGGCAACTAGTAACTCGGGGTGAGGTTTTGGTGGTGGCCTAGGTTTTTTTTGGGGGGGGGAGTTTTATATTCACAGTCAGAGGTACGAACAGCACAGTAGACTTCAGTGAAGATTTGATGTAATATGGAGTGATGACTCGTACACAAAGGTGAGATTTGTACGTTGTACTCTTCACTTAACTTGATAACGGCTAGGTTGAGAGTGCATCAAACTAGGTCAAGAGTACATTGTACAAATCTCATCTTTGTGTATCTTTCATCACTCCAAATCACATAAAATCTTTACTGATGTCTACTGTGCTGTTCATACCTCTGTCTGGGTATGTAAAACTGCCCCTTAAAACCTAGGCCACCACCAAAATCTCACCCCGAGTTACTAGTTGCCCATCTTACAATGGTATAAATAGTTGACTAATAGTTGTACCTTTTTAGAGGCTCTCTCCCCCTCACCTCCTCCCTCTTCTTCACAAATCCTTGTAGTTATAACATGCATTACACTTTCACACACAATGTTAAACATCCCTTATTTTCATAAACTCCTCCCTTTTGAATACATTTTTAGAATTTGCATACACATCTCGTGATGCGTTATTTATTACATGCATTATGGTATTATCATGGGCATTAGGGTCCTAGCGCCTGCAATAAGGTTCTAATGTGATCTGATGAATGACCCCCTAAGTTACTTAGCCGGCCAGGGTTTGAATATCTACCCCATGAAATTTACAGTTCTACAATTAATCTGTGCACGTGTCTCTCAGTATTAGGGAAACTCTCACCCTCCATGGTTTAGACAAGTAAAGTTTCCAGCTGGACAGGGTATCCTTAGTTGTGATGGAAAATCCCTTCCAAAATACTGATTGACAAAAAGACTTAACGGTTTCTGCATAGTCTCCCCTAAGTGTCTCTCTCCCAGGGTAAAGACCACGTTGGGTGTCTTTACATTAGAAATTTAGGACTCACTCAGTTCTATTTTTCAGTTTTCTCAATAGGATTTTTCATAGGAAAAAGCCAGTATCATGGAACATAGCGTCTCTACAGATATTCCCACTTCAGGCAGGAAGGGTGGCCAAAAACCTCCTCCTAGGAATTCAGATAAAAATCTTCACACAAGAATAGAAAATCTGAAAATTTCTTGCAGTGGGTCATAGTTTGTTCTTCCCTACCTCCTGATCTAACCTAGCAGGTGGATACCCCAAATCCCTCCAGTCAGGGGTCGGCCCCTGTGACATTGTGAGGGCAAAGGTAGCGCCGGCGCCATTTTGAATACTGACAATACGGCTGGAGTGCAGGAGGTTGCTCCCGGAGCCCCGCTGGACGTTTGGCAAGTCTTGTGGGGGTCAGGAGGCCCCCCAAGCTGGCCAAAAGTCCCTGGGGGTCCAGCGGGGGTCCGGGAGCCATCTCCTGCATGCGGGCCGTATTGCCAATATTCAAAATGGTGCCGGCGCTACCTTTGCCCTGTCACATGGTAAGGGCAAAGGGCCATTGGTGCCATTTTTTTTAGCGCAGCTGATAGCGTGGGAACGGGAGATTGCTCCCCACGACCCCCCTGGACCACCAGGTATGTGCAAAAAGTTTTGGGGGGGGTCAGGAGAGTGGGGGAGGCTAAGGGGGTAATTTTAAAGGGTTGGGTGGGGGGTTTTTTTAATCGGGCCATCGGCGCCATTTATATTAGTGGCAGCCAAAATGGCACCGATGGCCCGAGAGTGGGACATCGTGCCGGGACCCCACCACCCCCACTGGACCACCAGGTAAATTAAAACATACTGGATGTTGTGTAGGAAAGATAGTGCTGAGAGACCTTGACAGGTCTGGCTAGATTTCTGACTTGTGTGCCCAATATGCCAGTGCATCTATGTCTATGTCCTGATGGGCACTGTAAGAGAGCATGTCACAGAAATGTCTGCTGGGATCACCTTTGCTGGGGTGGGATGAATGTCTCTCTTGCTACCTTCTTTAGCTATGTCTTCTGACAGGAGAAATGGTTCTGCATGGGCAATGTGGCTTTGGCATATTGAGGTGGGGGAGGAAGTGGTGACAGACAGAGTTCTCCTCATTCCTGTACAACATTCCCACTATGTCCATGCCTCTGGTTCTCCTGTTCACACCCCCTGTCTACCAGTAAAGGGACAAAGCAGCAGAAAGACTAGCACCAACACACTGAGGAAACATGATAGTGGCAAGAACACCACAAGACCTTGCCTCGATGCCACCCGCCACAAGCGCAGGATGCGAGAGAGGGATTCCGCCGTCCTCGCATTTCCACGGCACCGGGACAAGCTCATGCTGGTGACTGCTGCGTGCCTCTGGACGTGCAATGCATTTGACCGGTGGGCCCACCTCCTCGTTTTCTCATCCTGCCGGGGAGCCGGGAGCTGAGGGAGCCAGGAGCCAAGGGAATGCCGGCTTCCCCGAAAGGGAGAAAGAGGGCTGGTGGGTCGCCCAGCACCCCGGACGGATTGACATCCCCGGGGAGGGGAAATTGGCAGGCAGGCATCGCCTTACTCCCCGCCCCGCCGCACAGGACGTGGAGGCGTCCAGCAGAGGAACCTTCCCTTCGCGAGTTCCAGGTACCTAGCATCTTTCCCCGCACACGCTCTATGACAGGGCTGTGAGGTCACTTATAACTCACAGAAAAGGGCTGGTTGTTGCTATGGATACTCCCACATGACCTTCTCCTATTTCAAATGGCCACTAAGAAAGCACTGTGAACCAAAATAATGAAACAAATATGATATGTTTCATTCATGGGGGATCGCCATTCATTTTGCGAACCCACGAATCAAACGAACAGAGACCTATTCATTGCGGATTGCACATTCATTGAAAATGAATGCACATCCCTACAGATTATAGTGTACAAAAAAAAACTAAATCAGAAGACGGTCATCTGTAGCCAGACAATGTGAAAGTTTGAACTATTTTTACAGTTTTGAACTAGCTCCATTTTAAAAAAAAATTCTCCAATACCATTAATAATCAAACTAATCAACCTTATCCACCATCAGGAGCAACGATAAACCCATGAAAAGCAATCTCTCTGCCTTAGATATAATTTACTATAAGCTCCTGATGCAGCCCTGCCATCGGGCGAAACTCAGCCTGTGTCAGGTATCATTATAATTTATTATGGATTATAAACTATAATCTTAATAAAGAAATCCTTGCAACTAAGATGACTGGTCAGTACTTCTTTTGCTTGCCAACAATATATACTGTATTCTTTCGAGTCAGAAATTTCAGTCAACCTTGCACCTGCTGCTGCCAGGCATTCACAAACTATGGCACCTCTGCTTCCATTGCCTCCTAAGAACATAAGAACATAATAAATTGCCATACTGGGTCAGACCAAGGGCCCATCAAGCCCAGCATCCTGTTTCCAACACTGGCAATCCAGGCTACAAGTAACCAAAAATTAAGTATCCCATGCTACTGATGCTACTAATAGCAGTGGCATTCTTCCAAGTCAACTTGATTAATAGCAGGTAATAGACTTCTCCTCCAAGAACTTATCCAAACCTTTTTTAAACCCAGCTATACTAACTACACTAACCATATCCCCTGGCAACAAATTCCAGAGTTTATTTGTGCGTTGAGTGAAAAAGAATTTTCTCTGATTAATTTTAAATGTGCTACATACTAACTTCATGGAGTGCCCTCTAGTCCTTCTATTATCTGAAAGAATAAATAACCGATTCACATGATTTTAAAGACCTCTATCGTATCCCCCCTCAGCCATCTCTTCTCCAAGCTGAACAACCCTAACCTCTTTAGTCTTTCCTCATAGGGGAGCTGTTCCATCCCATTTATCATTTTGGTCGTCCTTCTCTGTACTTTCTCCATTGTAACTATTAGAGATGTGATTCATGAACCTTTCGATTCAGCCTTCATTATCTGCCTGCCGTGGGAAATTTCGTTTTCCTGTGGTTCGGGCCGATTTTTTTTCGGCTGCTTCGAAACGAACATCCCAAACCCACCCCAACCCTTCAAATTTAATTAATTACAACTTAAAATATGGCACAAGCCATCCATTGCTCCTACCATGTGACAGGGGTTGACCAATGGCACCGGTAGCCCCTGTCACATGGTAAGGGCAAAGAGCCACCAGTGCCATTTTGATTAGTGGCAGCTGACAGCCCAAGAAGTAGAGATCGCTCTCGGGACCCCGCTGGACCACCAGGGATTTTCAGCAAGTCTTGGGGGGGTTGGGTAAGTCTTGGGGGGTCAGGAGGGTGGGGGTTGCAATTAATTAAATTTGAAGAGTTGGGGTGGGTTTGGATTTTTTTTTAATGTGACCTTTCTCCCCCCCAAAAACCGATAAGAAAACAACATGAAATTTTGTGGGTTTTCCTATCGTTTCGTCGGCCCCCGAACCGCAACGAAAAAGGAAATATCATGTCTATTTCCTATTTCATTGCAAACAAATGCACATCCCTAGTAACTATATCTTTTTTGAGATGCATCAACCAGAACTGTACAGAGTACTCAAAGTGAGGTCTCACCATGGAGCAATACAGAGGCATTATAACATTTTCCATTTTATTCACCATTCCCTTCCTAATAAGTCCTAACATTCTGTTTGCTTTTTTAATTGCTGCATACCCTGAGCTAACGATTTTAATGTATTATCCACTATGACGCCTATATCTTTTTCCTGGGTGGTAGCTCCTAATAAAAACTTAACATCATGTAACTACAGCATGGATTATTTTTCCCTATATGCATCACCTTGTACTTGTCCACATTAAATTTCATCTGCCGGAGGTGGAAGGAGAAGGAGGCGAGAAGGAGAGATACCGGAGGCCTTCCAGAGGAGAGGTATCTCCCAGCCTCGATGGGGTCCTACGCGGCTATTCTAGTGTCTGACATCATTGCAGAGGGATGCTCCAGAGGCCCTTAAAATTGGCCCACTTGCGGCGAACCCTTGAGGTAGAAGGAGAAGGAGGCAAGAGGGAGAGATACCGAAGGCCTTCCGGAGGTGAGGTGTATTTCCCAGCCTCGACGGGGTTCTACCCGGCTATTCTTGCGTCTGACATCACTGCAGAGGGACGCTCCAGAGGCCCTTAAAATTGGCATGCAGCCGCCGCCAGCGCGTCACCTAAGCCATGCACTCCAAAGAGGCGCACGGCTTTGTTCTAATTTGAAATCATCCTCCTTACTCTCCTCCCTTGTACTTTGGAATTCAACTTATCTCCTTGAATCTTTGAAGCCTCCAATTTCCTATAAGGACCTAAGTTGCTTGATCCTGCACATTGACCGTTGGAACGTTCTGCAGGGTTCCTGAATTACCTAACTAAGGGCCTCATTTTCTAAAGTATCGCAGGCCTGCGATACTTTAGGGAATGAGGGGCGGGGGGCTGAAATGGGGGGCGGGCCTGCGCTAGCCGGCAGCGATTGCACCGTCACGGTGCAATCGCTGCCGGTTTCGCACCCAATAGCGCCACCATAGAAGGTATAGCTATTGGGCGCGAACTCAGACGCGAAAAGGGCCTTACCTTTTCATCATCCGTGGCGTCTTCGCGGAGTCGGCCCCGGTGATGCCCCGACTCCTCCTCTTCTGGGGCCGACTCTGCCCCCATTTTGGTATTGCACGCGATAAGGGACTTTTCGCGTGCGATCCGTGTGGAAAATGAGGCCCTAAATGTCTCATTCTGTGATGAAAAGGAGGGCAAGGGAAAAGGAAACCCTACCCTTACAAGCATCGATGATGTCGGGCCCAATGGATGTACACATGAGATGGGGAGAAGTACAGCTGGGAGTTACCTTGCTGAGAGAGTGCCGGGAGGAAGCTTTAACCAACACTTCCCTTGAGCTTCAGACAACTTTGTCCCCAGCTTGTCGGGTAGCGCCAGCGAATCCAGCTGAAGATAGGCTCTTGGAACAGCTGAGAGCTGAGGCAGCAGTTTGCCCATCTGAAAGGCGAGAGGAACGCACTGAAGCTTGGATTGAATCCCCTATTCTTCAGCGGAGTACCGGTGAAGTTGCCAGTAGGGGTGGGACTTTGCCAGTATTTAGAGATGAACTCAAGATACTGGAGATAAAAAGGAAAACCTGGTAAGACTTCCAGAGATTACGTTAAATTCGATATGGGAAGCTTTACAAACTTTATATACAAATTTATATAATCAAGTGGTGCCTATATATAAATTTATGGGAAATTTTGGTCCTTGATAAAGTGAAGTGGAAAAAGAAGTAAAGGAAATTAAAAAGTCTATAGCCTCAACTGAAGAGGCAAATAAATAAAAATCTGATCTGTATGTTTCCTTAATAAAAGAAAATCAAATGTTTGCCTTAAGGATGGAGCAATTGAAAAATCAGTCTAGAGCTAAAAATCTTCGATTTATAAATTTTCCTAAGGAACATATTCACACCTTCTAAAGAGATGTGGAAAAAATATATGCTTGAAGTCCTAAAAATTCCAGAGCAGGCTCTTCTGCTCACTTCAAGTGTATATTATATCCCACCTTTTAAAAAGGAAGATGCGCAAGATCAAAAGGGAACCCAGGTACTTGTTCCAACTGAACCATCAGTTTCAGCTTTAAATGTAACTGAAATATTGGAGACATCTCAAGAAAAATTGGTTACACCTGCAACCCTAGTGGTATCTTTTCTTTTAGAAATGGACAAGCAGTGGACACTAAGAATGTGTTTCAACATCGTTTAGATGCTTTTCTGAATTTAAAAGTTACTGTCTTTCCAGACATATCTAGATTAACACAGAAAAAAAGAAAGCAATTTCTCTTACTGAAATCTAGAGTAATTGAGATAGGGGTGTCATTTCTTCTTAAATTCCCCTGCAAGTGTATCGTAAGATACCAAGGTACTACACATATATTTTTGCCCCAAATCAACTTTCTTTTTTTCTATCAAATAAGGTAATTTCTTTAAGGAGTTTGTCTCCAATATTGAAAGAGCAACTATAAATCTGGTATAGATCCCGAAGTTATTGGATAGATTTCCGTAGTGCAGGTTTTTCCTTTCTGTATTAATAGAATTTCTTTTTCTTTTGCAGTTGTGGAATTAGGTCCTACATATATAGAGGACTGGGATGAGAGTGAAATTTGATATTTGAAACTGAAATTGATAATATGTTGTTTCCTTATTAGAATTACTGATGGAAAAGAAAAGGATGGTGTATTTTATCTTATTTTGTTTAACACTCCCTTGTTTTTCATATCAAGATGTTATATGCTTGAAATATAATCCTTGAAAATTAATAAAAAATAAATTGAAAAAAAATTTCATCTGCCATTTGGATGCCCAGTCTTCCAGTCTCGAAGGTCCTCCTGCAATTTATCACAATCTGCTTGTGATTTAACTACTCTGAAAAATTTTGTATCATCTGCAAATTTGATTACCTCACTCGTCATAATCCTTTCCAGTTCATTTATAAATATATTGAAAAGCCCCAGTCCAAATATAGATTCCTGAGGCGTTCCACTGTTTAACCTATTCCACTGAGAAAATTGACCATTTCATCCAACTCTCTGTTTCCTGTCTTTCAACCAGTTTGCAATCCATGAAAGGACACCACCTTCTATCCCATGGCTTTTTAGTTTCCTTAGAAGCCTCTCATGAGGGACTTTGTCAATCACCTTCTGAAATCGAAATACACTACATCTATTGGCTCACCTTTATCCACATGTTTATTAACCCTTTCAAAAAAATGAAGCACATTTGTGAGTCAAGACTTGCCTTGGGTAAATCCATGCTGACTGTGTTCCATAAAACCAAATGTTTCTATATGCTCTGAGATTTTGATCTTTAGAATAGTTTCCACTATTTTTCCCGGCACTGAGATCAGGCTCACTGATCTATAGTTTCTGGATCACCCCTGTGATACATTGCCCATCCTCCAGTCTTCAGGTAAATGGATGGTTTTAATAATAGGTCACAAATTTTAATTAAAAGATCTGAAATTTCATTTTTTAGTTCCTTCAGAACCCTGGGGTGCATACCATCCAGTCCAGGTGATTTGCTTCTCTTTAGTTTGTCAATCTGACCTACTTCATCTTCCAGGTTCACAGTGATTTGATTCAGTTCATCTGAATCATCACCCTTGAAAACCATCTCTGGAACAGGTATCTCCCCAACATCCTCATTAGTAAACACAGAAGCAAAGAATTCATTTAGTCTTTCTGCAATGGTCTTATCTTTTCTAAGAATCCCTTTAACCCCTCGGTCAACTAACGGTCCAACCAGCTCCATCACAGTTTTCTTGCTTCAGATATACTTAAAAAGGTTTTATTATGATTTTTTGTCTCTACGGCCAACTTCATTTCAAATTCTCTCTTGGCCTGCCTTACCAATGTTTTACACTTAACTTGACACTGCTTATGCGTTTTCCTATTTTCTTTAGAAGGATCCTTCTTCCAGTTTGTGAAGGATTTTTTTGGCTAAAATAGCCTCTGTCATCTCACCTTCTAACCATGCCAGTAATCATTTGCCTTCCTCCCACCTTTCTTAATGCATGGAATACATCTGGACTGCGCTTCTAATATTGTATTTTTAAACAATGTCCATGCCTGTTGTACACTTTTAACCTTTGCAACTGCACCTTTCCATTTTTTACTATTTTCCTCATTTTATCAAAGTTTCCCTTTTGAAATTTTAGTTTTAGAGCTGTAGATGTTACAATGCTGCTTGCGGGCCTAGCCATAAGCAGCCTCTCACCTTCGCAGCCCAGAGGCCGCCACTGATGCCATCTCTTCTCACAGCCCTGAGGCCACCACCGACATCCTTCCCTCGCAGCCCGGAGGCCGCCGCCCTTCATTGCGGCCCGAGTGCCACCGCTGATGCTGCCACTGCGTAGCCTGGAGGCCACCACCAAAGCTGCCACCCTCGCGGCAGGCAGAATCGCCGCCACCATGTCTCCTCGTGTCAGGAAGCCGCCACTGGCTTGCTCCATTGTAGCATGGAGCCGCCGACTTCAGGGCCTCATTTTGTGGCCTAGTGCTGCCTCCAGCTTGATCCTTGTGGCGTGGATGCCGCCACCACTGTACCAGGTCCTGGCCTTCCTCTAGGGCACACGGCTGCACCTCTCTCTGTTATTTAAAGGGCTCTCAATGGGAAAAGTCCCGCGGCCCCACCTGATGTCTCCAGGGCATCTTCTCTTCAGCCCTATAAAAGGGCTCCTTATCAGTCCCTCGTTGCCTTTGCAAGGAGCCAGTCCACTCCTGGATTCTTCATTTGTTCCAGCTCATCGGTCCAGGAGGCTTCTGAGGTCCATCGCTTCTTCAAGGTCCTTTGTTCTTCGTGGGAGCTCCCTTGTTTTGTCCGTGGTTCCTGGTCTCTCATCGGATCCTGTGTTCTCTCCAGATGTTCCTGTCTCCAGACTTTCTTGATGTCCCGTGTTCCAGTCCTGATCCTGATGTCATCTCCAGCTCTTTGTCCTGCTTCCAGGTTTCCTACTTGTTCATCCTTCCTGGCGTGCCACTGCCATCATCCATGACCAGCCCATGGGGGGCTGTGTAGGGTGCTTCATGGCACAAGGCATACCTTCATGTCTGCTGCACAAGTCTCCAGATGGCTCCTGTTGCTAATGCTAAAGTCTGTTACTGAATCCGAGTTCCACGTCTTGAATCCTGTGCAAGGCCTTCAGTGTACCTTGTGCCTGCTTCTGTCCATGCCCTAGACTCAAGCCAGATCTTGCTCTGCTTCAGCGTGGTCTGCAACCAGCCACGGGTGGCTGTGTAGGGCGCGCCTTGGTGCAGGCCTCACCTGCACATGCAATCTTCTACATGTCTCTGGATCCAAGTCTTCACTTCCTCACTTGGAGTCTGATTTGCTTCTAGCGTGGTCCGTGACCAGCCATGGGCGGCTGTGTAGGGCACGCTGCGGTGCAGTACTCAACCCGTACTAATGCCCATATCCTGAGTCCTCGCCTAAGCCTCTGAGTATCCTGAATCCTTGTCTATGACTCTGAATATCCTGAATCCTTGTCTAATCTCCAAGTGCCTACATCTTGTTTTTGTTCCAGTACCATCGCCTGTCCTCGACCTCTGTCCATCCTGTCACGCCTGCTGTTCCCAGATGGCGGGTCCGAAAGGGCTATTGAGTGGCCTTAGGGCTACCCCAGAGACCAGCATGGCATTGTTGGGTCTCTTCTGGTGCATTCAGGTTCGGCAGAGATCAGGGGCCCCTGGTCTTCAGCCTCTCCGCCCGTACTCGGACACGTCTTGCCTGCCTCGACGCTTATTCGGAGTTCCTCTAGAGTCATGCCGTGGCCTAAGGGCACACTATCTTCCTGGAATTGGGACCGCCCCCTAGCGCTCCCCTAACTGTAGATTTACATATTGTCCCCCTTCCAGTCATTAGTTCAAATTTGATCATGTTACGATCACTATTGCCAAGTAGCTCCCTCTCTCATTGGTTCATGAACCAATTGCTCTATGAAGCAGTCATTTATTCCATCCAGGAACTTTATGTCTCTAGCATGTCCTGATGCTACATTTACCCAGGCAATATTGGAGTAATTGAAATCTCCCATTATTACTGCACTGCCAAATTGGTTAGCTTCCCTGATCTCTCTTAGCATTTCATCATCTGTCTGATCATTTTGGCCAGGTGGACGATAGTATGCTCCTATCACTATATTCTTACCCAACTCACATGGGATTTCTACCCATATAGATTTTACTGAGCATTTAGTGTTTTGTATGATCTCTTTATCCTGTTGGACTCTATACCCTCCTGGACATAAAGTGCCACATCCCCACCAAGTTGATCCTCCCTATCAGCCTTGTTTTGTCTTTAGCCTTTCTTCGTCCTCAGCGAACCTTGCCTGGTATTCAGCTTCAGTCTGGTTTTTGGCCTTGGCCTGCTTTTCGGATCTGAACATAGTTACGGCCTTCTGAACCTTATCTCAACCTAGCCCATGCAAAGACTCATTCGCCTACCGTCGGCACATGCCTTGCGGCTCTGCCCACAAGGTTGCGTCAACTGCACCATGGCAAGAGGGGCTCATGCTTATGCCATTCACAACAGCTCCATAAACCATAAACTGTTTTGCTGTAATAAATAGACCCGATACTAACCTAAGAACCCAGGGAAATTAACTCCCACCCCCTCCTTATTGCTAGGCAGTTTTAACTTGGAGTTTTACTTTTCCATAAAAACTTTGGTCAGTAGTCTCTCTAAATGTTTGTAATAGTCTACTAGGAATAGAAAAGACAATCTACCAGGTACATAAGTAATCATGGGTGCTATATATACCACCTCTAAAACAGGACTTTGAACTACAGCATTTCCTTTTTTCATGACATGTTCAGTTGAAACTACAAACTGAGTCATACAAATACCTGAAGTGTTTCTTTCCAAGTTTCCTTCCCCTAACAACCCTGTAATTTTCCTTCTTTTTGTTCTTCACCTTATCTTGTTAACTTCTGATCAGACATCTTAACACTTTGGCAGTCTCAACTAATATGGCTGGGTTTCTGGTTTCCTTTCATTTCTCTGCAGAGGAGATCTAAAGCAAAGACAATATTCTATACTAAGATTTGGCTCAATATGATAATTTCTTCAACAGACAGTCTGCATTTGCCAAAATAATTCATGTTGTTCCTGTCACAGACACAATTGATTTATCCAGTTTGTTCTACTTTTCTCTGGGTGCTGTATTAGCTGCAGTAGCTCTGATTGTCACTTTGCTTCTTCTTGGCAAGCCTCTTGTGCTTTAGTCACCTACATATCCAATTGTCTTAGCTTTCTTGGATTATTCAATAGCTATTCACATTAATTCATCACAGGTCTCCGATGGATCTTTCTTATACAGTATCTTATCTTCATTTCTATTCTCATACTGTCTTCCAATAACTCGCTAATCAACTTTCAACATATTTTCTGATTTTCTAACGCTGGCTGGATCCTGAGAGATCACTCTGAATAAACAGTTTTTATGTACCTATTACTGTGTTGTTTCTGTTTTGTATGGATTAAGTGTTTCTGTGAGAGCTAGTGTTTATTTGTATTTGTCTGTTATAGTGTATCACCCTACTGACTGTGGTGCCACACCATGGCCAGTGTCCTCTTTCCCCTTCAGGCCTGGGCCCCTGGCCTTGCTGTCTCGCCACTGTCGCTGCCACTCTGACCCACATTCATGTTTCCTTAGGCATGTGCACATGTCCAGCTATTATTAGGTTTCCAGCACGAAGTCCACTTTGGAGCGCCCCAATGATGTCATGGCCTGGGGTATTTAAAGGCCCATCTAGCACCATGCCATTGCCTCAGCAACAGTTCTCCTATGCTGGTTGTTGGCTTCATTGCTTCTGTCTTCCTGTCTGCCTTGCTATGGTTCTTGAGTCTCCTGCCTGCCTTGTCATGTTCCTTGTGTCTCTACCTGCCTCTCAGTGTTCTCTGGATTCCTGTCTGGTCTTTCTATTCCTGTTGTACGCCTCTTTCCTCCCTTCTTGGACTGCCTCCTTGTTACTGACCCGGTGTTAGGAATTGTGGACCCTTGACCCGAGGTGGGGTTGGCGCTACCTGTAGGGGGTTGAGCCCCGCAGGTCTCCACCATCAGGATGCGAGGCCGGCCAGGAAGCAGAGGCCAACAGGACTTAAATTCACCAGTACGTCCCAGCTACATGTTCTCCGCAGGTTGAGCCCTAGGGTGTCGGGGAAAGCTGGTCTTAGGTGGGCCTCTGCGTGGATGGTCCCGGAGAGGTGGCCAGATGAAGACAGGGAGAACCAGGGAGGTCAGGTCCGGTCCGAGATCGAGGACAGGCAGCAAGAAGCGAAGATTAAGTCCAGTCCGAGGTTGTGGTGCCTTCGAGGAGTGAAGCAGACACTGTGGAGTGGGGGTGCTGCAGCAGTCCCCAGGGGGCTAGAGTGCTGAAGTAGTCTCTGTGGAGCAGGAGCACTGTAGCAGGATCTCGTGATATAGACACGATGAGGCAGGCCCCGTGGAGCAGGAGCTCAGAAGCGGGATCCTGTGGAGTAGAGCGCTGAGGAAGGCTCCGTGGAGCAAGGAGCGCTGTAGCAGGAACTCACGGAGTAGGAGCGCTGTAGCAGGGTCTCGTGATGTAGAAGCGCTGAGGCAGGCCCCATGGAGCAGGAGCAGAGTAGCATGGTCCTGTGATGTTGAAGCGCTGAGGCAGGCGCTGTGGGGGCAGGAGCGCAGTAGCAGGATCCCGGGATATAGAAATGCTGAGGCAGGCCCCGTGGAGCAGGAGCGCAGAAGCAGGATCCCGAGGTGTAGAAGCACTGAGGCAGGCCCCGCGGAGCAGGAGCGCGGTGGCAGGATCCCGTGGAGTAGGAGCGCAGAAGCAGGATTCCGAAGAGCGGGAAGCTGAAGCAGGAACCCGTAAGAGCAGAAACAGCAGGTCAGGAATGCTAAGGCAGAACCACCGAAGCAGGAACCAGGGAAATCGTTGCCAAGTCAGCTAGTGGGGGATAGAGGCTGTCCTTAAATATCCCAGGGGTCTTATGTCATCAACTGGGGACGGCCCTGAGGTTCCCGCTGTTGGCCCTTTAAAAGGAGGGCTGGTGGCGTGCGCGCGTGCCTAAGGAGGGCCCAAGTTGGAGGGCCAGTCGGCGGCATCCTGGCCACCACATGGAGTCCCAGAGCTGCGGCGGAGCGCAACAGCAGCAGTGGCTGGCTGTGGCCAATAGAGCACTAGGAGCAAGGAACAAAGCAAGGCACGGTGTGAGTTGTGCCGGCCGTGGGTTGCCGCAGCCCATGGGTGTAACACCTGGACCACCTTTGGACTTTTGCCTTGTTTCATTGCCAACTGCCCTGACCATTTGCTTAACCTTGCCTGACGTTTGCTTAACTGCCGCCTGCTCTGACCACCACCTGGTCCCCACCTCTGCTTGACAGCCACCTGCCCTTACTGTCACTTAGCCTTCATCTTGCTGCACACTTTGCTTGTTATGACCCTAACAGGTTCCTCCAGGTCCTGCCGGCCCCCAGAACCCAAGGGCTCAAACTTTGGTGGAGGTGGCTGGTACAGGTGAAGACTTTGTTCTATCTGATCCGGGTATATCTTCTGCCACCTGCGAAGGTCTCTTCCATGCCTCATGGATCAGTCACTGTTAACTCTGTAGCAGCTAAGGTCTCACTCTCCCCAGATTGTGAGATATAATAAGGCACCCCTAGACTTATAAAGCCAAAACTAGTAAGTCTTCTCCTTCTCCTCTGCATTTCCTAGGTTTGTGGTTCTCTTTAACTTCTCTTGCCCTATCTCTCTCTCTCTCTCTTTTACTCCTGATTTCTTGTGTGTTTGTCTTTCTCTTTATCAAATTCTAAAAGCATCACTATTTAGCAAAACGTTTCATAATTAGGTGGTGACTTGCCTTCTGCTATTCATGAAAAATCATAGCGGATGCCTATGAGTAGCAGAGGGCAAGCCAACACCTAATTATGAAGATTTACAATGATGCAGTTCATGCAATTAATATGTGGGCTATATCAGGAAGTCTGAAGAAAAGACGAGAATAAAGTGTTCCATAATTTAAGAATATTTCGGTTCTCCTGATGCAGGCATTGGTTGCGGAAACATTGCAATGTTGGGAAAGGGTGAAAACCTACTTAGAACATGGTGAACATTGTGAAAAATATAGCAAGGGAATTATATGAGAAGTGAAGTAGATTTCACATAAATTGACATCAGGAAAGGGTGACAGTTGATGTAGAAAACTGTGAGCAATATATCAGATTGATAGTCACACAGCAGGTGAACTACTTGAAAAGCAAAGTCTACATAAGTTTACATTTGAGTAAGGGTAAAAACTAGGGATGTGCAGAGCAAAAGTTTAAGTTCATATGTCCATATGTCCAAAGGGGGTCCCATTTGCGGTCAATATGGACATAAACAGAATTCAATGAGTTGAGTATATGTCCATATGTGCAAATAAAAATTTAAACCCCTCACCCTCCTTAATCCCCCCCCCCCAAGACTTACCCACAACTCCCTGGTGGTCCAGCGGGGTCAGGACGCCATTTTGACCAACTTTGCAAGGAGCACGTGACGTCGGCGTCACGTCGGAGTGACGCGGCGTCACGTGATCCCCGCGGGTTCGCGCCGGAATGCTCGTTCGGCCCAAAAGGAACTTTTGGCCAGCTTGGGGGGGCCCTCCTGACACCCCCAAAGCTGGCCAAAAGTTCCTTTTGGGCCGAACGAGGGTGCCGGAGGGAACTCGCGGGAATCACGTGATGCCCGCGTCACTGCGACGTTGCGCCGACTTCACGTGATTCCCCGCGGGGTCGCTTCCGGATCCTCGTTCGGCCCAAAAGGAACTTTTGGCCAGCTTGGGGGGGCCTCCTGACACCCCCCAAGCTGGCCAAAAGTCCTTTTGGGCCGAACGAGGATCCCGGAAGCGACCCCTGCGGGGAATCACGTGACGTCGGCGTGACGCGGCGTCACGTGATTCCCCGCGAGTTCCCTCCGGCAACCCTCGTTCGGCCAAAAGGAACTTTTGGCCAGCTTGGGGGGGGCCTCCTGACCCCCCTAAGCTGGCCAAAAGCTGGCCAGGGAGTTGTGGTAAGTCTTTGGGGGGGGATTAAGGAAGGTGAGGGGTTTAAATTTTTATTTTGGATCAACAATCGCGATTTCCAACTTATTCAACATAGCTATGTTGAATAAGTTGGAAATCCGATCGTTTATGTCTTATCACTTTTTTAAGTTAAAAAAAAAAAAAAGTAACGTTTTACATTTATGTTCAATACGAATGCACACCCCTAGTAAAAACCTATATAGGACATTGAGAGAAATTTAGCAGGTGAACTATATGAGGTGAAATTTGTAGATGAACTTGCTAAGGAATGTAATAAATTTTAAAGTTTATACAATCTGAGCTTAAAGTTAGAGTTATAAACTGAGAAAATTGATGTAAATGATATTGTTTTTCTTAGGCTTGGATTAACATTGGTATGTGTGCTTTTGTCCATTATGTATTAGATTTTTTACATGAATATATATATATATATATATGGTTTTAAATGTTTTGTATATCTGTTATTTTAGATGTAATTTTGTAAAAACTTTAGAAGAAAGAAAATGTTTTTTGAAAGTTTATATAATGGAGGTATAATTACCATAATAAAGACTGTAATTTATTGATTATAAAACTTAGAAAATTAGTTTAATATTCATTTTACTGTTCTTGCTTTATGTATAAATATAGTTTTGGAACAGCTTAGCGGTTATTGGTGTTTTGGTATAGTTTAATATTTTTTAACAGGCCATTTCTGCTGGTAAATTATTATTTTATCCATGGAAATGCTTTTGAAAATTATACTCTGACTTTGATTTTTGAAAGCAATTACACGCATAAAATGCATTGGTTTTTTTTACATTGTCCCTGAGATTTTATATGTAAAAGTAGGCATGGAAGCAATTTTGCATGTATTTTTATCTGTACTTGAAAGAGATGTTCCCTGGGGTGGGGAACAGGGATAACATTTAAGTGTTGAAAGCTTGCAGGTAAATGCATGCATACACATTTACGCCTGCTCCCAGCAGGTAGAAATGTGGGCACATATGCCGCACTGTGTATACCCGCTAATTTTCAAAGAGAACTTATGCACATGGATCAGCTTTGAAAATTCAAGCTGAACTGTGCATAACACATGAAGCCAGTTTTTATGTCAGGGCTGTTTATAAAATTGCCCTGCCTATGAGCAGGATACTAAAAGGGAACTTCAGAACTACCCGAGAATTCCAACATTTGAAATTAAAATGATCAGGTACTTCAAAAGAGACACAGAGAACAATTTTGAAGACCATGCCTGTGGACAAAAAGCAATTTACATGAGTAAGTTATATGCATACTTTTTGCCATAGTTAGGTGAGGTGTTCCTGGGAAGCTTGTTTAGGTTGAAGGAAGAAAATAATGCACAAGAGCCTGATTTTTAAAAGATTTTACATGCATAAAAGGGCTCTTGAAATTTGTCTAGAGGGTTGTGAGTATAAAAACACTGCCTAACTCACTCATATATTTTTACATGTGAAAAAAGAGGAATGCTTGAGAGACGTTGGAACAGGGAAATCATTTTCTCCCGTACTTTTGATTTTAAGAAGAATGCATGTAAATGTATGCACACTCATTAATACCTAACCTGGGGTTGCTAGCTGGTTCCAGATTTTAAGGACAGGTTGATCCAGTCTTGATTTTACTCCCCTGCATGCAGGTACTTATAGTCTTGCTTTTCTTAGGGAATGCAATAGGGAAATCAAAATAAGTCCCATCATGCAATGGGGTAAAACCAGGACTGGATCAACCTATGCTGAAACTCTGGAGCCAGTTGGTAACCTTTACTTAACCCCAGAGCAGGTATAAATGGAGGCCTTTATTTTCACAACCCTAAATTTCAAAGCTGACTTGTTTGCATAAGTCCACTTTGAAAATTTGGGCTAAAGTCTGCAAGTACTTTCTACTTGGAGACTTTAGCCCTACATGCACGGTTGTACCATTACCTTCATAGATTGCATTTTTTTAAAATCTTTGCATGTTATTTTCCATGAATAAAGTAGATGCACAAAAACACAGGTGCAAATGTCCATTTTAATGTAACCTGCTGTTACATTATCCTCTGCTTTAACCTGCTCATTTTTGCTTTGACATGTTATAGAGAGCACACATCTTGAAAGCTAGACAGAAGTCTTTTAAGCTAATCCAATAAAGAGGTATCACCTCCTACTTCTTTGTTGACCTTTATTTCTACATATCCAAGGGTACTGAAATGGCAACCACAACATGCTAAATGTTCTATGAATGGAAGAATCATGTGAGAAGAATTGTAGAACTAGGGGTCATGATAAGAAACCCCAAGGAGAGAGACACAGGAACAATGTCAAGAAATATTTCTTCATGGAAAGGGTGGTGGATGCATGGAATAACCTCAAAGAAGAGGTGATGAAGACAAAAACAGTTATGGAACTGAAAAAGGTCGGATAGGCACAGAGGATCCCTAGTGGCTACAGGATGGAAATGAAGAAACCTGGGGTAACATCTGGTGTAACATTTCTGCATGGGGGAACCTGCACAGAGTGGTGGTTACTACCCTAAACAACTTGCTGGACAGACTGGATGGATCATCTGGGTCTTTAGTTGCTATCATTTACAATGTTACTATGTAAAGATGTCACTTCCCTCAGGGATGTGACATCAAATTGAAATCAATCAGATAATTAGGGCCTTTTGACAGATGGATAACTCATATACATTAAATGAATTGGTAAATCAGATTCAAGTCAGATTTTCACATCAAGCCAGCATATCAATAACAATATAATATTCTTTGCATATTATGTTATTGCCTTAGAAGCTAAAATGGGCTGTTTGCATAAAGATTTAATATCATTCTGGACTTTATTACTTGACCAGCAGATCTCACACCACAAAAAAACAACATGCATCCTATCTTGTGTGTCGCAAAATAACACAGAGCAACAGCTTTTTATTTTTAGCGTAAATACTCTTGCAGTGTTGACATTTATATAAAATGGATTATAGAGTGGTTGTTGAACATATACTGGGATGATTTTGTAATCCCAGTTTAATTAGCTGGATGCTGCATGCACACAAAAATCACGAGCTGCACTCCCCATGGCGGTGCCACACTGGCAAGGAATTGATCACCAGGTTCTGGTTGCCATGGAAACTGATAGCTCCTGCATTACCAGCTAAGTGGCAAATGATTGGTGGTGTACTCATAACGGAGGAGAAACAAACGAGCTTTATATCCTGCTCAGCAGCTATGCCAGAGAGTTAATTAAAAGTGTATACAACGTGAAATAAATCTAAATCTGTGAAGAAATGAAATGTACAGTACAAATTGAATTCCCATGTTAGACCAAAAATTAACATGCAGTGAGAACTGGAGCCTTGCCTGAACAAGCAGGGGCATAAGAAAGCGCAGAGTGAAGTGATCTTGAAGATGGAGTATCCCTGAAGCCCTTAGAGATGAAATGTAAAGAGCCCCCTTATCTTCTTACCTAAAGAGGTACTTCCTTCAGTACTTGTGCTGATTAATAAATACAAACTGAAGAATCAAACGTTAAAGGTTTGCACCAAAGCAGGAAAGACTAAGATTAACCAAGATTCAATTAAACAAACTCTTGGCAGCATAGCTTATCTGCAGCGAATATGTTGCCGACATTTATTGTTGGGAGTACTCTGTTCACCCAAAATAGTTGTGGCCAGGACAGGATGAATAGCAACAAGTCTTCAACTTTTGCAAATAACAATTGTCATTGAATCAGATACTCAGCTTAATAAAATATATCATTCACCATGGACTGAAAATATTCACACTGTAAAGGAGGAGGGATCGCTATATACAAACCAACAGTGTCCTCAGTTCTACCTACAGACCTTAATCCAGGACTCATTCAGTCAAATAGTATATTATATTTACTAGGGATGTGCATTCATTTTTCACGAATTAGACAATTTCAATGATATTGTCTAATTCATTACGGTTCGGTGGCGCCGATATACGAAGCGATTTTTGCCAAAATTTTGTCAAAATTTGTATTTTGTGTTAGTGTGCACTAACAAAGTTACTGCGCACTTCATATCTCTTAGTGCACAGTAATACCAATTAGTACGCACTGTTTCTCTAGCTAATGAACTCCTCATGAATTGATACTTTTTAATTTTTAAGTAGCATTTTTTTAGTGCGCACTAACATTAGTTACAGCGCACTACTACATACTTAGTGCACTGTAAGTTCTATTAGGGCACACTAACCTGTTAGTGTGCACGAACTAACCTGTTAGTGTGCACTAATGGGCCTTCATGCGCATTAACATCTAGATAGTGCGCACTATCTCCGTTGGTGTACTGAGCACTAATGCAGAGATAGTGTGCACTAACTGGTTGTTAGTGCACAGTAAGGCCCATTATTGCACACCCTAACGCACTTCATTGAAAATTGCCGGAAAAAAAAATGAACTGTGGTAAACTGAAATTTCAGGCAGAGCGCCCAATCCGAAGCCCAAACCGAAATGTTTAAACAAAGCACATCTCTAATATTTACACTGTTTCAAGAGCACTTAGATTTGAATGCAGCTACTCCTCCTGACTCAGGATAGATTAACTCTGTAAGGCCTAGATTCATCATTCCGCTATAAATCTAGACGAAAAAAGGGGCGAGGGGGGCGAAAGTGTGCATTTAAGAAGTTGTCCTTTTAGAATTCTTGAAAGGGGATTGATCCTTTCACTGACACGTGTCAATGAAAGGACCAATCAGAGTTCAGTGAGAGAGCAGCCAGCAGGGGCGCCTGGGAAGAGGGACTATCTTCGGTTCCATGGCATTTTTTTTTGTGATAAGAGGTATGGGAGGGAGCCCTTAGTGTTGTGATATAGTTGATCCAGCCATATAAGTGAACCTACGAGTCCTATGCCGACAGCTGGCAAATACACCCTGAAGTGTAGTTGGATGAAGAGAGGGACCTGTAGTCCGAGGTTCAGGAAACCCTGAGCTGAATAGGCCCTCAAGGAGTGAGTACCTAGGAGTGCCGAGGGTTCCTGAAATAAAGCAGACAGGACCCCCCCCAGAAGCAGATGTCCTTAAGGTTAGGTAGAATAACCCCGGAGAGTGAGTAGAAGCGAGAGGCCCCTGAGGAGCGGGTACCCAGAGCTTCCATTGGGGCAAGATACCCCAGAGGGTAGTGAGGAATCCAAGCGAGCAGCTTAGAAGCAGTCAGAGTAGCAAAACCGAAGTCCTTGCTAACTTGTTGAACTGCAGCGGAGCAGAGGTTTAAATACTGACGTCATGCGGTGCGGCCACCCCAGAGGTTCCCGCCATGACGTATTCAAAAATCATGCATGCGCGTGCCCTAGGAGAACTCAGGAAGAAGCATAGTGGACGGGGACGCCCATGCTGGCTCGGAGACGCCAAGAGTTTCGGCAAACAGCAGCAGAGGCAGCCATCTTTCCTATGGAGGAGGAAAAGGGTAGAAGAGAGGTGAGGCAGAGTGGTCGCAGCCATCTGCAATTGACGGACGCAACATACTGATGGCCAGTATGACTTAAGTGGGTCCCTAGGAGATCAGGCTGAAGGATGGACGAAGACAGGCACAGCTTGAGGCATCTACACTTCAGCTTCTCTTCTGGAGAAAATATGAGGTGATCCACCTGCATGGACTGTTTCTGCAAGGATCCCAGTTCTGAAGATGATCTGATAGCCACTGGGTGCTGAAAGCTGGGGGTATGAGGGTGACGTCAAGCCCCTCTCAAGCGCCCGTTTCTGGATTTTGAGATGCAAGTGGATTGCCAGACCGATTAATCACTCCAAAGTATCAGGAAAGTCTCGGTTAGCCAGCTCATCTTTGATATGTTTAGACAGCCCTTGCCTGAAAATGGTGGTTAAGCTGTCATTACCCCATTAGAGCTCATATGCCAGTGTGCAGAAATGAATGGCATAATCCTTTACAGGGTGTGATCCTTGTTGAATCTGGAAAAGTTCCATCGCCATGGAAGAGGTATGGCGGGATTCATAAAATATCATGCAGAGTTCTTGCAAGTAGTTGCCCAGATCTCTTAGGCATGGATTGTTTCTCTTCCAGAGGGTTGAAGCCCAGACTAAGGCAGAATCCCCCAACAAAATATATGTAGCCTTGACTTGCTTGGATGGAAAGAGGGGGAGGCAGATGAAACATGAGAGTAGCAGGTTATGTATGAGGTGTTAGAGCAGGTGTTTTGATAGCTGGATGAGTAGCCAGACCCTGAAGACAATTGGCCATTATGTTCAGTTGGTTCTGCTGCTGCCTCTGCTAATGAGATAACCTGGTGATGGCAGAGGCCTGAGACAAGTTCGCTGAGCTCATGGCCTCAGCAAACTGTGATGAATGGCATGGAAGTAAGCCTTTAGTACTGTGGTGTAGCTGACACAGTCTTGTAGGAGAACCTATGAGACCTATGCCGACAGCTAGCAAACATGCCATGAAGCAGGACACACTGGAGCTTCACCTATACCAGTCACCTTTCCTGCAGGTTGAGACTTTGGGTTCTGATGGCCAGCAGGACTTAGGTGAGTCCCTAGGGTGGTAGTATGAGCAAGAGTCGAAGAACATGCCAAGGTTAGGACAGGCAGCAGACTGGAGATATGGGGAACAGGCCAATGGTCAGGTCAGGCCGCAAGAAAGCATAGTCAGATTCAAGGCACATGGTCAGGTCCATGCAGCAGGCAAGAGTAGTCAGATCCATGGCAATAGTCAGGGCCAGGCAGCAGGCAAGAATGGACAGGTCCAAGGCAAGAAGTCAGTTCCAGGAGATCAGGCCAAAGGATGGACAAGGACAGGAGAGGAGACACTGGATGAGATGAACTGGGCAAGGCAAGGATGGACAAGACAGTTTGGGCAAAGCAAGAGACAGGCAGCATCAAATGTAGTGATGAGATGCATTAGGGAATGATTGACCAGCACCTGCAGATAGTGGAGAACCTGAGCTTTAAGTGTGTGCTGCATTTCTTAGCCCCCAATTACAATGTGACCTCCATGTTAGGGTTTGTGGTCCCCTTAGCCCGAGGTGGTGGCGCAACCTATGGAGGGTGAGTTCCAAAGGTCCCCACCATTGGGAGGTGAGGCCAGACAGGAAGCAGAGGCAGACAGGAGCTTCACCAGTACCAGCCCATGTTTCCCGCAGGTTGAAACCTTTGGGTGCCGGGCCGGCTGGTCTTAGGCAGGCCTCTGCATGGCTGGTCCCAGAAGAGCAGCCAGAGGATGGCGATGTAGATCTTGGGCCCAGGATAGATGAAACTGGAGGCGAGTAGGCAAGGCGAGGTCAGGTCCAGTCCGAGATCAGAGGTGGGCAGCAGAAAAAGAAGGTCAGGTCCGGTCCAAGGTTAAGGCAGGCCAGCAGAAGCGTAAGGTCAGGGCCGGTCCAAGGTCAAGGCAGGTGGCAGCAGACAGTGGTGAGATCTGGTCCGGGGACCTCAGGAGGCCTGGGGGGGAACCAGAGCAAGAGACGTGGGTCTGATGGTTGTCACCCAGAAGTGGAGAGAAGAACTGCTGAGGCCCAGACGGCTGAAGCAGTGACTTCTTACGTAGGAACTTCTGAAGTAGGAAATGCTGAACAAGAACCTCTGAAGCAGGACCGCTGAAGCAGGAACCTCCAAAGCAGGAATGCTGAAGCTGGAACCATGGTACTCGCTGCCAAGTCAGTCAGCTAGGGCCAGTGGTGGTCCTTTTATAAGCTGGAGGGCCAGATGTCATCACCCAGGGCCGGACCCTGAGTTCCAGCTGCTGGCCCTTTAAAAGGAGCCAAGGCAGCGCACACTCGTGCCTAGGGAGGGCCTAGATGGGAGCGGCAGTTGGCGGCATCTCGGCCACCATGCAGTCTGTGGAGGCCCAGACCGGAGACGGAGAGTAGCGGCAGCAGCTAGCTGCAGCCGCGAGGGTGCCGGGCGCCGGAGAGGGCGCAAGGCAGTGGGTGACTGGTGCTGGCCGTGGTGAGTGTATCATTCCAGAACCACACTCAATAGGCAGGTTATCCCCAACCTGTAAAATAAGTTATGTAGTTGCATGCAGGCATAGCTGTCCAAGGCAGAGGGATGTAGCATGCATTTCACCATCGACATCTAGACCAGCAAAACACTACATACATTTACTTCTCCCTGACAATACTGTGGTGCGAGCTAGCTGAGATAGGGGCAGGCAGCAGCTCTAGCAGGTACCAAACATCAGGGTGCAGGTGGACTTTGCTGCACACCCAGATGATGGATACCACCCATTTCTCATGCAATGGAATGCTGACAGCTAAACCGGAGAGGAGAGAGGAAGGAGTGTTCAACAATGATTGAAATTATGATAAGAAGTGGAAGATGGGAGCTATCAGGGAATCCATTGCTTTGAACTTTTGTTGCACTTGGCAGTGAGAGAGCCTTGGGGCTGGAACATGGGCTTCCAGTCCTGAAGGAGCTGAAAGAGAGGAAAATGGTGGGGCTTTTTTTTTATCATAGTGTAAAGGGTAGGCAGTATCCAGTGAGAAGCAGGAAGAATTCAGGATGCCTCATCAGCAGCTGATTTAAGATGCTGGCACCCACTGGAATTTCACCTTTCTGAAGCTGCAGAGGTTAGTGGAGCAGCAGACATTACTTCATGATCTTTCTCTGGAAATAGAGACAGGTGTGGATGCCCCTAGGGGTATTCTGATTGGGTACTGATGAGGCAGGTTATACAAATCCTGAAGTCCTTCAAAGATGTCATGGAGGATCTGAGTTTCAAAAGTGAATTTTGGTGGGGTCATTTTTATAATAAATATTCTGGAGCAGAAATTAGAGAGTTTCTGTGAGCAAGAGAAAATGAAAACATAGTTGTTTTAGTCTGTGGATTCCTTGCAGCAGCAGAGGTAAAAGAGACTGAAATCTTGGACAGAAGACAAAGCTTACATGCTTGCCATGGTTTTTGACCCAAGAGTGAAAGTGAGACTCACTCTCTGCTTTCTAGTAGGGATGTGAATCATTTTTTGACGATTTAAAAAAACCTTCAGATATTTTTTAAATCGTCAAAAATCGTTAGAGTCGCGATACAATAGAAATTCCCCCGATTTATCGTGAAAAATCGTAAATCGGGGGAGGAGGGGAGGGCGGGAAAACCGGCACACCAAAACAACCCCTAAACCCACCCCGACTCTTTAAAACAAATCCCCCACCCTCCTGAACCCCCCCAAAAAGTTTTAAATTACCTGGTGGTCCAGTGGGGGGTTCCCTGTGCGATCTCCCGCTCTTGGGCCATCTGCGCCATTTTGGGGTGCTAAGAAAATTGAAGCCATTATTACATACAAACGATTTTAGAATCGTGTTACAGGCCCTGATACTACCAAAAATAGATTACTGCAATGCCTTATTTCTTGGGGTCCCGTTATCAACTATTCGCCTGCTGCAATTATTGCAGGGGGCGAATAGTTGATAACAGGACCCACTGCGGCCCGACTTTTGTCTAACACAAATAGATGTGATCATTAGGGATGTGAATCGTTTTTCAACGATTAAAATTATCGTCCGATAATGTTTATATCGTCTTAAATCGTTATAGAACACGATACAATAGAAATTCTAACGATTTATCGTTAAAAATCGTTAAATCGTGTTAGTGCGCACTAACTCGAGTTAGTGCGCACTAACTCCCCGTTAGTGCGCACTAACTCGATTTAGTGCGCACTAACTGAAAATGATACAAATAAACACTTTCCAGGTCACTGAAGGTCAGTTAGGAATGAATATGTGTTCCTATTGGGCTGGCTGCCCTCTTATCTATTGATATTACCAAGGTTACCACTGAGGTGATGGTTGGGGGGATGGGAAATGGAACTGGAAACTAACGAACACCAACAGAAAATGAAACAAAGTGTTCACACTTCCCAGGTCAGTAAAGGTCACTTAGGAATGAATATGTATGTATGTATTCCTATTGGCTGGCTGTGCTCTTATCTATTGATGTTACCAATATGGTTGGGGGATGTGAAATGGAAACAGTTGGAAGCTTGACAAAAAAAGTAATGTAATGATCAGCACTACACGTGACTAGAACTTGTTGTTTATTATTTTTGTTAGCAGGCACCTGAAATGCTAGTGCATGTTGAATTTGCCAATCACTGTGCATTTTAGAAAGGTGGTCCTGGCTGGAACTGTACACAGTTCAAATATATGTAATTGATTGTTGGTAAGTGTATTTTTTAAGTAGCCACACTGGCACCAGTATGTTTACTTTTCCTCCTACTTAACCTCACTAGCTCAGCTTTGTAAGAAGGGCTTCTCTGCTTGTGTGTTGTTTTTGTTTGGTGTGAGGAGAGCAGAAAACATCGCTTTATTCAATCTACTACAGTCATCTCTTACAGTGCCCTATCCCTATTAATACCAGGAGTGTTGTGATCTTCCTGCACACAGTGCCCTAACCCTGATACCAGTCTGAGACAGCTCCCTCCCTGCATTACTAGTGAGAGGCTGGCTTCACAGACAGGGGGGAGCTGCCTGACCCTCACTCCTGACTTCCCCCATGTCCCAGCTAGTGAATGGTGTGTGGGTGAGGGGGGGGGGGGGAGGATGGTGAAGTCTGAGACAGCTCCCTCCCTGCATTACTAGTGAGAGGCTGGCTTCACAGACAGGGGGGAGCTGCCTGACCCTCACTCCTGACTTCCCCCATGTCCCAGCTAGTGAATGGTGTGTGGGTGAGGGGGGGGGGGAGGATGGTGAAGTCTGAGGACAGCTCCCTCCCTGCATTACTAGTGAGAGGCTGGCTTCGCAGACAGGGGGGAGCTGCCTGACCCTCACTCCTGACTTCCCCCATGTCCCAGCTAGTGAATGGTGTGTGGGTGAGGGGGGGGGGAGGATGGTGAAGTCTGAGACAGCTCCCTCCCTGCATTACTAGTGAGAGGCTGGCTTCACAGACAGGGGGGAGCTGCCCTGACCCTCACTCCTGACTTCCCCCATGTCCCAGCTAGTGAATGGTGTGTGGGTGAGGGGGGGGGGGAGGATGGTGAAGTCTGAGACAGCTCCCTCCCTGCATTACTAGTGAGAGGCTGGCTTCACAGACAGGGGGGAGCTGCCTGACCCTCACTCCTGACTTCCCCCATGTCCCAGCTAGTGAATGGTGTGTGGGTGAGGGGGGGGGGGGGGGATGGTGAAGTCTGAGACAGCTCCCTCCCTGCATTACTAGTGAGAGGCTGGCTTCACAGACAGGGGGGAGCTGCCTGACCCTCACTCCTCCGGGGTATTGTGATCTTCCTGCACACAGTGCCCTATCCCTGATACCAGGGGTGTTGTGATCTTACTGCATGCAGTGCCCTATCCCTATTAATACCAGGAGTGTTGTGATCTTCCTGCATGCAGTGCCCTATCCCTGATATCGGGATGTGTGCAAGAAGATCACAACACCCCCGGTATCAGGAATAGGGCACTGTGTGCAGGAAGATCACAACACCCCCAGTATCAGGAATAGGGCACTGTGTGCAGGAAGATCACAACACCCCTGGTATTAGGGATAGGGCACTGTGTGCAGGAAGATCACAAACACTCCTGGTATTAATAGGGATAGGGCACTGTGTGCAGGAAGATCTCAATACCCCTGGTATCAGGGTTAGGGCACAAGTTCTAGTCACATTGACTGATCACATACTTGTTTTGTCAAGCTACCAACTGTTTTCCATTTCCCATCCCCCATATACTGTCAGTAGGAAACTTGGTAACATGAATAAATAAGAGGGCAGCCAATAGGAATACATATTCATTCCTAAACTGACCTTAACTGACCTGAAAAGTGTCAAATTGTATCATTTTCAGTTAGTGCGCACTAACTCCCAGTTAGTGCGCACTAACTCCCGTTAGTGCGCACTAACTCGAGTTAGTGCGCACTAATCGGAAAAAAAACGATTTTTAACGATTTTTTAACTAAAAAATCGTGCCTAAGACGATTTTCTTGCCCTGCCACACGATTTTCTATCGTTAAGACGATATGGAAAACGATTCACATCCCTAGTGATCATGTTTCTCCCGTATTGATGGAACTGCATTGGCTTCCTGTGCAGTTCCGTATTCATTACAAGTGTCTCACACTAATTCATAAGGCCGTATATGGCTCTAATACTGAATGGCTGAATGCTTCATTACGCATTCATGTTCCGGCTCGGAATTTAAGATCACTTGGACAGGCACTACTTACAATTCCATCACCCAAATTAGCCCATTTGGGATCAGTGAGAGAGAGGTCATTGGCCCTGGCAGGTCCTAAATTGTGGAATTCCCTCCCGGTAGACATTCGCTTAGAGGAAAACATCAACAGTTTTAAGAAACTGATAAAGACCTGGTTATTTCAACAGGCGTTTACTCAAGGTAATTGATCGATTACCAGAAATATAAAGTTGAGGAGGGCTGAAGGAATAAGTACAACATCAAAATGGTTTCATGGGTACATAAAGAGCAATAGGGATAAGAGAGGTTGGATAAGTTTAGTTAAGGGCTTGAACGTGGATGGGTTCTTATATACTTTTTAGAATTATTTTAAATTTAATTATATTTTTTTAAAGTGGTTTTTTTTTTAGTGTTTTAATTGTATATTTTATATTATTTTTCAGATTAATAGATTATTGAAAGTATGTAAAAGTTAAACTGACAAGTTGCTTATATATATTTTTGAATTTGCTACTGCAAACTCTATGAATGTAAATCGCCTTGACATGTATTTGAAAGTCGGTATATAAAGTTGAATAAATAAATAAATTAAATAAATAAATAAATAATATAAATGGCGCCAATGGCCCGATAAAAAAAAAACCCACCCGACCCTTTAAAATGACCCCCTAGCCTCCCCCCCCCCCAAAAAAAACCTTTAAAATTACCTGGTGGTCCAGCGGGGGCAAGGGGAGCGATCTCCCGCTCTCGGGCCATCGGCTACCTCTAATAAAAATGGCGCCGATGCCCCTTTGACCTTACCATGTGACAGGGTATCCGTGCCATTGGCCGGCCCCTGTCACATGGTAGGAGCACTGGATGGCCGGCGCCATCTTTAAGGAAGAGTCAGGGAAGAAAGAAATGGAGGAAAAAGAGGCATGAAAGGGAAATAATAAATAACAATGTGAAGAAAAATGCTTGGAAAAAAGTGGAGAGAAAATAAATGTAAAATAGAAAGGAGACTCTGGAAGATAATTTAGGAAAAATAGAAGAAAGCAGATGATAAACTGGGACCAACAATATTTGAGAAATAAAATACCTAGACAATAGAGACAGAAAGGAAACCATAATATTTTCAGTTTAGTAATTGGAATATGTCCTGATGGGAATAGGGTAGGTTTGCATCTTGCTGCTATTGTTAATGGAGCTGGAGTGTAGAGAGATGGGGGGATGGGGGGAGGGAGGGTGACGAGGTTGAAGCCTATATGGAAAATTGCTCTGGGGTAGAGAAGCGGACCCACTGCAGCCGAACTATGAGAGGGAGGGCTGGTGTGGGCACCTGAGAAAGGGGGCAGGGGGCACAGAGGCAAAGACGGGGGGGGGGGGGGGGGGGGGGGGGGCGCAAAGCGGTGTAGTTCCTTTAGTACAACTCCTTGGGTGTAGATGGCTGGCTGGGAGGGTTGCCGAGGTTAAAAAGGGTAGGGATGTGAATCGTTTTAGGACGATTAAAATTATCGTCCGATAATTTTAATATCGTCCTTAAACCATTATGGAACACAATACAATAGAGATTCTAACGATTTATCGTTATAAATCGTTAGAATCGTGAGCCGGCACACTAAAACCCCCTAAAACCCACCCCGACCCTTTAAATTAAATCCCCCACCCTCCCGAACCCCCCCCAAATGACTTAAATAACCTGCGGGTCCAGCGGCGGTCCGGAACGGCAGCGGTCCGGAACGGGCTCCTGCTCCTGAATCTTGTTGTCTTCAGCCGGCGCCATTTTCCAAAATGGCGCCGAAAAATGGCGGCGGCCATAGACGAACACGATTGGACGGCAGGAGGTCCTTCCGGGCCCCCGCTGGACTTTTGGCAAGTCTCGTGGGGGGTCAGGAGGCCCCCCACAAGCTGGCCAAAAGTTCCTGGAGGTCCAGCGGGGGTCAGGGAGCGATTTCCCGCCGCGAATCGTTTTCGTACGGAAAATGGCGCCGGCAGGAGATCGACTGCAGGAGCAGCAAGGGGGGGCGGACTGGCAAAGGCTTCGTAGGCCTGGCAAATGCTCCGGTAGGGATCCGACGGCGAGCACGGTGCTGGCGAAAAGGGCTGAGGGCGCTCACCGTCTCGCTTAAATGATCTGTCCCTCGTCGCGTTGTTCTGACGTCGTCGGTGGGCGGAGTCCTGTGCAGCTTCGATGTGGTCAGGTGCGGCGCATGCGGTCGGGTGCAGCACAAATGTCTTTGAGGACATCAGTGAATGACTGCCCCGAGAAGTGCCTGAGGCAATTTAAATAGTAACTAAAAATTAAACCAATGATTTAAAAAATGTAAAAGCTGTGGAGGTAATTTTCAGTGGAGGTATGCACGTAAATGTAACATCCTATGATAGCAATTTTCAAAAGCCATTTGCATGTGTAATGTGCACTTACGCGTGTGTTATGGAAAATTCAATGACATAAATTGTAGCAATTTTCAAAAGCCCACTTACCTGGGTAAAGTGCATTTACATGTATAAAACCCAATATTATGCATGTAAGTCCTTTTGAAAATTACCCCAATGTGTTTTTGGTGGGGAGCATGGAGAGAGGCTCCCACTTTACCTATAGCCACCGAGAATCACATGGGTGAACCCAGTGCCAATAAGTTTAATAAACTTCTTAAATTTAAAAAAAATTCATTTTTTTTGTCAGTGGTGTTCTTGGCCACACTAAAAATTTGGGGACAAAAGTGATTTTTAAAGGAATTAGTACACCTGTTTTCCCTAGGGAGACCCTGAAGTAAAATAAATGGTAAAAACACTTCAGAAAACTAGGTTTGGTGGTGTTGGTCAGCAGATGAGGTTATTAAAACCATATTTTGACCCTTTTTTTGAGGAAAAATATTTCTTTCTCAAGGAATAAATGTAATTAGATCTAAGAGTGATCAAATAGCTGATATGGTCATGAAAAGATACAGAACACCTATAGAATTTATTTAGAAGCTAATCTGAAACTTTGGTGTGGTTTGAAATTGGGAATTTTATTGTTTAATTTGACTGATTTTTCCTATTTATTTTAATGGGCATTGTACAGGATGACTAAATATAAGGTCTTTTCAGCTTTCAAAGAAAAAACCCAAAGACGTCTCAAGCCATCTACTAGGTAACATCATGGTATGTCAGAGCAAATCTATACCAGTTCAATGCTTGCCCAAAGCTGTTAAGTGATTAGGTCTGCATAATACTACACTATTAGGTCAAAGCACTGGAAGACTTAAGAAGTTAACTACTTAAATAAAATATTTTGAACTTATTAAAATTTCTTTTTGAGGATATTTTCCTTAGTCAAGACTTTTTTAATGTCAAACGGTTTTTATTAATTTCATCAAATAAGGCAAAGAATGGTGTACAGCAATTAGCAAACAGTATTACTCACTTCTACAATGTGTACATGCATCCTTCCACCTTAAGAACATAAGAACATAAGAACATAAGAAAATGATGTAACCCGGCGGCTGGTCCACCAACAATATGAACATCAATGTCCAAACACCATATTAGTCAAGACTTTTTTAAGAGGTTCCTTAGAGAACAGAGGGTTTTCTGAAACAGAAAGGCATTATTTCCTAAAGTGACATCAGAGAAGTAGAAATATCTGCCTAAGAATTTTACTGGCAACAGTTTTATAACTGCAGCAGAGCTGAGCTAGAGAGTGACAGAGGGAGACTACCTTACAGATTCCTGTCGCAGAGGTCTGGTTAAAGTGGAAAAGCATCCAAAACACTTGGAAAATACTAGTTTAATGTATGAAAGTGTGTGAAAGTGGTGTGGTTTGTAAATGTAATCCTGATTGAGATAAGGAATTAGTTAAATTTAGGTTAATTCCATAGCTGTGTTGTGGTGTTTATCAGTTTTGATAGCTTGTTGAATGTGAGGAAAAATGAATGACTGATGATTGAATCCTCAATTTATTAAACTGAAGTAAATGCTATTTCAAAAATTCGTATTTCATAAAATCCCAACTATTTGAACTTTAGACACACTGGGGCGGATTTTAAGAGCCCTGCTCGCCTAAATCCGCCCAAATCCGGGCGGATTTAGGCGAGCAGGGCCCTGCGCGCCGGTGCGCCTATGTTCAATAGGCCTACCGGCGCGCACAGACCCCAGGACTCGCGTAAGTCCCGGGGTTTGGCGAGGGGGGCGTGTCGGGGGCGTGTCGGGGGCGGGCCCGAGCCACGCGGCGTTTAGGGGGGCGTGTCGGCAGCGTTTTGGGGGCGGGCCCGGGGGCGTGGCCGCGCCCTCCGGACCCACCCCCAGGTCGCGTCCCGGCACGCTAGCGGCCCACTGGCGCGCGGGGATTTACGCCTCCCTCCGGGAGGCGTAAATCCCCCGACAAAGGTAAGGAGGGGGTTTAGACAGGGCCGGGCGGGTGGGTTAGGTAGAGGAAGGGAGGGGAAGGTGAGGGGAGGGCGTTAGAGGATTCCCTCCGAGGCCGCTCCGATTTCGGAGCGGCCTCAGAGGGAACGGGGGTAGGCTGCGCGGCTCGGCGTGCGCCGGCTATACAGAATCGATAGCCTTGCGCGCGCCGATCCAGGATTTTAGCGGCTACGCGCGTATCTACTAAAATCCCGCGTACTTTTGCTTGCGCCTGATGCGCCAGCAAAAGTACGCCTATTCGCGCGTTCTGAAAATCTACCCCATAGCGTGGATACAGAATGCAGAAACCTTTCCAGGTTTGACAATTATTTCCCAGCCATTACTCACTAAAGTTTTATGCTTTCTATCATTGCACAGGTGTGTATGAGTGTTTTAATGCAGAGATTTACTAATGAGCAGGAAACATCTCTGTGATAACATCTGCTTTATGGCAAATACATCCATCTGGTTTTCCCCCCAGTGCAGGAACCCTGGAAGGTTATAAGTCTTTGGGTAATCCAGTGGCCCTCCATGTGTGGCCATGTGCCCAAGACCTTCACTGGATGTGGACCACTTACATATATATATGTATGGTACTACACATATTTATAGTCATAACTTACATATAAGCACATTACATGGCATTCTTGTATAAGATGCTTACTTGGAGTGCCAGTAGGTTGCAAGGTATCCAGTTGTCCCACACCTCCCACACCTGCATCTAAAATGGTGCTGAGCACCATCCATTTTACTACAGAAAAGGTGATTTGCCTGGCAGGACCTCACCTCCCTTTGGGGTCTATCTCCATTTAATGAGAAGTCAGAGTTCCTAACACTTTTGGCTCAGGTCTTTCACACTGCAGTTGTTGTTAAAGTCCTCATTGAGCCTGTGGCAAATCTTCTCCCATGTCCTCCCTTTCTTTTCTGAGCCCACTCTCCAGGTCTTGGGGCCATACAGGACAAGCTGGACTTTCATGACCTCACAGACAAGAAGGTCCACCTCCCTAGGTAGTAAATTTGGCTTCCTCAAATGCAATCCACTTCTTCTGGACATGGTGCAAGTAGGAAGATAGGTACTCTGAACATCCCCTTTATACACACATATGTATTTGCATGTATATATAGGGGTGAGGTTTCCACAAGTAAATATGACATAAGTATCTAATTAAAATAGATAGGAAATATTTGCTGTTATTTGCACATTGCTATTTTACCTTTACATGTGTAACTCATGCATATCTTCTCTTTAAAGCTGTGGTATATGTGTATAATACCACTTGTGAGTGCAGATTTGGTCTATACAAGGGATAACAGCTAGCTTCATCTCTTCAAATTCTTTCAGATCATGTCGTGTTTCTCACAGTTTTCAAAGTGGACAAGACCTAGACCAGAACTGCCTGTCCCTGATGCTATGGATCCTGCTCCTAATCCAACTCCACAAAGTACATTTTGGATGTTAGGAAGGATAGCATGGAATATATGGGTACATACCTCATAATCAGAAGCCTTGAAGATTGATATTTTAGGCTTGGCCATTTTTCCTGAGAACCAGTATTTCTCTTCATATTGGACAGAACCTTATTTTTGCCATAATCTATGTCATACGTATTCATATGTGTTCTGTTTCTTATATTAGGCCTGGAGTTTACAAAGAGACTTTGCAGCATCTTCTACCCTACCATTCCTTTGTTTTGTTAATAATGTTTTGATGGGAAATAGCTGCTTCTTCTGACAGACAAGCTAATGATTGGCTGAAACTGTTTAGTTTGAGAGTCCTTATGGTTTACTGGTGGTGGAGGTGGGTGAGAGAGCTAGATCATGGAAAAAGCAAGGAATACATTATTGCTTACATTTGGGAGCTTAGGTCTGACAGTCCTCAAATAGCACAAAATTCTAGATGCATTGTAAAATATAGGGCTAAGCAGTATTCTAGCAGGCAGATGTCCATTGAAAGGAGATTAAGAGATATATGTTTGATAAAGTCCATGAAAGCATTGTTATATGGGAGGTAGGAGTTTTCAGAAATGAAGCAGGGTCCTACCTGTGAGGATAATCAGTGTGAGCATGAACAAAGATAGGCATGATGCTGTATATTTATCAGTCACTTGTGTTAATGCAGATAGGCCTTCATCTTGGCAGTGTAAGAAAAATTCTGTAACATCAGAAGCTTATGGGACATCATGGTGACTTCGTAGTCTAGCACTGGCTAACCATGTGCCTCTTTCATGTGTAAAATGTGGCTCTTTTCTTCCTGTCCCAAGTTAACTGGGCAGCACTGTGTAGGACAGGAGGAGAGACGGAGTGAAGCAGAGAGCATGCATAGCATAATAGAAAAGAGAAGAGCATTCTGCTCCCTGCCCCAGCCTCTCTACTTCTGCCCTTCCAGTGCTGCTTGTTACTGTGGAGCTAGGAAAGGAGGAGCAGGAGCAGGGAGCAGAGACTTTTATCTGTTCTTCCCTGCTCTTCCTCTCTCCTCCTATCTGCAATCATCAGAACTGGATGATAGGAGAGGAGGAAGCAAGGCTGGAGCTGACAGGACAGCAGAGATGAGACAGTGAGTGCTTTATTCCAGCCGTTTCCATCCTTGTCCACTTTTACCCCACCCACCTTCTGCCTAGAATAGAGAGGTCTTCTCTGCTCTGCAGCCCAGGGGAGGAGATGGGAATGATACTGTCTCAGTTCCAGCAAATTAATATGCTCTCAGCTGACTGCAAAGGAGAGGAGGGAGTCACATAAAGGATTAATACAGATAGTATATGTTTGGAAAGGAGTGAAAGGGTAAAAATGCAGGTGGTATATGTTTGAGGAGGGGGCAATGTGAGAAATGGTGCATGTTGGGAGAGGCAAGCTTGTTAATGTTTGGGAAAGAAAACATGCAAAAAAAGAGATTAATGCATGGGGGAGAGGATAGTGGAAAAGGGGGTGAATGCTTCTGGGAGGATTGTCTTGAAAGGGGGTGAATGGTGGGAGAGTTGAGGAGAGGGATGAATGTGGGGAAGAACTGAGAAGAGAATGAATGTTATCGTCCTCCTCGTCTTTTTGTAGTCAGCAATGAATATTGGGCTTTCTGGCACTTTATTCCTCCAAGATCTATGCTGTTACATGTTCTGCAACATGTGTGAGGGGACCAGGGCTAGGATGGGAGGAATAAGGGGAGAGAGGTTCAGGATAGGGAGCTGCATGATAGCCATTTAGAAGGGAGGTTGTTTGTGAAAAGGTGTAAGTGGATGGAGGGGGCACAAAAGAGAAATAAATGGGATAGAAGGGGGTCAGAAGAACTGATAGAAAGACAATAGAAGGGTGTGAGAAAGCTAAATGTGATGATGGGGAAGGGTGTGTTTGAAAAACATGGTGTCAGGGTAGGGGTGGGGCAGAGTTGATGAAGAGGTTATGTGGGAGAGAAACCCAGAGGTGTTGAAGGGGAGATGATAAATAACATTATTCCATATGTCATATGTTATTTGTCATATGTCATATGTTATATGTTATATGTTATTTGTTATATGTAATGCTCCTAAGCGAATTTTGTTGTTATCATGTAAACCGGTGTGATCTGTATTCGTACAGGAACTTCGGTATAGAAAAATTAAAAATAAAAAAAATAAATAAATAATAGAGAGCCATGAGTGTTGCGTTGGAGGTGGACTTATATAGTCATGGAGGATGTGATGTCATTAGCCAGTTCCACAGGAAGTCCCAGCTAGGGGACCTATAAAAGGAAGTCCAGAGTTACAGGAAGCTCTATCCCAGATCCTTTGAACAACATACTGCCGGAGGCTATGTGGAGTCACTTCATATCAGAGGTGAGGGGCGTAATAGGGATGTGAATCATTTTAGGACGATTAAAATTATCGTCCGATAATTTTAATATCGTCTTAAACCGTTATGGAACACAATACAATACAGATTCTAACGATTTATCGTTATAAATCGTTAGAATCGTGAGCCGGCACACTAAAACCCCCTAAAACCCACCCCCGACCCTTTAAATTAAATCCCCCACCCTCCCGAACCCCCCCCAAATAACTTAAATAACCTGCGGGTCCAGCGGCGGTCCGGAACGGCAGCGGTCCGGAACGGGCTCCTGCTCCTGCATCTTGTCGTCTTCGGCCGGCGCCATTTTCCAAAATGGCGCCGAAAAATGGCGGCGGCCATAGACGAAAAAGATTGGACGGCAGGAGGTCCTTCCGGACCCCCGCTGGACTTTTGGCAAGTCTCGTGGGGGTCAGGAGGCCCCCCACAAGCTGGCCAAAAGTTCCTGGAGGTCCAGCGGGGGTCAGGGAGCGATTTCCCGCCGCGAATCGTTTTCGTACGGAAAATGGCGCCGGCAGGAGATCGACTGCAGGAGGTCGTTCAGCGAGGGTTCCGGCGCCTCGCTGAACGACCTCCTGCAGTCGATCTCCTGCCGGCGCCATTTTCCGTACGGAAAATGGCGCTGGCCATACGCGTATGGCCGGCGCCATTTTCCGTACGAAAACGATTCGCGGCGGGAAATCGCTCCCTGACCCCCGCTGGACCTCCAGGAACTTTTGGCCAGCTTGTGGGGGGCCTCCTGACCCCCACGAGACTTGCCAAAAGTCCAGCGGGGGTCCGGAAGGACCTCCTGCCGTCCAATCTTTTTCGTCTATGGCCGCCGCCATTTTTCGGCGCCATTTTGGAAAATGGCGCCGGCCGAAGACGACAAGATGCAGGAGCAGGAGCCCGTTCCGGACCGCTGCCGTTCCGGACCGCCGCTGGACCCGCAGGTTATTTAAGTTATTTGGGGGTGGGGGATTTAATTTAAAGGGTTGGGGGTGGGTTTTAGGGGGTTTTAATGTGCCGGTTTTTTCGATTTTTCGATTTTTTCGATTTTTTAACGATTTTTCACGATTTTTCACGATATTTTACCCCCCCAAACGGCAACAATACGATTCCCTCCCCCTCCCAGCCGAAATCGATCGTTAAGACGATCGAGGACACGATTCACATCCCTAGGGCGTAACATACAGTATCCATACCTATTGTCTCTTGCCCTATCTATATGCCACATTGGGTCCCTACACACCTTTAACAGTCCCCACACCCACCCCATTCCCCCACCCCTAGCATTTCCTAGTGACCACTCTGTGCACCCTATGCAGTCCCACCCCATCCCTTCATCCCTAGCACTCTCCCAATGACCTCTGCACACTCTTTGCAGTACCTCCCCCCCATCCTCACACCCTTAGTGATCCCACTTATACACCCCAATCAATTCCTTCCCCTATTACCCACAATCTACTTACCCCACATAGCTAGGATGCACTATGATTGAATTCATGTTGCAAGCCTTTCCAGGTCTGCTTCATGGTATGTAGATTATTCCTTTGTCACCTAAGAACATAAGAAGAACATAAGAAAATGCCATACTGGGTCAGACCAAGGGTCCATCAAGCCCAGCATCCTGTTTCCAACAGTGGCCAATCCAGGCCATAAGAACCTGGCAAGTACCCAAAAACTAAGTCTATTCCATGTAACCATTGCTAATGGCAGTGGCTATTCTCTAAGTGAACTTAATAGCAGGTAATGGACTTCTCCTCCAAGAACTTATCCAATCCTTTTTTAAACACAGCTATACTAACTGCACTAACTACATTCTCTGGCAACAAATTCCAGATTTGTTGCCAGAGAATTTAATTGTGCGTTGAGTAAAAAATAACTTTCTCTGATTAGTTTTAAATGTGCCCCATGCTAACTTCATGGAGTGCCCCCTAGTCTTTCTATTATCCGAAAGAGTAAATAACCGATTCACATCTACCTGTTCTAGACCTCTCATAATTTTAAACATCTCTATCATATCCCCCCTCAGCCGTCTCTTCTCCAAGCTGAAAAGTCCTAACCTCTTTAGTCTTTCCTCATAGGGGAGCTGTTCCATTCCCCTTATAGGGAGATGCTCATTTCTCACAATCAGGGATGCCTGATATGACAGGTCTCTGGTGGTGAAATTGGGCTGGCATGCTGGTAGAGGAATTGCTGAATGAGCCTGCCCCAGAATAAATGGAAGTTGTGCATCATGGGAAAATATAAGCATGTACGATTTATGTGCAGCACATACATACAACTTATGCATATTTGATATTTTGCATGTACTTTTGCAGACCACAAAACTCAGTCAGCAATGATCTGCTTGACTTTTGAATACTCTTGATTTCCTTGTTTCATAGAAAGTCATGTGGTTGATATGTTGCTCCCCTTGGATTTGTAAAACTAAAGGTCATTCCACATTAACCCATTGATGGGATCAAAGTTATCCAAAGCTAGTCACACAGGTATCGAGTTAGTCCAAGAAAAAAGGTTAGTGCCTACCACATAATAGTTTACCATTATTTCTACTTGTTTTCACCATTCTATTATTGAAGACTTCCAGTAAAAGTTTCCATGTTTAATACCAAACAGTAAAGTTTGGCCATATGTGCATTACACAATATCATTATCATTAAACACAAAACAAATCCTGTAGCATAAGTAAATAATCAGTTTTACTCCCTTGTGCCATATATTCGAAGAGAACTTTCCAGATTTTAATATTTTAGTTATATGTTTCATGCACTGATATTTTTTTTCCAGGCCCCTATTTCTCGGACTGTACAAAACCATGAAGTTGCAGAGTTTAGTGATTTGGGGGTTTTTTGCAAAAATTCTTTAATGCTAATCATTTTTTCTGGTCATAATTCTATAATAGTGGTATTTTTGAAATCAGCATCTAAAATTATTCTTACAGGACTATTAAAGCAGAGATTAGTTCTGTCATGACAAATTGCTTTGTCTAGAGGAGTTCAAGGACAATTTGAACATTTTTTTATATGAAATCATGTTTGTCTTTCATTGCTATTACATTGATATGGATTCGTTCAGCAGTACTGTTATACAAATCTATTTTTATAACAATGGTGTGCACAGCCAGGAGGAAGTAAAGTGTCAAGTCAGAGATCAAGCCACTAATAAACCTTCTTGTGAAATTTTTTTTTTTGTGTGTGGGATTTTGAATGTTTTTAACCTACTTTCTGAAGAATGGAAGAAAAGTGGGTTTATGAGACCACCGTGTGTGTGTGGTGTGTGTGTGTGTTGCCTGATAACATTTGTGTTAAGTGTCCAATCCATACCAAAATTTCAGTACAGATAAAGGGGTCCAAGGATATACTCATGTTTTTGGCTCCACACATAAGAACACAGGCTCAATTTGGAAACTAGGCTCTATTAGTTCCGCATGGAACTTCTTATTCAAACTTGCTCATCCTTTGTCAATTATCTTTCTCTAGTTAAATGCAGAATTATAAATTTACTTCAGCAACCCAGTCACATCGTAATGGTCTCCGTGGTCTGGAGGCATTAAGGAATAAAGCGTCACCCCTTTTAATATTTCCAAATCACAAGACTTCCTTCAGTTTTTCTCATTTGTTTACCAAGTCACCCACTTTGGAGATATTGAAAGACCAAAGAAGACTCCTCCAGAACATAATCATTTTACTGCATGTGCAGAATATTATTTTAAAATCTGAAATGAGTTTCTTTTTCAATGCTGAATTGTCTGTATGTTTTCTGTATTTGGAAAAAGTTTAAAAAACAAAACAAAACAACTTCATCTTCTTTTTTATTGTACCAGAGCAGAACTTGATTTTTTTTTTAACTACATTTCATAAAAACCTCAAAATTAAAAATTAAAAGGTGCTAAACAATTCACTATGACTGTATATCTGAAGGGTGATAAACTTCCAGCTGTCTTTGAATTGCTGGCAGGAAGGGAAGAATTGTGTGATGGTAAATGGAACTTTCTCTGAAGAGAGAGCGGTTTTAAGTGGTGTACCGCAAGGATCGGTGTTGGGACCGGTCCTGTTCAATATCTTTGTGAGCGACATTGCGGACGGGATAGAAGGTAAGATTTGTCTTTTTGCGGATGACACTAAGATCTGCAACAGAGTGGACACGCCGGAAGGAGTGGAGAGAATGAGACGGGATTTAAGGAAACTGGAAGAGTGGTCGAAGATATGGCAGCTGAGATTCAATGCCAAGAAGTGCAAAGTCATGCATATGGGGAGTGGAAATCCGAATGAACTGTATTCGATGGGGGGGGAGGGGGAAAGGCTGATGTGCACGGAGCAGGAGAGAAACCTTGGGGTTATAGTGTCTAATGATATGAAGTCTGCGAAACAATGTGACAAGGCGCTAGCAAAAGCAGGAAGAATGCTGGGCTGCACAGAGAGAGGAATATCGAGTAAGAAAATGGAAGTGATTATCCCCTTGTACAGGTCCTTGGTGAGGCCTCACCTGGAGTACTGTGTTCAGTTCTGGAGACCGTATCTACAAAGAGACAGAGACAAGATTGAAGCGGTACAGAGAAGGGCGACCAGAAAGGTGGAGGGTCTTCATCGGATGTCATACGAGGAGAGATTGAAGAATCTAAATTTGTACACCCTGGAGGAAAGGAGGAGCAGGGGTGATATGATTCAGACTTGCAGATACTTAAAAAACTTTAACGATCCAAAGACAACGACAAACCTTTTCCATCGGAAAAAAAATCAGCAGAACCAGAGGTCACGAGTCTAAGAACCAATGTCAGGAAGTATTTCTTCACGGAGAGAGTGGTGGATGCCTGGAATGCCCTTCCGGAGGAAGTGGTGAAGTCCAAAACTGTGAAGCACTTCAAAGGGGCGTGGGATAAACACTGTGGATCCATCAGGTCTAGAGGACGCGTATAACGAGCAGGCAGCAAAACACTGCACGGAGCGGCAGTAGCCACAGAGGCATTCACGGAGCGGGATGCCAGTGGCCAGTGGTTGGTGTTCCACCTTCACGGAGCGGAAGGATGGAGGGCTGCCATCTCCCAATTAAAAAAAGAAAAAAAAACAAACAAAAAAAAAAACAGGGATGGGTTCATGGGCTATAGGTATTACCAATTATTAGGCTTATTCAATTACCAATTATTAGGCTTTTCAATATTTGATGATAGTTAATGTGACTTTCAAGGCATACTTCACTTTCAATGCATATCCAGCATAGCTCCCTGCTTCAAACGGCAGGGGAGAAGAAAAACTAATACTTCACGCATATCCAGCATTGCTCTCTGCTTCAGCGGCAGAGAGCTATGCTGCCGCTTACCCAACTAATCAAACTTAATATTTCACTTGGAAGCAGCTCCATCACTGCTCTCTACATTAATAGTGGGGGTGAAAGGGAAATAGAACCTAAGGTTACTAAGAGCCAAGAGAAACAGATAAGTATGAGAAAAAAGAAGTGTGAAGCTTGCTGGGCAGACTGGATGGACCGATTGGTCTTCTTCTGCCGTCATTTCTATGTTTCTATGTTTCTATAATTATCAAGATGAACATTCAGAGGTCGATATTCAGATGGTTTGTCCATCTTAACCCAACAAACTGTAGGTTTAAATTTCTCACCACTCTGACTACCTCTGATTTGTCCAACTGTTTAACCAGATGCAATTATCTGGATAAATTGGAGATTAACTCTGATGTTCTGAGTTAGCTGGATAAGTTTCACAGTTAAATCTTGTCATGCTGGAGAGCAGTCCTAAAATTTTACGGATATGTTTATCCAGTTAGCTAGAACTTTATCCGGTTACAATTAATGGAGCCCCTAGTCAGCGGTACTTTGCTGAATATCTTACACAATTCACCTGGCTAAATTTAGCTGGATAAACTTTCTGCTCACTGTGCTGCTGAATATTGACCTCTTATATTTTTGTTGGTGAGGGTATTTATCTCAAAGAATTTCTGAAGATCTGCAGACCAGGCAAGATTGTTAGGCCAACCCCTCTTTTACAATATTAAAAAAAAACTGTCCATCTTTGGGGAATGATTGAAAATAACAGTTTAACAGGGAAGTGAGGGTATATGCACAACTATAACATTATCATTGTACCATAATAAAAATAAAAATAAATCTAAATTAAACTAGATTTTCATATCAATTCAAATAATGGACAGATTTTCAGGGAACCTGGGATCACAGCCAAGAACTACAGTAACTCACTCAGATTATTGTCATAATAATTATGTTCATATTTAGAATTCATAATATTTAGACAAACACCCTTAAGGGTATATGCAGCAATAAAATAAATGCAACATTGAAATAGCTGAACAATGTGATAAAATGTGCTGGCATAAACCCCATCATTTTTCCATGTGACTTGATTGGATAAATAATGCTCAGCTACTCTTCCTTTTGTCACTAGTCTTGACAATCATAACTAACAAAAGGAAAAGGATCGGGTCCTGCAGAGAGGAAAGAGCAAGTGTCCCAGAATCTGATGGTTTAATCTTGTTTTATGCAATCCCTAAAAGGATGATCTAAACTGGATGTCATAACATAGACAAGCGTAATCTGTGTGTCACTAGTATCTACCTCTCTCTCTCTCTCCTAGCTCCAATTGCAAAGAAAAACAGACCACACAAGTTCTTTGGATAATTAAAGGTCACAACTTTATGAAAGCAACAAGTAAACAATTAGAATTCAAGCCAATTTGTCCCTATGACCTGTCTTTCAATGCCTGTCATGGAATTAGTAATACAAAGTGACATGTTCTCCTTTTTGCTTAACCTGCCATGATATGAGCTAGACCCAGGTTGGTAACTAACTCTGCCTGGCAATCCTCCCTTGGGTTTCCCAGCTAAAGGGCATATTTCTGCAAGATTGCACCTACCATGCATGTGTGGATTCCCTGGGACCGTTTTCTGTTAGAAAACAGTGCCCTGATGGCAGATGCTCTTGCATAACAGGCTCCTGTGTCAAAAAAGGCCCCTTCAGCGCTGACTGCACAAGATATGATTCTCCCACTCTTCAATGGTGCCTTCCACCGGTGTATGACTAATATTAAGACATCCATTTGCTTTCTATCAGCTCCTGGACTCAGATACCCTATCACAGGCATGAGATAGTCTATGACTTGCCCTATAACCACATCACATCCCTCCCTGTTTAGCCTGGAGACGCCTGCAGGTTTGTCTGAGAGAGAGCGTATGTGTGTATGAGCTGGTATATATGTGTGTGTATATAAGAAAGAGAGTAGAAAATTTGTGCATCCCTCTTCCACTAATCCATAACAATCTCGGGATGACTGGAAATCAAAGTTCCCTGCTATGGAGAGCATGAATTTTTAAAATCCTTTTTAGTTTTATTTTTCAGGTGTTATTTGCTGTGTCTGCTGTTTTGAAATATTTTATTGGTGTTTGGGACATTTTAAAAAACTTGTATATGAGTTTTTAATTATTTGATCTTTTATTCATCAGCTTTTTTTTGAATATTATTAGTATGTTTTTAGTATTACGATTATGTATTTGTTTTAATTCTTGATTTTAGTGTTTGATGTTTGAGGAATGGTGCTAGTTCTGTTTTTTTCATTGTTCCACGGCATGGAGAATCTGGCTTCCTGCGGTTTCCAGTTCAGTTTTTGCCTGCACATTTGTATTTCTACTTTGAGGTTCCTCTATTTGTATTTGGTAAGGGTCTGTTTATGCTCTGCATGTGTGACTGAGTGAGGTGAGGCATTCTCCTTATAGGAAGTGTATTTGTGTTTTAAGACTTTCAGAGGGTCAAGTACACACCCAACACACATCACAATAAGCCTAATAGCATATGGGTTCAAAATGTCTTTTTTGCAGGGATTTCTGGTTGACTTCACAGCAGTGAAGGACTAGGGGGTACTCCATGAAGTTAGCATGTAGCACATTTAAAACTAATCAGAGAAAATTCTCTTTTACTCAATGCACGATTAAACTCTGGAATTTGTTGCCAGGGAATGTGGTTAGTGCAGTTGGTGTAGCTGGGTTTAAAAAAAGATTTGGATAAGTTCTTGGAGGAGAAGTCCATTACCTGCTATTAATCAAGTTGACTTAGAAAATAGCCATTGCTATATACTTAGTTTTTGGGTACTTGCCAGGTTCTTTAAGCCTGGATTGGCCACTGTTGGAAACAGGATGCTGGACTTGATGGACCCTTTGTCTGACCCAGAATGACAATTTCTTATGTTCTTAGTGCATGTAAATATAATATGTGATATTTTTACCACAGAATATTGTGCTTTGATATTTTCCATGTAAGATATAAACGCATAACTCTTAACTGTGTGTGGAATGGGGCGGGGGCCATTGTGCAAAGCTAGAAGGTTCGCCTGGGGCACCTAATACTCTTGTAACAGCCATGAGTTTGAGGGGGAGGGGGGGGAATGGTGTCAATTTTTTAAGTTTGTATCAATGAAGGGAGCTGGGTGGGTTTTTTTTTGGGTCCCGGGACAGAGAATGAATGAATGGCAGGGGAGGGGGCCGGGGGAGCAGCTCAGTAATTGTTCGCACAGGGCAGCAAAAAAGCTAGCACCAGCCCTGGATTTAGCACTTATCTTTAAACCCTGGACTAGTCAAAACAAACAGAGGCATTCTGGGAAGAATCTTTAAGTTCACCAAAATCGGTAATTGAAGTACTTTTCTAATACTGCAGAGTTTTGAAATTTCTTATCCTTGTCAGGGGTCAGTTTATCATACGGCAGTGCCTACTCAGCTATCAATGCTCTGTTGAAATCCTGGAGGCCAACATAAAACAATGAAGTAGCACTGCAGAATGTTTTGCGAGACAGCCAGTTTTAGGGAAATAATGCTTAAATAGTCCAGAGTTTAAAGATAAGTGCTAACTCCTTACTTGGCTTTGCTTTACCTCTAATACAAGAAGATTTTATTTGCATACAAAAATGCTATTTCAAGAAAGATTATTAGGTCCTGTAAGTCAAGGACTTATTTTGGACCGATGATTATAAATATGGTGACACGCTTTGGTTAAAAACATGAGACACCGAGTCTGATGGTACAGTCTAGGTGCCTTTTATATGAGGTTTTTATGAGCAGAGCATAAGCTTTCAATTTTGTATATACTGCATTGTTTTTGAGTGAAATATTGGAGCACGATGTGCTTCTTCGACTAGCAGCCCAGGAATATTCCGTTCTTCCTCTCCTTACTGTGTAGTTACTTTCTGCCGATCTTTGGTTATTACCAATATGGCAGCAACTTGTCATTTCAAAAGGGGATGATTAACTGACCTTAAATGACCCAAGCCCTAGGAGTGCAACACTGGCTCACAGCTTTTCTCTTGAACATGACAGTGCATAGGGGTGTGCATTCGTTTTTGACGTATTGGCAATCAACAACGTATATGTCCCTATTTGTTATATTCGTGGGGAAGCGAAACGTATTGCGATTCCCCACAAATTTATTTATTTAAAGGCTTTTATATACCGAAGTTTAGCTAGATGCCTTCACTCTGGTTTACAGGTAAAACAACATGTTACAATTCTGGAGAAACTGATAGAACATATCTAACTAGATAAATGAAGCTTGACCGACGTGCCCACAAATGCGCAGTAGAGAGCAGCTCTACTGCGCATGTGCGGGCGAGCACGTCAGTCTTAGGCAGCGTCAAAAAAAACCAAAAAACATGGCGGCAGCGGTGGTAGCAGCGGCAGCGGGCAGCGGTAGCGGGCGGTAGCGGCGGCGGTAGCGGGCGGCAGCGGCGGCGGTAGCGGCAGCGGTGGCGGTAGCGGTAGCGGGCGGCGGCGGTAGCGGCAGCGGGGGCGGGCGGCGGCGGCGGTAGCGGGGGCGGCAGCGGAGGCGGTAGCGGCGGGCGGCAGTGGCGGCGGTAGCGGGCGGCGGTGGCGGGCAGCGGCGGTAGCGGGCGGCGGCGGTAGCGGCAGCGGGCAGCGGCAGCGAGCGAGGGAGGGAGGAGAGAGAGAGAGGGAGGGAGGGACGGACTAAGTGGGAGGGACGAAGAGAGAGAGTGGGAGGGAGTGACTGAGTGAGAGGGAGGGATTGAGTGAGGGGGAGGGACTGAGTGAGGGGGAGTGAGCGGGACGGAGGGAGAGGGAGGGAGGGAGTGGGACTGAGGGGGGAGTGAGTGGGACTGAGAGGAAGGTAGAGGGGGAGGGAGGGAGTGGGACTGAGGGAGAGGGAGTGGGACTGAAGTGTGAGTGAGAGGGAGAGAGGGGGTGAGGGAGTGAGTGAGACTGATTTGGGAGGGAGGGACTGGGAGTGAAGGAGGAGGGTGAGGCGTGGAGGAGGGTGGGTGAGATGGGTGGGAGAGGAGGTAGGGGGCGATATAATGAGTGCGTTAGGGTAGGGGAGAGAGAATGAGGGGAGGTGAGAGACAGAGGGATGTAGCCCGTTTTAACGGGCTTACGGCTTGTATAACAATATATGATAGATAGAACAAATATAACTTATCAACCGTTTCATCCATTGCATGGCGCACGGCGCACGCGCGATCTTTTCTTTGTCGCCATTTGCAATTGGAGGATGCCATTTCGGTGTATCCAGAGCCAAAAACCAGCCCTTTCCTGTGAGTCATCAGTGACTCATAGGAAAGGGTCGGACAGGATGGCACGGATACTGGAAGGCAGTGTATCAGCAATAACATTTTGTGAAATGCACTGAATGCAGCCAATTGCGCTGTCATTCAGTGCTCGGTGACGATTTTCCTGATGACCCATTACTATATTTATTTATTTATTTATTTATTTATTTATTTAAAGATTTTTTATATACCGGGGCACGTTAAAAACATCACCCCGGTTCACAAAGAAAGGTGACTAAATATTAACTCTTAAAATGAGAGAAGGAAGAAGATGTTTAACTTAAGCACGCAGTGTGCCACTTAAGCACGCAGCGTGCCACGCACTTTCTTTGCAGAGGTGGTGTGGGGAGGTGGTCTCTGTGGAAGCAGGCTGCACTCAGAGCTAGTCTGAGTTCAGAAATTGCTATTGAATTGCTAGCTAGGCTAGTTAGTAGTGAAAAAAAGCTATTTATTCTTTATTTGGCTGCAGTGCCTGTGCCAGCTAGCCCTGTTTGTTTTTTTAAGCAGTTTATTTAGGTGATCTGAGATGGTCTCTCTGTGCCAGAGAGAGAAGCTGGTAGCAGTGCCATTTTGTTTCATTCACCCTCTGGGCTAGGCTGCAAGCAAGCACCATTTGGGTGTTGTGGCTGGGAGAGATATATTCAATTTTGCTAGAATTTCCTTTGCAAGATATACTTCATCGATTTTCCTGCTGTGCCAACAATTCCAGCTTTTTTAAACTGAGTTTGTTTAATTCAACTCACTCAGTCTCTCTGTGCAGTGGGCTTCAGTGGGCTGGAAGTTTAGCAGACTGAACTTTATTATTGGGACAGTCTGTGCAGTGAAATCCCCAGTCTCCCTCTTTTGTGCTTACAAGCAAGCTGCATGTGTGTGCACACCAGACATGTTACATTAGGGCATAGCAAGGCACTGTGACAGTGGACAGTGGGTAGTTTAACAGACTGAACTTTATTATTGGGACAGTCTGTGCAGTGAAATCCCCAGTCTGCCTCTTTGTGTTTACACGCAAGCTGTGTGTGTGTGTGTGTGCACAGCAAGGCACTGTGACAGTGCGCAGTGGGTAGTTTAACAAACTGAACTTTATTATTGGGACAGTCTGTGCAGTGAAATCCCCAGTCTGCCTCTTTTGTGTTTACACGCAAGCTGTGTGTGTGTGTGTGTGCACAGCAAGGCACTGTGACAGTGCGCAGTGGGTAGTTTAACAAACTGAACTTTATTATTGGGACAGTCTGTGCAGTGAAATCCCCAGTCTGCCTCTTTTGTGCTTACAAGCAAGCTGCGTGTATGTGCACACCACACACGTTACATAAGTGCATAGCAAGGCACTGTGACAGTGGGTAGCCAGTAGACACTAGGCAGTGACATTAAATCCATAATGTCAGGGAAAAATAGATGTAGTCGAGTGATTGGGGCTGGCAGAGGAGGCACTTCAAAAGGCACTAGTGCCATTCCCCCATTAAAGTTAAAAAGGGACCTGTCGCAATCTTAACTCTTTGCAGTGGCAGGCAGTTCCATCCAGAAAAAAATGAAATCTGACCATGATGCATTGCCATCGCCACCACCTGTTTCTGACCCTGTAGTTTTGGAGGTGAGGGAAGGGTGGGCTGAGTCATGCCAGACAAAATTTCAACACCCAAAAGCAGCAGGGGGACAGAAGTCTCGACTAACACTTAGCATTGACAATGTAGCGCAGTCACTGTTTGCTTCTGATTCAGATGAAGAATCATCGTGTGTGGGATTCTCATCAGAAATGGAAGAGATAATAGCTGACGAAGCTTTAGGAGGATCAGTTAGTCCTGTCTTAGTCTCCAATTCAGTGCAGTAGGGGAGAGATGAAACTGATGAGGAAGAGGAGGAAGAGCAGTCAGTGCAGGCACAAAGGGTGACTGAGGCCCCTGGCATTGCTTCTCAGGGTGCACCCACTAATTCAGCTCCAGTGCCAGCATCCACCCCCAAGGCTTTAGAGAAGGGAGGATCACGAAAGACATCTGCGATCTGGAGCCACTTTAAAGTGACGGATGACCCGTGTTATGCTTGGTGTAATTACTGTGGCAGGGATATTAGCAGAGGCAAGCAAATGGGACATCTATCTAATTTTGGCATGACGCATCATATGAAGAGGCAACACCCAACAAGAGTACTACCATCTGGGGATGGTGGCAGTACCAGTAAGGGGACCCCTTCCAAGCAGTGTAAAGTGGTTCAAAAGCAGCAGAGTGAGCCCACACCCTCATCCCCTTCTAGCAGTCAGGTGGCAGGCCAGCAACCCCCTGACATGTGGCAGAAGCGACAACCCACCATGGAGGAAATGGGTTGGAGTGCAGTAACACTATCCCAGGGTAGGAGGCAGGCAACCTTTAAAGTTGTAACCAGGAGCATTGGGGAAATGATTGCCCTTGATGACCAGCCCTTGCAGTTAGTGGAGAATGTGGGTTTCAAGCATTTCTGAAGGTCGTAGTTTCAAATTACAAAGTCCCCTCCAGAACCACATTTAGCAGAAAGGTCATCCCCAGCCTGTACAAGCAGTGTCGCAGTCGCATGCAAGCGCTGCTAGCTAAGGCAGAGGAGAGAGTGCATTTTACCTGCGATATCTGGACTGCCATGAATGTTACACACTCTTACCTCTCCCTGACAGCACACTGGTGGGACCTGGCTGAGGCAGGGGCAGGGTGGAAGTGGGCTTTACTGCACACCCACCTGATGGACCAGGGCCATAACGCAGCCAGTATTCTAGCATGCATCAGACAGATGCTGGAGGGCTGGCAACTACACCAGTGAGACAGGAATCCTCAGGCAGGGTTCTTTGTCACAGACAAGGGTGCAAACATGGGTAAGGTAATAAACGACGGACACTTTAAGAACACCCGATGTTTTGCACACACTCTGCACCTGGTAGTGAAGTCAGCTCTGGGGTTGGATTCCAAAGACAAAGAGAATGAATACCTGCATAGGTTAATACAGAAGTGCAGAAAATAGCAGCGCACTTCCACAGAAGTGTGAAGGCGGGGCAGGTTCTCTGACAAAAGCAGACTGATTTGGAAATGTCTCATTCAAGACATTGCCACCCAGTGGAATTCTACCTTTATGATGCTAGAGAGGTTAGTGGAGCTGCAGACACCCCTTCATGAATTTTCTGATGCAATGGACATAGGTGTGCAGAATCCCCTAGGGCATCATGATTGGTTAGTCATGAGTCAGCTGGTAAAAATCCTGCAGCCCTTCAAGGATGTCACGGAGGAGCTGAGTTCTAGAAGTGTCACCTTGGCTGACATCATCCCTATAGTTAATTTCCTGGATGAACATTTGGAGGCCATTAAACAGGAAGAGGGAATGACAGTTGAGGTGCTGCATTGTCTGGACGTTTTGCAGCAGCAGGTGGAAGAGAGATTAAGGCCTTTAACAGAACAGAACACATACATGCTCGCCACAGTCTGTGATCCCCGTGTGAAAGGGAAACTCGCCCTACAGTACGATTGTCTCTTATTGGTGAAGGACCTGCTGTTAGCAAAATTCCGTGAACAGGATCGCCATAGGCAGAGACAGATTAGGCATGAAGCAGTGGTGGAAACAGCAGGCGTGCTGCTAGCCCAAGCAGGAGCAGCACTCTGTCAGCGACAGCTAGTACCTCCTCCTCCAATTCAGAACGCCAAAGGCATGTTGCCCATAAAGCTTCATCTGTTGTGCGACGGGCAAGAGAGAAAGCAGCTGGCATGAATGACTCTAAGCCCACCCAAGCAAAGGAGACACCAGCACAGTTGTCAGTGACACGGTATCTCTCAGAGTCGACAGAGAACATGCAGACAGATCCGCTGGCATATTGGGCATACAAGTCCACTGTCTGGCCACACCTAGCCAAAGTGGCTCAGTGATATCTGTCATGTCCACCAACCAGTGTGCCCAGTGAACGTGTCTTTTCAATGACAGGGGATATCATGAGCCCTCACCGCTCAAGGCTGGCTCCAGAGTTGATGGAAATGCTAGTGTTTTTGAAAGTAAACCTGCCTTTCCTTGGGTTTCCAAATTTTCCCTGTGAATGGCAAGATGAATAAAAGCAATTGAAAGCCTTGCAGCAGCTCCAACTGCCTCCTATGCTCCAGATAATATAAGCACTGCAGCATATGTACCTGACCTGAAACGCTGTGCCTGACTGTCCACTGTCCAGGCCGTACATCCCTACAAGGGCCTGACCTAAAACACTGTGCCTGTCATCCACTGTCCAGGCCTTTTGTCCCTACATGGGCTTGACCTCTGTCCTCGACTGCTGTGCCTGTCCGTTCAGGCTTATGTCCCTAGGTGGGCTTCACCTCTATCCTCGACTGCTGTGCCTGTCCATCCAGGCCTTATGTCCCTAGGTGGCATTCACCTCCGTCCTCGACTGCTGTGCCTGTCCGTCCAAGCCGTATGTCCCTAAGAGTGTTTGACCTATGTCCTCAAATGCTGTGCCTTTCCGTACAGGCCTTATGTCCCTACAAGGGTTTGACCTCGATTGCTGTGCCTGTTTGTCCAGGCCTTATGTCCCTATAAGGGTTTGACCTCAACTGCTGTGCCTGTCCATCCAGGCCTTATGTCCCTATGTTGGCTTGACCTCTGTCCTCGACTTCTGTGCCTGTTCACCCAGGCCTTATGTCCAATCCTAACGGCTGAACCCTCATTGCAAAGGGAAACCTTTGCCACAGTCTAAGTACCTTGGAGCTCTTTTGTTGTTCTGATTATTGCTCTGCACCTCTATTAAAGCATTCTTCTTCCCACTCCTGGTACCCCTTTGCCCCTTTAAAGTACCCTAGGCTATTCATGCCACTTTGGTGCCACTTTGCCACAGTCTAAGTACCTTGGAGCTGTTTTGTTGTTCTGATGATTGCTCCCGAGAAGTTTCATCAAAATTGATAATAAAATCCCAATTCTGCAGCCAAAAATAGGCTGCAAATACTTCCCCCATTGACTTTAATGGGAACCGGAACACGAATGCATGTATCAATGAATCGGTGCGCCATTGAACGAATGCAACGTATCTGGGCCTCGACGAATACGTATCCCGAATCCAACGAATACTTTGTGGCTGCACATACCTAACAGTGCATATCATGTGCCAGAGAAACAGGAAGCCTGGCACTGGCTTGAGGGGAAAACGGAGTTGCAACAGTGTACCTCCATCATGGCATTAAGGACAGTGAAATGTGCAGTAGGACTATTGAGAGGAGCAGGGAGGCAGCTGCAATAGTACAAGTAGGGAAAGTTGAGGCCATAATATAGCTGCAGCTGCCCCTATCCATATGGCCCATGCTTGTCCTGCCTCCAGTTCTCAGCCTCCTCTCTGGTCATAGAAGTTGCAGCAACTTAAGGGTAAGGCCAGCAGTAAGTGACATGGAGAAATGACCACTAAGTTACAATAGTCTGAAATAAAAAATATCTGTAAGGTTTGATAATGGCAATTTAACCTTGTGCCTGGTCTAAAGCTGCTTGTCATTTATAGTATGTGTCTTGAAATTAAGGTCCCTTAATCTTGCACCAAAAGAAAACCTTGTTGCTGTATAACTTCAGCTTTCCCACATTTCTCTGCACTGGTTCACAGAGACCCTATCATTTGGTGCAGGAAGCAGCTTTTGTATTGTTGGAACTGGTAAAGCTATAGAAAACTGTATTGCAATTTAAGCAGTGCTGAGCAAAAAAGAGCCATCTAAAACCAACGAGTCATTCCACTCCCTTTTTCTTTCTAATCTAAAGAACATCATGTTCATAGAGTTGATTTTGTACAAAACTGACCTTTAGTTGATTAGTTTGTATGCTAAAAAAAAGCAGTCTTTTTGATTTGAGCTGCCAGATTATACTTTACAACTTACAGTAGGTTTTCAGAGGTAAAAAGTCTCTTTGCAGACATAAGATGGTCAGGCTGTCTGAGCGTTGGTTCTCTGTAATGTTCTGCTCATTCAATCACACTTTCCTGGGTAAACATTTCTTTATATTCCACATAAAGTTGCAGCATAATAAAACAGGTTATGAAAACTGGTGCAATTTTTTCATAAGCTAATTGCTTATCTATGGCCTAATAATGTCTCCTGCTGAAAGAATCATCCTCAGCTCTTCATTCTTCTGCCATATCTTTTATCTCTATACAGCCACTTGAAGAAAGGACTACCACAAATTTTCTGTTAAAGAATATTTCTGTAAAACTGTTAGCATTTGCCACAGAGATATATGTTTTTGAAATAATGTTTTTTAAAGTCCTTTATTAAATCCTTTTTCAAGTAGAATAGTGATATAAGGAACTTGGTTTCAGGAGAATCTAAGTTAGATGCTGAGAAGGACGTGGCTATCCTTAATATTGCGTCGGAGGTGGGCCCTTGGGCCGAGGTGGGGTTGACGCAATCCGTAGGTGAGAACCTATGGGTCCCCACCATCGACAGGTGGAGTGGGCTGATAGGCAGAGGCTGCTGGAGCTTCACCTTTACGAGCCCTCGTTCCCCGCGGGTTGAGCCTTTGGGTGCCGGGGCCGGCAGGATTTAGGTGGGCCTTGAGGTTGAATAGCAGGAGTAGTTGGTTCAGCCCAGAGACAGCAGGTGATGGATAGCATGGTCCTACTCTGGACTGGGTAAGGTACTGGAACACGGGCGCTAATGGAACAGAGGCTGACTGGGGGTGCTCGAAGAAAGGTAGGCTGAAGCCTAATAAGTCCACGTTCAGGGAGTAGGCTTGGAGAGGTGTTAAATGACAGGCTTGGATCAGGGCCAGCAGCAATACGAAGGTCATGAAAAGCAATGCTGTGATCTGGTCCCGGAGAAGTCAATAGCATTAGTCAATCAAAGCAATGGTCTGATCAAGGAGAAGTCAATAGTGTTGGTCAATCGAAGCAATGGTCAGAGTCTGGAGATAGACTGTAGCGTAGTCAGGCATAGTGGAGATCCAGTTCTGGAGAGGTTGTAGCATAGTCGGGCGAGGTGAAGTTGAAGTCCGTGCAATCAATCCAAATCATAGGCAGGGCAGGAACAAGGAGAACAGGACCCAGGAACAACAAGGATCAGGAATGAAGGATGGAGACGAATCTCTAGCAGCAATGAGTACTCAAGTAGCGAGGAGACCTGTTGCAAAGGCAACGCTATGAAGCGAGGCCTGAGCTTAAATACACTGAAGAGTTTGACATCATCATCCGGAGCCGTGGCCAGGTTTCCACCGCGGGCCCTTCCTAAGGATCAGCGATGCACACTCACATGCCTAGGAAGGGGCGCGGTGCGGGTGGTGGCATCTCTTCGCGGGCCATGCGGAGAGGCCCGATGAGCAGTGGTATCCTGACCTGAAACGCTGGGGACTATGACCAAGCCGGCAGCACCAGGGGAGGCCCAAGGTCAGAGCTGGTGGCCCTCCGCCACTAGCGAGGGGGCACCAGAAGCTGGAGTCCTTGTAAGAAGTTGAAGGGGCTGTGCCGTGGGTCTGCCGCGAATGTCACGCCTGACACTTAGCTCCCTTTTTGTTGCAAGTTACTTTGATTAATATTGATATTAATACCTTCTGACCCATCCTATGGGTAGGAAAATAAAGGGAAAAATTATCAGTTTAACTCAAATGGGGCTGATGGCCGACATTTCTCCCCCTTGCCGATCGAAGGGCAAGGAAAGTGTAGTGGAGAATCACCAGCATCTCTTGGGTCTTCCTAAGTCCTGCTGAGTGAACCCCTCCATTGTCACGTGATAGGGAAGATCTGTTAGGATCGTGGACCCTTGATCCGGCTGAGACAGATGAAGACTCACCGTGGGGAGGCCCAAAGCCGAGGTCAAAAGTCCAGGGTCGATAGCCAGAAGACAATAGCAGCAACTAGTAGCTCTCAAGGAGAATGAACCTTGTTGCAAGGCGATGTCTGGGCCAAGCTGCAGGGTTTAAATATCCCTGCAGCATCTGACATCATCCAGGGCTGCTCTTATTCCTCCCACGCTGGCCCCTTTAGATTTATTTATTTATTTATTTAGAAGCTTTTATATACCGATGAACGTTGGGAACATCTCATCGGTTCACAATAAACAAAATGCAGCTAAAAGAGCTTTACAGTGAAACAGAACAATATGCATAAAATTAAATAAAATTAAAATAAAGCGCATAATAACAATAAAATGGTACGAAGGATACTACTAACAGTATAAGTATTTACAAGAATAAAATCAGAGAGTTATTTGAATCAGCGTGAGGTTTTAGGTGTATGCGTGCTTGAAGAGGTGGGTTTTCAAGTTTTGTTTAAATTTTTTGGAGCAAGATTCTTGCCGAAGGGAGGATGGTAGGGTGTTCCATAGCGTAGGCCCCGCTAATGATATGGCCCGAGCTTTGGTGGAGCATAGTTTAAATTGTTTAGGTGATGGAGTGAGTAGTGTTGCTCTATGTTGTTGTCTTGTGGGTCTACTTGTGTTGTGAAAGCTCAGGTGTTCTGTGAACCATTGCATATTTTGGTTGTGTAGGGCTTTGTGGATTAGCGTAAGAGTTTTGTATGCTATTCTCGCAGTGACTGGTAGCCAATGTAGATGTCTCAGTACTGGAGTTATGTGGTCGTTCCTGTGGGCGTTTGTAAGGATCCGTGCAGCTGCATTTTGTAGCAATTGTAGTGGTTGCAGCGTGCTTTTGGGTAGGCCTATGAGTAAGGCGTTACAGTAGTCGATTTTCGAAAGAATGAAAGCTTGAAGAATGGTGCGAAAGTCGCTGAGGTGTAGAAGGGGTTTAAGTTTCTTAAGGCAGTGTAGTTTGAAGTAACAGTCTTTGAGAGTGTTGTTAATAAATTTTTTGAATGTAAGGTGATTGTCAATAGTAATGCCAAGGCTGCGCACCGGTTGGTTGGAGGCAGTAAGGGTGTAAGAAGTGCTGCCTAGCTACAGGGGTGCAGGTATGTTTTGCGGTGTGATATGGAGCAATTCAGTTTTGGCGGTGTTCAGTGCGAGGTAGTTGCTTGTCAGTAGAGTATTAATGAGGGCTAAGGTGGAATGCAAAGTCTCGGTGGCTTTGAGAAATGTGTCATTTACAGGTATAAGGATTTGCACGTCGTCGGCATAGATGAAGTGCGGGAGGCCTAGAGTGGATAGAAGGTTGCATAGGGGGAGGAGGTAGATGTTGAATAATGTGGAAGATAGTGAGGAGACTTGGGGAACACCATGTGTGAGAGGGATGGGTTTGGAAGTACAATTGCCTATTTGGACACTGTATTGCTTGTCCTGCAGGTATGATTGGAACCATTGGAGGGCTGTTCCTGTAATGCCAATATCATTGAGGCACTGTATTAATATAATCTGGAGCTCCCGCGCACGCGCGCCTAGGGGGCGGGGCCAAGAGCTTCCGGTCAACGGTGTCTCCCTCGCAGAGGGAGTGCCGTGACAGAGGCCAGGATCGGGCCTCGACGTCATTTCAGCGGCCTGGGCCGGCCCAAGGTAAGTTAAGGTACCGGGTCACGGCCCGGGACCGTAACAGTACCCCCCTCTTACGCCCCCTTCCCGGAGGCCGGGGCTTTGCAGGGTGATCCAAGTGGAACTGTCAGAGCATGTTCTTGTCCAGGATGTGGGAGGATGGTTCCCACAAATTCTCCTCGAGGCCGTAACACTCCCAGGAGAGAAGGTATTCCCATCTGCGACAGTGGAACCATACGTCTAGTACGTCCTTCACTTGATAGATGACATCCGGGTCAGCAGACATGTTGGCGGGTGCAGGAGATTTATCGTGGAATTTAGAGAGAATCACAGGCTTGAGGAGGGACACATGGAAAACATTGAGAATCCTCAGGGTGGACGGTAATCGTAGCCTGTAGGATACCACACCCACTCGCTCGGCCACAGAAAACAGGCCAATATACCTGGGTGCCAGGCGCATGGAAGGAGTCCGCAACTGGATGTTTCTAGTGCTCAACCACACTTTTTCCCCAGGGAGAAAAACGGGCGCCGGACTCCGTAGCCTGTCGGCATACTTCTTCACCTTAGCCGCCGCCAAGCGGAGTTTCTCTTGAGTGGAACCCCAAAGGTCACGCAACTGCCATGCTGTAAGTTGTGCTGCAGGAGACGGTACCATCAGAGGAAAGAGCAAGGGAGGTCTAAGGGTCTTCCCATAGACCACCTGGAAAGGAGACAAGTTGGTGGCAGAGTGTCGGTGGCGGTTGTAAGAAAACTCTGCCCAGGGCAGTAGCATTACTCAGTCATCCTGGAGATCCCCCACAAAGGCATGGAGGAAGGCTTTTAGCGTGCGATTAGAGCACTCGGCTTGGCCGTTGCCTTGGGGGTGAAAAGCCATCGTAAGGTCTAGTTGAACCCCAAATTTCCTGCAGAAGGCTCTCCAATATTTTGCCATATACTGGGGGCCTCGGTCCGAGGCAATGTGTAAAGGAAGCTCATGCAGGTGGAAGATATGATGACCAAAGAGGCTTGCAAGTTCTGGTGTTGTAGGTAACTTAGAAAGGGGCAAAAAATGGGCCATCTTCGAGAATCTATTGACCGTAACCCAGATCACGGTCTTCCCGTCCGAGGCAGGTAGATCCAGAATGAAATCTGTGGACAGATGGGTCTAGGGTTCGGAGGGAATGAGCAGCGGCTGGAGAAGGCCCCAGGGGCAGCCAGGCAGTGGCTTCTGTCGGCCACAGGTAGGACAGGAACTAACATAGACCAGTAGAAATTGGTCAATAATTCCAAGGTCCGGGTTACTCCCAGATGACCTGCGGTCAGTGAATCGTGGGCCCATGATAAGACCTTCCTACGCTGGCAAGTGGGCACCACCGTCTTGCCTGCGGGAGCCAGCTCAGAAGCCGCAAGAAGGACCATCATGAAAGGTGGTGCTATTGGGGGCGCTAGTGACAGCGAAAAGGGGCCTTACCCTTTCGCCGTCAGCAAAGTCGTCGCAGAGTCCGCCCCGACTCCTCCCCTTCCAGTGCGGACTCCGCCACGATTTAGTGATCGCACGCAAAAGTCCCTTTTTGTGTGCGATCGCTTTGGAAAATGACCCCCTAAGCCAGGTAAGCAGAATAAGAGACTGGGGGTAATGAAAAAGCAAGTTTCCTAATGAAGGGTCAAGTAAATATCTTACAAACTTCAAAAGTAACCCATAATCTAAGCCTCCATAATAAACTGGAATGAGTGGAAAATAGAGTGAGAGCATAGAATCTACAGATCTTGAATTTTCCTTAAAAAAATTATCAGTGCAGGATTTATTTACCAAATATCTATGAAAAGTCTTGATAATTTCCCAGGATAAAGATATACCTCTCTTTAAAATCTTTTATATCCTAATGACAAAGAGGAGGGAGAGTGGGGAGGAAGATGAATATGATGCGATGTTAACTTCCAATAATTTGTATATATTTTCCTTTTTAGAAATTTCTCATAGGGTTATGCCACAAATTAAATGTCGTCTGACATTTTCCCAAGTGGCCCAGTTAAGGAAAGCTTTCCTTCAGATGAGATAGCAAGGGGTGGTACTAGGGGCATCATAATTTTTAAAATGTCCTTGTAAATGTATCATGCATTATTACAGGAACAAGTTTGTCGTTTTTGATCCTCTACAGTTAGATAGCTTTCTTTTTGACAAAACTGTAAATGATTTTTTTCTTTTTTGTTTGTAAGTTCGATAATTTGAAATGGGTTCTATAATGAATGTGTTTTAGGCCATGTGTATTTTTTTTACTCTTATTTCTCCATTGTCCTCTCCCTAATGTGGACTTAAAATTAGTGTGGTTTATTTTTATTCTGGTTTTAGGGCATTGAAGTATTAGGATCTGGACACACTTTTGTTTTCTTTCACTAGCAGGACCGAAATTCTGGAATCAACTGCCACCAGAATTGAGACTTCCATCCAATAAAACCTCTTATCAATCCCCACTGTCAAAGATGCTCATCTAGCAACAACAAGAGAGAGAGCCTTCTCCATCGCCTCCCCTAATCTTTGGAACACACTACCTGAAGACCTAAGATCTCAACACAATATCAAAACCTTCAAAAAAGACCTAAAAACTTTACTGTTTCGTAAATTCTTCATGGATCCACAATCATCTACACAGACCAACTCTCAAATGAATTCTTAACCTTAATTCTCATCCGAAATATCCTCCCTCCACATTCAACCTTATATCTTCAGAGACTTACTTGGTTATGTTATTATTGTAATTACAGAAATTAAGCTCTGTAAGCTGATAACAGCCTGCGGCCCATTGCGTGGCGAGAGGCTGCAGATTATAACCACTAGAGCTAAAATCTTTATGATATTGTCATTTGCCAGGTATTCAATAAGTTCACTGATATTTGATCTGTTAGATTCGTTGAGTGAGTTGATTCTCCTCTCTCCTTTATTTTGTGATTAATTCAGGAGAGGTAGCTGCTTCATACTATTTGATTATTGTAATTACAACATGTTATGATATCTCAAAACCTCTTTGTTAAAAATGTATTCACTTTGTAAATCTTTATGATGGCTTCCCGAATAATGGTATATAAAACTCTATAAATAAATAAAATAAATAAAAATAAAAAAAAGGTTTAGGAAAGAATTAAAAACATGGCTCTTCCAACAGGCATATTCAATTGATAACTAGCCCCAAGCAGAAACCTATATTCTTTTATGATTCCTACTTTTTATCTTTTATTTAATTAATGGAGTTTTTAGTTAGTTCTAGTTTATCTTGCTTTTGATAAAATATATTGGATAATTATGTGAACATTATGTATTTTATTGTTACGGCTCCGACCCGCGGAAGTCCGCGGGACAGCCTTCCACCTACTGCGGGACAACTAGCAGCGGTGGCGACTTTGTTGAGGCCTGCTCGGTCCTGCCTGGCTCCTCCGTGTGGCGCTCCCTCGGCAGGGAGATGCCGCCGATGTTCGCGACTGGCCCCGCCCCCCTAGGCGCGCGCACGCACCGGGGCATTGAATTTAAAGAGGCCAGCGCGGGAAGAGATGGCTCCGCCCCCAAAGGACGTCAGACGCCAGCAGGGATTTAAACCCTGCAGTCAGCCTTACTCCTCGCCTTGCAATGAGGTTCTCTCTGCTTCAGAGTTACTAGTTGCTGTTCTTCATCCCTGGCTTCTGACTTCGGCTTCGTTCCTGGCTTCTGACTTCGGCTTAGTTCCTGGCTTCTGACTTCGGCTTCTGTTCCTGGCTTCTGACTTCAGCGTGTTCTCGGTATCCTGTTCTGCTCCATCCAGGAGACCCCGCCTAAGTCCAAGTGGCTCGGGTTCTCACGGGCTCCTCCCAGGGGGGACCTCGGGCTTCCAGTGGTGAAGATTCTTCTGGTCTCCTGCTCTGTGCCGCCTCCTGGCTTTGACCTCCACTGTGGGCCCACCCACGGTGCATCATCACCAGTCCTAGCTGGCTCAAGGGTTCACGAAACTCAACATTTATCTATTTTTTCTTTTAATATAATTTATTGTAAACCTTTGAGATAGATTTTTTCTATGCAATGGTATTAAAAACTATATAAATAAATAAATAAATATTATTTCATTGTTATAATGATTTAAATGCTATTAAAAAGTAAATCTAAAAATGGAATTTGGTTTTGTGTTATTGAATGAGTGAAATTCCTACAGTGACATCATTGCCCAAGATCCCATTATCACAGTGCAATCAGAAGCAATTACAAGTACCATGTTTAAAAAACAAGAGGTCTGATTTTTAAACATCTGTTTCCAAAATCAACAGCTCTAAGTGGTTACCCTATTCATTGAAGGGTAGATTTTAAAAAATTGCGCGATTGCGTACTTTTGTTCATGCACCAGGCGCAAACAAAAGTACGCTGGATTTTATAAGATACGCGCGTAGCCGGGGCTCTGCGCGTGCCGGCGGCCTATGCAAAATAGGCGCGCCGGCGCGCGAGGGCCCTGCGCGCGTAAATCCGGCCAGATTTACGCGCGCAGGGCTTTTAAAATCCGCCCCTTACTGTAATGTTTTTCATTTTAAAAATTGCATTGTAATGTCCTCTTAAGAAGTCAGTAGTAATATGCTTTCAATGAAACAAGATAGACAATGTCAACAACATTTTAAATTGTTTTTAAAAAGAAACCGTAAGGAAAAAAAACAAAAAACTTAATTTTTTATTTTCTTTTGTTTTTTGTGTGCACTATTTCTGAATAGTGACCTATTTACTGAAACAAAAAAAGAGCCCCCAACAAAAAGGAATTCAGATGAGAACCTCCTTTGACAAAACAAAGCAACATTTTTTTGACCTGTACACCCTTAGAACAAAAAGTGAAACGACAAAAGATATCGCTTAAACAAACCATATCTCCACTCAATAACTACATGGTCTTAACAAAAAAAATCAAGTACTAATAACAGCAAATTGAAGAAAATTATATAATAAGACTTTAAAGGTCCTATGGATGAATTAATTATTTCCTACAAATGAATAGTAGGTTAACATGTTTTCAATATATTTAAACAAGCACTGTAAAGTATCAATTGTATAATGTTGCTATAATGATTCTATAAAAACATGTTCAACTAAAGAATTGGCAGGGAATGTTTATTCTACAGAAAATATATCAAAAGAATTTTGGTTTCATTAATAGGTTCATGTTAAGCAGACATTAGGTTTCATTTTATTCTTAGATTTTATTTATTTATAAACACTGCATGTAAGAGCTTTTCATGTGCACGACTGTCACATTTCAGCCTGTCTGAGGCGGAAAAAAAATGACTTTATTTCAAGTTTCCAATTTGTGCTAATTTTGTGATTCTTTCTTCTTCATAGAATGGCAGCTGCCCTGCCCATTAAGGCTCAGACTGGCAGTACCCTGGTGAGACAGGCATTTACCTTACACAGACCATCCCCCCCCTAATCAACCCCTGCAATGTTACCATGGCCTCATACCTCACAAAAGCTTCAATACATCAACCTAGGACAACAAGAGTACAGCCAGGGAATGAGAGAGAATCCCTCTGACACATGTAAAATCATCAGGAGTATACCATGTTCCCTGCAATACCTACTTTTTCTTCTCTGTACAAATTTAGTATATGGCATCTGACATGAAGTTAAGCATAGTATGGGATAAAACATCTGAAAGAAGACTGAGTGCAACCACTCATACTTTAATGCCTTTTTTAAAAACAGTGATGTTCATAGAAAAGATTGCAAAGCATAATTTCAGCTGTACTAATGGAAGTCACAGTTGTGCTAATTTTAAATGGCTAGCAGGTAGATTTTCAAAAGAGTTGCATGCATAAATTTAAAGTAATATAGTAGCAATTTACAAAAGCCATTTGTGCACATAAAGTGCACTTATGGGAGTAAATCATATGGACAATTCAATGGCATATATTGTAGCAATTTTCAAATGCCCACTTACACAGGTTTTAAGCATATAAATGCTTTTGAAAATCAGACCCTAAGAGAGTTTGCCCTAGCAGTGGTGCTGAACACTATATAAAGACAGCCATCCCATATACATGCTCATTTCCTGAATAAGACCAGCTATGGCCACAGGGGTAGATTTTAAAACTTGTGCACGCACGTCCATGTGAACACGCTACCTGACACGCACACATGGACATGCGATTTTATAACATGCATGCGCCGGTGCACACATATTTAAAATTGGGGGTCGGCGTGCGCAAGAGGGTGCACATTTGTGCAACCTGCGTGCGCTGACGCCTGTGGCCTTCCCCAGTTCCCTCCCAGTCCGCTCCAATTTAGAAGTGGCCTGGGAAGGAACTTCCCTACCCCTTATACTAACCTTCCTACCCATTTCCTAACTTTCCGGCCCCTAGCCCTATTCTAACTGCCCCCAAATCCTTATCTTACCATTTGCTCCTGCCTCGGGGCAGGAGCAAGTCGCATGTGCCAGCACCCTGCCAGGCACAGCGGCAAATGCCCACTTTGCCAGGCACCTCTAGCCACACCCCATCCTCTCCCTGCCCCTTTCCTGAGGCCACGGGACTTACACGCATCCCGGGGATTTATGCGTATGGCCAGGCCTTTGAAAATTGCCCGGTGCGCATAAGCCCAGCCACGCGCATAAATCCCGGGGATTTACGCGCGTAAGGTTTTGAAAATTTACCCCACAATGTCTGCAATGACTGCTACCAAACATTCTCTATCCTATTTCCTGCGGTTGGTTTCCCCAGACTAGTGTTAGAACATGAAGGATTATACCTATTGGGTCCTTTGACTCATTCCTTTCAGTATCTCCAAATATTGTGTATGTGTGTGGGGAGGAGGGTCCTGTCTTCGCTTGTTTTACTAAACATCCAGTTAAACCTTTCTCCCAGCTTCAGATACCAGATACACTTTGTGCTTGATTCCCAAAACATTTATTACAATGAGTAATTAAAAAATGATTGTAAATGAGGAGGCATCAAGAGAAACTAAACAGATTGGAGAGCCTGATACAGCTGTGATAAGTTGTCTGTGGAAACTGATAGAAGCTATGGATAAGAATGTGGTGAAAAGTGATGCTTCTCAGGAGTTTAAAGAAGGATACAGAATGAGCTATTAACTTGCAGAAGCTTTTCCCAAACTGAAAATCCCTCCAGGCAACAAATAGTCCCAAGCTGCTTTGGGTAAAGAGACCAATAGAAAGGTGAGAAGAACACAGACAAGGGGCAGAACAGGAACAGATCCAATAAGAAAGTTCAAAACATTCAAACAGCAGGTAACAATAAACCAATCAGGACAGAGTTTGTAATCTACAGTAAATTAATTTAACAATCTCACAAGATAACATACAGTAACAGGGCAATACAAATACACTGTGGAGACAGAACAGTGTGTGTGTGTGTGGTTCTGTATATTATTGAGAGTGCACCCATTAGATTAGGATCCTTGGGAATGTACCTACGACATCTAATTTGAAATCTGGGTCTTGGGCTTGGTATTATGGGAAGAGCAGTGACAGAGCAGCAGGAAGAAGCTACAATGAATGTGTTCTTCCTGTCCCATTGGCTGCTTTTCCCCTTATAATGCATATTTTCTTTCAGGCCGATTCAGTAATCTCTGTGGGAGAGCCGACGCTCTGAGGCGAGTGCCCGCTCTCCCGACGCGCACCCAGGCACCTCTCCTGGGTGTGTGATTCTTTATTTAAATTAGGGCCCGTGCTAATAAAGAGGCATTAGGGACACTAGCACATCCCTAGCGCCTCCTTATTAGCAGAAGCGGCAGCTGTCAACGGGTCTGACAACCGACGCTTAATTTTACCGGCGTCGGTTGTCAAACCTGCTGACAGCCACAGGTTTGGAAAATGGACGCTGGCAAAATTGAGTGCCCGTTTTCCGGGCCGCGGGCCACAGGTCGTGGGTAGATTTCTTTTTTTTTAAGAAGTTGTTTTTTTTAATTTTTGGGGCCTCCGACTTAATATCACTATGATATTAAGTTGGTGAGTGTACAGAAAAGCAGTTTTTTCTGCTTTTCTGTACACTTGCATGGTGCCATCTGAAATTAATGCCTGCCTTTCTGTATTTTGGGTGACTAACTAATAGGCTCATCAACATGCATTTGCATGTGATGAGCACTATTATTTTCGGGGAGTTGGCCATGCGTTTTCCATGCACTATTACCCCTTACAGTATATGGGGTAATAATAATGCGTCAAAAAAGCATGGCCAAACGGGGGCTAAATGGTGCGCTCAGCTGAGCGCACCATTCTGTATTGGCCTGTCTGTAAACAGGAAGCATAGAAGGGTGACAAGGACCAGCCACAGAAACGGTTTGGGGTTGGTAGTGTACCCACACTACCAGGCTGCCATTACTAGAAGGGGTGCAGACTGATGATTTTTGTTTCATTTCAGATGAGTTTTTCATGATTTTTTGTTTCATTTATTTATTTTTTTATATTTAATGTAATTTTATTTTCCATGTTTATACACATAAAATAAAATTGGCACACACAAAATTAATTTTACTTGCACTTTTTGCATTTTACATGTACAGTTTTAAAATTGTGCATATAAAAATGAAAATGAAATGAAAACAAATGGTGGAATTATTTTTTTCATTATGTTTTGAAATGACCCAAAATGAAACAGTCTGTTTCAGTAAGTTTTTAATGACATTTCAAAATGAATGCACATCCCCTAGCTGTCACTGCTGCTGATTTGACTACAATAGACTACAATAGAGGAAGGGATGCAGAGGAATTTCCACCTTTTAAATATGCTAATATTTAGCACAGCATTTACCAAGAGGATTCCTAGAATATAAGGATGTATCGTTGGCCACCCTACTTATAGAACATTACACATGTTTATGAAAGGCTACTAGATTCCTAACTGTAAGCAGTGGGTGGGTACAAGAGTGTTTTGGGCTGCTTTATGTTTTGCATGAGTGCCTGAATTCCTTTGGGAAGTGCTGTGTCACTGGCAGCATAAAGTTATTTTGCGGTTGTCCCATTTAGATTAAAAACAGTTCCCATCTCTATGAATTGCAACTGGTATATCAGAGAAACAGAATAGAGGGTTTCACTCAGAACTAGGAATCTAATTCTCTCTTCTTGTGAGTTCTTCCATATGCTAGTGAATTGTTTATGTCCTTTGAGATACATATGTTATGTTGTCACATGAATGGAGAAATTGTATTGTATTCTTGTTCTTTTTTTCTGTTGGCTTAGCTCTTTGCCAAGAAAAGTGTATAAATAAAGTCTAAAAAAAAAAAAAGGTATAACTCCACCTTCCTTGGGGTTCACCTTTCCAGCCCTGGGGAGCATTGTAGCAGCTCTACCAGTGAGGGGGAATACTCAGGATCTCCTGATAACATGGGCTGGGAGGCAGGACTACATGCAAGGCCCACACTAGGCTGAGGACACTCTCACGAATATTCTATTGTTCGCACTTCAACTGTGCTTCAAAACATAACCGGGGTCCATATTTAAAAATATTTAGACGGATAACTCAAAAGTTATCCATCTAAATAAAAAATGTGACATATTCAGCCACTTATCTGGCTAAGTTATAGTAGGATAAGTAGTTATCCAGCTAGAATTTAGCTGGATAAAAAAGAGGTTTTCTATGGGCATTCTGGGGCAGTATTTCTGGCTAGGTTGGCCGGATAACTTTAGACCTACTCCAAAGCAGCCTTGTGTGCCTGGATAACTTGCTACTTATCTGTTTATCTTTTAAAGATATCTGAGTAAGTAACACTATCAGTCACAGTCAGTATTAAAAATAAAAGAAATTGTAGGGCCTGCAGCTCCCAACTGTATCTTTAAATTACTGGAGAGCAAACATTACTGAGCTGTCTTGCCTGCCCCCTACCCCTCACCATTTTCAATTTAAAGTTTGAAATCATGGAACTCACTCGTAGTCTGAAAAGAAATTAACCCATCCCCCTCTAGACCACCCCCCTCCCCTGGACTCCCCCCCCCCCCCCCCCCGTGACAATAAACGTCCTTGCCAGGAGCGAGGGTCTCACTCACCCGCTCCTGGCAGCTCCAATGCTGTGCATCTGATAGGCACACTGGAAGCGTAAGCTTCGCTCAGTTTACGCTTCCAGCTCTTTACCCTTAGGACCACTGGAAGTGTCCCACTGCATATCAGGTGCAGCGCTGGAGTTGCTGGGAGTGGGTGAGAACTTTGCTCCTGGCAGTGATGTTTTTTCACATTGGGAGGGGGTCCAGAGAGGTATGGACTAATTTCTTTTCAGACTTCACAGGGGTAGTGTCTGCAAATCCAAATTTTAAATTGAAAAAGGGGGGTGGGGGCAGGCAAGACAGCCCAATAATGTTTAGCGCTCCAACAAACTATTGATACAGTTGGGAGCCGCGGGCCCTTCAATTTCTTTTATTTTTAATAAATGCTGACAGCGCTCCTTACCTGGATATCTTTTAGAGATATCCGAATAAGTAGCAAGCTATCTGGCCACACAAGGCCAGATAACGTAGAAATTTAACTGGCTATATTAAAACATATACAAATCTCAGCTACTTAAACAGTGATATATAATCAAAAATAAATCAACAAATTGAACAAACTGTTCGATCACTGTGCTACCCTAAGGGTATGTTCTTCTGTCTATAATCGATGTGTATTCACTAATATATATTGATTTTATGGCTATATAAACTTTTAATGACCTACATGCAAATGGACCCACTATTTTTTTAAAGTGCTCAAAAAAAACTATATGCCCTCTGAATAGCCTTGTAAGGATAACCTCGGACTCTAAACCTCTCCTTTAATATGTCTGCTTGAATTTAGAATTCCTTGTCTGCGGAACAAATACGTCTTATTCTGAAAAATTGGCTTACTGGCAAGCCAATTTTAAAATTATATGCGTGATGACTAGGAAATTTCAATAGATTATTCCTGTCAGTGGCTTTACGATGTACCGTGGTGTTAAGAGATCCATGTAATTTAGAAACTTGTACATCCAAGAAAGTGATATGACTCGATGAAGTCTGCAAATTGCAAATTATTGTCCAGTGTCCACAGTGTTAATCCATGTGAGAAACCCTTGTAATCGTTGATCTGTACCAGTCCAAATAAAGAAAATATCATCTATAAATCTAAGCCAGCATCTGATATCTAGCCACCATTCCGATGGGGTTATATAACTCTCTTCAAAGTTGGCCACATACAGGTTCGCTACCACAGGTGCTAAAGGTGATCCCATGGGGATCCCATGAATTTGATGGAAACAATCCTGACCAAACCAGAAATAGTTGTTAAATAATACTATCTCAGTAAGGTCTATTAATAACTCATTTGTGATTCTCTAGGGTGTAGTGCGTCGTGACAAGGTTTATGATATTGGTATACAAGGAGCTAATATCCATAGTAGCCATGATGTAATCTGCTTGATAATAACCAAAGATTGGAGTAATGTCAAAAATTGCGCCGTGTCTTTCACATATGATTTAATTTGTTGAACATATGGTTGCAGGAATATATCTATAAAGGCAGCTATTGGCTCCAGGGCTGATCCATTTTGAGAAACAATGGGCCTAATAGGTGGGCTGTCGAGATCTTTGTGTATCTTCGGAACAGAGTATATCATAGGTTTCCTTGAATGAGATACCGTTAAATACGTCCTCTCTTTAGATGTGAGGCCCGTAGCTCTCTGTAATACTGCCTCCACCTTTTCTATAATGGTTCCTGTGGGATCACTTGGAATTTGCTCATAATATTGTGAATCTTGTAAATGAACCATTAATTTTTGTGAATATACATCCTTGTCTTGGACCACCACCGCACCCCCCTTGTCAGCTGGTTTAACTACCACCTGTGATAATTTAGATAGATTTGTTAGGGCTTCACGCTGCATGCGGGATAGATTAAAATGTTGTTTGGCAAAAATAACTTCATGTGCAGCCAAATCCTGTAAAACCAAACTGTGAAAGGTTTGTACATATGGATCTACTGGTCCAGGCAGTTGCCAATTGGAACGGGGTTTAACTACAGATGGATCGGAGCTGATAGCTCTGTCACTGGAGAAGAACAGTCTTAGATTTAATTTGCGTATGAATCTTTGAATGGACACTCTACTATCAAATATTGAGTGTCTAGTCGTGGGTACAAATGACAGACCCTGATTCAATACCTCTATTTGTGTAGAAGTGAGTGAAGTGGATGACAGGTTTACAACTGCTGATTGTTGTGGACTCAACAACTTGCTGTCATCCACTGGGTTTAGGAGTCATTTCTTTTGTTGTCTAGTCTGCCGTGGTTCATAGTCTTCTCCCGGGTCAAATTTTCTACCTCTACCACAATATGACCAACGTGTACCACGTTTCTGTGGGGGAACATTCATTCCATTACCCCGTGAGTTATCTGATGGTCACTCACATTTGAGGAATCTTCCCCCTCCTCAGAGCCACTCAATTGTTCATCGGATAAAAATGTGAATCTGACTCTTTTCGGTTGTTACTTGTTTCCTGTCCAGTTGTAAACCCGATCTAATTTGTAATCGGCTTGATCTCTCTTCAGCTTAGAGATTTTAACACTTTTAATTGATATACGAAATTGATCTAAGCTGTTCTTTAACTCACTTATTTTTTCATCCAATGCTGTAAATGTAGGATCTTGTTTAATTTGTTCTAACATGGTGTGTGTTTGTTCTGTGAGTTCTTTCACACATGTTTTTACCCTGCCAATAATATGCAACATTAGATCTAACGAACATTTATTTAAGATGGCATACCATGTTTTAACAAACTCTGGGTCATTGTTGAACAACATCGGATCCTTCAGTACTCATAAACCTCGAGGAATTATCTGAATTTTAACATATTCAATAAGAGTTGCTCCATGTAAATCTGCCCTTATAGATTTTTTATTGAGACGAACATAGTCGTCCCAAACCGAATCCTTTTGGATAGTACCAGGTTCAGACAAAAGTGACTGTTCTCTAAGCACATCTACAACTTGTGCCTCTGAAAAACTAAAAATGTGTTTCCATGGTTCCATGTTGTGGCTCGCAATACTGTGACAAACCAATACAAATCTCAGCCACTTAAACAGTGATATATAATCAAAACTAACTCAACAAATTGAACAAACTGTTCGATCACTGTGCTACCCTAAGGGTATGTTCTTCTGTCTATAATAGATGTGTATTCACTAATATATATTGATTTTTATTGGCTATGTAAACTTTTAATGACCTATACACAAATGGACCCACTATTTTTTAAAGTGCTCAAAAAAACTTTTTTTTTTTAATGTTTAAAGGAGTTGGTTGAAGGTTTCATACAATCATGTAGGCATCCCTGTTACATACAAGCATGTTATAATCATTAACCTCCAACTTCCTCCTATTTTAAACTTTTTTTGTACAACAAACGCTTTAGTGAAATTCTTTTAAAAACAAATTTTTGTCAATGTGTTTGTGACATCCAACAAAATTATTCTTATGGTGTATAGACGGCATCCACCACGAGCATTCTTGGAAAAACTCCAAAAATGTTTCCAAGTTTCCAATGAATTCAAAAGTGTGTCCCCATCACTACATTCAACACTCTTTTGATATGATGTTGGTCTCTGTATCCGTCTGTTGCTAATCAATAGATACTTGAAAGTCCAGACATGTACATGTTTCAGACGAAAAACATCTTTCCTCAGGGGGTGTGCAAGCAGATGGTATCTAACACACAAAATATCTCAAGTTTACTGTGAAATTGAAAAAACTTGACCACTTCCCTTGAGTTCTGCGGTGGAATCATTATTACCGCCAGAGATTTTCAAAAATCAATTTCTCTTTATGCTCATTTTCCTTGGTGTGCATCTTTCAAACGGATACCCATGTCTCTTCCCATCTGGATGTCAACTGAACCTGTATCCAAATGGTCTTCCTTATATCCGGCGCCACTATGGGGTTTTCGAGCCAATCAGACAAAATTAAAAATCCAAGTATCCTATAAATACCCTTAGGGTAGCACAGTGATCGAACAGTTTGTTCAATTTGTTGATTTTTTTTTTATTTTTATATTAAAACATAGCCAGCTAAGTTTTTAAGTTATCAGGTAGATGTAGTGGCATGTATATTCAGGCGGTCATTTATCCAGCTCAATAAACTGAACAAGTTATTCGGCTATCATTAGCCAGAGAACTTCTCAACTAAATGGCTTGTTGAATATTGGCTTCTATATAAATAATGCACATAGGAGGAAATGGTATCTCTCTCTCTGTCTGCAGCAGAGGACTGAAAGGATGATCTGCATACTTCTCCCAGCAGCCCCAGCAGAGCTCTCCAGACACTGTGAGCTATCTAGGCTTCAATGTCCACAGACCCCACGTTGTTTCCAGCTGCAGAAAACTGGAAGGTTTATTTGCATATTTTCCCCAGCAGTCTTAGAAAATGACACTAGAGGATATTGCATGCCATCTAGTTTTCAGCTAGTAGGAAGTTGTCCAGCCAACTATGGTGGGAAAACTGAAAAATTTAACTGGTGATATTCAAACATAGGGCCTAATTTACTAAGGCTTTTCTCCCATTTTGTGTCTATGGGAAAAATGCTTAGTAAATGAGACCCATAGCTGGTTAGGCTTTTTTAGTCATCTGGCTACATGTAGCTAGTTAGCTTTAGGTGAATATATTCATTGGAAGATTGTGAACATCATCAAGCAACAGTAAAGATTTTAAATGCTTGCACAATCAGTGTTCATGATTGAAGGGGTCATCTTTATAATGATGATCTTTGATTACTGAAAATTTTATTCTCCCACCCCTTGCAGTTTTTATTCCACTTGTCTTACACCCTAGAACTGCTGGCAGCATGTTTTCATGCTGGTGAATTTTCTTAGTTTTCACTCATTCTGATACATCTTTTGAGGTGCTTTGACTTCTATTTGTACTGTGACACTTGTGCCTTACAGAGCATCAGTTTGTTCACCACTTAAAATTTGCTTTCTTTCAGTAATAGAGCCTAAAATTTAATGGCATAAAAAAGTGCCAGCGGCTGTTCTAGGGTGTAAAACAGTTGGCTATTCTAGTGTAAAGCACCTTACTACTAACTCTCTCAACATATAAGCATTTGATAATTTGTCCAAACTCACCTATATGAAACAGACATAACAATCAATCATACTGTCATATAAGTGTGCAATACAAACAGCATTTGATTTTATACTTGCAGACAACCTCATCCAGCCATGAAAACATTTCATGTAGCAGAAAAAAATACATAGACTCTCTGTTAATGCATTATGCACCAGTGTAGTCTCCCAGCCACAAAGGATTCTACCATCTTGATGGTCCACCTAAAGTCTACATTCTGGAGACAAGGCCTAGCTCTTGCCAGTTTTGGTCTCAAAAACAAATGTAATTACAAAACAAATTAGACAATCAGACAAATTATATGCACAAAATATTTAGTATAATCTAAGATCAAAGAAGAAAATAGACAGGAAAGTATTTATAAAGGCAGAGAGGATTTACATCCGTTGGGTCCCAGTTCAGCTTGCAGAGCTCCAGCTGGAGACAGAATAGCGTCTTTTGTCCTTTGTCAATCTGGGGTGTAGGGCTTGCAGCTATCATCTCTGGAATCAGTCAGGCAATTAGAAAAGGTCACATGTTGACCATAGCAACTTAGGGGGTCATTTTCTAAAGGGATCGCACGTGAAAAGTCCTTTTTAGCGAGCGATACCTAGATCGGGGCGGAGTCCGCACCGGAAGGGGAGGAGTCGGGACGGTGTCAGGGTGGACACCGCAATGACTTCGCTGACGGTGAAAGGTAAGAATCCTTATCGCCATCAGTAGCGCGCCCAATAGCACCTCCTTTCACGGTGGCGCTAATGTGTGCGAAAGCCGGCAGTGATAGCACCGCGGTGGTGCGATCGCTGTCGGCTTTTGCAGGCCCATCCCCCGCTTAGCCTCCCCCGCCCCCCCCGATACTGCGCGATTCACTATTGACCTGGATTCTGCGAGAATAGTGAATCCAGGCCAGAGTACCAAGCCATAAGGATGATATAACATAGCATCTGAAGAACCCTTCACCATTTCTCCATGTCACAGAACTGATATTGATTATGGGATAAAGAATTTCAATATACAGCTGCTACTATTATTAGAGTGCCAGTAAGTATGAGCTGACTTTATATCCACCTGTCCTATGAAATACAGATTAGTGTTTGATGAATTGACTCAGTTTCTGACCATCTTGTTTTATGATCATTGTAGTAAATAGGTGGGGGTCGTTGCACTAAATCATAGTAAGTATACTAAGGCAATTTAGCATTCATGCAGAATAGTAGGGTTGTGCATTCATATAAAACTAATGCATTTTCCAGAATAAAAAATGCAGATTAATAGTTTGATCTAAATGGAACAAATCGAATCAGCAGTGCCTCCAAAAAAAAAAAAAATGAAAATGTTTGCATTTATCTTTGGAAGTTTGTGTGTGCATATGCATTATAACGGTAACTTTTAAACATGCATGCAGGTGCACATGTGTGTGCATTCATTTATGATATATGTGCTTATATGCATGCATGTTATAAATTAGGCTGACGGCATGCTCATGCGCGCAGAATCTTAAATGGATGTGCGCCCATGCAAATAAATGCTGCTTCAACTGTGTAAGTGAGGGGATTTTAATAGACGTGCATGCTGATGCTATTACCAGTTTTCCCAGTTCATTTCCAGTTCGCCCAAATAAGGGATAGGGCTTCCTAATATCTCTAGTTAAATAGCCTCCCTTCTTCCCGTTATCCCAAGTCTTTAAAAACCTGATGATCTGGGTTTTTTTTGTTTGTTTTAAGACTTACATGTTGTGGTCTCTACCGCTTCCCTCCGGTTAGGGCCCAAGCCCGCCCACCTCCTCTTCAGGGATCACCGCATTCCGCCCGCTCCGGACCCCGGGGGCTTCTCTCACTCCACGTGGCGGCCACCATTACGTGCCTGCTTCCCTTCAGTCTCGCGTGCGCGCGAGGACGTCCGTCTTGAACGCTCAGCTCCCGGAAGCCTGGCCCCGCCCGTGCTGCTGACATCACGCCCAAGTCCCAATATAACCGGCGCTCAAACTCTCTCTCATCGCCTTGCAACGAGGTTCACAACTCCATAGTTGTTCTTAGTTGCGTTCCTGGTGGTCTCCTCGTTACCTGCTTCCGACTCCGGTTTGCCTCTGACTCCGCTTCTGCCTGCTGCCTGCCTCCGACTCTGGTTTGCCTTTGACTCCGCTTCTGCCTGCTGCCTGCTTCCGACTCCAGTTTGCCAGACTCCGCTTCTGCCTGCTGCCTGCCTCCGACTCGGTTTGCCTCTGACTCCGCTTCTGCCTGCTGCCTGCCTCCGACTCCGGTTTGCCTCTGACTCCGCTTCTGCCTGCTGCCTGCCCCGACTCCGGTTTGCCTTTGACTCCGCTTCAGCCTGCAGCCAGCTTCAGCATCCGGTTTGCTACCGACTCCGCTTCAGCCTACAGCCTGCTTCAGCATCCGGTTTGCTACCGATTCCGCTACAGCCTACAGCCTGCTTCAGCCTCCGGTTAGCTACAGACTCCGCAGCCGCCCGCTGCCCTGCCTTCAGCCGGCTCCCGGACCTGTACAGCCGGTCCCCTGCCTTCCGGGTACCTTGGACTTCCTATCCTTCTTGCTTGCTCTGGTCCCGGTCAAGCCTATCCCAGCCCCTGGACTTTCTGTCTCTATTCCGAGTCTCGCGGACCCGGTGCCCTCCGGGCTCCTCCCGGAGGGTCCCTGGTTCCTGGGTGAACACCTCCTGCTTGTGGCTCCGCCCCCCGGCCTACCCTGTCTCCCTAGGTAGGCCGGCCCAAGGGTCCACTATCTCTCCAGCAGTGTCCAACTGCAACATTACATGCCATTCATACCAGAGGTAAACTTGCGTGGCATGGGACATCAGTGTGCATTTGTGCGCGTAAGTATTTACGCACTGGTTTCAATGTGAAATCCATTTGTGCATGCAGTGGGAGATACGTGCATATCCAAGTGGCTTTTAAAATCTGTTCATTGAGCACTGGCCCAACATAATCACATATCTCCCAGTTTTGGCAAGCGTCAGGCTTTTAAAATTCAACTTTTTGTGCACACACATCAGAAATTGTGCACAACTGCTTTTTCTGTGCTTAACTATGGACCTACAGGAACAGGTTCCCAAATATGAAAACAAAATGAAAGGAAACAAAAAGCAAAAAAACCAGAGAAAATAATTGAAAATCTCCACTGCAAAAAAACCCAAACCAAACGAAAATCTTTGGCCTGCAGATCTCTAATTATTGTTCTATATAACTATGACCCAAACTATTGGTGACAAGGCCAAAGTGCTTCTAAAATGAATAATAAACTACCACAATCACCAATGTCATCCTTTTTCACACAAACCACGATACCACCTCATCCCCAAATGACTACCAGCAAACAACAAATCCCCCACATTTCCTGCTGTAATAGCTTAGCCTTTTTCATAAATATTCTGCAGTAAATTCTAGAAATAGCATACTAAAAATTTAACAGCTGGTATACCTCCTAAATCCTAATTAGCATCTGCATTTTTTAATTAGCATGCACATACATGGTAATTTTAGTATACACTCTAATGTCTTCTGTATCCAGTTTAGTAGGCACTCTAGGGCTTTAGTGAACAGCACATTATTCCTTAGAATGTCACTTAATAAAAATTCTATTATAGTTTATGATAAGCTTTTCCAATAGTCCTTATACATATCTTTAAGAAGAAAAGAGGAGTAGTTGAATATTCATATCCCACACTGCTAAAAAGCAGAAAAGATTCATCCATAATTCAAACATAAACTTTAACTAATAATCATACTCCACTCTGCCAGCGGGGGTCCGGGAGCGACCTCCTGCACGCCGGCCGTCCAATGCCAGTACTCAAAATGGCGCCGATCGCCTTTGCCCTCACTATGTCACAGGTACCCTGTGCAGGAGGTCGCTCCCGGACCCCCGCTGGACTTTTGGCAAGTCTTGTGGGGGTCAGGAAGCCCCCCCCCCAAGCTGGCCAAAAGTCCCTGGGAGTCCAACGGGGGTCCCGGAGCGACCTCCTGCACTCCGGCCGTCCGATGTCAGTACTCAAAATGGCGCTGATAGCCTTTGCCCATACTATGTCACAGGGGCTACCGGTGCCATTGGTCAGCCTCTGTCACATGGTAGGAGCACAAGATGGCGCCGATGACCATATGACAGGGGCTGACCAATGGCACCAGTAGCCCCTGTGACAAAGGCTATCGGCGCCATGATGAAACCAGCACCGAGGGTGTGAGAGTGCAGGGGATGGTTCCCGGACTCCCCGCTGGACCACCAGGGAGTTTTGGTAAGTCTTGGAGGGGTCAGGAGGGTGGGGGGTTGTAGTTAATTTTAATTTTAGCTGGGACACGAATAGAAATCGCCGTATTAACGCATCGGGGCGCCATACGGCCGAATGCAATGTATCTGCTCCCTGATGAATCCGAATCACGAATGCAACATATGGCGTCTCTCTGCACATCCCTACAATAAATACAACTTCTCTGTGTCTGCGTGTATAGAGTCTAGCCTAGTACTGCGGTTCCTCATGGGGCTCCTCCCCATGGGAGTGGCCATCGCTGCAGTACCCAAGAATCCACTCCAACACCTCATAACCATAACACCTTGATGACATGCCCCATTTAAAATTTGAAGACATACCTGGCGGTCATACCTCACTCACCAAATATCAGTTTTCAGCCGTTCTCAAATTGGCAATCAATAAAATAGGGCTGAATTCTAAGGAACTTGGTACACACCAGCGCAGCTCAAGCAGGTCTAAGTATAGACACCATACAAAAAATTGGAAGATGGAAGTCAGACGCCTTTACATCTATATCAGACCAAGCGCCGAGTAAAAACATAACCTCGATTATCGACCTCTTTTTCAGAGACACTGCAACAGCAAAGGTTTGTCTGGATTATCGGACACTCCTTTGTTCATTGGGCATCCAGGCAGGTGCGTCTCGCTCCTATGAGGTCCACCTGGGCTTAGCTGCGAAACATGTTCACATCATATGGATGGGTCACAAAGGGATGGCCTGGGAACAGCTAGTCCCGATAATGCAGCACAAGAAGGATACCCTGGCCAACCCGGACACGGTCATTATTCATCTCGGTGGCAACAACCTCAGAACTATGTCATGCATACAACTTATAAGACAAATAAAGCACGATTGGAGCGAACTGGTTGCCAGGTTCCCCAACTTGTGCCTTGTCTGGTCAGACATCATACATAGACTACAATGGCGAGATAAGTTATGGAAAAGAGGTTGCAAAAAAGTGAATAGGCAAGTCGGGCAGTGGGCCACCAGGTTAGGGGGATGGCACTTAAGCCAATAGTGGGCCGAGGTCACGTGCAAGGGACTATACAAGCCCGATCAAATACACTTATCCAACATTGGCAATGACCTTTTCAACAATTCCATTCAGGAAGCCATTGAATATATATTTGGTTGAAGAGGCCGCAGCTGTTGGGGGGGAATGAGGCAAGTGCTACTACCTCATGCTGGTGGCAGGTGCATGAGCCAGGGCCAGATTTTGTAGGTCTTTGGCATGGGCCCCCTTGCTAGCAAGAGCAAGGTGGGGGGGGGCTGGAGGAGGGGGATGCCTTGCGAGGAGACACGGCGAGCGGTACCCAGGACTATTACTTATATACAATTATTGGCTCATGCATCTCATATACAAGTTCCAGTTTGGTTAATGGCTAATAGATCAATAAAGCTAGCATGAAGTTAGCATGGGGCACATTTAAAACTAATCGGAGAAAGTTCTTTTTTACTCAACGCACAATTAAACTCTGGAATTTGTTGCCAGAGAATGTGGTTCGTGCAGTTAGTATAGCTGTGTTTAAAAAAGGATTGGATAAGTTCTTGGAGGAGAAGTCCATTACCTGCTATTAAGTTCACTTAGAGAATAGCCACTGCCATTAGCAATGGTTACATGGAATAGACTTAGTTTTTGGGTACTTGCCAGGTTCTTGTGGCCTGGATTGGCCACTGTTGGAAACAGGATGCTGGGCTTGATGGACCCTTGGTCTGACCCAGTATGGCATTTTCTTATGTTCTTATGTTCTTAAAGCTGTAGCCTCTTCCACCCACAAAGGTCTGTGCCTGGTATTTGTAGCCTGACAAGAATTTTTACCATATGTCATATTTTGGGATAAGAGGGGAAAGGGGATGGGGGCGGCCCATGCATCAGTGATCTCAACGTTAATACCAGGGACTCGTGCCTCTGTGCGCGGAAGCCTGACCCTAATGGCGACGCCGTTGGGTCGGGGCGGTTCCCAGGACTATTACTTGTATATAATTATTGGCTCGTGCATCTCATATACAAGTTCCAGTTTGCTTAATGGCTAATAGATCAATAAAGCTGGGGCCCATTCCACCCACAAAAGTCTGCACCTGGTATTTGTAGCCTCACAAGGATTTTGACCATACGTTATTTTGGGATAAGAGGGGAAAGGGGGTGCGGACGGCCCACGCATGTAAAAAATGTACCCAGGGTCTTTCAATTTGAGGCTAATCCAAACATTACAAATATTGTGGTTCAGGTAGTTAATGGTAGGTTTGCTTGAGCAATTTCTAAGTAACAAAATAATAATTCATCAGAGTAATAAACACTGGAGAGTTGATTGCAAAAAAACAATAATAATCACTACTTGAAAAGCATTTAAATATACAATAAAAATAGCAAAACTTACATTCCTGTTAGATGATGAACCCAATCCATAAGAACATAAGAACATGCCATACTGGGTCAGACCAAGGGTCCATCAAGCCCAGCATCCTGTTTCCAACAGGGGCCAATCCACGCCACAAGAACCTGGCAAGTTCCCAAAAACTATGGTAATTCTATCCCATATTACTTTTGCTAATAATAGCAGTAGTTATTTTCTAAGTCAGCTTAATTAATAGCAGGTAATAGACTTCTCCTCCAAGAACTTATCCAATCCTTTTTTAAACACAGCTACACTAACTGCACTAACCACATCCCTTGGCAACAAATTCCAGAGTTTAATTGTGCGTTGAGTGAAAAAGAACTTTCTCCGATTAGTTTTAAATGTGCCACATGCTAACTTCATGGAGTACCCCCTAGTCCTTCTATTATCTGAAAGAGTAAATAACCGATTCACATTTACCCCTTCTAGACCTCTCATGATTTTAAATACCTTTATCACATCCCTCCTCATCCATCTCTTCTCCAAGTTGAAAAGTCCTAACCTCTTTAGTCTTTCCTCATAGGGGAGCAGTTCCATCCCCTTTATCATTTTGGTCACCCTTCTTTGTACCTTCTCCATCGCAATTATATCTTTTTTGAGATGCGGCGACCAGAATTGTACACAGTATTCAAGGTGTGGTCTCACCATGGAGCGATACAGAGGCATTATGACATTTTCCTTTTTATTCACTATTCCCTTTCTAATATTTCCCAACATTCTGTTTGCTTTTTTGACTGCGGCAGCACACTGAACCAACGATTTCAATTTGTTATCCACTATGACGCCTAGATCTCTTTATTGGGTGGTAACTCCTAATATGGAACCTAACATTATGTAACTATAGCATTTCTGGAAATTGAAGTATGTAATGTTCTAATCATTTTCAGCTTTGCCTGCTTTTACTCTATAAGAAATCCTATCAGAAGTCTAACACTAGCAGATGCATAAGGTGGAAATGAGCAAACTGCTTTTTCTTACTTGGTTGGGACAGTCCTAATCAACAGCATCTGCATATGTGAGAGACACCTCCCTTCAGCTGCAAACATTAGCAAAGAGGTCTATTAAATTCTGCAACAATTATTTGGGGGATTTGCAAACAGAAAGTAATTATGCAAAAGGTGGGGTATATGCAAGCAGTAATTAGGTGGAGGATCAGATGCCTGGAACAGTTCTGTACCTGCACATGTGTAAATTAAGTTAACAGGCCCAGAATCAGTTTTCTGTATGTGTATATACATTCTGTCTGTGTGGAGTTCTGAGTTCATCAAAAGCCAGAAATAATCCCATAACAAGGTAACCTCCATATGCCTTTAGAAGTGTTATTAAGTAAGACTGATACACCACGTATTGCATAACCTATGCCTTCCCTATTGCAGCAAACAGAAATCTGATAGAAACATGCAATTCACCATTTTAATCAGCATTCAAAACAGAATTAAACAACATATAATTAATAGTTGGTGTGCCCACCATTAGCTTGCAAAACGGCTTTCAAACAAGCAGCTTTTTTTCTGCTTGTTGCTGGAATTTTCAACAGTTTTTTGGGCTTTCTTGAGACAATTTTAGCAGTCGACCATCATCGAATTCCATAAAACAACTCATCAGCAGTCTTGCCCCATAACCTCTGAACCCAACTTTCACTTTGACCTAATTTTTCAGCAATCCACTTTTTAGTAATAATATTTGCTCCATCATCACGAGCCTCACAAAATACAATACACTTAATTCGGTCAATCTGATGCTGTTTTGCGCTATCGTATTTTCTGGCCATAAATAATAAATCTAAGTAATGTGGAAGGTACTGATAAATTCCAAACTGAATGGCCTACAAAATGGTACCAGAATTATATTAATGGGATAATCCAGTGGAGCTCTAGGGGGGGGGGGGAGGCAAAGATTATGCAACACCCAGTAGTAATGCTTGGCTAGAGGTGATGTACCTATGTCTTCACAGTCATGGCAATAAGTAGTATTGCTATGCTCAGGTCATTTTGTTTTTAGACCAGACACAGCATAGCAATACTATACAGTTACTCACGTACATTGTGATGATATATCACCTCTCACCAAACAATTAGGCCGATACAGTTAAAATTGCGGGAGAGCAGGCGCTCCGTGTTGAGCGCCCGCTCTCCTGTCGCGCGCCCAGCCACCTCTCTCGGGCATGTAATTCTTTATTTAAATGAGGGGTTGCACTAATAAGGAGGTGCTAGAGACAATAGTGTGTCCCTAGCACCTCCTTATTAGCGTAGAAGTGACTGTCAGTGGGTCCCGACAACCGCGCTCTATTTTACTGGCATCAGTTTCCGAACCTGCTGACAGCCATGGGTTAGGAAAATGGATGACAGTAAAAATGAGCGCCCGTTTTTCTAACCACTGACTGGCGGCAGATTTTTTTAAAAAAACATTTTAATTTCTGGTTCTTCCAACTTAATATTGCTAGGATATTAAGTCGGAGAGTGTACAGAAAAGCAGTATTTTCTGTACACTTTTCCAGGTTGCTCTGAGCATAAAATATGCGGCTTGGCATATTACACAGTGAGTATTATCAACACTCCACCTCTCCTGGACACCTCTGTTGTCATGCAACAGTCGTTTTGATCAACAAATGCTGTAAAAGAAGTATACAAACATTTTTAAATAAATAAATAAATAAATATGACCTAGATTTATAATAAGGGACTTTACTGGATGACAGTGTGTTTGCCCACTTTGAAATAGCAATATTGCCAAGTTTTGCACCCCTGATGCAGCAGAAAGCGAAACGATGGCCGCCAGCTTTTTTTTTAATCAGTTATTTCACCCTGGGCAATTCAAACTAAGGGGGTCATTTATCAAAGTGCATGCAAAAAACGCCATTAACGCATGCAAAAGCACCATAACGTTTGGTGCGATGCAAATGAGAAAAAGGGGAGGATATTGGGGTGGGAATTTTGGCTAAGTGGGCTGGGCTCAGTTTTGCGAAGCCATATCGCACAGCTTTAGCTACACCTTTTTCATTTGCGATAGGGCTTTATCGCAGTTGTAATATTTTTCACCCATGCTGTTTTAAGCTCCTGGAGAAAAAGCCAAGCTAAGGGGGAAAGAAGGAAGAGAGAGAGAGAGAGAGAGAGAAGCCATAATGCCCTCACACTAGATAGATATTTATATCTCTATGGGAGGCCCACCTAGTCACTCAAGGTGAGGTTTAGGTATTAGTGTAAGGTTTAGGTATTAGTGTAAGGTTTAGGGGCCACTTTGACATTCAAAGTGAGACGTACGAACAGAACAGTGCTCTCTTGTGAAGATTTGATGACCTTCGGAGTGAGGAAACTCACCCAAAGATGAGATTTGTGCAATGTTCTCTCAACCTAGCTTGAGAGCCCATCAAGCTAGGTTGAGAGAACATTGCACAAATCTCATCTTTGGGTGAGTTTCCTCACTCCGAAGGTCATCAAATCTTCACAAGAGAGCACTGTTCTGTTTGTACATCTCACTTTGAATGTCAAAGTGACCCCTAACCCCTACACTAATACCTAAACCTTATCTCTAGTGACTAGGTGGGCCTCCCATAGAGATATAAATACCTGTCTAGTGGAGAGCATTATGGCTTCTCTCTCGCTTCCCATCCCCATAGCTTGGTTTGCTCTCCAGGAGCTTAAAACTACTAAACATAGTCCCCCCCCCCCCCCCCCCCCCCCCCACAGTGGTTGTATGTAGGAAATACACCAGTTATTGAACATAGTGCTTTGCATATGTATTAGTGCAAATTATGATAAACTGCTTATTACCATAAAATACACCCCTTTTCCTATTGCATGCGATATTTAGTGCATTTTGATAAATCCAAGCCTATGAGCGGTCTGGGAATTATTCAGATATGTGCTATTATGCATTTGTGTTTTGCTGGTAGCCTCATGGTTATATACAGGAATAGGAGAGGACAACATTGGCTTGGGTTTAAAAATTGCATCAATAACTGTTCAGCATTGTTAAACCCATATACTATCAGCAATTTTTTATTACTGGGAATAGAAAGCTGTTTGCAGTTATCAGAGAATATGCTCTTCTGTCTATTTATCAATTCATACAGAACATATTCTGTGGTCTGACTTTTAGTAAAGCAAGGCTGCCAATGGTTTACAATTCTTTAAATGCATAGCTTCTTTGGAGTTGTGGGATGGCTCTAAATGAGTTTTTGAGAGTAATTTAAGTATTACTCTCAGTTTAGATAAATTTTGAAAAATGTTTTTCTAGATAATGAGTATGTTTATAACCTTTTGGTATACATAAGTAATAGTGATTTTTTTTTAATTAAGTGGATTTAATAAAGGAGAAAGAAAAAAGAATAAACTTTTTTGCTAAATTTTCTATTACATAAGAATCATAGGAGGTGGGGGTTGTGAACGGATAAACAAACACAAATGGCAAGCTTTAAGTGAGATCAGATGTGCATGCCTGTTTGAGATCTTTACCTCCTTGGCTATAAAATAGTTTTGCATTATAACATTGCCAAATTAATTTGTGGAGGAGTCTTTTGTATGTATTGACAGTGTGTTTTCCCACTTTGAATTAACAATATATCTATTGAATGTGTATAGATACCTTGCTATAGAGCTGACACAACATCAGGGGTGAGCCCACGTTTTCTGCTAATGGGTCCCCCTTCCATTCATACAACAGGTTCGAACTCCACAGGAGGCATTTCTATCTCTCTCTCTCTCCTGTCTAGCATCCCCGCTTTTAGTTCCCCATCATCTAGCATCCCCCGCTTTTAGTTCCCCATCTCCTTACCCAGCAATCCCTTTATCTACTCCTACACTTTCGAATAATAGAAGGACTAGGGGGCATTCCATGAAGTTAGCAAGTAGCACATTTAAGACTAATCGGAGAAAATTCTTTTTCACTCAATGCACAATAAAGCTCTGGAATTTGTTGCCAGAGAAGGTAGTTAGTGCAGTTAGTGTAGCTGGGTTCAAAAAAGGTTTGGATAAGTTCTTGGAGGAGAAGTCCATTAATGGCTATTAATCAATTATACTTAGGGAATAGCCACTGATATTAATTGCATCAGTAGCATGGGATCTTCTTAGTGATTGGGTAATTGCCAGGTTCTTGTGGCCTGGTTTTGGCCTCTGTTGGAAACAGGATGCTGGGCTTGATGGACCCTTGGTCTGTCCCAGCATGGCAATTTCTTATGTTCTTATGTTCTTATGTACCCTTTTTCCCCCTATCCCTCTCTGCCTCCATTCCACGCTGTGGCCTTAATCTAGCTAGATCTCACCCCACGCCTTGGTCTGCACCCCTCGCCCCCCCCCCCCACCACTACTAGCCCAAGGTCTAACTATTTCTCTGCCCCTCCCCCATTAATTGTCTTGCATTGCCCATTAACACCCAGCAGCAGGAGTCCCGTCTCCTCCACCACTCTGCCCAGCAACAGCAGCATCCTCATCCACCACCACCACCCCCACCCCCATTTTCATACCAGTCCCTCTTTTTGGCCCAGCAAAGAGGCACCCCCTCCTCTTTGCCTCTTTCTGGCTCTCCTCCCTCCTATGCTCCTTGGGCTGCAATGTTGTAGACATTTATTCAATGGCAGCAGGTAATAGCTGAAGAAACTTCAACAATCAACCTCTCTCCTACACACACACACATATTCACTGCAGTATCCTGAAAATAAGTGTGGCTAGGCGTCCCCGAGAACTAACCTGGGAAACACTTCCCTAGGTCCTTCAAATTAGTGCACCCACCTCTATAAATATTCTGGTTCATAGACTCGCTCTGAAGCTTTCTTTCTAATGTCCATTATCACAAGATCCCAGGAAAACCCTTCCGAGAAAACTCCTGTTAAACCGCATAAGTGGACATCATAATTTGAAATGTGACACTTGGTTTTGCAAAATATGTTTCTGAACTCCTGTCACAGTATCTGATGAATATGTGTTGTGTGATTTTGGGAAACAGGCTACCCTCCCCCCCCCCCCCCCCCCCCCCCCCCCCCCAAGAAAAATGCACAGTCATAAATGAAAATGTATTCATTATTAATACCACATTGGTTGCAGGGCATCTCTGAAAAGGCAGCCTGGCCTGGATGTATTTTGCTCCCTTGACTACTTTCCATTGTGAAAACATTCTCATTAAGTAGATATTTCAGTTACAGTGACACAACATCCCTAGCTTTCCAGGCACTATGTGGTCTCACACACAAACCCTGGCAAAAGGCATATTCTTTTTACAATAAGGCCACATATACATTAGAGCGGAACCTCCCTTTATAGAGGCATCCTGATATATGTTTTCTAACAGTTGTTTACTGACTTAGGTTTCCTATATATGCTAGCATTTGGGTTTCCTGGGCTATTCATCATCAGTTATCAATAATGTCAGGGCCAAGCTTGTCACAATCTAGTAGAAAAATTGTGGCTCTCTGAGTCATGACTAAACATAGATAATTATCTATACCTTGCTGTCTGACATACATGGGTTGCATGCATATAGGCTAGCTGATTCTTTCCTGTAACGTCAGTTATGGGCATGTCCATGACTCGGGATACTAAAATCCAAGAGCTGCAGATTGTAGAATGCCACATGTGGTAGCTGTTATTGACACCATAATATGTACTCCAGATTATTATTTCCCTGGCCTTCAATTAAAGTATGTGAAGCCATGGCCCCATGCGATTCACCATTCAAGCTTTAGATGCTTAGACCAGCATCCCTCTATAGCCTTCCTGTGCAGTTAAGAGAACACACATGACATACCAAGGCCCAAGGCCCTCAGGTTCTGTACATGAGAGTTTAGTGTTTAGTTATATGGGTGTTACTGTGCCCAGCTGTGCACTCTGACATCATCATTGCCTCTAAAACACAAGTCACAAATCTTTGATTTATTCTATACATTTATCCAGAAGATCGAATGATTCAGATGACATATGTGCATTTATTCAGATGCACAAAATTGTTAGCTGCTGAATCTGCCACTAACATGTAAGGTTGCTGGTTCCTGATTGTTAAGTGTCAGCTTCTTGCTTCATGCTGTGCCTTTAGGAAATCATCACCACGTGCTTCTAACACACAGTATGCATGATTATTACAAGGTATAGCAGGAATCTTCAGCTGATTACCTTGTGCTTTAGTGTCCACATGGACCTATTTGCTATTCTTCATAGGCTCTGCCACCCTTCCAACATAAATATGCATCTCTATGGACAAAATGTAAGGGCTAGGATCTGGGCAAAGGCATAGCAGAGGCTAGCATTGAATGGAATACTATGCCTTTGCCAACCATTCTTTTGGCTGTCCTCAATGAAAGCTATGGTGCTATATACTTCTTTTAGTCATACCTTCACTATTCACACATTAGGACAGCTCTTTTTTAGATGTTTTAATTTGTTTATGCTTTGTATGTTGTATGTATGAATGTATGTTGTAGCTGCCTGAAGCAGCTACAACATACATTCATGATGTAGCCAGACTATTAATAGATGTTTTCTGCATCAGATTGATGCTGACAGAGGACTTGTCACAAAGTGAAAGATGCAGATGTGACAAGCAAGAGACACTTTGCTGAGCTCTCCTATATGTTATGGTAAGGGCTACATGATGACTAAGAGGTAAAGTAGCATTCTATGACCCTTTGCCGAAATTGTCTGCTAGGTCTTGTGGTCTCCCCAGGACGTGCAGGGGGACATCCAGGATCTGGAAGTAGATCTGGAATGATTTTTACAAGGATGCCATAGCAGAGGGCCACATTATAAAATACACAGCAGACAGTCACAATCTCTGCTATTCTTTCAGGGGCATGCATTAAAGCTCCCCCTGTCTTGTTTAGAAAGAGAAATCTACTTTTTAAAACTCTAAAGAACTGTCTTATGACAGAGCAAGTGGAACCTCCTTTCTGCTGGCGTGTTGGGAAGAGCAACAGGTATGAGAAGCCAGGTCATGCAGTCAAATCCTGTCTCCTCTGGCAAAGAGATAATGGCGGCATCATTCACACCACTGTAACTTTTGTCATCACTGCTAGCCCACAGCATCATAAACCATACTCGAAGCTAAGCTCTAGCTTTACATTAGCTTGGAAAGGAGATGATATGACAGTTAATGCATGCGGCCAGTGAGTCTTACACAACATGTACAGTACTACACTTTGGATTGCTGTGTCCAAGCAGAGGGCATGGAGACCAACATCTGTGATTATGACACAAGTTTCACATGTGACTATAAGTGACCAAACATCATACAGTTGATGTCAGTTCTCTAATACTGAAGATGGATATCACAGCTAGCACAAGTATCATAGCAGAAAGAAGTATAAAATGTGAAATGACAATTAATGTCCCTGCCTGTTCAGCAATCCAAAGATACACATTTGTGAGACATGACAAAGTGCTGAGTAATGGCCCAAAATATACATGATGCACATCCCACAGCTTCTTTTGAATGGTTTACATGTGTCATGGTAAAGGAAGAGTTGTCAAATGGCAACTCGTTGCTCATATCCTGGCTGGCAGAGCAGGTAGGCAGATTGGATTACTATGCCCTGTGCTAGGTAAGAGCTTTCACTGGGTTCAGGTCATCAGCTGAGGGAGCACTAACAGGGCACATGTGGCTTGTGAGTCCCTGCTTTATTGTCCCTAATACTTTCTAATTGACAAAACATTTCACCAGTGACAAGAGACTGTCATTCCTGAGCCACTTGTTTTATTAGGACTTCAGACTAACATAAATACTGTAGTGCTTTTGACATTGTGCTACCTCTAATCTATAGGCACACTACCTTCACAGGGCTGGACTGCACAAAGAAGGAAATTTTTGCCATGCCCCTGGACTTTATAGTCAAAACCAAGCAAGACACTTCTCATGGAACTAAGGCAGTAACCGATGCTGACAGATCCCTCCAGCTCTCAACCATTTGCTGTAAACACATAGTTCGAGATGTATGATAGAATGATGCACATCTCTTACCTAGTAGCCATCTGTCACCATAGAGGCCGTCTTCAAAAAGTGCAGATTGGCGAAATATATAGGAATCATGTGCAGCTCCCGGGTATCTGACCACTACATTGAGGATGTTCAATTGAGCTTCACAGATCACTTGCACATTGATGGAGTGGAAGTTTTCTGTTGTGGAAGGCCTCCTCCCTACCTCAGGATGGGACGAGAGCTACATGAGTGCAGTCTATAGCTCCCAGAATATGTGGAAAGTGTACCAGCTCATGGAAACCTCTCTTCAAGTCCAACAGATCCTGCCTTTCCTGAGGGAATTCGATATAAATCTGAATGCGGCTATGTAGAACTCATATGACCTAGCGCTGTCAGCATGAAAATGATGCTTGGGATATTCCCCCGACGACCCTGACAGTTTTTTGGAATGAGCTGGAAGCCATAAAATGCTGGGTGCACAAAAGTTTTGTAAGGCCAGGTAAGGCATGGGACCTTTCTGTGACAGGATCCAGGTCCTCCTGGAGTTCTTCATATAAATTCAGGATAGCCTGAGAGCTCAAACAATACCTCTTAACCACGTGGTCCTCCGGCATCCCCAGCAATGTGGTGCAGGGATGAAAGATGCGTTCCCTGTAAAGCTTGTGTGCCCTCCTGCATGGGCCCTTCTGCTCCTGCCTGTGGTGCTTCCTGCTCCAGCTCCAGTGCCAGTACTTCCCTAGGAGGCATTTGAGTCTCCCTCCTCTGTTGGTGGCATCGTTGAAGCATCCAGTGTCTCAAGACAAGCAAACTGCCACCTAACATCCTGGCTTGAGGAGGCAGGCCAGGTAGAAAAACTCATTTTTATTGGTTCAGGAGGCCTGTGTAGGTGTGTGTGAAAGAAGGCTTCATTGTAGCCCACAATAAATTCCTCTAGCGTGCACGATAAATTCTTCTAGCGTGTCACTGAATCCTGCAAAAAAATATTTTTTCCCCACCATGGAAAAGGTGTTATTTCCCACTTTAAATCCATCAGTATCATGTGATATTTTGTCGCAAAATGCAGTATGATTTCCTTTTTTGCATAATTTTGCATAATTTCTATACTCATTTGCACATTTTGGTCATCACGCATGGTGTGATAAACATGGTGCAGTAATAGCACTGTTACATGCGAAAAAGCCTTTTTATCCCGCAATAATGCCCGGTATATGTTCAGCAATTTTGTTTTAATTTGCAAAGTTCACAGATAATTCTAACTAAACCCTGTTTCCACTGCACTTGTAGTGAGAAGGGTTGACAGCACGTGTTGGAGGAGATAGAGCTATTATGAGATTATGAAGTGATGCTTTGGGGAATTGTTTGGGTAAAGGATTTGAAATTTAAAATGGAATCCCTGTCGCATGATCTTTAACGCTCAACAATCTGTTGTTATCAAAGACCATAATCGGCTGACATATTGAAGTCTTCCCACCACTGGAAAGCAGTTGAATTCTAACTTGGAAGCTTTTTTAATATTGAAGTAAAAAACAAGGATTAAATTTTGATTTGATTTGTTGGAGAGGATTGGACTGTGCTCTTTCCATCGCATGAAGCCTACCCTGTTGTTGTTGTTGTTGTTGCAGCAGTTGTTGTTGCATTCAAGGCTGCTAAAAAGAAAAGGCTTGGTGCCTTCTTCTTGACTAATAATATTGCCTCCTGAAATATTGAGGTTGACTTTTTCTGCTATTCAGTTGTAGCTGAAAACAAGGAAAGAAGTGAGAGGCAGTAATCTATAATAAGATCTACTGTTTCTTTAACTTTTTCTTCAAAAATATTATCTCCTGTGCAAGGACCATCAGCAAGCTTCTCATGAATATATTCATGAAGACTGAAAGCCCTCAGCCATACTAAGCCTTCTGGCTCCAATGGCTATTGCAGATGCTCTGGCGGAAGAATTATATGCATCGTAAGCTGATTGAATTATCATCTTCTTGCAGTACAGGAGTGAAACAATCCATGGAGTCTGAAAAAAGAGATGCTGGGTCATGTTTTACAGCTGTTGCAAAGAACTAAATATGCATTGTACCATATATAAACCTCCACCAATGAGAGGTGGTCTGATTGAAAATAAACATGTGTAGTGTGTCCACACAACTAAAGGTTCTCCTAGGGGTGGGGAGAAGAGGCTAAAGCAGAAAGTAAAAACATCCTGAAATAAAATAAAAACATAGGGGTGAATTTTCAAAGAGTTCTGCACGTAAAAAATGGCATCCACGTGAGTAAGTTGCCTGCACTCATATAATCGCTATTTTATAAAAATCAAAAGTCTGTGCATATTTTTGGTTCTCTGCATACATATGTGTGTGAAAAAAGAAGCAGTCTAGGACTGTTCCAGGGCAGGGCTAGCAGTTCCATTCTTAACTTGCTATAAGTGACTTATACACGTACATTTAGTAACTTACTCATGTAATTTTACATCTGCTAATTACCTTGCGTAATTGATATCAGACTTGTTTAGTGTGTTGTATTAACTGGGTGAGAGGTCTGAGTGAACTGGGGGAGAGTTCAGGCTGAAGAACCAGGAAGGTCTCAATGACCTGGAAAAGGACTGAGTGAACTGGTGGAGGAATTGGAAAACTGGTAATTTATGCGAGCAAATCCTACTGTATTTTAATGCGTAAAATCAGTACAAAAAGTAACCACATTCAATGCATTAAAAGACTCTTAATGCATTGCATGTTCATAAATGCATATGTTGTGAGGTAGAATTATGTGTATTTTATAAAATGTGTGTATCTGGGTTATAAAATACTATTGTAGATCTCCATGTGGCCATCAAGACATATGAATCTGCCCTGATGCAGTGTTTTCTGTTTTTTGCAAAACGTTAACATGGCGGCGACTGACAGAGACTGAACGAGTCCATGCCGGCACACACTTGTTGTGTCCGTCGGTTCGCGTGCGCGAGTTATAAAATCCAGGGTTGGCGCACGCAAGGGGGTGCACAATTGTGTACCTTGCGTGCGCCAAGCTGCGCTGCCTTCCCCCATTCCCTCCCAGGCAGCTCCGAAATCGGAGCAGCCTGGAAGAGAACTTCCCTTCCCCCTAACCTGACCTTCCCACCCCTTCCCCTAACCTTTCTTCCCTCTAGCCCTACTCTAACACCCACCAAAATTTTTATTTTACCTTTTGCGCCTGCCTGGCAGGCGCAAGTTGCGCACGCCGGCAGCCTGCCAGCACGCGATCCTCCGACACAGCGGCAATGGCCGCTGTGTCGGAGGCCTCTGGCCCCGCCCTCGCTCCCGGACCGCCCCTTTAGTAAAGCCCGAGATTTACATGCGTCCCGGAGCTTTACGTGTGTCGCCGGGCCTTTTTAAAATAGGCCTGGTGCGCATAACCCTTTTAACATCTGGCCCATAATAAATAGCTACTGTAGGAAGAATAAAGTAAAATGGTTTAGAATAACATTTGAATCAGACTTACTGTAGGCTAAGTGACAAATTCCTAAAATGGCGACAGAAAATAATTTCAGGTGTTTATATAGTGGAAGCACATTAGTGTGTGGGGTCCAGTTGGACCCCATTTGGTAGGATGAAGGTTAACTGTCCAGTAATATCCATTTATTTATATTCCACTTTTCAGGCACTTCAAAAACAGATTAAATTCAGGTATAGTAGGCATTTCCTTATCCCCAGAGAATTTACAATCTAAGGTAGGGTGAACAACTGCCTGGTTTTGAACCAGACAGTCCAGTTTTTGAGTGACTTTTCCAGTGTCCAGTTACAAGGGTAACCAGACTCTGTAAAACACAGTCAAGGCAACAAGGATATTTCATCTATTGTGGCGGTGCTAGGGGACAATTGGATTAGGTGTAGCTGTGGAGCCTGGTGCACCAATCAGACGCATGCTCTTTTTTTGGGCTGCTGACGCAGATTGCCACAGCTACAGAAGCATCAAGAGCATGTCCAGCTTGTGAAAGGTGCATTCTTAGTGCCTGCTTGAAGCTTGAGCTGCTCATTCCTCCTGTCTCTCTCTTAACTTACTTGGTCTACACAGCTGCAGCTTGCTGTTCTACTTTTACTCCCACCAACGTGTTCTCACTATGATTGCCACTTATCAGATTGCCCACTGATTGCTTAATGTCAACCATTCATTAGCTCTCACTATCAAGTCTGAACCTGACTAGTCACTTCAACATCACACCATGGTGCTTCACCAGGCTGCTGCCTCCTCCCCTGTCTTCATTGGCTCAGGGTACTGCAGCAGTCAAAAAAGCAAACAGAATGTTAGGAATTATTAGGAAGGGAATGGTTAATAAAATAGAAAATGTCATAATGCCTTTGTATCGCTCTCTGGTGAGACCGCGCCTTGAATATTGTGTACAATTCTGGTCGCCACATTTAAAAAAAGATATAGTTGCAATAGAGAAGGTACAGAGAAGGGCAACCAAAATGATAAAGGGGATGGAACAGATCCCCTATAAGGAAAGGTTCAAGAGGTTAGGGCTGTTCAGCTTGGAGAAGAGACGGCTGAGGGGGGATATGATAGAAGTCTTTAAGATCATGAGAGGTCTTGAACAAGTAGATGTGAATCAGTTATTTACACTTTCGAATAATAGAAGGACTAGGGGGCATTCCATGAAGTTAACAAGTAGCACATTTAAGACTAATCGGAGAAAATTCTTTTTCACTCAATGCACAATTAAACCTTGGAATTTGTTGCCAGAAGATGTGATTAGTGCAGTTAGTGTAGCTGGGTTCAAAAAAGGTTTGGATAAGTTCTTGGAGGAGAAGTCCATTAACTGCTATTAATCAAGTTTACTTAGGGAAGCCACTGCTATTAATTGCATCAGTAGCATGGGATCTACTTAGTGTATGGGTACTTGCCAAGTCCTTGTGGCCTGGTTTGGCCTCTGTTGGAAACAGGATGCTGGGCTTGATGGACCCTTGGTCTGACCCAGCATGGCAATTTCTTATGTTCTTATGTTCTTATTTGTTGATGATACTGATACCCCATCCCTCTGACTGACAGCAGCCTTTTTTTTATTCTTCAGGTTGGTGTTCCTATAGCTGAGCCAAAAAAAGGGAAACCACCTTAATCTTCTCCCTTAATATGTTGAATTACCTGCTATTAAACAAAAAACATGAAGTGTACTGCAGTGAAACCCTGGGCTCTGCCCGTTCCTGTACTGTACCCGTTTCCTGGCCCTCTCCTTGCCCAGCATACCCTCCATTGCCATTCCCTTCTCTCTTGCTTCCTCCTGTCCAGCATCCTACTCTAACCCCAGTCTCACCCCTTCCCTAGCTAGTATTCTCCTGGTCCCCTCAGGATGTTGCATGGCTGGCCATGGAATGGGCAGTGTCTCCTTGAATGATGTGACACAAGAGATCATAAGCATGTGTGTGTGAATGAGAGAGAGAGCGAGAGGGGGAGAGAGAGTAAGTAGGAGGGAAAGAGACAATGTGTAAGTGAACATATGTGAGAGAGAATAAACAAGTGTGTGTAAATTAAAGAGAGAGGAGAAAGTTTGTGCATCATCCCCACTATTCCACAACAATCTCAGGATGGTTAGAAATCAAAATATCCAGGTATGGAGCATGAGGGATTTTTTAAAATCCTTATTCAATTTAAGTTTGGTGTATTATTTAATGTGCTTGTTGTTTGAAAAATTTTAGTGGGGTTTGGGAAATGTTTCAAAATGTTATGAGCTAAACTATTGGATTTATTCTACTCGTCAACTGTTTGAAATATTTATTCTTTTTTATTAGTAGAGTTTAATTGTTATAAATGATGTTTTATATTTCTTGATTTTATTGTTTGAAGTTTTATGAGGAATGATGATGTTTCCATTTTTCCATTGGTGCACTGCATGCAGAATATCGCTTGTTGCATTTCTAGTTTAGTTTAGCTGTACATGTTTCTATTTATGCTTTATGGTCTGTTTATTGTGTATTTGATGAGGGTCTGTCGGTGTTCTGCATGTGTAACCGAGATGTGATGGTCCGCTAACATGTAATTTCTGTATAGGGATCTATTGCAAGCTGGCATATTCTGTTTTCCTACACTCACTATATAGTACTGACTAAGCCCTGTCTCCTTACAAACAAGAGAAAAAACCTAAGACAATTATAAATTATTTACAAATATCTTTGTTATGATTTAGAAATTTTTATTTCATATTTCACATGTTATATAAATCCATTGAAAAACCTCCCAACACATCAATTCAATCATTCATACACCACACACATATCACAAGAAAATACCCACCCCTGTCAACAATGTAATTATCATATACCTATCTCCATTTACAATTGTTCATAAATGCAAAATTGTTAATGCCAATAGAATCTCTGTTGACAGGACAAAGATCACACTCAGTTCCGTTAAGAAATATGTAAACAGGCCTACTCATTCTATCTATGAAACCTTCTTGTGCAAATCCCCAATTGAATCCAACACCCCTCATCAGAGGTGCCGTAATGTAAAACCTTCTCGTTTTTTCAATTGAAAAGTACTATGTCCATCAACAAACAGACCAATGGTGAATGATTGAATGGATGTGTTGGGACATTTCCAATAGGAATGTGTAGGTGTTTTAGGACCTGATGTAATATTTGTGTGTTGCTTGAGTGCTGGAAGTTAGTGCTGTTTTTGTATGGGAGGTTTACTGTATCATAAGAAATGTCTATCTGAGGGCTAAGCACACACCCAGCATGTGTTAAAATTGGCCTAATGCCATATGGGTTCCAAGTATCGTTTGCTCAGGGTTATGTGGCTGGCACCACAGCAGTGTGTGAAAATATTTATATACATATTGTTGTGATATTCTTTTTTTACTTCAAAAGACTGTACTTTGAATGTCCTTTTTCTTGTAAAATCTGTTATAAATGCATAATTTTGAATAGTGTGTGGAGAGGGCTGTGTGGCGGAGGGGAAGGCTCAAGTCTATAAGGTTTGCCTAATATCCTTTCACATGGAGTTATGGGGGCCCATTCACTGCTAGCAACACTGCTGGCCACCACCGTTGCCCCTTCCTAACTTGAGCTTTTTATGCCTGCCTCAGCTGCCTCCTCTTCTACTCCCATGGCTTGTGTGGCATGGCCAGGCTTATCAGTACCGCGGCCTCTTCTTCCAGCTCGCGGGTCACGTGGGGCCTGAGACAAATTAAAGTAGTAGCTTCTAGGGTCAGGTAAAAAGCAAGTTCTAAACAATACAGCAGGATCCAAACTGGAGGGTCCTCAGGATGGATGTTGGATTAGGTTCAGGGGACGTGGGAGAAAATGTATGCAAGGGGGGACCCTTTTTTTAATCACCTGCCCCCCTCCCCCCCCCTTCCTCGGGTCCTCGAGTGTCCAGTCCTGGGCTTTGGAAAAGCTGGAAACTTACGTGCACTATTTACTAAGAATTCTTCCCATAGACACAAAATGGGAGAAAACCTTTGCCCAAGGTCACAAAAAGGGGATTTCAACCCACTTCCCTGGGTCACAGCCCACTAAGCTAATCACTAGGCTATTCATGCATTGACTTGATGTTAGAGTAGGTAAGCAAATAATACAGCACTGGCTTCTAGCCAAAGGATTTCCCTTAAAACATCAAGGAGAAGGTAATAAGCATCAGAATGAAGTGATAATGACTCTTCTTTCAGCTTTCAAAGAACATTTGCTGTTCTAGCCTGGCATTTCTGACTTGAAAGAGGGCTATCTCCTTTGTAATTTAATTTATCCTAACCAGGTAGGGAAAAGATCAATATAATAAGCCACTAGCTTACACTTTTATAGTTGATAGGTATTTTGTCCTAGAAGGTAACATAGCTAATTAGAAAATCTTTTTTTGCCATTATATTGAATAACTTTTATCTTTACTTGGAAGAGTGCTAGAATGCATTTTGGATCATTTTGATTTTTTCAAAGCTGATTGCACTACTACAGATTCATGGGTGTGTTGTTATTTTTTATGCCCAGGACAAGCCTAAACTTTGAATCTGAGATCTAATTTCTTTCCTACTGGTAATATAGACAAGTGCAAATGCCACATTTTCCTGTAGTACTCTATGAACTGGAACAGCTAATACTTCTTTTGGGCTGGAATATATTTTAGCTTACCAAATATAACTTCTCTAGGTTCTGCCACCCCCCTGTAAAATGGAATTGCTTTTGCCATTTTTTTTGGATAAAGGTAGAGTATTATATATCCTCCAGTACAGATGGACGTCTGGGAGGTTGTGGAGAAAGGTGAAACCCAATTTGCTATCTGCCATCATGAAGAGAGCTGAAGCTAGGTTGATGCCACCTACTTATGTGGTTGATGACTGTCTTGCTTGCCCATGGAGAAATGTGTGTACATAGGTAACAGATACTCAGAGTTCAATTTTGGGTCTGGATTGTTTCTATTCTTCTTTTGGTAGCCACTTGCCAGCCTCTCAAGAAAAAAAACAGAAAGAGGGAGAAACAGTTATTTGGTTTAGCCAAAGATCCTGACATCTTTAAATCCTCTCTCCTTTTTTTGAAATTCAGCAACCAATGCCAGATGATATAGAGACTGTAATTAATGAATGGAATGACAAGATATCAACTACTATGGATGAAATTGCATCTTTATGTCCAGCTTATAAGAGAAGAAAGCACTATGCCTCATGGTACATGCCTGATTTTAAAAGAATGAAGCAACAGCTTAGATGCCTAAAACACTGCTGGCATATATACCAGATTCCTCAAAGGAAATCTGATTATTTCACATACCTGCAGATCTATCAAAATAAAATAAACACTACCAAAAAAACCTTTTACTCCAAAATAACAAATTCAGCTGCAACAATTCCACAAAGTTATTCAGTATTGTGAAATCATTATCTAAAATTTGAACTCCAAATCCTCTAGAAGCCACAGTTGAAAATTGAAACCAATTGGGTCAATTCTTCATTAGCAAAACATCCAAAATTTATGATAGTTTTTCTCATTTTCCTATTATTGCGATCCCTGAGTCACCCATACAAAATAAAAAAAAATGGCAAGAGTTAGCACCTGTCTCCTTAGATCTATTCAATTAACTATATCCAAGCTAAACTCCTCTTCATGTGCATTAAATCCATGCCCTACTGCACTTGTCAAAAATACAAATGATGACATAGCCCCAGTCATTATTCATATAATAAACATATCCTTAACATCTGGAAATGTACCTGTAATCCTAAAACAAGCTTCTGTAACACCAATATTAAAGAAACCTACTGCTGACCACATTTATTTTACCAGCGATCACCCCTTTTCCTCTCTCCCATTCTTGATAAAATCCTAGAATCAATAGTGTTGCATCAACTAACCAATTACATTGAAGATAAAGTGTTTGGCCCTCCACCAGCATGGTTTTCGAAAGGGTTACAGTATAGAAAAACTACTACTTTCATCTTTTCATGGCTTTGATCAAAATACAAATTATATTTTAGTCCTACTCCACACATTTGCCAAATTCACTTAATCCTATTATCAAGGTTGAAATCTATAGGTTTTTCTGACATTGTACTAACATGGGCCTGGATTCACTAATGCCACAAGGCATAGCGAATTCCGGCGATAACGGGGGATGGGGGGGCGAAGCGTGGGACGGACCTGCGCTAGCCGGCAGCGATCACACCTCTGCGGTGCAATCGCTGCCGGCATCGTGCCAAATAACTACACCATAAAAGGTCAACTGCCAATCAAAAGATCAGCAAAGAATCTTGGCGTAGTCCTTGATTCAAATCTCTCCATGAAAAATTACATATCATCGGTAGTCAAATCCTCTTTCTATAAACTTCATTTATTGAAATATGTCAAACTCTTACTAGATCACATCACAATTGAGCCAACATAGCCACCCATATGAACATGAACAAAACCAAAATATGGGGAACCAAATATCTTAGTGAAGGCTAATTTGGCAATGAAGGATATTTTTTCAGTGATACTTTCATTGGTGTCGTCAGCAAGCCAGAAGGCATGTTCAATGTTGGTTGAACACGCTGTCTGGTTTGCTGACACCTATAAAAGTGTCATTGAAAAATTATCCTTCATTGACAAATTAGCCTTCACTTTTTAAGATATTTTGGTTCCTCCTTTTTTTGGTTTTGTTCAAACCCTTAGTAGAGCCACAGGGCTTCAGGTCAATACTGTAATCCCTTGTATTGAACTCTCTAAATTATTGTAATTCCCTATATTTAGGACTTCCTATGAGTACCATCTGCCCACTTTAAGTTATCTAAAATTTCGCTGCAAGGATTCTCACAGGGAAGAAATTAAAAGAATATATCTCCCTTATACTATCAATGCTTCACTAGCTTCCAATTGCATGGCACTCTCAATATAAAGTTCTGATTCTTGTTTATAAGCGTTATACACAATGATTCATCTGTCTGGTTAACATATAAACCATCAAGACAATTGTGATCCGCTTCAAAAATCTTCTTAAAGTCCTGACTCCAAAATTGGCAAGATTAGATATCACGAGAAACAGGGCAATATCAGTCGCTGGCCCCTGATTATGGAATAGCATCCCCAAGCAGTTGCGGATTGCCCCTACCTTGAAGTCTTTCAAAAAAGACTTCAAGGTAGGGGCAAAAAAGACTTGCAAATATATCTTTTTGTGTCTGCTTTCCAATCTGAAGATGGGGCCAGAAGTTGAATTTATTTTTATTTTTGATACTTGTCTTTATGTTTTTTATTGTCAATGATAATTTTATTATGAATGTATTCCTTTAATCCGCTATATGTGTTATGAACTGAGTCAATAAGTGGACCCTTGGGCCGGCTGATTGGGGACAGGCCCCAGTAGATGGTAATGAGCCGGGAGGCGGAGTTAAGCTGGAGCGAACTGGCGAAGACTTCACCCTGGAAACCCGAGACCCCCCCAGGAGAAGCCCGTAGGGGTCCGGGTCGCTGGGACTTAGGAGATCCGGTGAAGTCCGAGGGTCGTGGTTGGCTGAAGATAGGAGAAGCATGAAGAAGTCCGAAAGTCGTGGCTGGCTGAAGACAGGAGAATCGTGAAGAAGTCCAAAGGTCGTGGCTGGCTGAAGGCAGGAGAATCGTGAAGAAGTCCGAAGATCATGGCTGGCTGGAGAATCGTGAAGAAGTCCGAGGGTCGTGGCTGGCTGCAGGTGAACTTGCCGGAACCGAAGCTGGAGGCGGAGCACGGCTGAACCAAGCCGGAACCTGAGCTGGACGCAAGGCACAGCTGGAGCAAGCGGGAACCGGAGCTGGAAGCAAGGCACGGCTGGAACAAGCAGGAACCAGAGCTGGAAGCAAGGCACGGCTGGAACAAGCAGGAACCAGAGCTGGAAGCAACTAAGTACTCAGAGAGCGACCTCGTTGCAAAGGCAAAGTAAGGGTGACAGACGCCGGTTTAAATAGGGAGCCGGCATCTGACGTCAAAAACAGAGCGGTTCAGCACTTCCGGGTGCTGGACCTTCAAATAGCGTCTCCTCGCGCGCGCGCGCGCGTTCCCCGGCAGGGGGAGGAGTCAGGCACGGGTCTCAGCGGCGTCTCCACGTATAGAGAGCCGCTGCCACGCGGTCGGGAAGGGCCCTGGAGCGGCGAATCGCGGCGGGCATGGGGGCACCGGAGGCAAGGTAAGGACCCGGTCGCTAACCCAGCGACCGGGACCGCAACAATATGTACCCATGTAATTGCGGAATATACATTTAAAATAAAAGAAATTAAAAGAAATATAACTTTATTCATGTATCTTACAGTTGAAAAAGAAAGTTGTTTCTTCATCAGCTATAAAAATAACATTAAATCAGATATTCATTAAAAGAATGCGGAGAGAGGCGGAGAAGGGAAGCAGAGACACAACATTCTGAGGCTGGCCCGAGCTATCCGGAGTGAGCGGGAGCACCTGCAGACCCGACCTGACCATCAGCGTGACTGCCGACGTCAAGGGGCGGACCCGGCGAGAGGAAGCAGGAAGCAGTGAAAAGCTGGCTGCGGGAGAGAGAACGCTGAGAGAGGCGGAGAAGGGAAGCAGAGACACAACATTCTGAGGCTGGCCCGAGCTATCCGGAGTGAGCGGGAGCACCTGCAGACCCGACCTGACCATCAGCGTGACTGCCGACGTCAGGGGGCGGACCTGGCGAGAGGAAGCAGGAAGCAGTGAAAAGCTGGCTGCGGGAGAGAGAACGCTGAGAGAGGCGGAGAAGGGAAGCAGAGACACAACATTCTGAGGCTGGCCAGAGCTATCCGGAGTGAGCGGGAGCACCTGCAGACCCGACCTGACCATCAGCGTGACTGCCGACGTCAGGGGGCGGACCCGGCGAGAGGAAGCAGGAAGCAGTGAAAAGCTAACTGCGAGCGGTGCGTCGCCAAAGCCGCGCACGCCTAACGGGCGCGCGCAAAGGTCAGCTTTGCCCGGCTTCGCCCGGATCACCTGGATACCTGGGACTTTTGTATTCAACTGGAGGTAAAAGTTTTTTCTTTTCTCTACTCAATTCTCCCGTGAAACATCTGCTGGGAAGTATAGGCAATATTAATTGCAGGAACAACTTCAAAGTGTTTCCTTAAATAGTTTTTGATCACCAATGCCTCCGAAGAGGAAAGGAAGGGTGAGAGTATTTCCATCTCTCCCCCTGCCCTCTCCAATTCAATTGGACATCAGTCGTTTCATGCTCACTACTGGGGTATATAGGTCAGGTGTCGAAGAATCTGGTGTGCCTGCCAATCAGGGAGGATTGGCAGTGCCTGCAGAGGAGGCCTCCCTTAGTCCAAATGCTGGACTCCCACCGGCACAAAGGGAAGGGAATGGGACATTTGGAGAAGCTCTTGGAGGAGCTGAGGGTGTTGTAACTAATGGAGAGAGTATAATAAGTACCCCCCCCCCAAGCGGAGGGAGGTGTAAAGCTGAACAACAGGACACCCCCTGCCCCAGTGACCCGCCCTGCGGTGGTGACTTTAGATATGCTTTGGGACATGATGGCTGGAACCTTAAATAATATCCAAAGGTTGGAAAATAAAGTTGATGCAATGAATGCAGGATACCAAACGGATCTCCTCCAAGTTCAAAAACAGTTAAAAGACTCTGCAGAGAAAATAAAGCTACTGGAAGTGAATGGAAAGAAGAATATTGATTTTCAAATTGCGGTGGTTAAAGACCGTGAAAATATATCTAAAAGACTGGAGAATCTTGAAAATAACGCCAAACGGCTAAATCTTAGATTCTTAAATTTCCCCAGGGTGGTGGGAGAAGTACCTATGATTTCCCTTAAAAAATTTCTGATTGAAGGTTTGGGGTTTGTATTAGAGAATTCTCCAGTGATTATTAATTGTTATTTTCTACCAAAATCTAGTAATCCAATTCCCTTAGAAGATCAAATGTTTCAAGGAGATCTTACAAATTTCTTAGAAAATTCCATGGCTCAGATAATTGATAGGGGTACATTAATGGCAACTTTTTCATCTATAGAAGATGTAAATCTAATTATGAAAAAGTATTTCATTAAATTCCCAATCAATTACCTTGGCAAAGAAATGAAAATTTTTCCTGATTTAGCTGCAACAACTCAACAAAGGCGGAAAGCTTTTCTCGCTTTCCGAACAGAAGTCATTGCTTTGGGTTATAAATTTGTCTTAAGGTTTCCATGCAAATGTTTAATCTCAAAGCAAGACGAAGTCTTTATTTTCTTCATGCCCGACCATTTGAAGAATTTCATAGAACAACGTAAATTAACAACCTCATCCCCATTGTCATAACTAAAGCAACAAAAGGAATACCCAATCAATATTGCCCTGCTTGTTAATTGTGGTTAAATAACATTCTCCCTTAATTTCTATTTCCCATGTAGCTCTCTCAAATTTGATTTATATTGGGATTGGTATAGGACGTGAAAATTATATTGTCAAGGTACTTAAATACTGCTTATAAGTAATCATTTACCTTGTCCTACCAATATGTTTGTAAAATTGATTTATGTCCAATATTGAAGTTATTTTATGTTAACTTACAAATTGATAAATAAAGTATTAAAAAAAAAAAAAAAAAAGAATGCAAATGATCATTTTTCTACAATTATCTTTCAGATATTTTTGTAACAGGAAAAAAAAACAGAATTTCCCAATTGCCTGGTCCCTTTCCATAGAGTTCAGACTTTTTGTTTCTTGTAGCTTTCTTCCTTCATAGCAGTCCAGTTCCTAAACTACTCTATTTAGGAGTATTCTTTGTGAAAGGAAATTTTCCACAACTCAAGTCCTGCAACCCACTCCGATTTCCATTGGCTTCTGGCCTATAGCTATCCTGTTGGTAACACAGATTTGCTGCCTCCTCCAGGGGTCTATGCAGGACTGATAAAAGCGCTTTATAAACTTTTAGCATAATATTTACATTCTAGTATACTTCTTTGCCTTATACATGTATTACACAGGTTTACATCTGCAGAAATATAATATTATCTGCAATTGGAACAGATATTATCAATTGTGCTTCTTAATAAAATTATTTAACACTAACCTGAAAAGAAAAGTTCTACAACTTGAATCCTGCAATCCCCTGAGATTTCCACTAGCCTCTGGCCTATAGCTATCCTGTTGGTAGCACAAATTTTGTACAGGCGATCGGGGGTCTGTGCTAGGAGTGTTCAGAGAAAAAAAACATCATTTTCGTTTTTCAGTTCATTTTCGGGAGATTATTTCCCCGCAAAGTTTGCTTCGTGGAACGTTGATTCATTTCATTTGTGTAAAAAAAATGAATCAAACATTTAACAAAACAAACAAAAAAACAGACAAAAAAACAAAAAAGGGGACTCCCATCCCTCCCTCCCACCCACCCAAAACATGCTGGTACCATGATCCCCCCAATCTTCACTTACCCAGTCGTGTGGGGATTCACTAGTGAGGTCTAGGCAGGTCAAAGCTTCGGCCTTGTGAAAGCCAAGGGAGCAGTAGGTCACCACGACCACGACCTCGGCCTCGGCCTGTGGAAGGCCGAAGCCTTAGCCTAGGCTGGAGCCCACCAACACTGCATCCCCAGCCCGGAGGCCGGGATCTGACACCAGGGCCTCGGCCTGGACCCAGATTCAACCCCACTTCCGCCGATACCCATCGGAAAATTGGGCATCCAAATGGCAGATGAAATTTAATGTGGATAAGTGCAAGGTGATGCATATAGGGAAAAATAACCCATGCTATAATTACACAATGTTGGGTTCCATATTAGGTGCTACAACCCAAGAAAGAGATCTAGGCGTCATAGTGGATAACACATTGAAATCGTCGGTTCAGTGTGCTGCGGCAGTCAAAAAAGCAAACAGAATGTTGGGAATTATTAGAAAGGGAATGGTGAACAAAACGGAAAATGTCATAATGCCTCTGTATCACTCCATGGTGAGACCGCACCTTGAATACTGTGTACAATTCTGGTCGCCACATCTCAAAAAAGATATAATTGCGATGGAGAAGGTACAGAGAAGGGCTACCAAAATGATAAGAGGAATGGAACAGCTCCCCTATGAGGAAAGACTAAAGAGGTTAGGACTTTTCAGCTTGGCTGAGGGGGGATATGATAGAGGTGTTTAAAATTATGAGAGGTCTAGAATGGGTAGATGTGAATAGGTTATTTACTCTTTCGGATAATAGAAAGACTAGGGGGCACTCCATGAAGTTAGCATGTGGCACATTTAAAACTAATCAGAGAAAGTTCTTTTTTACTCAATGCACAATTAAACTCTGGAATTTGTTGCCAGAGGATGTGGTTAGTGCAGTTAGTGTAGCTGTGTTTAGAAAAGGATTGGATAAGTTCTTAGAGGAGAAGTCCATTACCTGCGATTAAGTTCACTTAGAGAATAGCCACTGCCATTAGCAATGGTAACATGGAATAGACTTAGTTTTTGGGTACTTGCCAGGTTCTTATGGCCTGGATTGGCCACTGTTGGAAACAGGATGCTGGGCTTGATGGACCCTTGATCTGACCCAGTATGGCATGTTCTTATGTTCTTATGTTCTTATCAAGTAAGTGATTGTTTGGGGGGAGGGTTCAGGTCTTAGATGAGGCCCTGGCATTGGCCTTGGCCTAGGCTGAGACCCCGGATTTGCGCTTGGGCCTAGGTCATGGTCCCTGCTTTGGGCTTTGGCCTATTCACTAGGCAAGGCCTTGGCCTCAGGCCTAGGCCTAGGCCCAATGCATTCATTTAAAATTAATGCAATAAATAAGATTCATATCATTTGGGGGGCCCTCAATTCATTTCAAGGACCCTGAATGAAATAATTGCCCTTATTCATCACGTTTTACACATTCATTTTAAATAAATGCATATCTCTAGTTTTTTCAGGATTGAAAAAAACCCACCTTCCTGCTGGGTAAATACATTTATTCCACGTGCAGTTTCTCCAACTACTGAGCATGTGTATTGCCTTTAAGCATTGTTGCTGTAAAGCAACATCATCTAACTGAGCATGCTTTATGCCCTTCTCTTTCTCAAGGTTTCTTAAAGAGAAACTCTTTGTGTAAATGCAGTAAATGGGGGTTATATACTCTAAACTGCTGATGTCCTGACAGCACTACTTAAGATGTTCTTTCAGGGCCTTCTGTTAAGGCTTTAAGAACATGCACTAATGGAGTTACTAGATTCAAATTATTCATTCTGGTCAATTGACTGCAGTTGATACCATAGTCATTCATGCCTTTGTGACATTCTGACATCAGCTAATCCTGTTTCAAAAAACTCTACCCTTGATGTGTCTTCTGATAAAAATACACTTGCATTAGAGTCAAAAATCTGATTATCCTCCTCCTCCTTTTCATCTTCTTGCTCTTGATTAACAGGGATATGCTCTGCAACTTTGGGTCTTAGTTCAGAGTGAGAAGTGTCATCGCTTTCGAAAAGAAAATTGTCTTCCAATGACACTCCCAAGTTATCTTTTTCCTCTTCTGATATACCTTCTCTTTGCATCTGTTGAGTTAGTTTCCATATAATATTAGTTTCTGGTTCATTGTCTTCTTCAGCAGAGATGTATCCACATAGGCACAACATATCTTGATGTAATATCCTAGGGAGTCCATCCTCTTTCTCAGGTATCACGATATATATTGATATATCATTACTCAGTTGCTTTTCTACAATGCGGATTACCGGTTTCCATCTGTCTGACAATGTGGGGTGGATTTTCAAAGGGTTACGCACATATATTACGCGTGTAACCCCGAAAACCCACTCCTGCACGCACCAAGCCTATTTTGCATAGGCTTAGTGACGTGCGTAAGCCCCGGGACGTGCATATGCCCGGGGCTTGAAAAAAGGGGTTGGGCAGGGCGGGGATGGTCCAAGGCATGGCAGGGGTATGGCCATAGGCCTCCGAAGGCCTGCTAGGCTGGGGAATCGCTTGCCAGCACTTGGCCGGTGCACGCAACCTACGCCTGTCCGGAGGCAGACGCAACTTAAATAATAAAGGTAGGGGGGGGATTTAGGTAGGGCTGGGGGGCGGGTTAGATAGGGGAAGGGAGGGGAAGGCACGGATGTTATAAAATCGGGCGTAGATTAGAAAATCTGGCCTTTTATGTTTTCTTCTCAGAGATAAATTGTGAACCAATACTCTGTCTCCTTATGTCATATAGGATTCACATACCTTTTTATCCCATCGGTGTTTGTTAGCGGCCTGATTTTTCTCAGCTTCTTTTGTAGCTAAATCATAGCAAATCAGAGTTTTCTCCTTAATTCCTGTTGCGTTCGTGCCTGTTTTCGCCCTCACTCCACCCTCTCTACCTTTGTGGCGACTCCCTTCGGTTCTGACGGACAGATGCTGCTGCGGCTTCTCCTCGCCACTTCTCCCCGGAGTCCCCAGGCTGGCCTGACACTGTGGATCCGCCATGTTACTGATGACGTAAGGGCGCATGCGCACTCCAGAGTTTGTACCGGCAAGAGCATGAACCTCGGGGGCGTCCCTCCGTAGTGACATCATCCGCTTTCAACTTAAAAAGTCTTCGTTTGCTACTTCAAATCGAGTTAGCAAGGAGGAAACTTCTATGCTGCTCTGCCTCCACAAACTTACCAAGGGATATCCGCTCCTTGGGGGCCCTGCTCTCTCTTCTTGATTTCAGACTGCTAAGACGGGATCTGGTACTTGCTCCTCAAGGGCCTACATCCTTGAAAGCTCAGAAGACTCCTTACTGCCTGGAAGCGATCGCAGACGTGAAAACTGTGAGTCCTATTACAGATAGGAATCGGTACTCGCTCCACGAGTGCCTATGTTCCTAATCTCTGAAGACTCCCTTCTGTCTAAGACATTATCGCAGGTACAGAGTTCATGAGTTACTATTGCAGATTGCAGATAGGAACCGGTACTCGCTCCACGAGGGCCCATATTCCTAAAACCCTTCATAGACTCTCTTCTATCTCAGAAGCTATCGCATACCTATTCCTGTGTCTGGCCCTTTAAATCCTGAAGAGAGGTGTGCGCCAGCGCCTAAGAGAGAAGCAGGAACTTGTGCAGGACCGCGGACAGTGGCCTTCACCGACGTCCTCGCGCAGAAAGCAGGGCTGGGCCTGGAGAGCAGGCCCTGATGATGGCAGCGGCTCCAGCCGCTGCAGGAGGCCCCGGGGGCAGCTCCAGCTGCCACTCGAGCCTGGGTATGCGGCCTTCGAGCCGTGAAGAAGGAGAGACGGCGGCGGCGGCTTCCGGCTGTGATGGAGAGGCAAAAAGTTCACAGCTCCGGCTGCAGTGAAGAGGAACATCCGGGGCGGCCTCCGGGTCACGTAAGGGACTCAAGACCGCGACTCTGGCCATGCTGAAGGGCCCGACGGCGGCGTCTGTGCCGCGTTGGGTGAAGCAAAAGGCAACATGGGGTGAGTGCCTGCTCGCGGGGGAACCCACGGGCAGATTCATAAAAGTTAAGTGCCAATCTTAACCTTAGGGGCAGATATGGGTTTGATCCAGTGCACTGCTTCTCTACTGCCTATGACTTTCTGGGGAGAGAGGGCAGCATTCTTGAGTGACATGTTCTTGAGCTGTACCATAACTTTGGCAGGGCTGACTCTAGGAATCCTCGCAAATTGGGTCTATAATACTATACCTCCAAGAAGAGTTCCAGCCCTGGTTTCTTCCAGTAGGACATGCACATCTTTCTGTTTAATTCGAGTTTTGATGGAATCTTCTACCTCTGAAGCCTCCCCCTGAGAAATCTTGATGGCTTCCTTCCAGCAACTCTCACCAACATGGAGTTACTCAAAGATTTCTACTGCTTTGACAAAATAGACAAAACAGTAGGCAGTTCTTGCCAATCATTGGAGTTTTCTTCAAGAAATCATGATCTTAATTGGCTTGGCATATTAGAAGCACCTTTTTAGATACATTTGTACCTATTATTACTGGTTCAATCATGTTACCACTATTGCCTGGACAAACAATGGCTAAAACCTCCATTGGTTTTCCACATTCTGATTCAGGAAATCCCAGTCAAATAAATTTGTTGTACATAAAGCATTTACTTGCCTCCTGCTTCCATAGCTTGGAGTAGGTCACTCAGTGGTTATACAGTCCTATAAGACAAATTTCTTTGATAAAATCTTTCTGAAGTGCAGGTCACCTGTGATCCAGAATCTAGAATCAAGTGGTTTCTATTCCATCCACATATACTGTAACATGTAGATTGTCTTACCAATTCTGACATACCAGTATGTCACAAAGCTTCTCCTTTAATGTTTTTCATCTGGTTTTGCTTTGCCTCAGCAATCTTGGAATCTCTTAGGCAATTATCTCTTTCTTTCTTGACCTTGAGCTTGCAGCTTCTGAAACATTAATGCTGAGTTTTCTGGTAATGAGCATTTTAAAGAGAGATGTCCACTCTCTCCACAATTAAAACAAAAGACCTGACATCCTTTGAATTTTTGACTATTAGCAGATGGATTTCTTGCATACTACTAAGACTCCTGTCTGTTCCAACTATTGGATTCTAAACGTGAAACTTCAGAAGATGTAGAAACATTTTTTCCTGCCACTAATTTCTCTAGTTGTGCAATTCTCTCCTTTAGGGCTCTTTCTGTCCACAATTCAGCCAGCTGCTGGTTTAATTTCTCTATCTGGCACTGGTCAGTGTCCTCTGAGCCTCTGATTCTAGAAGAATCAATATACTCTAGACTATGTTCTACAACTTTGGTTAAAGTTCTTGGACCTTGCTTATCACCAGATAATTTTCTTTTCTCCTTAGCAGATTGCCTTCTTCCCTAATCCTAACTTTTAGTAGTAATTCTGAATGAGAAATCCTCTTACCTTGACTCTTATCCAAATAAACCTGCAATCTCAGCTGAGTGATCATAATTTCATCTCAACATCCATTTATGAATTGTTGTACCATCCAATGTTCCTGATTTTGATCTATTAAACCATCTCTTTCTACTAATTTCCTGAGATATGAGTGTAATCTGATCCATTACTAAGAGGGTGTTATGTTTTGGTGTGGATGTGAACCCTGGGCCGGAGTAAGAGGTGTCACCGCCCACAGGAAAGAGCCCTGTGGGCCTCATCGCCAGTAGGCATGGTCTCAGTAGCTAGGTCTCAGCTGTGGTATAGACTTTATTATGGGAGAAAGAGAGGGCATAACCCGTGGAGCGGGGAATGCGGTAAAGGTGCTGTTCTTGAGCAGAACCTGTGGAGCGGGTACTGCATTGAAAGTACAGTTCTTAGCTGAGGGGTGAACCCAGGAAGGTACCTCAGAGGAGACAATCCGTTAGTGGTCAGCAGTGTGGGGTACTCCAGACAGTCTTCCCAATAGAGTAGTAAATACCTCTGGTGTGCAGATCCAGTAGTGGCCTGCAGCGCGGGGTATGCCAAGGATGACTGTATGAGGCAGATGATGTAGAGTAAGTCTGAGGTCTGGAGCCCAGAAGTACTTGAAGAAGAAATAGCAATCTTCCTGTAGTGCAGGGTGGATGTAGCGAATCCTCCTGGTGAGAATGCGGTAGTGGCCCGGGGCTCGGGGTACACTGCAGAGAGAATCCCAGCAAGGCTTGGCAGAGACGAAGTGAGATGAACTCACAAGGCTTGGTTCCAGAAGGACAAGGCAGGAAGGCCCTCCGAGGAAGGGATAGCCTAGGAACGCGGAAGAGCCCCCGAGGAGCAGGTACTCAGAGCGATCCTGTCAGACAGGAACAGGAAGTCCAAGGAGAAGCGGATTCAGCAACGAGGAGAACTCTTTGCTAACTCGTCTGAGTATAGTGCCAGTCAGCTTAAATACAACGAGGCTGTGACATCATGCGAAGGGCACGCCCCCGTGGTTCCCGCCATGACGTGTATTAAAGATGGCCCATGCGAACGTGTGCGTGCTAGGTGACTCCAGGAACAAGATGGCGGTCGGCATCACCCACGCCGTCCCGGGGATGCCAGGGAGGTCGGCGTTCACTGGAGGAAGCCGCCACTCTTCCGAGAATTGACGAAGTAGCAAGAAAAGAGGTGAGCATGAGAGGTCGCAGCCGTCTGCGACCAATGGGCGCAACAGAGGGTTTCTCCCCTGCAAGTTGTTGGCTAGACACAAACTGTAGATATAGAAAATGCATATCTAAAACAGCTTCATATGTCTTTTCCAGCTCAATAACATATTCTTCTGCAGTGGTAATAACACCCAAATACAAGGCAGTATTTAATCCTGGTGGCAAAATATTTTCCATCAGTTTTCTTTTTCTTCCACTAGAGGTCAATTTGGGGTCTGTTAATTCTTGCAGGATCTGCATTTTCCAGAAGTCAAAATCAACTTCCCCAGTAGGTTTGGAGTCTATACCAGAAAAACTTTGCAATTTGTAAGAAACAAAGGGTTAACATTTTGAGTTTTAACCACATGATCTACAATTACCTTTTGCACATCAATAGATATTGTAATACTAGTTAGTGTACTAGAAAGAGCTGATAAAGTTGTACTGCTAAAGAAGTTTGTAGGTTTTGCTTCAAATCTTGGAGTTCTACATTTCTTTTTATATCCCTTGCATTCATCTGAAAATCTTGGGGTAATAGGTAAGCCATGTGAAGGCCTTTCTTTACATCCCAATTTGTCAATATTCTCCTTAATATTTTGACAGCTTTCTCTGCATTGTAAAAACTAGCAGGCACTACAATTCACCATTCACCAATCGGCTTGCTGTGAGAAAGCTCGGCTAGTAAAAGAGACACGGCATTCGGATCATCATACTCACATTGCTCCTTTCAGGCGTTCTGATTTGGTCACATTTCCATAAGCTTTAAGAAAAATATGTGTATCATATACCATTAAATCAGCTGAGACATCATCTATCATCACAGACTTTTCTGGATGGTAGTGAAAATGCTTATAGGCACCATAAAGCCACCTTTTCATAGTGTTTCTCCATTTTACCTCTTAGTCTACCACTGAATAATCTGGCAAGGGAAAATGTATAAGCCAATTCAAATGTTACAATACCAGTCCCTGCTGCTCAGGCACCACTTTTTGTAACAAGTATTCAGCGCTCAATTCAGGATCTGGATTGTTTTCATCCTCCCTTTGGTAGCCATTTATCAGTTTCTTAGGGAGAAACAGTTATTTGTTTTAATCAAAGATATAATTGTATTTATATAATTTACTCTTGAAAAAAAAAAGTTGTTTCTTCATCAACCATTAAAATAACATTAAATCAGGTATTCATTGAAAGAATGCAAATGATTATTTATCTACAGTTATCTTTCTGATTTTTTATTTTGTAACAGGAAAATCAAGCAAAATTTCCTAGTTGTCCAGTCCCTTTCCTTAGAATTCTTCCTTTATATGGGTCTGGTTCTTGAAATAATCTTCTTTAGGAATATTCTTCTGGTTCAACAGCTTTTAGGAGTGCATTGCTGCATCTGAAAATAAAAGTTTCCACAACTTTACTCCTGCAACCTATCCTGTTGATAGCACATGTTTGCAGCCTCCTCTGGGGGATCTATACATGAATGATAAAAGCCCTTTAAAAACTTTTAGCAGAGAGGATAACTTTCAGAGCTGCTTGCGAGTGCTCATATATGCATGTATATGGGTGTGTGCAAAGTTGCTACAGCATTTTATAACCTGCAGACAAATGATACGCACGGGTTATAAAATACAAGTACATATGCACACAAACATGCTTGTTAATATAAAAACCATGAGCCACACAAGTTCAGACTTATCCAGATAAGTAGCGGGCTAAATTTGAAGGCATCCTCAGCTGGAGATTCCTGGTACTCAGCCAAACCAAACTTCCTGGATATAGAAGAAGCACAGGTTGACATCTGGCCTTGATAAGAGATCATGTTTCCCAAAAAGGGTAGTTTTTCCTGATCAAATGAACACTTCTCTTTTAGCGTAGAGACAGTGTTCGTGATGTCTTTGCAGGACCTGCTTCACATAACCCTGATGTTCAGGCAGTGACTTGGAAAAGACAAGGATGTCTTCTAGATAGACAACTAGATGAGAGTAGAGAAAGTCCCTGAAGATCTCATTGATCAGGAATTGGAATACGGTGAAGGCATTACACAACACGAAGGGCATCACCAGATATTCGTAGTGCCTGTCGCAGGTATCAAAGGCAGTTTTCCATTCATCGCCTTTCTGAATTCTAATTTCCTCAGAGGTCCAGATCTAAAAACATCTGAGCACTATGTAGACAGTTTGAAAAGCTCAGAGATTAATGGAAGCAGGTAGCAGTTTGTTTTTTTTTAAATTTATGCTTTATTAATTTATATATTACTTGACAATACATTGCCATGTTACAATTCGAATGTCATCATACACAATATAAATATAAAATATCTATAGAAGAAAAATTGGGAAAACAATATAATATTCAGTCAATCATATTTCTACTATATATTATCCCGCTTTTGACATCCTTTTAATCAATAAAGTAAGCAGGGGTCAAATTCCAATTTGAGCTTACACCCAGGAAATTTACAATTAAATAAGGAAAAAACTGGAATACTTTTACTCTCTTATTAATATTGCGAATACCTTTATCCCTTAATTGGCTGACCTATCCCCAATCAAATTCTTTGCCTCCAGAAATTTTTTCAAATCTATAGGTTCATAATAGATGTAATTAACATTATTCAATTTTAATATACATTTACTTGGATAACGAATAGTCATTTGTGCACCGACTTGATCAAAGCTAAAAATTCCTTCCTCCTTTTCTGAGTTTCTCTGATAACATCAGGGAAGATCCAAATTTGTTGGTTGTAGTACTTAACAGTCCGGTTCCTCAAAAACAATTTCAATACCATATCTCTATCTGAAGGAAAAATAAATTTGACCAGGACTGTTCCCCTCTTTTCAACCATATCTTCACTAGATAATTCAAGCAACGCTGTCACATTGAGAGGCTCTTGCTTTTCTTCCTCTTTTTCCTTAGCTTTTCTATCATTTAGGAAGTATATTTTTGCCAAGGGTGGTGTAGATTCAGTCGGTATCTTTAATACGTTGTTCATATATTGTTTGAATTGTTCATGAGTCGAGATACATCTAACCAAGGGGAAATTAATCACCCTCAGATTCAAGTATCTCAACTCATTTTCAATTCTTTCCATCTTTTTCTGCTGGACAAGTTCCCCTTGTATTAATCCATGTTGTATTTTCCCCATTTGTTCTACTTTCTGGTCTAGATCTTTCATTTGTATCTTTTGAGATTCAGTCTGTTGTTCCATTCTCAACATTCTAGTATTCACATCTAGGGATGTGAATCGTTTTTCAACGATTAAAATTATCGTCCGATACTTTTAATATCATCTTAAATCGTTATAGAACACAATACAATAGAAATTTTAATGATTTATCGTTAAAAATCGTTAAATCGTGTTAGTGCGCACTAACGGGAGTTAGTGCGCACTAACTCCCGTTAGTGCGCACTAACAGAAAATGATACAAATTGACACTTTCCAGGTCAGTAAAGGTCAGTTAGGAATGAATATGTGTTCCTATTGGCTGGCTGCCCTCTTATCTATTGATGTTACCAAGGTTTCCACTGAGGTGATGGTTGGGGGGATGGGAAATGGAACTGGAAACTCACGAACACCAACAGAAAATGAAACAAAGTGTTGACACTTCCCAGGTCAGTAAAGGGTCACTTAGGAATGAATATGTATTCCTATTGGCTGGCTGTGCTCTTATCTATTGATGTTACCAAAGTTCCCACTGAGGTAATGGTTGGGGGGATGTGAAATGGAAACAGTTGGAAGCTTGACAAAAAAAGTAATGTGATGATCATCACTCATGTGACTAGAACTTGTTTGTTTATTATGTTTGTTAGCAGGCATGTGAAATGCTAGTGCATGTTGAATTTGCCAATCACTGTGCATTTTAGAAAGGTGGTCCTGGCTGGAACTATTATACACAGTTCAAATATATGTGGTAATTGATTGTTGGTAATTGTATTTTTTAAGTAGCCACACTGGCCACCAGTATGTTTACTTTTCCTCCTACTTAACTCACTAGCTCAACTTTATAAGAAGGGCTTCTCTGCTTGTGTGTTGCTTTTGTTTGTTGTGAGGAGAGCAGAAACATCAGATCTTTATTCAATCTACTACAGTCAGGCAGCTCCCCCCTGTCTGTGAAGCCAGCCTCTCACTAGTAATGCAGGCGGGATAGGGCACTGCATGCAGGAAGATCACAACACCCCTGGTGTCAGGGTTAGGGCACTGTGTGCAGGAAGATCACAACACTCCTGGTATTAATAGGGATAGGGCACTGTGTGTACATGAAGATCACAACACCCCTGGTATCAGGGTTAGGGCACAAGTTCTAGTCACATTGACTGATCACATTACTTTTTTTGTCAAGCTACCAACTGTTTCCATTTCCCATCCCCCATATACTGTCAGTGGGAACCTTGGTAACATGAATAAATAAGAGGGCAGCCAATAGGAATACATATTCATTCCTAAACTGACCTTAACTGACCTGGCTACCGGTCCATAACTCCCGTTAGTGCGCACTAATCGGAAAAAACGATTTTTAACAATTTTTCAACGAAATAATCGTGCCAAACACGATTTTCTTCTCCTGCCACACGATTTCAATCGTTAAGATGATATGGCACACGATTCACATCCCTATTCACATCTATAACAACATTAGTCAGAGTAGATATAGATTTTTCTAATGTTATAATAGCTGACCAAACATTGTCAAGAGTAATTACTGCAGGCTTATCGATTTTGTTGGGTAAACAGGCAGCCAACTCTGAGATTCCGACACTAACCAGATCTTTACTTGTGTCGGGATTTCTTCCTTCTCCTTGTTTATTTGGTCCCACTCCAGATCCTCCTTGTGGGACCCTTTCCCCAGATGTAGTAAGGTCAAAATCCAATGGTCTAGATGAGTTAACCCCATCTCCATATGGAGGAGAGGGAGTATTCGGCACTCCTGGGCTTAATGAGATGGCTGAGGCAGGTGATTCCACTATAAGCCCTGTAGTGGATAACACAGCGCCTCCTATTCCGGGAGTAGCAGTAGAATTAGTATTAAAGAAACTTTCAATTTTTAACTGGGAAGGGTTCACTGGAGAGGAGGTAGCTATTCCCTCTCTCAGTTTCCCCTTCCGTTTTGTGTGTGGCATTGCTACCAACAATAAACTTAATAAGAAATTTGAAAGTTCCTATACCAGTATTACTAATTTGACACCTGCGTGGAGGCTTTGGAGAAGGCACCAGTCAGCTACAAATAATTAAACTTTACTTCAAATACTCACTGCGGTGGAGGAGGCGTTGTTAAAACTTCCCGGGCCCGGATTCCAGCTAAGCAGCGCACACCCCTTTGGCGCGCGCGGCTTGGGCAGCGCACCGGCGTCTGCTGCACGCCGCTAAAGGGTCGGGTTATGTAGGCCTACCTCCGACTCCTCCCCGATGACGTCAGACCCCGGAAGTTCCAGCGGCTCCGTCGGGGCAGGCTGATATCCTCTGCCCCCGGTCTCAACCACACAGATGATTTTCCTCGGTTGCCCGGTGCTCCTTCCTCCTCCACCTCCAGGTAGCAGTTTTTACGGGTAATGGAGTTCAAGCCTTGGTAGTCTATATATGGGCATAAAGACCCATCCTTCTTTCCAATGAAGAAGAACTCCACACCTACAAGTGATGAAGAGGAGTGGATGAAACCCCTATCCAAGTTTTCCTTAATATACTTGCTTCTCTTTCTGAAACAGAAAGAGGGTAAACTCGGCCTCTGGACAAGCTTGCCTGGCAGCAAGTCTATGGAACAGTCATAGATTTGGTGAGGCGATAGTTTCCACCTGCTGTTTGTGAAATACATCCACAAGGGTAGAGTACTGGAAAGGCAACCCAGGCATGTCCTTGAATGTCACTTGGCCCAGCAGCTTCTTAGATTGCCCCATGTTAAGCAGGACATCTGGCAGGGCTCACCCCAATGGGAAATTTCCAAGGTACCCCAATCGATATGGGGTTGGTGCTGCTTCAACTACAGGAGACCCAATATAACATCATTGATAGCTCCTGGTAGGAAGTAGAAATGAATTTGTTTTTGATGGAACACTCCAACACACAAGAGCAAGGGTCTGGTGAGTAGAGTGACCCTTCCAGACAGAGACTTTCCAGTGATGGAAGTGATGACTAATGCAGTTTCTAAGGGTTTGGTGCGAATCCCATGCTGAAGAACAAGATCCTGCATAATAAAGTTCACGGCCGCTCCAGTATCCAAGAATGTTTGCCCATGGATACTAGTCTGCTCCCAAGTTAGGCAAACTGGAGCCAAGATTTGTGGAGGAACTGGAACATCCTTTGGCCACCTTCCACACCATCCCTAGGTCCGAGAGTTTCTCGCCTTGGCGGGCAGCATGGGGTGACATGTCCTGATCCTGCATTTACATTACAAAGTTCTAGGCGATGAACAAAAATACAATCATAAAATAAAATCATAAAATAGGAATCAATATGACAATACAATAAGATTAAATAGAGCAAACATAAAATAGTCATAAAAACGTAATACAAAATAAAAAATAATACAAGCAAAATAAATATAAAATAGTCATAAAAATGAAATGATGTTAAAATATGAGTAAAAAAAATAAAAAATAGGCTAGATTATAAAGAAAAGTCTTAATTTGCTTTCTGAAGTTCTTAACCAAGCCACATTGTGTTATCTATCGGAAAAGAATTCCAGAGGGTGGGCCGAGCAAAAGAAAAGGAACACTCATGGGTCATATGCAATCTAGAGATGTGCTTCGTTTTGTTCTGCCGGGTCGTTTTTCGGTTCGAATATTTCGTGGTATAATTCGGGTGTTCACGTTTCGTTTTCAGGTCGTTTGTCCGAAAACGAAACGAGAAACCCGAAACCAGGCCAAAAAACGAACCGGGAAACGAAGCTAAAAAAAAACCCACCCCAAGCATTTAAACACGTTTCCAAACATTTTTAGTACATACAACCCCCCCCCCCATCCCGATCCCTCCCCAAGACTTACGAAGATCCCTGGTGGTCCAGCGGAGTCCCGGCTTCCATTTGCCCTCCGTGCCCTAGTCCGTGCCAGTGCAAGCCGCGCGCCAAAATGGTGCCGAATAGCCCGAACGACCATGTCACAGGGGCTTTCGGCGCTATTGGTCAGCCCCTGTCACATGGCCATCGGCGCCATCTTGTGCTCCTATCATGTGACAGGAGCTGACCAATGGCGCCGAAAGCCTCTGTGACATAGTATGGGCAAAGGCTATCGGCGCCATTTTGGTTACTGGCAGCCGAAAACGAAATCGCTCTCCGACCCTTGCTGGACCCCCAGGGATTATTGGCAAGCCTTGGGGGGGTCAGGAGGGGGCTCCAGCAAGGGTCGGAGAGCGATTTCGTTTTCGGCTGCCAGTAACCAAAATGGCGCCGATAGCCTTTGCCCATACTATGTCACAGAGGCTTTCGGCGCCATTGGTCAGCTCCTGTCACATGATAGGAGCACAAGATGGCGCCGATGGCCATGTGACAGGGGCTGACCAATAGCGCCGAAAGCCCCTGTGACATGGTCGTTCGGGCTATTCGGCACCATTTTGGCGCGCGGCTTGCACTGGCACGGACTAGGGCACGGGGGGCATGGCAAATGGAAGCCGGGACTCCGCTGGACCACCAGGGATCTTCGTAAGTCTTGGGGAGGGATCGGGGGGTGGTGTATTATAATTAATTTAAATTTGGGGTGGTTTGGGGTGGTTTTTAATAAAAAAAAAATAATTTTTGCCCCTCTCCCCAGGCAAACCCGAAAACGAATTTTCCCCCGAATTTCGGGGGAAATTTCGTTTCCGGTTTCGGGGCCTCCGAAACAACGCCGTTTATGTCGTATTTCGGAGGCTCCGAAACAACAACGAATTAGGAAATTTCGTTCAATTTCCTAAATAGGGCGAAAACCGAACCACATCTCTAATGCAATCATGCAACTTTGGGAGATGGAATCTCAAGCAGACCATGTTGAGAAGAGCGCAAGGGATTGTACGCCCCATCCGTGCCCGGCCCACACACAGGCCTGCTCACCTCACTAGCTCCTCTTCAGGTCACGGGTCGGCCTCCCCAGCAGCAGCTGCGAGCACCTCCAGGCTTCGGCGTTCTGCGGCAGTGGTCGCCGGGCCTTCTACTGTGTACCAGGCCTCACGCTGCAGTTCGGTATCCTCAGTGGCATTGGCCATGCCCCTACGCGCGTGCGCGCGGACCGCTTGGCCTCTTGTAGGGCCAGGGGAAGGTCCTAGCTCCACGGCACACCCTGATTGAACGAACGATATAAGGAAGTCCCTGCCTGCACTTCCTTGCCTTGGCAATCGGGTCGGCACTGTAAGTGTATTAGTTTGCCTCTGCGTTCACAGTCTTGTTCCAGTCTTGATCCAGTCTTGTTCCAGCCTAGTTCCAGCCTTGTTCCAGCGTCCTACTGTTCCAGCATCCTACTGTTCAAGCCTTGTCCATAATCCTTCGGTTCCTGTGTCCTTCTGTTCCAGCGTCTGTCTTCCTGTTTCCCCAAGTAGTACCCTCGGACTGTCTCTCTAGTACTGACCTTGGCCTGTTCCTTGACCATTCTGCTCGCTGCCTGGATCCTAACATCTGCCTGCCTTGTGACCTCATCTGACCTCTGGAACCTGACCCCTGCTTCATTGACTGCTCCTCAGATTGCTCCTCGGATTCTGAACCCGGTTGCCATTGACCATGTCTCCTGATTCTGGCTTTGACCCTTGCCTTGTCATCGCCTACGCTGTACTGGCCTTCCTTGGTTCTCCAGACCTACAGTCTAGTGACTGACCGCGCTCCCTTGCTGCTCATGAGCACGCCTCTCTACTACCTCTCCAGGAGACCCTGTGAGGCCCACCTAAGTCCACGCAGCCTGGGTCCCTATGGACTCCACCCGGGGGGGACCGCGGGCTTCCAGTGGTAAAGCTCATCCTAGCCTCTGTCTCCTCCAGTGCTCTGCCCCCCTGGGAGCAGGTGCTTCCTGGTCCCTACCAGGGAGCCATTCTACACGGCTCCAGGACAAGGGTCCACCTCCAAGCACAACACAAGGCTCTCATAGGTTGATAACATTTCAGTATTGCTTTGGCCCAGTGACAAGTCTGGTCATTGAGTAATTTGAAAATTATCATTCCAACATTATATTTAATTCTCACATTAATTGGTAGCCAATGTAATTCAATTAGAGGGATGTGATATAGTCGCTACACTTTAAACCTGACAGCAGACATGCAGCGGAATTCAACAATAACTACAATGGTTGAAATGAAGTATGAGAAATGCCTGTATAAAGACTATTACAGTAGTCAACAATGGAAAATAGATGCTTGTGGGACTGTGTGGAATTCAAGTACCTGCAATAGAATCCTGAGGCCTGCAAGAACACGAAGTCTGTAAAATCCTTGAGAAATAACATGTCTTATTTGGGGGTGAAATGAAAGAGTGTTATCTAAGATTACACCAGGCTTTTAATGTGATTCTTAATTGGAAAGGAGAAATTATCCAAAGTGATTTTTTTTTCATGAAAAGAGGAGTACGGACTATATATCACTAGGAACTCTGTTTTAGCATGCTTAGTGAGAGTTTGTTGTGCTTTAACCAATTTTTTATTGTAGAAAAACAAATGTATCTTGCCAAGAAGAGCAAATGTGGAGAACAAACTATATGTCATTGGCATACAGTTTGTAGCAATCAGTCAGAGTGGAAAGGATTTTGCAGATGGGGTCTAGATAAATATTGAAAAGAACAGAGGAAAGGGAAGATCCCGAGGGACACTGGTTTTGATGACAGAGAGAGCAGAAGATGCATTTTTGGATTTGATAGATTGGGTCCAATTAGAAATATATGATTGGAACCAGTTGAGGACATTACCAGAGAGATCGCATTCCTGAAGGTGAAAGAGAATATTATGATTGATAGTGTCAAATACAGAGAAAATGTCTAGTGAGATAAGGAGAAATTGTTGAATCAAGTCAATTCCTCTCCTTAAGGTGTAAGGGAAAGTAGTAGGAGCTCAATACTGAGGTAGTGCCGAAAACCATATTGGTGGGGGTCTAGTAACTCAAATGTCTCAAGGTGATCACTTAATTGGCACAACACAGTGGATTCAAGAATTTTTTTAAAAAATGGCAAGGCAGATATGGGTGTATAGTTGTTAGGCTTGGTGATGTCAAGATTACCTTTTTTGAGCAGCAGGCAAACTACAGCCCTTTATAAGGTTGAGGGGATAACTCCTTCACTGAGAGACAAATTGATAAGTTTGGAGAAAATTGGAGCTAAGATATTTCTTGAGGCTTTAAAAGGGGAAGAAGGGCAATGAGATAAAGGACACAAAGTATCATTAGACTTGGCTATAACATTCTCAACTTCTGTAGAGGACACAAAGTCAAAGTTTTCCCAAAGGGACGAGGTTTGCGGAGAGGGACTGGTAAGCCAGTTTGGTACTGATGAGAATAAAATACAGATTATTTCAACTTTTAGGGTGAAAAAGATTAAAAATGACTCAGATGAGGGAGAATCAATGAGGGAACTCTAAGATGGATGTGGATTTGTAAGCCTCTTGGCTATGGAAAATAAAACTTTAGGGTTGTAACCTATTTCATGAATTTTTTAAGAAAAAAAGACTGATAAGAGTTTGATAATTAGTTAAAGGTGAGAAGAAAGCTTGAGCAAGTTCAGAGGTAGGAGCCTTCCCCCAAAGGCACTTGGCCCTTCTGAGAGATTGCCAGGCAATTTTAATAGGCATGGACTTCAGCCAAGGAGGAAGTTTGGGTTTTTGAAGATTAATAGTTTTGAGGGGAGCTATTTCATCAAGCACAGAGTTTAAAATGGAATTCAACGCATCAGAGAAGTTTACAAAGGACATGTTTGCGAAAAGAAGGGAGATAGTTGTATTGAATAAAGTGGTATCAATCATGCTACAATGACAGCAAGAAACCACTGCCTGTAATGAATGGTTTTTAGAGTTAGAGATATGTAGGTAAAATTTGATTAAATAATGATCAGACCACGGCACAGGTGAAATGTTTAAAGTCTTTAAGAGTATGAGCGAGTAGAATCATTGGCAAACACAAGGTCTAGAGTATGGCCAAGTTTGTGTGTAGGAGCCTGAATAATTTGAAACCATCCAAGAAAAAGTAGTATCTGTAAAAACAGAGAACATTGAGCAGAGATGGGAGATGCATCAACATATAAATTGAAATCACCTAGAACGACCATTTTGTTTAAATCAAATCTGGAGAGTAGTAATTGCTCAAAAAATGGTGATAAGTCAGAAAATAAAAGTTTAGGTAGGGCATAGACTAAACAAATAGAAAAATGATTTGAAGAGATAATTAACATTTCCAGGGAAGAATTAGCATTAAGATGTTCAAACTTAACACACTAAGTACATTTGTATATGATAAGTAGCCCATTTGTATATGATAAGTAGCCCACCACCTTATCTTTTAGGGCAAGGTTGTAAGACAAAAAATAGCCTGGAGGGCAGATTTGCTATAAAACAAGAAGGTCAGAGTCTAGTAACCAAGATTCAGTGAAATAGTAAAAATGAATTTGTTCTCTATGAATGAAATCATGTAACAAGTAAGACTTGCTATTGATGAATTGTACATTAATTAAACAAAGTGAGGCATCTGAAAAAAAATGATCAGATGACAGTTGAGTCTGAGGAATTTGAAGTAGGCAAGATGGCAGATGAGAATTTTTGTGGCTATGGAAGGAAGAAAGTTCTCCATATCTTTCTTGTCCAGTGATAGAGTTTATGGCAAAAAAAGAGTTTTGACTTACAGTTGCAGAGCACTCAGTGGCATTCAACACACATGAAGGAACACGACAAAAGAGCTCCTTTGTCGCGCTTCTTTGTGCGCGTGACGCCTCCGGCATTGCACGCCGGCTTTTCACCCCACCCCCCACCCCCCCGTTCAGGCAACATCATCAGGGGCCCAAGGTCATCAATGTTGAGGGAGCTGGCGGGAATAGTGAGGGTGCATGGCTTACTCTCCCAATGGAGCCTATGGATGACATGTGGCTCGGTATGCCAGGGAGAGCAGCTTCATCAGGTGCAGAGAGTAGAGGCACAGTAGAGGCACACATTTAAGCACCTTCTCTGTTTCTCCTCTGGCAAGAGCTTGCATTGGTCCAGTTGCATAGGCTCCTCCAATGGGGCTGCTGCCCCATGAATCTCAGGGAAGATAGCTAGGGCTGGCAGGCTGCTAACCTTCATCATAGCTCAATAGGTTAGACCCTGTCTCCTTAGCCTGGTCCCAAGTCACTTTGGTCTTGTCTGTGGGAAAAAGGCCTGCCTAGAGATCAAAGTACATGCGGCATAAATTTAGAAAGCCCCTGCACTCTGAGGGCTTCCATCAGAACTGAGGTGGCAGTGGCAACTGCTGCATTGCACAAGGAGCTGAAAGTGCCGCCAGTTGTAATGGAACCACCGGAGGAGCAGGAGCCAGTGGAGGAATTGATAGAGCAACTAACCAAGCTACCAATCAGTCCAATACCCCTGTGATCTGGTCTAAGATGTTTTTTGTGCTGCTGGATTGTTTGGGCCATGCTAAGAATGGCCTGTAGGGTGACCATCTCTGCCAGGTCCATGGCCTCAACAACCTGAAACTCCCACAGGGATGGTGAACTCTTGGTTCTGCAGTGCGTTTGGTGCAGACTATTGAGTAAGCCCATTAGGCCCACACCGGCAGCTAGCAGAAGAGCCCTTTATTGGGACCAGCTGGAGCTTTGCCTATACCAACTGCCTTTCCCACAGGTTGAGCCTTTCGGTTCTGGCAGCTGGCAGGGGTCTCTAGGGCAGTTCAGAAATTAGAGTCCAAGGCCATGCAAGAGTTGGGGCAGGAGGCAAACATCAGATTCAAATAACGATCCAGAGGACGGGGCTGGCAGCAGACAGCGGAGATGAAGAACAGTTCAGAAGTGATTGAGTGAAGTCAGGTTCAAAGCAGAGGGTCCAGGCAGCAATCATGGAAGGTCAGGGTCCAAGCCAGGGTCAAGCTGAAGGGAACAGACCAAAGCAAGGAACAAGAAAAGGCAATTAAACAGACAAGGCAGGGCAAGGACAGGACACGAACAAGGCTAGGAAACAAACATGAAGCAATGTGCACTAGCACACACGGCACACCAGGAGACCTGTTGCTGAGGCAAGGAAGCTTGAGTGAAAAGCGCTTTAGTAGTGGGAGCCTGTAATGTTATCAAGAGGCGCTGTGCCCAAATTCCCGCTGTGGGCTCTTTAAGTCCTGGAACATTGGGTGTACACGCGCCTAAGAGAGCTGGAAGGGGCTTGGCACAGTGGCGTTTCCTGCCACTCAAGGTTGTGGTCAATGAGAGGTGGCATTCAGGCCATGGTGTGGAGCCGGCGGCATTGGGGTGAGTAAAATGGCTTGCGGACCCAACCTGTGAGTCTTGGATCATAAAACGAATCTGATTTTTCACTTTTTCAGTCAATTAAAGCAATGTTGCATGGAGTACAGGGAACTTTTCTTTTATGATTAAACACATTAGTTTCATATTCTCAGCCACCATAAATGTTCAGATTTTTTAAAAAGCTTTAAGCAGCACACTTTTTAATGACAAACATTTGAATCCCTTCCATATTTAAAAAAAAAAGGATAGAAGCTTGTGGATCACCCATGAGCATTTACCATTTGTGCTAATTAGGTCTGTCTTCACTAGATAAGTCTCTCAGGTAATCTGAAATACCAGTATGAAATAAAATCTGTTTCATGGCTTGAAACGAGCAATTAATTACCATTTTTGTTTCTTTCTAAGTTTTCATTCATGTTTTTATTTATGTGCCGTTATCTCAAAGGATGAACCCCATTCCTCACCGTCATCCACTGTGGAACTATTCAAGTGGTTTTCCTGAATGCTTTGGTACATTACAAATCTAATTTTATTTTACCTTAGAGTTAGAAATACATTCAATTTGACTTTTAGATCACTTGAAACTCAAATGGAATGCATATCAAATGCATTTTTGGATAGCTAAATGAGCATTATAATGTAGTTTTACTGTAAAAACTGTTCCATTTTGAGATGCACTAAAATAATATCTTATGTACTATTGATGTTACAGTTCACCTGTATATAATTCTTAATTACACATCATGTCCATTGTAAAGTACAAAAAACAACAGTAAGCCAAAATTACTAAATTAACAGATTAAAAAAAAATTCATATTTTCTATACATTGTAAAAATACTGCCAGATGGGAGTACTACTTAAAAGGTAAACAGTGTTTGGTTTTTTTTAGGGATAATAGTGTTTCATATGCACACTAATAACTGTTGCGTAAAGGGGGTTTAGTGTGCCCTTGGGCCTCAGCCCGACCCCAGACGGATCCAGGACCGAACCGAGGGGTGACGGCGTGTTCCAGCATGGCTGACGGTCTTACCCTCTGCCAGGCCTGCAAGCTCCCATGGCCAACAACAGGATGATGTTGGAAGTTGAATGGTCCTCCGACCATTCCGAGCCCTTTCGGACCTGCCGCTTGGATCGACATGGAGCAGCAGGCCTGGCCTGAGGTCGAGGGCAGACGGGCCTTGACACGAAGACATGACAGCAGGATTGATGCAACGGCATCGCGGACGAGGACTTGACACCAAGGCTGATGCAGACGGCATCAGAGACGAGGGCTGGCACAAGATAAGACACCAAGGTAGCTGAAGACATGACACCAGGGTCGATGCAACAGCATCGCGGACGAAGACATGACACCAAGGCTGATGCGAAGACATCGCGGACCAATGGTCGATGCGACGACATCAGGAACAAGACGTTGACATGATACCAAGAGTGATGCAACGGCATCCAGGACGAGATGAGGAACTTGACGAAGTCCAGACGAGACGAGAAGCTGGGCGGAAGGACATTGGCACTGTCTCTCAGGGCGCCCTACTCAGTTCACCTGCGGAACTGAGTCGCGGACCACCCTGTCCCACTGCGCGCCCTACACAGCCTGAGGAGGCTGGTCACGGACCACGCTGAGAACGGGACGAGCGCAGGGAAGGATCCAGTTGAAGCAGAACTCCAATGATGGAGCCGATGTCATCCAAAGCTCCACCAACGGCTGGCAGGACATGACGGCTCAGGAGCACAGGACACCAGTCCACCTGCAGGCTAGTCCACACTCGGGAAAGACATCATCTGAGGGACCCCCGGCCTACAGGACCAGAAGGCTCAGGAGCGCTGAAGACGAAGACACAGGAGCAGGACAACAAGGAACTTGGAACATCAGGAAGCAGAAGACCAAGACGAAACACCAGGACACCTGGATGGGGACCTCAGGCAACGAAGAAATGGTATGACATGACATAACGAGAAGAGATGAAGAACTCCATGGAGAAGACGAAGAAGACCTGACGGAGCTCTAGCAGGCAGGAGCCTCCAGAGTGAAGTAACTCCGATGCAAGGCAAAGACTGAATGATGGAGCAGCCCTTTTATAGGGCTGGGCAGGAAGTCCACGCCCTAGGTGGGGTCAGCCACACTTCCTGTGGCTGGCCCTTTAAATCTTGAAGAGAGGCGGTTCAGCTACGAGAAAGGCAGGCAAGGGTCCGCGGCTCCAGCCGCATGAAAAGGGACATCCGTCGCGGCCTCCAGGCCGCGTGGGAAAACCCAAGTCCGCGACTCCGGCCGCACAGGCAGGCCCGATGGCGGCGTCCGTGCCTCGTCGGGGAAGCAGACAGCATGAGGTAAGTGAGAGCCTGCTTGCAGGGAACCCGCGGGCAGGGCGATTCATAACAATAACCTCATTCACAAAATCTAGACTCTGTAAAGAAGAATATTGCAAAGTTTCACTTAACACCAAATCCTAAAATATCTTCTAAAGATAAAATATCAAAATTATGTGGAAATTCATAAAACAAAATGTTAAATGTTAAAATTTAGATGAATCAAGAAAAGCCCTTTATTATACAGAAAAATAAGACACAGTCAGAGAGGATCACTTGTTTTCCTCCTTTTTCTCATCAAGCCTAAACAGATTATTTTTTTATCATTGGTCAATTTTAACTGTACATCTTATGTTTAATAAACCTCTTCATTTTGCCTTCCATAGGGGGAAAAACAGAGATTCGTCAGTGGATGAGGTATTTAGCATTCACAAAAAATAGCATCAAGGCCCTAGTGTGCATGCCAAACTGGTCCGAAAAGAATTTATGAGCTTATATATATGACTATGCGCATGCAGCTAAGGAATATCAGATACCAATGAGGTTGTAACTGTTGTGTGCTCAATAACGTGGTATGCTCTCCTCCATATACTACTTAGCACATTTTATTCATCATTCCCTTTCTAATAATTCCCAACATTCTGTTTGCTTTTTTGACTGCTGCAGCACACTGAGCTGATGATTTTAAAGTATTATCCACTATGATGCCTAGATCTTTTTCCTGGGTGGTAGCTCCTAATATGGAACCTAACATCGTGTAACTACAGCAAGGGTTATTTTTCCCTATATGCAACACCTTGCACTTGTCCACATTAAATTTCATCTGCCATTTGGATGCCCAAACTTCTAGTCTTGCAAGGTCCTCCTGTAATGTATCACAGTCCACTTGTGATTTAACTACTCTGAATAATTTTGTATCATCCGCAAATTTGATAACCTCACTCATCGTATTCCTTTCCAGATCATTTATACATATATATTGAAAAGCACCAGTCCAAGTACAGATCCCTGAGGCACTCCACTGTTTACCCTTTTCCACTGAGAAAATTGTCCACTTAATCCTACTCTCTGTTTCCTGTCTTTTAACCAGTTTGTAATCCATGAAAGGACATCGCCTCCTATCCCATGACTTTTTAGTTTTCTTAGAAGCCTCTCATGAGGGACTTTATCAAACGCCTTTTGAAAATCCAAATACACTACATCTACCAGTTCACCTTTAACCACATGCTTATTAACCCCTTCCAAAAAATGAAGCAGATTTGTTAGGCAAGACTTCCCTTGGGTAAATCCATGTTGACTGTGTTCCATTAAACCATGTCTTTCTATATGCTCTACGATTTTGATCTTGAGAATAGTTTCCACTATTTTTCCCGGCACTGAAGTCAGGCTCACTGTTCTATAGTTACCTGGATCGCCCCTGGAGCCTTTTTTAAATGTTGAAGTTACATTGGCCACCCTCCTGTCATCAGGTACAATGGATGATTTTAATGATAGGTTACAAATGTTAACTAATAGATCAGAAATTTTATTTTTTAGTTCCTTCAGTACCCTAGGATGCATACCATCTGGTCCAGGTAATTTGCTACTCTTTAGTTTGTCAATCTGGCCTACTAAATCTTCCATGTTCACAGTGATTTCTTCAGTTCGTCTGATTCATCACCCCTGAAAACCATCTCTGGAACTGGTATCTCCCCAACATCCTCATTAGTAAACACGGAAGCAAAGAATTCATTTAGTCTTTCTGCAATGGCCTTATCTTCCCTAAGAGCCCCTTTAACCCCTCGGTCATCTAATGGTCCAACCGACTCCCTCACACGTTTCTTGCTTCGGATATATTTTTAAAAGTTTTTATTATGAGTTTTTGCCTCTATGGCCAACTTGACCTCTACTTTGGCTCACTACTCTCGGACTGACCTTTGAAACTTGATCCTCGCTATCAATAACCATGCTTCCTTGAGTCTGGCCCTTCTCCTAGCCTTGTCATCGCAGACACTGTTCTGGCCTTCCTTGATTGTTACAGACACATTCAGTGGTAACATAACATAGTAATGACGGCAAGAAAAGACCAAAATGGTCCATCTAATCTGCCCAGCAAGCTTCCCAAGGTAGTAACTGCCATTCTGTGCAGGTTACCCCCATATTTCTCTTAAGGGTAGTATTTACAGTAAAGGTATTTATAGTAAAAATATTTATAGTAAAGATATTTATAGTATAGTATAAAGGTGTAGTAATTAAATGTATTTATAGTAAAGGTATTTATAATAAAATTGATATCAATAAACAATTATAGTTCTCTCTCTCTCTCTCTCTCTCTTCACACTCAGTTATGCAAGCAACATGTGCGTGTTGCCTTGTAAAATTTGTGATTATGTGTGTCAGTCTTGGACATGACCTGCCCCTCCTTATTCTGGGAGCCTGCATATGTGCCCTTCCTGGCTTCTTAAAATTTGTGTTGCTCATGCACGGCCGTGTATGTAGCTGTTTTAAAATCTAACTCATGGGGTGAATTTTAAAAGCCCGATGCGTGCCAAAACCGAGAGATAAACAAGTATGTCTGGCCCATGCATGCTGCGCGGGTTTTAAAAAGTGCTGAGTATTCGCGTATCTCCCGGTATGCGCACAAATAAGAAGTTGCAAAAAAGGGGTGAGGAATAGATGTGGTCTGGGCAGGGCATGGGCATTCCAGGACTGTAACATGAAATATGTGCACAAGTGTGTGCTGGGGACCCTGCCATGTAACTTTGCTACTGCTATGGTTGGCATCTAAATAATAAAACAAAAAAATCTACGTTAGTCAGCAGGATTTTAAGGGTTGGTGCTAACAAGGTAAAATGGAGGCTATTTAACTAGGAGGATTGGGAAGACATATCCCTTACCTGGGTGATCTGGGAATTAACTGGGAAAACTGGTAATTGTGTCAGCACACATGTCTACTAAAATCCCCCCACTTACATGGTAGAGGCAGTATTTGCGCGCACATTCACGTGTTCATATAAAATTGTGGGCAATTGTGCGTACAGCCTATTTTATACCATGCACGAATATATGTGCATATGTTATAATATAGCTGTGTCCTTTGGCGTGAGCCAGCATGTGTGTGTACATGTGCGCCTGCGCACCAGTATCAAAGTTACCGCCCATGTGCGTACATCTGCTAATTATCTGGTGTAAGTGATATTAAACGTGCATATTGTGCAGTACTACTGACTGGATGGAAGGTCTGGGTGAAGTGTGTGGGGGGAGGGGGGGAGTTCAGGCTGAAGAACCAGGAAGGTCTTGATGACCTGGAGAAGGAGTGGATGAACTGGTGAACTAATTGGTAAACTGGTTGAGTGAATGTTTTAAAATTGGCCAAGTTACGAGCGTATCTCAGGACTTACATGAGTAAGCCCTATTTTCCTGTTGCATAAATATTATTAGAATAGGTGAGCAAAGTACGCACGTTCAATGCATTGATATTTGTGCTTCCCCTGCGCTGCATGTTCGTGCGTAAGCCTACATAAGCGTGTATGTTGCAGGCTAAAAGTATGTGCTTTTTATAATACAAGTGTATATAATAAGTACAGGTTATAAAAAACTAAGGTAAAACTAAACGCAGCCATATAGGTGTGTATATGCCACTGAACACAGTTGTTTGAAAGTTATCCTCCCAGTGAAGCCCTGCACAGTTTTTCTTATTTAAACCTTCAAGTTTGTTTATCTGCTGCATGAAAAAAAAAGTCAACCAAATTAACTAAAAATAAGTATGATTATCTTGTCAAGATAATTTAACATTTTTAAAGACTTTAAACATGGAAAATAGATCCAACTTATTTTAAAACTTTATGAGGTCAATATTCAAAGCATATTCAATGCTATTTAGCAAAATAAGTGGGACTTATGTGGCTAAGTAACAGCCACTGTATATGCGCCCATGTTCAGTGGTCACTGCTTAGCTGTACAAGTCCCTTTTATGCCTAAAATGTCTGCACAAAAAAAAGTGGGTGTTCATTGGGTGGACTGGGGTGGATTGAGTTATACGTATAACTTATACGCCTAACTAATGTTATTCAGAGTTAGGCGCATAAGTGTACATTTAAGTTTAGACGCCCCATAGAGCAGATTTAAGCTTAGCCAGGTAGAATTTTCTGGCAAAGTGCGCACATATACGCGTATATTCAGCGGCATCGCCATGTCGCTGAATATACATCGTAACTTCGTCGAATAAGTTACATCAGGCTAACCGGGTCATTTATTATTTTACGATAGGGCCTTAAAACTCACGATAATGACCTAATGCACATGATAACACCCTAATGCATGCGATAAATACCGCAACACAAATGCATATGCAAATATACAATTGAGTATGCAAATGGGAGGAGAGTGGGAGGAGTAAATACAAAAGAGGGTCTTCTATCACTTCCCGCAGCCGATCAACATACAGTAACTTGGGATTTAATGTCAGAAATAACTACATCTATTTTTTTTGGCGGTAGGGGGAAAATGTTTTTAGCTCACGTGTTTGGCTGTTACCATGGTTTGTGTGTAATAATTTGGGGCCTTCTTGCAACACACCTACCAGGCTCATCTGAGCCAATAAAAACAGCTGTTCCTACCTTGCCTGCCTTCCTAGACTCATTATGTTTGTGGCAAGTGTACTTGTGAGGAGATACTGGATGCTTGAGAGGGATCACCACAAAGAACAAGAAGAGGACGAAGAAGAGGACCAAAAACAACAACCAGAACAGGAAAGAGAATAACCAGCCCCTCCTTAGGAATTCCCAGCATCCGAGCAAGAGCCACTGGCCCCACAGGGAGAGAGTCGGGGCCCACGACAGCATTTGCCAAGCAGGTGACCACGGCACAGAAGATACAGGGAGCGCATCTTCCATGCCAGAAGATTATGTGGTAAGCAGGTATCGCTTCACCTCTCAGGCTATCATGGAATTATATGATGAAATCACAGGAGATCTGGAAACAGCCATTGAATGGTCTTATACTATACCTGGCCTCACCAAACTATTGGCCATCCTGCCTTTTACTGGCATCTTGCTCCTTCCAAATGACAGTAGGGGTAATTGGGGGAATGTCCCAAAGCACTTTTTCCCGCTGTCCAGGCCAGGTCATAACAGCTGTATCCAACCACATTGATTGCTACATAGCATTCCCTCAGGACATGCAGCACTTGAAAGGATATAAAGAGAACCTTTTATACCATAGCACAATTTCCAAATGTTGTGGGAGCTATCAACTGCACTCACACAGCCATCATTCCATCATGTAACAAGGAGAAGATCTACCACAACAGAAAGCTCTTCCACTCCCTCAATGGGCAAGTAGTCTGTGATGCAAGACTGCGCATCCTCGACATCGTGGCCAGGTACCCGGGATCTGTGCACAATTCCTTTATACTTAAGCAATTGGGCCTCTTTGAAGATTTCTATTCGGCTAGACATGGCTATTCGGTCAAGCATTCCCTTAACTTACTTAGTCTTCCACAGCTCCCATAGACTGTTTTTATACTGTTGATGTCCAGAACCTATGCTCATGTTTTTACTCATCAATAAGAAATTTCTCCCTCCTCCCCCCCCTCCACGAACAACCTTCCTTCCCCCTCCCCCCCATTAGCAAACCTCCCTCCCCATGTGCCAGTTTCGCTCTAATAGTGCATACTGCTACTGTTCCTAGTTATGTTATGTTATATTATCCAAGTTGTTCACTCCCTTGTTCATTGTAAGACATATGTTGTCATTGTTTTCTACTTGTTATAATGTAAACCGGAGTGATAAGTAATTCTGTTACCTGAACTTCGGTATAAAAAAAGTTATAAATAAATAAATAAATAAGATTTTGAGGATGGCCTCTACGATGACGATTGGCTTGTAGGTAAGACACATGCTTCTTTTGCTAATTACTCTCTAGCTCTGTGTTTCCATCAACCCACTGGGACAAGGAGGGGGGGGGGGGCTGTGGGGGAGGTTACAGTCTTGATTACTTGTCAAATGGCTTGTACTATTAGGTATAGACGCCAGAGTGCTAGGGCCTGCCTTTCTCTCCACATGCTAGAGAGGCCTGCTAATGTGGTGTGGCCACACAATGTACCTGCCACCAAGTTTTGTGAATGGGCAGTTACTACACACTTTCAAAGGCTTCACTTAAAAAATGTGTCCTTTCTAAGCCTCACATTTCCAGCAGTAGAAATGTGTTTGCTTTCTCACATTCTTTTAGTATCCACAATGCTGGGATTCCCAGATCCTGTGTGGCTGGTTAGTCATCGGTCAGTGAGGATCTCAACCTCAGTTTGTCTTGACCATCACAATGGTAAAACAAAAGCTGTGACATGCGCATTATTTGAACATATTCACTGTGTCAGGTCAGAACAATGTGTATCTGGGGAAGACATACAGTGAGCAGCCTGGGTCTTGCTCTATCATCCTAGGGGGTTGAAGCTTTTCTGCTAGGAGATGTGTGGCAGCTTTGAGGTACAGCTCCATGGTTTGATGACTAGGGGTGTGAATCGTGTGATCGATCGTCTTAACGATCGATTTTGGCTGGGGGGGAGGGAAATCTTATCGTCGTGTTGTTTTTTTTAAAAAAATTGTTAAAAATCATAAATTGGGGGGGGCGGGAAAACCGGCACACCAAAAAACCCTAAAACCCACCCCGAACCTTTAAAAGAAATCCCCCACCCTCCCGAACCCCCCCAAAATGTTTTAAATTACCTGGGGTCCAGTGGGGGGGTCCCGACGTGATCTCCCTCTCTCTGGCCACGACTGCATTGAGAGAAATGGCGCCGGTGGCCCTTTGCCCTTATCATGTGACAGGGCAAAAGTAGCGCCGGCGGCATTTTGGTTCCTGGTTCCCGACGTCACGCATCCAGGAGATCGCCCCCGGACCCCCGCTGGACCCCCAGGGACTTTTGGCCAGATGGGGGGGCCTCCTGACCCCCACAAGACTTGCCAAAAGTCCAGCAGGGGTCCGGGAGCGACCTCCTGCACGCGGGCCGTATTGCCAATCTTCAAAATGGTGCCGGCGCTACCTTTGCCCTCACTATGTGAGGGCAAAGGTAGCGCTGGCTAATTTGCCCTCACTATGTCGTCGGACCTCTCTGCATGGCCCGCGGAGAGATGCTGCTACTCATGCTGCATCCCTCCCTAGGCGTGCACGCATCATTGATTCTTAAGTAATGACTGCGGTGGGAATCTAGCCGCGGCCCCAGATGATGATGTCAACCTAACTACAGTATTTAAGCCTGGGCTCCGCTTCCTAGTGTTGCCTTTGCAACAGTTTTCCTCGCTGCTCGAGTACTCATTGCTTCCTAGAGATTTGTCTCATCCCTGTGTTCCTGTTCCTCGTTGTTCCTGGTTCCTGTCTCTTTGTTCCTACCCTGCTTTAGGCTTCAGATTGACTACACGGACTTTGACTTTGCTTTGCCTGACTTTGCCATTGATAATTTCCAGACCCAGACCTTTGCTTCGCCTGACTACGCTTTTGACCATCTCCGTGATCAGACCTCTGCCTTGCTTGACTACACTCTTGACTATCTCCGTGATCAGACCTCAGCCTCGCTTGCCACTGCCTTTGGATTGCTGCCAGCCCTGACTCAAGTCTACCATTGGACGCCTCTTCAGCTTACTCCCTGGATGTGGTTTCTTCAGGCTTTGGCCTGCTTTTGCTCAAGCTTCCCCTGTCTGCCTTTGTTCCATTGGTGCCCAAGTTTCTAGGACATTACCCAGTCTGGAGTAAGACTGTATCATCTCTCACCTGCTGTCTCTGGGCTGAACCAACTCCTATTGTAACTACAAACAGAGGCCTACCTAAGTAGAGATGTGCATTCTTTTTTGCCGAATTGGAAAATTGCAACGAAATTGTCCAATTCGGCATGTTTCAGGGAGCCCGAAAAAAATCAAAATGTTCCCGTTTTTTCGCAAAAATTCGTTTTTCTGATTAGTGCGCATTAACGGGAGTCAGTGCGCACTAACAAAAACTAACAACAAGTAACAAAATCTAATGGTTTTTGTTAGTGTGCGCTAACAGGGAGTTAGCGCGCACTAATGGGAGTTAGCGTGCACTAACTAAAAATCGATTTTTCGCGAAAAAAAAGACCCGAACCGAAAATAAACGACATTTTCCATGGCGGCCGAAAAACGAAGAACGACACGAACACAAAAAACGATGCACATCTCTACCTAAGCCCTGCCAGCCCTGGCACCCAAAGGCTCAACCCACGGAGAACGAGGGCTGGTGTAGGTGAAGCTCCAGTGGCCTCGGTCTATCAGTCCACTCCACCTGCTGACTGTGGGGACCCGTAGGTCCTTACCTACAGGTTGCGTCAACCCCACCTCAGCCCAAGGGTCCACCTCTGATGCAACAATTAGCCTAACCACACACCTTTTTTAATCTCCGGCGCTATTTCCACTATATTTATAGCATTTTGATAACTCTAGGGGTACATTACTTAAATGGCTAGTTTTGAATATTGACCTCTAGTTTGCTAGCTAAAGTCTTGAAATCCAAGAAATTGTATTTGAAATGTGTAAAATTATCTTCATTAGATAATTTAAGAAATTTTAAGGTTTTTTTCTTAATATGATTGAAGGGGGGTTCTTATTTTAAAGTATGTATATTAAAAAATATTTTTTTCTTCATTTAACATCTTATTATAAGAAAATATTTTTCAAGAGCAAGATTTTAAGATGTGCAAGGATGTAAATGATTGCAGTACAGTTTTGTGCCCTTTCTCCATGCCGATAGAAGGATTTGTGCTTGCTCTGTGCATTTCCTCAGTTCCTATTTTAAACTTATCAAAGAGAGGAACTGTTCCCAGTGAAGGTGAAAAGATCTAAAATAGAGGACTTCTGCCCTTTGTAAATACTTTGACACACAATTGAATATCAATGTTTTTAACGAAAAAAACAAAAAAAGAAGCATGCTTCCTTTACGCGTGGAGCCCAACTTTCAAATCTATCCACGGTACATCATTTGCACATGTAAGTAGATGTGCAGAGATTAATGCTAATATTTTATAAACTGTGTAGCGGAGACACAGTATTTCTGCTCTGAAATTATAAGTGTTTGTTTCAGTAGATGTGCATATTTCTAATGCAATTTATAAACATATGACCATATATTTTATGCTTGAAATAATTGTGATACTATGTGAATTAAAAACAAAGGCAGGTATTTTATAAAGTATACACACATACTATTTTGAAAATATTTATTTGCATGCATACTTGGACTCACCAGTTTGCAGAAACCTCTACCAGTTCACCCAGTCCTTCTCACCTTGATCCTCTAACACTTCACCTTTTACCCCTACAAGTTCACCCAGACCTCTCACCCAAACACTGCAGACAACAGACAAGACTGATTTCACTTGCTCAAGTTAATTAGCAGGTATAAAACTGCATGAGTAAGTTCGCTAATATAGTCGTGTGTGTATCTCTTACAAAATAGCAACTGCAGTGATAATTCTGAATCCTGTCCTGGTCCCTTTACTGCTTTTTTTACTCCTGGTAAAATGTACACATGAAACCGAAAATACATGCATACTCTCAACATCTATAAAAAAGTATACACACACACACACACACACACACACACACACATGCTACTTAGCAAGTATATGCCTTTAAAAAATTCTCTCCTTTATACATAAACCACAATTTGTTATCCTTTTTATCATCAGCATAAAGGTGTGAAATCACCACCTATTGAATTCTATGGTGAAAATTACCACAAACAAGTGAACCTTTAATAAATATTTGTGAAGTGAACATTTTTGTTTAGTTTTTGCACATCCTCATCTGGATAGGCATGATGCCATCTTCCGAGCTGAGGTAAAGGGGAATGGGCATGCCTCTTATGGCAGGGACAAGAAGGGGTTCTTTACCTGCAATGTCCTGTCCTATACCCAAAGTTTTATATGGGAATTACATAGATGACTTGACCCATAGTCAATGACATTATAAAAAGTACTGTGCCTAAAGGAATGCATGATCGCCAACTGGCACTGAATCTGTGGGCTAATTTTGGGTGAGTTGGTCCTGGTGCATAGGAAAAATGATCAAGATTCATGGTTTTTAGTTTGGGGGGTTTTTTTGTCCAACAGTTTCCTCTTGCTCATTTTCATTTTCAGCTCAATCAAAATTTATTCTGACTGTGACTTTGATGTCATAAGCTTACATTCAGTGATATATTGAATGTTTCTCTGTTTTAAACCCTTCTCCCCCACCCCCACCTCCCCCCAGCCTCATCGTTGCCGTTACTAGAGATGTGAATCGGAACCGGATTCGGTTCTGATTCCGGTTCCGATTCACATCGTGATTTTTTTTTCGTCTGGCCCGATCGGGTTTTTTTTTTATCGTCTGCGCCCGAGTCGATAAACAAAAAACCCACCCCGACCTTTTAAAACTAATCCCTTAGCTTCCCCCACCCTCCCGACCCCCCCCCAAAAAAACTTTTCACAGGTACCTGGTGGTCCAGTGGGGGTCCCGGGAGCGATCTCCCGCTCCCGGGCCGTCGGCTGCCACTAATAAAAATGGCGCCGATGGCCCTTTGCCCTTACCATGTGACAGGGTATCCGTGCCATTGGCCGGCCCCAGTCACATGGTAGGAGCACTGGATGGCCCGCGCCATTTTTTAAAATTCTCAGAGGGGAAGTGAACTGCCTTTGCAGCACTTCCAGTTCATGCAGCAGGAGCCAGGTCAGGATTTGAACTCAGGTTTCTCATATTGCAGCATATTGTGTTGCGGTCTGCACCGCTTCCCCTCTCTTCCCCGTGACCAGCGCCTACCTCCGCGTCTGGGGACGCCGCACTCCGCGGTCTCCAGGACCCAAGGACGCGCTCAGTTCCATGTGGCATCCACCATTTGCCTGTCTCTTTCACTGCGGCCTCGCGCGCGCGAGTACGGCCACTTTGAGCGCCCAGAACCCGGAAGTCAAGCCCCGCCTGCACTGATGACGTCACGCTCTGAGACAGATATAACCGGCGTCCGGACGTTCCATCATTGCCTTGCAACGAGGTTCACTACAGTCTTGTAGTTCTGAGTTGCGCTTCGTCTTGCTGAGTTCCTGCCACTGACCTTGGAGTTCCTGACTACGCTCTGCCTGCTGCCTGCCTCGACCCCGGTTCGTCCCTGACTACGCTCTGCCTGCTGCCTGCCTCGACCCCGGTTCGTCCCTGACTACGCTCTGCCTGCTGCCTGCCTCGACCCCGGTTCGTCCCTGACTACGCTCTGCCTGCTGCCTGCCTCGACCCCGGTTCGTCCCTGACCACGCTCTGTTGCCGCCTGCCTTTGAACCCGGCTCGTCTCTGTTCCTGCTTCAGCCTTCGGCCTTGCCTTCACCTGCTGGCTGCGGACCCCGCTCCAGGTTTCTACTTGCTTCTACTCACGTCTGCTCACTTAGAGACTCAATCATCTTTGGACTTCCTGGTTCTCTGTTGCTGGACTCTCTCTCTCTAGTACCCAAGTCCCAAGGTGCCAGAACCCTACGGGCCCCTCCTGGGGGGTTCTGGGTACCCGGGTGAAGATCTTGTGCTAGACTCAATCATCTTTGGACTTCCTGGTTCTCTGTTGCTGGACTCTCTCTCTCTGGTACCTAAGTCCCAAGGAGCCAGGACCCTACGGGCTCCTCCTGGGGGGTTCCTGGTTTCCGGGCAATCACCTGGTGAACACTTTGAGCCTTGGCTCCGCCTCCCGGCCTATCCCGCCTCTCATGGTAGGTCGGCCCTAGGGTCCACTATTCCACAGCAGTACCCAACTGCAACATATTGAGCTTCTGCTGAGTCCTTTAGCCAGATATCATGTTATTTTCTTTTCTTTTTTTTTTTTTAATCTTCTGTCCAATAGTTTTGCTGCAAGTAAAAATCCTCCCCAGCTGTACAAAACACATCATAAATGATCTTGATTGGCACTTCAGAACAATGAAATAATTTAGCATCTCATCACCTAGAGAAACATTAAATCTAATCTGATTGACAACTTCAAATGCTGAAATCCCTGTGGGGGGAAAAAAATTGTTCTCTGTCACAAGCTCTTTGGTTTGTTTCCTGTGTTTGGCGGGTTGACGGAAGGAAGACATCCTCTCATCTGGAGGACAAAGGTTCGGAGAAGAAACATGTTGATGTAGGATCTGAGGATTGTAAGTATGTATGCACACAGCTGGATTCCTGAAAATAGACATTATGAGGACGAGGCAAACAATTTCTCCCATAATCTTGTCAAAGCTTTAACTCCAGCTCTAGCTGACAGACACTATTTTTATACGACTTAAACTATAAAAATTGTATGGATTTATTCTTTTTTTGTTGAATTCCTTCTTATATTGATTTTTTACTACAGAAAGCCTGAATAGAATTAGCATTGTCTAAATTACTGAGATTAAACAATGTATATATTGCACATTATCGTATGGACAGTATACAATGCACGTTTTCATAAAGAATATGAATTAAAATGACATGCTTACAAAACTAATTATGTGCCTTATTTACTAACTGGTAGACCTGAAAAGCCCTACGGGCACCAAAGCCGGGAGATACAGGCGCGGCTCTGCCTGGCACGCGCCACGCGGATTTTAAAAACTGCAGCAGTGCGCATGCATCTCCTGGTACGCGCAGAAATAAAAAAGTTCAAAGAGGGGGCAAGGCGAGTCTGAAACATGAAATCTGTGCGCTGTGGTCCCCTACCACGTAACTTTACTTCTGTTATGGACGACGTGTAAGTAATAAAATAACAAAAGCTAGGCTAGCCAGCGGGGTTTTAAGGGTCGGGGCTAAAAGGGAGGCAACTTAGCTAGGAGGTTTAGGAAGTCCTATCCTTTACTGAGGCGAACTGGGAACGAACTGGGGAAAAGGTAATTGCGTCGGCGTACGTATCTACTAAAATCCCCCCTCCCCCCACAACTTACGCGATCGAGGTGGCATTTGCGTGCACATGCACGCGTCAATTTAAAGGCGTGCACACGTGTACGCGCGTATAGCCGATTTTATAACAGGTACGTGTATACGCGCGTATGTTATAAAATCACCGTGTCCATGTGCACGAGCCAGCAAACACGCCCACACATGCCCACACGCATGGATCTTAAAATTCACTTCTATGGTTTTTTTTCCTTTCAATACAGAATGGGGAAAAAAAAGCCTTAGGGAATCAGGTTGGATTGAAATTATGTGTCCAGAACAGGGATAGGCAACTTTGGTCCTGGAGTGCCACAAACAGGACTGGTTTTCAGGATTTCTACAGTGCAATCCCCGGCCTGTGAAGCTTTCATTTCCTCCCTCAAAGCTATGGGTTTCAAACAAATTGTTCACTCTCCCACACACAAAGCTGGCCACACCCTAGATCTGATTTTTATCAACTCCCCCATCAACATAACCAATCCCCCTTCATGCATGGCAGTACCCTGGTCTGATCACTCGTTGATTCTGACTAAGCTCACTCTTCCACAAATTTCCCCTACCTTGCCCTGCCAGCCCATATCTTTCAAATACCGCAAAACCTGTACTGTAGACACTATCACACAAGCATGCTCTGATATAGACAATCATATTGACCTCTCTTCCCCAGACAACGCCTTCTCCACCTGGGTCAACCTCACCCTTAACATTGCCAATAAACATTGCCCACTAACAACAAAAACCGTCAACCCGAACCGTAGAAATAGAAAACCCTGGTACACACCTGATCTCAGAACTCTTAAAACTCAGCTCAGAGCTGCTGAAAGGTTTTGGCGCAAACACCACTCCCCTGCAGCCAAAACCAACTATTACCAACGCATGCACGAATACAGAAACTCCATCCTCCAGACTAAACGTGAATACTATGCCAGATAAATACACGGTCTGCAACATAACCCCAAGGCCCTTTTCTCTATGGTTGCCGACCTTACCACTCCCTCTCACACGCAACAACTAGCAAACACCTCCAAGAATCGATGCAATGAGTTAGCACATTTCTTCAGAGATAGTTACCTCCATCACAGCACACTTTTCTCACAATAACAACAATATTATTCTTCCTATTTTCAGCGCTTCAGCTACTCTCTCCTCTTTTGACTCTTCTTCCTCCCTGGAAGTAGAGAACATCCTAAGAAAAATGAAACCCTCCTCACATCCCTCTGAAACTATCCCCTCCAAACGTCTACTATCTATACCCAAAGTTATCGCCAAACCGCTATCCAACATTTTCAACTGCTCATTAGAGCATGGCACAGTCCCTAACTCTCTCAAACAAGCAGTAGTGAAACCGCTACTCAAAAAACCCAATCTTGACCCAGCCACTTTGTCTAATTACAGACCTGTTTCTAACCTACCCCTCCTAGCTAAAGTTCTTGAAAAACTAGTTAACTCTCGCCTTTTACTTCACCTTGAACAACACAACATTCTCCCGTCAACCCAACATGGTTTCAGGAAGCATTTAAGCACTGAAACCCTACTACTCTCTCTCTCCGACACACTCATCAGAGGAACCGACTCCGGAACCTCTTATCTGATCGCTATGCTAGACATCTCCGCTGCGTTTGACACTGTCAATCACTCTGTCCTCCTCAACATCCTCAGAAGTATTGGGATCTCTGGTAATGCTCTCGCCTGGATACAATCTTATCTCCAGAATCGCTTTTTTACTGTCTTAGTTGATAACAATGAATCTGAACCTATCAGTCTCCCTCAGGGTGTGCCCCAAGGCTCTTCCCTCTCCTCTACCCTCTTTAATATATACATGCTTCCCCTTACCACTCTTCTCACCAACCTTCACATCAAGCATTTCATTTATGCAGACGATGTGCAAATCATCTTCCCCTTCTCTGACTCCCTCCAAACTGCCCTACAAAACTGGGAATCCTGCCTTTCCTCCATTAACCAGCTCCTCACAGACATGCACCTGGCTCTAAATCCCAACAAAACTGAACTATTAATCATTTCTAATAAGCAACCGCTTCCAGCTATCCCACTCGCATACGCATCTACTTCTTTCCCCACACACATTCGCAACTTGGGTGCCCTCATTGATAATCATCTCACTTTTAAAACCATTTATTAACTCTATCATAAAGGACTGCTATTTAAGCTACAAACGATAAAAAAACTCAGACCCCTGCTACACTATTCTGATTTCCGTACAGTACTTCAGTCTATTATCCTGTCTAAAATAGACTACTGTAACGCCCTCCTCCTTGGCATCCCCGCAACACACACCAAACCGCTACAACTATTACAAAACGTCGTGGCTCGTATACTGTCAAACTCTAAAAAAAGAGACCATATCACTCCCACACTTATCAAACTACATTGGCTCCCAATACACTCACGAATACTGTACAAAACACTCTCCCTCATCCATAAAAGCCTGTTAAATTCAAACCTCAACTGGATCAACCCCCCTCTCCTCCCTCGCACCTCTAATAGACCTACCCGCCCAGCCCTACAAGGAACCCTACGTACCCAATCCATCAAATCTATCAAACTCTCCTCCACCATAAGCAGAGCTTTTTCCCTTGCTGGCCCCACCATATGGAACTCCTTGCCTCATGATATACGCATGGAGACCTCCACTCCCAAGTTCAAAAAAAAACTTAAAACCTGGTTGTTCCAGCAAGCTTACCCCATGTCACCTCCCCCCCATATAAAAATTCCCTAACAGCAATCGAGTAACATATCAACACTTCATTCCTGTTACCTCCTCCTCCGAATTTTGACTAAGAATGCTTTATGAACGCTGGATCCTGTACATTGTTATTTATTATAGTTGTTGTATTTATTAATTCTTTTTTCTTGTTATGATTATCAGTATTATCCATACTTCATGTTAATTATATTCGTCTGTTACTTGTAAGGGCTCTGCCCAAAAGTTATTTGTTTTATGTAAACCGATACGATGTGCGAACGGCTATCGGTATAGAAGAGACTTTAAATAAATAAATAAATAAATAAATAAATAAATAAATAAGCATAACATAGATTTCCATGCATTGCCTGTATTGATGGACATCCTGTAAAACAAAACAAATAAACTTCTGCTAGCTTCCTCTCTCTCGCCATAAGTTTCTCATAAAATACCATATATTCCTCCTGAAGACTGTTCTTTTTATAATGGCTGTGATGAATCTGCTGGCAACTTCCAAATAACTTTTCTACTTGGTGGATAATATCCCCTGCAAATTCATGAAACCCAGAAATCCAGCTAATGACTGGACCAAGTTTGTATTTCACTTTTTTTTGTCAGACTTTACTGAACTTTTGTTGTGAATCCATTTTTTGAAAGATTATCGGTAGAGAAGATGGTTATTGCTACTGTAGTGGGCCTTGCTGGCTTTAGAGAACTGATGAGAGATCCTCTTAAAACAGACCGCTCCAGCTCTTAGGATCAATGAGCGTAAAACAGTAGCTGGCTGTATTGCTTGGGGTAGAAATGGTGGGAGGTTATATGTGGATTGGGACAAATGTTGGGACAAAAGTTAAAATAACATAAATAAAACATGTCAAAAGTGCTCATCCCCTTCCTATAAGTAAAAAAAAAACTATCAATGCTTTTCTCTTTTGTAAGAGGATCAACTTTGTTATTATGAAAGTCCTATTGACCAAGCTATATAAAAGATAATTTTTTATTGAATTCACAAGCAAAATATGCAGTAACTCATGAAAACAAGTTTTCAGGCTATCAGAAAAACATGATCTCCCCCATCTCTCATTATATGCATTGCATGAATGTGGAACTGAAACTTTTTCCTTAATGTTGTGTGACTTGAGTACTGTTTATGTTTAGTGACTTTTATATGAATATGCCACTATAATATGTTTAATATGAATGTATTTGTGAACTTCCCCAAGCAATTTCCTTGTAGGGCACAGTATATAAAATGTTTAAATAAATAAATAAATATATTTCATGCAAATAATATATATGTATCAAACAACCACCATATCTGCAGGAGACCAATGTATATGTTTGGCACAGTTTGCATTGTTGCTTATTATATGATTTCCATTCTTTATCCTGTCTCAAGCCTTATTTCAGAAGCTTGACATCTTCAAAAATGTCCTGAGTGAATTCTTTTAAAGATGATGCTGGTACATCACAAAGTACCAGGTGTCAATCTCGTGATGTTAAAACATCCACTGAGAGAAAGGCTCATGGAACTTCTAACATATTTTACAGCCTCATCATGAATATGCAATCAGAAAGCAATTTCCAAGCCTGATCAGTGTCTCTCAATTACAGCAGTCACTTTCTGAGGTGTTGCCTTGGCATTTTGACAGTGATGAGTCCTTTCTGTAGTGCATTGCGGATATCACGCTTCAGTTGTTTACAAATAGAACCATATCTCAAACTTTCAGTATAAAGGAATGCTTTAAGTAGGGAAAACATTCCCCGTGATAATCCCACCACTTAAGCCAGTCATGCATAAGTCAAATCGTCGCAGCTGAGAAAATCCTGCTGTGCTATAACTGCTTGGCATAAGCAACTCTAGCAAAATCTTTTATACCTTAAATGCTAAGCCAAATCAGAATTGTTACATTTTTAAGGTCAAACATACATAAATCTTAATGTAGATTTTAGATGTTGATAAAACTGTACTTGCAAGCTGGGTTTTTTTTTTTTTTTCTGTATTCTACAGATATGCATGTTATGAACACAAACATCAAGAAAGTAAAATCTGGATATATAATTTGTTGCTTGTAAATTCCAGTATGTTTTCTTTAACATTTTTTTCTGGCTAACTCTCCATCTATCTCTATTGCTCAACCGTATATACAACCAAGCTTCCACAGTTGTGAAAATGCTTGTAATCTAAGTAAGGAAAACTTAGACACTGGGCGTATGCAATAAAATTCACAGTATAACAAATGTTTTACTGAGCAATTCGATAACATTTTTACATCCATGTTAAAATGGGATTTAATGCGCTGTGCAGCAAATGTCGCTGAGGGTGCCCTAAATCTTAACCTTAATAGTTCGGCCTCGGTACTAACGTAGACATTAAATCAAAAAAAGAGTATCATCCATACTAGCTCTGGGGAAATCCTCCATGCTAACCAGCCCAAAATGAAAGGGCTGTTTATTAGGCTGGAATTCCTCATCCAAGCATACATTAGAGACCGAATGCAAGCAAATTATTCTCTTACATATTCCTTGTGGATAAAATGTCCTGAAAACACAACTGGCTGTGGAGTATATCAGGACAGGTCTGGAAATACCTGTCTTACAGCCTTTCTTTTCTGGCTAGTCCAGTCACTGCAGCAACAATCAGCCAGGGGACACACATCATGCTTCCTTTTAGAAACTGGTATGCATGCACTCTTATTTTGGCCAATAAGTGAAATCACTGTGTGATGAGGGGCACCTTCACTCTCCGAGGTGCTGTGAATCTCGCGTCTCTAGCAGGAGTTGGAAACCCTCTTTCAAGCAGGGCCACGTTATCAAATCTTGTCTGCCCCAAGGGCTGATGGGATCCGCTTTGGAGCTCCTCGAATGGGAGTGGTCACCCTTGGAGCAAAGAAAGCATAAAACTGACAAGTTTGATGTTTGCTGTGCCAGCAGTAATAGGTGGGGCAGCTCAGTTAGCTGGGGATGCCCCAGGTCCAGAGGAGCAGGGTATTGCTAGGTACAAAGATCCAGGGTGCAGATCCATAAGTAGGGTGCCAACATTTTCATAGACAGTAACCAGGCACTCCACCAAATTTGAGGACCGATAAGCCTTGAAACTTCTGATGCAACTGCAACATTGCTCTATGCTTCGACAGAGGAGGGTGAGGGTGGCGGGAAAGAGGAATTAGATTATAAGAGAACCAGCACAAGCCCTGACTTTTTTTACAGTCTGGGCTACTGATGCGCAGACATTAAGGAAAATACATAGGTCTGCTTCTTTGGTGGTCCATAAGCAAAGCACGTCAAGCAGCACTGTCCGAATTTTCAAGAAAGTTTAACACACAGTACATATGTTGCTAGCAATAATTTTATGGGTTATCATAAGGCTTGGGGATAACTGCAAGGAGCTGCCACCCTTAAAAGAAACATGGGTTAAACTGCACAGCATGGCGAGTACTACCAAAAGAAGCTTCATGGGCAGACTGGATGGGCCATTTGGTCCTTTTCTGCCATCGTTCAATGTTACTGGGTTGCTATGGAAGGCAATGTCTCCTGTTACATCAGCTAAATTGATGTTAGAATGTTAAATGCAGCATCTGCTTTCTTCTTTTCCTTTCTCTAAAAGCACTGCTAGGTACTTAAAACTCTCCACCACGAGATTTTGATAATTAAGACCCTCTTCCCCCAAAGGATCTTGTAAAAAAAAATATAGAAGAGAGTGTAACTGAGTTCCTGCTGGCCTTTTAATGTGTGTGCACCAACCAAATTGCCAGTGACTCTTGCTCTCTCACTAATGTGCTGCCAATTTCAAATCAAGGAGCTCTTACCAGCTCTTTTCCATTTGGTGTGCTCTTCTTTTGTTTTCACAAAATTCTTTAACTCTTCACCAACTAAATCGATAAATTGTACATACAACATAAATACCTTAATATTTAGAATTCCATTCCAATAGTGGGATTCTGAAAACAGTTACTGGATCAGCTTAAGAATTATCTATATAAAAAGCTTTTCAAACAATCTAGGTTCAGTCAGGGCATACTGCCTATGTTATAACCACTGGAGCAAGCTGAAACAGGACAAAGCAGGAGACTTCTGCCTATGCCAGCTACCATCTCCTCAAGTTGAACCCTTAGTTGCCAGTGGCCAATAGGTTTTAGGCAGGGGTAATCACACCAGTTACTGGAAGCTGCCACGGGAGCAGGGCTGAGCAGCAGGACTAAGCAAGGCGGCACCCATTGAAAATAAGACAACACAGAGACAGGATAAGAAAGACAGAATTAAGTGGCACAAAAGTAAGGCCAATGTAAGGCCTCAAATTAGGGCCAGGCAAAACCAAAGACAGAACACAGAAATGAAGACTAGGAACCATACTGGGTCAGACCGAGGATCCATTAAACTCAGCATCCTGTTTCCAACAGTGGCCAATCCAGGTTACAAGTACCTGGCAAGTACCCAAACACTAAGTAGATCCCATGTTACTAACGCCGGTAATAAGCAGTGGCTATTCCCTAAGTCATTTTCAATAATAGCAGTTTATAGACTTCTCCCCCAGGAATTTGTTTAAACCTTTTTTAAATCCAGCTAAGCTAAGTGCCTTAACCACATCCTCTGGCAACGAATCCCAGAGCTTAATTGTGCATTGAATGAAAAAATGTTTTCTCCAACTTGTTTTAAATGTGCTATCCAGACCATATCCCCTGCCTTAAATCTCTTGTCAGCCTGCTTTTTGTACCTTTCTGTGCCTACTATAAGGAGCTGATGTGTCTGTTGCCAGAATTCTTTGAGATCTTGACCCATCATGTCAACTGCGGGTTATGGGACCGTTACAGCATGGAGAGTTGAACCCGTGGGTGTCTGCTGTAGATGACATTGAAGGGAGATGACCTTGTGGAATTTTGAGAACCATACAGAATAACCCAAATAGTGGTACTACCATTAGAAGGAGAAAAATCTGTGACAAAGTCCATGGCCATGTGGGACCATGGTCTCTCAGGGACTGGCAAAGATTATAACAGTCCAAAAAGGTGGGCATGAGAGACTTTAATCACACAATTAGGGCAGGATTCCACATAGTCCTGAACATCATGCTTTAGCCGGGGCCACCAATAGTGGTGAAGGAGAAGTTTTGAGGTCTTGGCTATACTGGGCTGATTTGCCAGCCAGGAGTTGTGTGCCCAGTGAAGTACTTTCTCCCACAGGCATTTGGGAACCACTGTCTTTCCCTGTGGCACTGGAACTGCTACGACTGTTGGAATCTTTACTGGATCTATGATGTGACAAGGAGCTTCCTGTAGATCTTCCGTCTCTAAGAAGCAGAATAGGGCATCTGTCCACTGGATCTTCTTCACTGACTGGTACTGGAGTTCAAAATCAAAGCAGTTAAACAATAAGGACCAATGAGCCTGTCATGGATTCAGCCTTTGTGCCTGCTTCAGGTACTGAAGATTTTTATGGTCGATGTATAATGTGAACATGAGTATTGCTCTCTCCAGCAAGTGGTGCCATTCCTCTATGGTGAGTTTAACAGCAGGATGTTCTCTGTGACTGATGGTGTAATTCCTGTCTGTGAGTGTGAACTTCTTTGAATAGAAGAAGCAGGGCATGAGAGTTCCTTTATTATTGTGCTGTGTGAGGACAACCCCTACCCCTATTATTTATTTATTTATAGACTTTTCTTTGCCGACATTCGTGAGGCACATCATACCGGCTTACATTGAACTGAAAGGAGGAAAATACAATGAACAGAATAACATGTCATAGTTAAACGCAAATGGTGTAAGATATAAGCATCGTAAAAACATTCTGAGATTATATATAATAACATAAAAGAACTAAATAGCTATGGAGGAAAAAGGTAGAAAAAAAGAAAGAGAAACTTTGTACAAACTAAGAAAACTTTATCTTTAACAATGAGAAAGTGGTACAGGGGTTATGAAGTGCAGCAAAGTTCCAGGGGGGGAGGGTAGGGGCACAGATGGAAAAGGAGAAGAGCAAGGGGGGGAGGGGCATGGGAGTATCTACCTCTATGATAAAGGGTTTTGATGGGTCCAGACACTGGAGACAAGGATCTTTGAGAGAGGTTTTTTGAGGTGACTGAAGGCTTGAATTAACTCTTCTAGCCATCTTCTGGTATCAGAGTCTTTTTTGTGAGGGCAGTGATGGGCACTGCCATGGTAGAATATCCATGTATTAATTGCCAGTAATTGCAAATCCTAGAACCTTTTGCAAGACCTTAAGCCCCACCAGCTGGGGCCAATCCTGGATGGTCTTCAACTTTTTGGGGTCCATGTATAGACCATGCTGGGAAATGATATAACCCAGGAAAGATAGCTCCATCCATTCGGAAGTACATTTTTTGAGCTTGGCATACAGTTCTCACAGAGTCTCTGAAGCACGTTTAACATGTTCTCAGTACTGGTTCAAGAAGCATGAGAAAATGAGAATGTCATCTAGGTAAACTAGGACGTGATAGTAGAGGAGATCTCGAACATTTTCAATTACCATGTATTGAAACATGGCTGGTCATGGGTGTTGAATGCTATCTTCTATTCATCTCCTTCATGGATAAGGATGAGCTTATAGGCACCCCTGAGATCCAATTTGGGCCCCTTGAAGACAATCAGTTAGTACCTGTTCTTGTGTGACGGTACTGAGACTTCAATAATCAATGCAGAGCCTGAAAGACCTTGATGGGTAGGAAAAATGTCAGATAAATCCTCTTTCTAGGTTCTCCTTGATATAACTTGTCATAGCCACAGTACCTGGAGTGGATGGGGGTAGACTGTGCCCCTAGAGGGAATTTTCCCTGGAAGCAGATCAATGAGGCAGTCATAGGACCAGTGGAGCAGCAGCATCTCAGCATGTTTCTTACTGAATATGTTCTCAAATGCTGCATATGGTGACTGGAGTCCAGAGAGGACCGGTGCCATAGTCCAGCTTTCAAGTACTGGTAGGGAGACCCAACTAAGACATTTTTGCTGACAGGATGGCCCCCAGCGAGTGACTTGCAGTGCTTGCCAGTCAATGGTAGGGTTATGTTTACTTAGACAAGGCAGGCCAAGAATGATCGGATTGACTGCCTTTGGTAAGGCAAAGAGAGTGATCTGTTCCTTGTGCAGGGCTCCAATATGAATGGTGAGTGGAGTGGTAGTTATAGCCAGGTGGCCTGGAAGGGGTACCCATAGACCGAGGAGATTGTGACCAGTTTCTTAAGGGTCACTAGAAGGAGATGGTATTGGCATACCAATGCCTCTTCTATGAAGTTGCCCCTGGCACCGGAATCCAAGAAGACCTCAATGTGAAACTCCATGCCTTTGGAGATGAGGCAAATGGGGACAAGTAGTTGAAGAGAAGATGGGGGGCTGGTCTAGAGTTGTCTCTCCAACCAACCCTAGGCTCAGAAGTTTCCCATCTTTTCAGGACTTCAGGTGGCAAAGTGCCCTTGAGTGGCACAGTAATGACAGAGGATGAGCCGCCGCACCTCTACGTCTCCTCTTTGGTGAGCCAGGCCCTGCCAAGTTGCATAAGTTCTTCAGTGAAGGAAGTAAGCATGATGTTCTTGGTAGGGGTCAAAAGATGCTGGAATTTGGATGCCAGCTTGAAATGCTAATGAGAAGCTTCTCTCTCTCGAGCCCACTCTTGGAAGTGGATATCAACAAGGATGGTGAGTGTGATGAGATCCTCGAGGTCAGGTGGTAAAGATCCGTACAGCAGGCACTTCTGATGGAGCTCTCTGTAGTGATGGTAATAGCCCGCAGCGCGGGGTACACCCTATAGGCACTTGGTATGTAGAAGTGATCCGCAGGGTGGAGTACTCACAAGGAGCGAGTTGGTTCCAGGAAGCCCCGGGGAATGGAGCAGACAGAGTTCCAGGCGTCAGGCTCTCCGAATAGCAGATAGCCAGGACGAGAGAGACGCCCCCGAGGAGCGGGTACCTGAGATGTCCACGTCGGAACTGGAACTGGAATGCAGGGTCCTCAGGAAGCGAGGCTGAAATAGCAAGGATGTCACTCTTTGCCAAATCGTCATTGAAGAGGGCCAGCAGGTTTAAATATCCACAGATCTTGATGTCACATGGAAGGGATGCCCCCGAGGTTCCCACCATGATGTGGATAAGACTGGCCTGTGAGCGCGTGCGCGTGCCTATCGAAATCAGATGGCAAAATGGTGGTCAGTGGCATCTGTGCCAACCCGGGAGGCTTGGAAGCGGTAGGCAGGTTGCAGGTAGCTAGCAGATGCTGCTAATCTACCTCATAGAGTTAGGGAGGTGAAGAAAGAGGTAAGCAGAAGTGGTCACAGCCATCTGCGACCGACGGGTATAACCCAAGTGTTGCATGGATCCTGGAAACTGAGCCTGCACAGCTACAGTTGATGAGATGGGAGCTGGAGCTGATAGTCGGCTCTGTATGTCATCCAAGCACAAGGCCAAGCCCTGGAGCAACCCTATTACCTGCTTCTCCTAGTGTTGCTGGAACCAGTGGGCCAAACCAGGTATGGCCAGAGCTGAGAGTGAATCCACTGAGCTCATGGCATCAGTAATCTGTCACGGACTGTCATAGAGTGTGAGTCCTTTGGCTGTGGCTGGTTGACACAGCCTCACAGGTGAACCAACTAGGCCCACACCAACAGCAGATGGACATGCTCGTACTAGGACTAGGTCTAGTGTTTCATCTATACTAGCCCCGTTCCCCACAGGTTGAGCCCTTGGGTTACAGGAGCTGGCAGGGATTAGACAAGAGTCCCATAAGAAGCGATCAGAAAAAGCCAGGTAGCAGGACAAGGTCAGGTCAAGCGATGAACATGCAGCATTGAGATCTAGGCAAGTATCAGGGCAGGTAGAGATCCAGAAGGGTAGTCAAGGTCCAAGGCCAAGGTCAAACCAGAATTCAAGCAGAGATGGAACCAAGATACAGTGGGAACAAGCAAGGCAAGGCGAGTCAAGGCAAGGCAGGACAAGGCAAGATAGGGCAAAGACAGGTGAGGCAATGATTAAGCAAGGCAAGGCAACAACAACAATACAAGGTGAGGCAATGACAAGACAAGGCAAAGGAGACAGCAAGAATAGCAACATGCACTGCAAGACTGCAGGAGGTCCTGTCGCTGAAGCATTGGCTCATAGCATGGCTGGGTTTTAAATACCCAACCACATGATGCCATCACTGAGCACTGGCAAAGGGATTTCCGAGCCCATTGGCTATGTATCCAGGCCACGGTGCTTGGGGGTGAGTGCTACCAGGCACGGGGCATCCTGCAACCATCCAAATGCTACATTGTGTGCCATTAAACCATGTCTATCTATATGTTCTGTAATTTTGTTCTATAGAATAGTTACCATGCGGCTGCGCACGCATGTTATAAAATCAGGCATAGATTTGTGCACGCCGGGTTGCACGCACAAATCTATGCCCGCGCGTAGGTTTTAATATCTGGCCCTAAGTGATTGGGATTTTTGGTGAAGAAATTACCTGTTAAAATTTGAATATTTCTTTTTTTTTTAAATTTAATCTTTATTCAATTTTCATTTAGATACTTTCATATATTTTTGTGTATAATACAGATTTCCAATATTACAATTCCAAATATCACATTACCAAATTACTATGCCTCTGCATTACATAAACCATAATTATGGGGGAGAAACCAGCATATTCACTATCGTAAATATATTTTCAAGTAATAACAATGATTTAGGGAGTGATTTATTTTTCTTTTTGATTGTCATTGCAAACTCCTGCAATATCTTTACCTTGTAAAAATAAGTCTCCAAATTTAAGGGGTCAGAGAAACTATATTTTTTACCTTGATGGGTTATATAACAATGACAAGGATACTTTAGGAAAAAAACTAGCACCTGTTGCTAGTAATTTTCCCTTCAAGGAAAGAAAATCTCCCCTCTTTGCTTGTGTGCACTGGAGGCATCCGTGAAAATTTGTATTCTCTGTCCACAAAAACATAAACCTTTATATTTAAAGAACTCTTTCAATAATTTATCTTTATCAGACTCTAATTGAAATGACACAAAGAGTGTAGATCTCTGATGGATCATATCAATGGATTCCTCCAGAAACATTGAAACTCCAATACTTGAATTTTCAACCAAACCCACCTCCTGTTCCCCAACCTTTCTAATATCTCTCTTAGGAAAATAAAAGATCTTAGAAATCAATGGTATTTCATTATCCTTATACTGAATTATTTCCCTGAGATATTTTTTAAACATTTCCAAAGGTGATAAAAGTCTAGTTTGCGGAAAATTGATTAATCGCAAGTTTTTATATCTAGTCATATTTTCTAAATTCTCTAATTCTTTATGGATAGAGAAACTGTCTTTAATATGGATAGTCTCTGTATCCTGCAATAATCTCACTTTAGATGTTAATTTCCCCAATTCCTATTCTAAACTAGTTACTTTCTTAACCTGGTCATTTATCTGCACTCTACTAGCATTCACAATAGCTGTTAAAGATACATTCATTTGTGAGACGTTTTCATCTAATTTAGACATCATCCTCCATATATCAATCAGTGACACGTTATCAGGGGGACTAACAGGCCATTGTCCTGGCCTCTTTAGATTCCCCTTCACATCCAAATTATCAAGAATAGATAGATGATTAGTAGGGATGTGAATCGTGTGATCGATCGTCTTAACGATCGATTTTGGCTGGGGGGGAGGGAAATCTGATCGTCATGGGTTTTTTTTGTTAAAAAATCATCAAATCGTAAATCGGCGGGAAAACCGGCACACCAAAACAACCCTAAAACCCACCCCGACCCTTTAAAACAAATCCCCCACCCTCCCGAACCCCCCCAAAATGTTTTAAATTACCTGGGGTCCAGTGGGCGGGGTCCCGGCGCGATCTCCCGCTCTCGGGCCACGGCTGCGTTAATAGAAATGGCGCCGGTGGCCCTTTGCCCTTACCATATGACAGGGCAAAGGTAGCACCGGCGCCATTTTGGTTCCTGTCACCTGACGTCACGAGTGCAGGAGATTGCTCCCGGACCCCCGCTGGACCCCCAGGGACTTTTGGCCAACTTGGGGGGCCTCCTGACCCCCACAAGACTTGCCAAAAGTCCAGCAGGGGTCCGGGAGCGACCTCCTGCCCTCAGGCCGTATTGCCAATATTCAAAATGGTGCCGAGCTACTTTTGCCCTCACTATGTCATACGGGTCGTATGGGTCGTATGACATAGTGGGTCGTATGGGTCGTATGACATAGTGAGGGCAAAGGTAGCGCCGGCGCCATTTTGAATATTGGCAATACGGCCCGAGGGCAGGAGGTCGCTCCCGGACCCCCGCTGGACTTTTGGCAAGTCTTGTGGGGTCAGGAGGCCCCCCCATGCTGGCCTAAAGTCCCTGGGGATCCAGCGGGGGTCCGGGAGCAATCTCCTGCACTCGTGACATCGGGTGACAGGAACCCAAATGGCGCCGGCGCTACCTTTGCCCTGTCATATGGTAAGGGCAAAGGGCCACCGGCACCATTTCTATTAACGCAGCCGTGGCCCGAGAGTGGGAGATCGCGCCGGGACCCCCTCACTGGACCCCAGGTAATTTAAAACATTTTGGGGGGGTTCGGGAGGGTGGGGGATTTGTTTTAAAGGGTCGGGGTGGGTTTTAGGGTTGTTTTGGTGTGCCGGTTTTCCTGCCCTCCCCCCTCCCCCAATTTATGATTTTTTGACGATAAATCGGGGGAATTGCTATTGTATCGCGGCTCTAACGATTTTTGACGATTTAAAATATATCTGACAATTGTTTTAAATCATCAAAAAAGATTCACATTCCTAATGATTAGTTACTATATCAACTGAGCCTAAACAGTCTTTTCCTATGGATAAACTGTCAGCTTCAAGCTTTTCAAATCCTTCTGAAGGTGGTGCCTTCAGTTGTGGAGGTAGTGACGGTCCCTCACCAGGACTTAAGAAGGCAGAAAACTGAGCCTCCGAACTGTCCTCTAATGGCGTCTTGATTCGCCAAAAGACATGATCATCCATGGGACCTCTTGGTGTTATAGGAGAAATTGGAATATTTTTTTACTTTTCTCTTTTTCCCCATAAGCCACAGGGGGGAAGTAAATAAGCAAGAAAAAAACCAACATCCCAATATCACAGTCTGCCAGCCCTCGCTGGACTAAGCAGGACAAAGCCACGTGCCCCTTCGGCGTGCACGGTTTAGGCAACGCGCCAGCGGCGGTGCTCTGTCTGCCGCCGGATTTTATAGTGGCAGTCGCTTATTGCTGACATCGCTCAGGTCCCACTTCTCTCTCAATCACTCCAGCCAGTCTCTTGAAGCTGTTCCGGAGGTTTCACTCACACCGGATGATTAGCAGGTAGTCTGGGTGCCCCTCTCTCCTCTCCTTCCTCTGGACTCCCCCAAAATTTGAATATTTCTTGTTAGCATCTTATACATTAGCAATAATAATAATAATACCAGACCATGAATCCAAGATATATACGAGAAATGCAACTAGACTTACGAGCGGATAGCAACTGATTGCATGGATGGAAGAGGGCACACAGCTCTGTTTGCTCACCTCTGGTCTAGGGTGTGTTCTTCTAGTTAGTTATTTAGGAAAATGTGACATTTATGTTGAAAATGTTTTGGTTCAATTCTTCCAGGGTCCAGGTCACATGATATACCTATGAAGGGTCAGTTTGGCATTCTTTTGGGAACTGTTGAAACATGTGCTGCATGGAAAAGTGCACAAGGGAATCAGACAGGTACCTTTGGGCCTGTTTTGAAAAAAATCCCCCCGGGCTGATATTTTCCTGCAATCCCACCCTGCCCATCTTCCCAGCATCCTCACTCTCTCTTCTCCCTTTCCCTTCTGCCTGTCATGCCCTCTCTCCCTGCACAGCTACATGAATACTTTCACCACACCTATTCTACTACCATCCCATCGCCCTCCCCCTATCAGCTCCCAGACAGCAATCCCTACTTGTGGGAACTCTCTCCTTCAGCAGGCCAGCCCAGGCCAGTGGGGACAATGATGGCTGTGGGAACCAGGAGCAGAAAAAGACTGTACTGTCTCCTTCCATCTGATGGCAGCAATCAGAGATGGAGAGAGAAAAGCAGAGGCAGGGGTATCAAAATGCAGCAGGAGGCAGGCAAAGGTGACACTTATGGCAAATGGAGCAGGAGGCAGGGGCAATGGCAGCCACTTCAAGCAGACTAAGTTGCTGCTGCACACACCTCTCCTGCATTCTTTCCCCATGTCGGTGTAGCAGGTGGGACTGGGCACTGTGGGCCAATCAGAGGCAGAAATAGAATGATGCAGTGCTGCCGCCTCCAGAGTGGATATGTTGTGGACAGGAAAAAGATTTAGCAGCAGTCATGGCCGAGACTTGAGGCACTGATCTTTGGACTTAGGGCACAGGCCCCATTTGCTGAGTGCTAATGATGCCCCTGCATAGGAATGGTGGCCAAAGCCACAGATGGCCAGAATGACCAGAGAGTTGGATCAAGGGAGAGCGCTAGATGTAATGTACTTGGTTGGTATGGATCCTAGATTGACAGACTGAGTTAGAAATTGGCTGAGTGAGAAGCAACAAAGGGTGGTGGTAAATGGAGCTTTCTCTGAGGAGGGGGTTGTTACTAGCAGTGTGCCTCAGGGATTGGGCCTTGGACCGGTTATTTTCAGGGCTGTCAGGAAAGGTTTGAATTTTTGCCAATGATACCAAATTCTGTAACAGGGAAGTCAGCCCGAAAGACTGGAAAAAATATGCAGGAATCTAGCAAAGCTCGAGGAATGGACTGAGGTCTAGCAGCTAAGATGCATTTAGGATGCAAAACCTCAAGAGAAAGGTACAATATTGGACGTGAAATCCTTCTAAGCACAAAGGAAGAGCGGATACTGCGGGTAATTGTATCTGATGATATTAAGATGACCAAACAGGTGAATAAAGTGACAGTGAAAGCCAAAAAGATGCTTGGCAGCATAAGGAGAGGAAAGGTAAGCAGAAAAAGGGAGGTGCTATTGCCTTTCTGTAGGTCCCTGGTGAGACCTGACTTGGAATACTGGGGCAGATTTTCAAAGGGTTACGTGCGTAACCCTTTAAAACCCCTCCTGCGCGCGCCGAGCCTATTTTGAATAGGCTCGGCGACGCACACAAGCCCTGGGACACTCGTATGTCCCGGGGCTTTGAAAAAGGGGTGGGAAGGGGGCAAGGGCATGGGCGGGGTGCCGATCCGGGGGTGGTCCGGGGGCGGGACCGAAGCCTCTGGCATGACGGCCGTGCCAGGGGAATTGCACACCGGCAACCGGCCGGCGCACGCAAGTTATGCCTGCCAGAGGCAGGTGTAACTAGGACAACAAAGGTAGGGGGAGGGGATTTAAGTAGGGCTGGGGGGCGGGTTAGATAGGGGAAGGGAGGGGAAGGTGGGGGGCATCAGAAGGAAAGTTCCGTCCGAGGCCGCTCTGATTTTGCAGTGGCCTCGGAGGGAACGGGGAAAGCCATCAGGGCTCCCCTAGGGCTTGGCGCGCGCAAGGTACACAAGTATGCACCCCCTTACATGCGCCAACCCTGGATTTTATAACATGCGCGCGGCTGCACACACATGTTATAAAATTGGGCGTAGATTTGTGCGCGCCGGGTTGCATGTACAAATCTACGCGTTCGCGTAATTCTGAACATCCGGCCCACTGTGTACAATTCTGGAGACCACACCTTCAAAAGGATATAAATAGGATGGAGTCTGTCCAGAAGGAGGCTACTAAAATGATCAGTGGTCTTCCTTCTAAAACATATGAGGATAGACATAAAGATCTAAACATGTAAACCTTAGAGGAAAGTTGAGATTGAGGAGATATGATAGAGACATTCAAATATCTCAAAGGTTTCCATGCACAGGAGGTGAGCCTTTATCAATGGAAAGGAGACTCTAGAATGAGGAGTCAAGAGATGAGGTTGAAAGGGGGTAGACTCAGAAGTAATCTAAGGAAATATTACTTTACAGAGAGGGTGGGTGATGTGTGCAACAGGCTCCCAGTGAAAGTGTTTGAAATAAAAGCAGTATCTGAATTCAAGAAAGTATGGGATAAATACAGGGGATCTCTAAGGAAGTGATGAGAATTATAATGCTAAATTAATTGGATGGCTGGGCAGACTGAATGAGCCATATAGTCTTTTTCTGTTGACATATTTCTATGTTTCTATGTGAAGTAGGGAAATGGTGATTGGTTGTGGGAAGGAGCTCAGAATGATCTTATTCAACACATTGCCACCGGAAATGATGGAGTACAGAGGATACAGAGCAACACAATGCAAGCACTGTCATGAAAGACCACTTGGCCCTCTGCCACCATCCTCCCACCACCACCACCACTCAGTTGAGTGCATAGTGAGCAAAGCCCAAGTGGGACATAGAACTCATGAAATGGGCAGCTCAATACCATTCATAAGAACATAAAATATGCCATACTGGGTCCAGCCCAGTATCCTGTTTCCAACAGTGGCCATTGCAAGTCACAAGTATCTGGCAAGTACCCAAACATTAAATGAATCTCAAGCTACTATTGCTTATTAATTAATAACAGTTTACGGCTTTTTCCTCTAGGAACTTATCCAAACCTTAACTATGCGCTGAGTGAAAAAGAATTTTCTTCAGTTTGTTTTAAATGAGCTACTTGCTAACTTCATAGAGTGCCCCCTGGTCCTTCTATTATCTGAGAGAGTAAATAGCCGATTTACATTAACTTGTTCAAGTCCTTTCATGATTTTGTACACATGCTCACCCACATTGCTTCCACCCTGTAAAGACACGTCCCAGCATAACAGTACCAGCCCTTTATTGTTCATCATTTCCACCAGACAACATTAACAAAGATCAGAAATAATATTCTTCTGAAAAGTGCAATGTTGGGCAATCCATGATATTGGGTCAGAGCATCGGCGGGCCAGAGATGATGGAGCTCACAATAGAGGTAGATAAGCTGCAAAAATGGTGGTAATGGGCTGTTATTGCCCTCCAGGTTATGGTTTGCCTGCACCTGGTCTACAGCATCTCCAGTCAGCCGTAGGAGCAGCTCATGTCGCCCTCATTGTAATGCACAGCATTGCCGCTGTGCCATTAGATTGACTCCTATTCGAAATTTTTAGATTATCAGGACTTGTTAGAGGTTATTAAAGTATACCTTGTGAAGTTTATGCTATTTTACTGCTCATATTCAGGCATAGCAGAGATCAAAAGCAAGCTATTAGAAAACTGAAGAGAACAAATATCTAATAAGATTCCAAATTAAGAACTGAATTTGCACATCACCAAAAACAGTATCATAGGTTTAATGAGATTTGTAGATGTATTAATTGCGATGGCAAGAAATAGTGATTCGTACAGTTTGTTAAACTCAAAAGGAAATGCATAGACAAAAGTAGGAACATTTGACTGCATAATTGATAGGGCTATTGCTTACAATAAGGATATGGTAAACATTTCTACATAAGATTATTTGGGGTTTGCTGAAGATAGCCAAACAACTGATCTAGGATCTGAATGAATATTTAGATTTCTTCATCAGACTGTTATATTGTCTTCCAGAGTCATGAATAATAATAATAATAAATTAAACTTTTGGTTAAAAAACCTTATATCAGCCACCTATAGCACAGAATGAAGATTTAGATGCTTTTTTTTTTTTTTTTTACAGTGAAGCAAAAAATAGGTGAGGATAATTCTTTGAATTGTCAGGAGTGAAAGATTTTTGGAGAATTAGCAGCATGATAGTATTATTATTTAAATTAGTATTATTATTATTATTATTATTATTATTAATTATCAGCTCAATAATATTATTATTTGAATAGCACTACAGTGATGAGTGATTGGAAGTCAGCCCTTAGTGCTGTGGCGTAGTTGATTTCTTACTTTGTTGAACATAAAATAAATGTTGTATTTAATTAAAATCAACCATCATATAGCACTGAGTCCCGGATAACAAACCAGGTGACCCTAGGAGCAAAATGCTTCAATGTGCTTAAAGTATAATCATCAGTTGCTATTGTAGACTCAAGTCATGAATCTCATTGAATAAGCAGATATGGTGCTTTTCTGCATTGAAAATAATTAACAGAAAGGCACTCAGATTAAATGTTCTTTTGTCAAAGATACATAATCTGTTGATAAGTCACTGAGAGGCAGGAGGTCTATGCCATAAACTGTTTTATGCCAAAGCTATGTTAGCCTGCTATTAAGACACTGTTTTAAAAATTGTGTTAGTTTGCTGTTGAAACGCCCACCTCTGCAGGGTTTCGGAGAATCTCCTTCTTCAGGGGTCCAGCTGGCTTTTAAAGACTATTGCATGCTCCTAGCACAAGTGTCTATTTGTGGCTCAGCTCCTAGTCAACAAAAGATTGCTGTGTGTGAGATTCAATCCGTCATATAAATTTAAGTTTAAAGTACAACTAAATGTTCAACTTGATCGGCGCTACTAAGATATGGAAAGAACTTCAATTGACAGCGGGCGGTGGCAAAAAACAAGCTTACCTCAGTCTCGGGAATGGTCAGTGCTGTTGTAAGTTTTACCGTCCTTTCTTGACAGAAGGTTTGACAGTGTCTGACATAGAACAGTGCATGCGCTGTCATTTTTATCTCTGAAAGCCCACGAAGCTGCGGGATGCCGAGATACTGAGTAACACTGGTATCTTTTTTGAAATGTAAAGCAAACTATATATTATGGTTTTTATAGTTTATATTGAGTTCCATAAATTCATAAAACACTGGTTCACTCACCCTGTAGACCCATTGTATCTGCAAACTGTTCTGTACTAGAACCATTGGCTAAATTCATAGACATATTTTGTCAGAATCATGTACAGCAAGCAAAATCTTATATTAAGAATACAGCACACATGCTGAGGAAATTATCCACCTTAGATACATTACCTACTTCTGCTTATCTAGTCACTTTAGATGTAGAGGCATTGTATACAAACATCCCTCAACAGGCAGCATTGCAGATAGTGAGTGATCTTCTAGAACATAATGTTACGCATCCTGTCCGCACCCGGCCCGTGCATGGGCCAGCTCACCTTCATGGTTCCACGACAGGTCCCAGGTCGGCCTCCCTAGCAGCTGCTGCTAGCGCTTCCAGGCCCTAGAGTCCCACGGCGGCAGTCGCCGGGCCTTCCACTGCGCACCTGGCCTCACGTCGGAGCTCGGCGTCCTTGGCGTGTCGGCCACGCCCCTACACACGCGTGCGCACATACCGCCCGGCCTCTTTTAGGGCCAAGGCTGGGCCCTAGCTCCGCGGCATGCCCTGATTTATTCCCCGTTATAAGGAAGTCCTTGCTTGAACTTCCTTACTTTGGCAATCGGGTCGACTTGTGCTAAGATTGTCACTGCGTTCCTGCTTGCTCCTGTCTTGTTCCTAGTCTCGTTCCAGGATCCTTCTGTTCCAGTTCTGTTCCTGCCTTGTTCCTGCTTCCTAGTACTCCAGTGTCCTCCTGTTCCTGTTCATCTGTTGTCTACCCAGGTAGTACCCCAGACTGTCTTACTGGTACTGACCTCGGCTTGTTCCTTGACCTGCCTGCCTGTCTGCTGCCTGCCTCCTGATTCCAGTCCGTCCCTCAACTCACCTGCCTGCTGCCTGCCTTCTGACCACAGTCTGTTCCTCGACCTGCCTAACTGCTGCCTGCTTTCTGATCTTGGCCTGCCTGTGACCTCATCTGATGTCTGTATCCTGACCTTGCTTCATTGACCACTCCTCGGATTGATTCCCGGACTTGACCTTTGCTTGCCTGACCACGTTCCTAGATTCTGGCTCTGTTCCTCTCCTTGTCATCACCCATGCTCTTCTGGTCCTCCCTGTTACCTCGGTCCTCCTGCTTCGAACCTGACCACGCTCCCTTTTTGCCTGTGGGCACGCCAGATTCTCATCTTCCCAGGAGACCCTGCGAGGCCCTACTAAGTCCAAGTGGCCCGGGTCCCTATGGGCTCCTCCCTGGGGGACCTCGGGCTTCAATGGTGAAGCTCTACCTAGCCTCTGTCTCCTCCAGTGCTCCACCCCCTGGGGGCAGTTGCTTCCTTGTTCCAACCAGGAGGCAGTTCTCCACTGCCTCAGGAAAAGGGTCCACCCCCAAGTGCAACACATAGAATTAGACCACCACACATTCCATCAGAATTCTTGATACAGCTCACAAAACTAGTATTAAAGCACATCTTTTTCTATTTTGATCAAGAGATATTTTTACAGGTACACGGGGTTACAATGGGTTCTCCATTAGCTCCAGATGTGACTAATTTATACATCACAAAATTTGAAGAAACCCGTGTACCTTTCCACATATTTTCAACATGTTCAGATGTGGACTAGATACATAGACGATATATTTTTTGTCTGGTTAGAAACAGAGCAGTGTCTTCTGGATTTCCACGAATGGCTCAATCAAGCAGATCCAAATTTGAAGTTTTCCATCACTTATCATCATGACACAAATGGACATTCACATCATGCGTAAAAATCAGGGTTTAATCACCACACTCTATCGCAAACCTACAGATAGAAATAATCTGCTCAGATTTGAAAGCCGTCATCCCACGCAATTTAAAAAAGGACTTCCAGTGGGCCAATTTTTTAGAGCATGCAGAATCTGTTCCCAAGAAGAAAATTTCATTTATCAATCACAGTTACTTTCCAGCAGATTTCAACAGAGAACCTATCCTAAAAAAGTTATCAAAATAGCCTTCACTAAGGCCAAATTCTCGGACAGAGATCAACTTTTACAATATAAAGCAAAATCTGAATGTGGAGCTCTAGTTTGTGTACTTAAACACACAAATTACACCAAAAGTATAAAAGAATTTATTCAATGCAACTGGCAGGTTCTACGTACTCATTCCATTTTTGATTCTCCACCTATGTTTGCATACACGAGAGGCACAAACATTAAACAACACGTTGTGAGAGCTGCATTGACAGGAAACATCACCGGTTCCCTGTGTAGAAGGTGGTCATGCACCTTGCAAGAAATGTAACTTTTGTATTTCAACAATTACAGGTTCAACATGGAAAGATCCACAAACAGGGTGCACGGTCATACAAAAATACAGCACCAATTGCAATTCTGACTATGTAATTTACACATTGCTATGTCCTTGCCCTAAACTATACATAGGACGTACAACTCAAAAAATAAGGAAAAGACTCATTGAACATCGTAGTCGCATCATCAATAAGGATTTAAAATCACCCACACTTCCACATTGTATTCTTAAGAGACATTCTTTTTCAGAATTTAAATGGACCATTCTTGAACATATCCCAATGACCAAAAGAGGAGATGATCAGCAAGCAAAGCTCAATTTCCGAGAGAATTTTTGGATATACAAATTGCAAACAGTGGAACCATTTGGTCTGAATGATAAAATTGAATGGCATTCCTTGTCATCATAATCGCGATGTTTTTCTGCACATTGGGGTTTTTATAAATCATTTTGGGCTCTTTGTTTAGGTGAGTGCATTGCCAATACAGTCTAATTAATATATATGGTTTGCTTTACGTTTCAAAAAAGATACGGGTGTTACTCAGTATCTCAGCATCCCGCAGCTTCGCGGGCTTTCAGAGATAAAAATGACAGTGCATGCACTGCTCTACGTCAGACGCTGTCAAACCTTCTGTCAAGAAAGGACGGTAAAACTTACGACAGCATTGTCCATTCCAGAGACTGAGGTAAGCTCGCTTTTTGCCACCTCCAATTGTCAATTGAAGTTCTTTCCATATCTTTCCATATCTAAGTTGAACATTTAGTTGTACTTTAAACTTAAATTTATATGACGGATTGAATCTCACACACATGAGGCAGAAGTATCCCTAGGGCGATAGCAAGAGAACTAGAGTCCAAGGACACGCCGGGGTCAGGACAGATAGTAGACTTGAGATATCATGAATAGGCCAGGAGTCAGGGCGGGTGGCAAGAAGGCATAGTCAATTCCAAGGCAATGATCAGGTCCAGGCAGCAGTCTTTTGTTGACTAGGAGCTGAGCCGCAAATAGACACTTGTGCTAGGATCACGCAATAGTCTTTAAAAGCCAGCTGGACCCCTGAAGAAGGAGATTCCTCCGAAACCCTGCAGAGGCGGGCGTTTCAACAGCAAGCTAACACAATATTTAAAACAGCGTCTTAATAGCAGGCTAACATAGCTTTGGCATAAAACAGTTTATGGCATAGACGTCCTGCCTCTCAGTGATTTATCAACAGATTATGTATCTTTGACAAAAGAACATTTAATCTGAGTGCCTTTCTGTTAATTATTTTCAATGCAGAAAAGCACCATATCTGCTTATTCAATGAGATTCATGACTTGAGTCTACAATATTAGCAACTGATGATTATACTTTAAGCACATTGAAGCATTTTGCTCCTAGGGTCACCTGATTTGTTATCCGGGACTCAGTGCTACATGATGGATGCTATTAATTAAATAGAACATTTATTTTATGTTCAACAAAGTAAGAAATCTTTTTTTTTGTGTTTATATAATTATTTTTTCTTACATGTAAAGGTTCTATTTATTGGGTTTTGTGGTGTAGTTGAAGCAGCCCTGTTGGCAGACCTACAAGGCCTATGCACCCTGAAGCGAAAAAACTGAAGCTTCATCTATACCAGACACCTCACCAGCAGGTTGAGTCCTTGGCTTCTGGCAAGTGGCAGAAGTATCCCTAGGGCAATAGCAAGAGAACTAGAGTCCAAGGACACGCCGGGGTCAGGACAGATAGTAGACTTGAGATATCATGAATAGGCCAGGAGTCAGGGCAGGTGGCAAGAAGGCATAGTCAGTTCCAAGGCAATGATCAGGTCCAGGCAGCAGGCAAATGTGATCAGGTACAAGACTATGGTCAGGTCCAGGAGATCAAGCCAAGGACAGATGAAGATGGACAAAGAGACACTGGACAAGACAAGCTGGGCAAGGCAGCCATTTTGTGAATGTGTTTGGTAAGTTATACGATAATTTGATCACTGAGGAAGACGGATTATCCCGTCAAAATATGGGCCTATGTCGGGCATGTTATGAGGAAAACTAGAAAATTCATACAGAATGCTTGTATTGAGCGGTGTCATTTTGGAAAAGCTAAGTGTTATTTGTTTCAATATATGAGGACTGTTTTATTTTGAGGAATATGTTTAAAATTTAGATAGACAGCGCACATTTCAGTAAACTGGTAAATGATAAATCATGGAATGCTTTATTTGAAAATACCTGAAGCCCACTGCATGCAAGAGACATTATATAAATTTTAGCATTATGTTAGATCTGATGCCATATTTGTTCTAAGTATTGTTAAAAGACTGTGATTAGTGACATCTGTTATGCACCTTTTTTATTGATTGTGCAATGTGTTTCAGAATAAATTGGTATTAAAGGTCTGGCAGGTAGGCATGAGGCAGCAAGTTCTCTGTGATGGTATTAGGAGTCTAGCAAGTAACAGCATCATCCCAAGAGAATGTCTACAGAGGAATGCACAGTACATCTTATGCTCAGTCTTCAAGATCAGCATCACTGGGTCCAGAGGGCAGCGATAGGCTGGATTACTGTGATATGTTGTCTCTGAGCTGTGGTGTAATAGACAACAGCTCACAGCCTCACACATGACTCACTGGAAAGGTCTAGCTGATAACTTGTTATGTGGTTATAATTACTAATTGATGCCTGCTCCCCACTGATTTCTATGGCCTACAGACTTCAGTGGCCCATAGAAATGAATTGCGGACAAAACTAATTAAACTAATAGCATATTTTTCATTCATGGGATTGCACACATTCATTTTGTGGACCCCACAAATGAAGCAAATGGGACACATTTGTTTCCATTGTCACATTTGTTTTAAATGAATGCACATCCTAAGTTCCTGCTTCTTTTTTAGAATCTAATAGACAGGTAGGACTTAGTTGTTTAGCGAAAGACATGGAGTTAATCCAGTAATGAAAATTGTTAAATAGATAGTGCCTCAAGTGAACATGGCATTAAGAAATGATCTATATTTTATGAAAATTGTGCTTTCTCAGCATGGAACGAAGGCCCTTTGATCCTAGTATAATATACAGGGATTTGGAAATAAAGCTAATAAAACAGCAAGAGAAACAGTACTGTTTTTGCCTCCTAGTGAAGATGGTGAAGGCAAAAAAAAGTAACAGAATTCAAGAAGGCATGGGATAAGCATACTGTGTAAAAGATCATCAGATGTGAATATAAAGCATGAGATTGGGTAAGTCCTGCAGTATTGCAACAGTAGGAGAAAACAGGCAGAGCAGAAGGACCTTGTATTCATTATCTGCTATCATTTTCTGTATTTCTCTGATATCTGAATGACTGCATGAAACATGTTATATTTGATCAATAAAGTCTTTGAAGTGTACATAGGTAGATATGCTGCTGTTTCAAAAATAACAAATAACAAGAGGAGAAAATTAGTTCAGGCGAGCAAGGATAACAAGAGTGACTTTAAACAAGTCACTGAAAAAACAAATACCACTGAGGTAGGGTAGTGGGCTTTAGTAAAGTGTTCCCCAGGAATGCACTAAGTGGAATGGTATAGTAAGGTGAGTAGTCTGGCACAGAAGGGGCTAAAACCTCAGAGAATTAAAATGCAAGCAGAGCCTGTTTGTGGCAAGAAGTCTCATTTGCAAAAGAAGCAACACAGACGAGAAAAGAAGGATCTTCTGAGAGATATGCTGAGGACACTTCCCCTGATTGAAGAGTGAGTGCAGAACGGCTGCTGATTCCTTATGGGCCGATACAGAAAGACGCGCGGGAGAGACAGTGAGCGCCGGTTCTCCCGACGCATGCACAGACCAGTGTCCTGGGCGCGCGATTCAGTATCGGCCCGCATGCAAATGAGGGCCCGTGGTAAAAGGAGGCGCTAGGGACACTAGTGCGTCCCTAGCACCTTCTTTTTGACAGAAGCAATGGCTGTCAGCGGGTTTGACAGCCAACACTCAATTTTACCGGCATTGGCAAGTATTCAAACATTAAATATATCCCATGCTTTAATGCCGGCAACAAGCAGTGGCTATTCCCTCTTTATTAATAGCAGTTTATCCAAACCTTTTTTAAACCCAGCTACACTAGCTGCCTTAACCACATCCTCTGGCAGCAAATTCCAGACCTTAATTGTGCCTTGAGTGAAAAATAATTTTCTCTGAATTGTTTTAAATATGTTACTTGCTAACTTCATGGAGTGCCCTCTAGTCTTTGTATTATCCGAAAGAGTAATTGTTTCACAGTTACCCATTCAAGTCTTTCCATGATTTTGTAGACCTCTATCATATCTCCCCTTAGTCGTCTCTTCTCCAAGCTGAACAGCCCTAACCTCTTTAGCCTTTCCTCATAGGGAAGCCATTCCATGCCCTTTATCATTTTGGTGACCCTTCTCTGTATCTTCTCCAGTGCAACTATATCTTTTTTTGAGATGCAGTGACCAGAATTGCGAACATTATTCAAGGTGCAGCCTAGCCATTGAGCAATAAGAGGCAGTATGACATCCTCCATTTTATTTGCCATTCCCTTCCTAATAATTCCTAACCAAGAGCCTGGAATTCCAAGGCTCTCCCTCCCCCCCTCCCCCCACCTTCCAGCCTGTGAACACATCAAGAACTAATCCCCGGCCTGACATCTCCCCCCCCCCCCCCCCCCCCCCCCCCCCTTGGTCATCTGCTGTAAGCTGTTGCCCTAGCCACTGGCTTTCTAATGGCAACTCCCTATCCCATTACCTTCCATTGACCCTACATCTCCTCTCCTGGTCTTGGTCATAACAGCCATAGGGATCTCATCATGTGCAGGCCAGGATGCCACATCCTGGCCGGCACTTGAAGTGTACCCCCAAACAGGCTGCGGCTCATTCATCTGTTATTAATCATCCTCTGCATAGTTTGCCCATATCTGACAGTTGTATCCCATCCCGTGCATACAGTTCTGAACAGTAAGCACCGAACCATTCATGCCATAAGTTGAAGCCACCAATCCACTGCACACTCTTGGCTACTTGCCATTTCAGCTTGGTATGATAACACATCTACCAACCGCTGCCTTGCATCCATTGATGAGTATACTCTTTGACCAACAAATTTTGATGCCCAGCCACTCCGCAGCTAGCTGACTCACATTGACCCTAATGTAGTTCAGAAGGTTTAGCCCCATCCCGTTGCCCAGGATATAATCACCCAAGTGACTGATGACAAGGTCTGGTGGTTTCTGTTAGGATTCTGTAAGATCAGTTGGTATGTGAACCCTGGGCCACAGTGAGAGGTGGTACCGCCCACGGGGAGGAGCCCCGTGAGCCTCACTGTTGGTAAGCTAGGTCTCAGATGATGTTGGACACAAAAGCAATATAAAGTCTTTATTAAAGAGATAGAAGCACTACCCATGGAGCGGGAGTTCCAGAGAGGAGGTCCCACAGACCCAGAGACACAGGATCAATGGAATGGAATATACCCAGAGGGAATAACTCCATAGTGTTGTTAGTGATCCATGGAGTATGTGCTTCGGAGAGGTCTCCTGTGAAAATGGTAGTGGCCCGCAGAGCAGGGTACGCCAGGAATGTCCTTGGTAAAGATGATGCTGACCCGCAGAGCAGGGTATGCTGGTGGGATCCTCAGTGGAAATGACAGCGGTCCATAGAGCAAGGTGCATAGACGAGGCCTTTGGTAGAGATGGTATTGGCCCACAGAGAGAGGTATGCCTGTGAGGGTCATCGGTTGAGCTGGTTGCGGTCCACAAAGCAGGTGCGCCGGTGAGGTCCTCAAAAGGATGGTAAAGATCTGCTGAGTGGGTATCTCCGAAGGAGTTCTCCGTAGGATGGTAATGCCCGCAGCGCGGTGGTACACAAAAGGAGACACTTGGTAGAGAAGAAGTGGTCTGCAGAGTGGAGTACTCACAAGAGAGCAGTGTTGGTTCCAGGGAAGCTCCAGGTAATGGAGCGGGCAGGATTCCAGGCGATAGGCCCTCTGAGGAGCGGATAGCCAGGATGAGAGAGAGGCCCCCGAGGAGCGGGTACCTGAGACATCCACGCTGGAATCATGAACTGGAATGCAGGGTCCTCAGGAAGCGAGGCGAAGTTAGCAAGGAAGGGTCTCTTTGCCAAATCGTCCTTAGGTCAGGCCAGCAGGTTTAAATGTGATGATGTGTTCGAGAGGGGACGCCCCCGAGCTTCCCATCATGACGTGGATAAGACTGGCCTGTGTGCACGCGCACCTAAAGGAACTCATTGGCAAGATGGCGGTTGGCAGCGTCCGTGCCGACCCGGGAGGCCTGGGAGTGGCAGGCCGGTCGTTGATAGCTAGCGGAGGCTGCCAATCTACCCCATGGAGACAGAGAAACAAAGAAGGAAGTGAGCAGTAGTGGTCGCAGCCATCTGTGACAGACAGGCATAACAGTACCCCCCTTCTTAGGGCCCCTCCCAGGGGGGTTTGATTTTCCAGGATGTGAAGTATGGAACTAAGTAATTAAGTCCTTGTCGAGGATGTTAGTAGCAGACTCCCAGCTGTTTTCTTCGGGACAGAATCCTTCCCAGGAGATTAAATACTCCCAACACTTTCCACGCTTCCTTACATCTAAGATAGGTGATATTGTCCTCTGAAGTTAGAGGATGAGATTCAGGAGGTTTCTTGGAGAATTCTGATAGAATGAGTGGTTTTTAACAATGAGATGTGAAAAGCGTTATGGATTTTCAGCAAAGTGGGTAGACGAAGGCTGTAAGTGACCAGCTCCAGGCGGCAAAGTACAGGAAAGGGCCCAATGTATCTGGGAGCAAAGTGAGCAGAAGGCAATTTTAGATGAATAAAGCGGGTGCTGAGCAACACTTTGTCTCCAGGGTTCAACAGAGGAGCTGCCCGATGATGGGCATTGTAGAACTTTTTGGATTTTAGAACTGTTTGTTGCAGCAGTCGTTTAGTATGCTCCCATAACTGATGCAGATCCTGAGCAGAGGCTTGGGCAGCCGGTGAGGGTACGAACAGAGGTATCGAAAGAGGAGGAAGAGGTTGACATGCGTACACAAGTTGGAAAGGAGAAGATCCAGTGACCGCAGACAGGTGAGAGTTCAGGATGAACTCAGCCCACGGCAGTAACTCAGATCAATTGTTTTGTTGGGAATTCACATACACCCACAGGAACTGCTTCAGAGTGTGGTTTGTCCTTTCAGTCTGTCCATTGGCCTGTGGATGATAGGCCAATGTGAGGTCCAGGGCGATGTCAAACTTTTTGTACAGCAACCTCCAGAACTTGGCCGTGAATTGGACGCTCCAATCTGAGAGGATGTGCTTCAGGAGTCCATGAAGGCGGAAGATGTGTCTGATGAATAGTTTGGCTAGTTCTGGGGCTGAAGGCAGACCAGGTAGTGCCACGAAGTGAACCATCTTCGAAAAGCAGTCCATGGTGACCCAAATGGTATTGTTGCCACTGGAAGAAGGTAGGTCTACAATAAAGTCCATGGATATGTGTGTCCACTGCTTGCTCGGTGCCAGGAAAGGTTGTAGGAGACCTCAGGGATGGCTAGTCAGCGGTTTTTGATGAGCGCAGGTGGGACATGATTCCACGTAGGCTTGAGTGTCCTGTTTCATGGTCGGCCACCAATAAAACCTCTGGAGCATAGTGAGTGTTCTTGCTTGCCCAGGGTGACTAGAGAGCAAGGAATCATGGGCCCATCGAAGCATCTTCCTACGATGAGGTCGGGGAACCACCGTCTTCCCGGATGGCACCATATGGGTAACCGAGAGGAATCCTTTAGTGGGATCGATGATGTGCCGGGGAACATTGGGGACATCATCAGTGGTAAATGATGTTCGAACGTTCTTGTTAGCTGGTCGATACCGAAGTAGGAAATTAAATTGGGTGAAAAAAAGAGACCAACGGGCCTGTCTGTGGTTCAGACGTTGGACATGATGTAGATATTCGAGGTTCTTGTGATCTATGTGCACAGTTATTTGATGCTGTGCTCTCTCGAGCCAGAGCCACCATTCTTCAAAAGCTAATTTGATTGCCAGCAATTCTTTATCTCTGATCCCGTAATTACGCTCAGCTGGAGAGAAGCGTCGGAAAAAAAATGAGCATGGGTGTAAAGTATGGTTAATGGAATGCTGGCTGAGTACGGCCCCAACACCTATGTCGGAAGCGTCTACCTCAACGATGAAGGGTCGTCGGGTGTCCAGATGATACAGGCATGGCTCTTGCAGGAATGCCTCCTTTAGTTTATGGAAGGCAGATACCACTTTGGGTGACCATTGAGATGGATCGGCTCCTTTTCGTGTCATAGCTGTGAGTGGGGCAGTTAGTGTCGAGTAGTAGTTGAAGAAGAACCTATAGTAACTAGTGAAGCCTAGAAATCTTTGGAGTGCCATGAGACTGAGTGGCTGGGGCCAGTCTCGGATGCTTTTTGTCTTCTGTGGATCCATTTGAAATCCCTGGCTAGAGACCACATAGCCCAAGAAATGGACAGACTCTTTATGAAAAGAGCATTTTTCCAGCTTAGCATATAGCTGATTCTCCCTTAAACGTTGTAAGACATTGATGACGTCCTGACAGTGGCTTTGGAGGTCTCGTGAAAAGACCAGAATGTCGTCCAAATAGACCACAACACAACTGTAGAGCATGTCTCTGAAGATTTCATTCTTCATATTTTGGAATACCGCAGGAGCATTGCAGAGGCCAAATGGCATGACCAGATATTCGAAATGGCCATCGCGGGTGTTAAAAGCGGTTTTCTACTCATCACCCTGGTGTATCCTGATCAAATTGTAGGCTCCCCTGAGGTCCAGTTTGGTGAATATCTTGGCCCCTTGGAGACTGTCAAACAGCTCAGAGATTAGTGGCAGGGGATAGCGATCCTTCTGTGTGATTTCATTGAGGCCCCGATAGTCTATGCATGGCTGAAGGGAGCCGTCATTTTTCGCTAGAAAAAAGAACCCTGCTCCAGCAGGTAATTTGCAAGGGTGAATGAACCCCTTGGCTAGGTTTTCCTTTATATATTCGGACATGGCTGTGGTTTTGGTTAATGAAAGTGGTAGACTCTTCCTTGATGAGGCTTAGTCTTGGGCAATAAATTGATTGCTCAATCAAAGGAGAGATGTGGAGTTAAGATGTCTGCAGCCTTCTTAGAGAATACATCCTGGAAGGAGGAATATTGTGGTGGAAGTCCTGGGATAGATGGCTGCGAGGGTAGGCAAGGGATCTGGGACACGGTCTCCAATCATCTTTTATGGCATTCTTGACCCCAATGAAAGAGTTGGAGAGTAGTCTAGTCAAATTGTGGAGTGTGTATTTTCAGCCACAGCAATCCTAGGACCACTGGATGTATAGCCTTGTCCAAGATCAAGAAGGAAATAGTTTCTGTGTGCAGGGTTCCTGTGCGAAGTCGAATAGGGATCGTGGAAAATGCAACTTCTCCAGGTAGGGGTTCACCATGGATGGATGAAAGTAACAATGGCATAGGCATATGGACAGTGGGAATTTGTAGGTGTTCTACGAGTTGCTGGAGAATAAAGTTTCCTCCGGCTCCGGAGTCAACTAGTACCAGGGTGTGAAACTCCTGGGTGTCTAAGTTAATGGTGACAGGCAACATTAGTGGAAGAGAAGGTGCGGTTAGACCTAGGAGGAGTCCTCCGGCAGAACCTAGGCCTGGGAGTTTCCAGGATGGAGAGGGCAGGAGGGTACCGCACGACCCGATTGGCCACAATACATACAGAGGTCGGCTTTCTGTGATAACATCACGCTGCCCGGATATTTAAAGCCTACTTTGTTTGCTAGCCTTTGAGTTAGCAACGGGATTCCTTACGGATGGGATTCGCTTTCCATACCCAGCTACTCTGCCTCCAATTCCATTGGACTCTTAACACTAATGGGGTTCCCGCTCCTCGGGGGCCTCACTTACTTTTCAGGTCGCTATTAGGAAACCTGTACTCGCTCCTCGAGGGCCCATGTTCCCTGACTCACAGCCTGCTCCTACCTTCTCTTCTGCTTGGAAGGATTCGCTATCTTCAACACCAGTGAGTACTACCATCTTCACCTCAGAGCTGATCCCTGGAACCAGGTACTCGCTCCTCGAGGGCCTGCCTCCGTTCCAGCCCTAGTGCCATCTCCTAAATAGAACCACTGTGTGAGTACATTACCTTCAAGCCTCTAAGTTCTCAGGGATCAGGTACTCGCTCCTCGAGGGCCTGCTCTCCCTATCCTGGGGCTCCCCATACTGGGGCTTTGTGCATATTTCACTGTACTCATTATTCTCAGTTCTCTCCACTACAGCACTGCTACTGGAGGAGTCGCTGTTCCAGCGCCTGAGGGATACTAGCCCAGCGACTGTTCACCACTGTCACCTCTGGTGGCTTCATCACATTGTCTAATAAAAGATCAATCTCTGTGTTTGTGTGTTCTAAGCTGAGCCTGACCTGTGGCCCCTCACGGGATTTCCCCCATGGCGTGGTCAGCTGCCACAGTGTCCAAGGGTCCACCCAAACCTCACTAATTATAACACGCAGGGTCCTCAGGAAGTGAGCCGGAGTTAGCAAGGAAGGGTCTCTTTGCCAAATCATCCATCAGGCTAGCAGGTTTAAATATCCGAGGGGGATGACATCATCGGGAGGGGACACCCCTGAGGTTCAACAATTGTTTTCAGATTTACATTGGACTCTCATTGAATCAGTGATACCATCAATCAAAGGTAGTGGCCTAAAGCATATTTTAAACTTTAGGGAACAACGCTGGATCTTTAACTACTAAAATTCACATATAATACATTATGCGAAAGTAACATTCAATTCCAAATACATATCCTTGTCATCTTTATTTTATTGCATATTTATCCATTCCTTCTTGTGAGTCCTCATGAATTTGAATCCTCTTTAGCTCCAATTAATTGAATGTCTTTGTCTTATGTAATTCTTATAGATTCACATTCACTTTGATTCCTATCCATTGAGTGCTATTATATAAATGATGAACTACTCCAACAAAGGATCCATCATTTCTCAGGGGGAATATAACACCCAAAATAAACTACAATAAATCACACAAACTATTACAAAAAGCAATTTCCAAAAAACTAAATCACTTCTACATTTTTCAAAGTAACTCACGCATAACTTGTCAGATTATTACCACTTAAACTTCAACCTCAGTATTCCACAATATCTCCATAAAGCTTGTGCATCATGTCACTCATCTCAGTAATATTCAAAAGTCATAACTTCTCAAGATTACTCAAAGCACAAATGAAGAGGATCCAGTATTACTGCTCCAGCATCTGTATAACGTTAAATATGTATATTAACTCAAAAAATGTTAAATGAAAAATACACAAAATTAATCAACCAACTACTACCAACCAGACTGGAAAATGTTGATGGCAGCTTGACAGTTTGAAGGTGAAGTCTGGTTAGTGTAATTAGTTTTTGTGGTCTCTCTTATGTGCAAATGAAAATGTTAAAAATACAAACTCATGAGACCTATGATTATGATTTGAGCTGTGTCACATCTAAATGGTTTATATAAGGATCTAATACCGGGCAACCACCTGTAAGTGAATTTTTGAAAGCTCTATTTGTTTTTTTATAATCTCCAATTTATATATTTGATTATTTTGAATGTCATTATTCTGTATTTTTTTTGTTTTGTTTTTTATTATAGCTCTTATTAAATCCATATGGGTTTTTTTAATGTTGGTCTTTTGTGAGGCAATTGTATATTGTATGTACTAATGAGGTTCAGTTCCAAAGTCGGTTCTTTTCCATGTCTATATTTTTCCTTTTGCCAGTGATATGCTCTGATATTCTTAAATTAGATTTCCCTAAATTGTGGGCTGGCTAATGTATGTTTAGAATTTTTTTCCATATTTTTATTTATTTTTATTAATTTTGGACTTCATACTTCTATTTCTTGTTTAAGATTGTTTTTGATGTTTAATTTTTGGTAGACTAAACCAATGGAATTTATGTATCTATTACTAATACATGCCATTCATTCATAAAATGATCATATTATTCCCTAGTTGTATTAAGCCTATTTATCAATGATCACATGACTAGGCCACAACCAATCACAAAAGATAAATTTAAAAACCCAACAGCCTCCATAGTATTGTCAAGACACACTCTACTCTCAAAATCAGGCTATCTCAAGCACATAGGTTTTATCTACAGACCTTCATTTAAATTATCCCCACAGAATTAATATATGAGCCTCTAGTAAACATCAGTAAAAAACTGTAACTTGAATTTAATTCATGTAAATCAATGCAAGAAAGAAAGAGATATTCACATCTGTTATGATATTGAGGTGTTTGGTGGATTCTCAGGGGCAACAGTGATGTTATCTCCTACGGGGAGGAGCCCCGTAGGGAGACTTATGCACCGGGCTAGACTCAATAGCACAGACACAGAGATAGTTTATTTTATTGTACAGATAGGATGACCACTAGAGGTGGCAGTAGAGAGCAGGTTAGCTGGTAGCAGTCTGTAATCCTTGGCAAGGGAGACCCGTCCCACAATGGTGGTGTAAGGCCCTGATGCAGATGTCCAATAAGGGACTGTAGGAGAGACAGACTGGCAGATGTTAAACACACTCCCATAGCTGAGTAGAGAGAATCCCAATGAGCAGTAGAGAGGATAGGTGTTAGCAGTCCGTGGTCCTCGGCAGAGGAGACCCGTTCCACAATGGTGGTGTAGGGCCCGATGCAGAGAGGTAGCGAGGAACTGATGAGAGACAGACTGGTAGAGGTTGTACTCACTCTCTGTAGCTGATAGATGGATTTCCAGCAGGTTGAAGAATGGAGCAGGCACCAGGAAAGACACACAGGCCCTCGAGGAGCGAGTACCTGTAAGAGGATAGGCACCTATAAATAAGCAGAGGGTCCCTGAGGAGCGGGTACCCAGGTTAGAGAACCCCGAAGGGTGAATATAGCTTCCAGTGGATAGAAGTGGCAGAGTAGCTTCAGACCGGGGCAAACTGATCCTTGCTAACTCGGCGAGAGTCAGCAAATGGGCAACCTTAAATATGCGGAAGCAGTGACGTCACTCGAGGGGGACGCCCCTGAGGTTCGAGCCAATACTGCAACAAAGGTAGGGACATACATGCGCGTGCACCCTAGGAGACCACGGGTCAAGATGGCTGAACGCCACGCCAGAGCCGCTCCAGGGAAGCCAGAGGGTGCGGCAAGGAGACTCCACGGATGCCATTCTCCCGAGGCTGGTGGAGAAAGCTGAGAGAAAGGTGAGGCAAGTCGGGCGAAGTCGTCTGAGCCTGACGGACGCAACAACATCCTCAAGGGTAAGAAATCTATGGATTAATTTTCCTGGGAAAAGAATAAAAAACTGTTCCATACAGTCAAGAGAATTGACTGACTGACAAATCCATGCGGTATCACCAAGAGAGGTTTGGAAGCTGCCTTTAGCTGAGAAAGCTAAAACTGAGGTGATAATTAAATCTACTGACAATGATTGACTTCTCAGTGTTGGACTCTCCAAATCCTTCTTTAACTCCTGACAGAGATGTAAAATATATATCTAATGAACACTTGCTTATCAGATACATTCAAAAACCATATTCTGGCCCTGTAAACCCTTTCTGCAGAATTCCCACTTGGGTATTCAAAATATCTACAATGAACAGGTATGGACTAAATTGTCATTCATTGCTGATTAATTTATTTTTTTGAGATAAATTTGCATTTTTGACCCAATATATGCAAATTTATCTCATGCCTGTTCATTGTGGATATCCCGAAAACCCAATGGATTTAGAATCACAGGACAAGTTTGGGAAGGCCTGCTGTAGGATATCTCCTCCTTTTCTACTGCTTCTGCTTCCTCTGATCATCAGAATCCCATACAAACCCCAAAATACCGCATTAAAAAGGTTTGGTGAAGCTGATCCTATATTATACTTGCTGCAAATATACACACTTAAATATAATGATGTATGTGCATATAACAAGTTAAAAATCAGCAGTGCATAAATCACAAATGCTTCCCCAAAAAAGGACATAATACACCTGTTTTTTGTGCATACCAAATTAGCCACAGAACAGAACCTATGCACAGATTTATGTGTGTAACGCTGACTTTTATGCACAGAAATCACAACTAAGCTTTTGAAAATGTACCCCTATATATGTGAAAGCAAATGGAAATATATAAATTGCTTGTTTTTTCCTCTTCCTTTCAAGGAATAGGCAATAGAAGCACTACTATGGCATCTTTTCTTGGTAAAAGACTGCAGAAGTTTATCATTGCCTTCTGCAACCTACAGTACCTAGTTTTCTCAGGTATTGCCCCATGTAGGTATTAGCCAGAACTGACCCCTGCATAGCTTCTAACACTGATAAGTTCAGGTTGGCTCAGGTCAATGTTTTATTTTGCTTTTGTTTGTTTGGGGGTGAAAGGGGGCTACAGACAGAAATAGTAATACCAAATAAAGCTTTTGTGTCTATGTACCTTCAGGAACAGGGTTAATGCTCTGTAACCAGAAAAGGTACAAATTACAGTTCCGAACAAAATATAATCTAAGCAGAAAACAACAAGAAGGATGAAAAACAACTCAATGTAAGCATAGTAATGACCACAAATATTCACCCACAGCAGGCTGCTGCCTGATCCCTGCAGGAAAATGACAAATGAGTGCATCTTAATATTTTGCTTGAACAGTTTTTCCTTTCAGAGAACTATTTGCAGCAAGATAATGAGAGGAACAAAGCTGCAATGAGAAGTCTTTTGTAAGGATGACTACCTTTCAAGGGCACAACATCTCATAATAGATTTTCTTTATCCGGAATGAGTCCAGTGGTTAAAATGGTTGAGTCCATTTTGTATTACTTCTACGAGCATCCACTAAGAAGGTGACTGCCTGAGTTACTCATACATTACAGCCTTCCTCATTACCCGGGCAATATTGGAAAAAAAAAAATGGCAGTTTTTAAATTTAGTAGTTCTGAAATCTTATAAAATACAGGATGCAGCCAATGTATTTTCAGGATCTCACGCTAAACTAATGTAGTTGTAAACATGCAGCCGGGGATGATTTTCCTGGTGATTCTCCTAGAAATATATTTGTTATCTTCTTCCAGGCTGCTAGGCTCAGTTGTCCAAAAACTCTCTAATGGAACTCTACTAAACTCGTCGCAGGAACACCTAAAATGCTTAGATGGACTACAGCTCAAAAAGTTATTCCAACTCTTATTAAAGACAATGTTTCAATAGAGAAAATATTCACTGAATGTTTTTTTTAACTAAAAGCACAATTATTGCCTCATTGCCTATGAAGACAAAAACATTCTCCTCCCCAAAGAACATGACCTGGTGACTCAGATTTCCTCACCTGGCCTAAATGCTAAATAGGAATATTTAAAAAAATGTGCATTATTTTATCCCAGTAGCGATTGCTGCAACAGTCTTCCTTCCCTCCCCAAAATTCAAACATACCACAACGGATGAAAGAAGGTTGGGGCAGGGATGGGCACATTTCTGGCCACAGGGCAACACTGGCTTAGGGTAATTTTCCAATGGTCAAGTCAGGAACCAGGGAGGAGTCCCTCTCAGAGGTCCAATGGAGGAGCAGGAAAGAGCAGACCCTTTTGGGGGGAGGAGGGTCAAGTAGAGGAAAAGGGAGTCTTCCTCAGAACGTCGGCTGGTTTAATGAAGGAGGGGAGCTCCTCATTAGAAGTCCAGTGCAGGATCATGGATGGGCTTGTCCAGCTGAGAAGTAATAATAACCCTGCTTCATTCAGCTCATACTTGTTCCCTTCTCCCCCTTAACCCTGCCCCCTTGATAGCAGCAAATTTTCCCACTCACAGCCCCGGTCTCATACTCTCACTTCAGATACTCCTGTACAAAACAACTCATCAGGTGGTGGCTTTTGCAGCTCAGCACCGCTGACTGACAGCAGCCTAACGCTCACCACCGTGCTGCCATGATGGTCCCAGCCCTGCCAAGCTCACTGCCGCTGTCAAGCAGCCGACTGGCCAGCGGCTCTTGCAGCTCACTACCACTGCTGTCCGAAATAACCTAACAATAGAATACCACCGTGGTCCCAGCCCTGTACAGCAAAAGTGGCATCCCCTCCATGGGTCAGGACACATCGGGCCACCACAGACTGTGTAAGAAAGGCACCACTAAAGCCAGTTTTGGCATGCGGGCCATAGTTTGCCCATCTCTGGGATGAGGGAGTACAGGACTAGGGGAAGAAGATGAGACTCAGTTTGGAGAAAAGATTGTTCATAAAATACACACAGTAACCTTGACCTGGTTTTACAACAATTTAACTAAAACCATTATACATTTCCTAAAACTGTCAATAGCAGCTTCACAGATTGTTATGCAACAATCATAATTTCTGTGATTTTCTCTTAATACTTGTGACAAATTCCCCCCATATTTTTTCTATATTATACTTACTCCTTTTCTTCATCACATTTCTCCATCTTGAATGTTAGCTGGAATGAGCTTTGCTGGGTCTAAGTTTTATCCATATTCCAAACTCAGTTTTCAAACAGGTCTACCACAGATATTTACTGTAAGAAACCCTGTAACTATGCTGCCTTGAGGACCGTGATTTTGGAGCCAGTCTCTCTTTTTAAATCAGTATTCTCTTTTTTATGTTTTTCATGTGTTATAATACTACAATAATGAAAGCTTGTGTAGCAAGCCTCACTGGCTACAGGGAATGTATCAACTGTGTAGGTAGAGGAGAAGTATCTTAAGTTGGTGTTCAGCTCCCCCATGTGGGCTGCTGTATCGGTTGCTCCTTAATACTATAAAAAGGAGAAACATCGAGAGAAGGTGTGGCTTTTTGAGTTGACCTTTGAGTAGACAGGTTGGAGTTTGCCTGCTGCTGGTTTTGTCCCTTTTTGATTTAGAAATAAGGTCTAGGTTCGAAAAAAAAAAAAAAAAGGGTAACTCATCTACTCTTTTGCGAAACTGTTTACTTCTCCTTTAGAGGATTTTTTTATCCCACCTTTCCTTCACATTTTGTTGCTTTTCAAGTCTGGATTTCTATGTTTGAGCCAGCAACTAAATTCCCCAAAGGCTTAAGGAATTTAGTCACTGTTAGGAAGAAAGGATTTTAAGGAGTTTCTCATTCAGAGAGATCTGCTGCGCGTCCCGGCCGTGTGGGTGCCGTGACCGGGCCTGCTCACCTCTCGCTGCCCTCAACTAGCTCCGGTCTCACCGCTGCTGCTGCCAGCTCCCGCCATCCCCGTCGCTCACCACGGCCCTCTCCGGCTTCCTCCACGCCGCAGGCCTCGCAGCGGAGCTCCCGTCGGGGCTCCGCGTCTTTGGCCGCCTCGGCCCCGCCCCTAGGTACATGCGCAGCTGATATCCTCAGCTTTAAAGGGCCAAGCGCGGGAAACATGACTCGGGCGCGAATTGATGACATCACCAAGAAGCCCTATATAAAGCGAGGTCCTGCCCCCAGGACCAAGCCTTGGCAATCGGGTCGACACCTTGGTGTAGTAGTTTGCCTAATCCCGTGTTCCAGTGTCTCCTTGTTCCTGAGTCTCCGTGTGTTCCTGTATCCTTATTCAGGTAGTACCTTCTCGGACTGATCTCTGGTACTGACCTCAGCCTGCCTGACCATTTTCTTCATCTGCTGCCTGGAACCAACCCTCGCTTGCCTTGACTACACTTGGACTGACCTTGGTATTGACCCCTGCTTTGGTTGACCACTTCTGGACTGATACTCTGGCTCTGACCCTTGCGCTTCACTCGGACACTCTCTTCTGGCCTACTGTGACTACCAGACCAACCTGCTTGAATTCAACCTGTGGCCTTCACCAGACTAGACCCGCAGGCGCTGCCTGTCTCGCCTGGAGAACCTTCCTGAACTGTTACCTCCCTGAGGTCTCCAGAGCTTCCAGTTCAGGTCTGGTCCATCCTTTCAGCATCAGCCGCACACCCTTGCTCGTGGTGGGTACACCCCTCCGCTACTTCTCCGGAAGACCATCTGAGGCCCACCTAAGTCCAGGTGGTCCGGATACCCAAGGGCTCAACCTGCAGAAACCCCAAACTGTTATTGGCGAAGCTCCAGCCAGCCTCTGTCTCTCATGTGCTCCGCCTCCTGGTGGCAGGCACTCTCTGGGTCCGACCAGAGGGCCGTACCAATCCTGCACCAGGCCAAGAGTCCACCTCCGGCACAACAAGATCCAAGAACCCACCAAAGGTCAACCCAAGTAATGGATTCACATTCCTTCCTAGGAGGAGGAAAGAGCAGAGAGGAAAGGAGAACTATGGCCCATATCTGATGTGAAATACCACATATCATTAGGATATACTGGAGGAGTTTGGATAAAGAGTAGTCATCTGAATCAAGGTATGACAAGTGGAATTGTATTGCATGCCATCTAAATTAAGTGATGAATTCTATTCCACCAATTCTGGGAGGGAAGTGTAACTAAAATCGGTACAGAGTCAGATTTATTGGAAATGAATTATGTAATGGATTTCATTGAACAAAGATTTATATATTGTCAATCACTTCATTTATGCATTAATTATCAGTTATGTTAAACTGCATGAATCATCAAGCATGATTATTACTGAAAATCTTAATGACTGTTTATAAAGGGCCTAAGAGATCAGTCTCCTTCTCACACCTCATCTGCTGAAAGGGAATCCTGGAACTGCAGGGACTTAAGGACAGTATAGGACATTTGAGTACCCAAAGCCCTTGAAATTGAGGCTAGCCTGTGAACTCCTTAGTGAGGACTCCAGCCAAGGTGTTATACTTGGTCTCAATATTGCTGTCATGAAATTCTTTCAGTGATATCATTGCAGCTCTATATATGAATTTTCATTCTGGCAGTAATAGAAGAAGCCTAGCCCCACGTCTACTACAGTACTCCTGGAATCAATCCTAAGCACCAAGTAAAAAATATTAAAAATGCCAGTGACCAAAATCATATCCTCCTATACCTATAGTAAGAAATTACTGGTTCAATTTACAATGATTTTTCAACAAAAAAGAAATGCGTGGCAGTTGCCTTTTATGCTGGAGGTGGGCAAACCATGGTCTGCAGGCCATGAACAACCCATGGAGCACTTTCATCTGGCCCATTCTGCACTGATACATTTTAAGGCTGATTGACCTGACAAATCTTCCTTTTCTGCTGTGACATCTTTATAGAACTCTTTACCAAGCTGATGCTGCAGCCCTGAGGCCATCAATGCTAACATCCTCATCAAAAGCCCATGATCATATGGGATTTTGTTGAGGACTTTTTATGGGGGGAATGGACGGCTTGGGAGCTAAAACATTTTTCCTTCCTTCCACTCACACTGACAATTCCCTCCCTCCAATGCTGATTGGTAAAAAAAGAGATTGGTTACAGCAGTCAAAGGGGTGCAGAGAAAGCTGGCAAGGCATCCAACCCCTGCCGGAACAAGGAAAAACCGAAATGCCAGAATGTCAGTTGAATTCCTAATTCCCCCAGCACAAGGAAAAGACCTGCACGGTAATGCAAAGGAGGTCAGGGTAGTGGTAGGATTCCTATTCCCTACCAGTTATGCGTGCCTCCCGCAGTAGCCCCGCAGTGCGGCCCTCTCACCTTCTCAGACAGATTCCAGTGCCTGGCTCCTCTTCCCTGGTGGCAGTGGGCCACCAGCTCTGACCTCGGGTTCCCTCCAATGCTTCCGGTCCTTCCATGCTACCCAGTATTGCCAACCAAGATGTCCCTGATCATCGGGCCTCTCCGCGTGGTCCGCGGAGGGATGCTGCCATCAGCACTGTGCCCCTTCCTAGGTGCGCGCACATCACTAGTTCTTTTAAAGGGCCCGCAGCAGGAACCTGGCCGCAGACCCGGATGCTGACGTCAGACTCTTCAGTGTATAAAAGCTCAGCCCTCGCTCCATAGCGTTGTCTTTGCAACAGGTCTCCTCATACTTCTCGTACTCGTTGATAATCCTAGAATAGTGTCTTCGTGGTGTTCCTGTTTCCTGTGGTTCCTGGTTCCTGTTCTCCTCATTCCTGTTCGTCTATGTGTTGGACTGACGCTTGGATTTGACCATTGCTAGGCCTGACTATTCTTCAGCTTCTCTCCAGCCCCGGACCTTTGCTACGCCTGACCACGCCTGCCTTCTCCGTGCCCTGACTATTGCTTTGATTGACCACACCTACCTTCTCCGTGTCCTGACCCTTGCTTTGAATGACTACGCTACAGACTTTCCTCTTTCCAGAATTCTACGCCACTTGCCTCAACTTCCACTTGCCGCCGGCTCTGATCCTCACCTGTCAGTGACGCCTCTCCTTGCCTATCCTCTGGACATGGACTTACAAGGGTTAGGCCTTCTTTTGCTTGAGTGCATCCGGTTACTCATTGTTCCATTGGCGCCCGAGTTCCAGTACCGAATCCTGTCCAGGATAGGACTACGCTATCTACCGGCTGCTATCTCTGGGCTGAATCACCTTTCATCTCTTGCTAACCACAAGGCCCACCTAAGTCCTGCAGGCCCCAGCACCCAAAGGCTCAACCAGAGGGGAACAAGGTCTGATATAGGTGAAGCTCCAGTGGCCTCTAGCTTCAGCCCACTCCACCTGCTGTCAGTGGGGACCCATAGGTCCTTGCCTATGGTTTGCGTCAACCCCACCTCAACCCAAGTGTCCACCTTCGATGCAACAGGTTGCAAAGACCAGGGACTCAGTGGAGCCACGTGCCCTGCAGGCTATTCCAGGCCTGGCATCCAAGGTACAAGAACAGCAGCAGTTCCTTGAGACATTGGCCTCCTCCATGGATCATCTCCATGCTCGGCTTGATGCCCTTACAAATAACTCGGCTCCTCCTCTTCCACAGCCGGCTTCATCAATGCCTCGAGCTTTGTTGGCAATTCGCTCAATACATCATTGTATATTGCTTCTATCTATGGAGAGCCGGTACCCGGCCAAATCTCCTTGACTACGTAACCTGTCCAGTTACATACTGGGGCCTTACATCTTGAGGAACTTGAATTACTAGTATTGGATAAATCTATCCATCCTATAGTACTTGGACTTCCCTGGCTACAGAAGCACTCCCCCCAATTCACCTGGGCCTCATTGCAATTAGAGGAATGGGGCTCCGCCTGCCATCAGTCTTGTCTCCAGAAAGTGATGCCATTTCCTTTGGTTCCCCTGGCACCTACGTCCTTTGGCGTACCTGCTCCATATGCTGACTATGAGGACATGTTCTCTAAACAGAAGGCCAACCTTCTTCTGCCTCTCTGAAGGTTTGATTGTCCAATCGATCTCCTTCCTGGAATCACGCCCCCTCACGGTCGCACTTATCCTTTGTTGTTACCTGAGACAAAGGCAATGTCTGAATATATTCAGGAGAATCTTACAAAAGGATTTATTCGTCCATCTACATCACCCGCTGGGGCGTGATTCTTTTTTGTGACCAAAAAAGACGGGTCACTTAGACCATATATTGACTACTGCGGTCTAAACGCTATCACTCATAAGGATAAATATCCCTTACCGCTGATTTCTGAATTGTTTGACCATCTTCAATGTGCCTCCATTTTCACAAAGCTGGATTTACGCGGGGTGTATAACCTGGTGAAAATTCGCCCCGATGACATTTGCAAAACTGCCTTTAACACCAGGGATGGTTACTACGAATACTTGGTGATGCCCTTAGGCCTCTGTAACGCACGCCAGTATTCCAACGAATGATGAACTTAATTTTTAGAGACCTATTGTACACCAAAGTCATGGCTTATCTGGATGATATCCTCATCTTTTCCAGAGATCTTGACACTCATCGGACCAACGTACGAACTGTCCTTCAGCGCCTTCATGAAAACCATCTGTTTGCAAAATTGGACAAACGTCTGTTTGAAAAGTCCAGTTTGCCTTTCCTTGGCTATATAATCTCTCAGCAAGGTTTTGCCATGGACCCAGCTAAATTAAAGGGAATCTGGGATTGGCCGTAGCCAGTGGGACTCAAAGCACTCCAGCGCTTTTTGGGATTTCTCAACTACTACCGCCACTTCAACCCGCATTATTCGACACTCGCTGCTCCTCTGACAGCCTTGACCCGAAAAGGCCAAAACACATGAAACTGGCCACCTGAGGCCATTACTGCCTTCCATCGTTTGAAAGAAGCCTTCCGGAAGGGGTCCTGTCTACACCACCCAGATATGATTCAAGTCCTTAATAAGGGCTTTTCTTTTGTACCCACGTGTAAACATGATGCTATGCAAACGCGCATAGAATTAAAAAAGTTTTTTAGATGTTTACACTTGCGAGAAATTTTTTCTGTACAAGATGAATCTTTTACTGTTAAGGAAGATGATGTAAGTAGTAGAGAGATGTTATATAAACCGTCCAATTGGACCCCTCCTACACCCCCGAGTCCGCTTTTACAAGCATTTCAATTATTAATTTGGAAGGATTTAGAGAGTATGGAACAAGTTAAGGAATTTGTTCCGTACAATTTGACTAAGGAAGAATGGGATGCTATACAAGCTTTGAGAAAAGACAAGTCTGTAGTGGTGACGTCAGCAGACAAGGGAGGAGGGGTGGTTGTAATGGATCGAGAAGATTATGATTGTGAGGTCTTGAGACAATTGAGTGATCAAGAATATTATGTTCAGATTGATGAGAGATGGGCTTTGTCAGTTGAATCTCGTATTAATGAAATATTGGAGTTGGCTATGAGAAATAATATCATTTCCCAAAAAGAATGTTGTTATTTGCACGTAGCTTTTCCCAAAAGGGCATATTTTTACATCTTGCCAAAGATCCACAAGACGTTGGTTAGCCCTCCCGGGAGACCGATTGTGGCAAGCATTCCTTTTTACAAGAATATGTTGTGAAAATCACCTCTTATATTAAAGACTCAACCGATTTCATTAATAAAATCTCTGAATTATCGGGTTCAGCAGGGAATTGGATATTGGTTACAGCTGACATCACTTCGTTATATACGAATATCCCCCAAATGGAAGCCTTTAAGGTGGTAAAGAGTTTATTGATGAAATTAGATATTTCTGCAAATAGATTACAGTTTTTGTTACAACTTAAGAAATTGTGCTAACATGCAACATTTTTAGTTTTGACACCAAAACTTATCTACAGACTAAGGGAATCCCGATGGGATCCCCAGTTGCCCCCAGTACGGCATGTTTATACGTAGCTCTTTTTGAAGAAAAAATGGTATATCAATCTCAGTGGTTTTCTAAAGTGATCATGTGGAAACGTTTTATTGATGACGTGTTTTTTGTTTGGCAGGGGTCCAGTGGAGAGTTACAAATGTTCTTAAATGATTTGAATATGTATAATCCGAATTTGAAATTTACTTATACGTGGGATGTGCAGAAAATAACTTTTTGGATATGATTGTACAGAGACAGGATGATAAGTTGATCACGACTGTATATCGTAAAAGTACAGATAGGAACACTTTACTTCATTTCAAGAGTTTCCATCCTAAGCAGTTGCGGGAAAATATACCAATTGGACAGTTCCTGAGATACAGAAGATTGTGTACATCCCTTAAGGAATTTAAAAATCAATCCTTACAATTGACAGAGCGTTTTCTCTCCCGGGGATATAAGCCTGCCATTGTTAAAAAGGCTTATAAGAGAGCACTCTATGCAAATAGAGATAATCTCCTTATTCAAAATAAAAAATCTAGGTTATCAAGAGTTGTTTGCTCCATTCCATATTTTTCTAGAACATCTGATATTAAACATTGCATTCTGGGTCATTGGCTGATCCTTTCATCTATTTCTGTATTTGCTGAAAAACCAATCTTTGCCATTAAGAAACGCCAGAATTTGGGCAATTATTTGAAGAACCCTAGTGGGAAGGTGACAGATGATAGTGAACAGGGGCAGGTGAGCTGCGGATCTTGTTCAGTGTGTAAGCACGTATTGTTGATTAGAGAATTTCATCACTCTTGTTTAAAATTTTCATATAAGTTATCGGGGCATTTTTCTTGTGACTCTAGTGGTGTGATCTATGTGATAATATGTCCTTGTAATCTGCTATATATTGGACAAACATGTAGAAAAGTGAGATTACGTATTATAGAACATAGAAGTCGCATTGTGGCTCGTAAAATGCAGGCCCCTTTAGTAGATCATTGGATACAAAAAAATCATACAGTGGATGACTTAAAGTTTTTTGTGGTGAAACAAATTAGGTTGATATCGGGTGGTGATTTCTCCGCAGTGTTACGCCGTTTAGAACAGCGATTCATTTTTCAATGGGGGTACGGTGTCCCCGAGGGGCCTCAATAGACCCATTGAATGGGATGCGTTTCTGTAAGCCATTTGAAAATAACCCAGGTGAGTTGAATAGCGTGGTCGTGATTATGAGAGAGAATAGGGATATATAAGACTGAAGGTGGTGAATATACGTCATGACTGTTGCGGTCTGCTCCGCTTCCCCTCTCTCCTCGTTGACCGGCGCTTACCTTCGGGCCAGGGAACGCCGCGCTCACCACCCTCCGGCTCCCAGGGACGCGCATAGGCCCATGTGGCCTCCGCCATTTCCTTGCCCCGCTTGCAGTGGCCTCGCGCGCGCGCACAGACTCTTTGGGCGCCCAGAACCCGGAAGCCGGGGTCCGCCCGCAGTGATGACGTCACCCGCCACCCAGATATAACCAGCGCTCAGACTACTCCTCTTCGCCTTGCAACGAGGTTCACTACAGTCCTGTAGCTCTGAGTTGCGTTCCTTGCTGTGTTTCCTGCCTGCCTTGACTTCGGTTCGTCCTGACTATGCCTTGCCTGCTGCCTGCCTTGACTTCGGTTCGTCCTGACTATGCCTTGCCTGCTGCCTGCCTTGACTTCGGTTCGTCCTGACTACGCCTTGCTCGCTGCCTGCCTTGACTTCAGTCCGTCCTGACTACGCCTTGCTCGCTGCCTGCTACCAGCCTTGTCCTCAGTGTGGCCTGCTCCAGCGCCTGCCGGCACCCTTGCTTCGCCACGACTCCGGACCCCACGTCAGGCGCCCCTTGCAACTACGCCTGTGAGATAGAGGTGTCTCTGCTGTCTCCTAAGTCCCAAGGTGCTGGAACCCTACGGGCCCCTCCTGGGGGGTTCCCGGTGCCCGGGTGAAGCTCTTGTCTTGAACTCTAGTCTCTCTGAACTGTCTAGTTCTTTGCTGCTGCCTCTCTCACTAGCACCCAAGTCCCAAGACGCCAGAACCCTACGGGCCCCTCCTGGGGGGTTGCTAGGTGTCCGGATGAAGAGCTTGTGCTAGCCCTGTTACCACTGGTTGTACCTGCTTCTCTGTTGCTGGACTCTCTCTCTCTCTCTGGGGTCTAAGTCCCAAGGTGCCAGAACCCTACGGGCTCCTCCTGGGGGGTCCTGGGTGCCCGGGTGAAGAGCTTGTGCCAGCCCCTGTCATCTGTGGACTTCCTGGTTCTCTGTTGCTGGACTCTCTCTCTGGGGCCCAAGTCCCAAGGTGCCGGAACCCTACGGGCTCCTCCTGGGGGGTCCTGCGTACCCGGGTGAAGATCCTGTATCAGACTCTATTGCTACTAAACATCCTTGCCCTCTGAGTCTTGGCTCCGCCTCCCGACCTACTCCGCCCCTCGGGGTGGGTTGGCCCAAGGGTCCACTATTCAGCCGCAGAACCCGGCCGTAACAATGACGTTTTGTTGACACGTGAGAGTGGTCCGTTGTGGGAAAGCGTTCCGCTTTTTTTGAAGGTATGAATTGGTGGTGTCCCCTTGTAAATTGTGTTGTATGTTGGTGTGCTGGTCTCGGTATAGTTAGGAGCATTGACCCTTGCCATATCTGTTTTTATAGGTATCATTTATAAGCGATATAAAGACATTGACAGTGATACTCCGTTGTAACTTATACTGAGAGCAGTAAAACCAGGTAATGTTTTTTGGTATGTCTTGGGTACCTTAAAAAATTTAAAAGATACAGTTGGAGATAGATAAAAAATATGTTGATTTGAAGAATAACTTATACAAGGTTTATTTGTGTGTTGGATGTAGGTGATATCCTGTAATGATTAAGAATACGTCCCTGATGAAGCCCAGCCGTGGGTGAAACAAGGATCTGTTGTTGGACTAGATATATATGGATGGATCAATGGAGGGGTAGTTCCCCCGGTATAAATTGAAAGGCGGAGGAGTTTTACAGAACAGCGCTGTGTGCGTGCAAAAAATTAGCACCCACACTTGGTACGATTAAGTGTTTGGGCATTATAATATATGGAGCAAACGATCACAGTTGAATAGATTGGAAACTCTATGAAAAAAAGTGTTTCTCTATTATAAGTATTTGAGGCATTTTGCACTTTATCGTGATAAATTGTAAGAATTACATTGTGTCAGTAGTGTGTTGGTTTTAAATGTGTGATTGGTTGAATGATTGCAGTTTCAAAATTTTAATTGTGTATATGTTTATATTTTGGATTTAACAATAAATAGTATTGTACAATAGTGGTAAATGTTATATATGTCTCTGTGTATGTGGGTATATTCAATTTCTTCAGAAGCAGTAATCATACAGAGGCATGGCCTTGGTGGTTCTTGGTGCTGCACTTCTGCAGTCTTTGTCATTTTCTGTGATATAATTCATCAAAGGCTTAAAAATTGAATAAGACCAATAATCACAAAAACTATAAGGGTACAGAGAAAATGCCCAGCCCCAGTGATCAAATGGAAACAGTGCATCTGTCTTTCTCTCACAGTCAGTCTGATGAAATAGTCTGAGCATTAAGGAACTGTACACTGATTTTTGGCAAATAGTTTTCACCATTAGATTAACATTTTTAAAATTCCAAATGTAGTAAACTAATGCTATGTAAATGCATTGCGAGTTTAAATAAAAGCACAATAACTTTAAAATGTGCATTAGAACTCCTGTGCATGCACGTGCCTAAGGGGTGGAGTTTGAGGCAAAGGATCGGCGGCATCTCCCTCATGGAGGGAGCGCCGTGGGAAGGCCCAGACGTGGCCCGGAGCAGAGCGGAGGACGCCATGACCAGCTGGGAAGGCCGGCAGGTGAGGTGGGGACCCAGTCCAGGTTCATAATATCTCCTTCCCCAGGACAGCAAACCATTACCACCTACTTGACCACTGCAGTGGAATTTCAGAGAACCGAGGATCTCAATGTGCAGAGCGGCATGGGAGATTCACGGCTGCCTGTAGAGGAAGTGTCTCTAAGCCCTGTGCTAAGTTTACCTCCGCCACACAGAAGCGCTGCTTCCGATGGTTTGACTGCATGTTAGGGGTGTGCATTCGGATTGACCGCATTAGTAAAACGCAACTCATATTTTTTTTTTACTTAAAAAATTGATTCGACATAAACGATCGGATTTCCCACATATCGAACATAGATATGTTCGATATGTGGGAAATCGCGATTGTTGAGCCAAAATAAAAATTTAAACCCCCTCACCCTCCTTAATCCCCCCCCCAGACTTACCACAACTCCCTGGTGATCGAGCGAGGAGTGAGGACGCCATTTCTGCAATCCTTGGCGAGAAGCATGTGACGTCGGCGGCACGTCAAGTGACGCGGCGCCACGTGATTCCCGGCTCGTTTGCACCGGACGGCTCGTTCGGCCCAAAAATAACTTTTGGCCAGCTTGGGGGGGCCTCCTGACCCCCCCAAGCTGGCCAAAAGTTCTTTTTGGGCCGAACGAGCCGTCCGGCGCGAACGAGCCGGGAATCACGTGACGCCGGCGTCACTTGACGTGCCGCCGACGTCACATGCTTCTCGCCAAGGATTGCAGAAATGGCGTCCTCACTCCTCGCTCGATCACCAGGGAGTTGTGGTAAGTCTGGGGGGGGGATTAAGGAGGGTGAGGGGGTTTAAATTTTTTTTTTGCACATATGTACATATACCCAACTCATTGGATTTTTTTTATGTCCATATTGGCCGCAAGTGGGACCCCCTTTCGGACATAAAAAATATGAACATAAAATTTTGCTCTGCACATCCCTACTGCATGTGGCTTCAATGGGAGTCTTGCTGCGGCAATGGAGTAGTCTTAAACTGACTCAGCATCCTCTTTGCAGAGCTCTTCTACCTCTTTGGATACAGCTGGTCCTGGTAGCTGCTTCCCCCTCTTCCTTACGGGACAATGGGATAACTGCTGGGATTTCTGGCATCCTGGCTCAGCAGACAGGTACCCGAGAAGGAGAAGACAGTGATACAGCTGGTAAGCTTTTTAAGATTCCTTCTCAACTGGAGACTGTGACCTTAGATTCCATCTGGGTCTTGGTTGCAGGATTTGGGAATTCTCTTAATTTAACTAACAAGAAGATAGATTTTCTCTCTTCTTCTACTCAAGAAAAAGTTCTGAACCTTCAAGATCAAATATCAGTGGTTTACCTGACTTGAAAATACAGTTAAAGAATTATAGGTTTTTAACTTGGCCATTGTGAAAGATCGTAATATACTTTGTAATTGACGTGAACATCTTGAAATATGTCAGTGCACCCTGTTGCTGGCTCAATACTTCAAGTAGGGTTTCAACCTCTTTCTAGAGTTGCTGCTGCCCTTCAGCAAGGGTTTGCATCACTTGCTCCATGCAAGCTTAATGAAGTCTGGTAATACAGGATTTTCTTGACAGGTCCTGACCTATTCTGGAACACCCAAACAACAAACTTTCCCTTTATTTCAAAAACAAAAACAACAAAAAATCTACCTGTTTTACTTTGACTCACTTTACACAAGTCCCTCACACCAGGCTTAGCTACCTTCTGTTAGGATCTGTAGGTTAGTGGGCCCTTGGCCCGAGGTGAGAGATGGAACAGCGCATGGGGTGGAGACCCACTGAGCCTCACCGTCGTAAGGCGAGGTCTAAGCTGCTGGAGACACAACCCAGCAGTAGCTGGAGGTAGTGTAGAGAGAGAGAGAGCAGACAGGGTCAGGAAGGAGCTGGAGTGGATGACCCCAGGGAGTGGAGTCACGGGAACATCAGCGCAGCACATCTGATATCAGCAATTCAGCTCAGGACGTCCTTGAGTCTCTCTAGTAGAAGTAGAATGGCACTGGCCCATGGAGCGGGGTGTGCTGGGAAAGTCACACAGTCAAAGTAGTACAGTAGTGGTACACAGAGCGGGGTACACTGATGAAGGTCTCCACAATGGAAGTAGTACGGCAATGGTCCACAGAGCGGGGGTACACTGATGAGAGTCTCCACGCTGTAGAGGTGTCATGGCAATGGTCCGCAGAGCGGGGAACACCGATGAGGGTACTCACTGTAGAGTAGTTCCGGAAGTAGCCCCGAGGAGCGGGGTAGCAACAGTACAAGGTGCAGAGCCCTCCAAGGAGCGGATAGCCAGAGACGAGGAAAGGGCCCCTGAGGAGCGGGTACCCAAGAGAGTCTCATGCCAAAGAAGCAGGAACCGGAAGGAGAAGTCCGTAGCGAGAGCAGCGGAATTCAGCAATGAGGGAACTCGTTGCCAAGTCATTGAGAGTCGGGGCCAGCCGGCTTAAGAGTCCAGGGTAAGTGACGTCATCCGGGGGGAACGCCCCTGAGGTTCCCGCCATGTTGTGCTTAAGACTGGTCCAGGGGTGCGCACGTGCACCTAAGGAACTCCAAGGGTAAGATGGTGGTCGGTGGCGTCCTCGCCACCCTGGAAGGCCCAGGAGCGGAAACAGGAAGGCTGGAGATGGCTGGTAGAGGCCACAAGTCTACCTGAGGAAGAGAGAGTAGTGAGACATGAGATGAGCAGCAGCGTCACAGCCGTCTGCGACCGACAGGCGTAACAGTACCCCACCTCTTAGGGACTCTCCCAGGGGTTTGGGTTTTCTTGGATAAGAGGCATGGAACTGTCTGATTAGCTCTTTGTCAAGGATGTTGACTTCAGGCTCCCAGCTGTTCTCTTCAGGCCCAAATCCCTCCCATGAGAGGAGATATTCCCATTGCCTTCCACACTTCCTGACGTCCAAGACTTGCTGTACCTGATAAGTAATGTATTCCTCTGATGCCAGAGGTTGGGGCTCAGGTGGCTTCATGGAGAAATCGGACAAAATTAGAGTTTTGAGTAGTGAGATATGGAAGGCATTGTAAATCTTAAGCAATGTGGTCAGGTGAAGGCTGTAAGTAACTGGGCCCAACTGGTAGGTTACAGGGAAAGGCCCGATGTATCTGGGAGTGAAGTGGGCCGAAGGCAGTTTTAGGCGAATAAAACGAGTGCTGAGCCACACTTTGTCCCCTGGGTTGACTTGCAGAGCTGCCCGATGATGGGCATCATAGAACTTCTTTGACCTCTGAGCAGCTTGCTGTAGAAGTTGTTTGGTATGATCCCAAAGTTGATGCAGCTCCTGTGCGGTAGCCTGTGCTGCAGGAGATGGCACAGACAGAGATAGTGGAAGAGGAGGTAGCGGCTGGCATCCGTAAACCACTTAGAAGGGTGAAGACCCGGTGGATGCAGACTGATGGGCGTTTAAGGCAAACTCAGCCAAGAGTAACAGATCGGACCAATCATTCTGCCGGGAGTTTACATACGGACGGAGAAATTGTTTTAAGGTTTGGTTTGTTCTCTCTGTCTGACCATTGGTCTGAGGATGATAGGCCAATGTGAGGTCCAAAGCAATGACGAACGTCTTACAGGGGGATCTCCAGAACCGGGTCATAAATTGTACTCCTCAATCAGAGAGAATATGTTTTGGGAGTCCGTGGATGTGAAAGATGTGGCAAATGAACAAATTTGCTAGTTCCGGGGCTGAGGGAAGGCCAGGTAATGCCACAAAATGAGCCATTTTAGAAAAACAGTCCACGTTGACCCAAATTGTATTGTTGCCATTTGAGAGAGGAAGGTCCACAATGAAATCTGTGGCTATATGTGTCCATGGCTCACTGGATGCCGGAAGCGGTTGCAGGAGATCCCACTGATGGCCCGCCAGCAGCTTGTGACTAGCGCAAGTAGGGCATGATTCCACGAACACCTGAGCATCCATTTTCATGGTGGGCCACCAATAGAACCGCTGGAGTGTGGAGAGGGTTCTGAATTGTCCTGGGTGACTTGCTATCAAAGAATCATGAGCCCAGTGGAGTATCCTTCTTCAAAGTTGTCGGGAACCACCGTCTTCCCAGGTGGCACAGTGAAAGTGGCAGAGAGAAGAACCTTATTCGGATCAATGATGTGCCGTGGAACATCAGGGACATCTTCAGTGGCAAAAGATCGGGAGAGTGCATCGGCTCAGGCTTTCTTATTGGCTGGAAAAAATCAAAAATGCCACTGCTACAGCGATTATAACTATAATCAATAAATCATGAGCTATGCTCAATCGCTGGAATGATGTGTATTTTCTCAATGAAGTTAATTGTTTCTTTTGAAAAATTATTTGAAATAAAAGTTTTTTATGACACCTACTATATACCATGTGTGTGTGAATTAATTAATTGTTTGTATATTGTATATTAACAATGTAAAGGAATTGGAGGAAAGTTTCATATAAATTCGTTGGTGTCTCCGCACCACGATTGTGTGGTGTTATAATCATTAACTGTCCCCCTCCTCCTGTGTGGATTTTTTGTGAGATTTTTTTTGTTAAAAATTACTTCACCTCTGTAACCTCTTCCGTGTGGTGAGCATCAAATAATTTATATACCATGACGGTATTTTTTACGGAGAGCTCTAGACTCTCTATTGTAAACTGTCAGCTATAAAGGAGTAAAGTTCAGACTTCCCTTTAAGGTATTGGTTGTGTTGTCCGATTTCAAACGATGGTCCCGACACAGCCGATCCGTGTTTCAGACTGATTGTCTTTCCTCAGGGATGTGGAACGTTGTAATACAACCAATTTTTGCAGAATCTGAGTGAACTCCGCTGAAAAAAGTCCTCTGGCGATCTTGTGTGGATGACTCTTGACGGAGTTGCTCTGCAGAGCAACTCCGTCAAGAGTCATCCACACAAGATCGCCAGAGGACTTTTTTCAGCGGAGTTCACTCAGATTCTGCAAAAATTGGTTGTATTACAACGTTCCACATCCCTGAGGAAAGACAATCTTTCTTATTGGCTGGCCAGTATCGTAGCAAAAAATTAAACCGAGTAAAGAAAAGGGACCAGCGGGCCTGTTGATAGTTAAGGAGTTGTGTATGGCGCAAATACTCGAGATTCTTGTGGTCAGTATATACTGTGATTTGGTGTTGTGCCCCCTCGAGCCAGGGATGCCACTCTTCAAAGGCCAGTTTAATCGCCAGCAACTCCTTGTCCCTAATTGCATAATTACACTCAGCAGGTGAGAAGCGCTTGGAAAAGAAAGAGCATGGGTGTAAGGTATGGTTGGCTGAATACTGGCTGAGTACCGCTCCTACGCCGACATCCAAAGCGTCGACTTGGACGATGAAGGGTCGTCTGGGGTCCGGATGGCGCAAGCATGGTCCTCGAAAAAATGCGGCTTTGAGATCCTGGAAGGCGGTCATGGCTTCGGGTGACCACTGAGAGGGGTTAGCATCTTTACAGGTCATGGCCGTGAGTGGGGCAAACAGTGTAAAGTAGTGTTGGATGAACAACCTGTAGTAGTTGATAAACCCAAGGAATCGTCATAGCGCCTTGAGACCTTCCGGTTGAGGCCAATCGCAAATACTTTTGAACTTCTGTGGGTCCATCCGGAAACCCTGGCTAGAGAACACATAGCCTAAGAAAGGAATGGATTCCTGTTCAAAAGAACATTTCTCCAACTTGGCGTAGAATTGATTGTCTCTTAGGCATTGAAGAACATTGCAGACATCCTTATGATGGCTCTGTAGGTCCTGTGAAAACACCAGGATGTCGTCCAAGTAGACTATGACGCAATGGTAGAGCATGTCTCTGAAGACCTCGTTCATCATATTCTGAAACACCGCTGTAGCATTACAGAGACCAAATGGCATTACCAGATATTTGAAATAACCGTCACGTGTATTTAATGTGGTTTTCCATTCATCGCCCTGGCGTATTCTGACCAAATTGTAGGCCCCTCTCAGATCCAATTTGGTAAATACCTTGGCTCCCTGGAGCCTGTCAAAAAGTTCAGAAATTAATGGCAAGGGGTAGTGGTTCTTCTAGGTAATCTCATTTAGGCCGCAGTAATTAATGCACAGCTGGAAGGAGCAGTCCTTCTTTCCTACAAAGAAGAATCCTGCTCCAGCGGGAGACTTGGATGGTCGAATAAAACCTTTTGCCAAATTTTCCTGTACGTCTTTATTTATTTTATTTATTTAACTCTTTTCTATACTGACCTTCATGGTGAAAACCATATCAGATCAGTTTACATAGAACGGGGGGTAAACTTTAACAATAAACAATCATTTAACAAAAGGAGCACAGTTACAATCAACAAGGTGGATAAACTTGGAAGCTTAAGTAGCCGGAAAATAGGGTTGGAGGAGGCAGTTAACTAAGAACATAGTAAGATTAGGAATTAGGAGATAGTACTTATTAGGTACTTAGAAGAGGTTCCTTGTTCCATGGCTCTTGAAGTATGGCTAAGGGCCATTAGTATGTTTAAGAGGCATATGGGAAGGCTTGATGGAAAAGCCAAGTCTTGAGTTTTTTCCTAAATGTTAAATGGCAGGGCTCCAGTCTGAGATCTGTGGGGATGTTGTTCCAGATGGCTGGGCCTGCTGTCGAGAAAGCCCGGTCTTTCATCATAGTGAGACGTGTGGCTTTGGTTGGGGGGGGGGGGCTTGCAGAGATCCTTTGTATGCTTCTCTAATTGGTCTGGTGGAGGAGTGGAGTCTGAAGGGGATTTCGAGGTCGAGCTGAAGTTGATTGTGGATGGTTTTGTGTATTATGGTGAGTGATTTGTGTTGAATTCTGAGGTTAACTGGCAACCAGTGTAAGTTCCGGAGGATGGGTGAGATGTGTTCTCCGCGGTTGGTGTTAGTCAAAATTCTGGCCGCGGCATTCTGTAGCATCTGTAGAGGTTTGGTGGTGGAGCTGGGGAGTCCGAGGAGGAGAGCGTTGCAATAGTCTATTTTGGCAAAGAGCATGGGCTGTAGGACTGTCCTGAAGTCGTGGAAGTACAGGAGAGGTTTGAGTCTTTTTAAAACCTGAAGTTTATAGAAACAGTCTTTGGTCGTGTTGTTGATAGCTTTCTTTAGGTTTAGGCGGTTGTCGAGGATAACACTGAGGTCTCTTACATGTGTGATCTGGGTGTTGGGGGGGGTCTGTGGGAGGGGGGTTATCTTGGTTGGAGGAGGTGATGAGGAGTTCAGTCTTGGCGGCATTAAGGACCAGGTTCAAACTGTTGAGAAGGCTGGTGATAGATTGGAGACAGTTGTTCCAGAAAGTGAGCGATTTTGAGATGGATTCTGTTATCGGAATCAGAATCTGCACGTCATCTGCGTAGAGGTAGTGTATTAGATTTAGATCTGTTAACAGCTGGCAAAGGGGGAGGAGGTAAATATTGAAAAAGGTAGGTGATAAGGATGATCCTTGAGGTACACCTAGCGAAGATTTTGTAATAGGTGATTCTTTATTGTTAATTTTGACTTTAAAGCTTCTGTTGCTAAGGAAGGAGTTGAACCATCTGTGAACCGATCCTGATAGACCTATGGCTGAAAGGCAATTAAGAAGGATGGAGTGGTTGACGGTGTCGAACGCCGCCGAGATGTCTAGAAGGACTAGAAGAAAAGAGTAGCCTTTGTCTAGTCCCATGTACTCAGAGATGGCTTTCGTCTCAGTTAATAAAAGTGGGTAGACCCTGCCCCAAAGAGGCTCTGTGTTTGGCAGTAAGTTTATTGCACAATCAAATGAGTGGTGCGAAGGTAGGGTATCCGCAGCCTTCTTTGAAAACACATCTGCATAAGAGGAGTACTGTGGCGGAAGGGAACTAGTGGTAACAAGGTAAGGCATCATTGACACGACCACCAAGCAATTCTTATGGCAGGAACTACCTCATCGAGATAGCTGTAAGGTGCTCCAATCAAACTGCGGGTTGTGTAGTTTTAACCATGGCAGTCCGAGAACCACAGGGTGTATAGCCTTTTACAAGAACTAGAAATGATATGGCCTTAGTGTTCAAGGAGCAAGTACGGAGTCTGATGGTGGCCGTGGAATAAGTAACCTCACCTGGTAAATGTTCACCATGAATGGAGGAGAGTAGCAACAGCACTTGGGTGTGGACGGTGGGAATTCAAAGATGCTCCACTAGCTATCTTAGGATAAAATTTCCACTGGCCTCAGAATCTACCAATGCCAGTATGTGGAATTCTTGATCGTCCAATTTTATTGAGACTGGCAAGTTTAACGGAGGAGAGGGTGAAGTCAGACCTAGAAGTAGTCCTCCGGCAGAACCTAGACCTGGGAGTTTCCCATACAGACCGGACAAGAGGTTACAGCGTGTCTGGCCTGACCACAATACATGCAGAGATCTGAGTGTTTGCAACAACGTCTCTCCTTCGAGGAAAGTTGGCTTCGACCCATCTGCATAGGTTCTTTCTCCTTGGTGCTCTGAGTAGTGTTGGTCTTAGAAAGGGGTATTTGGTGAATGCGGGGTGCACATGGTGCCGACCTCTTGGATCTTCCAGCCTCTTGCGAGCGTTCACGAAGATGACGGTCAATGCAACCGGCGAGGTCTATCAGGGAATCCAGTGCCTCCGGAAGTTCTCGCGCCGCTAATTCATACTTGATACGCGGGCTTAGACTTTCGAGGAAGATAGCATGTAGGTAGACCATGGTCCAGTGAAATTTAGATGACAGGGTCCTAAACTCGATGACGTAATTGATCAGGGATCTGGGACCTTGCTGCAGGTGAAGGAGTGTAGATCCGGATGTGGTCTTCCGACTGGGTCATTGAAGACGGAGCGGAATAGGGCAAGGAAGCCAGGCAGGTCTTGGAGGATTGGATCTGCTCTTTCCCAAAGGGGTGACGCCCAAGCCAAGGCCTTCCCATCCAGAAGGGACAAGATATACATTGTCTTAGAAACTATATCAGGAAATTATGCAGGTTGTAGACAAAAGTGCATGTTGCACTGGTTCAAGAAGCCCCTGCATATCAGGGGATTGCCTGTGAAATGAGGGGGTGCCGGCAAGGGCAGTGTAGGCCAGAACTGTGATGTATGTGAAGCTGAGCTGGGTTTGGCAGACATCAAGTCCAGCCAGGTTCTCAAGTCATTTATGGTGCTAGCCAAACTCTCCAGAAATTTTTGCTGTTCAGAAATTCATTGGGCCAGGCCAGGGATGGCCTGGAGAGCCGAGACCTCTGCCAGGTCCATGCACTTCTCTTCAACCTCAAAGTGTCAAGGAAACCCCTTCATATGTGATTTTTGTGCGGTTGCTGTTGATGGACCAACCACTCTGTGGCTGGCCTGTTTCAATAGCTCCCATGTTTTATTCTTTTATTTCCTTTTTCAAATTTTATTTTTGCAAATTTGTTTAATTGTTTGTGCTTTTATTTTCCCAGTGTGCGATCTGACCCACCATTCACTTATAAAAGTCCTTTATCGGGTATTTATCTTATGGGTTCAGCTCCGCTTGCCCGACAATGGCCATGTTTCGGCAGCACTCTGCCTGCTTCAGGGGCCTCGGGAAAATTCTTCTATTGTGTCTAAGTTACGGGTCCACCATCAGAAAAACACATAGATTCTTTTAAACATTTAGAAAACAATTCAATCAAGTCTTAAATAGAAAACCTATATCCCACTACCCAGGCTTAAAGTACTTACTATTTTCGCGTGTAGAATCTTTGATGTGAGCAGCGCCTTCAAGGACTTGGCATTCTGTTAGGATTTGTAGGTTAGTGGGCTCTTGGCCCGAGGTGAGAGATGGAACCACCCACGGGGTGGAGCCCTACTGAGCCTCACCATCGGGACGCGAGGTCTAAGCTGCTGGAGATGCAACCCAGCAGTAGCTGGAGGTAGTAGATCGAGAGAGAGAAGACAGGGTCAGGAAGGAGCTGGAGTGGATGACCCCAGGTGATGGAGCCATGGGGAACGTCAGCACAGGACAGATGACATCAGCAATTCAGCTCGGGACACCCTTGAGTCTCTCTAGTAGAATAGAACGGCACTGGCCCACAGAGCAGGGTACACCAGGAAATTCACACAGTCAAAGTAGTGGTCTGCAGAGTGAGGTACACCAATGAGCGTCTCCACACTGTAGAGGTGTCACGGCAATGGTCCGCTGAGCGGGGTACACCGAAAAGGGTACTCACTGTAGAGATGTCACGGCAATGGTCCACAGAGCAGGGTACACCGATGAGAGTACTCACTATAGAGTAGTTCCAGAAGTAGCCCCGAGGAGCGGGGTAGCAACAGTCTGAGGCGCAGGGCCCTCCGAGGAGCGGAGAGCCAGAGACAAGGAAAGGGCCCCCGAGGAGCGGGTACCCAAGAGAGTCTCACACCAAGGAAGCAGGAACCGAAAGGAGAAGTCCGTAGCGAGAGCAGTGGAACTCAGCAATGAGGGAACTTGTTACCAAGTCATTGAGAATCGGGGCCAGCCGGCTTAAGAGTCCAGGGTAAGTGACGTCATCCAGGGAGAATGCCCCTGAGGTTCCCACCATCATGTGCTTAAGACTGACCCAGGGGCACGGACACGCGCACGCTCCTAAGGAACTCCAAGGGTAAGATGGCGGTCGGTGGCATCCTTGCCGCCCTGGAAGGCCTGGGAGCAGAGACAGTAAGGCCGGAGATGGCTGGCAGAGGCCGCGAGTTTAACCGAGGAAGAGAGAGCAATGAGACATGAGGTGAGCAACAGCGGTCGCAGCCGTCTGTGACCAATGGGCGTAACACCCTCCTTAGGCCTAGATTTATCAAAATGCAGTAATATCGCATATGATAGGAAAAGGGGTATGTTTTATGGTAATAGCCTATTTATCACAATGTGTGTTATCTTAGCACAGGTATTACTGTAAAGTGCATTAACTTTTCACATTAATAACTACATAATTGCATTTTCCTACCTGCAGCCACTGGAAGAGAGAGAGAAGAGACTAAAAGAGAGAGACTATCTACATGGCCCTTGTAGTAGTTAGCTATTTATGCTGCTATAAGAGGCCCACCTAGTAACTCGAGGTGAGGTTTAAGTAGTAGTGAGGTGTTAGGAGCCACTTTTACATGCAGATTGAGACGTACGAACAGAATATAACACTCTTGTGAAGATTTGATGTACTTCGGAGTGAGGAAACTCACACAACGATGAGATTTGTACAATGTTCTCTCAACCTAGCTTGATGGACTCTACCTGGGTAACATCAAGCTAGTTTGTGAGAACATTGTACAAATCTCATCGTTGTGTGAGTTTCCTGACTCCGAAGGTCATCAAATCTTCACAAGAGTGTTATATTCTGTTCGTACGTCTCACTCTGCATGTAAAAGTGGCTCCTAACCCCTACACTAATACCTAAACCTCACCTCGAGTTACTAGGTGGGCCTTCTATAGTAGCAAAAATAGCTGCTTACTATGGTGCCACCCCCAAAGTCTCTCTCTCTCTCTCTCTCTCTCCCCCCCCCCCCCTTCCCCAGCCCAAAAATGGAATTTGCAAAAAGCATTATGGGCATATGGCACAGCTTAACACTATTGAAAGTAGTTATTTTTGGCATTGAATCTGTGCAATATTATGCGTTATGGCTTCGCACTTTGCAAAACTAGCCCACATGCATGTTATAAAATCTGACATGCGCGCCAGATTTTAAAATCCGTGTGTGCATGTGTGGGCGGTGCACACAGGGGGGAGAATTTTCACTTCATACGCATGGCGACGCAATCAGGCCTCCCCCAGTTCCCTTCCAGTCCACTCCAATTAAGAAGTGGACTGGGAGGTAACTTTCCTACCCCCTACCTAAACTTCCTCCCTCTTCCACTCTGCTCCCCACCCCCTAAACCTAACCAAACTTTCCCAACATTTTTTATTTTACTACTTACTGCTCCTCTGGAGCAGCAGTAATCTCCACGAGCTGGCCAGCTGCCAGTACACACTTCCCCAGGACAGCGTCGAATGGCGCCCCATCCAGGCCCTGTCCCCCGGCCAACCCCTTTGGAGAGGCCCGGCACTTGTGCACGTACCAGGGTTTACGTGCGTGCCCGGGCCTGTTATAAAATGCGTATGGCACACGCAAGGCCCGCCCACGAGCGTAAACCCCGGTATTTGCGTGCACAGGCCTTTGAAAATGTACTTGTAATTTTCCTCATTTTTCCATGCTAATAAAATCTTCTTCTTTTTTTTTATTATAATGTCATTTGTCTGTGTTTGCTATTGAGTATAAGAATCCTAATGTGCTATGTAATTGTGCATGCACTGATTTTATAAGCAATACTTGCTGTAGGTTGTTTGTGTAAGGTGAGTTTTATGTTGTTCTATTCTCTGCTCCAGTCTCTTCTCCCCATCTCTAGGAGACCCTTTAGTTGTGTGGATGCATTACATGTGTCTGTCCATAAACACACAGCTGAAAGGCGGAGCTATTTTTGTGATCCCTCCCACAATAGGGGAAATGTGATCATATCACACTCTCTCTAATAGCACTGCATTGGCTACCAATACAATATTAAATCTATTTCAAAGATTTAAGCTTATTTTTTAAATTCATCCACACTGATAACCCAGGACTTACAGGCATGATGCTGCAACCATACGCACCACAACAAATCCTAAGGTCCCAAAACAAAGGAATATTAAATATACCAACAATCCAGAGCACACACCTTAAGCAAATAAGAGATTGCGTGTTCTCCATAGCAGGCCCTAAACTGTGGAACTTGCTACCGGAGATAATACGACTGATCCCAGAAAGAATTCAAGCGTGAACTAAAAACTTGGCCATTTAAAAACACCTATTACCTAGCTTAAGTTCTGTCAGAATGCAGAGTCAACAGTAACGAGAACAAAGACAATATCAACTAACAAGAGAACAAAGTATCTAATGACAACTCCCCTATGTATAAGAACATCACTCTAGATTCATTTGACTCCCTTGTGCCTAACCAAAGCATGTGTCTTACCAAATCATGGGGGTCATTTATCAAAATGCGCTAAGGCTTTTTCGCATGCGTTAAAGGCTTAGCGCATGCGAAAAGCCTTATTAACACATGCGATAGGCCCTTACCACATGTGAAAATGTGTTTAGCGCATGCGATAGCACCATATCGTATGGTGTGTTGCAAATATGGAAAATAGGAGGAGTTAGGGGCAGGGAGTGGGCTGGGTTTGCCTGTCTGCGAAGAGCTATCGCACAGACTTAAAGCCAATTTTAACAACACCTTTTTGAATTGCGTTGGGCTGTGCGATAGCTGCCGTGACCGGGCGGTAAGGTTTTATCGCCTTGCGCGATGTCTCCTGCAAGGCCTATTTAGATGAAACATCAAGCTAGGTTGAGAGAACATTGCCCAAATCTCATCTTGGAGTGAGTTTCCTCACTCTGTAGGTCATCAAATCTTCACAAGAGACCACTGTTCTGTTCGTACGTCTCATGTTGAATGTGAAAGTGGCCCTTAACCCCCTACACTAATACCTAAACCTCACCTCGAGTTACTAGGTGGGCCTACCATAGGGATACAAATACCTATCTAGGGAGATGACATTATGGCCAGGCACTCTCTCTCTCTCTCTCTCTTTCTCTCTCTCTCTCTCTTTTTCATTATATGGGGGAAATACAACAGGTCTGGCTCCTATCACAAGGTCTGATAATGTTATTGCAATTTGCACTAACTTAGCTTTTCGCATAGGTAATTAGCGCAAATTGTGATAAAATGAATATTTGCATAAACCACACCCCTTTTGCTATCTCATGCGATAGTTACCGCATTTTGATAAATCTAGGTCCATGTGCCTAACTAAAACATGAGTTATTCCAAGATTTATTTATTTATTTATTTATTTATTTAAGGCTTTTCTATACCGGATTTCTTGATACAGATCTAATCAATTCGGTTTACATCGAACAAGAGTTTTAAACAATAACATAGTCAAAAAACCTATCAGTACGGAGCAGAAAGTGGCAGAGTCAAAAGTTACATTATAACAAGGGCGAGCAACTGGGGATAGTGAAAAGAAAGGGGGAAAACAAAAGTATGCAAACAATAGGAATACTTTATACAGAGAGAGAGAGTGGCTAAAATAGCCGATCTCTAAGGCAACTTCTGAGGATTACGACATCTTTGTGGTATAATGTGATACACCAAGATGTGTTACACCAAAGTATGAAATGACCTAAAGGATGAATGTTAATTTTGTAAATCAGTGTGATCTTCACTTGGAACGACAGTTTATAAAATAACTAAATAAATATAGGTGGTCATTTTCTTACCGTATTGCACGCGAAAAGTCCCTTTTCGCGTGCGATACCTAGATGTGGGCGGAGTCGGGGCAGTGTCATTACGATGGCGCTATTGGGTGCGAAAGCTGGCAGCGATTGCACTGCGGTGGTGCGATCACTGCTGGCTTTCGCAGGCCCGTCCCCCGCTTCGCCCCACCCCCACTCCCCTTGTTACCGCCGGAGTTCAGTAATCCCTGCAGTATAAGAAAATATAGGCCTAAATTTGTGTGTTCTGAAACAATTAATAGGGTCCTTATGGAGCTAATATGATTACCTTTATGAGTAAAATGAGCTGGGTGGAGTGGGACAAACATTTGTACGTTAAATAGTAAAGGGAAAGAGAATTGTACCTAAACTAGGGGAAAAAAAGAAGACGCATATAACCCTGTCAAGAGCAATGGGAGCTGATCTACTTAAAGGGAGTGATTGTGATCTAGGAGGGATTTTAAGTAGCATCTGCATTTCTGACATCTGCAAGGGTTGTGAGGGGTGATGTTTAATGAATTATCCTTTTGTCGTGTTTTTTAATGTTGTTTTGCAAGTTGAAATTAGAGAAAATATGATGAAAGTAAATCAGAAACTTGCCATGGTTGTGGAGTGCCATCTTGTGATCATATGGGAAAACCACAGATGAATGAGTAATATGGGAGAAATATTTATTTAAGGGTAAATTTTCAAAGGCTTAGTTGGGATCTAGATGGGAAAAAATAGTTACATGGGGAGAATGACTGAGTCTGCATAATTAGATTTTCAAGTGTCTAAAAGGATGTGCATGCTTTCACAATGTGTGGGTTTTTAGCCACCTTAAAAAGAGGCTTCTGGGAGATGGTGCATTTCAGAGAAGTGGATGAAAACTACATCTGTATGTTAAACTTTCAAAGATGTACTTGTGTAGCTAACGAACATATCCTTTACACCTTCAGTTGAAATGACTTAAAGTACACACATATTATTATCTACATAGCCCTATCCTCAAACATAAACTATGCTTACACTTTCCGTTTGAATATCAGATTGCTTTGTGAAGACTGAAAAGTATGTGTGTACTTTGTCCTTTAGACACCTCTGAAGATGTTAATGTATAATATCAATAGGCTCAAAAGTCTAAACAAAAAACAACGGAAATTTGAAACCATCTTAAGAAAATAGAAGCTGATCTCGCATTTTGTAGGAAAGACATACAATACAGAAACTGTAAGAGAGGTTAGAGAGTCATTCTTATCTTGAGGTTTCATCTACAGGCAATAGAATAAGAGTGACTTTGCTAACTCATGCTGAAATAAAATTCCAGCTAAAGTAAATGGTTGTGGATCCTGAAGAAATGAGGCCGTCCATTGCTCCTACCATGTGACAGGGGCCGACCAATGGCACCGGTAGTCCCTGTGACATAGTAAGGGCAAAGGCTATCGGTGCCATTTTGAATACCGGCAGCCGACAGCCCGATTGCAGGAGATCGCTCCAGGACCCCCGCTGGACCACCAGGGACTTTTGGCAAGTCTTGGAGAGGGTCAGGAGGGTGGGGGTTTATTCGTTAGTGATACATTGTATTCGTGGGGGTTTGCCATACGTTTCATGAACCCCACGAATACAACGAATATGGCATATATGTTGCGGATTGCCAATAAGTTGCAAACGAATGCACACCCCTACTTACCACCTCCTTCCTTTATTGCCACCACTTTGTTACTCTCTGACATGTCATTCTTACGCGTCCTCCTCCCGACTGTCAAGAATTTAATTTAACTAGCTCTCTTCTCTGGACCCCCTCTCACGTCCTGTTCTATTACTCCTGAACCTAATTTCCTATCTGTTTTAATTTTCCGTCTGACTTTTTCCCCTTTCCAATCACTTCATGGTACTTTTATACCTCATTATAATAAGCTCAATGTTATTGGTAAACCGCCGAGTTGGTCATAGTTCTTGAGTTGTTTGTCTTAAATACTTCTTATATTATAATTATATGATGTCAATTTGCTCTATGTAACTGTTATGTCTAATGCTATAATCACTATGTTATTTGTAAACAGATATGATGCTTGTATCTGTTATGCTCCATTTTATTTGCATTGTTTTCTTTGTAAACCGATATGATGTGCAAACGGCAATCGGTATATAAAAACCCCTAAATAATAATAATAATAAAAGCAGTTTATGGACTTTTCCTCTAGGAAATTGTCCAAATGTTGTTTAAACCCAGATAAGCTAACTGCCTTAACCACATCCTCTGGCAATGATTTCCAGAGCTTAATTATGCATTGAGTGAAAAAGAATTTTCACTGATTAGTTTTAAATGAGCTACTTGCTAACTTCATGGTGAGCTCCCCAGTCCTTGTATTATCTAAAAGAATAAACAACCAATTTACAATAACCCATTCTAGTCCTCTAATGATTTTATAGACCTCTATAATTTCCCCCCCTCAGTCGTCTCTTTTCCAAACTGAACAGCCCTAACCTCTTTGACCTTTTCTCATAGAGTGGCCATCACATCCTCTTTATCATTTTGGTCACCCTTCTCTGCAACTTCTCCAGTGCATCAATATTTTTTTTAGATGTGGCAACCAGAATTTTGAGCACAGTACTCAAGGTGTAGTCTCACCATGGAGCAATTCAGAGGCATTATGACATTCTCCGTATTATTCACCATTCCTTCCTAATAATTCCTAACATTCTGTTTGCTTTTTTAACTGCTGCAGCACACTGAGCTGACGATTTCAATGTATTGTCTACCATGATGCCTAGATGTTTTTCCTTGGTAGTAACTCCTACCATGAAACCTAACATCATGTAACTATAACGTGAATTATTTTTCCCTATATCCATCACCTTGCACTTATCCACATTAAATGTCATCTGCCATTTGAATGCTCAGTCTTTCAGTCTCACAAGATCCTCCTGCAATTTATCATTATCTACCTGTGATTTAGCTACTCAGAATAATTTTGTGTTGTCTGCAGATTTGATCACCTCGCTCATCGTTCCCATTTCCAGAGCATTTATAAATATATTAAAAAGCACCAGTCCAAGTGCAGATCCCTGAGGCTCTCCATTATTTATCCCTGTCTACTGAGAAAACTGATCATTTAATCCTACACTCTGTTTCCTGTCTTTTAATCATTTTGCAATCCACAAAAGTACATTGTCTCATTTCCCAAGACTTTTTAATTTTCATAGAATCTTAGCATGGAGGACTTAGGGCCTCATTTTCTAAAGTATCGCAGGCCTGCAATACTTTAGAAAGTCGCGCTAATGGGGGGGGGCGGGGGCCGAAGCGGGGGGGGCGGTGCCGGCAGCGATCGCACCGCCGCGGTGCGATCACTGCTGGCATCGCGCCTAATAATTACACCATAGAAGGTGTAGTTATTGGGCGCGAAATAGAGAGCGAAAAGGGCCTTACCTTTCCGCTCGGCGCGCTGTCCTCGCGGAGTCGGCCCCGGTGACGCCCCCGACTCCTCCTCTTCCGGGGCAGACTCCGCCCCGATTTCAGTAGCGCAGGCCTGTGCTACTTTTGCTAGCTATCGCAGGCTTGCACTAACAGCGCAAGCCTGCGATAGCTTTGGAAAATGAGGCCCTTAGTCAAATGCCTTCTGAAAATCCAAATACACCACATCTATGTTTATTAACCTCTTCAAAACAAAATGTAGCAGATCTGGTAGGCAAGACTTCCCTTGAGTAAATCCATGCTGGCTGTGATCTATATATTATGTGATCTTTTTTTTAGTATAGTTTCCATGATTTTTCCCAACACTGAAATCCGGCTCACCAATCTAGTTTCTCAGATCACACCATAGCCTTTTTTAAATATTGGGTTGGTATTGGCCACCTTCCAGTCTTCAAGTAAAATGTATGATTTTAATGATAGATTGCAAATTACTAATAATAGATTTAACATGTCATTTGTTAGTTCTTTCAGAACCTTGGGGTGTATAAAATCTGATCTGGGTGATTTGCTACTCTTCAGTTTGTCAATCTGACCTACTACATTTCCAGGTTCACCGTGATTTGGTTCAGTTCATCTGAATCATCACCCATGAAAATTGCCTGCAGAATAGGTATCTCTACAACATCTTCTTTAGTAAACACTGAAGCAAATAAGTAATTTAGTCTTTTTGCGATGACCTTATCTTCCTTAAGTGCTTCTTTAACCCCTCAATCATCCAACAGTCCAAACAACTCCATCACAAGCTTCCTGCTTCAGATATATTTTTAAAAGTTTTTATTATGAGGTTTTGCCTCTATGGGCACATTCTTTTCAAAATTCTCTCTTAGCCGGTCTTATCAGTGTTTACATTTAACTTGCCAATACTTATGCTTTTCCAATTTTCTTCAGATGGATCATTCTTCCAATTTTTGAAGGAAGATTTTTTTGTCTAAAATAGTCTCTTTCACTTCACCTTTTAACCAAGCTGGCATCACCTGCTAAAGCTTGCACCCCATTGCAAGGCCAAAAAGCAGACAACTACTTTGAACTATTCAAATTGTTTCTGCAATGATACTATAACCCATACCCTTGAGAGATGATGCATGCCTGAACCCCTCTGAAATGAGCCCCTCAAAGTGTGACAGTGAAAAGGCCTTGAAGTCCCTTATCTGCTGATTTCTTCAACAATCTACCTGAATTCTACTGGAAATGTTCCATTGGGGCCCCAAGATAAATAAGTGCTTACACCACAATAAAGACTACTTTTCTTGCAGAAGATATGGCTAAGCACCACCATTCTTTCTTCTAACTCATGTCATCACAACTTTGCCTGCTCCTGGAAGAAATGTCCATTTGACTACTACAGTCCAGAAAGGTCTTAACCTTACCAATTGCTGAATATCACTATTACTTCAATGCCTTCCTCACTGTTCCAGCTCATATCTTTGACTCCTGTATTTGGAAGATTTCTTCATCTCCTAACTCTACAGCCTGAGCTCAGGCTTGATCTCCTCTCTCACTTCTGGTTTTCTGGTATGTTCCAATTCTTTGCTCAGTTCCAGGCCTCTCTCTCTTCATTCACCTCTCATGGCTCACTGGACACCAGGACTGGAGGGCTCAACCCAAAGGGAAGGTGTCTGGCATAGACAAACAACGCACAGAGTTGCTGCTTCCATTATCATAATCCTGGATTTGCCTCTGTAGACACTATTCCTGTGGCAACCCACTGACAACAACTATCACAATATTCTATCAATAACTGGAACTTTAACAAGGCAAACTTTATTTTGCTGAACACCACATCACCCAAATATCATTGCTAAGTTCCTGCTGATCTTATTCTTGAACTTCAATCATCTTTATCCAGTCATATAATTCATATGGATGGCCCAAAAATCAAAGAAATCCTCTTCAGAAAAGAAATGGAAAGTGTGCCTCCATTTGGAAAATGAATAAACAAAATTAAAACTGCAGGTGTCTTTCAAAAAGCTTTAAAGAATGTTATGTTCCATTAACTTTAAGTACACAATTTCCAACTTCTCTTCTACAATCGATTATTGTAACTCCATTTTATTTGGTCTACCTTCAATCTGTATCAGACCCTTGCAGTTACTTTAGAACGCCACTGCAAGAGTCCTTTGCGGTGGGAAAAAATATGATCACATTACGCCTTCGTTAATCAATCTCCACTGGTTACCTATCAAATACTGTGTTGACCATAAAATATTATGCTAATCCACAAATCTGTATATCTTGACAATACAGAATGGCTCAATGCTCAACTTCATTTACATACTCCAGAAAGAAACCTGAGATCAGCCAAAAAAGGGCTGTTATCAGTCCCCTCCATTAGATCTGCTCACCTTTCTGAAATCAGGGAAAGAGCTTTTTCTATAGCAGGACCGGTCTTGTGGAACCAGATTCCCCATGAATTATGAATGCAAAAAGAACTCAAGGCCTTTAAAAAGAGTTTGAAAACTTGGCTTTTCAAAAAGGCATATGATTCCTAATTTCCGTTAACAGCCATGCTATTCTCACAATGTATACCTTTGAGACTGTTTCCTTTCCTTGTTGTTTCCTTTTATGCTTTTATTCGTTTTTTATTATTTTTAATTTCTATTCTTTTATTTTGTATGTTTTTACTCATTCCTTATTTACTCTTACCCTTTTATTAATTTTATATTGTAATGTATTATTTATTGTTATAACTTTGTACAACCGTTAAGATTGTCCCCACAGATTGACAGTTTATAAAAGCAATAAATGAATAAATAAATAAATGTCAATGTTTCCGATTACTTCTGTTTCCAGTTATCATCCAGATATCTATCCTCATCATAAAGTGAAAAGAAGACAGCTAACTCCATCAGATCTTTATATTTATAAATCGCCGATACACAAAGGAGTAGGTAATGTAAAATTCCAACATGCATAAAATAAAAACATAAAAACATTAACCACAAAAAACTAAATTCTTCAATAACAGTATAGACTGACATGACTTTGCTGAATTCCTAGATGGAAAGATGGGCTTGTTGAAAAACAAATGTTTTAATAGCCACCTTAAATGATTTTGCACAGTGTAAATTCTGTAACCATTCAGTTAGTAAAAACGTATGCATTACTTAATTCCCAAGCTTGGAGTCTATGACCTAGAAGTGTTTTTAAACTGGAGACAATCACACCCTAAAACCACAGGATATGGGTACTTGGGAAGTATTCTCACATCTATAACCGTTGACCCTTCCAGAACCATAAGTAAAACTGACTAGCTGGCTATGGTTATAAATTGATTAGTGCTCTGTGTTGTAATCGTAGGAACCTTACAGGGTCATTCATCAAAATGCATTAGGCGTTAGAGCCCTAATGCATGTGATATTTATTGCAATGTGAATGCAATTTTTTAAAATTTATTCAAAGGGGCGAAATCAATGAAAATGAGGGGTATTATTGCACCACATGATAATGTAATACACACATTTTTCCTGGTATTAAGCTGTGCGATTTGACTGAAGCAGGATTTGTGATAAATATTGCAAATTTCATTTCAGCAGAGAGAGAAAGAGAGCACCTCTGAAGTGGCACGCATAGTAATCAACTCTTTATACCACTATGGGAGCACTAGCTAATAACTAAGGTGAGGTTTTGGTGGTAGTCTAGGGTTTTCAGGCCAGTTTTACATGCATAGTGAGATATATGAATAGCACAGTATACATCAGTGAATATTTGACATGATTTGGAGTGAGGAATGTCACACAAAGATGAGATTTTTACAATGTTTTCTCACCCTAGCTTGATAGTACCCTGATAGAGAGTCCATCAAGCTAGGGTGAGAGAACATTGTAGAAATATCATCTTTGTGTGGCTTTCTGTTGCGTGCCCCGTCTGCGCCAGGACCGCAGATGGGCCTGCTCATCTTGCTAGCTCCTCTTCAGGTCACAAGTTGGCCTCCCAGCGGCAGCCGTGAGCTCCTCCAGGCCACGGCGCACCGCGACGGCGATCGCCGTGCCTTCTACTGTGTACCAGGCCTCACGCCAGAGCTCGGTGAACTCGGTGGCATTGGCCACGCCCCTACGCATGCAAGTGCAGACCGCTCGGCCTCTTGTAAGGCCAGGGGTGGGTCCTAACTCCAAGGCGTGCCCTGATTGAACGTGCTACATAAGGAAGTTCCTGCCTGCACTTCCTTGCCTTGGCAATCAGGTCGGCACTATATGTGTACTAGTCTGCCTCTGCATTCACAGTCTTGTCCCAGTCTTGTTTCAGCATTCTACTGTTCCAGCATCCTTCTGTTCCAGCATCCTACTGTTCCAGCATCCTACTGTTCCAGCCTGTCCAGTGTGCTTCTGTTCCAGTGTCTGTCTTGTCTCCCCAGGTAGTACCTTCGTACTGTCTCTCTGGTACTGACCTCGGCCTGCTCCATTGACCATTCTGCTCGCTGCCTGGATCTGTGTTATGGTTACTGGTGTTTGGGTGGAAGCTTGGACACTGTGGCAGCTGACCATGCCCATGGGGGGCAGTCCCGTGAGGGACCACGGTGTCAGGCTAAACTCCGGACAGACAAACACAGATTTGAATCTTTTGTTAAACAGTTTGAGTAGCCACCAGAGGTGGCAATAGTGAGTAGTGGTTGTAGAGCCTGGCTGGGTGCGTCTCACACAGAACGCTGGAACAGCGGATCCTCGGAAAGGCAGTGTTAGCAATAACAGAGATTCCACTAGATGAGAGTCTGGCACTGGAGCAGAGAGCAGGCCCTCAAGGAGCAAGTACCTGATTCCAGTGAAGAAGTACTGTGGAGAGAGATGGTTTCTGCACTCTCTGCTGGTAACTGTAAGTTAGTTCCTCTAAGCAGAGGGGTAGAGGTTGCAGGCAGCGACACAGGGAACATGGGCCCTCGAGGAGTGAGTACCGGTTTCCTGATAGCACCTGAAAGAAGCAGAGAAGCCCCCCGAGGATCAGGTACCCCGTTAGAGACCCCGAAGGGTAGTAAGAGTTCCAGATAGCGCTGGAGTGGCAGAGTAGCTTAGGAACGGAGAGCGAATCCCATCCGTAAGAATCCTGTTGCTAACTCAATGAGCCTGCAAATACTGTAGGCAGATATACCCGGACGTCAGAACAGGGGGATGCCCCTGAGGTTCGCTCCAACGTGGAGTTAAAGATGAGGGCGGCATGTGTGTGCGCACCCTAGAGGTACCTTGAAGGAGAATGGTGGGAGGCAGCACCAAAGCCTGTCCGGGGACACTGGAGAGAAGGGCAAGCAGACGCCGTGGCGGCTATCAGTCCAAGGTGAGTGGGAAGTGCCGAGAGTAGAGAGAGGTAGGTAGGGCAAAGCTGTCAAAGACCGACGGACGCAACAGTGCCCCCCTTCAAAGGGTTGCCTCTAGCCCTTTTACCAAGTTTTGGTTTGTGTGGATGCATCTGATGAAACTGAAGAAGCATCTCCTTATCCAGGATATTTACCATCGGTTCCCAAGAATTTTCCTCTGGGCCATAACCTTCCCAAGAAAGAAAGTATTCCCAGGTTTTGCCATGTCTTCTTACATCCAGAATAGCTTCAACCTTATATTCAAGGTCTTCTTCTGTGGTAATAGAATTTGGTTCTGGAGACTTGGATGAGAACTCACTGAGAATGAGTGGTTTCAAAAGTGAAACGTGGAATGCGTTGTGGATTTTCAATCCAGGTGGTAGCTTCAGACTATATGTGATTTATTTTATTTATTTAACATTTTTCTATACCGAACTTCATGACAAACTTCATATCAGGCCGGTTTATATTAAACTTAGGGGTTAACTTAACAGAACCATATAACAAGAAGGCCGAGGCGCAGATACAAATAACATGGAGAATAAAACTTGGGGGCTAGAGTAGCCAGGAAACAAAGGACAGGAAGAACTGGAGAATTAACACGAATGAATATACAATGGCTGGGTCGGACATTTAGTCTATTGAGCTATATGATGAAAACTGTTGCATTGTTAGGTTTCAGGGAAGGCTTGGACGAAAAGCCAAGTCTTGAGGTTTTTTTTGGAAGGTAGTCAGGCAGGGTTCCAGTCTTAGGTCCGTTGGCAGGTTGTTCCAGATGATGGGGCCAACTGTGGAGAAAGCTCGTTCTTTCGTGGAGGTAATGTTGCCAAGACGTCAGAGAATTGGAAATGGTCCAACGTAGTTTGGAGCAAATTGAGTAGAAGGTAACTTTAGTCTCAAGTGCTTAGTTGACAGCCAGACTTTGTCACCAGGTTGAAATACAGGCACTTTAGAATGATGAGCGTCGTATGATTTCTTTGCTCGTTCACCAGCTTTGATTAGCATGTCTTGTCTGAATCCATAATTAATGGATATCATCAGCAGTGGATTGAGCTGCTGGGGATGACACTGAGATAGTCAGTGGAAGTGGCGGTGAAGGTAGTCATCCATAAACCACTTCAAATGGTGTTGATCCAGTAGATGATGCTGGATGTGAGTTAATGGAGAATTCTGCCCATGGCAACAGTTCGGCCCAGTTATTCTGACGGCAACTCACATAGGCATGAATAAACCGTTTTAGGGTCCTATTCATCCCCTCAGTTTGGCCATTAGATTGGGGATGATAGGCAGATTTATAATCCAGAGAGATGTCAAATACAAATAGCTTGCACAAAGCCTTCCAGAATTTTGCTGTGAATTGAGATCCTCTATCAGTGACAATGTGCTTCGGTAGGCCATGTAGGTGAAAGATGTGTACGATGAAGAGCTTAGCAAGTTCCAAGGCTGAGGGTAAGCCAGGCAGCACCACGAAATGGGCCAGCTTACTGAAACGGTCAACCGTCACCCAGATAGTATTCATTCCTCCAGAAAGAGGCAGATCAACTACAAAGTCTGTAGCGATGTGAGTCCATGACTCCTCCGGAACCGGCAGCGGTTGCAGCAATCCTCAAGGCTGACCAGAAGTAGGCTTATGTTTAGCACAGTTGGAGTATGACGCTACATAGGAGTATATATCTTCCTTGATTGTAGGCCACCAATAGTACTTCTGTAATTTCAGCAGGGTACGGTATTGACAAGGATGGCCAGCCAGCTTGGAATCATGAGCCCAGTGTAGTAGTTTCTTTCGGAGGTTCTTCGGTACAATTGTTTTACCGGCTGGCACAGAATGGGTAGCCGCCAAGATGACTTTCTTCAGGTCGATGATATGCTGATGTTCTTCAGGAACATCCTCAGAGAGGAAAGAGCGAGACAGGGCATCTGCTCTGGTATTCTTGTCACCGGGATGGTATTTGAGCATGAAGTCAAAGCGATTAAAAAACAAGGACCATCTGGCTTGTCTGTGGTTAAGACGTTGAGCATGACGGAGATACTCTATTTATTTATTTTATTTATTTAAATCTTTTTCTATACCATCGTTAAGGTGGTTACCGTCACAACGGTTTACAATAAGGCACAAAAGTAATGCTATTAACTTCTATCAGTTTACACAGGTGCCATAATGTTCGGTAACATAGTTTCAATCAAAGTTAGTTAAATGAGTGTGAACACTATCATGTCCTGGTCGATTCTATAGCAGTTTGAGTCAGGACTCATTCTATAAGTAATTTATCCTTTACTGATGAATTCCATTAAAAACAAAAAACATACACCCTTAGTGATTTCTGTTTGCGTGGGTGTTTTGTCCCTTGCACTTACCTGGTTGAACCTTGCATTTCCCTGGATTCTATTCTATTCTCCCTTCTCTTTTTGAAAGGCTTGGTTGAATAGCCAAGTTTTCAGATTTTTTCTGAAAGTTTTGTTTTCTCTTTGTAGTCTTAATTCCAATGGCATGGAGTTCCATAATATGGGTCCTGCTAATGATAGTGCCCTCTCTCTCACCTGTGTCAGTCTTGCTGTCTTGACTGATGGAATAGTCAGAAGAGCTTTGTTGGCTGATCTTAGATTTCTACTGGGGATGTGTACTCTAAGGGCTGTGTTCAGCCAGTCTGCGTTTTCATTGTGTATTAGTTTGTGTATGGTGCATAGTGTCTTGTATTGAATTCTTTGTTCTATGGGAAGCCAGTGCAGCTTAGCTAGTGTTTCGGTAATGTGATCTCTCTTCCTTTTTCCAGTTAATACTCTTGCAGCCGTGTTCTGTAATATTTGTAGTGGTCTTATGGAGGTGTATGGTAAGCCTAGTAGAAGGGCGTTACAATAGTCAGTGCTTGCAAATATCAGCGCTTGAAGTACTGTTCTAAAGTTGGCGGTCATTAGAAGTGGTTTGAGTTTTCTGAGAACCATGAGCTTGGCGTATCCTTCCTTTACTTTTATGGATATATGTTGTTTTAAGCTTAGTTCTGTGTCTATTATTACTCCTAGATTCCGGACTTTCTCTGCAAGTATTATTTGTTTGTTGTTATTGAGTGTGACTGGGTTGGGTGAGATCTCCATGTTTTTCTTTCTTTCTAAGTGAAGGAATTCAGTCTTCTCTATATTGATTACTAGTTCCATTTGATTTAATAGTTGTTTGATGATGTCTATATACATGTTCGCTATGTTTAATGATTCTTGTGGTCCAAGAACATGGTAATTTGATGTTGGGTGCCTTCAAGCCAAGGCCGCCATTCCTCGAATGCCATCTTAATAGCCAGGAGCTCTTTATCTCCGATCCCATAGTTCTTCTCTGCAGGAGAAAAGTGCCGTGAGAAAAAGGAGCAGATATGTAAGGCTTTAGAATCTCCAGTTTGGCTCAACACGGCCCCTGCTCCAACATCTGAAGCATCAACCTCCACGATGAAGGGTCTGTTGGGGTCCGGGTGATGCAGACAAGGCTCAGTGGAAAAGGCAGTCTTTAATTTCTCAAATGCGGACATGGCCTCCGCAGACCACTTTGAAGCATTAGCCCCTTTCCGTGTCATACCAGTTAAGGGCACTGTCAAAGAAGAATAGCTCTTTATGAAGCTTCTATAGAAGTTAGTAAACCCCAAAAATCATCTCAGGGCCTTCAGACATAGGTTAAGACCAATTCTTGATACTCTCTAATTTTGGGGATCCATCTGGAAGCCTTGTTTCGAAACGATATAGCCAAGAAAAAGTAAAGATTCTTTGTGAAACTCGCATTTCGACAATTTTGCGTAGAGACGGTGTTCTCGAAGTCTCAGTAATACTTGTTTGACATCTGCTAGATGAATAGACATATCTTGTGAAAAGATCAAGATGTCATCTAGGTAGACAACGACACATTTGTACAGAAGGTCCCGCAAAATGTCGTTCATCATGTTCTGAAACATGGCGGGGACGTTGCATATGCTGAACACCAAATATTCGAAATGGCTGTCTCGAGTGTTGAAAGCTGTTTTCTACTCGTCGCCTTCGTGAATGCGAACCAAGTTATAGACTCACTTCAGGTCAAGTTTTGAGAATATCTTGGCTCCTTGAAGTCGATCAAAAAGCTCCAAGATCAGAGGTAAGGGGAATCGGTCTTTAATCGTGATCTTATTCAGACCTCGATAATCAATACAAGGACACAGTGTGCCATCCTTCTTCCCCACAAAGAAGAAGCCTGCGCCCGCCGGAGACTTAGATGGTCTAATTAAACCCTTTTGCAAATTTTCCTCAATATACTCAGACATGGCTTTGTTCTCCACCACCGACAGTGGGTAGATATGTCCTTTAGGAGGTTCAGCATTAGGTTTCAGTTTTATGGTGTAGTCATAAGTTCTATGTCGCAGAAGGATGTCAGTACTTCTTTGGAGAAAACATCATGAAATGATGCATATTGAGGCGACAGTCCTGGCATCACTGGAGTTGTAGGCATACAGAGAATAGGAGTGACCTCATTTAGGCAATTGCCATGGCATTCTAGGCCCCAACAGGAGAGTTCCAACGTGGCCCAGTTATATTGCAACACATGCAGCTGTAACCAGGGTAACCCCAGAACGATAGGGTGCATGGCCTTCTCCAAAACAAAGAAGGAAATTAATTCCATATGGAGAGCTTCGGTGGGGAGGGATACCGGTTCGGTACAACAGGCAACAGCACCCGGTAAAGGCTCCCCGTGTATAGATGATAAGAGTAATGGAGTCTTCATAGTGGTGAGGGGAATCCTCAAATGTTCCACTAGACGTTGAAGAATAAAATTACCTCCTGCCCCTGAATCCACCATGGCAAGGGTATGAAATTCCAGAGGTCAGCAGATCAGAGAGACAGGGAGAGAGAGCGGAGTGAGGCCTAAGAAGAGTCCTCCCACAGGAGTTAGGCCTGTCCGTTTCCTGGACATATCGGGCATGTTTTGACTGCATGACCAGCTTGCCCACAGTACATGCACAATCCATTCCTCTTCCGAAGTCTTCTCTCTTTGGATGTCAAGTGACTGCGACCAAGTTGCATCGGTTCTTCCCCACTGGTAACAGGAATCAAAGGAACCATCCTGAGTGCAGGTTTAGCACAAACTTCCTTCTGAACAGGTCCTTTACAAGGCTTGAGTTCTTGCACCTTATCACAAAGCCAGTGATCAATTCTAATAGCTAAGGCCACTAGCTCATCCAGCGAGTCAGGTGTTTCGTGAGCAGCCAGCTCGTCCTTCAAGCAGGAATCCAAACCTTTGAAGAAGAGAGTTTTCAGGCATCTAGAGTCCCAAAGTAATTCAGCCGCAAGAGTCTTGAACTCTATAGTGAAATCAGTCAGTGGTCGGTTGCCTTGCTTCAGGTCCACCAATGTAGAACCAGCAACAGTATGTTGGGCAGGATCATCAAAAACAGATTTAAACAAGTCCATAAATCTGTCAATATCCTGAAGTATAGGGTCTTTGCGTTCCCACAGCATGGAAGCCTATGCAAAACCCTTCCATCCAGGTAGGATAGAATATAAGTAGTCTTGGCATAGGCTGTGGGGAAGTGAGTGGGTTGTAATGCAAAATGCATACAACACTGGTTTAAGAAGCCTCTAGTTCTCTGAATCTCTCCAGAAAAATGTACTGGAGCAGCAAGGCACCATAGTCTTTATAGTTACTTCAGGTAACTGGCCTGCATTACTGGATGTAGAACCGTGATTCTTCTGTGCGTGCAGCTGATGAAACGCAGTAGTCAATTTCTCCAATGCATCTTGTTGTTCAGCAATGCGCAAGGCCAGGCCTGGAATGGCCTGCAAGGCGTTGAGCTGAGCCAGCTCCATGGAGTTAGAAATCTGTTATGGTTACTGGTGTTTGGGTGGATCCTTGGATACTGTGGCAGCTGACCACGCCCACGGGGGGCAGTCCCGTGAGGGACCACGGTGTCAGGCTAAACTCCAGACAGACAAACACAGATTTGAATCTTTTATTAAACAGTTTGAGTAGCCACCAGAGGTGGCAGTAGTGAGTAGTGGTTGTAGAGCCCGGCTAGGCGCGTTTCACACAGAACGCTGGAACAGCAGATCCTCGGCAAGGCAGTGTTAGCAGTAATAGAGATTCCACTAGCTGAGAGGTCTGGCACCGAAGCAGAGAGCAGGCCCTCGAGGAGCAAGTACCTGATTCCAGTGAAGCAGTACTGTGGAGAGAGATGGTTTCTGAACTCACTGCTGGTAACTGTAAGTTAGTTCCTCTAAGTAGAGGGGTAGAGGTTGCAGGCAGCGACACAGGGAACATGGGCCCTCAAGGAGTGAGTACCGGTTTCCTGATAGCACCTGAAAGAAGCAGAGAAGCCCCCAAGGATTGTGTACCCCGTTAGAGACCCCGAAGGGTAGTAAGAGTTCCAGATAGCGCTGGAGTGGCAGAGTAGCTTAGGAACAGAGAGCGAATCCCATCCGTAAGAATCCTGTTGCTAACTCAACAAGCTAGCAAATACTGTAGGCAGATATAACCGGATGTCGTGACGTCAGAACAGGGGGATACCCCTGAGGTTCACGCCAACGTGGAGTTAAAGATGAGGGCGGCGTGCACGCGCACGCCCTAGAGGTACCTTGAAGGAAAATGGTGGGAGGCAGCACCAAAGCCGGTTCTGGGACACCGGACAAAACAGCAAGCAGACACCACGGCGGCCATCAGTCCAAGGTGAGCGGGAGGGGCTGAGAGTAGAGAGTGGTAGGCGAGGCAAAGCCGTCAAAGACCGACGGACGCAATAATCTGGACCTCTGCCTGCCTTGTGACCTCGTCTGACCTCTGGAACCTGACCCCTGCTTCATTGACTAGTCTCGGACTGACTCCTGGTATCTGACCTCTGCCTTGGCTGACACTCCTTGATTTGATCCAAGGAACCTGTGCCCGGCTGCCATTGACTACGTCTCTTGATTCTGGCTTTGTCCCTTGCCTTGTCATTGTCTACGCTGTACTGGCCTTCCCAGATCCTCCAGGCCTACAGCCTAGTGACCGACCATGCTCCCTTGCTGCTCATGGGCATGCCTCTCTACTACCTCTCCGGGAGACCCTGCGAAGCTCACCAAAGTCCAAGCAGCCTGGGTCCCTATGGGCTCCACCCGGGGGGACCGTGGGCTTCCAGTGGTGAAGCTCATCCTAGCCTCTGTCTCCTCCTGTGCTCCACCCCCTGGGGGCAGGTGCTTCCTGGTCCCTACCAGGGACCTGTTCCACACTGCTCCAGGACAAGGGTCCACCTCCAAGCGCAACACTTTCCTCACTCCAAATCATGTCAGATATTCACTGATGTGTACTCTGCTGTTCATACGTCTCACTGTGCATGTAAAACTGGCCCTAAAACCCTAGGGCACCATCAAAACCTCACCTCAAGTTACTAGCTGGCCCTCCTATAGTGGTATAAAGAGTTGAGTACTAGGAGAGGCTTATAAAGAGTCTCTCTCTATCTCTTTCTCTCTCTTTCTCTCTCTCTCTCTCTCTCCACTTATTGCAGGCATTATTCATTTGAAATCAATTGCATTTTGATGAATCTAGGTCTTGGCTTGAATCTGAGTCACAGCAGAAGATGATTTTCCTTTTCGGATGGTGGTAAAAAAAAGTTGTTTCCATAGTTCTCTTTCAATTAAATCAGTTTCACTTTCTAAAACATAAATTACATAAACAAATTGAAACTAAACAGAAGATAGAAATAGTAACTGCAAGCAGATCACAAGAATTGTTTCAGTATTCCTAAACATGTCTCCTTCACTAAGGTCATGCATAATCAGTTTAGCCCTTCAGGCTTTGCTTTTCTTTTTAAGGATTTATTTTCTCACCCAGCAGACAGCACTACATTTTAGGGGAGAATTTTCATTCCTATCAATAATATTTTACTCTCTCTATGGTATATTATTGCTTAAAGTGGTTTTCACTCTACTAAGATATTGCCAATGGCATTTATTTAGTTCTCTCACATACAGCAGTTATGGTTACCAGAGGCACTATGACATTGAGGATAGACCGATGTCATAGTGTCTTCATTTGCAGCTCTTTATCTAACATTCCGGCTCATCACAGCTCCATTAGCAGAATTCTGCAGGTGCAGTGAACATGCACAGCAATGGCTAAGAGTATCACAGATAAAACGGAAAAGTCTAGAAACCAAATACCTACTGGAATATGGGTATTTTCTCCTCATTTCCATGGAACACTATCAAAATGGGTTAAAGAATTCCAAACAGTTGCCAGAAATGTCCATTTCTATGTTTCAGTTTTCCTTCAGAATTTCTTTAGATGTATATTTAGAAACAACCATCCACTTGGTACCTTCAAAAGATTGATGCTCAGTCCTCCTAATTACGTCAACTGCTGTTACAAAGAAGAAAGCTTCAATTCTCAACATTCACTTCCCTTTTAAATATCTCCCCTTATTTTCTTCCTGTTTCTCGCAATTTTTGAACTATTCCCCAAAGTGTTACATCATGTTATTGTTATTCTGCATTGACTTGGCATTTACTGAGTGTCACAGACAAGTCTGGGGCAGTATTAGTGCAATAGAACATATAGGAATGAAAATCAGAAAGAGAATCATTGTCCTATCATTTCAAATGCTCCAATCCAAAATAATGTCTCAGCACAACTATGGGAAAAAAAGTCTCCACTCATCAGAGACTCAGATTGGAAACATCCTCTGTAAGTGAATCCAAGTCTGCAAACCTGGAAAATTGTACTTTGTTTTAGGTCCTTCAAGAGATTTCATCTATTACATGCTTATTGTTTTGTATTTGGGAAGAATTTGGCAAGTTTTATTTCCCACTAAAAACAGCAGGTGGGGCTGTTTCTAAGAGTATAGACTGGTTTAACTGCAACACGAGTAACATCTCACTCCTAGATCTAAAGTAGCTGACCGTGATTATATAGTAGTTATATTCTACATTGTGATCACAGCAACCAGCGTTCAAAGGCAAGACAGAAGATGATTTTGAATTTAGTAAAAAGTTGTTTTTCAAACTCCCTTTCAATTAAATCTGTTTCACTTTCTAAAACATAAATTCCATAAACAAATTGTAACTAAACAGAAGATAGAACTAGTATCTGCAAGCAGGTCATAGGAATTGCTTCAGTGTTCCTTAACTTGTCTCCTTCAGGAAAGGCATACAAAGTCAGTTTAGCCCTTCAGTCTTTGCTTTTCTTTTTAAGGGTTTATTTTATCAGCACTCCATTTTAAAGGAAAATTTTCATTTCTATCAATATTCTTGTACTCTCTCTATGGTATCATTATTGCTTAAAGTTTTTTCTCTCCACTATGATATTGCCAATGGCATTTAATTAGCTCTCTCGCATATAGTAGCTATGCTTACCAGAGGGCACTATGACATCAAGGATAGACCGATGTCATAGTGCCTCCATTTGCATCTCTTGACTAAAATTCTGACTCCTCACAGCTCGATTAACATAAGTCTGCAGGAGCAGTGAACATATACAGCAATGGCTAAGAGTATTGCAGATTAAAAGGAAAAATCTAGAAACCACATACCTACTGGATTATGGGAATTTTCTCCTCATTTCCATGGAGCACTATCAAAATGGGTGAAATAATTCCAAACAGTTGCCAGAAATGTCCATGTCTATTTTTCAGTTTTCCTTCAGAATTTCTTTAGATGTATATTTAGAACAACCATCCACTTGGTACCTTCAAAATGTTGATGCTCAATCCTAATTATGCCAACTGCTGTTACACAGAAGAAAAGCTTCAATTCTCAACATTCATTTCCCTCTTAAATATCCTCCCTTATTTTCTTCTTGTTTCTCGCAATTTTTGAACTATTCCCCAAAGTGTTACATCATGTTATTGCTATTCTGCATTGATTTGGCATTTCATGTATCTCATAGACAAGACTGGGGAAGTATTAGAGCAATAGAAGACAAAGGAATGAAAAACAGAAAGAGAATCATTGTCCTAGATCATTTCAAATGCTCCAATCCAAAATAATATCTCAGCACAACTATGGAAAAAAAAAGTCTCCACTCATCAGAGACTCAGATTGGAAACATCCTCTGTAAGTGAGTCCAAGTCTGAAAACCTGGAAAATTTCAGCTATCATATGCTTGTTGCTTTATATTTAGGAAGAATTTGACAAGTTTTATTACTAACTAAAAACAACAGGTGGTGCTGTTTCTAAGGGTATAGACTGGTTTAACTGCAGCATCTTTTCATTGATACATTAAGGAATCCTGATATTTCACTTCTTTCTCTTTGCGATATTTCTGCATCAACACTTGCTTGTGGCTAAAACTTTAGCCAGTGTTATACATGGCCTGGCTTCTTCTCCTTCTCATTTACTACCTAGATGGTGTGCTCTCTCGATTTTTATAGCCCCGCATATGTCTGATCCATTAGGCTCAGGTAGGACCCACAGTCACCCATTCTTGACAGAAGAGCAGCCAACAGGTATACCGCCCCACTCAAACAGGTCATCAGGAAATTCTTTAAAACCAGGAATACAGTTGGCTCTGGTAGAATTAGACCTGTGATGAGGAGACACACAATGTACCAAATGCAAAAAGAACAACAAGCCTTCTCTAAAATAAAAACTGAAGAAGTTCTTGAGAAAAGCATTGCAGTATTACCAGAAAAGAGAGAGAAAACACAATGCATGCAGTATGTAAAGATCCATAAGCAAAAAAAAAATCTAATTGAGATGGAAAACTCTGTCAACAGTGGCACTACCGCAAAAAGAAATAGTGAAGTGAATAACAAATCTCAACAATTATCTCACAAGGAGTCCAGGAAATGCAATAACCGTAAAGAGAGTACCTGGAAGGCTATGACCACAAATGCTCATAGTTTGGGAAATAAAATCCCAGATCTGCAGGCCCTAATGGCTGAGGCAGAATTGGACATTGTTGCTATCACAGAAACATGGTTCACAGAATCTCATGAATGGGATACAACAATACCAGGCTACAACTTGTTAAGGAAGGACAGAGAGGATAGAAAAGGGGGAGGTGTGGCTCTTTATGTCAGAAACAACATCCAAGCAACTGAGCTACAAGGAAGTTGGGGTATTGAAGAAGCTCTATGGGTCGACCTAAAAAATGATGACGGAGCATCCATTTATATTGGAGTGGTTTACAGGCCTCCAAACCAAAAGGAAGAGCTGGACAGAGATCTGGTTAAAGACATCCATAAGATAGGTAAGAAGGGAGAAGTGGTGATCGTGGGTGACTTTAATATGCCAGATGTAGACTGGAAAATCCCATCTGCAGAAACTAAAAATAGTAGAGCGATAGTGGATGCCATGCAAGTATCTTTGTTCAAACAAATGGTGTTGGAACCCACGAGAGAAGGAGCTATACTCGACTTAGTGCTCACTAATGCAGATAATGTCTCAGATGTCCAGGTGGGCGCCCACCTCAGCAGCAGTGATCATCAAACGGTATGGTTTAATATCACTAAAATAATAGGGAAAAGAACCACAAAGACCCGAGTTTTACAGTTCAAAAACACAGACTTTGAGGAAATGGGGAACTACCTGGAGGAAGAACTTAAAGGATGGGAGAACGAGAGAGATGTGGATCAGCAGTGGACCAATCTAAAAGGAGCAATCACCAAGGCAACTGCTCTATATGTTAGAAATGTAAAGAAAGCAAAAGAAAACTGAAACCTATCTGGTTCTCAATGGAGGTGGCTGACAAAATTAAAGCTAAAAGAACAGCATTCAAGAAATATAAAGGATCCCAAAGGGAGGAGCACAAAGAAGAATATTTGTATCAACTGAGGGAGACAAAGAAATTAATCAAGTTGGCAAAGAGTCAAGCGGAAGAGAGGATTGCCAAGGAGATAAAAAATGGTGACAAAACATTTTTCAGATACATCAGCGAAAAGAGAAAGGTCCAAAGTGGTATAGTGAAATTGAAAGGTGGTAATGATCAATGTGTAGAGAGAGACGAAGAAATGGCAGAAATATTAAACGAATACTTCAGCTCTGTGTTCACTAAAGAAGACCCTGGAGAAGGACCATCTCTAAACAACAAGAAACTGGAGGGAAGGGGAATAGATGAAAATCCTTTTACAGTAGAAAATGTGTGGGAAGAACTAAAGAACCTGAAAGTGGACAAAGCCATGGGGCCTGATGGGATTCATCCAAGGATATTGAGGGAGCTCAGAGATGTTCTGGCGGGTCCGCTGTGTGACCTGTTCAATAGATCCCTAGAAACGGGAGTGGTGCCGAGTGATTGGAGAAGAGCGGTGGTGGTCCCGCTTCACAAGAGTGGGAACAGGGAAGAGGCAGGCAACTACAGACCGGTTAGCCTCACTTCGGTGGTGGGAAAAGTAATGGAGTCACTGCTGAAAGAGAGAATAGTCAACTATCTACAGTCTGGAGAATTGATGGACCAGAGGCAGCATGGATTCACCAGGGGAAGATCCTGTCAGACAAATTTGATTGACTTTTTTGACTGGGTAACCAAGGAATTGGATCAAGGAAGAGCACTAGATGTCATCTACTTGGATTTCAGCAAAGCTTTTGATACGGTTCCGCACAGGAGACTGGTGAATAAAACGAGAAGCTTGGGAGTGAGTGCCGATGTGGTGACCTGGATTGCAAATTGGTTGACGGACAGAAAACAATGTGTGATGGTAAATGGAGCCTTCTCTGAAGAGAGAGCGGTTTTAAGTGGTGTGCCGCAAGGATCGGTGTTGGGACCGGTCCTGTTCAATATCTTTGTGAGCGACATTGCAGACGGGATAGAAGGTAAGGTTTGTCTTTTTGCGGATGACACTAAGATCTGCAACAGAGTGGACACGCCGGAAGGAGTGGAGAGAATGAGACGGGATCTAAGGAAACTGGAAGAGTGGTCGAAGATATGGCAGCTGAGATTCAATGCCAAGAAGTGCAAAGTCATGCATATGGGGAGTGGAAATCCGAATGAACTGTACTCGATGGGGGGGGAAAGGCTGATGAGCACGGAGCAGGAGAGGGACCTTGGGGTGATAGTGTCTAATGATGTGAAGACAGCGAAACAATGCGACAAGGCGATAGCAAAAGCCAGAAGAATGCTGGGCTGCATAGAGAGAGGAATATCGAGTAAGAAAAGGGAAGTGATTATTCCCTTGTACAGGTCCTTGGTGAGGCCTCACCTGGAGTACTGTGTTCAGTTCTGGAGACCGTATCTACAAAAAGACAAAGACAAGATGGAAGCGGTACAGAGAAGGGCGACCAGGAAGGTGGAGGATCTTCATCGGATGACGTACGAGGAGAGATTGAAGAATCTAAATATGTACACCCTGGAGGAAAGGAGGAGCAGAGGTGATATGATACAGACTTTCAGATACTTGAAAGGTTTTAATGATCCAAAAACAACGACAAACCTCTTCCGTAGGAAAATAATCAGCAGAACCAGGGGTCACGATTTGAGGCTCCAGGGAGGAAGATTCAGAACCAATGTCAGGAAGTATTTCTTCACGGAGAGGGTGGTGGATGCCTGGAATGCCCTTCCGGAGGAAGTGGTGAAGACCAGAACTGTGAAAGACTTCAAAGGGGCGTGGGATAAACACTGCGGATCCATAAAGTCAAGAGGCCACCAATGAAGAGTGGGTGACTCGCCAGAATGATGGCTATTGACACAATACCCTTACTAAATAAACATACACATGCTTACTGTGACTCCTACATCGCTCTAAGCTTCAACAGCAAGAGGTAATGGAAAAAAGGATTTGCACTCATAAAGAGGGGAGTAGCTGGCTTGTTACGGCGGTTACTACCCCAAACCAAATATGCCTGATACTTCACTTTCAATGCATATACAGCATAGCTCTCTGCTTCAATGACAGGGGAGAAGAATAACTGATACTTCACACATCCAGCAGAGCTCTCTGCTACAACGGCAAAGGAGAAGAAAAAGGGTTCGCACTCAAAACGCGGGGAGTAGCTGGCTTGTTACGGCGGTTACTACCCCAAACCAAATGTGCCTGATACTTCACTTTCCATGCATATCCAGCATGGTTCTCTCCTGCATCGGCATGGGAGAAAGACTGATACATCACGCATTTCCAGCATAGCTCTCTGCTTCAAGGGCAGGGGGGAAAAAAAAAAAAAAAAACCTGATGCTTCACGCATATCCTGCATAGCTTCAACGACAGGGGTGAAGAAAAAAAAGGATTCACAATCACAAAGCGAGGAGTAGCTGGCTTGTTATGGCGGTTACTACCCCAACCAAATGTGCCTGATACTTCACTTTCAATGCATATCCAGCATGGCTCTCTGCTTCTACAGCAGGGGAGAAGAAAAAAAAAAAAAAAAAACCAACAAGAGCTGTACAACATAGTCTAGGTAAAACAAATAAGCATGGGTGTAGCTTGCTTATCGCGGCGGTTACTGCCCCTACTACCCCTAACTAATCACGCTAGATATTTCACTTGCATGCAGCTCCATCACTGCTCTCTACATTAATGGTGGGGGTGGAAGGGGAATAGAACAAGGAGCTAAGAGTAACAGATAAGAATGAGAGAAAAAATGTGTGAGGCTTGCTGGGCAGACTGGATGGGCCATTCGGTCTTCTTCTGCCGTCATTTCTATGTTTCTATGTTTCTATATTGAAGGCCTCCAGGAGCCACTTTTCTTGAACACTTGCCAGGTTAACTTCAGCAATCTTGTCTAGTGAGTATTGTTTCTGCAGGAGCAGATTTCATAATCATCCTTCCTGTATCTTAAGCTATTTCTCTAACTTCCTCTAACTTAAAGAGCCTGTTATCGTATGCCAGCATTTCATCTTCTACACTAGCAATCCTCATCTCCATATGGTCTATCCATGAGCCAAACTCTGTGATGGTTGACTTTATGTGCACTATCTGTTCAGAGGTGGAGGATAACTTACATTTAAAGCAGACACGAGAGGGGTCACGTGATGCTGTATAGAGAGTAGGTTGTGAGATCCATTTCTCTTGGGCCCTTCTGCCTTCCACCCTCCCCCACTGGCATTATTTTTACAATTTGCTGTCACCTGCTTTTGGAATAAGAGTTGGACCACTTTTTTTGCTGCTTTTCATAACCATCAGTTATGTCAGCACGGAAGAAAAAGGAAAAGGACAGAGGCAAGCCGGCCTTGCCAAAGATGGCTGACGAAAGCAATGGGCAGCGTGTGCGCTGCACCGACAATGCTGGCAGATTCGGAGCTGAAGTCGGTCATCGTGATGGCTTTGGAGCCTGAATTAAAGAGAATTACAGAGAAGCTGGATGAGGTCGCAGATCAGATGACTAACTCTGAACAGAGGATCACAGAGGCAGAACAGCGTATTTCTGATGTGCAGGATGGCCTGCACACTACACAGTCCACAATTTCTGCACTACAAGCAGCTCTGCATAATCAGGAGGAGCGGTTAGAGGATTTGGAGAGCCAGTCACACCTCAACAACCTACGTTTCATAGGGATACCAGAATCCCTGCACGATTGTGAGTTATTATCCTATTTGGAATCGTGGCTACTCCATGAATTAAATATATCCGATACTCATGGGGTCCTGTGCATTGAGCAGGCTTCTGATAATTTTGTGCATAAAATAGAAATTCTATGAGCTCTACATGCTGGGAAACAGCTTACATATGAAGGAAAAAGAGTCATGATTTTTCAGGACCATTCCTCCAAATTATCAACACAGCACAAAAAATTTGCTCTGTTTGCACCAAGTTATTTCAATTGGGCATCCACTCGGCCCTCCTGTATCCAGCAAAGCTACAGATTGTACATAAGGATGGTGTCAAGTGGTTTACTTCAGTGGAGGCAGCTAAAAAATGTGTGGCTGCCTTGGAATCCCAGAGCCACTCTACTCAGCTTGCTTTGAACACTTGATATGGGCACTTGTTTGGGCCTATGGGCTCCTGTGCTTCATTTACTCCAGTCTCCGGATACTGTTTTTGTCCGCAGAGTATACTTGTTTTGTGACAGTTCACTAAGTTATCTTGGATTTATCTCTGGTGCTGGAAGTACCAGTCCTGTTGCTACGCCTGGATGGGAGTTCTATACCCGCATGCCTGAACCTTATTTACTAAACGCTGGTTTGGTAATCAAGTCCACCTGATATTATTATTACTATTATTTTTCTTTTCCCTGATAATCGCTGGTCACTGCAACTTGATGCCAGTTCTGGATTTTTTATTCTTTTCTTCCTCCTTCTCATTCCCAATTAGTGCACAATCATTACCATGTGGTATAGATTGGGGATCTTATTGTACATACAAGGACCGGAATACATCATTGCCATATTTGTAGGGGGGGATGAGTGAGGGGTCAAGAGGGGTCTTAGCATGGAGCATGATCTTTATACATATTGTATGGGTTGGTCTAGGTTGGGAGATGGGATGTTGGGATTGGGAGGGGGAGGTGGGAGTGAAGGGATAGGGGTGTTTTTTTGCTGAGCAGATGACAAATGCAGTGGGTGGATTTTTTAATTTTTTTCGGTTCTATATGTGGTTGAATTGGAGATTTCGGAGAAGGTTCATGCTGGGGGGATTCTCTCTCAAAACATTGCTGATGGTAATCAACAATATATTATCTTCCTTTGTTGGGGTAATTGATGTCTTCTAATATGGTGAAAATACTCTGTTGGAATGTATGTGGTATAAACTCGGCAACTAAGAGATCCAAGATTTTGGCTGCCTTGAACAAGAAAAGAGCAGATTTGGTCTTTCTTCAGGAGACACATTTAACTGACTTGGAACATCAGATATTGATGAGTTGGGTGGGAGAGGTTCATTTTACTTCGGCTAATACAAAATTTGCAGGTGTAGCCATACTGATTCATAAAGATATTCTGCTATTGATCAAAAAAGGTATCCGAGACCCCAAAGGCCGCTTTTTATTTATTTATTTATTTATTTATTTATTTATTTAAGGTTTTTATATACCGGCAATCATGAGCACATATCTTGCTGGTTTACATGAAACGGGAGTGCATTAAATACATCAACTAGAACTGTGGTGATCGAAGGAGCAGTTACAAATAACAAGGGTAGCAGAACTTGGATAAGAAGGAAGAGATAGGAAAGAATAAACGGTTGAACGGTATACAAATAAATTAAATGCTATGTAAAAATGGCATGATTAATGGCTGAATATTTGAAGTCCTTGGTTTGTATCCATGACGTGATATTAGATTGTGTCTGGGAAAGCTTGCTTGAATAACCAAGTCTTAAGTCCTTTCCTGAAAGTTAAGAGGCAAGGTTCCAGTCTGAGATCTGTGGGAATGGAATTCCACAGAGAAGGGCCAGCAGTGGAGGTGGCACGATCTCTTAGAGTGATGTGTTTGGTTATTTTCGCAGGGGGAACTTTGAGGGCGCCTCGGTAGGCATTTCTGGTAGGTCTTGTCGAGTTGTATACTTGGAGGGGGATTTGTAGATCGAGGGAGATGCGTTGATGAATAGTTTTGAAGATGACACAAATGGCTTTGTACATGATACGGAAGTGGACGGGTAGCCAATGTAACTCTTTCAGAATGGGGGATATGTGGTCTCTCTTTCTTGCGCCTGTTAGTAATCGAGCTGCTGAATTTTGAACCATCTGTAGTGGTTTGGAGTAGGAAGAGGGCAGACCTAGCAATAGGGAATTGCAGTAGTCTAATTTTGCAAAAATGACTGCTTGGATGATCGTTCTGAAGTCTTGGGCATGGAAAAGAGGTCTTATCCTCTTCAGAACCTGGAGTTTCAGACAGATTACATTTATGGCAAGAGACATGATCTTTATCTTAAATAGAAATTACCTATCCCCTTTTTAATCTTGATTGCTGAGTTGCACCATGAACCGATTATTCTAGGTAATCTCTATGCACCTAACAACTATGAGCACAGTTTTTTGTAGAAATCCTTATACATCTTGTTCTCTATATGGCAGACAGAAAATAGAGGGGTATTTTAATTGGGTTTGGGTCCCTACGCTGAACAAGTCTAACCCGGCTCCCTGGGATAAGTTTCATCTCGACAATATCTAGACAACCTGGTCCTGTTTTGGCAGACTGCTAAGGCAGTTTTGCAGGGAGATATAATATTCTTTGTCACTAAATGAAGACGAGATATTGACAAACAACCGTTGAGATTAGAAAAGCAGCTCCTTGGAGTCAAGATGAGACTGGCGAATTCTAATACTAAAGAGAATAGAGAAGAATACCCGGCTTTAAGATCCCAATTGAATGCTTTAGTCCATCAGCGGGCTAAAAAAAGTGTGACTTTTTATAAATGTAAATTGTATCAATATAACAACAAAATGGGGAAGATTTTGTCAAATTTGATTAAAGTGAACGCAGGCCTGAGGCTGATTACTACTTTAAGGGGTAGAGATGGGTTCAGGCCCGTACTAACAAAGCTATAGCTAACATTTTGGGTGACTTCTACAGGACATTATATCAATCTGAGGGAAGTGATAAGTCTAAGGGTAAGGACTTTTTAAATAACATTCATCTCCTGAGGCTTACTGAGGCCCAACTTGATTGGTTAAATAGGCCCATTAGCAAAGAAGAGATCAGGCGCTGGATCCCAATAGCTTTATTTATTTTATTTATTTTATTTATTAGTTTTTTTTATATACTGTGGTTTGGAGCAAGCCTTCACAGCGGTTTACAACAATAACAACAGTTTACATCAAACAGGGTAAAACTGAATACATTGTAACATTGTAACTTTAGTAGTGAATTTTATAAAATTTTAGTTGACCATATCTCAATATCCCTTTGCAATATGTTTCAGGCTTTATTAGAGAAGGGTGAATATCAGTGGGTGTTAATATGGTTCCGATCATTATCCTTAAGCCGGGTAAAGATGAATCCCTGCCTGCCTCTTATCAACCTGTTTCCCTTTTAAATTTTGATCAGAAACTTTTGGCAAAAATTTGGGCGGATAGGCTAGATATTTTAGTACCTCGCTTATAGCAGGCGGTCAGGTGGGTTTTGTCCGAGGTCGATAGTGGCAACGATGTGGCATTGTCAGCGGTGGCATGAGCCCTTTTTGGTAATCAGTTTTGATGCCAAAAAGGCGTTTGACCGAGTAGAGTGGGATTATCTGTTTATGGACTTCATGGTTTTTCCGGGGCTTTTTCCAAAAGTTGTTCACTTGCTTTACTCCCACATCCGGAGGCCTATGTTTGGGCTAATGGTACTCGTTCAGATTCTTTTCCCATTGAACGGGGAACCTGGCAAGGATGTCCCCTATCCCCTCTTTTGGTTTTGCTCTTTTTGGAACCTTTGTTGCATACACTTCAGGCAGATGGAGGTATCGGGGGCTGAGGATGGGGGGGAGTGTAATTTCAAATATGTAGCCTTCACTGATGACATCCTGGTTTTTTCTCAATCAGCCAATGTCCTCTTTAGCATAACTGTTGCAGTTATTTCACAAGTTTGGGTTTTTTTCCGAGTTTCATTTGAATATGGACAAATCAGAAGCTTTATATTTTCCCTTATCCCTGAAAGACCGCTGGGGAGCTGCTTTTGCATTAAAATGGGCAGAGGGTATCTTTAGATATCTAGGACTGGAAATGTCTGCAGATCCCAATGAGTTTTATATGTTGAATTTTGCCCGTCTCTTGGATTACACTAAGCAGAGGTTTCATGTTTGGAAGGGGTTACCGCTTACTTTGGGTGGGCGGATTAACCTTTTCAAAATGGTGATTATCCCAAAATGGCTATACGTTTTGCAAAACCTGACCCATCGCTTAAAGGTGAGGGATTTAAAATGCCTTGACTCTTTACTTTCTAAATTCCTCTGGCAAAGCAAGAAACCACAAATTCTCTTGGCCAGTTTAACAAATGACTGGGGTCAGGGGATTTAGCCTTACCAGATTTAGAGGAATACAATTTTGTCAGTATTTTGCATATTCTGTGTGACTGGTTTTATTGTAAATTGGACTACATAATTCTGGAGGCTGAGCAATTGTTAGCAGCGCCTTTGGATTTAAAATATATTTTGCATGGGCACGCTGTTCCTAACAAACTGCCAAAGGGTCTGCCTAGATGTGTTCTGGTTTTGCCTGTATTATGGGCTTGAAAGCGCTTAACAAAGATTCTCAATCACTCCTCTCAGTCCTCGGAATTGATCCCAATAAGGGGGAATTTGGATTTTGTTCCTGGAAGTCACTCTAAAGATTTTCAAAGTTGGGAGACTTGTGGTATTGCCCAATTAGAACAAGTGCTCACTGATTATGGTGCAATCTTCCCTTTGCCACCTTAAAAAAATCAATACGGGATACTGGACTCAGGTTTGTTTTCATACCTTCAGCTGAGACATTATGTCCTTTCCTTGTCAGGACCGGACCTGACATTTACGTTTTTGGATGCTTTGAAGGACCTCTTTTGCCCTGAGTTCAGCAAGCACTCATTATCGAGGCTTTGGAAATCCTTGAAGAAATGTAAACCTGAAATGGATTATGGCCTTACTGTTCACAGACGGACTCAGGAAAGTGGTTTTGCCATTTTGGGAAACATGGTTCAGTTTTGCTTTCAACATCTTAAGGATCTCTCTGGTAACATGTATTTGCGGGAACTCCAACAAAAGTTTCTGCGAAGGGCGTAGATATCCAAAGTCCAAGCTTATAGGCTGGAATAGCAGCTACAGCACTATGTGCCAGGAGCAAAACAGATGCAGGTACATTAACTCATATCTTCAGGACTTGTTCTATTACTCAACATTTTTGGACGCAAGTGGAGAGATATCTATCCAGACTGCTGGCCTCTCAGGCCCTGCGGTCGCCGGAGGCTGTTCTTTTCAAACACTTTCCTCAATTCTTGCTCAGATCCAAAGGTGAGGCTTTATTCTTCCAGAAGGCTTGTCTGATGGGAGAAAAAGCTATTTTGGAGATGTGGATTGATGCCGGAGGCCCGTCCTATTGGCAGTGGCATAACTTTCTGCACATCCTTTTGCAAATGGACAGCAGAGCTTTGCTGGTGTCATTTAACCATCGACAGCATTTTCTTATGACCTGGGACAGTTACATTCAGTCTTTATCTCCTAGAACGAGTTCAGTAGTAAACAGTTATAATTTAAATCTTCTTATCCTCTTTATTTCTAGGATTTTACTGTCATTTACTCAACAATACTGCACATATTATTTATTCATTTTTGTATGTTCCTGGGGCTTAGTTGGGAGGGGATGGGACTTGGCACATGGAAGCTGGAATTATTTTTCCATATTCTTTCATTAATTTCAGGCTTGCGAGGTGCATTAGGGACAAATGCACCTTGTGAGCCGATATGTTTCAGTTATTATATTATACTGTATTCTGTTGGGGGAGGGGGATTTATTGGGCTAAGGCTCTTATGTTTGATATTTGTTATCTCAGCACCTCTGGATTGTTGTTGGCATTATTTTATTGGCAATAATAAAAATAGATTTGACATAAAACAGACACAACTGCCTTGGTTACCTCAGCGATCATTTCATTAGGCAGACCAGACCCCAATGAAATTGCCATTGTGGCGGCCAACTTCCCTTCTCCGACACCAAATTTTTCTTTACTCTTTTTTCCCCTTAATGGGTATAATTCAAGATGATTTTTGCATAAACTTGTCTATCGACATCGACATATATATTCAGACCAAGGTTGAGTTTTTGATGTTTCTGGACAATTTTAAGACTAGATCGCATTCGATTCAGAGGGGTGGCACCCAGACCTCTGAGATGCACGTCCTCCCAGGCTCACCACATCACGTGACCTTTTTGCTTTTCTTTTCAAAGGTTTATTTTCTCAACCAGCAGGCAGCACTATATTTTAAAGGAGAATTTTCATTCCTATCGATATTTTATTCTGTATGGTATTATTATTGCTTAAAGTTTTTTTTCTCCATTATGATATAGCCAATGGCATTTCGTTAGCTCTCTCACATACAGTACCTATGGTTACCAGAAAGCACTATGACATTGAGGCTAGACTGATGTCATAATGCCTTTATTTGCAGTTCTTAACTAACAAGCCAACTCATCACAGCTCCATTAGCAGAAGTCTGCAGGTGCAGTGAACATGCACAGCAACGGCAAAGAATATCGCAGATAAAATGGAGTAATCTAGAAACCACATACCAACTGGGTTATGGGAATTTTCTCCTCATTTCCAGGGAGCACTATCAAAATGGGTAAAATAATTCCAAACAGTTGCCAGAAAGGTCCATGTCTCTTTTTTAGTTATTCTTCAGAATTTCATCATATGTATGTCTAAAAACAACCATCCACTTGGAACCTTCAAAACGTTGATGCTCAGTCCTCCTAGTTACCTCAACTGCTGCTACAAAGAAGAAAAGATTAAATTTTCAACATTTATTTCCCTCTTAAATATTCCCCCTTATTTTCTTCTTATATCTCACAATTTTTTAGCCATTCCCTGAAGCTTTCCATCATGTTATTGCAATCCTGCATTGGCTTGGAATTTCCTGAATTTCACAGACAAGACTGGGGCAGTATTAGTGCAATAGAAGACATAGGGAAGAAAATCAGAAAGAGAATCATCATCCTATATCATTTCAAATGCTCCAATCTGTTATGCTTGCTGCCCAGGGGAGGACCGCAGCGCGGCCCTCTCACCTTCCCAGACGGACCTCAGCGCTCAGTTCTCCGTCACTGGCGGCAGTCAGCCGCCGGCTCCGACCTCGGGCCCTTGCCAGTGTCCCTGGTCCTGCCACACTGCCCGGTATGCCAACTAGGATTCCTCCTCTACGCAGGCTCTCCGCTTGCTCCGCGGAGAGACACCGCCGACGGTGCCACACCCCCTCCTAGGCATGCAACTCTGATGCTTTTAAAGGGCCCATGGCGGGAACCTGGCTGCAGACCCGAATGCTGATGTCATCACTCTCAGCGTACTTAAGCTCGGGCAGCGCTCCTAAGCATTGCCTTTGCAACAGGTCTCCTCGGTTCCCTGTTGATTGAGTGCTCATTGCTTCTAGAGATTCGTCTCATCCCTGCGTTCCTGATTCCTTGTTGTTCCTGGTTCCTGTCTCTTCATTCCCTGCCCTGCTTCTTGCTTCAGATTGACTTCACGGACTTTGACCTTGCTTTGCCTGACCTCTACTAAGTCTGACCTTGCCTGCCTTCTCCAAGCCTGTCCTTTGCTACGTCTGACCTCGCCTGCCTTCTCCAAGCCTGACCTCTGCTACGTCTGCCCTCGCCTGCCTTCTCCAAGCCTGACCTCTGCTACGCCTGACCTCGCCTGCCTTCTCCGTGCCTTGACCATTGCTATGCCTGACTACGCCTGCGTTCTCCGCGCCCTGACCATTGCTATGGATGACCTTGCTATAGACTCTTTTGTCCAGAGTTCTACAATTGCTTGCTGCAGCTTCCATTGGCCTCCAGCTTCCATCCGAGCTTGTCAGTGACGTCTCTGCCTCTGTTCTCTGGACGTGGACTTTGTAGGCTTTGGCCTTTTCTTGCTCAAGCACTTCCAGTCGCTCCTTGTTCCCTGGTGCTTGGGTTCCAGTTCTGCAACCCATCTTGGATAGACCTTCGCCACCTGCTGACCACTGTCTCTGGGCTGAGCCATCTACCTTCATTATCCTATCTCGAGGCCCACCTAAGTCCTGCCGCCCCGGCACCCAAAGGCTCAACCCGAGGGAAACGTGGGCTGGTATAGGTGAAGCTCCAGTGTCCTCTAGCTTCAGCCCACTCCATCTGCTGATAGTGGAGACCCATGGGCCCTTGCCTCGGGTTGTGTCAGCCCCACCTCAGCCCAAGAATCCACCTCCAGCGCAAGACAATCCAAAATAATGTTCCAGCCTAAGTGTGGAAAAAAAGTCTCCACTCATTAGAGACTCTGATCAGAAACATCCACTGTAAGAGAATCAAACGTCTGAAAACCTGGAGCATTGTACTTTGCTTTAGGGCTTTCTAGAGATTTCAGCTACCACAAGCTTGTTGCTTTATATTTGGGATGCAATGGAAAGTTTTATTACTACTAAAAACAGCAGGTGGTGCTGTTTCTAAGGGTACAAATTAATTTAACTGTAGCACGTTTACATCTCATTGCGAGGTCTAAAGTGGCTGTCCTTCTTCGTATAATGGTTAGCACTCTATATTGTGGTTATAGCAACCTCTGTTCAAATCAGTGTTACAGAAGAAGATGAAATGCTTTTGGTAAGGTAGTAAGAAGTTGTTTCTCTAGATCCCTTTCAATTAAATCTGTTTCACTTTCCAAAACATAAATTACATAAACAATTGTAACTAAACAGGAGATAGAAATACGATATGCAAGCAGGTTGAAAAAATTGTTTTAGTATTCCTAAGCATGTCTCCTTTACGAAGGGAATGCAAAATCAGTTTAGCCCTTCAGCCTTTGATTTTCTTTTTAAGGGATTATTCTCTCACCCAGTAGGCAGCACTACATTTTAGGAGAGAATTTTCATTCCTATCAATAATATTTTATTCTCTGTATAGTGCCATTATTGCTTAAAGTTTTTTTTCTCCACTATGATATTGCCAATGGTATTTTAATTAGCTCTCTCACATACAGTAGCTATGCTTACCAGAGGGTACAATGATATCGAGGATAGACTGATGTCATAGTGCCTTCATTTGCATCTCTTGACCAGCATTGCAATTCTTAGCTCCTTTAGCAGAAGTCTGCAGGAGCAGTGAACATACACAGCAATGGCTAAGAGTATTGCAGATTAAATGGAAAAATCTAGAAACCACATACCTACTGGATTATGGGAATTTTCTCCTCATTTCCATGGAGCACTATCAAAATGGGTGAAAGAATTCCAAACAGTTGCCAGAAAGGTCCATGTCTCTTTTTCTATGATCCATTAGAATTTCTTAATATATTTATCAAAAAACCCATGCACTTGGAACCTTCAAAAAGTTAATGCTCTGTCCTCCTAGTTACCTCAACTGCTGCTACGAAAATGAAAAGCTTCAATTCTCAATATTTATTTCCCTGTTAAATATTCCCTTATTTTCTTCCTGTATCTCACAATTTTGATCTATTCCCTGTACCTTTCCAGCTTGCTCTCGCTAGTGTGCATTGACGTAGCAATTCCTGAATTTTACAGACAGGACTAGAGCACTTCTAGTACAATAGACAACATTGGACAGAACTTTATAAGGAGTATCATTATCCCACATCATTTTGAATGCTCCAGTCCAAAATAATATTCCAACCCAACCATGGAAAGAAAGTTTCCACTCATCAGAGACTCAAACCAGAAGCATCTTCCATAAGAGTATCAAAATCTGAAAACCTGAAGCATTAGGTAATTCAAGATATTGCAGCTTTCACATGCTTGTTGCATTGTGCTTCCAATGTATTTGGCAGGTTTATTACTCACTAAAAACAGCAGGTGGTGCTGTTTCTAAGGGAACAAATCGGTTTAACTGTAGTATGAGTAAGAGCTCACTGAGAGGTCTAAATTATCTGGCCTTGATCATATAGTGGTTAATACTCTGTGTTGTGGTCACAGCAACCTCAGATCAAATCAGAGTTATGTTAAAAGATATAAGGCTTTTGGTATCATTAGTAAGAAATTGTTTCTCATGTTCCCTTTCAATTTAATCAGTTTCAATTTCCAAAACATAAATTACATTAAAAAAAAATTATAACTAAAAAGAGATAGAAATAGTGTCTGCAGCAGGTTACAAGAATTGTTTCAGTATTCCTAAACATGTCTCCTTCTTAAGTGCATGCAAAATCAGTTTAGTCCTTCAGTCTTTGATTTTCTTTTTAAGGATTTATTTTCCTGCCCAGTATGCAGCACTACATTTTAGGGGAGAATTTTCATTCCTATCAATAATATTTTGTTCTCTGTATGGTACATTAATTGCTTAAAATTTGTTTTCTCTCCACTGTGACATTGCCAATGGTATTTAATTAGCTACTTGCTATGCTTACCAGAAGGCACTATGACATCGAGGATAGACCGTGTCATAGTGACTTCATTTTCACCTCTTGACTAACATTCCAACTCTTCACAGCTCTTTTAGTGGAAGTCTGCAGGTGCAATGAACGTACACAGCAATGGCTAAGAGTATCGCAGATAAAACTGAACAAGCTAGAAACCACATACCTTCTCAGTTATTGGAATTTTCTCCTGTTTTCCAGGGAGCACTATCAAAATGGGTGAAAGATTTCCAAACAATTGCCAGAAAGGTCCATGTCTCTTTTTCAATGATCATTTAGAATTTCTTTATATGTATATCAAAAAACAACCATCCATTTGGTACCTTCAAAGCATTGATGCTCAGTGACCTCAACTACTTCTAGAAAGTTAAAAAGCTTCAATTCTCAACATTCATTTCCCTCTTAAATATCTCCCCTTGTTTTCTTCTCATATCTCACGATTTTTTAGCTATTCCCCAAAGCTTTCTATCACCCTATTCCTGTCCTGCATTGACCTGGCATTTTCTGAATCTCACAGACAAGACTGGGGCAGTTATAGTGCAACAGAAGACATAGGAAAGAAAATCAGGAAAGGTATCACCGTCCTACATCATTTGAAATGCTCCAATTCAAAATAATGTTCCAGTCTAATGGAAAGAAAGACCACTCATCAGAGCCTCAGACCGGAAACATCCTCTGTAAGAGAGTCAAAGTCTGAAAACCTGGAGCATTGTACTTTGCTTTAGGGCTTTCTAGAGATTTCACCTATCGCATTTGTTGGTTTATACTTGGGATGCATTTGGCAAGTTTTATCGCTCACTAAAAAACAGCAGGTGGTGCTGTTTCTAAGAGTACAGATCGGTCTAACTCTAGCATGATTAACATCTCACTGTGAGGTCTAAAGTGGCTGGCCTTGATCGTATAATGATTAGTACTCTGTATAGTGGTCACAGCAACCTCTGTTCAAATCAGAGTTACGGTTGAAGATGTTTTGGTAAGGAAGTAAGAATTTGTTTCTCTAGTTCCCTTTCAATGTAATGTTTCACTTTCCAAATCATAAATTACATTAAAAAGATTAGAACTAAACAGGAGATAGAATTGGCTTCTGCAAGCAGATTGCAGAAATTGTTTCTGTATTCCTAAACATGTCTTCTTCAGGAAGGGCAGGCAAAATAGTTTAGGCCTTCAATCTTTGATTTTCATTTTAACGGAGTATTTTCTCTCCCAGTAGGCAGCACTGCATTTTACAGGAGAACTTTCATTTCTATTGACAATATTTTACTCTCTGTATGGTACCATTATTGCTTAAAGCTTTTTTCTGTCCACTATGATATTGCCAATGACAATTAGCTCTCTCACATTCAGTACCTATGTTTACCAGAGAGCTCTATAATTTCGAGAATAGACCAATGCCATAGTGCCTTCATTTGCATCCCTTGACTAACATTCTGACTCTTCACAGCTTGATTAGCAGACGTCTGCAGTTGCATTGAATATACACAGCAATGGCTAAGAGTATTGCAGATTAAATGGAAGAATCAAGAAACCACATACCTACCTACTGGGTTATGGGAATTTTTTTCCCATTTCTAGGGAGCACAATCAAAATGGGTGAAACAATTCCAAACAGTTGCCAGAAATGTCCATGCCTCCTTCTCAGTTATCCTTCAGAATTTCTTCATGTGTATATCTAAAAACTAGAGATGTGAATCGTGTCCTCGATCGTCTTAACGATCGATTTCGGCTGGGAGGGGGAGGGAATCGTATTGTTGCCGTTTGGGGGGGTAAAATATCGTGAAAAATCGTTAAATCGTGAGCCGGCACATTAAAACCTCCTAAAACCCACCCCCGACCCTTTAAATTAAATCTCCCACCCTCCCGAACCCCCCCAAATGACTTAAATAACCTGGGTGTCCAGTGGCGGTCCGGAACGGCAGCGGTCCGGAACGGGCTCCTGCTATTGAATCTTGTTGTCTTCAGCCGGCGCCATTTTCCAAAAAGTACCGAAAAATGGCGGCGGCCATAGAACAACACGATTCCACGGCAGGAGGTCCTTCCGGACCCCCGCTGGACTTTTGGCAAGTCTTGTGGGGGTCAGGAGGCCCCCCCCAAGCTGGCCAAAAGTTTCTGGAGGTCCAGCGGGGGTCAGGGAACGATTTCCCGCCGCGAATCGTTTTCCGTACGGAAAATGGCGCCGGCAAGAGATCGACTGCAGGAGGTCGTTCAGCGAGGCGCCGGAACCCTCGCTGAACGACCTCCTGCAGTCGATCTCCTGCCGGCGCCATTTTCCGTACGGAAAATGATTCGTGGCGGGAAATCGTTCCCTGACCCCCGCTGGACCTCCAGGAACTTTTGGCCAGCTTGGGGGGGGCCTCCTGACCCCCACAAGACTTGCCAAAAGTCCAGCGGGGGTCCGGAAGGACCTCCTGCCGTGGAATCGTGTTGTTCTATGGCCACCGCCATTTTTCGGCGCCATTTTGGAAAATGGCGCCGGCTGAAGACAACAAGATTCAATAGCAGGAGCCCGTTCCGGACCGCTGCCGTTCCGGACCGCCGCTGGACACCCAGGTTATTTAAGTCATTTGGGGGGGGGTTCGGGAGGGTGGGAGATTTAATTTAAAGGGTCGGGGGTGGGTTTTAGGGGGTTTTAGTGTGCCGGCTCACGATTCTAACGATTTATAACGATAAATCGTTAGAATCTCTATTGTATTGTGTTCCATAACGGTTTAAGACGATATTAAAATTATCGGACGATAATTTTAATCGTCGAAAAACGATTCACATCCCTACTAAAAACAACCATCAACTTGGAACCTTCAAAGTGTTAATGCACCATCCTCCTAGTTACCTCAGCTGCTGCTACAAAGAAAAGCTTCAAATGTCAACATTCATTTCCCTCTTAAATATCCCCCCTCATTTTCTTCCCATATATCACAATTTTTGAAGTATTCCCCAGAGCTTTTCATCATGCTATTGCTATCCTGTATTGACTTGGCATTTCCTGAATTTCACAGACAAGATTGGAGCAGGTATAGTGCAATAAAAGTCATAGGAAAGAAAACCAGAAAGGTATCACCACCTTCCATCATTTAAAATGCTCCAGTCCAAAATAATGTTCCAGCCCAAGTATGTAAAGAAAGACTCCACTCATCAGAGACTCAGACCGGAAACATCTTCTGTAAGAGAGTCAAAGACTGAAAACCTGGAGCATTGTACTTTGCTTTAGATCCTTCAAGAGATGGTTACCAGAGAGCACTATGACCTCGAGGACAGACTGATGTCATAGTGCCTTCATTTGCATCCCTTGACTAGCATTCCGACTTCACAGCTCCTTTTGCATACTCCATTAGAGACTCAAAGTCTGAAAACCTGGAGCATTGTACTTTGCTTTAGGTCCTTCAATAGATTTCAGCTATTCCAGGTAACAGAACAGGCCCCCAATGTTACTTTAGACATTGTAATATCTGTTTAAACATAGTTGGGCATCAACTCTTTGGCAACGTTAACCCCTTTCTCTTCTGTCATATTGCTAATCCAAAGCAGCATGTTCTCCAATTCCATTACAAGGATAGCTTCATGTCATTTTTTAGTTTATGGTCTACCACAGTCTCTTACATTAATAGAAACATCAAGGGATAGAAAGACCATACAGTCTATCCCTCAGTCCATCCACACCACCATTCAGCTTTGCAATCCCTCAGACATCCTCTGTGTTTATTGTATGATTTTTTTAATTTAGCTACTGACCTTGTCTCTACTACCTCCTTGGGAACGCTGTTCCATTCATCCATTAACCTTTATAAAGAAATATTTTGTTACTTTTCCCTTGAGCCTACATTCTTTGACCCTCAACCCATGACACCTCCTTCTAGAGCTTCCTTTCCTTTAAAAGAGGTCCAAACTGTCTTTGCATTGCTGACTGCTCTCTATCTGACAGTTTCCCTCCTAGAGACACCTCTATATCCAAATAAATCTTAAATTAGCCTTGCCTCTCTCATCCCTGTGCTCTCACACTCTCATTCTCTTCACATCTCTGAGATCCCTTTACGTTCCCAATTAAAACAAAATAAACAGAAACAAGCAAGGTTGGAAATCTATTTGCCATTGAACTTCGGAATTTTCTAATGCTTGCATTAAAAACTTCTTCTGAGCTAAAGCAAATAACATGGAGCTATACCTTAGAGCTTCAACTTGGGGATAATTGCATGGGGTGGCAGTTAGTTACTACCTTAAGGACAAAGTGGATGGACCATTTTGTCCTTTTCTGCCGTCATTTCTATGTTTCTTATGGGGAAGGTGCTGGGGAGGGGACTAGCAATAACTTATATCCATCACTGCTCATGGTATGTAGAACAGATGAGTAATTTTCACACTCTACTTTTGTGATGTTACTTTGCCATGATTTAATGACGTCAGTCCACCTTAAAATTGGAAAATTGGAGTGGTGCTTCCTCAAAATATTGTGATGAGTCCTTTGAATAAGGATATTACTGCATTATGACCAAGATGATTCTTTATCAATTGCAATGATGATAGACATGGCATCTATGTTTGCTGGTAAAAATTGCAGCATATGAAGATTTGTCCCATTCAAAACCACTGGGAGCAATGTTTGTCCTATAATACTAGTTCTTTTAAGTGAGAGCTGGTGCTTTCTCCATTGAGTTTTATGGAGCCATAGCAAACAAGTGTTAAAGGAAGTATGCAGCTGGGACACTGGTGACTAATAGGTGGCAGGCATTTTTAGCTTGTTGATCTTAGTTCACAAAAACAGTCTTTCATACTTTGTGCATTGTCTTTTTCTATAGTAGATCAATGTCACCCAAATGATTTTCCATGTTAAAAAAAAAAGATAATATATATTTTAATGACACTAGTATTTTGCAGATTGCAACTAAGCAGGTCCCAACTATTCCCTTATATTACTACCACTCAGTTTCTCAATATTCAGCCTCTATTCATGCATGCATTATCTTTTTATTCTTCTGCTAGTCTTCCAAAATAGGTATTCATCAAAGTCTCCTTTCTGGCCCCAATTTAGGTGAACTAAGCCCAAAATGAGTTGCTAATGATTTGTGTGTTTGATTGCATGTATACGGATAATTTAGTGAAAGAGAATTGCAACCCTCTTATTAAACAAACTATAGGAAAATTCTGTGGCAATAAAAGTAAACCTACATTTAGTTTAGTTCCTTGTTTTCATCCTTAGATTCTAGTAATTGGCTCCTATTTTTCATTCTTGTTTCCGTAACAATTCAAAAATTACCATTACTTCTGTCTACAGAGGAGTCAGACAGTGGACATACTTTGCAAAAGCTGCTCACAAAGGGGCAGATTTTTAGAGGAGCGCGCGCGAGGTACATTTGTGCATGCTACCCGGCGCAAGCCCTGCCCACAGACTGCCCCCGGACCACCCCTTTCTCAAAGCCCCGGGACATACGCGCATCCCGGGGCTTGCGTGCGCCGCTGAGCCTATGCAAAATAGGCTTGGTGCACACAGGTGTAAGTTTTCGGGGGTTACGCATGTATATTACACACGTGACTCTGAAAATCTACCCCAAAGCTTTTATAGAATGTGAATAAGCACCAGTTTATCAAAGCTTTTCTTAAAACATTGGTACTGAAGCCAAACTGGATGAATGCTAACGTGGTAAATCAGATCATGACTGAATGTGAGCTAGGGTAATTTGGATTAGATTTGTCAGTAAGCTAATGGCAGATCCCCGCAACTCCGACTTCTGAGCCCCATTTAAGGAAAAACATAAAATACATATATTAATATATTAGATATAGTTCTTTGGATTTAATGCTGTAGAATATGAGAGAAGTAGCTTATATTGCTACAACTGTGTGCAAAAGTTTGGGCACCCCTGGTGAAACTGTAGGTTTTAATTAATTACTTTATTTATTTATTTAGCGATCATTTCTATACCGCAGTGTCACAAAAACAGAGAAATGACGGCAGAAAAAGATCAATCGGCCCATCCAGTCTGTCCAGCAAGCTCCCACACTTGTTTTCCCATACTTATCTGTTTCACCGACCACCAAGTTCAGGGCCCTTGTTGATAACTCTTTGATTCAAATTTCCTGCCATCCCCTGCCATTGTTGCAGAAAAGGGCAATGCGATTTATAAACCAATTGGTACATACATAAAAATGTAAAACCAACAATACACACAATACAATATTGTTATGCCATGCTGTCAGAGCACTAGGTGGTTTCATTAAGCTCATTTACAATCTTTGGGGATATTTCAAAAACTATTTTCCCCAAAGTGGCTTTGGAACAGCTTAGTTTTTAATAATTTTTAATAATTAAAGAATCTCTAACTGAGCAGAAGCCAGCAAAACTTCTATATGATACGAAGTTAAACAATATTTTTCCTCAAATTTTAATACATGATTATTTTTAATCTGTAAAAAACTGCAAATAAATAGTAAGCAAACAGTGCTTATGGTTTGTACACCTTTCAATCAGTATTTTGTAACACATTTTTTGGCAGAAATAACAGCTTCTAAATGTTTTCTGTAGCAAACTAAGGGCCTTATTTTCCAATATCGCATTGGTAACGCATTAGGGGGCGTTACCAATGCAAATGAGGCTTCTTTCGTGCAGTCGGGAAACATCGTGTGCGGCGATGTTTTCGCCATTTGCGAAAACATTAGCGCCGCACGCGATGTTTTCCCACTGCACGATGATTCTTTCAGTCTTTTATCGCGGTGCACGATATTTCGATAGTCCCAGACAGCCTGTTTCAGGCTCCGGGGGGGGGGGGGGAAGAGAGAGAGAGAGAGAGAGAGAGAGAGAGAGAGAGAGAGAGAGAGAGAGAGAGAGAGAGAGAGAGAGAGAGAGAGAGAGAGAGAGAGCACCTTACTATAGTGCCTATGCCCTACATAGGTATTTTAACCCCTATGGGAGGGCCACCTACTAACTCGGGGTGGGGATTAGGTATGAGCGTCGGGGGTTGGGGGCCACTTTCGCATTCCACATGAGACCTATGGACTGAACAGTGGTTTCTAGTGCAGATTTGCTGGCCGTCGGAGTGAGGACGCTCACTCCAAGCGGAGATTTGGCCAACATTCTCTCCACCTAGCATGTTGTTGCCCAGGTAGAGTGTCCATCAAGCTAGGTAGAGAGAACGTTGCCCAAACCACTTCTTGGAGTGAGCGTCCTCACTCCGACAGCCAGCAAATCTGCACTAGAGACCACTGTTCTGTCCATAGGTCTCATGTGGAATGCGAAAGTGGCCCCAACCCCCGACGCTCATACCTAATCCCCACCCCGAGTTAGTAGGTGGCCCTCCTATAGGGGTTAAAATACCTATGTAGGGCATAGACACTATAGTAAGTCTCTCTCTCTCTCTCTCTCTCTCTCTCTCTCTCTCTCTCTCTCTCTCTCTCTCTCTCTCTCTCTCTCTCTCTCTCTCTCTCTCTCTCTCTCTCTCTCCCCCCCGAGCCTGATGCTTTCTTACGGAACTCTCAAGGATCTGTTCCATCCCCAGTTTCATGTAATGTTTATTTGCAGCCATTATGTACCTTAATTGCAAAATATGGGTTTAATCTTAAAGTTGATGCAGATGAAATACAATTGATATGCCTGGTGAGCAGTAGTATGAACTCCATGGTTAAGGAGCTATCTAGGTGATTACAGGTAATTTTAGATCTAATTCTCAGTGGAGCACAGGACTTGGTGAGAGAGGTAACGGTGGTGGGGCTGCTTGGCAATAGTGATAATAATATGATCACATTTGATTTAATGACTAGAAGAGGAACAGTGTGCAAATCCAAGGCTCTCGTGCTAAACTTTCAAAAGGGAAACTGAGAAAATGAGAAAAATTGTTAGAAAAAAACTGAAAGGAGCAGCTACAAAAGTAAAAAATGTCCAAGAGGCGTGGCCATTGTTAAAAAATACCATTCTAAAAGCACAGTCTAGATGTATTCCACACATTAAGAAAGGTGGAAAGAAGGTAAAACGATTACCGGCATGGTTAAAAGGGGAGGTGAAAGAAGCTATTTTAGCCAAAAGATCTTCATTCAAAAATTGGAAGAAGGAACCAACAGAAGAAAATAGGATAAAGCATAAACGTTAGCAAGTTAAATGTAAGACATTGATAAGACAGGCTAAGAGAGAATTTGAAAAGAAGTTGGCTGTAGAGGCAAAAACTCACAGTAAAAACGTTTTAAAATATATCTGAAGCAGAAAGCCTGTGAGAGAGTCAGTTGGACCGTTAGATGATCAAGGGGTTAAAGGGGCATGTAGAGAAGATAAGGCCAACGCGGAAAGATTAAATGATTTCTTTGCTTCGGTGTTTACTGAAGAGGATGTTGGGGAGGTACCCGTAATGGAGAAGGTTTTCATGGGTAATGATTCAGATGGACTGAATCAAATCACGGTGAACCTAGAAGATGTGGTAGGCCTGATTGACAAACTGAAGAGTAGTAAATCACCTGGACCAGATGGTATACACCCCAGAGTTCTGAAGGAACTAAAAAATGAAATTTCAGATCTATTAGTAACAATTTGTAACCTATCATTAAAATTATCCATTGTACCTGAAGACTGGAGGATAGCAAATGTAACCCCAATATTTAAAAAGGGCTCCAGGGGCGATCCGGGAAACTACAGACCGGTTAGCCTGACTTCAGTGCCAGGAAAAATAGTGGAAAGTGTTCTAAACATCAAAATCACAGAACATATAGAAAAACATGGTTTAATGGAACAAAGTCAGCATGGCTTTACCCAAGGCAAGTCTTGCCTCACAAATCTGCTTCACCTTTTTGAAGGAGTTAATAAACATGTGGATAAAGGTGAACCGGTAGATGTAGTATACTTGGATTTTCAGAAGGCGTTTGACAAAGTTCCTCATGAGAGGCTTCTAGGAAAAGTAAAAAGTCATGGGATAGGTGGCGATGTCCTTTCGTGGATTGCAAACTGGCTAAAAGACAGGAAACAGAGAGTAGGATTAAATGGACAATTTTCTCAGTGGAAGGGAGTGGACAGTGGAGTGCCTCAGGGATCTGTATTGGGACCCTTACTTTTCAATATATTTATAAATGATCTGGAAAGAAATACAACGAGTGAGATAATCAAATTTGCAGATGACATAAAATTGTTCAGAGTAGTTAAATCACAAGCAGAGTGTGATAAATTGCAGGAAGACCTTGTGAGTCTGGAAAATTGGGCATCCAAATGTCAGATGAAATTTAATGTGGATAAGTGCAAGGTGATGCATATAGGGAAAAATAACCCATGCTATAATTACAGAATGTTGGATTCCATATTAGGTGCTACAACCCAAGAAAGAGATCTAGGCGTCATAGTGGATAACACATTGAAATCGTCGGTTCAGTGTGCTGCGGCAGTCAAAAAAGCAAACAGAATGTTGGGAATTATTAGAAAGGGAATGGTGAATAAAACGGAAAATGTCATAATGCCTCTGTATCGCTCCATGGTGAGACCGCACCTTGAATACTGTGTACAATTCTGGTCGCCACATCTCAAAAAAGATATAATTGCGATGGAGAAGGTACAGAGAAGGGCTACCAAAATGACAAGGGGAATGGAACAGCTTCCCTATGAGGAAAGACTAAAGAGGTTAGGACTTTTCAGCTTGGAGAAGAGACGGCTGAGGGGGGATATGATAGAGATGTTTAAAATTATGAGAGGTCTAGAACGGGTAGATGTGAATCGGTTATTTACTCTTTCGGTTAATATAAAGACTAGGGGGCACTCCATGAAGTTAGCATGGGGCACATTTAAAACTAATCGGAGAAAGTTCTTTTTTACTCAGTGCACAATTAAACTCTGGAATTTGTTGCCAGGAGATGTGGTTAGTGTAGTTAGTATAGCTGTGTTTAAAAAAGGATTGGATAAGTTCTTGGAGGAGAAGTCTATTACCTGCTATTAAGTTCATTTAGAGAATAGCCACTACCATTAGCAATGGTAACATGGAATAGACTTAGTTTTTGGTTACTTGCCAGATTCTTATGGCCTGGATTGGCCACTGTTGGAAACAGGATGCTGGGCTTGATGGACCCTTGGTCTGACCCAGTATGGCATTTTCTTATGTTCTTATGTTCTTATTTGTTTAATATAGAATAAGCTGTTTTTTAATGTGTCTAACCCTAAGGCATTGTTGGTGAGCTGCTCCACTACTATTGTAGTACCACCTCAGTTAGAGTTGGATGGTGCGCTTATTTCCTTTTCTGAGAGCGTGTGTGTCCTGGGGAGTTTATTAGATGGATGTTTTACTTTAAAGCCACAAATTGGGGCCATTTAAAAATCTGCTTTTTATAGATTGTGTTGGTTAGGCAATTAAAATACATTTTATTTCAGGATGAATTTTGTACAATCGTTCCGACATTCATTATGATAACTTTGGACTACCGTAATGTTTTGTATGAATGGCTCCAAGAGAGTCAAATTAAGGCGCAGCAGATGTTGCAGAATGCAGCAGCTAATTTATCATATTTCACCAGTTTTATGTCAATTATATTGGATGTCTATGGTTCAAAAAATGAATATTAAACTTCTTATTTTAGTTGTTAAATTTTTGAAAGAGGAAGGGTCATGTAATGCTCTTGGCCAGGCCAGGCAGTACATTCGGTTGACAGGCAGCTGTTAATGGTGCCCTCTGTTAAGGAAGTCCACCTTCAATATAGATGTTAGGGATATATAGAGGGAAAAATTTGGTACAGCTCATTAATTTCTTTCAAAATCACTCATTTGTTACATTTGTTTCCATTTTATAATGAAGTCAATAGAGGAAAGACTCCAATGACATCACTATAAAATAAAAATGGGCCCAAAGCCGGGTTCTCTCACCGAAGCACAAATGTCAGCTTAGGCTTAAGCCTGATGTTGCAACACAGCCTGAAACCACATCCCAGTTGCCAAGGCCTAGGCCTGGACCCAATGCTGGGACCTGATTGAGGCCAAATCTGATGCAGAGGCTTGGGCATATGGCTAGACCCAATTCCAGAACCTGACCCAAGGCTGGTTCCAGGTTCCCTAGGCGCAGGTCTGACACCATGGTCCAGATGAACTGGGATCCAACCACTGAGGCCCGACACCAGGAATTGGCTTGAGGCCAGGTCCCAGTCACCAATGCCTAGATCTAGACCTGAATCCTAGATATAGGTCCAATTCCAGGGCCCGGCTGATACTGGGTTCCAACTACAAGTCCTGAGTAGACACAGGCCTGGGCCTCAGCCTAGGCCCAACCCAAGACCGAGACCATGTTTCAGTCACCAAGGTCCAGGCCTAGGCTTCAGCCATTTGTAAACATTGAATCCCAGGCCTGGACCTAGGTTTAGGCCCAAGGCTGGGTCCCACACTGTTAGAAGGGGCACACTAATTTCACTTTGTGCACAGGATGCCATTTAGCCTAGAGCCTGTCCTGCCCAGGAGATCGCTCCCGGGACCCCCGCTGGACCACCAGGTACATTAAAAATTTGGGGGGGGGGCGGTCGGGAGGGTGGGGGATGCGAAATAATTACATTTAAAGGGTTGGGGTGGGTTTGGGTTTCATTTTTAAGTGCCCTTTCTTCCCGCCCCCCCCCCCTAAACAATAAGAGACCCCATGAAAAATTTTGTGGGGTTTTCCTGTCGGGTTCGGGGGCCCCCCCAAATTCTGATGAGTTTGAAAATATCTTCCGATATTTTCAATCGTCAGAAAAATGATTCACATCCCTAGTGCACAGACTGGGAGAGGGACCTTGGAGTGATGGTGTCTGGAGATCTGAAGGTGGCAAAGCAATGTGACAAGGCAATAACTAAAGCCAGAAGAATGCTGGGCTGCATAAAGAGAGGACTAGCCAGTTGCATACAGAAAGAAATAACCAGCAGGAATTACCAGCAGGAAAAAGGAAGTGATAATGCCATTATACAGGTCTTTGGTGAGGCCTCACCTAGAGTACTGTGTTCAATTCTGGATCCTGAATCTCAAAAAGGATAGAGACAGGATGGAGGTGATCCAGAGAAGGGCAACCAAAATGTTGTGGGGTCTATATCAGATGAGGAAAGGCTGAAATATCTAAACATGTATACTGAAGAAGAAAGGAGGTGCAGGGGAGATATGATACTGACCTTCAGATACCTAAAAGGCTTTAATGATGCACAAATTTCTAATCTTTTCATTTGGAAATGAAACTGTAAAACAAGGGGTCATAAAATGAAACTCCAGGGGGGTTGATTCAGAACCAACATCAGGAAATATTTCTTCATGGAATTGGCTGCTCCTGCTCCTCTATTTCTCACTGCATTGCAGGGCCAATTCTGGAAGTGGGGCTTAGACTTTGCAGCACAGCAATCTGCCTCTTCTCAGTTAAATATTGCACCTCCACTAAACTTACACAGTAATGAGTTAATTTATTTGTATAATGTTTTCTAACTGGTTGAAATTATTATTTTATCTCATATATGCTAATAAGAAACTGGAGTACCACAAGGATCATCACTTTCTGCTCTTCTTTTCAACATATATCTCTTACCTCTATGCCGCCTCCTTGATGGTCTTAACATAAACTTCAAAATATACACTGACGACATTCAGTTCATTATACCTTTTTCTAATACTTGGTCAAATACATTCTCCTTGATGCAAATATACTTAACAGCCATAAAAACTTGGCTGTCCCACAACAGGTTAAAATTAAATGCAGCCAAAACCGAACTAGTTTATCTTTCAACGGTGCCTGATTCCATTCACAAACCTCCACAATTCTTTCTCTTTGACAATCAGCAAATACCCATAAAACCCTATACAAAGAATCTTGGAATTTTCATCGACTCAAAGTTATCTCTCTCAAAACAAATATCAGAAACAGTTAAAAAATGCTTTTTCAAACTACATATGCTCAAAAAACTCAAACCTCTTTTAACCTTATCTGACTTCCGGACAATTGTTCAAGCGCTAATTCTAACAAACTTAGATTACTGTAACACATTATATTTAGGACTGCCATTATCATCTATATATCCACTGCAACTCGTTCAAAATGCCACAGCAAGAACAATATATAACTTATCTCGTAAAGAGCATATAACACCCATTTTACAACAATTACACTGGCTCCCCATAACTCACCGTATCAGATATAAAATCTTATCTACCATTCACAATCTACTATATAACGTTGACTCGGTTTGGCTCTGCTCCATCTTACGCATATACAAGCCCTCAAGACAGCTACGATCCATGGACAAATGTTTGCTAGAAGTACCAACAGTTAAAACAGTCAGCTTGGCTCTAATCCGCAAAAGAACCTCTCCCCGAAAACTTCCGACTTACATCAAACTGTAAGGAATTTAAGAAAATGCTAAAGACATATCTATTCAAAGAAGCATACAATACCATAAATCCAATAACACAATATACCGATAGACCTTTATTATGTCTAATTTAGCTGTGTTTGTCTATTTTAACCTTCATATGTAAATTTGCTGTGCTTTACTTTAACTTATGTATGTATATTTGTAAACCGCCTAGACGGACATGCAAATGTCTTATTGTTTGCGGTATATAAACATTTTAAAATAAATAAATAAATAAGACTGAATTCTTGTAAGTCAAATGATTTCTTGTAAGTTGAGCCCAGAAGGTAGACATGAAACTCAAAGCTGACTTTAACATACTGGTTAATATTTAGCCTACTTTTAGCATTTCAAAGGCCTTGGCTGTTTCTACAATTCTGATCAGTGCAATCTCTTGTGCTGTTGTTATCTTTCTAATTCTTCATTGCCATCAACTAGTATGGCTTCACAGAGAATCCCCTCAAAGCACCCTTACACACACATGCACAAAGGCTCATACGCACGCACACATAATATATGTGCATATATGTGTGAGAGAGAGATAGAGTGTACATGTGTGTGTGAGAGGGAGAGAGCCTGTGGGTGTGAGAGCATGGGTGTGTGTATGAGAGAGAGTTTGTGAATGAATGAAAGTGTGTAAGAGAGAATGGATTAAAGTATGGGTGGCTCCCTTCCACCAATCCACAGTAATCTCAAGGTGACTGGAAATCAGAAGATCTCAGGCATGGAGAGCAGGATATTTTCTAATCCTTGTTAGTTTTAATTTCTGGCAGTTATTTGATGTTTTGCTGTTTTGAAATATGTTATTGGTTATTGGGAAATGTATAACATTTTTTAATTAGTGAATATTCATTTTATCAGATGTTTTGAAATATGTATTCTTTTTATTAGTATGGTTTTATTATTATGATTCATACATTTCTTGATTTTGTTTCATCATTAATGAGGAATGGTAATGTTGCACTACATGCAGCATCTGGTTTGTTGTGATTTCCATTGCAGTTTTTGTCTGTCTATTTACACGTTATGATATTTTTGTTCTGTTTTTGTCTGCAACATACTTGTAGGTATATTTTGTGTAGTCTTATTAAGTTTCACAGCTCTCAGGTAGGCCCCACGAGCTGTGCCACTCATCCGACGGCAGCCTCTCTCATTGAGGCAGGACACTGCCATCTCCATTCCTTCTGGAAGCTCCCCTAGGTGTGCATGCATCAGACTGCCCACAACATAAAGGGCCCACAGTGGGAAATCACTCACAGCACCCGCTGATGATGTCACCTCTTCATCCCCATAAAGGGCACCTCTGCTCTACACCTCAGCAACGGCTCGCCTGCATTCTTGTAGTGTGAGTTGCTGCTTCTAGTCTCTCCAACCTTGCCTGCCTCTTCTCTCCAACCTTGCCTATCTCATCTCCCCAGCCCTGCCTGCCTCGTCTCCTCCAGTCCCTGTCAGTCCTTCTCCTTGTCCTCCTCACCTCCTCTCAGTCAAGACTTCTGAACTTGAGCTCAGCTTGGGACTCCTGCCTCCGACTTCAGCCTAAACTTTCATTCTTGCCTTCCACTTGCCTCTGACCTCAGCCTGAACATTGACCACTTTTGCCTGCTGCCTGCCCCCGGCCCAAACCTAACTCCGGCCCTACATTCCAGCCTTTTCCTCTCGCCTAAGACTTGCCGGCCCCCGGAATGCGAGGGCTCAACCCAAGGGGAAAGGGGCTGGTATAAGTGAAGCTCCTGACCCGTCCCTCCTTTATCTAAGCCTGTCAGCTGTTGGTGAGGACCTACAGGGCCCTCCTTGTAGGTTGGGCCAATCTCACCACAGCACAAGGGTCCACAAAACTTATAATTCTATGAGGTGATAAATATCATCGGAATAAGATCTTGCATCCATTTTCTAAAAGTGGTGATGTAATGCTGTCAGATGATTTTAAAAATAGTTTCCTAGGTGGCTAAAACTGGCCAGGACTTTCTTTGTTGCATATAGGGCTCTCAGGAGATTTTCTTGTAATGCCTTGTAGCCAAGTTGCTTAGTCTAGGGCTGTACTCTACATCTTGGTAATTTTGACAAAATGTGAAATTTGTATTGGAGATTTTTTTGGCTCATATCTATTGGTGATGTGTGATCCAGGGATACATGATTGATAGAAAATAAAAAATATGCATTTTTATTCTGTAGCTGCAGTATTTCTCGATAATGTGTATTTCCATATTTCTAAAGCCAGCCCTGATGTGGTGGGGGGATGGGGAGACTGCTGAGGTCAGGGGAGAGAGAAAGCGTGCCCACCCCTGCTAATCTATTTCAGTCTGAGGGGAGGTAATATTCACCCTTCTTCTTCCCCCTCCCCCAGTCTGACTTTCTTACCCCTTGCCCCCAAGGAACAGGGAACAATTGGTGGGCAGGGGGTCTCCATCAATGATTTTCACCTAGGACGCCATTTGCCCTGTGTAAACTTGTGTTTGTGTTAGAAGGGACACACTAATTTCACTTTGTGCACAGGATGCCATTTAGCCTAGAGCCTGTCCTGCCCAGGAGTTAATTATCCAGCATAATGTAAGCTGTGGCCCATATGGCAAAGACCCTTAGCCGCTACCATGACTGATGATACTGGAATGTAGTCGTAATCATGGCGTTGATGAGGCAGGGTCTTCAGATGTAACACAGGATGCATAGCTCAAAGCCTTCCTCCCAACTGGGTCTCCCACAGGGACAGGGGTCCACAACCCATCCAGCAATGTCTCCCAAGATTATGAGGGAAAGCAAGGATAACAAACAAAGGAATACACTCTCCTCTTAAGTGTAAAAATTAAACAGTTTTTTTAAATTTTAAACAATGGTTCTCGTTGCTAGCCAGTAATATTATTTCAATTAAACATTAAAATAACTCTTCTTTCTTTCTAAATTCTAAGGCTTTTAAAATACAGAGGTGGAGACTCCAGAATACTAAAACTATAGCATGCAGTTTAATCAGATTTAGTATTTATTTAAAATGTATTAATCGCCAAACACATGAAGGCCTAAACGATTTACAATAAAAAAATATATATGCATAATCAAAGATAATAGCTCAGCAGTAACAATAAAAACATAAAATAGACGATCATTTCAGAAAAAACAAAATAAAACATAAAGTCAACAAAAAGTCAACAGAAAGCCTGCTGTAATAAAAAGCCCTTCAAAAGGAGTCTGAATTTTTTTACATTAATTTGGAGGCCAAGGTCTGAAGGTAACGAGTTCCATAAGGTAGATGTCGCTACGGAGAATGCTGTCTCTCTAGTTGTGTCAAGGCGAGCATGACATACGGAGGAACATCTAATAACTCACGTTGTGAAGATCTTAATTCATGAGAAGGCTTATAAACCCTAAACAGGGCATTCGACCAAGAGCAAGAGTCGAAGATAAGAAACAATATAAATAAAGGCAGTTTGAGTTTCAGTAATGTAACCCTTGGAGTTCATTCTGTGTGTTTTTTTCTTTGTCTTTCCCTAGGGCATGTATGAAGTTTAATTGTATCTTTTCCACAACAATGGGCCTCATTTTCTAAAGTATCGCAGGCCTGCGATACTTTAGAAATCGCGCTAATGGGGGGCGGGGGGTCAAAACAGGGGGCGGTCCTGCGCTAGCCGGCAGCGATCGCACCGCTGCAGTGCGATCACTGCCAGCATCGCGCCCAATAGCGCCACCATAGGAGGTGTAGTTATTGGGCGCGAAATAGGCAGCGAAAAGGCCCTTACCTTTTTGCTGTCCGTGCCGAATTCGCGGAGTTGGCCCCGGTGACGCCCCGACTCCTCCTCTTCCGGGGCTGACTCTGCCCCAATTTAGGTAGCGCAGACGTGCGCTACTATCGCTAGCTATCGCAGGCTTGCACTCTTAGCGCAAGCCTGCGATAGCCTTAGAAAATAAGGCCCATAGAGTATTCCCCTTCTGAAAATCCAAATAAACTATACCAACTAGCTCACCTTCCTACATATTTATTCACAGCTTCCAAAATCCGTAGCAGACCATTAACACTTCTCTTCGCTACATCCATGTTGGCTTTTCCCCATTAAACTATGACTACATGTGCAATAATGTTGTTCTTTATAAATTGTTCATAATAGTTTCAACCATTTATCCAGCACTGATGTCAAGCTCACCAATCTGTAGTTTCCTGGATCAACTTTGGAGCATTTTTTAAAAAGCTGGTATTAAATTGGCCACACTCTAATCTTCAAGTACTTTAGCTGATTTTAATGATAGTTCACAGATTACTAATAGTAGGTCTACAATTTCATTTTTCAGTTCTTTTAGCACTCTGAGATGCATACTATCCAGTCTAGGTGATTTGTTACTCTTTAGTTTGTCAAATTGCCCTATTATATCTTCCAGGTTCACTGAGATTTGTTTCATTTCCCCTGAATCATCACTTTTAAATATTTCTTTTTACATGGGTATCTGCTTTAAATCTTCCCCAGTAAAGACCAAAGCAAAGAATTCATTTAATCTCTCTGCTATGGACCTGTCCTCCTTTAGTGTCCCTTTTTTGCTTCAAATGTACCTCAAAAAGTTTTAATATGAGTTTTTGTTTCCACAGCAAGCTTCTTTCAAATTCTGTCTTTGCCTTCCATATTAATGCTTTCTATCAAACCTGCCAATGCTTATGCTGTTTCCTGTTTTCTTCATTCTTATTAGGGATGTGAATCAGGCTTCGGATGATTGAAAATATCGGACGATATTTTCAAAATAGTCAGAAATCGGGGGCTCCCCGAAACGATAGGAAAACCCCATGATACTGTTCGTGGGAGTTCTCTTATCGTTTTGGGGGAGGGCGGGAAAAACAGCACACAAAAATAACCCCTAAACCCACCCCAACCCTTTAAAACTAGTCCCTTAGCTTCCCCCACCCTCCCGACCCCCCAAAAACATTTTACAGGTACCTGGTGGTCCAGTGGGGGTCCCGGGAGCGATCTCCTGTTCCCTGGCCATCCATCCAGTGCTCCCTCCATGTGACAGGGGCCGGCCAATGGCACGGATACCCTGTCACATGGTAAGGGCAAAGGCCATTGGCGCCATTTTGATTAGTGGCAGCCGACGGCAAATTCCAGAGTTTGCTGGCTGGAAAAAAAAAAATCTATTTACCTAGTAACTTAATTGCATTTTTGTACTTTTTGAAAGCGTAAACAACCGATTCACATTTACCTGTTCCACTCCACTCATTTTATAAACCTCTTTCATATCTTCCCTCAGCCGTCTCTTCTCCAAGCTGAAGAGTCCTAACCTTTTTAGCCTTTCCTCATAAGAGAATCATTCCCCAGTTAAAAAGCAGGAGTCCCAGAACAGATCTCTGGAGTCCGCCACCCTTTTCTTCTTTCCATTGAGAAAACAGAATATTTAGCCTTACTCAATAGGACATCGCCTCCTATCCCATGACTTTTTAAATTCCTCAATTATCTCTCATGAGACAAATACTGAACTACCAATTTGGTTAGCTTCCCTAAGTTCTCTTAGCATTTCACTGTCCTTCTTATCATTTTAGTCAGGTGGATGATAGTATACTCCTATCGCTATACTTCTTCCCCAACACTCAATTGATTTCTACCCATAAAGATTTTATTGTGCATTTAGTCTCTTGCAGGATCTTTTCCCTGTTAGACACTATGCTATTCTGGACATAAATTGCGACTCCACCACCAAGTTGCTCCTCTCCATCATTGCGTTATAATTTGTACCCTGGTATAGCACTATCCCATTGGTTATGGTTATTCTCTTTCCACCATGTCTCTGAGATGCCAATTAAATCTATGTCATCATTCACTGCTGTACACTCTAACTCTCCCATTTCACTACTAAGACTTCTGGCATTAGATTAAAAACATTTCAAAGTGGGGTTTTTTTTTGTTTGTATTAACATTCTGCTTTTTAGTTGGCAGGGAGAAATTAGAATCTTTTAGTTGGGGTGAGTCTTTAATTATAGACACTTGGAATACTTTTCTTATTATTGGAAGCTCTCTGTTGGGATGCCCTAATTCAAATGCTTCATTAGTATCCTTCGAAGATACTTCCCTCTGAACCATATGTTGCTGAGCGACTGTCGGCTTTCCCTTTTGATTTACCATAGTTTAAAAGCTGTTCTAGGCATGACTGTGTGGAAGGAGCACCCGGAGAGCCTCGAGATTACCTCAGCTGTTTTTGCCTGCCTGCCTGCCAGCCCCGACGTCATCGGGAGGGGCCGAGGAGACGCCATAAGAGCGGCGTCTAGGAGGTAGTGAGTGAGTGACTGTGTGGAAGGAGCGCCCGGAGAGCCCCAAGATTACCTTAGCTGTTTTTGCCTGCCTGCCTGCCTGCCAGCCCCGTCATCATCGGGAGGGGCCGAGGAGACGCCATAAGAACGGCGTACTCTAGGCGTGCCACTGCTGCCGGCGCGCGTGGCTTTGCTCGGCTTAGCGAGGATCGAGGAGGAACTCTGCCACTAAGTCATCGCTACAGAGGCAAGTACTATTGCATTGTTATAAGGAACAACTGGACTGCTGGTAATTAAGTTTGAAGTTTATTAAGATGCCGCCAAAACGGAAGGGGAAGATAAGGGTTTTCCCTACGCTTCCCCCTCGATCTCCTATTCAGCAAGAAATAGTTTATTTCTTATCTATTCCTGTATCTCCAGCAACTAAGGATACCGCAGACTTGGGCTTTTTGGGAGAACAGCCCAAGTCATTGGAGGAAGCCTCGCTGAGTCCCAATCTAGATATACCCCCAATTTACAGGGCGGCTGAAGGTTTCATGGGAGGGTCACAAGAGGGACTCAATTTAATTGAGCCAGGAACCCCGATTAGGAATATCGGAGGTGGAAATGGAACAACGGCTGAGGGAGGAGATCTAACCCCAGGGAATGACCAGAATGAAGCCTTAAAGCGCCCTGCGGTGGTTACATTGGAACTGCTATGGGACATGATGGCTAAAATGTCAATGGACATAAAAGGATTAGAGAAAAAGGTTGATATAGTGACAGGGAAAAATCAGCAGGAATTAATGCAAATCCGAGAATGTGTTAAAAATTCTGAATTAAGGATAAAGGTCTTAGAAGATAAAGAGGAAAAGAATTTAGAATTTCAGTCAACTGTAGCAAAAGACAGAGATTATCTATCTAGACGACTTGAATTATTTGAAAATAATAATAAGCGTTTAAATCTGCGCTTGCTCAATTTCCCTAGGGTGGTTGGGCAGGTACAGATGGAAACGCTAAGGTTATTTTTTATGGAAATTTTGTGTTTTTCGGAAAATGATCTGCCAATAATTAGCTATTGCTATTTTTTGCCTAAGAAAAACCCTAACTTGAATACTGATGAGATGCCCTTCAGATAATCGATAGGGGATTACTATTAGTTTCATTTTCAAACTTACTTGATTTAAATAAAGTTATGAAATGATATTTTGGTAAATATCCTATCACATTTCATGAAAGTTGGGTTAAAATTTTTCCTGATCTATCTGTTCCAACACAAACTAGAAGAAGAGAGTTTTTGACCTTTAGACAGGAATTGATCTCAATGGGATTTACATTTACCCTCAGATATCCCTGTAAATGTATTATTAAGAAACATCAGGATGTTTATATATTCTTTATTCCTGATCATCTTGAAATTTTTGTTGAGCAAAAAAGATTAGTCATGTCACCAAGCACAATCCAGTGAAATATAATTAACAGGATTACAATGCATGTTTAGGATTATACTAGTTTCTGGGTTTTTTTTTCTCCCCTTAGTTTGCTGTGCCTCTGTTATTAATAGATAAGCAGTAATGACATCCTTTGATTAGATCATAATTAGACCAATATATGTTATTTGAAGGTAAAAATTTGGATTTGTAATTTGAAATTATGGTGTAATTATATACCTATTTTGTTGTCTAATTTTGAAAAATCAATAAAAATTATAAATTTAAAAGCTGTTCTATCTCCGTATTAAAGGTTAGCACCAGCAGCCTGGTTCTACCCTGGTTAAGGTGGAGCCCATCCCTTTAGAAACAACCCCCCCCCCCCTTCCCCATAAGATTTCCCAGTTCCTTACAAAACTGAATCCCTCTTCCTTGCACCATCGTCTCATCCATTTATTGAAACTCCAGAGCTCTGCCTGCTTCTGGGGACCTGCACTTTGAACAGGGAGCATTTCAGAGAATGCTACCCTGGAGGCAGAATTCTCTTTAATTTTTAAGTTCTTTCAGTACTCTGGGATGTATACCATCCACTCCAGGTAATTTATTTCTCTTTAGTTTGTCAATTTTTCCTATTACATCTTCCAGGTTCACTGAGATTTTTTTCATTTCCTCTGAATCATCACCTTTAAATATTACTTCTGGTTTGGGTATCTGCCTTACATCCTCCTCAGGAATAACAGAAGCAAAGAAATATTTTACTATCTATGCTATGACCTTGTCAGCAATTTAGGGGTACACATCTTGTCAAAAGTTTGTTTTAACAGATAGCCACACCCATGTCTGGACTAAGTCCCACCCACTGACCCCCCCCCCCTCTCAGCCAATCAGTGTTTACTTCAGGGTTAAGCCCTGCCCACTCCCTGCCAATTTTGTCCCTTTTTTTGATAACATCACTTCCAGTCACACCCTCCTGTCTTGCCCTTTTGGAGGGCAAGACAGGAGGGTGTGACTGGAAGTTTTTCAAGATGCCAGCAGGTGCCTGGAGACAGAAAATGATGCACATCCAAGATGGCAGCTCTTGTGGCGGGGACCGAAAATTATGTCAGGACCACGTATGTGCAGTAAAACCAAAACAAAGAACATGTAAATAATGTCATTGTGAACCATGCTGCAGGCAGCCATCTTGGAATGACATCACAGGCCATGACATCACTCCTGCACATGCTCAGATCTTTTGTTTACAAGGAGAGAGCATTGAGGGCATCAGGAAGGAATGAGCATGCTCAGTAAGCAGCTGCAGGGAGTTGAAAGGGTAGTCAATAGCAATCATTAAAATTCTTCTATTTTTCTGTCAAACTAAACCCTTATCTAAAAATAGAAAATCCTTTTTGTTTTCTTTCTGCCACAAAGCATACATTTTTTTGTGTGCCAGTGTTTTATTTTTTGTTTTTATTAAACTCAGCACTGTTTGAGAAAAAGAGAAAAGTCACCAGTTGTACATTTCATCTCAGCAGAGAATTTCTGTTGCAGAGAGAAAAGCGACTACTCCCACCTACCCCCACCCTTGCTTTCTATAGCATTGAGATAAAGCAACTACTCTCAAACACAACACTCCCCTCCACCATACTCGCTGCAGTTAGTATAGACAGCATTTAAGAAAAAGAGAGAAATGCATTTTTTTTTTATAACTGAGAGATGGACCCTCTCTCTTTATTATCTTTTTTAAATGTTTGAAACTAAAAAAAAGACAGACCCAGCCAAGATTATAGTTTTTTGAACAGTTGTATAATTATAAAAAGATGAGTAGAATCCAGGATTTTTTTTGTTTGTTTTGTAAAAGCAAGCCAGCAAAAGAAATGGAGCCAGCACACTGCATAAGCAGACTGAGAAAAGATATTGTTTTTAAAAGCAAAGTAAGAGACATATTTTAATTAACTATGATAAAAGAAGAGAGAGAAACCAAGCACTTGGACATATAGGGGCCTGCAGCCATCATGGAATATGCGAGAAATCTTGGGAAAAAGAAATGCTTCCTAGGTAGTTACCATGGAAACCATCAGATGTCCCCCTGCTTTTTGCCATCCAGAGGCAGAAGCAGTACTGCATGCCCTAACCCCCTCCCCCCGCTTTAGGAAAAGCACCACAATGCCCCCCTGTTTTTCACCATCCAGAGGCCAGAAGGAGTACTGCATCCTACACAACTACACCTCACCCCCTCCCTCCTCCATTTTATTTATTTATTTTTATTTTATGCTTTAAGCATGAACATAAGCAAACTTGCGAAAAATAAAAGGAGATATATGATGTCACATGAAATCCAAAACATGCCTAGACATGTCTTTTGCGAGAACTGTAGAAAGCAGGAGGAAAAAAATAAATGCAGTTTTTGTTGGGTAATAATAACAATAAGAAGAAGAATAAAAGTTCTTAACAGAATATTTTAAGGTAAAAAAATCTATTTTCTAAGCAAAATAAGATGTTTTGTTTGTCCACTATTTAAAAGCATTAGCATTTATGTATTTTAACTGGAAAGTAGAGATGGTATGAAAAGTAGACATGGTATGAAATGTCTGTGTCCTGCGTTCACAGACAGGTACAGGAATGTTGCATACTGAGTGTTATAGTTGCTACATGATTGTGACCTCATGCAGCAAGGGGGCGTGGGTAGGGAAAAAAACTATAATTTAGGCAAACCAAGATTCTGCACTCCTTTTTTCCAAACATACTTAAAGGGGCAGATTTTCAAAGGGGTACGCGCATAAGATACGCGCGTACCCCCCGAAAACCTGCCCCAAGCTCCCCCTGTGCATGCCAAGCCTACTTGCATAGGCTGCCGGCGCGCGCAAAGCCCCAGGATGCGCGTAAGTCCCGGGGCTTTGCTTGGGGGCGTGTCGGGGACGTGTCGCCAGCCCGGGGGCGTTCCGGGGGCATGGCCAAGGCCTCCGAAACTGCTCCCGGGCCGGGGAATGGCGCGCCGGCAGCCGGCCCGGGCAGGCGTAACTTTTAAAATAAAGGTAGGGGGGAGCGATTTAGTTAGGGCTGGGGGGTGGGTTTGGTAGGGGAAGGGGGGGGGAACGAAAAAAAAATTCCCTCCGAGGCCGTTTTCGGAGGGAACAAAGGGAACGGGCAGCCCGCTTTCGGAGCGGCCTCGGAGGGAACGGGCAGCACGCTCAGGGCTCGGCGCACGCAAGGTGCACAAATGTTCACCCCCTTGCGCGCGCCGACCCTGGATTTTAAAAGATACACGCGGCTACGCACAGGGTTGTGTGAACAAAAGTACACCCGTGCGCTTCTTATAAATTCTACCCCAAAATGTTTAATTTTTTTTAAGACATGAAAAATTGAAAAAACTAAAATTGAGTTAAAATATGGTTAGAAAGGCCAGTACTGTTTCATACTGTAAGTAAGACTGCAATGCACTCACATTTTTTTCCATTTTAATTATGGCTGGTGCCATTACTATGTTACAGCTTTTTAACTTTTTTTCTTTGTCTCTCTGAATTTTGTCATAAAGGTGATATTCAATACCAACCTTTTAGGCTGTATTGTGACCAGGGAACATTAATGGACCCAAACAAAAACACGAGACATGCTGAAAGAAAACTATTGCAATGGTTTTAAAGGTGGCCTTCTAGCTGAAACTGTGGTAGCTCAGATGGCAAGAACGTTAGATTTTCACTCTAAAGACCCTCGTTTGAGCCCAGGCTGTGATAGCAATTATCTTTTGTAAAACTGCTGGATGTTTTTCAAAAGTTAACATGCATAGAGTGTTAATTTTGACAAGACTACACAGTAATCATCCTAGACAGGCCAAGAATACCTTTTTTTCTTATGGTGTTGGAACGGACAGTAATGGCGCCAACAAGTCTAAACATATCCAGGGTGAGTATGAGTGCAAGGCAGAGGCATGCCCACACAGCATGCACAGGAAAAGGTGACAGCAGCTATATAAGCTGAATTCCTGGAAAGTTTTTGGGTTTTTTTTTAAAGTCTGTATCATAGCTTGTTGAAAAAATGAACCCCTACAAAACCCCTGAAAGACAGGCAATAGAAAGAGGGAGCAGCTCCTAGTTCTCAAGGCAAGGCATAAGCCCTGCTACTTTCTTAGAAACCTCAATGCAGAGTTGGAAGGTTACCCGACTGTAGGAATTGCGCTTGATTCTCCGGAGAGCATTACCATCGCCAAAGAAGGGCCGGTTGATGCAGAGATAGACGAGATGCCATTGGCGCAAATATTGTTCGACTCCTAAGAAATGAGTTGTAATAAAGCAGATCGAGAAACTCCCAAAAGAAGGGCGATAGAAAAAGGGGAAGAGATATTGTTCTCAAGGTGGCTACAGGAATTTTGTTGGAATATCCAGAAAACATTACCAGTGCTGAAGCAGAACACGAAGAAGGACTGGCCAATGCAGAGATAGACGAGATGCGCAAAAGTTGTTCAACTCCAAAAAAATGAAAGATAACAAAGAGGATAGAAAAAACACAGCTCCAGTGACAGACATAGACAAAGGCGACAGCGGTATAGACTGTACGGACATGGAACTGTACCACGCAGTGGCAGATACCGACATGATGGATTACTTTAACAAACTAGAAGAAGAAGATTGTTCAGCCATGATAGCAGAGGTAAGAGTGTGTTTTTAATTTTTGTGTGTTATGACCGACAGAGAACTAGTTTTTAGAGTGACTTTCTCAATCTTGTAAACATTTTATGTTATAGTTCACCAACGGATCTTTGCTGACCAAAGAGAGCAGAGCGCACTGTACTGTATCGGCCTGAAAGATAGTTCTTTATTTAGACAGTTTAAGAAGCCACCAGAGGTGGCGGTAGTGAGTAGAAGATGTAGCCCGGCTGGGCTAGGATTCACCAGGGCGCTGGAACAGCGGTTTCTCCAGTAGCAGTGCTATAGTGGAGAGAACTGAGAAAGTGAGTACAATAGAACATTCACAGAGTCCCAAGTATGTAGAAGCCCTGAGATAGGGAGAGCTGGCCCTAGAGGAGCGAGTACCAGATCCCTGGAGGTAGAGAGACTCGGCAAAGTACTCACACAGCGGTTCCACATAGGAGATGGCACTGACGCTGGAACGGGGGCAGGCCCTCGAGGAGTGAGTACCTGGTTCCAGGGAGACAGCTCTGAGGAGTAGATGATAATAGTACTCACTGATGGTGTCTGTAGCGAATTCTTCCAAGAAGAAGAGGAGATAGATGCAGGCAGCAGGTCAGGGAATATGGGCCCTCGAGGTGCGAGTACCAATTACCTGATAGTGACCTGAAAGAAGCAAAGAGGCCCCGAGGAGTGGGTATCCCGTTAGCAGAAAGAGTCCAATGGAAGTGGGAAGGCAGAGTAGCTGGGTACGGAGAGTGAATCCCATCCGTAAGATCACCCTTGCTAACTCAATGGCTAGCAATAAACAGTAGGCTTAAATATCCGGGCAGCGTGACGTCATCACAGGGGGATGCCCCTGAGGTGTGCGCCAATGAGGAAATAAGAATGAGGGCCGCGCGGCGCGAGCGCCCTAAGGTACCTGGAGAGCATGGCGGGAAGCAGCGCCCAAGCCGGTCCAGGGACGCCGGAGAGGATGGCAGACGGACGCTGCGGCAGCCAGACGTCCATGAGGAGCAGGAGTCGTCGCCAAAAAGGAAAGATAGGCGGAGTGAAGCCGTCAGGAGGCGACGGTCGCAACAGGAATAAAGAAAATGTAACAATCATTATCTTTTTTTATGATACATTTACAAGGATATCTTAGAGTAAATGTTGCACCTAAGGAAATAGTTTCCTGTCTCATTGAAAGAAAGCCTTTTTCCCATTCTTGCGTAATCTTAGAAATATCAGGAAACATATGGACATTAGAACCAAGAAAAGAACTTAAATGGAGAAAACTATGACATATTAACTTACTGATATCTTGTTCAACTACTAAGGAAACAGAGTAGGACAATCTGTAATTTCAAGTCCTGAATTTTCAAGAAAAGTAATTAGGTTCCGCGAATCTAAAGGTAATCCACCGGGTTCCACAGGTAAACGCTTTTCAGCTGAAGAAGTAGGTAGAAAGTAAACTTTATATAAAGAAGGAAATTTGATCTCAGGTATGAGAAGAACCTCCTGAAGATATTGTTTAATGGTAAATAGGGGGGGGGGGGGGGGGGTTTCCATAACTCTTGGATAGTTAATTAATCTAAGATTCAGATGACTATTCCAGTTTTCCAGGTGCTCAACCCTTCTACATAAGGCATACTTATCCTTAACAGGTGCTTCTTTAAAGCCATGAATTTCTTGAATATCCCCTTCCAGCTTACCAACAGTGAAATTAAGAGAATGCAACGATTCCTCATGAACATTGATTTTAGAATCTATTGAATTATGGGCAAATTTTCAGAACCCAGCGTGTGCAAATATCGGGAGATACGCGCATGGCTGGGCTGTGCGCCCACCAAGCGCGTTTTAGAAACAGCCCGGCCACGCGCGTATCTCCCGGTACGTGCAGAAGTGCCAGGCTTTGTGAAAGGGGTGGGTGCCAGCTGGGAGAGCGGCCATTAGGCCCTGTCCTGAGGAAGTGCACACTGGCAGTCGGCGCACAGAACTTACTTCATCAGTGAGGATGAAGTAAGTTATAAAACAAAACAAATTCTAATAGTTAAGGGGGGCTGGAGTCAGAGAGAGGAAAAGGAAGGAAGAGTAGGTAGGGGGATAGGAAACTGAGAATGGCTTGATTGTGTCACCACATATTTTTTTTAAATCACACCCCCCTTGTGCGTGAGTTTCGACCTGCCTGCACATGCGCGTGCTGATATAAAACCAGGCGTGCATGTGCACACAGCGACACGTGCATGTTATAAAAGCGGCACATCTTTTAAAATGTATCCCTTAGTGAGCAGTTCCATCTTTTTATTGCAAGACTTAGTGATGATTGATAACCTGGCAGTTAGTTCCCACAGCGTGTCGAGGGTAACAACTGTGGGCTTTGTTGGAGAGATATTTAGCTCATCCGATGCAGCGGGAGCTCCAGCAGGAAGAGAAGACATCGATGGACCCCCATAATCCAAGAAATCAGTCACTAGAGAATCTCCTTCTTTCCCTGGCAGCAAAGGTAGCGAGAAAGCTGTCTCCTGAGGTGCTCCGAGTGCTCTCTTCTGCGGTGTCAAGATGCTGACATCATCGGTCAGCGACGACTGCATGACACCCGAAGACGAATCTTTCCATATCGGTGACAAGTCTAGCATCGGGGGGGCTGAGGGAAACCCCACCCCCAGGCAGAGACTGTACTCTTGCATCCTGTTCCACAATGGGGTTCACCTCCCCGACTTTTCCAGCTCCTGAGGCCATGAAAGTTGTAATTAGAAGTTAATCCACGAAGTGATTAGGAATTGAGGGGAAGCCCTCACTTTGTCCTTCCGTATAGGAGGCATAACAATAAAAAAAAAAAAAAAAAAAAAAGAGACAAAATTGTGCAAAGGGTAGGAATAGCTCTCAATTGTGGCCCCCTTCAGGATGCCATCTTGACCATAAGTGCTTGCATAAGCAGTTTTTGGTATTTTGTAATCTCTGTGTGTCTGTGTGAGTATTTTGAAACTATCCGTAATAAAGAATGATATAAACATGTTTAACAAAACCTATGGGCAGCATGCGCTTGCTTTTTTTTTTTTGTAAAAAGATGTGAATAGAAGAGAAATACGACTTTTTGTTGACCCTCTGTTATTAACTACAAAACAATGCATGCTGACAGATGAAAAAATTGACCAATATTCTCTGGGCATTTCTTCAAAAGAATGTGTATTTTATGATATAAGCAATAAACGTGACAATTTAATTCTCAAATTTCGATACAAAATATTATAATTTGACTCTCTGTGGGCCGGATTTTAAGAATTACGTGCAGGCGTAGATTTGTGCGTGCAACCTGGCGCGCACAAATCTATGCCCGATTTTATAACATGCACGCACAGCTGCGCACATGTTATAAAATCCGGGGTCGGCGCGCGCAATGGGGTGCACACTTGTGCATCTTGCGTGCGCCGAGCCCTAGGGGAGCCCCGATGACTTTCCCCGTTCCCCCACCCCCCACCTTCCCCTTCCTTCCCCTACCTAACCCACCCCCCAGCCCTGCCTAAAACCCTCCTCACCTTTATTAAAGTTGCGCCTGCCTCTGGCAGGCGTAGGTTGCGTGCGCCGGCCAAGTGCCAGCGCATGATTCCCTGGCCTAGCAGGCCTTTGGAGGCCTCTGGCCACACCCCCTCCCCGCCCCTTTTTTCAAGCCCCGGGACACACGCGTGTCCCGGGGCTTGCGCGCGTCGCCGGGCCTCTGCAAAATAGGCTCGGCTTGCGTAACCGCCCTGCGCGCGTAAATCCAGCCGGATTTACGTGCGCAGGGCTTTTAAAATCTGCCCCTGTGTCTTACACACTTTGGTTTGTTGCAAAAGATTTGAAGAGAAAACAAAGCACAGCTTCCAATTCTCTTTTTGCAAATTTAGAAGTTCTTGAAACTCTTTTTTCACAAATGAAATGTATTTGAAATAACAACGCTCACATGTAATCTGTTTTGTAATCTGTGTACTACCGTTTGTTTCTAAAGTATGATATAAACACATTTATAATAAAGATACTATGGTTTCAACTATACGTTGTGTCCTATCAGTCTGTGTAGGTGCTGTGGCACCAGGGTAGTATGGGGACAGGAAATGACATCACAGCCAAGCACGTACAGGCCAATCATGCGCAGTAAACATTACCGTGGAGCATGCGGTGGTAGCTATGTTTTATGTTCTCAAAGGAAATGAGGTCATCGTTGGGCATGCTCAGTCAATGGCTATTTTTTTGTTTTTGGAGACAGCATTACTTTAGAGCATGCAAAGATAGTCTTATTTAATGATTTCACAGAAATGATATCACAGTCAGACATGCACAGTACAGACCACCTGTGTAAAAAAGAAAAAAAAAATGTTGACAGTCAATCATGGTCCATACAATCTATACTACTGTCGCCTTTGTCTAAGTATGCCACTGGATCAGAGTTTTCTCTATCCTCTTTATTATCATTCATTTATTGGAATTCAAGAAACGTTTGCGCCAACAGCATCTGGTCTATCTCATGTTCTCCTTCGGCACCAGTAACACTCTCCAGAGATTCCATCAAAATTTCTACAGAGAACCAGGGGCTGTCCCCCTCTTTCTATTACCTGTCTTTCAGGGGTTTTTCAATAGGCTATAATATAGCCTTTTTAAAAAATGTTTTCCTGGAAATCAGTGTATATGGCCACTGCTGCCTGTCATCGTTTTCTATGCACGCTGTGTGGGTGTGCCTCTGCCTTGCACCCACACTTACCCTGGACATGTTTAGACTTATTAGCCCCATTCCTATCCATTCCAACACCATAAGAAAAAAAAGGTATTCTCGGCCTGTCTAGGATGATTACTTTGTAGTCTTGTCAAAATGTACTCTCTATATACAAGGGCTCGTGCGTGAAAGCCCCGATCCTAACGGCGATATCGCTGGGTCAGGGCTCGCTCGCCCACCCCTTCCCCCTCCCCACTTGGTAGGACGTCCCCGACTGCTGAGCAAGTGCTCCGCCAGCGCGCGTGTGCACCGGGCCCGACTTCGGGCGATGTCATCGGTCTGCGACGCGCGCTCGAGGCGTGTCACAGCACCAATAAAAGAGGGCCCCTGTCGCCGCCATTCCCCCTTTTACTCAGCGGCGACGGCATCCACCCTTTGCAACCAAATAAACCATGTATTAAGAATAGCAATAACAGTCAGTCGGTTCTTATTAATGTATTTATTCGTAGGTAGGAGGCTTATGTTAAGTAGTAATAAGTTTACTTCAGAATTTATGCTTGTTCCTTAGTTCTATCAACCTATTACAGCATGCAAGTGTGTATTATATGTCGCAAGCTTTAGGCAGGTGCACAAGCCAGGGCCGTATTTGGTAGGCCTTTGGTATGGGTCCCCTTGCTAGCAAGATGGGGGGCAGGATGAGGGGGACGCCTTGCTAGGAGACATGGCAGGCAGTACCCAGGACCATTACCCATATAGGCAATTAGCGACTTTCGGTAATTTTATAGTTTTAAAAAAATCTAAATTTTTAGCTATATTTATAATATAATAATTGTATTTTTCTATTTTCCTCCCCTATTTTTACTCTGACTAATTGTGAACCATTGAGATGGACGTGCCTGCACAACAGTATATAAAACTGTTTAAATAAATAAATATCATATACTAGTTCCAGTTTGGTCAATTGTTTAAAGTTCAATAAAGCTGTGGCCTCTTCCACCACAAAACGTCTGCACCTCGTATTTTTAGCTTTACAAGATTTTGTGACCATATGTTAAATATTCAGGATAAGAGGGGAGAAGGGGTGGAGGAGGGCCACGCATCAGCGATCTCGCTGTTAGCTTGTTAACTATTTGTAAAAACACCCAGCTGTTACCACAGCCCAGGATCAAACCAGGGTCTTTAGAGTGGAAACCCAATGCTCTTGCTGTCTGAGCTAAATGCAAACTGACCTTTTCATACCATCTCTGCTTTCCAATTGAAACACTTTTTTTTTTATTATTATACATGTATTTATATCATTCTTTATGACTTAAGGCATAAATGCTAATGCTTTTAAATAGTGGACAAATAAAACACATCTCATTTTGCTTAGGAAGGAAGGTTTGTTATTTTTTTGGCAGCTAGGAAGCTAAATTACTGAACTGCCTTTGAATCAATTCGGTTTGTGTGAGGGGGGGAAAGAGCAGGTGATATTTACACTCACTTTCAAGTTTACAGAAATAGTCAACATGTGGCCCAGTTGGAGATCTGAAGATGCTTAAAAAAAAAAAAGCAGAAACTGAAATGCTAGCCTTGGAAAACTAATACTTAGCTCTTAACTTGTACATGGATTGGTAAAGTGTTGAAGGTGTTGGAAGTACAAAGGCCTAGATTTTATAGAGGTGTTTTGCACTATTGAGCTTAGTGCTGGAAGGCATCAGTTTGATATGGAGAGTGAGGATGAACATTCCTGATGGTTTGTAGAGTGGAGTTAATGAAACCGCCAAGTCTGAGTGAAAGATCTGCCAGAGAAGGGTAAAAAGATTTAACAGAAGACCATAGCATTTTTATTATGGTTTTTACATATTTTATTAATCAATTCAGCATATCTACCTTAACAGATTTTCCAGTATATTTTTCCTGCCTTTAAAGTATGCTAGGATTTAAGGGGCAGTCAATTACAGCTGTTCTGTTTTAATTTTTTTTCATAATAAGAAACCATGTTAACTGGAAAGGGGAAAACCTTAGAAATAGTAAAATGACTCTCCCATGTTAATACAGACAATTTTGCTCAAGACTGAAAAGAATCAACTTGCATGGCTGCAACAGATAAACTGGTCAAATGAATTACCCCCATAGTGGGCAACGAAAGCAAAGCAAAAAGTACTAAGCTTCGATTTTAGTTTCATAATGTTAAGAGGAAAAAAAATAATAATACACAAAATTATTATTTTGTTCATGATACAATAATTCACCTAGCATTTATCACACCTAAGTATCCTAATCTACTGATGAAAGTGGTCTGAAAATAGCATTACAAACCATCCTGAAATAAAATAAATTCAATTTCTGCAATTAGAATTTAAACAGACTAAGCTCTTCACAGCAACAATGTTAAAAAGGACAGATATACAATTTCACTAAGCATCTAAATAAAAGCTTTTCAGTACTTAAAATAAGTTTTTTATTACAAAAGGTGAGAGTACAAGACAGAGTCACCTACTAACCACTGAGTCTAGCTCTCCTTTGAGTCCACAGAGCTGAGTATTAAAAACAAAAATAAAGGTACTATTGATTTTCTTGATTAAGTCTTGAGTAAAATCCATTGCTGCTTACTGAATCCTTACATGAAAAATATGAGGCATCCCTGATCATTCCAGAAAGAGTGTAATCTACCCCTGGGCGAAAGGGTAAAGCTGGAATTAGTCCAGACACAAGATATGGTGACATAAAACCAGGCAGTCCTCTTCCAGTGGAAGAATATGCTAGTCTCAGTGGGCTAATCTCCAGTCTAGGAGTTACACCATAAAGGTTTGTATTACTTGCCAGTGATACAGATTTAGTATGAAGAGGGGAAAATGCTGATTTAGTACCCACTGTCCCAATCCCTAGCCCAGCAAAGTTGAAAGTAGACGCTCTCTGCAAGGCACCAAGTTCAGATCTCGCCGGGCTTACAGTATCCACAACATCGTGTTTGTGCTCCTGTCCATTTAAGATGTGTTCTATGGCTTGGACCACATCTCCTTTACAGTGCTGCAAAATGCTTTCCAGCTTACACTGTTTGTGGTTTGGGAAAACCTTGATCAGTATCTCGAGAGGATCCCTATGCCTTGAAGAAGCAACTGAAAGTCCTGAGCAAGCAGCACTCAATTCCTTTGACCACTCGCTTTCATTTCCTGATTCCATATCAGAAGACAGGGATCTCGGACTATCTGCATTTTCACATTGCTGCTCAGGGCTAGGTGACTGACTACTATCTTCCTTATCGGAGGCTTCTAGGCCTGATGGTTTCTTTGCAGGAGTTTTCCTGGAATCAGAAGGCTCTGCAGCGGATCTCAGGGAAAGAAGGTGTGACAGCACTGCAGATCCTGCTACCCCACTGTAGTATGGATCCTGCTTCTGAATCTTTTCTTCTAGACAGAAAGACAAGAAAAATTAAACTATTAGTTATTGAATTCCTTGAATATTTTACTATTACTACTTGCATATTATTTTATGTTGCCAGAAAAGGTAACAATATAAAGAGGATCATTTCAAAGCCATTTCCATGGGTAAAACAGTAATTTATCTGCAGACATGGGCTTTTACAAAATTGTTCACCCAACAGGCAGATAAAAAGTATGTGCATATGGATTGTACATGTGTGTACTTTTACCCATAATTTGAAAAGGTGTTCTTGAGGGTGGTATTGGGAATTACTCACATACTTTTGAAAATGCAAAACGTATGAAAGTACTCCCCCCCCCCCCCAAAAAAAAAACCAAAAAAAAAAAACTGTGTGCACACACACATTAGTAGGTGTAAATGTGCACGGACAGTTTTGATGAGATTTTTCCAATACCCTCTTCTGCACCAAATGCGGGCAACTACAAAGTTACTCCTTAAAATACAGCCTATCATATCAGCTAACTAGCAGCACTCGTTAAACAGCAAGTCACCTGTATTACTGCAGAAACCAGTAGTAGTCCATTTATCATGCCTAAATTCATCTTCAAGTCTACGCTGATTCATAGTAAACAAAGAAGTTAAACTGATAAAATCTGGTTGTTTGAAACATATTAAGCAAATATACAATGAAACTTTGATAAAAAAAAATTCTTGCTTCTAGGAGATCTACTGTATATGTTATCAGTTAAAATAAATTCAAATTAGGTGAATAACAGCCATTTAGGCCGGGGATAATTTAGGAAATATGACTCCTTTATTTCAATTACCTTAATAGAAAAAAGACGACCTGCTGAATATAAGGTAAGGCATGATAAGATACTGCACCATCAGCTTACTACCTAAGGCCCTATTGTACTGAAGGGTTTTTGCCTATTTTGTGTGTATAGAAAAAACAATTACATTTGGCCCTATGGACCTTATCCCATAAATATATATATATTTTTTTTATAGGCACACTGACTAAAGTCCTTTTAGAATGAGGCCCTAAAAATATTCAACATTGTTACAGAGGCTGAGGGTTTGTTATGCCATCCATACCACCATTTACTCTCATTCTTTTCCCCCATTTCCCTTACTTTCATGAACAACTAAGATTTCCTAGCTATCAGACTCTCTGCCTTCAAAGTACTGTGTTTCAGTCTTGAAAGATGGATCGGGGCGCATTTTTCTTCACCATCTAATGGCCAATCTCTCCAATTACACTTTTTTGACATTTGGGATTGAGTGTGTCATCTACTCCTGCCCACCCTTGGTGTTCTTTTCCTAACATGGCTGAGTGTGGTTTCTACAGGATCTCTCTGCTGTTTGGCTAAGATCAAGTGTATGGTCTGAACTGTAAGCTGATAATGGTCCCTTCTTGGCCTACTTGCCCAGTCTGAGAGCCTATACAATATGGGAGGATAATGACCTGCCTTCTGACCCCCCCCTGGCATCACGTTTATCTTACATAATAAATGTCAGCAGAAAAAGATTCAAGTGATCCATCCAGTCTGTCCAGCAATCTTTGAGGTCCATATTTAGCCAGTGTCCGGATAGCAGAGTTATCCAAATACACTTATCTAGCCAACGTCAAATTCCTCCCTAAAGCACCCCAGAATACCTGATAACAACAAATCCAACTAACATTTAGCCACACAAGAGCCCAAATATTCATCTAGCTGGATAATGTCTAAGTATTCTGGCTAAATGCTTCTGAATATGGACCTCTTTTAGTTGGATTGTCAAAGCAGAAGGATTAACCCTTCCGTTTAAAACAAACACCCCAAAAAATACAATTATTCCTGCCTACCCAACTGCTTTTCTTATATGCTAAATCCTGCCCCTTTTCACTCTGGCTTTCATACTGCACAATCCATTGAAATTATCAGTCAATCACTAAATAACATCCTTTGACTAAATTTCAGGGTCACCTTATTTCCATACTTCTTTACTTCTCAGCTATCTTAATCATCTATGGTAACCATTTACTCTTCAACACCCTTTCATTAAATGTTTGCAATTCTGTAACCTTAGTTCTCCTCCTGCCTTTAATACATAGAACATAAGATTGCCATATTGGGTCAGACCAAAGGTCCATGAAATCCAGCACCTATAGAAGAACCACCTCAGGTGACATTAATGGATGTTTGGAGAACTGTGGCGAAAACTAACATAGTCCAACAGTTTTCAAAGTATATGGGAGACTCTTAAGGTTAAAACTGAAAACTGTGAAGCTTGTATTACTTTTCTTGAGGCTACTACAAATACTCTGACTAATCAAGTATCTACATTGCAGGCATCAGCTTCTTCCTTTGTTGAAGATTGTTTTCTTTTGCATAATATAGAGGTTTTAGAAAACATTCAGAGGGCAAAAAACATATGTTTTCTTAATTTTCCTTTTACAAGATTGCTTTCACCGCATGAATTGTTTAAAAAATATATTCATGAGGTTTTAGCCATTTCTTTATCAGGGGGAAAACCTCTCTCAAATTTTTTTTATTTGCTTAGCTATAAGAAAGAAACTAGAGAAGAAAGAGAATTGGATACCTTAACAGTAGCTAGGTCCAAATATATCTACATTTTTAGAAGCCACTATTGATGATATTCCTGTGAGGGCCACTCTATTGATCTCATTTTGTGCTAAGATAGATAAAGATTGGGTCTTCCAAAAATATTTTTCATGTAAAGATATTTCCTTTTGTAGGAAGAGGATTCAAATCTTCCTAGATGTAGCTAGAGATGTACAAATCAGGAGGAAGCAGTTCCTCCAATTACAACAAAAAGTTCTTGATTTAGGAGGGACCTTTTATCTTAAGCTTCCCTGCAAGGTGTCTGGTTGAATACCAAAAGAATAGGTTTGTATTTATGGATTCTGTACACCTTGAAACTTTTATTTCTGATAAGAGTAAATAGTAGTAGCCATTTCTTGGTAGGAATGGCAGTGTCTAGTAATTAGATTCATAGAGATAATATACTTTTGTATCTGTTTTCCTTATCTCTCCCCCCAATGTTTCCTTATGTGCTTATTTTTTTGGACAATGAGGGAAGTATAGATTATTACTATGTTAGATCATAGATCACTATGTATTGGTTATGTTTTTTCTTTTCCCTTTCTCTGCATTGTATCTGAAAAAATGCAATAAAGAATGAATAAAAGTATTTTTAGTTTTAAATATTCAATTCAGCTTCATTTTATGTCCCCTAGTCTTTGTACTTTGTGAAAGAGTAAACAACCGATTGATATTTACTCATTCCACTCCACTCATTTTATAGACCTCTGTCATAGCTCCCCTCGGCCGTCTCTTCTCAGACGTGAAGAGTCTTATCCAGCATATAGAGCTCCTCAAATGAACCACCAACAGCTTTAGTTTCAACGACTATACCATTCCAATGGAATCCAGAGCTAGAAATCTCAGGTAACCCTTGATTCCTCAACTCTCTATGCAGCAGCTTATCTCCTCTGTTGTTAAGTCTCCTTTTTCAAGTTACAATTTTAAAATGCTTAAAACCATTGCTGGAAACACATGATTTTCATGTGGTTCTTCAAACACTGATTTTAACCAAACTTGATTATTGTAATTCACTGAATTTGGGCATGCCTGCAAATGCTTTACGACCACTACAACTTGTCCAAAATGCTGCTGTATGGATTTTATCAAACACCCAAAAGACAGAACAAACCTCCCCAGTCCTTGCATCGTTGCATTGGTTACCAGTATACTTTCGGAAACAATATGAAGTACTAACGTTGATATTCAACTTATTGATTAACAAATTCAATTCTTGGTGGAGTGCTTCTTTGAGTATATACAAACCTCCACGTCAATTACAACCACCGGAAAAAAAAAAAAAAAAAGTCTACTAGATATCCCAACTCCAAAATTGGCTAGGTTGGACTTAACAAGAAATTGTGCCTTCTCAGTAGCTAGGCCAAAACTATGGAATACCCTTCCCACTTCTCTGCACATAATTACCAGTGAATACCAGTTAATAGACTTAGTTTTTGGGTACTTGCCAGGTTCTTATGGCCTGGATTGGCCACTGTTGGAAACAGGATGCTGGTCTTGATGGACCCTTGGTCTGACCCAGTATGGCATGTTCTAATGTCAAAGCCTTTAAAGGAACTTAAGACTTATTTACTTATTTATTTGAACAGGCTTTTAATATAGTCTAGTACAAATACTTTAAAGTAATGCTGATATAATGCCTTCTTCCAATTGTGTTTGAAGTGTTAACATAAATATAGACCCACCAATTAGAAATTATTAAGTATGTTACTTTTGTAAACTGCACTATTGTATATAGTAGTATAAAAACATTTTTAAATAAATTAACCTCTTTAGCCTTTCCTTATATGGGAATTGTTCCACTCCCTTTATCATTTTGGTCTCCCTTATTTGTACCTTTTCTAATTCTGCTATATCTTTTTTGAGATGTGGTGATCAGAACTACACACAAGATAAGGTCGCACCATGAAAGGATATAGAAGCATTATGATATTCTCTATTTTATTCTCCATTCTTTTCCTAATAATTCCTAGCATTCTATTTGCTTTCTTATCTACTGCTTCACACCGAGCAGAAGATTTGAATGTGTTATCAACTATAACACCTAGATTCTTTTCCTGAATGCAGACTCATAATGTGGAACCATGCATTGTGTAGCTATAATTTGGGTTACTCTTCTCAGAGTGCATCAGTTTGTACTTGTCCACATTAAATTTAATTTGCCATTTGCATGCCCAGTCTCCCAGTTTTGCAAGGTCCACTTGTGATTTAACAATTTTGAATAATTTTGTGTCACTGGCAAATTTGATCACCTCACTTGTTTTTCCCATTTCAGAATCATTTATAAATATGCTAAAAATCAGAGGTCCAGAACAGATCCCTGGGGCACTATACTATTCGTCTTTCACTAAAGGCAAATTTACCATTTTTTCTATCTTTTAACCAGTTCCCAATCCACAATATGACACTACCCCCATCCCATGACATTTTAATTTCTTAAGAAGTCTCTCATGAAGGATAAACTATATCAGATGGCTCACCTTAATCCACATTTATTTACTCCATCAAAAAAAATTTAGCAGATTAGTGAGGAAAAACTTCCCTTGGCTAAATCTATGTTGGCTCTGACTCACCAAATTATGCTATTTGTTCAGTAATTTTGTTCTTTATGATAAGTTTCTACCATTTTGCCTGGCACAGATGTCAGACTCACTGGTTTATAGTTTCCTGGATCACCCCAGATAGCTTTCTAAAAATTGGTGATACATTAGCAACCTTCCAGTCTTCAGGTACCATAATCAATTTTAATGATAGTTTACAAATTACCAATAGCAGATCCGCAATTTCACTTTTCAGTTCTTTCAGCACTCTGGGATGCCCTATTACAACTTCCAGATTAACTGAGATGTGTTTCAGTTCCTCTGAATCATCACCTTTGAATATCATTTCTGGAACTCTCTCTTACATCGAAGCAAAGAATTAATTTAGTCTATCTTCTATGGTCTTGTCATCCCTAAGTGTCCCTTTTACCTCTTGATCATATAATGGTCCAACTGACTCCTTCATAGGCTTTTTACTTCAAAATGTACCGAAAGACGTTTTTATTTTGAGTATTTACTGTTGCGTTTGGCGGTCCGCAGAATGGGCCCGCGAATCGCCGCACTTACCTCCAGCCCCGAGCCCCAATGCCAGGGAAGGCCCCTTAACACGCGACAGATCACCGCGTTCTCCTGCTCCTGACGTGAAGCCCTTGCTTCCTCAGGCCCTCTTAAGGCACAAATGCGCCTGACCTCACTACTCTTAAAAGATCCATGGTGGAAAAAGGCCAGCAGCACCCGATAACCTCACAGACATAGGCCTATAAAATGCCACTACTGCAACTCCTCCCCCACTGATACCAGCTGTGCCTGAAGCCCTGAGCCACTGTTACGGGCTCCATCCTGGGAGACCCCAAGCAATGGCAGGGGTTATATGCAATTTATGCTCCAAGCAGCTCCGTTTCTGGATAATGCAATGAAAGCCAACTACGTACTTTCTCTTCTGGATGGTAAGGCCCTGGCCTGGGCCTCTTCCCTCTAGGAGTGCTCAGACCCTCTTTTAAGGGACCTGCAGCTATTCACTACTGTTTTCAGAAAAATCTTTGAGGAGCCCAACCAGCTGGCCACCATGGGCTCAGAACTCCTGCACCTGGGTCAGGGTATCTGCTCTATGGCAGAATAAGCCATCAAATTCCACACCCTGGCAATTGAACTGAACTGGAAGGACGACTGCCTCTACAGTATTTTTCTGGAGGGGGTGTCCCCCCAGGATCAAAGACAGGCTGGCAGCTTGAGATCTTCTGGAGTCTCTGGAAGGGCTCTTCAACTTGACATGGAAGATAGACAGTCAACTTCAGCAGTGAGCCAGAGAAGCTTGACTACTGCTGGCTCCTTGTTTCCAGCGACCACTGATTCTGTCCTCTTCTACCTGCCTGGACCTAGGCCAATGCCAGCAGATCCCTACCGGACCGGATAAGTGGGAGCCAGGGGGAATCCCGGCCCCGTTATTTATTTGGGTGGGCAGGCGGCCCATTTTTTTTTGCCATTTTTTTTTGGGGGGGGGGGGGGTTCTTAATTGTTTGATTGTTTTTTTCTCACGAATGAAAATGAATCAAACAATCCATGAACCGAAATCTGTGGGGGGAAAAACCTCCGGAAAACAAAAACAAAATTATTTTCTCCTGCACATCCCTAGTATTGACTACCGCAGATTAAATGCTATCAACTCAAAGGATTGGTATGCTCGGTCATTAGCCTCTGAACTTTTTGACCGGCTCCAAGGGGTTAGAATCTTTACCAAATTAGATCTCTGAGAAGCCTACAATTTGACCCGGATCAAACCTAGCGACAAATGGAAGACGGTGTTCAATACACATGATGGACATTAAGAGTATTTAGTGATACCCTTCAGGCTGTGCAACATAGCCCTCCTAAGACATACATGCACCAAACATCGCTACTCTTACAGGGCCTGCGGCAGGAAAAGGCCAGCAGCACCCAATGATGACCTCACAGATGCAAGTCTATAAAAGGCCCTTGCTGCAGCTCCTCTTTGCCTCAGCAATAGGTCCACTACTGAGAAATAGAGCGAGTTGCCTCAGGGTTTCTGATCTTCATCTCATCTGTTCCTGGTCTTTGCCAAAGCATTCCTTGTTCCCATGGTCTTCATCTGGTCTTCAGTATCTTCAATATCCTTGCCTGCCCACCTGTGTTGTTCCTTGCCTCCCTGTCTCCCCACCTGGCTGTCTGTCCAGTCTGCCCTTGAACGGATCACCTGCTCTCCGACTATGCCTGTACCTCCTGCCTTGGCCCCTGCTTGTGACCAAACTTTCTCCATGGATCTCCAGCTCAGCAGAGGCCCCTGGCTAAGACCTGCTCGCACCCGCACCTGAGAGCTCAACTTAAGGGGAATGAGGGCTGGTATAGTTGAAGCTCCTGTTGGGCCTCTACCTCACCCATCTCCTGCAGCCGAAGGTGGGGACCTGTATGGCTCCACCCTTTAGGTTCTGCCATTCCTCCTCATTCCAAGGGTCCATGCCCACAACATTTGCTTCCACAGCAAGCTTTTCACATTCTCTCTTTGCCTTCCTTTAAATCTAATTGCCAATGCTTATGCTGTTTCCTTCATTCGGATCCCTTTTCCATGTCTTGAAAGATGTTCTTTTAGCTATTGTAGTCTCTCTCCCCTCACCTTTTAAACATGCCGGTAGTCATTTAGCTTTCCTTCTGCCTTTTCTAATGCGTTGAAAACATCTGGTCTGGGCTTCTAAGATGGTATTTTTAAACAAGGTCCATGCCTGATGTAAACTCTTAACCTTTGCAGCTGCTCCTTTTAGTTATTTCCTAACCATTTTCCTCTTTTTATCATAATTACCCTTTTGAAAGTTAAATACTGTTGCAGTAGATTTTTTTAGTGTCTTCTCTCCGTTATTATATCAAAATTTGATCATGAAGTGATCCCTATTGCCAAATGGCTCCAATACTATTTATACTGTTACCTCTCGCACCAAATCCTATGTTCCACTAAGGACTAGATCAAAAATAGTTTCCCCTCTTGTTTGTTCTTGTTCAGATGCTCATGAAGCAAGCATTTATTTCATCCAGGAACTTTACCTCGCTAGCATGTCTTAATGTGACAATCACCCAGTCAATACTGGGTAATTGAAATCACCAATTACTGTGCTGCTGATTTTGTTAGCTTCCCTAATTTCTTTCATCATTTCATTGTCTGTCCATTCTTGCCAGGTGGACAGTAATACTGCTATTTTATTCCCCTTTTTCTCTGGAATTTCTATCCATAAAAATTCAACATTGCATTGTTTCCTGCAGAACATTTATCCTGATTCAATGCTATCTTTAAAATATAGTATCACCCCTCCACCAATTTGATCCATTCTATCATTGCAATATAATTTTTGCCCTGTTATCACATTGTCCAACTGGTTATCCTCCTTCCACCAGGTCTCTGAGATGTCAATTATAACTATCTCAAACACAAAACGAAGGGCATAAAAGAACAAAAATCAAATACCTTCAAAAACCATTTAACTATTAAGAACACAGCATCAGAAATAACGGTGTAACCTAATATACATCCACCGCCTCTCACCATGCAATGGGCAACAAGTGGCATCAGCAATGGACACCTATGGTCTCATTCATTTGCTGGTTCAAAAGACAATTCTTTATTCTAAGTACATCAATTATAAATATAAATGTGCGTAGAAACCAAAATCCACACATATCATTTATCACACCACTCTTCAATCTTAATATGAATCTAAAAAATTATTACTTATCTTAAACAAAATTCTCGCTGAATATGCCAAACTCAAAACATCCCTCCTCGCTGAATGTTCCAAAATCAGAACACCCAACATGAGCCCATGTTTTGGTGGACAATGCTGCCTGTTTCAGGGGTAACAATCTGAATAGGGACCACCATTACATACTGCTTTGTTGCCCGTTGTAAGGATCATCCATCTCACCCATTCTAAAACAGCAACTCCTCTAACTGATAATAGTTACAATGACGAAACACTCAATGGTGAATATGCTCGTTTATTTTAATTATAACTCTCGCTTCATCAAGTGATATACACTTACTTTCCCATTTAATTTTTTAGACTTCCAGCATTTGTATAGAGACATTTCAAAGTATGTTTTTTTGTTTGTATTAATAACCTGCTTATTAGTTGACAGGAGTAAACTGGAATCTTTCTGCTCTGACTGCTCTTTAATTAAAGGCATGTGGTCTACTTTAGCATTTATTGCAACCTCTCTACTGGAATGTCTTAATAGTAACCTGCAAAGAAATATAATTCTGAACTGAGCAACTGCTGGCTTTCCCCATCATCTAGTTTAAAAATTGCACAATTTCCTTTTTAAAAAGTTAGTGTCAGCAGCTTTGTTCCACTCTGGTTAAGGTGGAGTCAATCCTTTTGCAAAAGGCCCTCCCCCTTCCCAAAATAAGGCTCAGTTACCTGCACCATTGTCTCACCCATGCAATGAGACTATGGAGTTCTGCCTGCCTCTAGGGTCCTGCACATGGAACGGGAAGCATTTCTCACAAAGCAACCCTGGAAGTTCTGGAATTCAACTTTCTACCTAAAATCTTAAATTTGGCTCCCAGAACCTCCCTCCTGCACTTATGTCATTGGTATCCATATGTACCAAGTCAGCTGGCTCTTCCCTATCACTATCTAAAATCCTATCTATGCAACACGTGATGTCTGCCACCTTCACACCAGCCAGGCAAGTTTCCAAGCCATCCTCATGTCCACCAGCCACCCAGTTATCTACATTCCTAATAATTGAATCACCAACTACCATGGCCCTCCTGGACACATATCCTTGGAGTGAGAGAATACATCACCCCGAGGATAGGTCCTAGCTACAGGATTGCTTCCTTTCTCAACAAGGCAATGCTCTCCTTCCAGGCGACATTTCTCCTACAAGGCAGCACAGGGGCTGCCTGATTGGAGGTGGAACTGCTCTACCATGTCCCTGAAGATCTCCGCTATATATTTCAATATAATGGTTTTAAAGTTATCCAGTTAAATAGAAACAAAAAAAAAAGTTAAAAAAAAAAAATTGTAGATGGCCAGCTAGCCCAATCTCCAACCTCCCCCCCCTACTAAAAGCTTTAAACTGACTGATGGGGGGCACTGCATCCAGTACCCCCCCCCCCCTTCCCCAAACTACTGTGGACAGCAATACGTGACATCACTTGGATTTCAGGGGTGCAGGAAGGAGCAGGATGGTTTGTGTTGGTGTGAAGGGTTAAGTCGGTGGCTCAGAGCCCCAATATTTCATTTTAAATCGTGGTGGGTGTGGGGCTGTTCCTGCTCTTCAGGCTGAAAGACCTGCAACTTTTACATGCTTTTTTGAGGGGGCTTGGGGAGAGAGGAAGGACGTGGATTCAATGCCCCCCATCAGTTTAAAACCTTTATTGGGGTGGGGGATCAGGCCAGCTGCCCCACTACAATTTTTTAAATCTTTTTTTTTTTTTTAGTCGCCACTGAACCATTTATAAATCGATATATTGTAATTGTAAATATATTTCAATGTTGCCTCCCACCTATGTTGTATCCAAAAATTAATCTCACCCTATTATGTGTTTTTGTAAAATAGCAATTTATTAAATAATAGTTTAAGAAATAATTTGTTGCGGAATGGGGTAAGTTTCATATATTTTGACGCTTGCCTCCATGGCCTTGCTTCATTTATTGTGATATAATCATCAACTTACCTCCCTCCCACTCGCTTTATTTTGTTCAAATTTTTTGGAATACTTTATTTTATTCAATTTATTAAAAAATGTGATGTCCTCTTCACCATATCCTAAGTCCACCAAAAAATGTGTCCATCGATCTCTCTAAAGTATTTTGTTTCGTTATTACTCCTTACTTTGTTATAAACCATCAACAAGGATGAATTTTAAACGCACTGCTGGCACTAAAAGGCTCATGTACATAAGTTTCCAATGTCTCCCAATGTTATATTTTGTAATTCTCACAGTTGTGAGATTCCAACTTGAAAAAGAACAAAAGAAAAAAAGGCCCAATTGTCCTGCAACTATAAAACCAAAGTAGTTTCGGCCTTAGATGCAAACTTGCAGATAGTGGAGTTCAGTCCGGCGAATGATTTGGAAGAATTCCCATGAGAAAGCCACCAGTGGGTGGTGAAACAAGTGGCCCTTGTAGAGGCATCACTGGAAATTAAAGGACTGTTGAGTTTTGTAAATACAGGGATTGTGTACAGTATCATAAAAGTAATTTGAAAAACAGAATCATGGGATTTGTTTGAAATCAAATAAACTATATCTGATTTATGAAATATTGATATGATTAGTTAGATAATGTGTTAATAAGCTGGGATTGTTCTGAAATGTGTGCATGTGGATGGATGGATGGATGAATGAGTTTTAAAGGAAAATTGGTTCTTACCTGCTAATTTTCGTTCCTGTAGTACCAAGGATCAGTCCAGACCGCTGGGTTGTGTCTCCCTTCCAGCAGATGGAATCAGAGCAAAAAACTGAAAGGCACCCCCCTCTTAACTTGGTGTGCCACCTGCGATCCTTCAATATTATCCATACCATAGCAGAATATCAAATTAGAGGATAAAGAACCCCAAACATAATAACCAATGGCTACATTAATTTGCTCGGCCAACTAAAAAAAAACAAAAAAACACAACGTATAACACAGAACATCTGTACAAGGAAGACACCTTCCTATGCCACGCGAATGGCCATTGCTGTAAAGAATTCTGCAGAGTAAAAAATCACTATACATACTGGACTCTCCAAGCTCCAAGGGCGGGCGTCTGGACTGATCCTTGGTACTACAGGAACGAAAATTAGCAGGTAAGAACCAATTTTCCTTTCCCTGAACCTACCAGGATCAGTCCAGACCACTGGGATGTACCCAAGCTGCCCTAATTGGGGTGGGACCTGGAGAGTCCCGCTCGAAGAATGCTGCTGCCAAAGCAGTCAACATCCGGATCCTGGACGTCCACACAGTAATGCTTAGCAAAAGTATGCAACGATTTCCAAGTGGCTGCTCTACAAATCTCCTGCGGCGAGACAAACTGACTCTCTGCCCAAGAAGCCACCTGAGATCTGGTGGAATGCGCCTTCAACCTTCTGGTATTGCACGGCCGAGACAGATATAAATGGAGGTAATGGCCTCCTTCAACCTCCTAGCAACAGTAGCTTTGGATACCTTCTGACCCTTCTTAGGGCCACTCCATAAGACAAACAAATGATCAGACAACCGAAAAGCATTGGTCACCTCCAGATAGTGAAGGAGAACCCACCGCACATCCAATTTATGCAGATCCCGATCAGTAGGAGAACCAGGATCCAAATTCGGGAAAGCAGGCAACTCCACCGACTGATTCAAATGAAATCTTGACACCACCTTTGGCAGGAACGCGGGTACTGTTCTTAGAGATACCCCCGTATCCGAAATACGGAGATACGGTTCCTGACACGACAATGCTTGAAGCTCAGGGACCCACCTTGCCGAGGTGATCGCCACTAGGAAAACCATCTTGAGAATCAGGTCCTTCAACGTGGCCCACTTGAGTCTCAAAGGGAAGACCACATAAGCCACAGAGAACCAAAATTTAAACTCCACGAAGGACAAACCTTCCTGATCGGAGGATTCAAGTGTTTAACCCCCTTCAAAAAACAGGACACATCCGGATGGGCTGCCAGTGAAATACCGTCACCCTTGCCCCGCAGACACCCTAGGGCCGCACCCTGAGAGAACTGCAAGCCAATCCTTTCTTCAGGCCATCCTGAAAAAAGGCTAGAATATGAGCCACTGAGGCCCGACACAGGGACAAATTCAATCCACGGCACCAAGAGTTGAAAACCTTCCAGACTCGAACATAGGCAAGCGAAGTGGACAACTTGTGCACTTGCAGGAGGGTAGAGATAACCGAATCAGAATACCCCCTCTCATAAGCCAGGCTGCTAAACAAAAGTGATCCGTGCGATCGAAAAATACTGGACCTTGCCGAAGAAGATTCAGAAAATGGTTGAGACTCACTGGACCGTCTATCGCCAAGTTGACCAGATCTGCAAACCACGGCCTTTGTGGCCACTCCGGAGCCTCAAGGATAACGGACCCTAAGTGGGCTTCTAGCCGACAAGACCTTGCCCACCAGTGGCCAGGGGGGAAAAACATACAGCAGAACGTCGCGAGCCCACAGAAGGACTAGGGCATCCACCCCCTCCAACCTGTGTTCTCTCCGATGACTGAAAAACCGAGCCGCCTTTGCATTTTTCTGAGTCGCCATCAAGTCCAGGTGAGGAACACCCCAGCGACGAGTGAGGAGCTGGAAAGCTTCTTCGGACAGCTCCCATTCGCCGGGATCCAGATGCTGGTGACTGAGAAAATTTGCCTGAACGTTGTCTATCCTGGCTTTAGGCGAGGCCGCCAGCCAGCCAGATGGCGCTCTGCCCAGGCTATGAGCCAGTCGGCCTCCAAGGCCACTAGCCGGTTTTTGGTTCCTCCCTGATGGTTGATGTAGGCCACGGTTGTCGCGTTGCCCAACAATACATCGAACCAATGGAATTTATACACCTAGAATGAAAAAACATTGAGTTGATTCAAAACCCCATCAAACTTAAAAATGATCAGAAAGTGGAGCTAGCTGAGAAAGTTCGAAACCTAGGAGTAATAATTGACATGGAACTCAACCTGAAGCAACACATATCACTGAAAGTTAGAGAAGGCTACACCAAACTAATGGTTCATAGGAGGCTAAAACCTTTATTAACCCAAGCACACTTTCGAACAGTTCTACAAGCACTTATATTCGCTAGCACAGACTACTGTAACACACTATTCCTGGGATTACCGTATTCAACATTAAGACCACTACAAATCTTACAGAACTCTGCTGCCAGAATACTTACTGGAAAAAGCAAAAGAGATCACATCACTCAAACACTTTCCAAATTACACTGGCTGCCAATACAACAAAGAGTGCAATATAAAACACTATGCACAATTCACAAATTAATCAACAAAGAAAAAGCTGATTGGCTAAACACAGCGCTACGCTTACACGTACCCCAGAGAAATCTTAGATCAGCCAATAAAGCTCTACTAACCATCCCCTCGGTCAAGTCAGCAAAACTGACCCAAGTGAGAGAGTACTATCCTTAGCCGGCCCAACATTATGGAACACAATGTCACTCGAAACAAGATTACTGAGAGAATTAAAACTCTTCAAAAAAAGTTTAAAACATGGCTTTTTAAAAAAGTTTTTTACAGTGAGAACGGAGGATAAGAAGTATAAACGAACAAGCAAAAGAACATCTACACACAGCACAAAGTTACCTAGTAGCGTAATTGCATACTTTATTATTTTTCTCATAATTAAATACCAATATAAGAGATTTGCAGTAGAAAGTATAATACTTGTATGGTTATCCTATTAATCATATAAATGGAAAAGATCCAAATCGGTTATCATATACCTTATATTATTAAAACATGTAACAGAAAATCTATTGGTACTTTGTTAGATAAATTTTAACCAAACTTATTTTTACGTGCCTCTCTGTAAACCGTTGTGATGGTGCTTTACTAAACGATGGTATAGAAAAGATTTTAAATAAATAAAATACTCATACCAAATGTTGACTGACCAGAGGGAGAAAGACGCGTAACGCCAGGTGCACCGCCCTGGTCTCCAACCGATTTATGGACCATTTCGCTTGACAACTCGTCCATCGGCCCTGAGCAGCCTTTGACTGGCAAACCGCTCCCCAGCCAGAGAGGCTAGTATCCGTCATCACGATCACCCACTGTGGTTCTTCCAGGTCCATCCTCCGTTACAAGTGGGTCGGGATCAACCACGAATCGAGACTGGACCTGGTGGGTTCCAAGAGGGGCAACCGTAGCTGGAACTCCTCCAACCTCGAATCCCAATGAGAAAGCAACGCCCTCCGTAAAGGTCTCATATGCGCAAACGCCCAGGGAACTAATTCCAGAGTAGACGCCATGGAACCAAGTACTTGCAAATAATCCCAAACTCGGGGAAGTGGTAGTGACAAGAGCCGACGGATTTGCGCCAATAACCTGATCATCCTCTCCTGGGTGAGGAACACCTTGCCGACTGAAGTATCGAACCGTGCACCTAAGAAGTTCAGGACCTGAGATGGGACCAACTGGCTCTTGGCAAAGTTAACTACCCAACCAAGAGATTGGAGCTGGAGTAAAACCATGCGTACCGCCATCCGACAGAGGTTTTCTGATTTCGCCCATATGAGCCAATCGTCTAGGTAGGAGTGAACTAAGATCCCCTCCCGCCTGAGGGCCACTGCTACCACCACCATCACCTTGGTGAAGACTCGCGGGGCTGTCGCCAATCCAAATGGGAGCGCTTGGAACTGATAATGTTCCCCCAAAATCATGAACTGGAGGAATCTCTGATAATGCTAGCGGATCCCTATGTGAAGATATGCCTCTGTCAGGTCCAAAGAGGCCAAATATTCTCCTGAGTGGACGGCCGCAATGACCAAGTGGAGAGTCTTCATGCGGAACCGAGGTACCCAAAGAGCCCGGTTGACCTTCTTTAGGTCCAAAATCAGACAATAGGATCCCTCCTTCTTTGGAACCACAAAATAGATGGAGTACCTGCCGGACTTGTGCTCCTCCGGAGGGACCGGCACAATGGCTCCCAGGGACTTCAACCGATCCAGGTTTTGACTTGCCACCTCTTGCTTGGCTCGAGACCCGCAGGGCGACAACCAGAAACAGATCCCGTAACAGGCGGGCAAAATCCAACTTGTAGCCACTTTCGATTATGCCGAGGACCCACTGGTCTGATGTAATCTTGACCCACTCCTCGAGAAATAGTGAGAGGCGGCCACCCACCACCGGAAATGGGGAGCGGGTCTGCACACCTTCATTGGGACGGTTTTCCCCCCACGGCTCCTTGAGAACCCCTGTCACGGAAGGGCCTGCGGCTGCAAAAGGAAGTAGGCCAAGACTGAGATCTCCGAGTCTGCTGTCGGGAGGGAAAGGCGGGAGCCCTAGCCTGCCGAAACCTGCGCTGTCCCCAAAACCGGGAACGCGCCATACCAAAGGCTCTGGAGGACCTGGGCTTATCTTCCAGCAACTTATACAACTTGTTCTCCCCAAGAAACTTGATAAGGGCTTCCAGCTCATCACCAAACAAAATTTCCCTTTAAAAGAAAGATTGCCCAACTGGGTCTTGGAAGAAACGTCAGCCAACCAGTTTCGAAGCCAGAGGAGCCTCCTAGCTGAGACTTCTGTAGCCATGTTGCGCAAAGAAGCCCTTAGCAGATCATATAAGGCATCTGCAGCGTAAGCCACCATGAACGCCATCCTGTTTGCCTGGTCAGCCTCATCCGGAGGCAAATCCTGGGAGGTGAGAATTTGGGTGTACCCACCCAAGGGTTGCCCGCTGCATGAGGCTACTACAGACAGTCACCCGAACACACAGCGCGGACACCTCAAAGATCCTTTTGAGAAGAACCTCGAGCCTTCTATCCTGCAAATCTTTAAGAGCAGCCGACCCTGCCACGGGAATGGTCGTCCGCTTAGTGACAGTTGAGACTGACGCGTCCACCTTAGGGATCCTGAGGATGTCCAAGGATTCATCGGGCAATGGTTTGAGTTTTTCCATCGTCCTCCCCACCCGCAGGGTCATCTCAGGAGATTCCCACTCCCAGGTTTACCAGCTTCATGAGCATCGGGTGACAGGGAAAGGTTTTGGGAGGGGCCCCGCAGCCCCAAGAGGACCGGATTCCCCTTCACAGGCTCCGTGCTGGGTTGCAGGGCCTCAACGTCCAGCTCAGCCAGGACATGAGGGATCAAGGGATCCAGCTCCTCCCACCTAAATAAGCGGAAAACATGGGGATCGTCCCCCTCTACCGGGGTGGACTCAACATCCCCGTCTGTATTTGGGAGGAGTGGGTCCAGGGAAGGACCCAAGGGACAGGATCCGGAGTTACCACAGGGGCCAAAGGGGCATTCGGAGCTGCGGCACATTTAGCGACCTTTGCAAGTGGAGGCTCAGCATCCTGCTGCTGTGCCTCAGCCTCCAAGAAGACCTTGTGCATTAACAATATAAATTTTGATGAAAAAGGCACCTGTTCCTTTAAGGGCTCCGCTGGGGGAAGGGGGGGCAGAATTCGGAGGGGAGGTGGGCCTCGGACCACGCTGCCAAACAGGGCTTAAGCTGGGGGGAGAAAGCGGAGACTCCCTTCCCCCTGCAGGAAAGCAGGGGACGGACAAAATGGCCACCGTTCCCTCCCCGCCAAACCTTCATCCCAAATTGCCATGAACCCTCCCCTGATGGGCCTCCCCCCCCCCCCCCCCCAGGGAGGCAGCGGGCACACACACCTTTGCGCGAAAGACGCCGCCCCGAGTCCCCACATGCGGAGCACGAAAACCCCCGCGGCATCCCGGCGGCTCTAAAACAGCCTGGCAGCAAAACAAGAAAAAATTACCTAAAGTCAGTAAGAACTGCCAAAAATCCGGCCTTCCTGAGCTCTGGGAACCTGAGAGAACCAAGCTCAGCACAGTCACCCAAGGAATGCAACGTCTCAGGATGCAGGGGGGAGGAACTGGCCCACCGGTTAATCCCCCACTCACCAGAGTAGACCGAGCCTCCGGGGATTTGGCTATCGGGGCGTCCAGCCCCAGCCGTACCTCTACCAAGGCTGCAGCCACCTTGGGAGAATAACACAGTCTTCACTGACTAAAAATGAAACAAAGTTTGTTTAAAAAACAAAACAAAAAACTTGATGTAGCCAAAGCTGTTATGTAAATAGATAGGAAAGGAGAGTTAAACAACTCAGAACTACTAAAAAAAGAAATGATAGGATAGGATCAGGACCGCAGGTTCTGCTGACCTCCTCTGCTAGAGTCAGAGAAATTACTGGAGGATCGCAGGTGACACACCAAGTTAAGAGGGGATGCCTTTCAGTTTTTTGCTCTGACTCCATCTGCTGGAAGGGAGACTCAACCCAGCGGTCTGGACTGATCCTGGTACGTACAGGGAATGTGGTGTTATGTCAAGTATTTTGAGGATTAAAAATATATTTTGTAAGAATTTTCAATAAAGACATTTAGACAGACATTTGTCTGTCATGCAATATTTGAAATGCATGAAAAAAAATATATAGTGTTAATTGGTATACTGAGGCTCTTACCAAGCATTATATGCCAGAGGGACCTACCATTCACCAGTTTCCACATGGGGTTGCTGCAAATTCACTACGGGATCCCCCAATCCAATGGTATTTTCTTCTAGCTATATGCTAGAAAGGGCCCACAGGATCCCTACAACTGTATACCATCTGTTGAACATTTACCCTACTCCTATGTTTGCCCTGTGAAAGTGCTGCAGAAGAGTCAAATACATTAAAATGACCAAGTCTTCCATGGAATTTCTTATGCTGCTTTTAAACCTCAGATATTTACTTACATTAGCCAGAGACTTTCAGCATAAAAGCAATTTAACCCCTTAGGTAAAAATAAACTAAACAAAAAAAAAATCATGAGAGTGCGCCAACCCTTCCCCAGTATATTGTACTGTTGCTGTAGTTACACATTCCTGCTTTCACAACATAGTACAAAGGAAATCATTTTTAAAATGTCTTTAAAGATGCCCAGTTAAAAAAAAACCAAAAAAAAAACCTCACCTTTTCAATAAAAAAATATGCAATACCACAGCGTTGCTTCACTAACTTGCAGTAACCGGTGATATATGTTAACAAGTTATTTGTCGCAGGTCCATTATTTCTAATGGGAACTATTCACTAATGACACAGGTTAAGAGTTATCACAGTTAGTAAATCGGTTCCTTAATCTTTATCTTAATATATAGAACACTGATCTTTCTTCCCTCTGCTTCAAAATAACAGTGTTAATAAATTTGGCTCTTAAAAAAAAAAAAAAAAGCTATGATCTCACCTGTTGCATTTGGGCTTTTCTTAGAGAGCATGGTCAGAAAACTGCCTGTACCACAGTACAAACAAATCTGAAACAAGCCCTCAAAAGGAAACTGTTTTGCCAAAGAGGATTGACAATTTCCAATAGAGGAAAAAAAAAAAAAAAGATACAAGAGCAAGACTTTTCATTGGAGAAAAACTATAATACACAGGCAATTAATCATTTCTTTTAGGTTTGTGCACAGCTGTTTTAATTAAACTCACTAAATTACAGAGGGCCAGGCTGGGGCTCAGTAGCAATGCTGAATGGTTGAACTCTCGGGTCAGGCCTTCTTGCACCATGAGTTGTTTGGAGGTGCTGCAGAGCAAGCACTCGCAGCCCCTGGTGGGAGAGTGTGTCATGGTCACAGTTAAGAGAGGTATCTGGTGGCCATACTTAAAAGCCCATGCACTATTCCCTCTTAAGTTGTGCACAACTGTTTTTTTTCACAGCCATGCACAGCTTAAACTCCCCCTTCCCCCCCCCCCCTCCTGCAGAGCCTATCCCACTGACAGCTGAAAAGAGGAACAGGACGTGATGGCTGCCAGAGGACCCCATCCCACCGGCGGTCGAAAAGATGAGGAGGTCGCAGAGGCCACCAGTGGATCCCAACCCACAGGCAGCTGAAAATGAGGCTAAAACCCTGTGTGTTTGGCTGGGTGAATGCCTGGGTGGTGGGGTGGTAAATGCTTGTGTGGGGGGGGACGGGACGGGGGGACTACCTGGGTGGCTGAGATTCTGTGTATTTGTGGGTGTGTTTATGTGAGTGGCTGGGTGAGATCCTGCGAGTGGGAGTATATGTGTGACTGCCTGCCTGCCTGCCTGTGTGAATGGGGGAGGGGGGGGGGGGAGGAAGGTAAGACCTTGTGAGTGGGTGACAGCCTGGGTGTATGTTTGTGTGTGTGAGAGACTGGATTGTGGAGGTGGGGCTTTGAGAGCCTGTGTGTGTGGGAGTAGGTGGCCGAGTGAGATCACGAGTGCGTGTGTGACCGGGTGACAGGTAAAGAAAAAAACAGAGAGAAAAAAAAAAAGATTCTGTAAAAGGAATTGGGAAAAGATGGAGAAAGGGAACATGGAAAAAAAGCCTGGGACCAAGCAATTAGAAAAATAAGATCAGACAAAGATTAAAAATATATATATATTTTGAATTGTTAAAGAATGGCATATGTTATCTTTGGGAATGTGCATTACATATTTGAATTTTGTTCTTTCGTCAATGTTCCACTGTTCAGAGTCTGGTTTATCGGGCTTTGCATTTTATTTTTCTCTGCATGTTTTTGCTTCTAAATCGTAGTCTCTTATTAAGTATTAGGTAAGGGTCTGTCTGTGTTCTACATATGTGAGGTGCAGTATTTTTGCTGGCATGTAGTTTTTTCATAGGGCTTTGTTCTGTTTGTTGGCTGTAGGTGGTGTATTGGTGTTCTAAGAGATGGTATAATATTTGCATTGCTGCCATGTCATAGATAAGGCTGCTGAGTCCTGAGGGGGTTTGTGTTACTTCTCGAAGGGTTTGTAGTTACTGAGATAAGTGTGTGTGTGTGTGTGTGTGGAAGAGGAGGAGAATTGAGTGAGTGCATGTATGTGAGAGTCTGGGGAGTGAATGAGAGGAATGAAAGTGAGTGTATGTGTTTGTGAGAATGAGCATGTATGCATGTCAAAGAGTATGAGAGTGAATATTTGGTGTGTTAGTATATATATCTATCTCTATATCTCTTTATATAGAGAGTTTCTCACAGCAACTCAGTCCTTAGAGGGAACATTGGAGATATCTCTCTCTATATAACCAATGTTCCCTCTAAGGACTGAGTTGCTGTGAGCACAACATTGACAGGCTTTTTGCATCAAAGAAAATAGTGCTCACATAGGGGCCGGTGCTAGCTTCTGAGCCGCCCTGTGCATCAGAGTCCATGCCGCCGCCACGCTGCCCACCCCCCACACCCCAGCAGTGGAGCGGCCAGCCCTCTATTTCTTCAGGCGCCAGAAGAGGATACGAGCTCATATCCTCTTCCAGCGGCCGAAGAAGGAGCGAGCGCCACTGCCGAACCACCGACCGGCCAGCCCTCCACCTCCCCTGGGTGTGCCGCTCCATGCAATTGTACGGTTTGCACACCCGGTCGCACCGGGCCTTTGCTCACAGGATAATAAAACCAAAAATGTTTGCACACAGCAACTTAGAGGGAACACTGAGCCCATGATAAAGGGTTCCAGAAGGAGCCCTGGTACCTGGCTCCTGGCTTCAGGACTGCAGCTGCAATGAACAATGGGAGGGTAGGTTTAATAAAATCATGGAAAAATAGTTGCGAATGAGAGTTCATGGCCAGAGGATTCTGGTATTGGTTTCGCTTGAGCCAGGGGAAAAAAAAAAAAAAAAAAAGTGTAACTACCAAGCCAAAAGAGAAAAAAAATCCTTCATTCTGCCCTGATAACTGTGTAAGGGGAGGGTTAACAACATAAAATTGAGAGAAAAATAGTGACTATTTTAAAAGATGCCTTAATCCAGGATTTAATACTCCCTGTCCTTTCCATCATACCTTCCACTAGAAGTAGCATGCATAACTGGATTTGTTTTTGCTACATTTGGGAATCAATTGCAGCAATTTAACAGAACAGCAAAGCCTTCACTGGCTATTGCTTTCTTCATCATCACGTCTCATGTAAAATCTCTTACTTTAGGCAACTGCCCACAACCAAAAAGGTATTTTAAAAAGGAGTAATAGTGAAAGATTTGTAATAAAACAATGTTCCATGGATGAATAATAATAATCATAGAAGTGTAAAATCCAAAAGCTTCATCAGGAGTTAAATGGGCAAGCCAGAAAAACTCATCTGCCTAAAAAAATAAAATAAATAAATAAATACAATTTCCCTACTGTTTAAAATCCTTATCTTTAATTATCTGCACACAGTGGGGGTAATTTTCAAAAGGAGTTACATGCGTAAATGTAGCTACTATTGTAGCAATTTTCAAAAGCCATTTACTCAAGTAAAGTGCACTTATGTGAGTAAATCCTATAGACAAGTCAATGGCATATATTGTAGCAATTTTCAAAAACCCACTTACTCAAGTAAAGTGAATTTACTCCAGTAAACCTGGTTTTTACTCGAGTAAATGCTTTTTAAAATCAGGCCCAGTGTGTGTTCCTGTGCTCTGGGAAAAACAAGTTTAACCATACAATTACAACTCCACCACAGCAGTTAAATTATCCCTGATTAAGGAAGTCTGATTTGCTATGGACTTCATATTAGTTACTTTACAGAACCGCTGACATGCCACAAAATATCTTCCTGCTTTTCAGAGTAATGACCCAATGTCACTGATCACTGTCTGGACAATCAACAAATCTGCAAATGTAACTTTAGTTTCCCGTAGTATATAAAACTAGCACACATTTAGAAAAAAAAAAAAAAGACCCCATCACAGAACATGCCCACATACTTACAGCTTGGTTTTTGGTTATGTTGCATGCAAGCTTTCATAGCCAGTTCCAAAATGTTCAAAAATGATGATCTGCCCTTGGGGCTGATGTAATAAAATCAACCTTGGGGCTGTGCTAAAATTGGTGCTAATGCAAAAAATGCTGCAGAGATCTTTTATTGGCTGTTTACAGTGACATGGGCCAAACTAAAACTCTTAAATTGATCCAATAAGAGATATCACAGCCTACAAAAGAATTGTAAATTGTCCTGTAAAATGCTTATGAGTTAGGTAAGTACATATATATCCCACAGCTCTTTTCAAACTCAAGTTACTATTCTACAATATTGTTTCAGCTTCAGAGACACATGCATACTGGAAAATGTAAAACAAACAATACTATGTGCCAGGCTCTGTACAATACAAAACTTTTGGACAAATGAAAACTGCAAGTATATACATGCAAATAATATGCCAAGCAGAATTATTTACAGATGGCATGGCTTATTACTGCGTTTTGTGTAACTCAGACATGTGCTTTAACTTTTACTCCTGCCCTGACCCAGGCGCTAAAAAACACATACAAAAAATATAGGTGCTAGCGGCTCTCTGCATTGCCCATTAATAGCTAACAGCATCGTTTACATATCATTTGCATGAGGCCATGCTAAAACAGATGCATGTTTTTTTGCGGGGGGGGGGGGGGGGGTTAGAAGCCTAAACCTTTATTACAGACATGAGCAAGGATGGCACCAAAATACCCACGTAAAACCCCACCTAGAAGTCATGCAGATGGCTTGGCGTGACTTATTAATAAGTCACGCCAATTGGGCACTAATATATTTAGTGTCCACAAAATTGCATTCTGGATTAAAATAATAAAATCCCACTAAAGCCAGAGCTCAATTTCAAGCGAGTCAAAAGCAATTAAAATAGAACATATTTACGTGTAACTAAAACCTAAAATTACTAATTTTGCGAAACTAGTTAAAAAAAATTTGCCTTCCCCAGCACAGAACAAGTTAGAAAAAATTCTGAAGAGTCCTGTGAAAATGTTATACACATCAGTCTAAGAGGACACTGAAACTACTACCAAGTACTCAGTTTTAAACACTTTGGTACACTGTTCCTTGGCAAAGCCTAAACTGGCCAGTCCGATTACTTGATTCAAACTTTTCTGTGTGAAGAAGTTGGCAAAAACATGTCCATATATAAATCGATTGCAGAAACATGATTTGATCTGTGCTCATAGACCTGATTCAAAGCATGAGGAAGTGCTGGAGGTCTTGGGCTTTTCAGAAATAAATCATAAAAGGAGCTTGCCACTCAAATGTTTCCCAGCACGTATCATCAACGAATATCCAGCACAGCTGAAAGGGATCTAACAAGCGGAAACGTGCAATTTTTATCCATGAAGTTCATGCTGAAGAAAGAATGACAGCACAAAAATTCCTCTCTTAAACAGTAACAAAAATACCTGCAGAAGAAATCCCCTTGCTAGTCTTAATATAAATATGATGAAATGAATCCAAGATTCACTACTGCCAGCAGAATATGTTATTTCAGACAAAAATACTTAAAAAGCCAAAAAGAAGAAAGAGCCAAACTAGATGAGGTTCACTTTGTGAAAAGATCATTTGGTGCTTCCAGGACAGCATGAAGACCATGAATGATAGCACATCCACAGACTCTCTCTCTCTGAAGGTTTCCAGTTCAATTATGGTTTTTTTTTACTAAGTTACCATGGACAGTAATACATTTCTTATACATATTAAAAAGGAAATACATGCAATATGCTTTTTTTAAGCAGAGAGATCTGAAGCACAGAGTACTTTGGGATCACATTACTGTACAATGGGGAAAGACCATTTCAAAAACTGCTCTAGAAGAGCAGAAATGACAGCAGTGCATAAAGGTGTTAGATTAAGTGGTAGATTTTTTCCCTTGGTGAGTAATTTCTACAGCGGTATTTCCAGATGTTGTCATTTGTATTTACAAACCAAATAACCATTAAAGTACAGTGGAGTTCATTAAACTTTGGCAATAGTTTGAAAATTATTAATTGTATGCTAACAAATTCCTTTTTTTTTTTGTATCTGAGGCTGACTTGCTTTTTTTTTTCTAATATTACTAGGTGACATGGAAAAGACATCATTTTAGAGTGCAGTAAGATCTGAAGCACGCTTTCTTTTAATTTTCACACAGTCTCCTCAATGTACATATTCCTTATTGGCTATTCTAAACATTTAAGAATTATGGGTAAACCAATGACAATCCTGACCATTTCCATTAATTCCTTAAAAATATCTAATTTGTGACTGGGCTGTTGAGTAAATGACTTCATGATCATAAATTCTGTTTTATCCTTTAAACAAACTGATTAAAGTAAGCCATATATATAAAAAAAAAGGCAAAAAGAAAAAAAAAAACGTTGGAGATGTGTGCCAATCAAGACACCTGAATTTTCAAACTAAATGCAAGCATGTAAACCAAGCATCATTCTATCAAAAGTTTGGATTACAGCAGCAATCACATTAGAACTGCAAATGTTAGAAAAAAATCAATGTCATGAAGAACCTCCAAATTAGCTGAAAATGAAAATTGTTTCTGCAATTTTATAATAATTAACTTGATTTGATGCTGATTTGCACTTTTGCCTTTAATGTGCATTTTTTTTCTGTTTCTCTGATTCTATGAGTTATTGGCACATTTTTTCTAGTCATTTGATATTCTCTATGATCATTTTATATCACTCATGAAGTCTTAATCTGTTCAATTAAGTGTGGTAGTATTTGTATCATAAGGTCATATCAATCCAACTCTCTTCTTAAAGAACTATTGGAGGCCATAGTTCTCTCTGGGTATATAACTGGACGTATTTAATTCTGATAATGAAATAGATTTGAATTTGTGTTGTAATAATAAAAAAACAATGTCTCTGTATCAACACCCAGTTCAATTTTGTTATTATAAATTTACAACACAACAGTAAATTTAAATTGATTCCATTATCAAAATTCTGAGAGGGGAATTTACTGCCATCCCGATCACTGTATCCCATATTAAAAATGTGTGCATTTTCCCTTCAAATTTTCAAACTTATGGCAGGAAATGACAGTAACTTATCTTGTGTCAAAGTAAGTGGAAAATCAAAGTATCTCGCAAAACATAAGAAAACAAATGAAGATTATATGCTGCTAACAGCAAATTGTACCACTGCTTATCACAATCAAATAAAAATGTCCAAGTACCAAGGAGACATACGGATAGGTTTGTAATTTTTTTTTTCAGCAACACTTTACCCATGAAACACTTTAATTCCAGTTTCTCATCAAAAATTGACCTCAGTTAAAAAAAAAAAAAAAAAACCCGACATCCCCCTATTACATCACCAGAGGACACAGTTCTTTTCAAAAGAACAAAAAATGTTGTACCCAAAGTGCATACAAAAGGGAAAGCATCTTTAATATAACTCCCAGGTTTAGAACCACTTGGGCTTTGTGCATCCACTTTCAGTAAATCAGTGTACGTAATGCCAAGAAAGAAAAAAAAAAAAAACCTGCTCAATAATCACCTTTACAAACAAAAGGAATATGAACACTTAAATAATAGATTTTATTTTCTATGACAAAACAACATTTCTACCACAAACTACTAAAAAGTAATTTGTTTAGCATTTTATCCCACAATTTGATTTTCCTCATTAATCAAAGCATAATATTGTCATGCCTAAAAGGTATTTTATTTTGAAGGTAAATAAATAAATAAAAGAGCAAATAAATGTTCTAAAAGTACCATGTGTCGGGTTTATACCAGGAGATCTTCATTTTCAATTTGTATTTTGTTTTTCCTGGGAATTACAATGTTCTAACAAAAAAAAAAAAGGAAAACTAGTGCAAAAATGCCTTCCACTGATTTTTCTCCTGTTGAAGGCACAACATTTTTCTACTGATTTATAACTTTGAAATTCCCAGGAAAAATACAATCTGAAAATCAAAAGCTGCCTATTTATACCATTCCACACTATAAAGGCATTTGCCCTCCTCTCAACCACATATTGTTGTTCTAATCCAGACTTTGCCCACGTTAGGCAAAGAAGGAATAGAGAATAAAGTGAAATCAAAGCGCTATGGTCAAAAGGAATAAAGGATTTCTTGCCAGTGCAGAGATCGGATAAATAGCACAGGAATTATTTTCGTTATCTCCATTAGGTAAGAAACAGAATGGGAAGAAACCCTAAATTGTTAACATTACCATTTAACTTTTTTTTTTTTTTTGGTGTGTAAAAATAAATAAATAAAAGATGCCCATGTCCAATACTAAAGCACATTTTTAATGATCCTGATTATACTGTTGCTCCCAGCTTTAATCAGGCAGGCCAGAGAGTTTCCTTCACAAATAGAATCGGGAAGGTCCCAGGATTGAGGCCAGCCTGACACGGATGCCTCCTGAATGTGTCAAGTAACCGAGGCACCGAGCCCCGGCACATTCCTCGCAGGCAATCTATCAAGGACAAACGTTTGCCCAGAACTGTGCCTAAACCACACTTACAGGTGAATTTTCAAAGGAATTACGCAGGTAAATGTAACACACTGTCGTAGCAATTTTCAAAAGCCATTTACCCACGCAAGTGCACCTAACACGGGTAAATCCTAGGGACAATTCAACAGCAGGTACTGTAGCAATTTTCTAAAGCCCATTTACATGCGTAAAGAGCATTTACAGGTGTAAACCCCAGTTTTAAGGGGGTAATTTTCAAAAGGAGTTATGCGCATAAATGTAACTACTATTGTAGCAATTTTCAAACGCTATTTACTCAGGTAAAGTGCATTTATGTGAGTAAATCCTATGGACAATTCAATGGCATATATTGTAGCAATTTTCAAAAACCCACTTACTCGAGTAAAGTGCATTTACTCGAATAAAGCCCAGTTTTACTCAAGTAAATGCTTTTAAAAATCAGGCCCTAAGTGTGTAAATGCTTTTGAAAATGAAGCCTTTAGACATCAGAGTCCTTTTCCCCGAACCAAACAAACGCAATAACTACTTTTTTTTAAAGGGCTTTCGCCGTATCCTTGTCCCCCGCCGCGCACGTCAAACACTTTTCACAATTATTAGGCTGGCAACAACAAAAATGTATTGTATCCCGCACAAAAATCCATTCCCTCCCCCGGGCGCACAACAGCAATAAATAACCCCCATCTGCCGACGCATTCTGCGCGCGCAACCTACCTCTGCTGCCTTCCGCGCCCGAAAGCGCCCGAGCCGGCCCCAGCCCCTGCGCGTGCTGCCCGGCTCGCGCCTCACTCTCCTGCGCCTGCTGCCGCCTCAGCGCCACCTGCGCGGCCATCACGCGCTGCCGCTCCGCGATCAGCATACACTTGGCGCAGGCGCAATCCCGCCAGCGGCAGAAGCGCTTGTGGCCCTTGAGCGCCGACACGGCGCCGTGGTTGCGGCAGCGCGCGCATTTCGGCGTGCGCGGGGAGGGTCCCGGCGCGTGGCGCAGCGCCGGCGGGCACGAGACGGGGGCTCTGAGCAGCAGCGCCGGCGGGGACTGCAGGAAGGAGGGCGGCACGGGGAGAGCAAGGGTCGGTGCGGGGGTCACTAGCCGCTGAGTCAGGAGCGCTCTGCCTCCGCTAGCGTCCATCGCTGTCCAGCCGGCGGGCGGGCGGGAAGACCGAGAAGAAGGAACGGTTTGGTGAATGCGGAGCTCCGCTGCTCAGCGCTTGCAGTGCACTATGCTCCTTTCCTGACAGTACTATCTTTGGGGCTTCAGATTTGAGAGGGGAAGAGGCGGGGTCGCCTGCCGCCGGGACACGCCCCTTAACTCCTCCTCGGGCGGGGAAGCTGGCGTGCACTGTTTTGGGGCTGTAGGCTTCTAACTTGGAGTTCTGATTTATTTAAAAAGTAAAAGTGAGAGACAGAGATGGGACTGCTCCAGCCTGCCTTCTCAAAAGCACAAGTGAGGTGCTTTCCCTTTGCACACAGAACTTGAGCTACAGTACTTAGGTGGCTTGGTAGGCGGGGCTGGGGGAGAGGCTGTAGGTAGAAGAAGGATTTTCACCTCCCCTTCCCCCAGCCTCACATGGCTTTTATCATTACAGACTTGCTTTTCAATGGTAAAGAAGTGAGGGAGGGGAGGGAGAGAATAAGGGCAGTTCAACCTCATTTCTCGAAGGTTGTTTTGAATTATGTACTAATTAAGATGATTAAAGTAGACAAGCTTGCATAAGTAATTCTGTGATGCAGATGGTTGGTGCTGTGTGATTAGAGGTGATAGGACATGGGTTTGAATCCAAATTGGGCTTGAAAAGAGTTGACTTCAAGGGATATTTTTACTAGTTTTTCTTTTATTTTGTATACTTTTGTAAGTTGAGCTAATAGTTGTATGCTATGTGAGACAGCTCACAAGGAGACACATTTAAAAAAAAAAGCTGGCTACAGCTCAGAGGGATTCAGGCTTCCAGTAGGGTTTGTACTAACCTAGCCGTGTTTTGTTAGATAATTCCCAGTGACCGAGGCCACAGACCAAGTTTCCCTTCAGGGAGCCAGCTGCTCAAGTGCAGCAACTCTTTGCAAGCAAGCAATGCAACAATTCCCTGTGGGCATTTACATGAGATCTCTATGCGGTGGGCAGTAACATAGTAACTTGGTAAATGATGGCAGATAAAGACCATTGTTCACCCAGTCTGCCCTGCAGTTTGCTTATGGTGGTCACCCTTGTGCCTTCTGCTAAGGGTGGTAGCTGCCGCTCCGTACAAGTTAACCCCAAGTCTCCTGTTAATGGTAGTAACTTCCCCCCTATCTGGGGCCAGAGCCAGGCAGCTCTGGCTCTGTCCCATGATCATTTTAGGAGACAGAGAGGCTCCCAGTTGGAGGAGGCTGTTGATATACTCTAAGCTGTTTCAGGTGCACAGGAGCATGGGGTGCCATATACAGTGAATTCAGAAAGTATTCAGACACCTTTTCTTGTTCCACATTTTGTTATGTTATTTTTACATGTTATTTCAGTTGGGGTTTTTTTTGTAATTTGCACAAATTTGTACACATTGTTTTCCCATCGATAGCAGGGCTGAATTAACCATGCTGTCATGGGATCTGTCAATCAGGTCCGGGAGGCGGAGCTTGTCAAAGCAGAGATCAGAGCTTTGCTCTCTGCAGCTGCGCGTGTGTTCCCGCGCAGGAAAGTAACGGAATCTCCTCAGTCTGTTCTTTCCACGCATGGGATCGCATGCAGAGCTGTTCTTCTCCTCAGCGTTAATAAAACAAAACATGTCAAAATCAGGGTTTAAGCCCTGTAATTGCGGCAAGGTAATGTCGGTCACGGATGGCCATGGCCGATGTTACCGATGCCTAGGACCTCCCGATTGTGAATTTTGCTCGAGGATATCACCCAAAGCACTGAAGCAAAGGGCCTACAGACTTCAGGAACTTTTTGCCTCACCGGAGCCATCGGAGGCTCATTCGTCGCCTGGCCCTGTGATTTTACCGGCTCCCTCAAAAAGGAGGGCATCATCGTGGGATCCACAATCCTCCAATCTTAGAGGTAAGGATGTGGCAAGCCGACAAAGGCCATCGGATTTTCAAAAATCCAAAGAGCCAGAATCGCCAGCGTAGAACACATTGGCGCCAAAAATCTCGGCGCCTAAAACTTCTGCGCCTAAGGCGCCTTATGCGCATACAAAAGTGTCGGCGCATAACACTTCAGCGCCTGAAGAAGTATCGGAGCACAACATTTCTATGCGCACGGTGCCGAAGATTTCTGCGCGCAGGGTGCCGAAGACATCAGCGCGCAAGGTGCCAAAGCAGTCTGTGCGCACAACCAAAGGAAACTCTACGCGCATGGCGCCGTTGACATCTGCGCGCATGGCGCCGACAACACCTGTGCGCCCGGTGCCAACCATATCTATGCGCATAGCGCCAGAGAAATCAGCGCCGATCACTCTTGCGCGTATGGAAACAGAAAGATATGCGCACAAGTCTAGATCCGCACATAAATCCAAATCCGCGCATAAGCCACATGAACACCCATCTCGAGTATTACAAAATGAGTTGAAACGAAGACGTGGACCCTCACAAAGGTCTTCTTCAGCATCTCCATCAATAACCTCACCTCGTTCAGGTACTTCCCTTTCTTCGAGAGATAATTTTACAGAGTTTACAATAAAACGTAGAAAACGATCACCGTCTTCACGGAGAAGTCATATAGACTCGTCATCACACTATTATCATAAGCACTCACGACATTGCCACAACAAAAAGTCGGCAAAGGGCAGTGCAACATGGGAAGTAAGCCCTTCAACTTCTAAATCATCTCATATACCAACTTCAAATACCTTCTCCCACAGAGAAGTAATACAAGTTGCTTCCTCTACCGCTTCTACAGCTTCAAAGGATTTGAGGGACAAAATATGCGACAAAAAACAGAAAGATCATAAAGTATACACTACTTTACCTCAGAATACTCCAATGCACCGTAAAGCATGTGAGTCACAAAAACCAGATGATCGTACGATAATGCCCCCTTGTACAAAAGAGGCATTTTATCAATTGTCCCAATCCTTAGCAGGTTTTTATGAAACTCTTCAGTCATCATTCAAAATGACTAATATTGCTGATTACGGTTCTCTGGAACATAAGACGCAGACTAATAGAGAACCGTCGGTGGAGCCTCCGACATCTCCCGTAGCAAACCGACCAGCTTCACCAAATTATAAACAGGATACATCTTTTGATTCTCCTTCACCGCAAACATCCCCATCGGATCTGCAGGAACAACCTCAGGAGCCGTATTCCCCTCCGGAAGACCTTACATACCCAAAATTTCTAGAAAAATTGGATACAATACAGCATCTAGAGGTCCAAAAAGAGACAGACCCTAGGTCAGAAACCCTTGGTCTCCTAAAGATTTTTGATACTCCAGGGGAACCAACATCTCTTCCACCACAAGAACTCCTGCATTCAGTCTTACAGAAATCCTGGGAAACACCTTATGCAATCGCAGCAGTTTCCAGAAAAACAGACATAAAATTCCATATGAGGAAAACATCACCGTACTCTGTACCACAATTACCTCATGCTTCAATTGTAGTAGAGTCGGCGATGCAAAGATTTAAGAAAACAAAGTCACATTCCTCATACCCACCAGGGAAAGACAACAAATATTTAGATGAGTTTGGCAGGAAAATATACCATAACTCAATGTTGAATGCCCGAATTATGCACCATCAGTTCTACATGGTACAATACCTATATGAGTGCATACAGGCTATAAAAGGTATGCTTTCCTCGACTGCGGATCAGATACCTCCGCCTCTTCATGACATGGAAGAGTGTTCCCGACACCTTTTGAGGTCAATCTATGAAGCATATGAAACAACGTCTAGGGCATCGGCAACAGCCATTGCAGCCTGCAGACTTGCATGGTTACGCTCAAGTTCGATACGTGAAGATTTGCACGAAAAACTAACAAACCTCCCATGTACAGGAGATAACCCGTTCGGAGAACGATTTCAGGACACAGTAGGTAAACTGAAGGAAGAAGCTCTAGCAGTACAATCATTAACATCACATCCTAACTATTCGACCACATGTCGTTATATTGGACCTATTCATAGGCAATCATATGCCAGGAGACCCTACAGATCTTAACCAGACCTTTCGTACACAGGCTTACCCTGCGTACCAGTGTCCTGCTCCACAACAGAATACCTCAAACCAACGTAGAGGTAAACCACATAACCAGAGACAGCAGGCACAACAGCCGGCTACTGCAGTGAAAACGACTTCATCTTTTTTTTTTTTGTAATACAATTTTTATTGCGTGATCCTCGGACACAATATGAAACTTTGCCGATAACAGACAAGCAAACATAATACAGCAAACGATATTGATGACACAAATCACAGAACCATGAGGAAACACTCCTCAATTTTCCCCCTTCCAGATATCTATCACTGTGTCTAAGACATCTCTAGAGCCACCCTAGAGAATACTCATGTCGCCAACAAACTAGGAGAGGCTGCACTCTGATACCTCCCCCAGTCTGACATATTGAACAACTATAGCGGGCTAGCTCTGCTTAAACAAGAAGGAACAGGAGTCCAGTATGCTTATCCCCAAACCCTCACCCTCTCCAAACCTCCCCGTCCCGCTTCTCCCCCTTTACCCCCCTTCCCCCCCCCCCCCTACCCAAGGCCTGGCTGACAAACCAGTTGAGACATCCATGTATACTAGAGTCCAATCATAACATTGAAGGCATGGGTCTATCACTAACCCAAAAAACAAAAAAAGAAGAACAAGCAAACATCAGGCATTGAGGATCAAGCTGCGAGCCCGATGAGGAAAAGTCTGCACATATACCTCCCAGGTCTCCAAGAAAAGTCTTCGGTGCGTTGGCGACAACTTAGAAGTAAAACTGTTCATATACATCATTCGATGAAAATGATTACGCCAAGTCCAATACGATGGTGCAGATATCTCCAACCAATTAAGTAGAATAACTTTTTTCCCCACCAGCCAGGCCTTTTTAATCAGAGTTCTCAATCCCGCTTTTCTTATAACCGACTGGGGAATGCAATCAAAAAGAATCAGCTGCGGGGTAACTTGAAAACGTATTTTCAGGAGGCGTTGTAAGTAATTTACAATTTTCTGCCAGAACTGTTGGACAAGGGGACAAGCCCAGAATGCGTGAGACAAAGTGCCAATTGCAAGGTGACAACGAGGGCATGTCGAATCTGTTATGAGCCGCGCTCTCCACGCAACCTGTGGAGAGACAAAGGCCCTCCGCAGAAACTTGTATTGCATTTCCCGGTAATACATATTTTCACTGGACCTTTTTAAATTCCCCATACATGCAGAGAAGATTGCCACTGTAACCGTGAATACTCCATCTTTGGTCCAACGCTCTACTGAAGTCTCATAGGTACGCTGTGACATACCTCGTTGAAGAGCCCTATAATATGTCGAGAGAGATAATGGCCGCTCCCTTCCCAACTGAAAAAAGGATTCTAACGCCGCTAAATGTGTGGAAGTCTGAGTACCAATCTGCAATGATAATATGTAATGTCGGATTTGTAGATACCCAAAGAACTGGACCCGGGTCAAACGATATACGTTGTACTGTGGGGAACGGCATTAGTATCCCTTCCGGGTTCACCAAGTGCCCCAAATGAGTGATACCCTTCGAGGCCCATCCCCGCAGACTAACATCTTGGGATCCTGGTAAAAAACTCTGGGTTGCCCTGAACTGGGAGAAGGTAAGGGTTACATCGAGGCAGTCCCAACTTCTTTGTAAGGTATTGCCAGGATTTTCGAAACGGGACAACCAGTGGATTCCGAGAGATTGCAGACGGTAGCTCCTTCCCCGGCCCCATCAGTACATAGGTCAACGCGAAGGGGGCCACCAATGTGGATTCAGCCACCAAGTCAATACAAAAGGGGATTCCCAATATCCATTCCCTAACAATCCGGAGGTTGGCCGCCACACAATAAGACTGAAGGTCGGGAACTCCCATTCCCCCTGCTCCCCAACGCAACATAAGCCAGGACAATGGTATGCGTGCCTTTTTCCCCTGCCAAAGAAATGCCCGCATCATCTGTTGAAGGGCGGCCAAATCATTACGTTTTAGAATAAGAGGTAGGTTCTGCAACACATACAACCATTTAGGTAGTATGAACATCTTAAACAAATTAACTCGCCCCCCTACGGAAAGAGGGAGGCTTTTCCAAAGTTTGAGCCTATCTCTCGTGAGTCTCAGTAATTTTTGGATGTTTAAGTCGTATAACTTAAGTAAATCTAAGGCTATATCAATCCCCAAATATTTTATTACACCGTTCGCCCAGTGCAGTGGGAAAGGGCCCTCCCACTGCTCCTGTATAGACATCGGGAATCCCATGGCCTCTGATTTCTCCCAATTAATACGAAAACCCGAAATACCACCAAAGTCCCTAACCACCTCCAAAAGGGCTGGCAAGGAGTCTCTTGGATTAGTAAGGAATACCAAGAGATCGTCCGCAAACGCGGCATATTTGAAAATCTCCTTTTTCTCCGGCGCCTGAAATAACACCCCTCGGATCGCTCGGAACGTTTGAATAGCCAGTAATAGAGGCTCCAGGGTCAAGAGAAAAAGGAGAGGGGATAAGGGACAACCCTGTCGGGTACCCCGAAAGACCTGGAATTCAGGGGAAAATTGACCATTCACCATTAACGAGGCAACCGGGCCCGAGTATAGGAGTTGCAAGGCTTGATAGAAAAAACCTCCAAATCCCATGTCTCTCAATAGGGCAAACATAAACCCCCATTCCACCCGGTCGAAAGCCTTCTCTGCATCTAGACTAGCAATGAGGAAGGGAATATTGTGTCTGGTGCAGAGATCCATAGCAATTGTTAGCTTCCGGATATTAGTCAAGGCATAGCGTTTTTTCACAAAGCCTACTTGGCCCGGTTGAATCATCTGTGGCAAAACGGCACTCAATCTATCTGCCATAATTTTCGCCAACAGTTTATGGTCCACATCTAATAAAGAGATAGGGCGATAGGAAGCAGGGTGCAGGGTATCCTTCCCAGGCTTGGGAATTAGAGTGATGTGGGCCCTATTCCCATGCACCGGAAAACTTCCCTTCGAGATTAGTGCTGTAAAAACTAATGGCAACAAGGGGGAGAGGGGCTCTGAAAGACACCTATAAAAGTCTGCACTATATCCATCCGGCCCTGGGGTCTTAAACCTTGGGGAACTCCGAATAACCTGTCGAACCTCATCCTCCGTAATGGGTCGGTTAAGCCCCTCTTGCTGAGCCTGGGTCAGGATAGGGAGGTTTAACGCGGCACTAAATGAGTCCCATTGACTTGAGTCCCAGCCCTCAGCCCGATACAACGCCGCATAATAATCCCGAAAAACTTTTAGGATTTTAGGGGTTTCATGAACTATGTGGCCTTGTGGCGTACGAAGAGCCGTGATATGCCGGGACCCTCTATTAGACTTAACTAAGTTGGCCAGAAGCTTCCCAGATTTGTTACCATATCTATAGAGCCTATGTTGGTGATATAGAATGCTGTGTTTAGCCCTCTGGTGTAGCAGCGAGTTCAAAGCTGATTGAATGGTTCTATAATCACTCTTGGTTACCGATGTGCAAGAACGATTTAGTGCCCCTTTAGCCTGTTGCAATTTCTTTGTCAGGGTCAATAATTGATTATTTAGCACTTTTTTCCGATGTGATATATACGAGATAATATCTCCCCTAAGGACAGCTTTAGCAGTGTTCCAGAACAGTACTGGATCACTGCTATGTTGGGCATTTAGGGTTGCAAAATCTGTCCATCGTTCCAATAAAAAGGTTTGAAACGCTGTGTCCTCTGCCAGATAATAAGGGAAGCGCCAGCCCCTACAGTCACTCACTTGAGGGAGCACTGCCAGATCCACCCAAATTGGGGCATGATCTGAGACAATAATGTCTCCAATTCCTACTCCTGAAATTTTGGAGAAGGAATGTGTGCTGACTAACCAATAGTCGATACGGGATTGAGTGGAATGAGCTCTGGAGACATGTGTAAAGTCCCGCTCAAAAGGGTTTAGAGCTCGCCATGCATCAACCAGGTGCAAACTCTGTTCAAGGAGCTGTATCCCCCGACCCTTGACCCCCGTCCGCCGCAGAGTGGCAGAGCTATCTAATTCGGGGTCCCGTAAAGAATTGTAATCTCCCCCCACTACCAGGAATTTGTCCATATATGAAAGTAACATTTTATGTATATTCTGAAAGAAAGGCATTTGCTGAGAATTCGGGGCATACAGGTTGCACAACACCACAGGCATCTGATTAATTGTTACTTCTAAAATAAGAAAGCGACCCTGAGGATCTTTATGTTCAGAAAGAACTTGTAGCGGGAGATTTTTGCGCACCAGGATAGCTACCCCCGCTGACCTCGTGGTGGCGGAGGCATAATACACCGAACCCACCCAAGACTGACATAATTTCAGGTGCTCCACATCTGTAAGATGGGTTTCCTGCAAGAATGCTATGTCCGCAGCCTGTCTCTTCAAGGCCTGTAATACCTTCGACCGTTTGACAGGTGTATTAATACCACATACATTCCAGGATATCAATTTGAGATTACGCATAGCCATTTACCCCATATCACGCCATAGAAAAGTAATTTGAACAATGAGAATTTCCCAACTCCAAGGGAATGATGACCACCCCAGCTCTGGCCATCTCCCTGTGAATGTGATTTCCCCACGCCACATGCCACCAAAATGTTTGAAATCTGTATCATGCCAGCACCTTGTATCTTTCCCTGACCCTCCTCCCCGCTCCATTCCTCCCCCCCCCCCCCCACCCCCCCCCCTTCCCCTAATAGACTCCCCAGAAGTCTCATCTCGACTAATTCCCCACCTAAGAGATCCTGTTAAGACACTCGGGCTGCTCTGCCCCCTCCCCCCTTTCTTCACCCCCCATCCAGCTTGCAGCAACATAACAAGGGATGGGACTCCATAGAAATAACATAACATAAAAGTTGAACAAATAACAGCTTTTGTTCCCCCCTATAAACAATTTCACAATACAATATTGAAACACCTATAGTATACCAATATCCCATTGCAGCACAAAGTGGAGATCTGTTCACACCGCTCCAGCATGTGCCAGAAACTTGGAAAAAGAGAGAAAAAAAAACAGTGAACAGACTTAACTGTCAAATATTAAGTAATCAGAGGGTGCAGGTCCCCCTGCCCCCATAAGCAATAGATTAGGCAATGCATGCCATGCCGGTAGAAACTTCTCAGCTTAAGTAGCTGGCTGCCTGTCCTGTACATTTATCCAGTATCCGACCCAGGGCTGCGTCCGCCCGGTCTTTCTCCAGCCCCACGATCCAGGGTTCCAATGTAAGCTTTTAAGTCAGCGACCTCACTAAACCATCTGGGTCCTCCAGGTGTACTTACACGGACCTTCGCTGGGTAAACTACCACAGCTCTCTGACCCAGATTAAACAACTGTGTACACAATGGGGAGAAAGCCCTGCGCTGTGCAGATAGGGCCCATGAAAAGTCTTGGAAGATCAGAATCTTCTTTCCCTCATACAACAGCGCTTTCCCCCGACGGCTGGCCTGCAGGATCGCTACTTTGTGAGCATAATTTAACAGTTTTATTATTACTACTCGTGGTTTTTCTTGCTGAGCCCTTTTCTGCCCCAACCGGTGAGCTCTTTCTATTCTCAGGGGACCGTGCTCAGTGCCCAGAGACAGTTCACGAATCAACCAGTTTTCTATTTTTTGGGGCAAATCTCGATCCGCAATTTCCTCTGGGAGGCCTACCAGACGTAGATTGGACCTCCTGGACCTGTTTTCAAGGTCTTCAATACGCGCTGTGTGTCGGGTGATCTCCGCACATAGCTCTGCTACCTCTGACCGCATGGCCTGGGCGCCATCTTCGCCGTCCGAAACCTGTTGCTCTAGGGCTGAGAATCGCGCTTCATAGCCAGCAAGCGCTGCGGTCACCTCTCCGAGTTGGGACGAAAGTTTTTAAAACTCTGGCTCCAGTGCCTCTACTACCGCGGTGCGAAGATCTGCCCAGCTCGCTGGTGCTGGTAGGTCTGCCATGCTGTGTTCCTCCTCAGAGGCCGAGTCAGTAGGCCTGACTTTTTCTTTTGCCGAATCCTTGTCCCTGCGCGCCGTGTGGGTCGACATCTGGCTACTGTTCCGCTCACCAATAATAGCCGCTGGGATATTGAGAGACTTCCACGCAAAAATGAACAGCAAATAGGGCCGGATGGGGTTAGATTAGAAATCAGGGAGCCCGAGAGGGTCGGCTACATCCGCTCCCTCTCACGTGTCACGTGATCTCCTTCATCTTTTTAGTTACCCAGCCACCACCACAACATCAAGCACCACCCGGCAGGATTCATTCCTGCCTGGCAGCCTGGGAGAAAATAACATCCGATCAATAGGTTTTGGAGATAGTACGTCATGGCTACCAACTCCAATTTGTCACAAAACCCATATTACCTCATCTTTCCACTTTCAAGATTCACAACTTCCAGCCACAACTGGGGGAGGAAATTGCTTTGCTTCGCAAACAACAAGCAATACGACAAATTTACCCGGGAACCCAATCAGTAGGATTTTATTCCCCATACTTCATACCCAAGAAGTCGGGTGGCCTTTGCCCCATCCTAGACCTAAGGGAATTGAACAAATTTCTCACCAAAGAGAAATTGAAAATGGTATCGTTGAAATCAATCCTTCCTCTGATTCAAACCAACGATTGGATGTGTTCCATTGACCTGAAGGAAGCTTACACACACATTCCAATCCATCCATCCTCGTGGCGTTACCTATGCTTTTGTTACAGGCATCAACACTACCAGTACAAAGTTCTCCCCTTTGGACTATCAGCTGCACTCAGGGTGTTCACCAAATGCATGGTAGTGGTGGTGGCTCATCTCAGACAACAAGGTATAACCATCTTTCCATATCTGGACGATTGGCTCATAATCGCCCCAACTCCAAACACCTTACTCGAGCACCTCCATCGAGTGATACAATGCTTGCAAGAATTAGGATTGGTGATCAATTTTCAGAAATCACACCTACAACCAACACAACAGTTACAGTTCATAGGAGCATGCCTGGACTCTACGTGCAACAGGGCATACCTACCAAGCGACAGAATATCACAATTCCGTCTTCTGTTACATCCTTGAACCATACTCAGAGACCTTCAGCGAGACAGGTTTTAGTAGTCCTCGGCCACATAGCAGCGGCGAATTTCATGGTTCCCAACACCAGGCTACACATGAGACGCCTGCAATGGGGCTTGAAACGTCAATGGAAACAACACTCGCAACCATTGACACAGAAGTTATCGTTGACCGCCGAAATGAGAAAAGATATAACATGGTGGGTCCTAGATTCCACCCTATCCAAGGGAGCATTGTTCAGTTCCCCTCCTCACAACGCAGTATTAACCACAGATGTGTCTCGCAAGGGCTAGGGTGCACACCTCGAGATTTACGAAACACAAGGGTTATGGACAATCTCGGAACAAAACTTGCAAATAAATTTGCGATTCAGAATGCATTACGAGCATTCCAAGACCACCTGAAAGGACGCAGGGTCATGATCTACACGGACAACCAAGTCACAATGTTTTACATCAACAAACAAGGAGGGTCCGGATCATGGTCCCTTTGCAAGGAGCCCCTGACAATCTTTGAACATGCTTATCGAAATTGCATACATCTCCAGGCAACTTACCTACCAGGAGTTGCAAACACAAGAGCGGACAAGCTAAGCCGCATCTTTCATCCTCACGAGTGGGCACTCAATACAGAAATAGCCCGACATATTCATGCAGTGGGGGACGCCTTCGATAGATCTCTTTGCAACGGAGATCAATGCTCAAGTTCCCAAATTCTGCTCGATAAGACCAAGCCAATTCAGGATCACCCAAGATGCCTTCCTTATCCCATGGACGACAGGCCTCCTATATGCCTTTCCTCCCATACCACTCATAGCAAGGACAATTCAAAAGTGCATAGCAGACAAAGCTCAACTGATACTCATAGCCCCAGCTTGGCCGAGGCAACCGTGGTCCAGTTTCCTTCTCCGACTATCCATCATGGATCCAATTCGATTACCGAATCGTCAGGATCTTCTCTGCCAAGATCAAGGGACGCTTCTACACCCGCTGCACTCATCTCTCCACTTGACAGCATGGATATTGAAAGGCTCCTTCTAACAGAACAGGGAGTTTCCACCTCAGCACAATTCATCTTGTTAGAATCCAGGAAACTCTCAACGAGGAAAAATTATAGCTATAAATGGAAACGTTACTCTACATGGTGCACTTCCAAAGGTGTACCACCATTAGACTGCTCACCTGAGTTGCTCATTATCTTCATACACTATACATACAGCGGGTCTAGCAATATCATCCATCAGAGTTCATCTCAGTGCCATAGGGGCATATCATAGACCAGTTAACAATATTCCTATATCCAATCACCCCTTACTATCTCGTTTCATTAAGGGCTAACTCACATTCGTCCTCCGATCTCTAAACCTCCGGTTCCATGGAACCTCAACATAGTTCTGGAACAGCTCATGCTTTCCCCATTTGAACCCATGGACTCGGCACATATTAAATACCTCACATGGAAAGTGGAATTCTTGGTTGCAGTAACATCAGCACGGAGAGTTAGTGAATTGCAGGCCTTGGTCCATTATTCTCCATATTTGCAATTTCATCACCAAAAGGTAGTTCTCCGAACTCACCCTTCCTTCCTACCAAAAGTGGTTTCCCAATTCCATCTCAATCAGATCATGGTATTACCCACCTTTTTCCCTAAACCTCATGCAAATGATAGGGAAAAACTACTGCACGCACTAGATTGTAAAAGAGCTTTAGCATACTACAAAGAAAGGACAAACTCGGACTCCCGTGTTTCTCAACTCTTTGTCTCCTTTGACCCAAAGGCACCTGGATTACCAGTGGCTAAACGTACCATCTCCAGCTGGATAGCACAATGCATCAAATTCTGTTACCATAAACAGAAACTACAACTATATTCAGAGCCGAAAGCTCACCAAGTCAGAGCAGTAGCAGCCTCATTGGCACACCTAAGGAATATGCAACCCATAGACATTTGCAAGGCAGCTACATGGTCATCGCTCCATACCTTCACATCTCACTACTGCCTTGATCAACAAGCAGCCATGGATGCGAAGATAGGGTAAGCAATCCTGCAATCTCTATCCACCTGTCCACGGTGACTGCCACACTGTCAAAGATCACGTAAAAACATATATATCAAAAACAAGGTGATCGGGAGCTTGGGACTCCCATGACAGCATGGCTAATTCAGCCCTGCTATCGACGGGAAAAGCAAGTTTGCTTACTGTAAACGGTGTTTCCGTAGATAGCAGAATGAATTAGCCATGCTGACCTACCCTCCTCCCTGGCAGTCACCAAGTCTTCAACTACACTACAGCTTAATCACAGACTGAGGAGATTCCGTTACTTTCCTGCGCGGGAACACACATGCAGCCACAGAGAGCAAAGGTCTGATCTCTGCTTTGACAAGCTCTGCCTCCCGGACCTGATTGACAGATCCCATGACAGCATGGCTAATTCATCCTGCTATCTACGGAAACACCGTTTATGGTAAGCAAACTTGCTTTTCACTTGAAATTATGGGGTATTGAGGGTGAGATGCATATTAATTTTAGAATAAGGTTGTAACATAACAAAATGTGGAAACAGCGAAGGGGCTCCGAATACTTTCTGAATGTGCTGTATGTACTTTATTGCAGAAATATACAGCTGAGTGCACAGTGGCAGTCTGGGCAACTAAAATTGTTTATTACAGTGCCTCCTTGATGTGGTTTTGCTTCCATCATCTCTTTGGGGAGGCCATTGCATGCATCCTGGACTCATTCACAAATGGCTGCTAGTGAAAGTGACTTCTGATTACATAGGGGCAGAAAACACCAGATAAGGACCACAAAACCCATCTAGTTTCCCATTCTGTCAGTCACATCTTCTGGGTCTCCAGTTGAATATTCTGGTATTTTAGGGCTTGTCATGTTCTCCCTAGGTTTTTAATTGATGCCCACCATCAAATCTGTGCTGCCTAGGGGAAGAGCACATACTGTACCAATGGAATTTGGCTTGGGACTAGATGCTGGTTGCCTTCCTCACCACACCCAAGTTCCCTTATCTTAGGAAATATATATTTTCATTGGTTCTGGCAAAGCATGGCGGATTAGCACCAGTCGTGATTTGCTTTGCCATGGCTTCCCTGACAGTGGTGCTGGTATCGTTCAGCTTTTCTGACATTGCACATGGGGACTTTAAAGCTGTCCATTGCTACTTATTCACCAAGTCGCTCATTGCATCCAGGTACCTGTTCTTTGCTGTGTTTAGCCTTTGGTGGTGCTCAAGTTGCTTTGACTATAAGAAAGTGCATGCATGTCTGACTCCGTGTCCAGCATGCAAAAAAGGTGGAAGACCAAACCAATCAAAGAAAATCCAAATCAGAATAAAGGATGGTCAAAAATATGTATGAAGTCCACAGAATCCTTGGAAAGTTACCACGTTTTATTGAAAACTCAAAAACATGTAATTTTGGCTGTGCATTTGTAATACGTTTTACACGGTCCCCGGACATGGAACCTTGTTTCGACAAACTGTGTCGGAGGGACCCAGGACAAATTGTGTCACAATTAGACTTTTGAATGACACATGTTTTCGAGTTTTCAATAAAACATGTGGTAACTTTCCAAGGATTCTGTGGATTTCATTTTTTTTTTTTTTTTTTACCATCCTTTATTTTGACTCTATGTACAGGCCAAGATGTTAAAATCTTCCGTCATTTGTTTTGTTTAGCAGGTTACTTTTATATCTGGACATCTGTGCCGGGTGCACCTGTACCGCATGTGGAGAGAGGTATCTGTAAGTAAATAACCATTCTCTATTTACCCATTCCAGCTCACTCATAATTTTATAAATCTTAGTCATATCCTCTCTGTCCTCTCCTTTCCAACCTAAAGAACTCTAATTTGTTTGGCCTCTCTCTATAAGGGAGCTTTTCTATCCCCTTTATCATTCTTGTCACCCTTCTCTGTAACTTTTCTATGTCTGCTATGTCTTTTTTGAAATAGAGTGACCAAAACTGCACACAATACTCAGAGTGCAGTCACACCATGGAAGGCATTATGATATTCCCAGTTTATACCAGTAAAAAACATTTTACCTCTAGAAACCGATGGTCTGAAAACTGGCCACCATTAATGTGGGCAAAAGTACCCTCAACCTTTGCCACATCAAGACTTTCCTGGATCAGCGGAGTATTTATTTATTTAACACTTTTTTTATACCGACCTTCATAGTAATAACCATATCGGATCGGTTTACATAAAACAAGGGTATAACTGAAGCAATAAATAAAAGTAATTAACAAGAGAAGTGAATAAGGCAAAGTTACATTTAACAAGGAGTAAAAAACTTGGGAAGCTTAAAAGCTGGAAGAAAGGTAAAGGCAGAAGGTAATTAAAAAACATAATACAAAATGGAATTTGGGTTAGAGCATAAGATGCTTTAACCAGTGAGTGCCAGAGTCCTTTGTTTGAATGGTTGGAGGGCCTCAATCTTCTACGTCCAAGTGAGGGAAAAGAAGACTAAGGATTGTCTGGAGGATCATCGAAGGCTTGGTGGAATAGCCACGTCTTAAGTTTTTTCCTGAACGTAATGAGACAGGGTTCTAATCGGAGGCTTGAAGGGATGTTGTTCCAAATAGTATATAGTCAGGGGAGGAAAAGTACATGCACAGATTGTATTTTCAAATCTATGTGAGTATTTTTCAAAAAAAATGTTACACAAAAAGCAGCTTGAAAGCCCCATGGGTAAAAATTAAGTCCATGCTTTGTCCAGATGTGGACAGTTTGAAAGTGTTCCCATGTAAGTATATTACAAGCAGGGCAGTGGCTGGACAACATGGCACCTAGGGCAATGGTTGCTTTTGGTGCCATTCTCATACTCACAGACCAACTCAAAGGGCAGCGTTTTGCCCAAGGCAGTCACACTGTTTGCCCACCCATTGCAAAAATCCTGATTAGAAATCCCAGGTCCCTGCATTCATTAAAAGTTGCTCATAGTCTCTGGTTTCCAGAGAGGCAGGGATAGGAATTAACAAGGGAGTCAGAAACAAAATGTCATTCATTGGGCAAAATAAATAGAAATTATTTGGTCCTGAAATAATCTGGCCTCTTCCTGATGGGCTGAGGTGGGTTGGACAGAAAATTGAGGAGGCAGGGTTATGCTGTACATTGTGTGGATACACATGTTCACCATACAGTGATGACTAAAAGATGTTGGCCTTACTGTTCCATTTCTACTCATGAATTTAAGTTGGCCCTTATCTGTGAAGAGAATCAAATGAAATATGAGTATCCATTTCTCCCCTTGTTATCCTCTTCCTCCCAAATCCAGACAGCCCAAGTTTGAATTGTTGACTTCAGGAGGACTGGATGAGAGGAGGGGAATGAAAGACATCCAAAAAAAGAGATGAAAATTCTGTTTTCTAAATAAGAGTATAAGAGTGGCACATGTCACTTATTGGACATATTTTAAGAATAATTTTAAAATGTATGTCATTCTATAATTTAAACTTTTAAAAATCACATAATACAATATTCAAATTGGAAATAAAAATGTTTTTGTCTATGCTGTTCTTTACTTTGTCTCTCTCCTTCCTTCATTCATGTATCTTTTTACATCTATTTATTTTCTGCTTCTTTCTCCATCAATCTCTACCTTTCACATCCTTTCTTCTCCCCTCTCCCCTCCATCTATTTTTCACTCCCTTGCATGTCCCAGGCCTCCATCTCCCCACTGTGCCTTACTGCTTCTTTACAGTTCTTCATTGCTCACTCTCTGTCTTCTTTCTCCCCCTCCCACCCTAGGCTCCTGCTTCTTCCCAGCTGACTATTGCACCTCTCCCCTTAGTCCCTGAATCTTCCCCCAACTATCCTTCTCCTCCACCATAAGCTGCTGCTCCCCACTAGCCTTCTATCCCCCTTCTCTTACATTCCAGCTCACCCTTAGCCCTCCATCTCTTCCCTGTCCCACTTCTGCTGTACACCGCCTTCATCTCTCCATTGACTTTAGGCTCCCATCCCCCACCTTTATCTTCTACCCTCTTATGCTCCTGTTCTCCCCAGTTACCAGGTACCCCACTTCTTAGGCTCTTACTCCCCCCAACCTCAACCACCATCTTCTCTAAGTCAGTCTCTATGTCCCCCTGCTCCCTTGGTATATATAAACATAACAATGCGCCAGACGTAAAATAACATGTGATGCATAAAATGACACATGACGCGAGAATGCTTTGCCCAATGTGATAAAGTGTCGCAAGTTGCGAAAATTACATTTGCGATGTGGTATATCAGTAATTTTCGCGGAAAGATTAAATGATTTTTCTGCTTCGGTGTTTACTGAAGAGGATATTGGGGAGGTACTCCTACCAGAGAAGGTTTTCATGGGTAATGATTCAGATGGACTGAACCAAATCACAGTCAACCTAGAAAATATAGTAGGCCTGATTGACAAACTGAAGAGTAGTAAGTCACCTGGACCAGATGATATACACCCCAGAGTTCTGAAGGAACTAAAAAATGAAATTTCAGACCTATTAGTAAAAATTTGTAACCTATCACTAAAATCATCCATTGTACCTGAAGGCTGGAGGACAGCTAATGTAACCCCAATATTTAAAAAGGGCTCCAGGGGCGATCCGGGAAACTACAGACCGGTTAGCCTGACTTCAGTGCCAGGAAAAATAGTGGAAAGTGTTCTAAATAACAAAATCACAGAACATATAGAAAGACATGGTTTAATGGAACAAAGTCAGCATGGCTTTACCCAAGGCAAGTCTTGCCTCACAAATCTGCTTCACTTTTTTGAAGGAGTTAATAAACATGTGGATAAAGGTGAAGCGGTAGATGTAGTGCACTTGGATTTTCAGAAGGCGTTTGACAAAGTTCCTCATGAGAGGCTTCTAGGAAAAGTAAAATGTCATGGGATAGGTGGCGATGTCCTTTCGTGGATTACAAACTGGCTAAAAGACAGGCAACAAAGAGTACGATTAAATGGACAATTTTCTCAGTGGAAGGGAGTGGGCAGTGGAGTGCCTCAGGGATCTGTATTGGGACCCTTACTATTCAATATATTTATAAATGATCTGGAAAGAAATTCGACGAATGAGGTAATCAATTTGCAGATGACACAAAATTGTTCAGAGTAGTTAAATCACAAGCAGATTGTGATAAATTGCAGGAAGACCTTGTGAGACTGGAAAATTGGGCATCAAAATGGGAGATGAAATTTAATGTGGATAAGTGCAAGGTGATACATATAGGGAAAAATAACCCATGCTATAGTTACACAATGTTAGGTTCTATATTAGGTGCTACCACCCAAGAAAAAGATCTAGGCGTCATAGTGGATAACACATTGAAATCGTCGGTTCAGTGTCCTGCGGCAGTCAAAAAAGCAAACAGAATGTTAGGAATTATTAGAAAGGGAATGGCGAGTAAATCGGAAAATGTCATAATGCCTCTGTATCGCTCCATAGTGAGACCGCACTTTGAATACTGTGTATAATTCTGGTCGCCGCATCTCAAAAAAGATATAGTTGCGATGGAGAAGGTACAGAGAAGGGTGACCAAAATGATAAGGGAAATGGAACAGCTCCCCTATGAGGAAAGACTAAAGAGGTTAGGACTTTTCAGCTTGGAGAAGAGAAGGCTGAGGGGTAATATGATAGAGGTGTTTAAAATCATAAGAGGTCTAGAACAGGTAGATGTGAATCGGTTATTTACTCTTTCAGATAATGGAAAGACTAGGGGGCACTCCATGAAGTTAGCATGTGGCACATTTAAAACTAATCGGAGAAAGTTGTTTTTCACTCAACGCACAATTAAACTCTGGAATTTGTTGCCAGAGGATGTGGTTAGTGCAGTTATTGTAGCTGTGTTTAAAAAAGGATTAGATAAGTTCTTGGAGGAGTTGTCCATTACTTGCTATTAATTAAGTTGACTTAGAAAATAGCCACTGCTATTACTAGCAACAGTAACATGGAATAGACTTAGTTTTTGGGTAATTGCCAGGTTCTTATTGCCTGGATTGGCCACTGTTGGAAACAGTGGCCAATCTAGGCAATAAGCTTGATGGACTCTTGATCTGACTCAGTATGGCATGTTCTTATATACCTAACCACACCCATCTTCTTATCATAGGACATTAACGCACCATGTTCCTGTTTTACTTACAGCACAAGCCTTAGATAAACACCGATATTCAGCATTACCTGGCTAAGGGCCAGATACATTAAGGCTTTTTTCCCATTTTGTGTCTATGGGAAAAATCCTTAGTGAATCAAGTCCTAAGTTAACTGGATAAAACTATTCAGCAATCTGGCTAAAATGTTAGCTGGATAAATCCAGGGAAGAGTGGGGATATTCCAGGGGTGAAGTTAGTTATCCAGCTAACTTAAGCCTAGATTCATCATCTTGCTGTAAATGTAACATGAATAACGCATGCGATAAAAAAAGAAGGGCGTGTTAAGTATAATGAGTGGACAGCCACATTGCATAGTTAAATATTGCATGCTGCATTAATTAGTGCATGCTGCGTTATTTTTGCCCTGAATATATACTGGCTTCCTGCACATGCTTCTTTGAGGATGTGTCAGGCATTGGTTGAGAAAGAAGAGGAGGTATGAGGTTCGTGGAGTTGTTTAGAGAAGTTTATTGATTACTGACGGGCCGATACAGTAAAGACGCGTAAGAAACAGTGCGACACTGCTGGGCGCACCCTCGTTTGCTGCGCGCACATCTTGGTTCACAAGCCGCTCGATTCAGTATTCAAATTAGACACAAATCCAAGCGGCGTCCAAAGCGCGTCAATGAAGCATTAGGCGTTCGCTATCCATTTTACTGTATAGAGCGGTATGCAGCGCCTATACAGTATCCAGGGTGCGCTGGTACCTGTCATTTGAAATGTCATTTGAAATGTCATTCCACCAGGTAAGTGGATGGTTCTTTTCTACAGACCCTGCTGCCTTGAGCGCCCGGCCGGACCTTTACGTCCGGCCAGTCACCCGAACGGACGTCCAACCGGACGTCTGATCATGGACACCTGGATACAGGCGCAAAGGTCCATGAACGGTTGCCGAGGTCACGGCTTTTGTTCATGGACCTTCCCGCCTGTAGGCTCCGCTGTCTTGAGCACCCGGCCGGACGTCCAAGCCGCGACCTTGGATGTACGGCCAGGTGCTCAAGGCAGCGCGGCCTCCGATCATGGATGCCCAGATACAGGCGGGAAGGTCCATGAACGGACGCCGCAACCTTGGACGTCTGAGGTTGCGGCTTCCGTTCATGGACGTTCCTGTCTCTTTCTGGACGTCCATGACTGAAATGCCCCGCTGCCTGTACGGGGGTCTGTGCTTCTGCCTGTCTGGTCCATTTTACTGTAGTATTCCACGTGCTCCTCTTCTGTCTTGGAATACAACAGAGGCAAACACATGAAATTCAAATTAATAGATGAACACATATAAATCCTTTAACAACACATACATGGATATGCAACACTGTGGATTCTTGGGTGCACCTAGATTTAATAGCAGGGCAAATAGAAAAAGTTTCCCAGTACATACATGGATATGCGACACTGTGGACTCTCTGGTGTACAGTTTGAATGGCAGCACATAAAAATTATTTAATAGTACATACATGGATCTGCAACACTGTATTCTCAAGTTTGTATTCTTAAATCAGCTATGCGTTCTTATTTCAGCATCTACTACAGCCTTATTCTAGACGCAGGAGGAAGGCTCCGTATAGGCGTCCATAGAGGCTCTGTATAGGCGTTCGTAGAGACTCCGTATAGGCATCCGTAGAGGCGTCCATGTCTCCGCTGGACCCGGAGCCTCAGGACGCCTAGCGGACGCCCATCTCTCTGGCGTCCGTAGAGGCGTCCATGTCTCCGCTGGACCCGGAGCCTCAGGACGCCTAGCGGATGCCCATCTCTCCGGCATCCGTAAAGGTGTCCATGTCCGGAGCCTCAGAGACGCCCAGAGATGGATGGATGGTACAGTTCAACCACAACATATCACATACCTCCTCCGGTCTTGCTGCTGGGTTCTCCGGTCGGATGGGTTCTCCTTGCTGCTGGGCTCCCCTGTTCGCCTCTCCAATCTGCCGAGCATTTCTCATTCGAGCATTTCTCATTCTGCTTCTCAACTGAATGAAAAATAGCACCAGAGCAATAATATACATATACATGTTGTCCATGGCGCTGACCGGTACAAAGCTGACTGAACACCACACTAATGCCAGGGTCAGGGTAGGCGGTAAATATGCAGGTTAAAGACGCGGCAAATAAGCTGGTTAAAAAGGCGATAATCTGGGCGCACGTAACTGTATCGGAGGGAATAGCTAAATCGATCATTAACATATCATATACATGCGGCAGGCAGAGACGGATACGCATCCATTTCGGCAAGCAGTAAGGACGCATAAAACCAGATACTGAATCGCGGGTTAGCCTTACGCGTCCAAAATGTGCATCCAAAGTGGGTTAAAAACAGGGTAACCGTGGCCGCGCTTTACTGTATCGGCCCGTGAGTGAGTTGTCTTGTTCTCTGTTGTTCTCTGTTTATCTTAACCTTTGTCTTTTGTCTTCCTTGTTGGAGTGAAAGTGTTTGTTAGTCCAGTTTGTCAGTCTTTTTGTGTGGAAGAGTGGCAGTGAGGAGGGGTGTGTGTGTGGAGGCTGTGAAGGGGATGGAGTGTGACAGGCATGGGGAGAGAAGAGGCATGAAGATAGGAGGGGGAGGAAGCCGCAGAGGGAGTGGGAGGATGAGGGCAGGAGTGCCAGGGGAAGAGGAGTAGGAGTAGGAACAGGGCTAGGTTAGAGAGAGGCAGGAGGGGAAGGGGGCTAGGCAAGCAAGTTCGGAGGGAGGTGTAGGGCAGGCTAGGGATAGATAGAGAGGGCAGAGGGGAAGGGAGTCTGTAGGGCAGGGGTAGGAGAGGGAAGAGGAAGGGAGAGGAGAGGTGATCAGGACAGGAGAGTGAGGAAAGGGAGGACACCTCTCCAGATGAGGAAGTGGCACCCCCTTCAGGCAGCCGGCCAGCACTACGCCTTCGTCTCAGGGCCATAAAGTTCAGCATGCAGGAGAACAACCTAGTCATCGTAGGGGCTCTGCAGAATTATCCCCTGCTGTTTGGCAACCAGGCAGCCAAGGACCAGATATGATGCAACATTGTGCAGTCCATCAGCAGGCGCAGCAGAGTGGCAAGAAGCAGGAAGCAGGTCACACACAGATACCCCAATATTAAGGCCCAACTCAAAGCCAAGGTGGAGGCTCGAGCCAAATACAAACACCAGACCGGAGGAGGAGCGCCCTGTCCCATCATCCTCAAACCCATGGAGCAACAACTCATCGAAAGGCTGGGATCGGATGTTTTCGAGGACATCGCTGAGCATCTGGCTACAGCCAGTAAGTTAACCTCACCCCTAAATGGGCAGGCTACAACGGGTGTACACATCATTTGGCATAAGATGCTTACAATGCAAAGAAGCAAAGTGCACCTCTCATGCCAAATAAAAAAAAAAAAAAAAAGGATGCATATGTACCTATGTCTTCTGTTTTGTTTACACAGCTCTTACCCATGAAGCTGCTGGTCCCAGCCTGGAAACTCAAGGACCCAGCTGGGAAGCCCCAAGGACCAGCCGGGATGCCCTTGGGAGCAGCCGCCCACTACCAGCATTACAGAGACCCTTCCTTATGGATGCGGCGATGCAGTTCAGTGAGGAGGAGGAGATGAAGCAGCAGCCACAGCCTGCACAGTCATTGATCTTGCTGCAAATGCTCATCAAGCCCGTTTGATGTCTCGTTGAGCCTGTCCATGCACAAAGGGAATCTGGAGTGGGACCCTTCTCAATCACACCTACCATGAGGCAGCACACCATACCATCCCCTGACCAGCTGGAGGGCACAAGCCCGATCATGCCCATCTTGCAGCCATGGGTACCAGAAAGGTCACCAGCAAAGATACCACCACCAGCAGCGCCACTGCCACCAGCACCAACACTGGAACCAGGACTAGCACCGGCGGCAGCAGCAACCATGCCTGTAGCTGAGTTGCACTTATGTGCAGAGATATGGGGCCTGAGAAGGTTGGTCAACCGCCAGAACCGCATTCTGCAACAGGATACAGCTGCCAGCACTCAGAACATAAACACCCTTGTTGCTGCCATCAGCAACATAACAAATGTTCTAATGCAAATAGTTCAAAGGATGCCAGAGCAGTTTTCAGAGTCCTCTGCTGCAGCAGTGGATTCAACACCACGCAGCGGTCCCCATGAGGCAAGATGGCAGGTGGGTAGGATCCCGAAAAACATCCCCCCCCCCCAAGTGGCAAGCCACAACGTGGCAAGGGGCCATGAGACCATGAACATCTGAAGCACATGGCCTGTAAGGGGGAAGAACACAATTTTTAAGACAAGACTGGCCCAGCCTTTTCACACAGTTGCTGTGCTGTCTAGATGGAAGAAATCTGCTCTGTGCGTCCTCGTTACGGAATTGCTGTACCAGCACGGAGAACGGATGGTGTTCTGTCAAGCATTTTCATGCAGCACACTAATAAGATGCCCTCCTCGAGGCTCTGCCCCTATTACAGGTTCTTTTAAGTCACCTCCAATCACTGTCCAGCTGCTGGATCTTGTCATCATGTCCCATCTCTTGCTCCATGCTGCTGGTGTCTCATCTCTTGCAAGTGCCGCCTCCATGCTGCTGGGTCTTCTGCTACCTCAATGCTATACTCTCCAGTCCTGGTCCTGCTGCCTTCATGCTGAACTTTGCTGCCGTGGCAGGCTGTCCCCTTCAGTGCACTATTTCAACATGGACTTTCTGGGGCCTTTGGGTTTACAGCACATAGTAGTGCTGCTGTAACCTCTAACATTACAGCAGTACTGGAGTTATTGGGGTGCCATTTCCGCTTCTGTGTTCTTAGTTGTAATCATGATTGTGTATTAAGATAAGATGCTAAACCTGTTTATGTAATGATGCCATTTCAATGTATTTATGTACAGGTGTACACAGAATGTGCAGTTCATGAAAAGTACAATGTTTTATGCTATTTCCTATCTTGTCCTTGCATAATGTGATTACCTAAGACATTGACTTTATTTCAAACAGTGCTCTACTTGTGTTCACTAATAAAGTTGTTAATTGGAAGTTAGTCTTTTACACAAGACTAGATATTCTGCCCCCTTTTTTGTTGCAGGAATGAAAGTGTATGTGAACGCCACCATTTGTAGCTTTCACTGCTACCCTAATAGATTGTGTACTTGCTGAGTGTTGTGATACAGTGTCAGCTGCTGTATGATAAGTCTGGAGGAAGCGTGAGAGAGTACGTTTTCTATATATGTATATGTATTTGAGTGTTGCTACTGCAACTCAATTTAATGTAAACCGCCTTGAAATTAATTTGAAAGTCGGTATATAAAGTTGAATAAATAAATAAATAAATATTTATTTTTATTTATTTAAAGGTTTTTTATATACCGCGGAACGTTACAAACATCACCTCGGTTTACAATGAACAATAATTTAGCAACAGGCTTTACAATTAATTAAGAGAGAACAAGCGAAAATAACTCAATAATGCAATGAATCAGCATATGGTACAATTAAATTATATATTGTGTGGTCCACAGGCAAACAGTAGAAGGCTGGTGCTGGTGCTAGAGCCCAGGCACTCTTCCACAGACTGCTTGCCACCCCTGTACTGGCATGGCTTGGGGGTCGGTATAATACGTGTAAGGTAAGGATGACCTTACAGGTAGCATCGAGATCCCGAAGGCAGCCCACTACAGGGATGGCAGTCAGTCTGTGGAAGTGTGCCTGCTCCCCTGCAGCAGCCCTATACACCCTGTGCTATTCGGCTGTGGACGTTGTGGACCAGACAGTACTACCTCACTCCTCCCTACTTGTCACACGGCAGCTGTCACTCTGTTCCAACACTCACCAAGAACACAGCTGTGTGGCATGGCTTGTTACGGCACTGTAGAAGTGAAGCACCTTCCATGGCTACCAAGCCCTCTCCCTAACATTTCACTGCAGCTATGAGCGCACCAGCTCTGTGTATGCACAGGAAAGGTACTATCCTTCAAATGGCACAAAAAAGGATGGCCTACCATGCCAGTGTTTTCAGAGCACAGAGTGAGTGTCAAAAGATGCGGAGTGGGGTACCAACCTCTATGTGAAGTGTGCATGATATGAGAAGCATCCAGGCCTACCAAAGAAACACTCCAGGATGGGCCCTGGGCAGCTGATGCTAGGGTTGCTGCCAGGTGGAGGGTGGTGTTTTCTGCAAGCAGCTGGACCTACTGAGTGCTGTAAAGCTGGATTCTCTGCAGCCAGTGAGGGGGCCTGCCCTTGCAGGGACTTGATCAGTTAGGAGTGGGTCAGCACTTCCATAGCCCTGTTGTGTATTTCCCTGCTCTGCGGTGGGGGTAAAGTGAGGTTCCCAGCAAAACTATTAGATACTGGTGTGGTGTACTGATGTACTGTTGAGGAGCAGGCAGATAAGTAGCTCAGGTAAAACGTTTAGGCCTTTACTTCCAGGTTCCACAAGTAACAAGGAAAACAGGTCAGCTGTGTGCTTGGCAATAGTGATCTAACAGTTCAGGACCTGAATCAAAGTGCATTCAAATCCACAAATAAGCAGACAAAGACATGGCACGAGATAGGTCTATGTGCAGGCCAAAAGCAGAGTCACACACAGGAGTGAAGGTCTGTGGCAGGCATCCCCAAACTTTTCAAAGGAAGGGCCACTTAGGGTACTTCAAATCACCAAGAGAGTGGAGTTTGCCAAGGGGGGAGAATTGGCAAATATGTCAGATCCTTTTGATGATTTGAAATAGGGAGAGGCAGGGGTTAGGGTTCCCAGGCCTGTGTCAAATAGAGTGTCAGTAATAATCATTTGCAAAGATGTGGACAGTTACACATTCAACCCAAGGTCAACCTAGCTAAGGATGTGTAGACCAACAGTGTCAAACCCCTCCAGACAAGCTTCAAAGAAATTTCAGTGATTGGTCTTTAAATGTTGTTGCGTTTTTTTGTAATATTTTTATTAGGTAATAGAACAGACTCATGTTACATCAACTTCAGATGTGATCCACAGAATTACAAAGAAAGAAATTCCAGCTGATAAATACAAATTACACATTGAACATTATGAATTCAAACATATCTGTGATAAAAGATTATTAAATAAGGCATCACCCTGTTCCTATACCCAATTTTTTATCTGTATTATCTACTATCCCCCACCAGATCCCTCCCTGTTCTTCCCATCCCCCCTTACCCATATCCCATAGAAGCCTACATGACCTATAATAATCTAGGAGCACTATGAAATAGAATCCTAGCAGACTTGTCATTATCTATGGGACGATGTCTTAGTATTGAAGTTATGAATTATGATTGCCCTGTGGAGTGAAGATATTCCATAAAAGGGTGCCAGATAGCTTTACATCTAGCATACAATTGTGCAGATTCTCCTCTAAAATGCATTGTTTCTAGTAAATAGACATCTTTCAATGCAGTTACCCAATTTTCTGCAGAGGGTCCCATTGGTTGTAACCAGTGCACTAAAATTAATTTCAAGGCTATTACACAACCTTTAATAAGGAGCTCAAGATGCTTAGAAGAGCAACCAAAGTTATGAAGTGTAACACCCAGTATAAAAAAAGGCAGAAGACCAAATATCAATGGAGTTGACATTTTCTCAAAATAGGACTTTATTGAAGCCGAAAATGCTTTAATCTTGTCACAGTCTCATAAATAATGAATTAATGAGGATTTGCTCTCCCCACATCTCAAGCAGCAATTTGAAGATGTACGGTAATATGCGCTGCATAAGCACGACTGGGCCAGAATTCCATATGATACATTATTTGTTATGTACTTCCTGAAGAGACATCCCTTTCAAGAATTTCATCACTAATTTTACACTATTCTCCATTTGTGTTTTGATTATAGGTACATTGAGTTCTGAAAACCATTTTATAGCTAGGGGTTTAAAAATGGAATTACTATTTATTGATTGTAAAAATTTGTATACTTTAGACATAGATAAAGAAGGTAAAAACCATAACAAGTGTAACTGTTGAAATGGACCATTAACAATGGAATTCTAGCCCCCTGATAGAATCTTTCTAATGTAACTGCGGATTTGCATATAGAAAAATAATCTTTATCTTGAAAGGAATAAGTGTCCATACAGTAGGCAAAAGAATATGGTTCTCTCAATCTTATATCTACAAAGGATGATACCATAGAAAGATCGTTTGACCTTATTATATGTAACAATCTGCTACCCAGACTTGCATTAAACTGTGGGTTCCCCTCCATTGGGAGATACAGAGATATATGCCTTGATAGACCAAGAAGGGATCTAATTTTCCACCAAACCCATCACACAGCTTTGATCAATATTAATTAGTTCAAGTTCGGAACAATTTCACAAGCATTCACATGTAGGATATATTTAATACTTGATGGGAACATAAAAGCATTTTCCAAATCTGTTATTGATCCCTTCATGATCGGTCGTATCCAAGTCTAATATGAGCATTAGGCAGGCCAGATTGTAAGTGCATAAATCTGCAAAGCCAAGGCCCCTGGCATCTTTAGGAGCAATAAAATTAGCATATTTCATCCACACATGGCGATAATGAAGGTAGCAAAGCCTCGCTATATGACCTAAGGTCTCTTTTTGTGATGATGAATGGCACCATTTGCAAGTTATGTAACAGTTTGGGGAGCAGAATCATCTTTACTAAGGCCATTCTGCCTAATAAGGATAGGGATAGACCAGACCAACTTGTCAGGGACTTTGTAAATTCCTTTATAAGGGGAGATATGTTAAGTGAGTACCAGCAACTTGGGAAACAATGAATTCTAATATCCAAATATTTGATGGAGTCTTTTGCTCAACTGAGGGGGAAATCCACCCAATTTGCTTGTAAGGTCTCCAATATATCTATGACTTCAGATTTCAGAAGGTTTAATTTCAGTCCTGAAAAACTCACAAAAGTTTTTATGGTGCCCAGAACACTTGGAATTGAGGACTTTGCATTAGATAGTACCATTTATTTAGATTTATATTCCACTTTTTTCAGTGCTTCAAAGTGGATTACATTCAGGTACTGTAGGTATTTTCCTATCTCCAGAGGGCTTATAATCTGAGTTTGTACCTGAGGCAATGGAGGGTAAAGTGACTTGCACTAGGCTACTCCTCCACTCCCATGAGCAGTTCATCAGCAAAGAGTATAATTTTCATTTCCCTGTTTCTTATATTCACACCTATTTCCCTATCCCCAAGCAGATTATGTATAAGGGAAGGGGCTCTAGCGAGAGAATATATAATAAGGGGGATAAAGGGCATCCTTGCCGGGTGCCTCTTTGACGGGAGAATACCGGAGATCGTTAACTCTTATAAATGCTGAGGGATTTTTATATAGTCGACTAACAGCCTGAAATATGGGACCCTCAAAACCAAAAACCTGGAGCATCCTCAGTAAATATGGCCACTCTACTTAATCGAATGCCTTCTCCACATCGAAACTGACTAAGAGTGGGTCTAATAAAGATACTCTGTGGCAGGCGCCAAGCACCAATAAAAGGCATCTAATATTAGTATTAGCTTTATGCCCCGCCACAAAGCCAGTCTGTTCTGGGGAGATAAGGTATGGCAATATACGTTTTAGTCTGTTTGCAATAATTTTCGCATAGATTTTTACGTCCTAATTTAACAAAGAGATGGGTCTATATAACCCAGGTTCTATGGGATCCTTACCCGGTTTTGGAAGGACTATGATTGCCGTTTCCGACATAGTATGAGGGAGCCTACCTTGTGAAATCATGTAATTAAAAAGGCTTTGTAAGGTTGGAGCTATATGAGAGTGTAGTGACTTGTAAAAGAAAGAGCTAGGTCCATCTGGACCTGAGATTTATGAAGCTTTAATTCTTTGATCACTCCCAGGATCTCTGATTCGGTTATCAGTTTGTTTAGACTTTCCAGGTGAGTAGGAGATACCTTTGGGAGACTGAGCTTCTGTAAAAATTCCTCCTGAGAGTAATTGTTAGAATTTTCTGCTGTGTATAAGGACTGATAAAAATCTTTTTAAAACATTCGCTATATGGAGGGATTTTGTAACTATGTTTCCATCTGGAGCTTGAATAGATGGGATAAATTTAGATGCCCTTTGGGCTTTGACCAAGTTAGCCAACAGGCGGCCGGGCTTAGGGGAGGAGCCCGTAGGAGTCCGGCCGCTGGGGCTTAGGAGATCACGGAAGCTGGAACTGGAGCAGGCAGGCAGGGATTCGGACTCAGGCAGGAACTGAAGCGGGCTGGAGCTGGAACCAGGCAGGAACTGTGGCAAGACTCGGAACTGGAACCAGGCAGGAACTGTGGCAAGACTCGAAACTGGAACCAGGCAGGAACTGTGGCAAGAGTCGGAACTGGAACCAGGCAGGAACTGTGGCAGAGGCCGGAGCTGGAACCAGGCAGGAACTGTGGCAGAGGCCGGAGACCCCCCGGGAGGAGCCCGTAGGGGCCCGACCACTGTAGCAAGCAGGCAGGCTCGGTAGCAGGCAGGCAAACACTGAGCACACCTCGGGGCCCGGAGCAACTAGGGACCAAGGAGGAAACCGGTTGCAAGGCCCTGAGAAGCAGTAGATGCCGGGGTTAAATGCCCCGCGGCGTCTGACGTCACTGCGGTGGGCGGAGCGTCACACGGCGGGAAGCGGCCTACTTCAGCGCCCCTCCGCGCGCCTAGAGGAAGGGCATCCTGGAGGGGAGCTCCGTGACGACGACGCTGAAGTCTTCGCCGCCGGGACTGGGGGCGTGCAGGTAAGGTCCCGGTCACGACCGGGACCGTAACATATAACCATATAAATATCATTTTTGACAATATATAAATATCAAATCTTTTGCTTTCTGATGCAAAATGTCATTTAGGGAACATTGAGTTTCTGAGAATTTGTCTTTCCATATCTGTAATTGGGTACTGTTCCAGCAGATTTTATTATATTGCAATTGTTTCCCTAATTGCAACATTTGACTGTTTCGAGATTTGTGTTGAAATGCTACATAACTAATGATATCCCCCCAAAGGATGGATTGGCCGTTTCCCAGAATAAACTGGGATTATTAGTTTGTGATTCATTGTCCTTCACATATAAAGACCACTTTTTAACTAAAAATTCTCTAAAAGAGGAGTCCCTACATAGCCATTCTGGCATATGCCATTGAAATGGGCCAGGCGATTTAGGAGAAAATGTTATATTACAAAATACTGGACAGTGGTCAGAAATAAGAAGATTCCCAATTTCTGCTGAAACCACACAATTAAACAGATATTTGAGAGTAAAATAAAATCTATACGCAATTTAGTGGGATGTGCTTTTGCATAATGCATATAGTCCCTCTCGCCCAGGTGTAAGGCGCGCCAAATGTCTATAAGGGATGAATGATCGCAGAGATATTGTACACCTTTTTGTTTCCCCAACTTTGAAATTATTGTATTGGAACATCTGTCCATGCTTGGATCAACTACGCAGTTGAGATCACCCCCTAAGATCATGTGTCCACCTCCCAATGTAAGGTATCCAGATATTATATTTGTGAAAAAAAGAGTGATCATACTGATTGCGGGCATATGCAGAAGTTAAGATCATTACTTTACCTGAAATGTTGTTCCCAGCCATTATGATTCTACCCTCTGAATCTTTCCAGGATTTCTAAAAGGAAAAGGGAACCTTTTTATCATCATTAAACAAATTTAAAAGCATGCTTGTAACTTCTGCCAATGGATGGGGGAGAGGGGGATACTTCTCCTTGGGAAGTCCTCCTTAATGTGGGTAGAAGGGATGTGCGTGCCAAATAAATACTCTGGCCTGTCAGGTGAATGTTCAAATCAAATTTTACTGCAGACGTTCTTCAAAGCAAGCTTATGGCACCATATACACCATCTTGGCACAGTCAATTAGTGTCTCAGTTCCCCCAACTTTATCTGTGCAAGTGTCCCTCAGCTGGGTTTAGGAAAAACTCACACTCCAGAGCCTGGAAAATAAGTCATCTCAGAAGGGCAGGATACTCCTCCTACTGATGGGTGGACATCCCCTTCCAAACTGCTGGAGGTCAAAAGCTATCAAATTCTGCATGGTTCCCACTTCTAAATCTTCTCCCCAGGGTGAAGACTATGGATGGGGGGGGGGGGGGGGGATCTTCAAATGAAACAAGAACTCACAGTTCTCTTTTTGCAGATGACAAACGGGATCTTTCAGATGAAAGGTCCAGGCAGCAGTGAGCAAACAGTGTTTCAGCTTTCCCCACTCTAGAGCAAGAAGGGTGGCAGCAAATATCTTCCTCCCAGATCTACAGAAAGGAAGACCTTATAGAAATGTCCAAAACTGGAACTCTCCTGCTACAGATCACCACAGGCTTCCAACTACTTAATTCTATATTCTTCCATCTTGTCAACAAATGTTGGTCTTGCATCCAATTAAGGAAAATGAATGTTCCAATTGTCCCTCATCCTTTTTGATTATTTGACTTATTTTGTCATTAGTCATGTGGGATCACGACTAGATGGCCCCAATTCCCAAATCTTGGACTAAGAGTTAGGATTTAGGCAGTGGAGGGAGGGGTATACAATTTCTGGAACAGCACCTCCAATGAGGCTGCTGGAGTGGTCAGCCCCCTGCCTTTATAAAAGCAGATTGCAACATAGATTGGTGTGGCAATGCAGATTTTGTTTGGCATTGTATGGAAGCAGGAGATTTTTATTTTTTATAGTTTTTCCTATTTCAGAGACCAGGGCTCAGAGTCTGAAATCCAAGATAGGTGGGAGACGTAACCCCTTCCAGTACACCACTTGTATAGATGGGTTGCCTCCAGTGTTGTGTTCAGGGATGTTGATGAATGTTCGAGTTTCTTGCAAGTCCCTAGCTCTTGATCCAGGGATTATTTTAAAGTCCTGGAGTAGCTAGGATAGGAAAGACTCTGCCTGCTGCATCTCACAATCTAAGGTAGATAGGCTTAAACATCAGTGTGTTATGTTTATGTAAGAATGTGAACCTTGGGCTAAGATGAAAGGTGTCTCCGCCCACAGGGAGGAGCCCTGTGAGCATCACCGTCAGTAGGCGCAGTCTCAGTGGTGTGGGACACAGAAGTAGAAGTAGAGCCTTTATTATGAAGGAAGGAAAAAGTAATGTCCACAGAATTGGAGATGTAATAGTACAGTCCTGAGCAATGGGAATTACCCAGAGTGAGACCACAGCTGAGAAGCAGTGAGGAGCATACCCCACTCCCTGGTAGAGAACCGTGGAGTGGGGTACGCCGAGGATCCCCTCTGACGAATGTAGGCACCTCAGGAATACAGATCCGGTAGTGGCCCGCAGAGCGGGGTATGCCGAGGGTGTCTGTACAGTAGATGTTGAAGAACTGGTAGAGATGCCTGAACCCAGAAGTAGTTCCTGTAGCTGGTGTGTAGATATTCTGCAGTGCAGGAAAGCTGAATGGCTTCTACTGAAGAAAGGTGGTAGTGGCCCGAGGGTCGGGGTACACTGCGTGGAATCCACAATACAGTTCATATACTAGAAGTCAGTAGAGGTACTCACAGTAGATGGTTCCTAGAGAGAGAAAGAGACCTGAGAAGCAGGTCTAGTAGCAGTCAGGCAAGAAGGCCCTCCGTGGAGCGGATAGCCCGGAACACAGGGGAGCCCCCGTGGAGCGGGTACTCTAGAGCGTCCAGATGCCAAGACCAAGTCAGAAACAGGAAGTTCTTGAATGTGGAGGATTCAGCAAGACGGAACTTCTTGCTAACTCAAGGAAGGCAAGGGCTAGTCAGATTAAATACACTAGAGGATTGACGTCATCGGGAGAGGACACCCCTAGAGGTTCCCGCCATGACGTGTTCAAAGGAGGCCCGCGCGCACGCCTAGGTAATTCCGGGTCCAAGATGGCGGTCAGCAGCGCACACGCTGTCTTGGGAATGCCGGAGAGGTCAGCGGGGACTGGCAGAGACCGCCATTCTTCCCAGATTTGATGGAATGGGGAAAAAAGAAGTGAGCATGAGAGATTGCAGCCGGCTGCGACCGCCAGGCGTAACACAATGTATTTCGAATAAGATTCAGAAAGCGCAGAATCAACTAAAAGAATTGTTTTACATTGTTAAAAATGGGGTAGATTTTCAGACGAGCGCGAATAGCCTACTTTTGTTTGCGCTCCAGGCGCAAACAAAAGTACGCTGGATTTTAGTAGATACGCGCGTAGTCGCGCGTATCGGCTAAAATCCTGGATCGGCGCGCGCAAGGCTATTGATTTCGTATAGCCTGCGTGCGCCGAGCCGCGCAGCCTACCCCCGTTCCCTCCTAGGCCGCTCCGAAATCGGAGCGGCCTAGAAGGGAACTTTCCTTTGCCCTCCCCTCACCTTCCCCTCCCTTCCCCTACCTAACCCACCCGCCCGGCCCTGTCTAAACCCCCATCCTACCTTTGTCAGGGGATTTACGCCTCCCGGAGGGAGGCGTAAATCCCCACGCGCCAGCGGGCCTCCTGCGCGCCGGGCCGCGACCTGGGGGCGGGTACGGAGGGTGCGGCCACGCCCCCGGGCCGTAGCCACGCCCCCGTACCCGCCCCCAAAACGCTGCCGACACGCCCCCGCAACGCCGCGCGCTCCGGCCCCGCCCCCGACACGCCTCCCGACACGCCCACTCCGAAAACCCCGGGACTTACGCGAGTCCCGGGGTTCTGCGCGCGCCGGTGAGCCTATGTAAAATAGGCTCACCGGCGCGCAGGGCCCTGCTCGCGTAAATACGCCCGGTTTTGGGCGGATTTACGCGAGCAGGGCTCTGAAAATCCGCCCCAATATGTCTAAATTGTCCAATCACAAATCCAGTGCTAACAAAAGAATTGATCCTGATTTGATAGGTCACTTTTTTTATTGTTAAGATCAATTCACTTGTACCTGTTAAAGTAACACAAAAGAATGCATATGGTTCTGATTCCATAAAATGGGGAACTTTTGAGGAAACTACCATTGATGAAGTTAGCAATATCATGGGAAATTTAAAATCTAATTTTTGCACATTAAGGGGTAGATTTTAAAAGAAGCGCGATCAGCCTACTTTTGCTTGCGCATCAGACTCAAGCAAAAGTACGCTGGATTTTAGTAGATACGCGCGGAGCCGCGCGTATCCACTAAAATCCTGGATCGGCGCGCACAAGGCTATCGATTTTGTATAGCCTGCGCGCACCGAGCCGCGCTGCCTCCCCCCGTTCCCTCCAAGGCCGCTCCGAAATCGGAGCGGCCTCGGAAGGAACTTTCCTTTGCCCTCCCCTCACCTTACCCTCCCTTCCCCTACCTAACCCACCCACCCGGCCCTGTCTACACCCCCCCCTTACCTTTGTCGGGGGATTTACGCCTCCCGGAGGGAGACGTAAATCCCCGCGCGCCAGCGGGCCTGCTGCGCGCCGGGCCGCGACCTGGGGGCGGGTACGGAGGGCGCGGCCACGCCCCCGGACCGCCCCGGGCCGTAGCCACGCCCCCGTACCCGCCCCCAAAACGCTGCCGACACGCCCCCGAAACGCCGCGACGACCGGGCCCGCCCCCGACACGCCCCCCTCCGAAAACCCCGGGACGTACGCGAGTCCCGGGGTCTGCGCGCGCCGGTAGGCCTATGTAAAATAGGCTTACCGGCGCGCAGGGCCCTGCTCGCGTAAATCCGCCCGGTTTTGGGCGGATTTACGCGAGCAGGGCTCTGAAAATCCGCCCCTAAGTGATTGTTCAAATGTGTCTTTTAAATGCTTTAGGAGGGAATTTGCCCCTTTTGTTAAGGATTTTGTTAACTTGTCATTGAGTGAAGGCAACATACCTGTGCCTTTGAATTTAGGCCCGGAAGATTTTAAAAATTATCAACCTGTCTCTAACCTTCCATTCTTGACAAAGATTTTAGAGAAAGTTGTTTTCAAACAATTGCAGAATTTTATTTTTTGTTTTAGATTTTCATCAATATGGTTTCAAGCCAGGACATGGCACAGAAACAATACTGTTATCTCTTTGCGATGCATTTAGGAGAGGGTTTGACTCAGGTGCAGAATTTCTATTGGTTTTGCTAGATTTATCAGCAGCTTTTGACATCGTCGTTCATACTATCTTATTAGTGTTGCGTGTGCCAGCCGCAGCAGGCCCGCGGCCTGGCCCTCTTACCCTCTTCTGTCTGCTCCACCGTCTAGCTCCACTTCCCTCACGGCCAGGGGCTGCTGCCTACGACCTCGGGCCAACCCTGGTGCTCCTATCTCTGTGAAGGATGTCCGCGGTCCACAGGGAGACACCTCCATCCCTCGCTGCACTCCTCCCTAGGAGCGCGCACATGTATCTCCTCTTCTTTTAAAGGGGCCGCTGCAGGAAACTAACCCGTGGCCCTGGATGATGATGTCACTGGGTCCCGGTATATAAGGCCGGGCCCAGCCACAGTTAGTTGCCTTTGCAACAGGTCTCCACACTGGTCGTGTACTTCATTGCTTCTCCGACCTCTGCTTTGCCCGACCACGCTTCTGATCATCTCCTGGACCGGACCTCTGCTTTGCCCGACCACACTACTGATCATCTCCTGGACCCGACCTCTGCTTTGCCCGACCACGCTATTGATCATCTCCTGGACCTGACCTCTGCTTTGTCTGACTACACCATTGATTATCTCCTGGACTTGACTTTTGCCTTGCCTCATCGCTGTACCTTGCCTGCCCTGACTCCAGCTTGTTCAACGACGCCTTTGCTATACTCATTCTGGACTTGGCTTCTCAGGCTTCGGCCTGTTTTTACATGGGCGCCCCCTGTCTGCCTCTTGTTCCATTGGCTCCCGGGTCTCTGAGACTCCACTTCGTCCAGATCAGACCTGCTATTCCTCGCCTGATGGACGAGGAGAAGGTCAGACCTGCTGACCTTCTCCTCGTCCATCAGGCAAGGAGGACAGCTGGCTTCGGTACCCAAGGGCTCAACCTGCAGGGAACGAAGGCTGGTATTGGCGAAGCTCCAGCCAGCCTCCATCAGTCAGCCAGCTCCACCTACTGATGGTGGGGACCCGTAGGGCTTGCCCTACGGGTAGCAGCAACTCCACCTCGGCTCAAGGGTCCACCTCCTGCACAACAGGGCGCAACAATTAGGACATTTACATGATATAGAGATAGGTGACTTAGCTTTGAGATGGTTTTCTTCCATTTTGGAAGGAAGAAGTTTTCGGGTACATGTAGCTGGTAAAAAGTTGAGAGAATTTAATACCCTAACTGGATCGGCTCTCTCAGCCCTGCTATTCAACATATTTTTGGAACCAATTTGCCATGTGTTCACAAATGTTTAATATCAAATTTATGCAGATGACATCCAATGTTATGTTCCGATCAGAGGGACATACTTTGAAGCATTATGAAAGGTGTCATCTTGTGCGTTGTATCTACAGTCTTGGCTGACCAAGAGCAGGCTAGTCATTAATGTGTAAAATCTGAAATTTTGTATCTCTCAAGGTTTCCGTCGGCATCTAATAATAGATAACACAAAAACTTTGATTTTCCAGGAAGTTTGCAATTTGGGAGTGATTCTTAATTCCAAATTGTCTTTTTGCCCACAATTTAAATAGGTAGTGCAATCTTCCTATTTTAAGCTTCAAATGCTCCAATGTTTGTGGCTGTTTTTAAATGAAAGCGATCTGAAACATTCATACATTCTTTAGTAATGTTGACAGTTGACTACTGTAATGCCTTACACATTGGTCTGCCCCTAAACACGACGCGCGCACTTCAATGTGTTTAGAATTTAGTGGCTGGAATTCTGATTTCCCATCATATAAACCCTTATTTTAAAAGGTATCACTTGTTGCCCATTGTCTGGAGAATTAAGTTGAAAGTGGCACTCGGCTTTTAAGGGCATTAATGGGTTTGCTTCTAATAGTTTCCACTCTGTTCTGAAGTTGTACCGTCCCACCAGGGCATTAAGATTTAGCTCGCAAATTCTATTGGCTGTTCCATCTTTTAAAGTAATTTGATTAGATGAGGTGCGTGAAATGTTCTTCTATGTTCAAGGTCCAACAATTTGGAACTCTTTGCCGGGGTGTTTGAAGGCTGAAACTGTGTTGATAAAAATCAGAAAATCAGTAAAAGCCTTCTTTTCTCAACAGGCATTTGATATATGAAGGTAGCACAGTGAAGAGCCAATACGATACTGATGGGTTGTAATTATTTTTCAGAAGTAGTATGGGAATGGTCATGTGCACAAGTATTATTTAAATAACAGGTAGTGTGAATGTCGTGTATATGTGAGTAATGTCTTAAATTGTAAATGTTATGTGCTGCAATTATGAATGTTTTTAACTGGAAACCACCTAGAAATGTTGATAGGCGGTTAATACATTTTTAAATAAATAAATATTCTGCTAACCGTTAATGCAAAGCCCTCTTGGTCTTCCCTACATCATTCTTAGAACAAAGGCACAATATAATGTACACTACAAAAAGAGTTGTACAGGTAGTCAAATGGCATAATTGATTAAAACCATTTGAAGAATATATATGTCGGTATATTAAAAGTTCATAAATAAATAAATATGCAATCATTGAACAAGTAGAGCAATAACAAGTTATGTGGCTAGAATTTAGCAGCATAAGTTGGGGGCTGGCGGGAGGCATTTCAGGGAGGTGTGGAGTTAGCTGCATAAGTTTCAGAGAGGAGCAGAGTTAGCTCCTTAACTTATGTGGCTAATTTTAAGATAGCCGGGTATAGTCATGCTGCTGAATATACCCTGCTAGTTAACCGGATATGTTTATCCAGCTAAGTAACCGAGCCACTCAGTGGCTGAATATTGGCCTCAGTGTAAACAGTATGAAGAATAATCCCTCTTCTAAAGTCAGGATGAAATATTTGGATCCTTGCTTAAAATCTTGAATAGTAGAACAGTTACAACAAAACCTCAAACACTGGGAATAAGGTTTCTTTCAGAAAAACAGGATGTGCACTCATGTAGTGCAACAGCAAGTTTCTGTCTGTTGCTTTATGAAAAATAGCAGTAGTGAAAAAAACAAAAGATTTAGTAAGCATTAAATAAAAAAAAAAAAAGAAATGGATGAAAAATTATAAGTCATTTTTAACTGAATATTCTCATTGCAGGAATTATGCTATCATCAACAGTTCCAGACCACAAAAGAAAAATGTCATCTCTAAATCGTTTCCACAACTTTACATGAAGATCCGAGTACTAGAAATGTGTTGGTATATAGAGGTAGCACATGCAATTTAAGCAGCATGTTTAGACCTTATATCCCTTCTCGTTGGGAACACAGATGATTACTATTCCTTCATTGCAAGGATATAAATTGCAAGTTACAAATGTCCAAGCAGTCTCTTATGCTGGTCCAACTTTATGGAATTCCCTTCCAGTGGAGCTGCAGGAAGAGTAAGATGTCAAAGCTTTTAGGAAGACGCTTAAGGCTTTTTATTTTAAGGAAGCCTATAAATAATTTTATTTTAAGTATTTTATTGCTTTTTCTGCTTTTTCCTATGTCTTATTATTATGAATGTTTTCTTGTTATCCACCCTGAACTAGCTTTGGGAAAGTGTGGAATATAAATATTTGTAAATAAATATAGTACCTTCAAGCATAATTATGTTTTAATGCTGAGAATGCTAATTGCATAATGAATTTAGAGGCTGATTCATCAAGGCATTTTCCCACAGACACAGAATGGGAGAAATGCCTGAGTGAATCAGGCCCTTAGTGAGAACCAGATGTAGTCTAGGACAAGACTGTAAAAATGTGCTGATCTACAGCTCATCTTCTTGTGGAATACTTTTGTCTAAAGAGTTATTATCAAAAGTGACCAAAATAAAATTAGTGCAGTTAACGTCAACATCTTTTAACTACTGAACAAAAATGTGCAGTATCCCGAATGTTTTAAAGCTTTATCAACAGATTTGAGAAGGATTATACAGTAGAAGAGCATCATTTGCCAAAACTATAGGTCAAAAAAGTTTGGTTTATGGTGAGCTTTATTAATCTTCCATTAAATATAAATAGACAGAGATTTTGGACAAGTCACATTCAAAAAATTAAACTTATATTCCTTGCTTCTCAGCCTACTGCTCTAGCCACTAGGCTACTCCTCCACAGGATACAGAATGATTACTAGAATGGACAATTACCAAGGTTCTATTGCTGTTCCGTATTGTTCTTAATCATGGCATACAGGGCTGATGCCCCAATTCTAGTGTTCAGTGTGCTGTAAATAACAGCGCTCTGTTTCCTGCTCCATCCAGCCTCTTCCCTTCTCCTCTCAGGCAGCAGCCTGCAGAGATCTGGAAGGGAAGGGTGAAACTGGAGGAGACAGAATAGAGCAGAGAAGAGCTACTCTGCCCTCTGATCAGCCCCTCTCCTTCTGTCATTTTCCAGGGCTGATGCAGACAAAAAATTGTATTTATTTATTTAGTTTTATATATCGATATTCTGATACAATCATACCAGTTCACAACAATATATAAATAAAATAAAAGGTGTTGCTACTAAGTACCCTATGGGCGGATTTTAAAAGGCCCGCGCGCGCCGGCGCGCGTAAAGCCCCGGGACGCGCGTAAGTCCCGGGGCTTTCGAAAAGGGGAAGGAGGGGGCGTGTCCGGGGGCGTTCCCGAAATGACGCAGCGTTTCGGGGGTGTGCCCTGGTGTTTCGGGGGCGTTTCGGGGGCGTGGCGCTGGCCCGGGGCCGTGGTCAAGGCCTCTGGACCAGCCCCCAGGACCGGAGGACGGAGCAGGGCTGCCGGCGACGCGCGCAAAGTTACGCCTGCTTTCAGCAGGCGTAACTTTGCCGACAAAGGTATGGGGGGGGTTAGGGAGGGGAAGGGAGGGGAAGGTGGGGGGAGGGCAAAGAAAAGTTCCCTCCGAGGCCGCTCCGAAATCGGAGCGGCCTCGGAGGGAACATGCAGCTCGCACTGGGCTCGGCGCGCGCAGGTTGCACAAATGTGCACCCCCTTGCGCGCGCCGACCCCGGATTTTATAAGATCTTATAAAATCCAGCGTACTTTTGTTCGCGCTCGCGTATTTTTTAAAAATCTGCCCCTATATGTATTGTATAGAAATTCATAAAAGTTACTCAGTAATGTACTAAAGAACAGGTGGTTTATTGCTGGTTAACAGTCATCCAAAATGAAGATATTAGTGTCAAAATAGTGGCCTATTAATAAGTTGATAACTAGGCAATACCAATCCTACATAAGTAATGTATGCTTGAACAGCAAACCCGACTGTCTTCTTATGGAATGGGATGCTAAGGAGTATGAAAACAAAGTGGAGAAAATATTGTTTTCTGCATTGTGGGAGCTTCTGTTTTAACTCATATTTTTCCCGCATGATGAGAACAAAGTAATTATGCACAAACAACACTGTGGCTTCATTCTTGTATAAAATAAGATGGCAGATCTGGGTACTAAGAACAACATATTTCATGGGGAAAATACTTTTTATAAAAAATAGTATAACACATTGCTTATCTTTGCACTTTTATTTTCCTCCAAATAGAACCTGTTAGGCATAGGATTAAAAAGGAAACAGAAGTTTAAAGCACAGAATTGCTGAAACATATGTCTGACTACAATTTGCCTCCTAAACTTTCCCACTTCCACAGAAAATATCAGCTCATCTCCTTAAAGTATTGCAAGACATTAATACTGAGCATTCTAGGGACTTGCCTACAGTTTTTCAGTGCAGGAAATTTAGCAGTCAGTACTGTGCATCTGGCCTTTTGTGCTCAAAACTGCTAATGTCCAAAATGTTGAACATTATAGAGGATCTCCAGTTCACCACTAAATCTGAAAATATTTGGGGCATCAAAAACGTACATGGCTGTCTATAGAAAATAGAAAGGGGGAGGGGTGCAAAGGTTCTCCAATTCATTTAGCGGCTGTCCATATTTAGGATTGCAATGATATTCTGAGTTTAAATGGGTGCTCTCCTGAGAATTCTTCATTAATGGTGTTCCAATTAATAAGGGTTTACAGCTAGATCATTTTATCCACTGGTGGTGGAAGTCTGAGGAGGCGGCAAAGCTTCTCTTGGTTGGTTGCAATTTACATCTTTTGGTCTGTATTGCCTTTGAACTTTGCTTCTTCTGTGAGCTTAGGGTCAAAGGCCTGAGGTCTTACCAGGTCTATTGTCTGTGAAAGTAGGTGTTTGTGTTTGATCAATGGCTTAAAAATTGAGGCTTGAAAAACAGAGGCTGAGATGAAAAACTAGACAGCATGACATACTTAATATCTGGTCTTGCATGAAGTCCCCTTCTGTGTACACACACAAGAGTCTATTCTCATTCTATTACATCATAATTAGCCAGTTTTAATTAGGTAACCATGTTGATTTAGGTAAACAAGGTAAAAATTATTTGCATTTAGGATTTCTTGTGCTGCTAAGACTAAAGATTATACAATAAGTAGGTGTTAAATGATTTTTATAATGTTATTTTGTTCCTTCTGCATTGACATGCAGTCCTAATTTATATGCTATTTATTACCAATTTAATTCTAGTTTTCTAATTTCCTGTTTCCAGCAAGGAATCCTGAGAGTCAGACATTTTGGAGAACTGTGAGTAATACCATTCTGACATTTTCTGAGGACCCCAATCAGGACTCTTTACCCTTGGGAAGAGGTATTTTGGGACTCTGTGCACAGATTGATTTATCATTTTTTTCTTACCATTTGTGGGCTTTTTTCTGCCCAAACAAAGATACTTCTGGTCACTTGGGAGCCTTGATTTTATGACACCCTGGAGGGTGAGTGTTTCCCTTGCCCTGTTAGAGAAAGAGAGCCTTGCACAGACAGATGAAGGAAATGTAAATGCCATCTATGGTGCCAAGAACTGATGTGAATTTGTGCCATTTATTCATGTAAAAACTTCTACAATAAAGTTTTTTTCTCCAAGGTCAAGCAGAATGGTAGTCTTATTCAAGGGTGATATAATGAGCTGGAGCTCCAATGCGGAAAACGTATGTCAAAGTTTCTAGAACTTTGCCTAGGCACACAGCGCAAGCCCAGCATGTCCTATACCACGCGTTCACGCGTTCTCTTTTTTTCTGTGGAGCTGTAATCTTCATGCTATGTTTGAGCTCACTTTGGCTGTTTTTTTCCTTGTGGAAAACTTTTCCTCTTCACTGTTCTTCCTTCGATCCGTCACCGGGTCCCTCTTGGTGCCTTCCCACAGTGTCCCTAGTCAGGGTTTTCAGCATTTCAGGCAAGTTTCCTTTCGCAATCGATCCCCACTCTCCCCCCACTCCCCCACCCCATAATGGCGATGCCTCAGTGCCCACTGGCCATGGACGCCCGCCACCATTGTTTTCAACTTACAGCCCTTTTGTTTCACCCCATCATGGCCATGTCTGGGTTACGATGATGCCCCCAGTGCCTGAGGACCATGCTATCACTGATCCTCATGTTATGTGATGTCCTCAGGCAGAGGATCCACAGTGAGGTGTGCATCCTCTGCCTGGGGACATCACATAACATCCGGGGTTGCTGTCTATGTGCCCAGATGACCCCTGGCAGCATGACATACTTAATATGTCTGCTTCAACTCAATAAGATGGATCAGCTCTTCGGGTCAAGGAAGTCCAAACCATCGGCATTGAAGGACCTCTGAGCCACACCAATGGACATCACACCATCAACATTGGCGAGAACATCGGTTCCGTTGATGTCATTGATGAATTGGGGCACCGGAGACTGACCATTGTCAATTTCCTCTGGCCTGAGGACACCGGATTCATCGTCTTCAACATCGGCATTGGGGAAAGACTGGGCTGAGCATCGAGGGAAGCCTAAGAAGCACTGGCACTGGTCTCCAACAATGCATGGGGATGGGGATGCACTGGCTTTTGCCATGATGCCCCCAAAGTGACCCTGTGGTGAGGAGCGTCCATCCTCTATTGATGCCCGGTGTCCGCAAGGGTCTTCACTGGACTTGGTGCCAGTCACCGATTCCCCTCACAGACCGAAGATCTGGCCACCCCTCCATCCTCCCAGTTGGTGTTGGCATTGGCAACATTTGAGGAGGAGCTGGAGTGCTGAGTCCAGTTGGCTGTGGAGCGAGCAATGCAGGGCTTCAGTCCTGTAGCACAGGAGCTGGTGCCACCTATCCTCATACCTCTTCTGGAGAAGCTCATTGTGCTCATTGGTGCATTACTAACCCAGTGGCATTGGTTCCTGGGGTGGCGTTGGTGCCCAGAAGGGCACTGAGGCCTCCCCCTACCAATATGATGGTCATTGCTGGTTCCTGTGAGGAGGAAACTCCACCAAGTAATGCAGAGACGCCAAGGCTTGCAGCCCCCATCCAGTTCTACTGGTGCCTGCACCTCTGGATGTAGGCTGAGCACCTAGGGCCCCATCTCCTGTAGCATACAGTGAGGATGAGGGTCCCTTTGACCCCTGGGTGGATGATCCAATGGAGTCCTCCTCTGAGGACTCTGATGGTCTCCCGTCAGACCTGTCTCCTCCAGATGATCGAAAGAAGTCTTCACCTGAGGACTTAATCTTCATAGTGTTTGTGAGGGTGATGGTGGAGGCCATCCTTTTCAGCTTTTGATGAAGGATGATGCCAGGCACAAAATGCTTGAGATTCTCCAGTTCATGGAGCCTCCTAAGGAAATGGTATTGATCCCAGTACATAACATCCTTAAGGATTATTTCAAACAGAAAATCCAGAGTTTCAATCACAATCCTAGAACGCTTTTTACTTTAGTTAAGAATTTAACAAAACCTCTTAATACAGACACTAATCAACTGGAAGAATCCAAATGTGACGAAGTAGCACTATTTTTTAAAAATAAAATTGATAATCTTGTTAAATCATTGCTGAATACCCAGAACCAAGAGATTAAAAGGATAAAAAGGATGTACCAGACTGGTCCTCTTTTGAAGAGGTCTCCTCCCTAGAAATTACAACGATAATCAAAAAATTAAACCCAGCTAACCATCCTTTAGATGCTATTACTACAGTGGCACTAAAACCTGTTGTCCATATCATAGCTCCAATAATAACTCAGATTATAAATCTCTCTTTAATTGAAGGTCACTTTCCAGATATCTTAAAATCCGTTATTATTAAACCTATTTTAAAGAAATCTAATCTTAACCCAGAAAATTTGAGTAACTATAAGCCAATTTCCAACCTGTCATTCTTATCGAAAATAATTGAAAAAGCTGTACACAAACAACTGGTGGAACATCTTGAGTCAAACAATATACTCTACCCAAATCAATTTGGTTTTCACCAACACCTTAACCCTGAAACTTTGCTGATTTCATTGACTGACACCGTACTAAAAGGTTTCGATACAGGCCAACAATATGTACTTGTATTACTTGAACAATGGATGGCCTGCACCATCTTGTGCTCCTACCATGTGACAGGGGCCGACCAATGGCACCGGTAGCCCCTGTGACATAGTAAGGGCAAAGGCTATTGGCGCCATTTTGAATACCAGCAGCCGACGGCCTGAGTGTAGGAGATCGCTCCAGGACCCCCACTGGACCACCAGGGACTTTTGGCAAGACTTGGGGGGGTCAGGAGGGTGGGGGGGTTGTAGTTAATTAAATTTACAGGGTTGGGATGGGAGGTTTTTTGGGAAACGAATACATATGTAACTAATGAACGGATCGAGGTCCCCCAAGAATGGAGGTCAGGCATCCACCCCAAGACTTGCCAAAAGTCCCTGTTGGTCCAGCGGGGGTCCTGGAGCAATCTCCTGCACTCGGGCCATCGGCAGCCGGTATTCAAAATGGCGCTGATAGACTTTGCCCTTACTATGTCACAGGAGCTACCGGCACCATTGGTCGGCCCCTATCACATGGTAGGAGCACAAGATGGCGCCGGCCGTCCATTGCTCCTCTCATGTAACAGGGGCCGACCAATGGCACCGGTAGCCCCTGTGACATAGTAAGGGCAAAGGCTATCGGCGCCATTTTGAATACTGGCAGCCAACGGCCCGAGTGCAGGAGATTGCTCCAGGACCCCCGCTGGACCACCAGGGACTTTTGGCAAATCTTGGGGATGTCAGGAGGGTAGGGGTTTATTCGTTAGTGATATGTTATATTTGTTGGGGTTCGCCATATGTTTCGTGACCCCCACGAATACAATGAATATGGCATATAAGTTGCGGATTGCCAATACGTTGCAAACAAATGCACACCCCTACTATAAATTGCTGGTTCTTAGAAGATTAAAACCACTACTTGAGATGAATGACTTTTGCTCTGTACTACAGGCCTTATTTTTTTCCTCCTTGGATTATTGCAATTCCTTACTTTTGGGTCTCCCACAAACCACCTTACGTCCGCTACAGGTACTTCAGAACTCCGCGTCCAGAGTTCTGACAAACTGCAGAAAAAGTGACCATATTACGCCCATTCTGATAAATTTGCATTGGCTCCCAATCACACAAAGAATATATTATAAAACTTGCTGTTTGCTCCATAAAGCAATTTATGGCCAGAAAAACGACTGGCTGAATTTTACCATTCGATTACATACCCCTGACAGAACTTTAAGATCTGCGAATAAAGGACTACTCCATATTCCATCCATAAATACTGCCCATCTTACATTAGTTCGTGAAAGAATTATCTCCATTGCAGGACGCACGCTTTGGAACACCTTGCCAGCCAAACTAAGACTCGAAAACGAGCTTAAAAAGTTTAAAAAAGCATTGAAGACCTGGCTTTTCGAACAAGCTTACTCAGCCTATCTAGGAAAAGACTAATAATAATACCATATTAAGATCTAAAGCTTGACTTTATGCCTATTCTATTTTTTAAAAAAATTGTCTCCCTTCCCTTTTAATGTAAGAATTTTATTGTATTTATAATTTTTAATGTATACCTTCTGTTCTGTGTGACCTTTCTGTTAACCATTATGATGTATTTTTACGAATGACTGTATACAAAATTGTTTAAATAAATAAATAAGGAGTTGCTGCTGAGATATGGGAACGCCTCCTCACAGTGTCTCCTGTTAACAAGAAAGCAGACGGGGTCTACCTCATCCAGAAGGCTGCTGAATTCGATAAGCATCAGCTGTCTCACCAGTCAGTGGTGGTCGAATCTGCTCTCAAGAGGGCCAAGCGCTCTCGAACCCATTCCTCAATGTCCTCGGGGAAGGACCACAGAGTGATGGACACTCTTGGGAGGAGCACATTCCAAGGTGCCATGCTTATTGCCTGCATCGCTGCCTACCAGCTCTACATGAGCCTGTACTCGTGGGACATCTGGAAGCATCAAGTCACTCTCAAGTTGATGGTGCACAAGGGTCTGGAGTGCAGAAAACACGAGGTCTGTGCGACTTGCAATATTTTCAAGACAGCATCAAGAGTCTCTGCAGTGGGAATCCATGCCCGCAGAATGGCATGGCTGCAGGCCTCGGATCTCTGACCAGAGGTACAGGAAAGACTTGTTGACTTGCTGTGCACTGGAGAGAATCTCTTCGGAGATAGGGTGAGGGATGCTGTGGCCCAGCTTTGACACCACCAAGAACCCTCCAACAACTCTCCGCTAGTTCTCTGGACCCATCCTCCTCATCCAAGAGGCCATCGAGATCGGGGCCCAGGAAGTCTTTCTTTCGCCAGAGGAAATACTATCCTCCACCTACTCGATCTCATTACCACCATCAGAGCTCCCGTGGCCGTTCCAAGCATCAGAGAGCTCCCAAGTCCCTTCTAGCTCCTTAGTCAACTCCAGGAATGGGGTTTTGACTGGGCCGTAGGGGACATAAGCCAGTTGCCCAGATGGACATACTATCGCGGACATGACTCGTTCAGAAGTGCAAGAAAAGTGACCTGGTAAACTGTACAGATGAGACAAACTCTGATGGGAGAAATGTTGTATCTGTAACACATTGTGGCAAACAGAACACTTGCCACAACAAAATTGTCCCACTTGTGTGGACTGATCAGCGCATGTCAGGCGGCTCCTTACTAATTTATTCTTTACATTTTGACCCTTCTTAACCACAAATATAGGTCTCTCATTGAATCCTGACAAGGATTTCAAAATGGGCCAATGTTTTTGTATGATATGTTTGACCACTATTGTTCTCTACCTTATTCCACCAGAACAAACTACCCTTGTCACTAGATCCTTTCTATTCTTAACCAATAAGTTGTCTCAATTGGCATATAAACCACGTTTAAAGGCTCTTTTTATATTCTTATGAGAATATCCACGAGAGATAAATCTCTGTGTTAATTCCTAAGCGCAACATTTATACGTCAAAGTGGATGAACACAAACATCTATATCTCAAAAATTGACCATATGGAATGTTTTCCTTAATATTACGAGGATGAAAACTATGGAAATGTAACAAAGTATTTCTGTCTGTCGGTTTCCTACAGACTGATGTACTTATCTGTGTTCCTTCCTTATGAACCATCATATCTAAGAAAACCATTCATGATTCATGACATTGGAATGTGAACTCCAAATTGATATCAAACTGATTCATACTAGCTATGAAATCCACCAAAGTCACTGCATCACCTGTCCAATAAAAGAAAAGATCGTCAATATAACGCCACCAAAATGTAACCAAATGAAAAAAATGGTATATATGTTGAGCCTCAAAATTAGAAACATATAAACTCGCCACAGACGGGGCCAATGGGGATCCCATGAATTTGTTTGTAAAGCACTGATTGAAAAGAAAAATAGCTATGTTTAATTACTATTTCAGTTAACTGAATAATAACTAAGCATCTATAAGTAGCCATTTTCAAATTCAGTGATGACTCATGTATGATGGAAATAGCCCTGTCTTGCAGGATACTTGTGTATAAAGATGTTATATCCGCAGAAACCAACAAACCATGAGGGTGAGCATCAGATAAAGAATTCAAGGCAACAATGAAATCAGTGGAGTCTCTGACATAAGATGGAGCCTTAACAACCAAAGGTTGAAGTATGCAATCTATGAACTTAGCAACAGACTCAAATACTGAGCCAATGCCAGACACAACAGGTCTGCCAGGAGGCGCACTCAAAGGTTTATGAATTTTAGGCACCGTGTAAAAGTATGGTATAGTAGGGTATGTCTGGTATAAGTATTTATATTCCTTCTTTGTGATGGCACAAGACATCAAGGCATGATCTAATATTCTCTTAATTTGTTTCTGTATATCCAAAGTTGGATCACAATCTAATACAACATACGTCTGAATATTACTCAATTGTGTTAACGCTTCATCTATATATTGAGTCTTATCAAGAACCACTACCGCTCTGCCTTTATCGACAGGTCTGATGACAACAGAATCATCGTTTTTCAATTGCTCCAATAGTGGCCAATCCAGGTTACAAGTACCTGGCAAGTAACCAAAACATTAAGTAGATCCCATGCTACTAATGCCAGAAATAGCAGTGGCTATTCCCTGAGTCAGCTTGATTAATAGCAGTTAATGGACTTTTGCTCCAATAACTTATCCAAACCTTTTTTAAACCCAGCTACACTATCTGCCCTAACCACATCCTCTGGCAACAAATTCCAGAGCTTAATTGTTCATTGAGTGAAAAAATATTTTCTCTGATTCGCTGTAAATGTGCTACTTGCTAAGTTCATAGAGTGCCCCCTATGTTGCGCTCGGGGGTGGAACCTTGCCCTGGGACAGTAGAGGAAGTTCTCCTGAAAGGGAACAGGAGGTAACTGCCCCCAGGGGGTGGAGCACTGGAGGAGACAGAGGCTGTGAAGAGCTTCACCACTGGAAGCCCGAGGTCCCCCGGGAGGAGCCCATAGGGACCCGGGTCGCTTGGACTTAGGTGGGCCTTGCAGGGTCTCCTGAGAGAATGAAAGTCTGACATGCCCATGGGGACAGGGGGAGCGCAATCGGGTTTGAAGTTGGAGACTGTTGGAGCAAGGAGAACCAGAACAGAGTTGGTGATGATAAGGTGAGGAACAGAGCCAGAATCTGGAGACAAGGTCAGGCAGGCAAAGGTCAAGATCCAGAGGTCAGTCTGAGGAATGGTCAGCAAAGCAGGGGTCAGGTATCGGAGGTCAGACGAGGTCAAAGGCAGGCTGAAGTCTTGAGGCAGGCCGCAGGCAGGCAGATAGGTCAGGAGCAAGCTAAGGTCAGTATCAGTAAGACAGTCCAAGGGTACTACCTGGGTAGACAGACAGACTGTTGTGTCCGTCGCTGTCCAACATCTCTGCTCCGCCCACCTTACCTCGTGGCGATTCCCTTGGGGTTGATGGAAGGCTAGCTGCTGCGGCGTCTCCAGGCCGTCCTCCTCCGGTGTTCCTGGACCGGCTCGACGCTGCAAGCCGCCATGTTGACCAGATGCCTAAGGGTGCGCGTGGCCTGACTGATGTACCAGCTCCAGATATTTAAGGACTCAGTTTTTGCTAACAAGATGAGTTAGCAAGGGATTGGATTACCTAGCTTCCTCCTGGTTGCTGCGGATGGGATTCACTCTCAAGTTGAATTGTTTAAAAGGTAGTGAAGAACAGTGTATATAATGGGCATTTTATTGTCTAATGGTAATGTACCTATGCTTTTGCATATTGTCATGATGTAATTTTATTGTGTGTGAGTGTGGAATGATGAGTGTGTTAGGTAGTTTTTAAAGTGTATAGTTAGGTTTTGTACTATTGTACTTTAATAAATATTGTAAATTAAATATCTAAATGATTATTTTCTCTGAGGGTGAATTTTAGAACTTTGTATCCTGGGCAGGTAGGATCGCAATTTTGAAAATGAATATTCTACCTCATTTGATGTATGTGTTTCAGTATTTTAACATAAGACATTGCCATGCTGGGTCAGACCAAGGGTCCATCAAGCCCAGCATCCTGTTTCCAACAGAGGCCAAATCAGGCCACAAGAACCTGGCAGTTACCCAAACACTGTTCATTTTGGAGTTAACAGTCTGCTTGGGAGTTAGCAATCTGTTTTTATTTAGGAGAGTTGTGGATGGATCCTTGGACCGGTGGCAGATGACCACGCCCCCGGGGGAAGATCCTGAGAGGGACCACCGGTCAGGCTCAGAGTTAGGAGACAGACACACACACTCTTTTATTAGACAGTATACTGAACCACAAGAGGTGGCAGTAGTGAGCTGGAATGCTCGGCTGGGCTGTAGTCCCTCAGATACTGGAACAGCTATCCCTGGAGGCTGAGCTGTAGAGAAACTGAAATATAGTGAGTAGGCAGGGTATGCAGAGTTCATGTACTGAACCAGATGGTAACACTCACACAATGTCTCATAGAAGCCCAGGAGCTGGAATGTATAGGCCCTCGAGGAGCGAGTACCTGCTTCCAGGGAAAGCTCTGAGAGAGCGATGGTAACTCACTGATGTAGTTGGCAGTAATGACTTCCAGGCAGAAGAGAGTACTGAGTAAGTCTGGGAACGAGGGCCCTCGAGCGAGTACCGGTTCCAGACTGTCACCTGAAAAACAAAGGAGAGAGCAAGGCCCCTGAGGAGCGGGTACCCCTAGTAAATCCGAGGAGGCAGAGTAGCTTGGAAAGTCGAAGCAAGTCCGTAGTCAATCCTTGCTAACTCGATGTGTTAGCAAATTCTAAGACCTTATATATCCGTCGCGGGTGATGGTATCTTCGGGGGATGCCCCGAGGTTTGCGCCATCGCCGGTACTTCAGTCGGGGCCGTGCCGCATGCGTGCCCCTAGGCCTCCAGGAAACATGGCGGGTTGCAGCGTCTAGCCGGTCTGGGACGCCGGAGGACCTCGGCAGAAGGACGCCATGGCAGCCAATCTTCCTGCGGACGAAGAGGGATTCACCAAAGAGGTAAGGAGGGCGGAGAGAGGGCATCGGGAACCGACGGACACAACAAACACTAATAAGATCCCATGCTACTGATGCAATTAATAGCAGTGGCTATTCCCTAAGTAAACTTGATTAATAGCCTTTAATGGACTTCTCCTCCAAGAACTTATCCAAACCTTTTTTGAACCCAGCTACACTAACTGCACTAACCACATCCTCCGGCAACAAATTCCAGAGCTTTATTGTGTGTTGAATAAAAAATAATTTTCTCTGATTAGTCTTAAATGTGCTACTTGCTAAGTTCATGGAATGCCCCCTAGTCCTTCCACTATTCGAAAATGTAAACAACCAATTCACATCCACTCGTTCAAGACCTCTCATGATCTCAAAGACCTCTATCATATCCCCCCTCAGCCGACTCCTCTCCAAGCCGAACAGCCCCAACCTCCTCAGCCCCCCCCCCCATAGGGGAGCCGCCCATTCCCCTCCATCATCCCAGCTGCCCCTCTCTGCACCCTCTCCATTGCAACTACATCTCTTTTGTGATGCGGCAACCAGAATCACACACTGTATTCAAGGCGCGGTCCCAACATGGAGCGACACAGAGGCATCACGACACTCTCCGCTCCATTAACCATTCCTTTCCCAACAATTCCTAACATTCTGTTTGCTTTTTTGACTGCTGCAGAACACTGAGCTGACGACCCCAAAGCACCATTCACCATGATGCCTATATCCTTTTCCTGGGTGGCAGCCGCCAAAATGGAACCCAATATCGTGTAACTACAGCAAAGGTTATCTTTCCCTATATGCAACACCTTGCATTTATCCACATTAAATTTCATCTGCCATTTGGTTGCCCAATCTTCCAGTCTTGCAAGGTCCTCCTGTAATGTATCACAATCCGCTTGTGATTTAACTACTCTGAATAATTTTGTATCATCCGTAAATTTGATAACCTCACTCGTATTCCTTTCCAGATCATTTATATATATAAATTGAAAAGCACCGGTCCAAGTACAGATCCCTGAGGCACTCCACTGTTTACCCTTTTTCACTGAGAAAATTGACCATTTAATCCTACTCTCTGTTTCCTGACTTTTAACCAGTTTGTAATCCATGAAAGGACATCATCTCCTATCCCATGACTTTTTAGTTTTCTTAGAAGCCTCTCATGAGGGACTTTGTCAAACGCCTTCTGAAAATCCAAATACACTACATCTACCAGTTTACCTTTATCCACATGTTTATTAACCTTTTCAAAAAATGAAGCAGATTTGTTAGGCAAGACTTCCCTTGGGTAAATCCATGTTGACTGTGTTCCATTAAACCATGTTTTTCTATATGCTCTACGATTTTGATCTTAAGAATAGTTTCCACTATTTTTCCCGGCACTGAAGTCAGGCTCACTGGTCTATAGTTACCCAGATTGCCCCTGGAGCCTTTTTTAAATATTGGAGGTTGCATTTGCCACCCTTCAGTCTTCAGGTACAATGGATGATTTTAGTGATAGGTTACAAATTTTAACTAATAGATCATGCTATCTGCCAGATAGTTTTTTCACAAATGTCAACAGTATGGTTTTTAAATTCATTTGGCGCAATAAACCACCATGTATCAAGATGAGAACTCTGTGGTGGAAGAAGTAGATGGGGGGGATTGATTTCCCTAATTTACAAGTATACTATTAGGTGGCTAGATTACAGGGAGCTGTGATGTGGCTGCACAAAGAAACTCATGTTCCATGGTATTCGTTGGAGACGCAGTTGGTGGAAGATTTAGATTTGGCATATGTAATGCTACTGCCTTCCACTTCCGTAATAGCATGTTGGATAAGTCGGACTGCCCTTATGATTTCTCATATGTTGAAGGTTTGGAGAACGGTTTGTAAACATCTTAATATTTTGGTAGGAGCAGTGTCTTCTCTGTCTCCCCTACAAGGCAATGCGCTTTCTTTGCATACTGTTTGGGCAGATGGAGATTAGTTCTCAAATTTGTTGGACAACTCTGCCAGGAAGAGAGTACAGTTTATAAATCTTTCTCAGATCTTAGGGATGAATATTTGATTGAAGAAGGGTCCCTAGTATTATATACTAAAATGATGAAGGTCCTTGCCCAATATCGGGAGAGTGGCTGGACTCCTATGCCAGCTTCACAGGTGGAGGTTTTTTTTTCTTAAGGAAGATACTCCATGTTGGGTTATCTCTCCACTATACAAAACTAGTTTGGAAGACAAGGTCGCTAGGGACCCCCTTCTTACCATGGTTGAAGCCTAGAATAGAGATTTTCAGATGGCATTGATTGGGAGAGATAAGGCTGGTACACAAAATATCAATTTTTAGATGGAGAGTGGAGCTGATGGTAAAGTTACTCCATCGTACCTACCGATATCCCCTTTTTTGTATTACTTTTTCTCCTCGGTCTCCAAAGCAGTGTTGGTGAGGATGTAGATTTGAGGGGTCTTACTTGCATATGTGGTAGGAGTGCCCATTTGTGGCTTCCTTCTGGAAGCGTGTCCAAAAGTTGCTAAAAATTATAGCGCAAGTAGATTTGCTGTATACACCTAAACTATGCTTGCTAGGTAGGTGGGAGATCCCTCATCTGCCTACCATAAAGAGACTTCTGGCTGATCAGCTTCTTCTTGCTGGCAGATACACAATTTCTCTAATGTGGAACTCTACTCCTTTGTTTGAGTCTGGCATAAACAAATGTTTTAAATTGCAGTAATTGAGAAATTAGCATAATGCTGAAACATAAAATGGACTTGTATAGGGAAATATGTGAACCTTTTTGGGCATATGGAATGGCCAGGATTAATGATGCTGTAATGGGTCCTTGAAGGCATAGGAAATGTACTGATATAGTTTTTGAATGTTTCATAGTTCAGTTAAAACCCTGTTTAAGAGGCGATCTAATGGAGATGGAAGGGATTGCTATACTAATGTTGCAGTTCTGCTCTTTTGTAACCTCATGTATTGCCTAATGCTATTTCTGTGGTATAGTACCTCTATATGTTTAATAAACAGTTAAAAAAAAAAGAAATGGAAAAGGGAAAAATTATTGGTAAGGGAATGAAGGCCCCCATACCCATACACCTTTTTTTAAACAGGTACAGTCTTTGTGCACATCTGAATATTTCCTATGCCTCCCAAAGATATCTTCCCTCTTCATACCTGATCATTCCCCCATTTTCTCTCTCTCTCTCTCTCTCTCTCTCTCTTCCAGTCTTCCCTATGCTCCAGGATTTCCTATGCTCCTGTCCTCCCACTGCAGTCATATGACTGTTTACTGTGGACTGCACAATGCCATTAGTAGTTCTGTGTTCTGGCAGTTCACAAGAACAGAGGCACTTCCAGGCTCTATGTGTCTCCAAAGTAAAGGGATCTGAAGCAGCAGTGGCTGGTGGTGTGAGGAGGGGCAGAAGAAAGAAACAGCCCACTAGGCCTGGGCCTAGAGCAGCAAAATTCTGAGGGAGGCAAAATTCCTGCCCCGCCATCTTGCAAGCCTACAATTCAATTTTATTGTTTCCCCCTCTCTCCACCTCCTGCCAACCAGCCAACCTCAGAGCTCTCTCTCTCTCTCTCCAATGCTGGTGCTGCTATTATAAGGCAGCATATGTGGGGACTGAACCCAAGGCCCCACATTCACAGGCATGGAAGTGTCACTGCCTGCTCTGGGCTTTCATGTGGGAGACAGGGCCCGTGGACTCACTCAGCCTAATAATAACAGCAGGGCCAGCATTGGAGCTGGAGTTCTGAGGTCAGTTGGGGAGTGGTGGAAGGAAGGAAAGAATCAGAGGACTACCCGATGGGAGAATGTGGAAAAGGAATCAGTTGGGGAGGGGAGGAAATAAAAAAAAAAAACCACAGGGAACAGAGATCTGTCGAGCGGGCTTCAGAAAACCAGAGCTCCAAGGGAGGCCAGGGGATAGCATGGCACCTGCACTGATAGTGCCTAAGGTCAGTAGAAGACAATATCCATCACTGGTAGCTGGTGCAGAGGGTGTTGGAAAGCAGTGGCAGCGGGAAAATGGAGGTAGAAGTGGTAGGTGATGTTGTAAAGACAGTTTTCTGTGGTGTCAGAATTGTAACAAATTTGGAGCCCAGGTTGTAGGCAGCATAGCACCTGCTCTATCCAGCACACTGTGATATCAGATTATGTCTAGCTGGAGTACTCATTACTCTTAAAAAAAACAATGTTAACTAGTCACACATACAAGAAAAAAAATAACTGTAATTAGAACTCAGTACTTACATATGTGTAGAAAGTCATTGTTTCATAAGGCCTTTTTGTTTCTGCCTTCTTTTAAAGCTCTGAATATATTCCTTGGGGGGAAGGGTTGAGTTTTCCAGTGTATTCCTAACTTCCAATTAAGATCAGAGCGATAATACATGCCCATCTGTTCACACATGGTCATAATTACGTTAGTGCTCAGGACCAAAGTCCTCAGCCATGTTATCTTTATGCAAAAAAACAAAGAAGTATCATATTTCCCATACCAGATTTCAGACCAATTAACACTCAAGAATATTAACCTATACATAAAAACACAAAAACATTTGTTTGATTTCTCCGTAAGACCAAATTCTTCTTCGCATCAGCAACTAATACCTTTCATTTTGCTTAGCTCTTGGTTGCACAGGATCCAATTACCAGTAAACCTCCTCTTAAATCGTTGTTTCATGATGTGGAGAACATCATTCTGCAACAAATGTGAAACTATGAAAAGAGAAATTCAATTTTAAATAAATCTTAAATTGCACATTAAGCAATTTAGGTATAACAATACAGTAGGTGATTCTGCTGACGACTTATCAAGGGTTGTTAGAGTAACTCATAACTACATTTGGAAATCTGAAGTGGGGAGGGAATGGACTCCTCTAAGAAATGGAGCACAGTGCAGTCTTCCTAAATTAGATGGCAACCAGGCGCATAAATTACACCAGTTCTCAAAGGGAAAGTACACGTATACTCTCCCTATTTGAAAGTTAAACCCCCCTGTACAGAAATTAAATCGTTTGCAGAAATTTTACGTGTAATTTTATGCATATAGCGGTAGATTTTAAAAGAAGCGCGTGCTACCCGGCGCGCGCACATGTACACCCGATTTTATAACTTGCGTGCACAAGTTATAAAATCAGGGGTCAGCGCAAGCAAGGGGGTGCACAATTGTGTACCTTGCACGCACCGAGCCGCGCTGCCTTTCCCCGTTCCCTTCCCCCTAACCTGACCTTCCCACCCCTTCCCCTAACCTTTCCTTCCCCTAGCCCTACTCTAAACCCCCCCCCCAAATTTTTAATTTACCTTTTGCGCCTGCCTTTGGGCAGGCGCAAAAGGTTAGAGGCTCCAGGCCACCGTGCCTGGAGCCTCTAACCCCGCTCCTCACCACCTCTTTTTGTAAGCCCCAGGACTTAAAATAGGCCCGGAGCATGTAACCTTTTGAAAATCCAGCCCATACTTTTCAAATCACCAAAATGTGAGCACAAGTGCAAACCTCTTTCCAACCCTGCCCCCAGGGAACACCTCCGCTCAGCTCAAGTGAGCTCGCACGCAAACACAACATGTGCGCAGGGACGTAACTTTTAAACCAGTAACTTTTTCTTACATTAATATCTCTTTGGTGTCTTCACTTTTTCAATCTTTTTCAATTATTTTGTTGCCTTGTTGCTTCGTCAGCCCCCCAAACAGCACTTTTCAGTGCTATCTACATCTAAAATGTTTTCTTCACAGATGTCCAGTACTAAGAGTGCCACCATCAATGACTTTAAAGATTGTGTTGGTAAGAAGATGGCCATCACTGATGGCCATGATATTTGTTACCAGTGCCTAAGACCTGACCACAACCAATCCAGCTGTTACAGTTATGGATTATCTGATATTAAAATCAGATAAAATAAATCACAAGTCAAGGTAAAAGGGAACAGAATATTTACACCTTTTAGAAGGAGATATTGTAGCAGCATAAAATATACAATGGTTTTATACTGTATATGGCAGATATTTTTAGGTTTCTCTTGTTACAATGGTTAACAGAACCCCTGCATTTAACTCAGTGTTAACTTGCACTTCTCAAATGCAATGCCAATTAAACTACCCCGGCTTAAAGAAGAAAGTTAGCATTTATCTTACTATGTCCAAGTGTGCACAGAATAATGTATTTACCATCTTATCCGGTCAATATATGAGGAATTTGATACAAAAGCCCGCTTATCATCCGCTTCCATAGGGTTGCGCCACATGGTTTGGTTAAATGCCAGCAGTTTACGTGATGATGTCCTTGATAAGCTAGTTCCTGGTTTAGGAGATCATCTCTTCAGAGACAAACTCAGAGAAACAATAGCTTAGATCAAGGAACAACATATAGTAGTCCATTCACTCTTAACTAGCTCGGAGCAACATCAACTTCAAGGCACCTCTACTTCTATTTTAAGTGTTCATACTTTCAGAGATGCTCCTTTCGGCAATTCCAGTAAACCTGGGTTCCTCCTCTGCTTCCACAGAGGCCGGCAGCATGAAAGGTATCAACCAAAAGTGGCACGACAAGTCCAACCAAATCTGGACCAAGTTGTGAAAAATTGTGAAATCTGGTTACCACTTCCATTTCTCCCAACTTCCAACACATTCCCATTCCTCAGACTTAAATCCAGATTTGTCTCACTCAGCAAAGCTCCATACAGAAGTGGAGTCACTTCTCCAGCAGCAGGCAATAGTACCTGTTCCAACAGACCAACATGGCCAGGGGTTCTACTCCCACTATTTCCTCATCCCCAAGAAATTAGGGGGATTGAGACCCATCCTGGAATCATGAACAAGCATCTGTTGTGGGAGAAATTCAAGATGAACTCCCTCCACACTATGCTGCCCTTTTTCCAGGCAAGGGAGTGGATGTATGCTCTGGATCTGAGATACAGTATTTATGCTTCCAGTATCAGATGCTTCCCTTTGATCTTTCAGCAGTACTGAGGGTCTTCACCAATTGCCTAGCTGTGGTAGCAGCCCTTCTCCATCATCAGGGCATCTATGTTTTCCCTTAATTGGACAACTGGCTAGTTACATTGACTTCCCAAAAAGGACATCCTTACAGAAGACCATTTACTCCTGCAGTCCTTAGGGATCCTAGTAAATTTTGAGAAATCCACCCTGATCGAATCTCAGAAAATCAAGCTCATTGGGGCATGGATAGACTCTTTAGAGGAAAAGGTGTTTCTTCCAGCAGATCGAGCAGACATGCTTAGGTCCCTAGCTCATTGCTTGTTAAACCCAGATCAGGCAACAGCCAGGGAAGTGCTAGTTGTTCGGGCCACATAGTGGCAGGAGTGCATGTGGTCACTATAACACGTTTCCACATGGGTGACCTACAATTGTGCCTCTGCTCACAATGGGACCAGTTAACTCAACCTTTGACAACTCTGGTGAATGGAAATGAAAAACTACAATAGCTCCACTGGTGTTTAGACCCACATATTTTGCAGAAGGGAGCTCCCCTTTCTTTTCCATCAGCTAACTTTAGCAACAATGTATCCACCAAGGGATGGAGAGCATTTACTTTTATTAAAATATATTAGTCTCTTAATTCAAGAAAGATCTAAGCGACATACAAAATAAAACATTCATAAAATCAAAATGTTGAACATAACAGAATATAAAATCTATACAAGACAAAACATATATTAGCTTGTCATAAGAGAACATATGGGTCCTTTCCAAATTCATGGAACTTGGGTCATCAATAGAACAACAGTTCCAAATCAACCTATTGAAGCTTTGAGCAATCGGACATGTCTTGAATACTTTTTCGCTTCTCCTCAAAGGAAAGAGTATTCTTATCCAAACTAACTACAAAGTAGCCATGTTTTATATCAGCATGTAAGGAGGCTCAGTGTCATTGACTCTTTGCCAGAAGGCGATAAGGATTTGGGAATGGGCAAGCAACCCTTAAGCTGTTCTGCAAGTTAACTGCCTTCCAGTGATTTCCAACATGTTGGCAGATCGCTCAGCAGGATGTTTTGTTCTCATGAATAGTCCCTTAGGGATGTGAATCGTTTTTTGACGATTTAAAATATCGTCCGATATATTTTAAATCGTCAAAAATCGTTAGGGCCACGATACAATACCAATTCCCCCGATTTATCGTCAAAAAATCGTAAATCGGGGGAAGGGGGAGGGCAGGAAAACCGGCACACTAAAACCCCCTAAAACCCACCCCCGACCCTTTAAATTAAATCCCCCACCCTCTCAAACCCCCCCCCCCCAAATGCCTTAAATTACCTGGGGGTCCAGCGGCGGTCCGGAACGGCAGCGGTCCGGAACGGCCTCCTGCAATTGAATCGTGTTGTCTTCAGCCGGCGCCATTTTTCAAAATGGCGGCGCAAAATGGCGGCGGCCATAGACCAACACGATTCGACTGCAGGAGGTCGTTCCGGACCCCCGCTGGACTTTTGGCAAGTCTTGTGGGGTCAGGAGGCCCCCCCAAGCTGGCCAAAAGTCCCTGGGGGTCCAGCGGGGGTCCATAAAACGATCTCCTGCCGCGAATCGTTTTCCGTACGGAAAATGGCGCCGGCAGGAGATCGACTGCAGGAGGTCGTTCAGCGGGGGTTCCAGATCCCCGCTGAACGACCTCCTGCAGTCGATCTCCTGCCGCCCCCCGACACGCCCCCGACACGCCCCCGACATGCCCCCCTCGGAGAACCCCGGGACTTACGCGAGTCCCGGGGCTCTGCGCGCGCCGGTAGGCCTATGTAAAATAGGCTCACCAGCACGCAGGGCCCTGCTCGCCTAAATCCGCCCGGTTTTGGGCGCCCCTTTATGGGGGCCCCTTTATGAGGAAAGGCTGAAGAGGTTAGGGCTGTTCAGCTTGGAGAAGAGACGGCTGAGGGGGGATATGATAGAGGTCATGAGAGGCCTTGAATGAGTAGATGTGACTCGGTTATTTACACTTTCGAATAATAGAAGGACTAGGGGGCATTCCATGAAGTTAGCAACTAGCACATTTAAGACTAATCGGAGAAAATTCTTTTTCACTCAGCGCACAATAAAGCTCTGGAATTTGTTGCCAGAGGAAGTGGTTAGTGCAGTTAGTGTAGCTGGGTTCAAAAAAGGTTTGGATAAGTTCTTGGAGGAGAAGTCCATTAACGGCTATTAATCAAGTTTACTTAGGGAACAGCCACTGCTATTAATTGCATCAGTAGCATGGGATCTTCTTAGTGTTTGGATAATTGCCAGGTTCTTGTGGTCTGGTTTGGCCTCTGTTGGAAACAGGATGCTGGGCTTGATGTACCCTTGGTCTGACCCAGCATGGCAATTTCTTATGTTCTTATGTTCTTAAAGTACTTTTAGCAAATGTCGGCTTTTACATGCATACTTCCTTGAATTTTATAATATGTGTTGCGCTGGAGGTGGACCCTTGGCCTGGTGTAGGATTGGTATGGCCCTCTGGTCAACCCAGAGAGTGCCTGCCACCAGGAGGCAGAGCACAGGAGGAGACAGAGGCTAGCTGGAGCTTAGCCAATAGCAACCCGGGGTTTCCGCAGGTTGAGCCCTTGGGTACTCGGGCTGCCTGGTCTTAGGTGGGCCTTGCAGGGTCTCCTAGAATGGAAGCACAGGGGAGTGCCCACCACAAACAAGGGTGAGCGGTCGATGTCCAAGCAAGAATGTCCAGAGGTCGCAGGAGGCCAGAATAGAGAGTACAAGGGGATAGCGAGGATCAAAGCCAGAGTATCAGTCCAGAATGGTCATCCGAAGCAGGGGTCAGTACCTGTAGTCAATCCGGGAGTAGTCTGGTCAAGCAAAAGTCAAGTTCCAGGCAGTGATCAGACGTGGTCAGTGGACAGGCAGAGGTCGGTTCCAGGCAGTGATCAGACGTGGTCAGTGGCCAGGCAGAGGTCGGTTCCGGGCAGCAGTCAGACAAGGTCAAGAGCAAACAAAGGTCAGTACCTTGAGATCAGTCTGAAGGGTACTACCAGGAATGGAGAGACGAAGGAACAGGAGACGCAGGAACAGAAGACACTGGAACAGGAGACGCTGGAACAGAAGACACTGGAACAGGCAAACTAGAGACACTGGAGTGTACGACCCAATTGCCAAGGCAATGAGCTAGTGGCTGAGCCCTGCTATATATACAGGGCTCAGGTGACGTCAGAATCAGGCACCACCCGTGAGTTTCCCGCGCATGGCCCTTTAAAATCAGGAGAGCTCCGTGCGCGCATTAGGGGGCAGGGCCAACGCCGAGGAGGATGCCGAGCCCTGGCGCGAGGAGCGTTGCGAGGTGGAAGGCCCCGATGGGCCCAGGGACACTCGTGGATGCCACAGATGAGCAGCGCTGGGATTGAGAGAGGAGCTGGTAGACGGGCGCGCCAGGTGAGCAGGCCCGGTCACGGCACCAGCGCGGCCGGGAAGCGCAACAAAATGTGCATGAGAAGGAAATGAGCAATTTTCCCTAGCAGTCCACCAGTTTGCTCTATCTGTCAGCACCTCCTGAAGACCCTCCTGCTCTTCAGCGTGAACTCCCGCCATATCACTCAGACTCCTCATCCAGTGATTTTTTTCACTTTCAAGGTGTTTATGATCACTTACCTCTGATATTGAGCAGAAGTAAATAAACGCAAGTAAAAAAACAATGCGCATCACTTTGGAAAGTTTTAAAATATCAACTTATATGCGTACATATTTGCCCCGCCCTGGCTCACCGCTTTTTTCTACACACACATTTACTTGTGGTCCCTGTGTTAAGTGCATATGTTGTGGTTTTTAAAATACTAATTACTCATGCATGTGCATGTGCTATTTTGTGCACGCATGTGGTCTTTTTGCTTCTCAAAATCTACCTCATATGACTTCTATGCACGCATTTTACCTGCAGTTTGAAGATGTGTTCTTGTGGGGGAGTTGAGGAAGGGTTTGGAATTATGCACAATACTTTTGCATTTTCTAAAGTACGCATGTAATTTTTCTTGAAGAAACTATTTGCGCATACTTTCCCTTTGAAAACTGGTATAAAAGTCTGCAGACAAAAAAATACCCACTTAATTCCAAATATGAAGCAATTTCACATTTCCAGATTTCTGAATTTTATCACAATAGTAGAAAGCAGTTTTTGTTATATTAGAAAAAATGTTTTGATCTAGTGCAGAAAACTTTAGTAGTTGTCACAGACATATGGATATAAAAATTACACAAGATACAGGGGCTTACTATAAGAGGAAGAGTTACCAAAGAAGCCCAGATTCAAATCATGCTTATCCCACTGATGCTCCTTGTGGCCCTCAGATAGAAACTAAGGATGTCATTTACTAAAGGGCAGATGTTCAAAGGCTACGTGGGTAACATACACGCGTAACCTGAGAAAATCTGCCCCTGCGCGCGCCGAGCCTATTAGGCTTGGCTCGCACAAGCTCCGGGACGCGCATCTGTCCCGGGGCTTCGAAAAAGGGGTGGGAAGGGGTAGATCCGGGGGCATGGCAGCGGTTCGGGGGTGGTCCGGGGGCGGGGCCTATGGTGAGCTGCCAGGCGTAACTTTTGAAATAAAGGTAGGGGGGGGACAATTTAGTTAGGGCTGGGGGGTGGGTTAGATAGGGGAAGGGAGGGGAGGTGGGGGGGGTGTGGCTGAAAAAAAGTTCCCTCCAAGGCCGCTCCGATTTCGGAGCGGCCTTGGAGGGGACTGGTAAAGCCATCGGGGCTCCCCTCAGGCTCGGCGTGCACAAGGTGCACATGTGTGCACCACCTTGCGTGCGCTTGCCCGGATTTTATAACATGCACGCGGCATAGATTTGTTCGGGTTGCTCGAACAAATCTTTTCCTGCACATAAGTTTTAAAATCTTCCCCTAAGCATTTTTCCCATTGAATGGAAGAAAACCATTAATAACTAGGCCTTAGGCTGAAAATTATTGGCAGGGAAAATATTTAGGGGTCATTTTCAAAAGCATTTACATGTTTAAAATTAGGTTTTACAAGAGAAAATGTTCTTGGGGATCGTATGATATAAAATCGGCTGTACCCATGTATATGTGCGCGTAATTTTGTAAGGATGTGCGCTTGTGCGCGCAAATGCCGGCTTTACCATGTAAGTGTGAGGATTTTATTAGATATGCGCACTGATACAATAACCAATTTCCCCAATCCGTTACCAGTTCGCCCAGGTAAAGGCTCCCAACTTAAGAACATAAGAACATAAGAAATTGCCATGCTGGGTCAGACCAAGGGTCCATCAAGCCCAGCATCCTGTTTCCAACAGAGGCCAAACCAGGCCACAAGAACCTGGCAATTACCCAAACACTAAGAAGAACCCATGCTACTGATGCAATTAATAGCAGTGGCTATTCCCTAAGTATAATTGATTAATAGCCAATAATGGACTTCTCCTCCAAGAACTTATCCAAACCTTTTTTGAACCCAGCTACACTAACTGCAGTAACCACATCCTCTGGCAACAAATTCCAGAGCTTTATTGTGCGTTGAGTGAAAAAGAATTTTCTCCGATTAGTCTTAAATGTGTTACTTGCTAACTTCATGGAATGCCCCCTAGTCCTTCTATTATTCGAAAGTGTAAATAACCGAGTCACATCTACTCGTTCAAGACCTCTCATGATCTTAAAGACCTCTATCATATCCCCCCTCAGCCGTCTCTTCTCCAAGCTGAAAAGTCCTAACCTCTTTAGTCTTTCCTCATAGGGGAGCTGTTCCATCCCCTTTATCATTTTGGTTGCCCTTCTCTGTACCTTCTCCTTCGCAACTATATCTTTTTTGAGATGTGGCGACCAGAATTGTACACAGTATTCAAGGTGTGGTCTCGCCATGGACATTATGACATTTTCCGTTCTATTAACCATTCCCTTCCTAATAATTCCTAACATTCTATTTGCTTTTTTGACTGCTGCAGCACACTGAGCCGACGATTTTAAAGTATTATCCACTATGATGCCTAGATCTTTTTCCTGGGTGGTAGCTCCTAATATGGAACCTAACATCGTGTAACTACAGCAAGGGTTATTTTTCCCTATGTGCAACACCTTGCACTTGTCCACATTAAATTTCATCTGCCATTTGGATGCCCAATCTTCCAGTCTTGCAAGGTCCTCCTGTAATGTATCACATTCTGCCTGTGATTTAACTACTCTGAATAATTTTGTATCATCCGCAAATTTGATAACCTCACTCGTCGTATTCCTTTCCAGATCATTTATATATGTATTGAAAAGCACCGGTCCCAATACAGATCCCTGAGGTACTCCACTGTTTACCCTTTCCACTGAGAATATTGACCATTTAATCCTACTCTCTGTTTCCTGTCTTTTAACCAGTTTGTAATCCACGAAAGGACATCGCCTCCTATCCCATGACTTTTTAGTTTTCGTAGAAGCCTCTCATGAGGGACTTTGTCAAACGCCTTCTGAAAATCTAAATACACTACATCTACCAGTTCACCTTTATCCACATGTTTATTAACCCCTTCAAAAAAATGAAGCAGATTTGTTAGGCAAGACTTCCCTTGGGTAAATCCATGTTGACTATGTCCCATTAAATCATGTCTTTCTATATGCTCTACAATTTTGATCTTGAGAATAGTTTCCACTATTTTTCCCGGCACTGAAGTCAGGCTCACTGGTCTATAATTACCCGGATTGCCCCTGGAGCCTTTTTTAAATATTGGAGTTACATTGGCCACCCTCCAGTCTTCAGGTACAATGGATGATTTTAATGATAGGTTACAAATTTTAACTAATAGATCAGAAATTTCATTTTTGAGTTCCTTCAGAACCCTAGGATGCATACCATCCGGTCCAGGTGATTTGCTACTCTTTAGTTTGTCAATCTGGCCTACTACATCTTCCAGGTTCACAGTGATTTCGTTCAGTTCGTCTGAGTCATCACTCCTGAAAACCATCTCCGGAACTGGTATCTCCCCAACATCCTCATTAGTAAACACGGAGGCAAAGAATTCATTTAGTCTTTCTGCAATGGCCTTATCTTCCCTAAGAGCCCCTTTAACCCCTCTGTCATCTAATGGTCCAACCGACTCCCTCACAGGTTTCTTGTTTTGGATATATTTTAAAAAAATTTTATTATGAGTTTTTGCCTCTATGGCCAACTTCATTTCAAATTCTCTCTGAGCCTGTCTTATCAATGTTTTACACTTACCTTGACAATGCTTATGTTTTATCCTATTTTCTTCAGATGGATCCTTCTTCCAGTTTTTGAAGGATTTTTTTTGGCTAAAATGCCTCTTTCACCTCACCTTTTAACCATGACGGTAATCGTTTTGCTTTCCTTCCACCTTTCTTAATGCGCGGAATACATAGTGACTGCGCCTCTAGGATTGTATTTTTAAACAATGTCCAAGCCTGTTGAACACTTTTAACCTTTGCAGCTGCACCTTTCAGTTTTTTTCTAACTATTTTCCTCATCTTATCAAAGTTTCCCTTTTTAAAATTTAGTGTTAGAGCTGCAGATTTACTTATTGTCCCCCTTCCAGTTATTAGTTTAAATTTGATCATGTTATGATCACTGTTGCCAAGTGGCCCCACCACTGTTACTTCTTTCACCAAATCTTGCATTCCACTAAGAATTAAATCTAAAATAGCTCCCTCTCTTGTAGGTTCCTGAACCAATTGCTCCATGAAGCAGTCATTTATTACATCCAGGAACTTTATGTCTCTAGCAAGTCCTGATGTTACATTTACCCAGTCAATATTGGGGTAATTGAAATCTCCCATTATGATTGCACTGCCAAATTGGTTTGCTTCCCTGATTTCTCTTAGCATTTCATCATCTGTCTGACCATTTTGTCCAGGTGGACGGTAGTATACTCCAATCACTATACTCTTACCCAACACACATGGGATTTCTACCCATATAGATTCTACTGAGCATTTACTCTCTTGTATGATCTTTATCCTGTTGGACTCTATACCCTCCCGGACATAAAGTGCCACACCCCCACCAAGTTGATTCTCCCTATCATTGCGATATAATTTGTACCCTGATATAGCACTGTCCCATTGGTTATCCTCCTTCTACCAAGTCTCTGTGATGCCAATTATGTCAATCTCATCATTTGCTGCTAAACACTCTAACTCTCCCATCTTACTTCTTAGACTTCTGGCATTGGCATACAGACATTTCAAAGTGTGGTTTTTGCTTGTTTTAACAACCTGCTTTTCAGTTGTTTGGGATAATTCGGTAATCATTAGCTTTGGTGATTTTTTACATATAGGCATATGAACTATGTTTGCTTTTGATGGAACCTCTCTGTTGGGATGCCCTAACTCTCCTGTTTCATTAGTATCCTTCAGGGATACATTTCTCCGAACCATGCACTGCTGAGTAACTGTCGGCTTTCTCCCTTGTTCTAGTTTAAAAGCTGCTCTATCTCCTTTTTGAAAGTTAGTGCCAGCAGCTTGGTTCCACTCTGGTTAAGGTGGAGCCCGTCCTTTCGGAAAAGTCTCCCCTTTCCCCATAAGTTTCCCCAGTTCCTTACAAAGCTGAATCCCTCTTCCCTGCACCATCGTCTCATCCACGCATTGAAACTCTGGAGCTCTGCCTGCTTTGGGGACCTGCACGTGGAACAGGAAGCATTTCAGAGAATGCCACCCTGGAGGTTCTGGATTTCAGCTTCCTACCTAAAATCCTAAATTTGGCTTCCAGAACCTCTCTCCCACATTTTCCTATGTCGTTGGTGCCCACATATACCACGACAGCCGGCTCCTCCCCAGCACTGTCTATAATCCTATCTAGGTGACGCGTGAGGTTTGCCACCTTCGCACCAGGCAGGCAAGTTACCAGGCGGTCCTCACGTCCACCAGCCACCCTGCTATCTACATTTCTAATAATTGAATCACCAACTATGATGGCCGGCCTAACCCTTCCCTCCTGGGCAGTAGCCCTGGGAGATTTGTCCTCAGTGCGAGAGGACAATACATCACCTGGAGAGCAGGTCCTTGCTACAGGATCACTTCCTGCTATACCAGGGTGATGTTCTCCTACAGGGAGACCTTTCTGATCCAAGGCAGCACTGGGGCTGCCAGAATGGATTTGGGACTTGGCTACTATGTCCCTGAAGGTCTCATCAATATACCTCTCTGTCTCCCTCAGCTCTTCCAAGTCTGCTACTCTAGCCTCCAGAGATCGGACTCGTTCCCTGAGAGCCAGGAGCTCTTTGCACCGAGTGCACACTTACAATCTCTCACCCTGTTAGTCTCGACCCTTCAAACCCTGCTGACTAGCCCATCCATAGCAGAAGTAAAGTTATGCGATATGGGACCCCGGCACACGCTTGTGCGTGTAAATATTTTCGTGCGCATTTCAAGTGACCTTCCCGGAACGTCCATGTGCCTCCCTTGCTCTGCCCAGACCACGCCCCGCCCCCGCCCCGCGTAACAGGAGATTCGCACATTCTCGGGGCTTCATAAAATCCTCATGGCATGCGTCGGCCCGAGACATGCTCATACCTCCCGGCTTTGGCTTGCGAAGGGCTTTTAAAATTCACCTGTATGCATGTAAGTGGGCTTTTGATGAAGATATGGCATAACTTGAATAATTTTTTGAGAGCAAGAGATTATAACAAAAATCCATTTTGCCAGCTCCCCCTGCCACCCACCTCTAAAATTCATGGGCCTGCCTTGGCTTCTAATGTTAAAATCCCCACCTTTTAAATGGAAGCTGTCAGGATTAGTGAAATAGGAATGACTAGCACTGGTGCAGCATCAAGATACCAGGCTGAAGGAAGAGAAGCAGGTTCCAGCTGTGTTTGGCAGCTGTGGAAGCTCTGCTCCCAGGGGAAGCGTGCAGCAGGCACTTCTCCAACATTCACATCCAGAGGGAAATACAGAGCCTAAGGACTGGAGAATCAATCACTCGGGCCAGGGTGTTCCTCTGGATATGACCAGAAAAAAATATAGCATGGGCTCAATTTATCACGCTACATCAAGTTCTACTTCTGTGAACTCATATCTTTTTTTAGAACAACACAATCTGGGTGTGGCGATGTCTTTATTCTTAAGACACAAGAATATTTCCCTAACCCCAAAGTCCCTGAAACAAAGACTCCCCCCACCCCCATCCCCACCCCCATCCCCTTGGAAAGCTCCAGGAAGCCCCATAGGTTGCAGTAAAGCTCAGCAACCCCTAGATCTGTTTTTGTGTATTTTACTTATATTGTTTGCTTGATACTGGTTTTGTTTGCCAACCCAAATGTTTTATGTTTTATTAATCTAATCCACTCAGATTACGTATCTGGGATAGACTGGAATATAAAAGCATTTAAAATGAAAATATGCCCCTTTGTCCAGTTCAGGTGTGGAAGGGATGTTACATTTAAAAACAGACCCAGCAGAGGAGCTTTATCCCGTTTCTTTAATTTACATGATATTTGCTGCGCCGCCAGAGAGGAAAATTGAACAGAAAATGTAAGCAGAGGCCTAAAATGGCTCCTTTTTTTCTCAGAACAAGCAAAAACAAATGCAGGTGGTCCTTTACTAAGCCACAGTATTTTCACTGGAGGGAACACACTGCAGGATTCAGTAACCTGTGGGGTTCAGTTATGCAGATTAGTAAATCCTGCAGTATTTTTCCTTGGAGTAAAATACCACTGGGAAAAATGCCACAGCAAAGAGGCTTTGTGCAGTAGTGACCCCCCACATCAGGGACTGCCAGATTTTAAAGCACCAATACAGAGCGCAGACTTCGCCCTCCCTCCCCCCACTCCCCCTTCAAAGGTAGTGACAAATTCAGTGGGGAGCTGGTGAGAAACTCACTCTCCCCATCCTGCTGCCCCCTAAGGTGGCCAAAATGTAAAATATAAAGCTACTTTTGTCCGAGTCCTGCTTCCTATGGGGTAGATTTTAAGAGGCGCGCGAACAGCCTACTTTTGCTTGCGCATCAGACTCAAGCAAAAGTACGCTGGATTTTAGTAGATACGCGCGGAGCCGCGCGTATCCACTAAAATCCTGGATCGGCGCGCGCAAGGCTATCGATTTTGTATAGCCTGCGCGCGCCGAGCCGCGCTGCCTCCCCCCGTTCCCTCCAAGGCCGCTCCGAAATCGGAGCGGCCTCGGAGGGAACTTTCCTTTGCCCTCCCCTCACCTTACCCTCCCTTCCCCTACCTAACCCACCCGCCCGGCCCTGTCTACACCCCCCCCTTACCTTTGTCGGGGGATTTACGCCTCCCGGAGGGAGACGTAAATCCCCGCGCGCCAGCGGGCCTGCTGCGCGCCGGGCCGCGACCTGGGGGCGGGTACGGAGGGCGCGGCCATGCCCCCGGGCCGTAGCCACGCCCCGTACCCGCCCCCAAAACGCGGCCGACACGCCCCCGGAACGCCGCGACGACCGGGCCCGCCCCCCGACATGCCCCCGACACGCCCCCCTCCGAGAACCCCGGGACTTACGCGAGTCCCGGAGCTCTGCGCGCGCCGGGAGGCCTATGTAAAATAGGCTTCCCGGCGCGCAGGGCCCTGCTCGCCTAAATCCGCCCGGTTTTGGGCGGATTTAGGCGAGCAGGGCTCTGAAAATCTACCCCTATGTGAATACAAAGTTACCCAGCATGCCAATCCCCCTAGTACCTCCTCTGCTCCATCCAGCCTACCTGATTCCTCCAGAGTATTATCTTCCAATCTATGGTCCTCCAGCAGCTCCCTGACAGCCCTCCTGGGCTATTGGTCAGCTTGCGTCATGTTTAAAGTGGTGCTGGCCAGCCTCAGTCTCACTTTTGCCCTGATCATGGGACATACTGACCATAAATAGGCTGCCTTTTCTGACTCTTCTGTAATCGTCTATCTCAAAGAGATAATGTGCAAATCTTGGGAACATCAAACTTCAGTGTGAAGTACCTTTGATTTGACAGGGCAGAGAGCAAAGTATATTTCCCCGAATGGAAGTCCAAATCTACATCTTCATGATCTACTATGGAAGAACCCATGTGTCCATGTACGGGATAGTGCTAACACTGGCTTCCTATGCGTATTGCACATGAGAAGGCAACTATTCCATCTCTGACAGCGTGCACAAAGCTGATACTATAACTCCATCTGCCTGAAGTAGTAGGTTTCCTTTATGCAGCACAAGAGGTGATCCATCCGCATTTCGGAAGTACAGAAGAGGAGTGAAATCTGTTGCAGAAAGCCCTATTGTCTCCTCACTCTCTGCAGGACCTAATCTGCCCCTCGCCTGCAAAACTGGTATGATTAATGAATAGTTCCTTTGTAGAGGAAGAAAAACAATGCTTAACACCTTACCAGGTGGCAAGGATGGTCATGAGGTGCCAGCATGCCAGAAATGTTTTTTTTTTTACTTAGCAGGTTTTGGCTTTTCATGAGGTGATGCAGCTTCGTTGCTAGGCACTTAGCAAGATTTAGAGCTTGGACCCATGGGTCCCTCCCTTCCTCTCAAGATTTAAGTAAGCAACTCCACAATCACAGATTTCCCTTCTTTCCCCCACCTCATGCTGGAGAACAATTAGGTATTACAAGATTTTGTAGAACACAAAATACAGTAATGTACAAATGATTTTTATTTTGTTTGCAGTGTTTTTGTGTATTTTAAAATTGTTTGGTTTTTATTATAAGACATATTGTTTTATTACTTGGAAAGCACAGGCTGTAAATTCTTTATAATTAAATAATGTGCTGCCCAACCACATTAGCAAGACAAAACAAGCTACCCACTGGTGCCCAAACCTGTCCTATTGACCCCACAGCTAGCCGGGTGCTCAGGAGATCCACAATGAATATGCAAGAGAAATATATTTGCATATATTCTTGGTCTCCGGTATTTGCAAACATAACTCATGCTTATTCATTACGGGTATCCTGAAAACCCTATGGAGTCACTAGCACAGATTTAGGAACCACTGCAATATCATATATTACAAAATAATAACCCTACAGGTTCTCAGGTCAATCCAGTAACGAGCGGTAGGAAGAGCTGCGTTAGTGCCCGGCGCACCCGCGGTTGCCGCACGCACAGTCCAGCTCACCTACCGCTCGATCCTGTATGTAAATAGCTTGCAAATGCAAGCTGCGTCTAAGAAGCGTCCATGAAGCGTTAGGCCCGCGCAACCCATTTTACTGTATAGAGCGCTATACAGCGCCTATACAGTAACCTGGGTGCGCAGGCCTAATGCTTCACGGACACGCTGGTATCTGTCATTTCAAATGTCATTTCAAATGATGTCATTTGAAATGACAGGTACCAGGAAGTGGACAGTTCTCCGACGCTTGGGATTGTCAGCCCTCTCTCCCCTCCTCCTGAAGCAAGCAACGAAAGCGGAAAAAAGCGAAAAAAAAAAAAAAGCAAAAAAGCGAAAAAAAAAAAGTAGCAAGAGAGAGGGGAGAGAGGACGGGCAATCCTACGGTCGGGATTGCCAGTCCCCTCTCCCCTCCTCCCAAAGCAAGGCACGAAAAGCAGCCTTGCTCCGGGAGGAGGGGAGAGAGGACTGGCAGTGTAAAGCGACGAAGCGACTTACTTTTTTTGCAGCCCCCCTCCGGAGACGGACATCGACGACGAGGGACCGCAGCTCCCCTCCCCTGCCTCCAGCTGCCCGCGAAGATAGACACATCGCACGGGCAAAAGCGGCCCCTGTGCGTGCAATTGGGCCGCTCAAGACGTGACGTCACATGCCGTGACGCCAAACGTCGTGATGTCACGCCTTGAGCGGCCCAATTGCACGCACAGGGGCCGCTTTTGCCCGTGCAGGCGTCCATCTTCACGGGCAGCTGGAGGCAGGGGAGCCGCGGTCGTCCTCGCCGATGTCCATCTCCGGAGGTGGGCTGCAAAAAAAGTAAGTCGCTTCGTTGCTTTACACTGCCAGTCCTCTCTCCCCTCCTCCCGGAGCAAGGCTGCTTTACGCGCCTTGCCTCAGGAGGAGGGGAGAGAGGACGGGCAATCCCGAGCGTAGGATTGCCCGTCCTCTCTCCCCTCTCTCTCTTGCAACTTTTTTTTTTGCTTTTTTTTTTTTCGCTTTTTCGCTTTTTTTTTGCTTTTGTTGCTTTGGGAGGAGGGGAGAGGACTGGGGCTGCCCCGGACACCAGCATGCAGGGGTAAGGGTAGGCGGTACGTTAGCAGATTAAACGCGTGGCAAAAAAGCAGGGTAAAAAAGCGATAGTCGGGGCGCGCATTACTGTATGGGAGGGAATAGCTAATTCGATCGTTCCGCGTGCGGAAGGGGTTACCCGGGGATTTAAGGACGCAGTAAGAGTAGGTTAAAGGGGATTGTGGATCGTAGGAAGGGCTAATGCGGCCGGAAAGTGAGTAGAAAGCGGGTTAGGAGCGGGGTAAACGCTGCCACACTTTACTGGATTGACCTGAGATATTAGCAGATTGTAAAGGAGAAAAAAATTCGAAAACACTAGCAACCAGCACAAAGCCCCCTGGGGACCAGAGACAGCCCCTCCCCCCCCCCCCCCCCCCCAGCCTCTTCTACTTGTGCCAAATTGACACCGAAATGACAATGCCTTGGTGCCATGTTTGGGAGAGTGGGGGGGAGGGGGGAAATGACAAGGAATAATCTGCCCCTTACAAAAACAAAGGATCAGAGAGGGAAGGGGGTCCCCAAAAAGGGAAAGGCCCTGGAAGCCCATGCATAACGTCAGAATGATACTCTAGCTGGCCAGTGACAATGTAAGTGGGTGGGAATGAAGGGGCACTGTCCAGGCAGAGAGAGAGAGAGAGAGGAAGGGGAAGGGATCCCATGCATTGCTGTGCAGTACTTTTACTGTCCCCATGCTGCTGCCCGGCTGCATGCAAATGTGTTCCAGGCCACAGGAAAAGGACATAGCAGGCCCCCTTCATGAGAGACTTGATGCGGAGCTAAGACACTGTCCCCTCCTGTTGCGTCTGAGGTGGAACCTTGTGCCGAGGTGGGGTTGACGCAACCCATAGGTAGGGACCTACGGGTCCCCACCGTCGGCAAGTGGAGTGGGCTGATAGGCAGAAGCCACTGGAACTTCACCTATACCAGCCCTCATTCCCCGCAGGTTGAGCCTTTGGGTGCCAGGGCCGGCAGGACTTAGGTGGGCCTCGAGATTGGTTAGCAAGAGTGGTTGGTTCAGCCCAGAGACAGCAGACGATAGGTGGCATAGTCCTACTCTGGACTGGGTAAGGTACTGGAAATAGGGCGCCAATGGAACTGAGGTTGACTGAGGGCACTCGAGCAAAGGTAGGCCGAAGCCCAATAAATCCACGTCCAGGGAGTAAGCTAGAAGAGGCGTCAAGGACAGGCTTGGATCAGGGCCAGTGGCAAAGCGGAGGTCATGGCAAGCAATGCTGAGATCTGATCACGGAGAAGTCAGTAGCGAGAGTCAATCAAAGCAATAATCAAGGTCTGGAGATAGTCTGTAGTGTAGTCAGGCACAGCAGAGGTCTGGGTCTGGAGATAGGCAGAAGCGTGGTCAGGGTAGCGGAGGTCTGGGTCTGGAGATAGGCTGAAGCGTGGTCAGGCAAAGCAAAGTCGATATCCGTGCAGTCAATCCAAAACATAGAAAGGGCAGGAACAAGGAGAACAGGAACCAGGAACAACGGGGGTCATGAACAAAGCATAGAGACGATTTTCAGCAACAAGTACTCGAGTAGCGAGGAGGCCTATTGCAAAGGCAACGCTATGGAGCGAGGCCTGAGCTTAAATACTAGCAACGGTAACATGGAATAGACTTAGTTTTTGGGTACTTGCCAGGTTCTTATGGCCTGGATTGGCCACTGTTGGAAACAGGATGCTGGGCTTGATGGACCCTTGATCTGACCCAGTATGGCATGTTCTTATTTTCTTATCATCCGGGGCCGCAGCCAGGTTCCCGCCACGAGCCCTTCAAAAGGATCAGTGAAGCAAGCGCGCGCCTAGGGAGGGGCGCGGCGCAAGTAGTGGCGTCTCTCCATGGGCCACATGGAGAGGCCCGACGAGCAATGGCACCTTGACCTGAGTCGCTGGGAAATGTGGCGGAGCCGGAGGCACCAGGAGTGGCCCGAGGTCGGAGCTGGCGGCCTACCGCTGCTAGCGAGGAGGAACCAGAAGCTAGAGTCTGTATAGAAAGGTGAGAGGGCCGCACCGCGGGTCTGCTGCAGACGGCGCGTGTAACACCTCCCTCCACTGGGCTGTGCTCAGGGCTGGATGACAAGTCACTCACTCCACTCTAGTTTAGTTTCCCATAAAGCAAGTTAAGGGTCTAATTTTTCTTGTTGAAAATCGCTGATAATATTCATTGTTAATAAACACTGAAGCCATATTTTAATATATTGGTCTTTTGTGTTTAAACTGTGATGGCTCTTCCATGCTGATTTTTAATAGTACTTTGTTACAAAGCATTAACAAAATAAACAAAAAAATCCATCAAACTATAGCAAACTGACAAATTGTATAACAATTTTTAAAAAGGTAAGCACTAAAATGGTATTTTAAAAATATATAAAAATCCATGCTTGTCTTTAATAAATATTTAGGCTTTGTTATAAATAATCTCATAATTTACTATCAGTTGATCCCCTGTTATGTTAACATCTTCTAAACAGTTAATGTCCCGATTACTGTGGATTTACTTGTCTCTTTTATCTGAACCCTTACTTACAATGGGTTTCCTTCTAATTTATGTGTAGGGAAGAAATCCTTGATAAATTAGGCTTTTGGTCTTTTAAAGAAGTCATTAACTTTTAATATTTTTCAAAGCGCTATTATTATGCATTATTTGTATTAAAATCCAGAACCGAAAAAAAATTCTTAGCAATAGCTGTCGATAAACTTTCTATTTGGCAAACTGATGCCGAACCTTTGTTAAAACTTGCAGAGCTACTTTTGTGGACACTCCTATACCACCACAACAGCATTCTCTCAAAAGTCTTAACAGTTGATGAGGTGTGACAAACCTACAAGACAGCAAATAGCACTTCAGGAATTCCGTGGACACTATTGAGGAAGTTTAAAAACTGAAAATGAGAAGCGTGGACAGTAGTTTACAAACTGGTTGAATGTCACACCTGTCTATTGCTGTGCGGGATTTTTTTTTCATTACTATTTTTCTCCAGTTTTATGCAAAGAATGCAGGATCAATAGTGGTTTCGAGCCAATGGGTAAGATTGCTGGTAGCATTTACGAATCCTACATCCTAGCAATAAATAAATCTGTGCTTCAAGCAACAGAAAAAGAGATTGCTCTTTGCATGACTTTGGTCAGGAGTACAGGTATTTAAAGGCAAATCAACCCTGAATTTGGATGTACGGCTGATATTTTTCTAATCAGTTTTATATAGCTTTATTTTATCTTGATTTTGCTTGACCTTTCTCACTGTAATTGTGCGATGTCTGCCAGAAGCGCTTTATAAAGGAGATATTCCATCTACATGGGATATTGCAGGAAGATTAAATCAAGGGGGCTACTTTCTGCTGTCCCTCGGGAAGAACATAAGGAAAGCAGGCAGGGTCTTGCTACGCCCCTTCCAGCAGTGGGCAGCTGCTGTGATTGTTTTTTTTTTTAACATACATACAAGGAAACGTATCTGACCCTAATCAGACAATAATTAGCACTTTATGGAGATGATTATCTGTTCCATTATGGCGAAAACAAGCTGCAATTTCAAAACAATTAAGTAAAGTTGGAACAGACTGGAGAAACTGTTCAATGTCTACACAGAAGTAATGCTTAAAAACATAAGCTACGCTATTTTTTTCTATCATGCGACTGAAAAAAACAATTATCTTGCATGCAACCTCATTAGACTTGGCTTCATTTTTGCCTTTTTTTTTTTTTTTTTTAAAGATTTGTTTTACAGTGGGCTCCATATCAGAGTGCTGGCATCATAAACTCCTTTTTTAGCACCTTTTTTTTTTCCTTTCCCTAAAAAGAGAAAAAAAAGAAAAAGAAAATCAAGTATATGTTCGATTTGTCTATCTGTAAATTATCTCAGGAACGATTCCACCTAGAGCAACCACATTTTCCGGATATGTAGATCTTTTCAAAGCTGAAAACCAGAATAATGTTTTCACGGAAAAACTTAGGGAACTAGCTGAAAATTGGGAGAAATCACAATTTCCTATGTAAACAGCATCTCCCAAATGTGTATGTGTGTGTGGAGGGGGGGAGGCAGGCACGTTGTTTCAATTGCAGTATCAGGACAGGCCAAAATGTGGCAGTATCCTTTTCTAATTGATGATACTGATATCTTGTGGCTACTGTGAGTACTGCAGCCTGCACAGGCTGATTGATAAAGCGCTCCCACGAAATCCAAGTGGTGAGAAAATTAAAGCATCTCATAAGAATAGTTCTGCAATTCTTTCCTTGCATGCACATTATCTCCCGAACCATTCAGTCCACAGCAATCATATTTTCAGAATAGGTCTATCTATATAAAAGTTAGAAATCAAAATAATATTGTCCCATAAAAAAAACTTAGGGACTAGCCACAAGTGGGGGGAAAAATGAATTTTTTGCTATTAATTATAAGGATCTGTCTGCATACATTTTATCTCCAGAACCATTCAACCCACAGCAAACACATTCTCAGGACAGTATACCAATAATAATAATAATAATAATAATAATAATAATAATAAAAAGCTAGAACCCAAAGTACTATGTTATCATAAAGTTCTTATTGATCTATCCCAAAACTGTTAAGTAATGCTCCTGTGACTTGTTCTGCAATTCTTTTCTTACTTGTTCTGATTGCAAAGGATGATATGCTGCTTTCACATAAGGTTATGTTCTGGTGTTTGTGAGGTCAGTAACCTGAGTAGCCCATAATCAACGATAACACACAAATAGGGACCTTCATTTTTTTTAAATTTGATTTTGCCCAGTAATTTATCAGTGTTTATTACAACAGAGACAAAAATGGGAGGATTCTCCATTTTTCTGGCTCAACATAATTTTTGTTATTGTAATACATGCTGATAAATTCCAAGGAAAAATCAGTTAAAAACTGAAAATGAAGGTCCCTGCACATAAATTAAATATATATGTATCTTACACTAATGCTAAATAATGTTGCATCCCAGATTTCTGCATCTACTTCATTCTCAGTCTAGAGATGGAAAAAATTCTAGTTCCATTAAAAAATAGGTTTTGGCTTTTACATAGAAAACCCTTGCTTTCTGTGATTATCTTTTGAATTTTTCTTTTTAGTATTCCTTTACTGGTGTTTTTGCAGAACAGAAATGTACTGTACTTCATAATCTACAGGCTCTTGTGAAGAAAAATATGCATCTTTAACATTCTTCTTTCCTGTACTGAAAAATTGTCAAAGAATGTGCTGAGGAGACAAGCCAGTGACTCAGTGACAGCACAGCACACTCCGATGTGGCGGTATCTGGGTTTCATTCCCAGGCTAGACTACTGAAGGTCCATATTCAGACACAGCTCATTCTTATCTGGTTAACAGGCCTGGATTTATCAAAATGCACTAAATACTGAATGCGATAGAAAAAGGGGTGTGTTTTATGGTAATAGGCAGTTTATTGCAATAATACCAAACAGGCCGATACAGTAGCCTGCTATTGGACGCGCGTTTTCCCTTACCCCTTATTCAGTAAGGGGAGGAAAACGCGCGTCCAACCCGCGGAAAATGCATGTTGATGGCCCTATTAGGTATGCGCGTGGGATACAGAAAGTAAAATGTGCAGCGAAGCCACACTTTTTACTTTCAGAAATTAGCGCCGACCCAAAGGTCGGCGCTAATTTCTTCTGGCACCGGGAAAGTGCACAGAAAAGCAGTAAAAACTGCTTTTCTGTGCACCCTCTGACTTAATATCATAGCGATATTAAGTCGGAGGTCCCGAAGAGTAAAAAAAAGTAAAAAAAAAAAAAAAAATTTAATTCGGCCCACGGCTGTCAGGCCGAAAACTGGACGCTCAATTTTGCCGGCGTCCGGTTTCTGAGCCCGTGGCTGTCAGCGGGCTCGAGAACCGACGCCGGCAAAATTGAGCATCGGCTGTCAAACCTGCTGACAGGTTTGGCGTCACGGCATGTGATGTCACGTCTTCAGCGGCTGTGCAGGCGTCCATCTTTGCGAGCAGCTGGAGGCAGGAGAGGTCGTCCGATGTCCGGAAGGGGGTGCAAAAAGTAAGTCGCTTCGCCGCTTTACACTGCCAGTCCCTTCTTCCCTCCTCCCGGAGCAAGGCTGCTTTTCGCGCCCTGCTTCGGGAGGAGGGGAGAGGAGACTGGCACTGGGGAAGCCATGATGTCCGGAGGGGGCTGCAAAAGTAAGTCGCGGAGCGTAGGATTGCCCGTCTTCTCCCCTCTCTCTCTTGCAACTTTTTTTTTCGCTTTTTTTTTGCTTCAGGAGGAGGGGAGAGGACTGGGGCTGCCCCGGAGACCAGCATCCATGGACGCGGCCAGGGCAGGTGAGCGGGGGCTGGGGGAAAGCTTGCCTCCTACCCTTACCCCTGCCTCTAACGCTGGGGTAAGGGTAGGCGGTAAGTTAGCAGGTTAAACGCGCGGCAAAACGGCAGGGTAAAATAGCAATAGTCGGGGCGCGCGTTACTGGATGCTAGGGAATAGCTAATTCGCTCGTTTGCATGCAATATACATTGCCCAGGGATTTTAGGACGTGGTAAGGGTAGGTTAAAGGGGGTTGTGGATCGCAGGAAGGGCTAACGTGGCTGGAAAGTGTGTAGAATGTGGGTTAGGAGTGGGGTAAACGTGGCTGCACTTTACTGGATAGATCTGTATGAGAGAGAGAAAGAGAGAGACTAGCCATAATGCCCCCAACACTAGGTAGCTATTTATATCTCTATGGGAGGCCCACCTATTAACTCGAGGTGAGGTTTAGGTATTTGTAGCTGTTAGGGGACACTTTGTTACCCCCATCAAGTAGGTTGAAAGAACACTGCACAAATCTCATCTTTGGGTGAGTTTCCTCACTCAGAGGGTCATCAAATCTTCACAAGAGAGCACTGTTCTATTCATATGTCTCACTTTGAATGTCAAAGTGGCCCCTAATCCCTACACTAATACCTAAACCCCACCTCGAGTTACTAGGTGGGCCTCCCATAGAGATATAAATACCTATCTAGTGTCAGCATCATAGTTCTCTCTCTCTCTCTCTCTCTCTCTCTCTCTCTCTCTCTCTCTCTCTCTCTCTCTCTCTCGTTAGCCAGATATATTAGCAGGATATGTTTGACTATCACTACTTATTCGACTAAGGTCCTGACCCACTAAGGGTTTTACCCTTAGACACAAAATGGGAGAAAAGAATCTACCCCTAAATTTTCCAGATAAGTTCCCATGCTCACCCCCAGTATGCCTCTTGCTAAAGTATAGCTGGAAAAGAGGGTAAGAATACTCTGGAGGCAGCATTCACAACTCCTTGAGTAAACAGCCCAACAATGACACTGCTGCCCTGACTCAAGTTCATATTACCTGGTTCTGTAGACAGCTATGGTCCCTGTTGCTAGAGTGGCTGGGCTTTTTTGCTGCCCTGTGCAAACAATTACTGTGCTGCCTCCTTCCCCCCTCCGCCATTCATTATTCTCTGTCCTGGGACCACCAAAAAAATGCCCAGCTCCTTTCAGTGATACAAACTTTAAAAACTGACACCACTACCCCTCCCTTCCAAACCCATTGCTGGTGCAAGGCTATTAGGTGCCCCAGGCGAACCTTATAGCCTTGCACAATGCACCTCTGACCCCATTCCACACACACAGTTAAGAGTTATGCATTTATATTTTACATGAAAAATATCAAAGTACAGTATTCTGAGGTAAAAATATTACTTACATTATATTTATATGCACTGCTGTGATGCCAACCAGAAATCCCTGCAAAAAAGACACTTGGAACCCATTTGGTATTAGGCCTATTATGATGTGTGTTGGGTGAGGATTTGACCCTCTGAAAGCCCTAAAACACTAATACACTTCCTATTAAGAGAATGCTTCACCTCAGTCACACATGCAGAACATAAACAGACCCTCACCAAATAGTTATTTATTTATTATATACCAACATTCAATCAAGATATCACATCATTTTACATTCAGGTACTGTAGGTATTTCCCTATCCCCAGAGGGCTTACAATCTAAGTTTGTATCTGAGGCAATAGAGGGTAAAGTGACTTGCCCAAGGTCACAAGGAGCAACAGCAGGACTCAACCACTGGTCTCCTGGTTTGTAGTCTACTGCTCTAACCACTAGGCTATTCCTCCTCCCTCTGCTACAGAATAGAGCAGGGGTGGGCAGTTCCGGTCCTCGAGGGCCACAAACCAGTCTGGTTTTCAGGATATCCCTAATGAATATGCATGAGAGAGATTTGCATGCACTCTGCCTCAGTTGTATGCAAATCTATGTCATGCATATTCATTAGGATATCCTAAAACCTCGACAGGTTTGTGGCCCTCGAGGACTGGGATTGCCCATCCCTGGAATAGAGCAACCATACAGTAAAAATACAAATGCACAAAAACTGAACTGGAAACCACAAGAAGCTAGACTCTCTATGCAGTGCAACAATGAAAAAACAGAACCATCCCCATTCCTCAAACATCAAACATCAAATAATAAAATCAAGAAATAAAAGAAATACATAATCATAATACTAAAAACATACTAATAATATTTCAAAAAAAGCTGATGAATAAAAGATCAAACAATTAAAAACTTATATACACGTTTTTTTAAATGTCCCAAACAGCAATAAAATATTTCAAAACAGCAGACACAGCAAATAACACCTGAAAAGTAAAACTAAAAAGGATTTTAAAAATTCACACTCTCCATACCTGCGAACTTTGATTTCCAGTCACCCCAAGATTGCTGTAGATTAGTGGAAGAGGGTTGCACAGACTTTCTCCTCTCTTTTTTATATACACGCACACATACATATACACGCACACATACAAGTTCAATCACACATATGCTCCTTCTCAGACAAACCCGCAGGTTTCTCCAGCTTTTCTTTGGTTGAGATCCACCAGCAGCATCAGGCCCTCATCTTCATTTCAGCTGCTGGCAGGTTGGAATCCACCTGCAACACCCATTCTCACACTCACACACAGAAACACACACACACACACAGCTCCCATTCATACACATGCACACAGTGAAGGCAGACCCTCCCTCTTTCTTTTGCCAGCAACCTCAGAGCCTCTCTCGTTCTTCTGTTACCGCTGTGACCGCTGCTGCATGGCTATTATGGAGGCGCCAATCGCTGCTACTGGCACTGAAGCCTGTTCTGCTGTTTCCTCTGTGCAGGCCGCAAGGTATTAAAAATTTGTGGGCCTTCCAGTTCCTCCATGCTGATCTCATACATCGTGAGATCGGCATAGAGAAAGTGCTACTCTTGCACATTCCCAAAGATTGGCATATGCCAATCACTAAAAATTCAAAAATTTTATTTTTTTTTTTTACTTTTGCTGTCTGATCTTAGTTTTCTAATTGGTTTATTACAGGCTTTTTTTTCTACCTTCCTTTTCTTGGCCTTTTGCCAATTCCTTTTACAGGGTCTCTTTTTTCTTTTTTGTTTCTTCTCTACCCACCTTCTTCTCTTCTTCCCTGAAACACACACTCAGGCTCTCATTCTCACACGCTGTCTCCCCCCCACACACACACACACACACACTCAGGCTCTCATTCTCACATGCCATCTCTCTCTCACACACATACACACAGAGGTACAGGCTCTCACACTCGCATGCTGTCTCACACACACAGCTTTCACTCTCAAATGCTCTCTCTCATACATAAATACACACGCTCACTCTTTCACATGCTGTTTCTCTCACACACATAGGCGCTCTCACTCACATTCTGTCTCTCACACACACACACACACACATAGGCTCTCACATTCAGGCCCTCATTCCCACACACAGTCTCTCAACTCGCTCTCTCTCACACACAATCTCTCAACTCACTCTCAAACACACACACACTCTACAGGACCTCAGCCTCTTTCTCACCTCTGGGCCTTCTTTTCTTGGGTTGCCACAGGATGGGCTCCATGGTGGCCCTGATCTTCTTGGGCCTCTGCAAGGTGGGATCCCAGTGGCCCTGCTACCGGGCCTCCTCTTCTTAGGCTGCCACGAGGTGGGATCCGCAGCAGCCCTGTTACAAATGTTACTCCTCTTCCGCAAGCAGCCAATGCTTCTCTTCCTTCCTGCTCATGCGACTCTGGCAAATTTTTTCTTTCATGGCCACACAGGCAGGAAGGAGAAGGGCACCTAGATATGACTTTTTCTTCGGGCCATGGTGGGACGAGCTCCACCACGACCCCGCTGATCTGTCTGCTGTGTGCGGCCAGCACACAGCATAAAAGAAACACGCTCCCTGCCCCTCTCACTCAGTATGAAACTGCCTCCTGCTTTTTCTGCCCCTGGTGGACCTGATCCCACTGGTGGTAACATGGGCCACTCCCTGCTTCTGACACTGCCCCACTGGGTGTGCCGCCCTTTGCAATTGCACGGTTTGCACACCTGGTGGCACTAGGTCTGCCTAGGTGGTGGATTATATAATTAGGACAAAACCCTGGATCATGATGCCTGGATCATGATGCCATAGCACAAAAGAGAGGCTGGCTCCAATTGAGCTGAAATAAAGTGCCAAAATAAAATAATCATTGCCAAGTATGATAAGAGTTGGAAATTATCTGAAGTGTGCCACACCAGATCAAGAAATTGCCCATTATTTCTTTTTTAGGCAGTGGCTCAGGATAATAATCAGGCCGATTCAATATAAAGTGCGGGAGAGCCGGCACTCCGTGTTAAGCACCCACTCTCCCGAAGCGCGCTCAGGCACCTCTCCTGGGCACGCGATTCTCTATTTAAATTAGGGCCCACACTAATAAGGAGGTGGCGGCTGTCAGCGGGTCTGACAACAGATGCTTAATTTTACCGGGGTCGATTTTCAAACCTGCTGACAGCCACAGGTTTGGAAAACAGATGCCAGCAAAACTGAGCATCCGTTTTCGAACCCGCCAACCAGCGGGCAGATTTTTTCTTTTTAAGTTTTTTAAAGTTTTTTTTAATTTTTGGGACCTCCAGCTTAACATCGCTATGATATTAAGTCGGAGGGTGTACAGAAAAGCATTTTTTTCTGCTTTTCTGTACACTTTCCTGGTGCTGTCTATGGTTAACGCCTGCCTTTGGGCAGTATCACGGGCGACTAACTAATAGGCTCATCAACATGTATTTGCATGTGATGAGCGCTATTAGTTTTCGCGAGTTTGGCCGCACGTTTTCAGGGCGCTATTACCCCTTCCAGTATAAGGGGTAATAGACGCGGGTCAAAAACGCACGGCCAAACAGGTGCTAAACAGTGCACTCAGCCGAGCGCACCGTACTGAATCGGCCTGAAAATACTGCAGTTTAGCTGTTAACAAAAGGTCTTTATAAGATCAGAAAATTCAAGTGCTCATCTTTCTGTTTGTAGGGATTGCACATCACTTACCTTCCAATCATAACATTTTATCACTCTTATGAATCTTGTACCATTCCTGCAAATTTCCTGTGAAAAGGTAACCTTTACGAAATTATCTTCCTCCTCTCCCCCCCCCCAACCTCCTCAGCACATATTGGATAGTAATATCACATGCTATTGTAACACCGCTTGACCAATTATTTCAGTTGAAGAACATGGATTTAGTGGGTCTATGGGTTTTGTTTTGTTTTTTTTTAATAATTATCTTGAGATACGGTATTACATTTTAAAAAGCCTTTTCAATTTCCTGCTCTTGTTCTGAAAAGTGCCACTTTTGTATTAGCATGCAGTTCTTCACCTCTGAGTGTGTCTAATTTGGTGATAGATTACACTTAGGAGCATTAAGTCAAGTGCTCTAAAGTTGCAATAGTCAATTAAGCGACAAAATAGCTTTTTTTTTTTTAAAGCAGTATACGTTCCTGATCATAAATTGCCCATAACGTTTCAGCTCTGGCAAGATGCCATTTACTTCCCGCCCCTCCCAATATTTCCCTCTCTGACCCTGTGGCAGACTGACAGGCAACACTCGAGCACACCTTTTTTTTTTTTTTTTTTTTTTTTTTAAACAATCACAACTGTTGACTGAAGTCTTCATTAGCTTTTGGCTTCTCTCGTTACCTTTTACTCTTAGACATTTAGGTGTCTTATTGAAAAACTTGGACCAGCACAGGGTCTTGACAGATGCCACCAATTTCCTGAAGGACCACCAGGAGGGTGTGTGCATTCCTTGCAAACTGCTTTCTGTAGTGGGAACCCATCTGTTTACATGCCTGCAAAAGTCAATATGCACTTAGGATATAGGAATCCCAAGCCAGACAAGCCTTCTCTTGAGAATGGGTGCGGATGAGTTTCTTTTTGGAATGCATATTAGAATGCCCTGGGTCACTTAGTGCAATTGTATGTTGAGATGGGAGCAGGAATAGTTACATAAATTCTAAAGGTAAACTAGTGGGTACATAACAGATGCACTTTAATTCTATTCAGTGGAAAGTCCATAGGCTTTATGGATTCATTAACGTTTCCAGTTTAAAAGTATTATTTAGGACCTAAATATTCATAATAAACAATATTGCTATTCTTCTTATATGGCATGTTTGATCAAGGTGATTTAAACCTTTTACCCAGTTATAATTAGTACTCATATTGTCAACCTGAGAAGAAAGAATGTGTGATATGACTATAGCAAGATTTAAATTGGTAGAACTCACATTTGCATACATGTTATAGAAGATGGCTTAGATAGCATAGCTCTCTCTCCAGTCATTATTAGAAATTAAGGTTCATGGTCATTACTCAAATGGACAAAAGCTAGGACTAGAAGATGTAGTGAGGTTGCTGGTGATCTTCCTTGTCGCCTGATTTGTGGCAAGAACGGAACTCTCTAGAGCAGTGGTTCTCAACAGGTGTGTCAGAACACACTGGTGTGTTGCGAGGTCCTGGGAGGTGTGTTGCAGGGCCAGCAGGTTGCTGCCTCCTTATCAGCCCTGGTGGGAGTTGATTGACTTCTCTTACATTGGGCCTGATGGGAGGCTACTTTCACTTCCTTCTCTTCTTTCTGACCCAGTGGGAAGCTGTTTCCTCCTTCACCCAGATCAAAGCGAGGCACTGCCAGCTCAGGCTGTTCTGTGCCTTATGGACACAAACCTTATCTTCCCCTGCTGAGTCTGGGAGTGATGCTGCTGCTGATCTCTTCACCCTGCAGAGGGTGGGGAAAGGAGGTTGGGGATGCTGGGAAGATGAAGGTGGAACGGAGAGGGAGTGTGGGGGCTGCTGAGCAGGAAGGGGTGGGAAACAGGGGGCTGGGGTATCTGGGCAGGCAGGGAGATGGGATGAAGGGGATAGGAGAGTCAAGCAGGAGAGAGAGGGAGTACAGGGAAGAGGATGTGGGGAGTCGGGAATGCTGGGCAGGGATATGAGTGTGAGTGGATGATTGAAAGGGAATAATTGGGAAAAGTGAAGGATGATGGAGGTATGGAAGGGGAGTGACAGGGTGCAAGAGCCATAATATGTCAGTTTTGGGAATGTGCATTTCTTCTCTCTTTGTACTTTGCATAGTTTAAGAGGATAAGTATTTCTGTTTCTAGCTCTCCAGTTTTGCACTGCATGCAGAGCAGCTTTTTGAGGTTTCCATTCCAGTTTTTGTCTCCACATCTGTAATTTGTGCTCTTTTATTCTGTATTTGGTAAAGGTCAAATCTGTATGTGTTACTGAGGTGAGGTATTTTACTAGTAGGTAGGGATTTGTATCAAACTTCTTTGCTGTGTTTTCTCATTCTCAATAGGACATTCATTGGTGCTGCATTGCTCCCTTTTCATAAGAAGTTCTTGGAATTAGTGTTGCAATGGTATGGAAGGTTTGCTACACATGTGCTGAGTGGTTTTGTTTTGTTTTTTCAGGTTTTGTATTTTACAATGCACCTGGTACTTAGGGAGTTTGTGTTTCTGTTACTGAGATATCACCAGAATCAGAATATCTTTTTTATATAGCGAGTTGTATTTGAAATATCTTAGTTCTGCTCTGTATCCATTGTTTGGGGATGAGGGGGGGGGGGGGAGGCGGGGGTAGTTTCCTGTAGATACAGAATATATGTTTACAATTAGCCCCATGATGGGCACGTGTTCAGTGTGTCACACATATGAGAACCATTTGTCAGGTGTGTCCCGACTGAAAAAAGGTTGAGAACCACTGCTCTAGAGAACCATATGAGCAAAGAGGGGTATCATTGATGATGGTGACCCAGAGAGAGTCATTGCTGAGAATGAACAGGGACTTTGAGTCCCTTATGATGAACAGGAGTGTAGGTACCACTGAGGAAACCAAAGTCATTGATGACACAAAATAGAATGACATTGCTGATAAAGAACAAGGGGTCACCAATGGAGCTGAATTAAAGAAGGAAGAAGAAAATGTGGTTCTACAGGGCACCAGAACCACAAAGGTTGAAAGAAGGAGAAAAAAAAAGTCCAAAGTATGGAAGAGAAAAGCTCTCCTGAATCAAACAAGTTTTAGCCCATGAGCAAAGCCAGGAGACGTTTTCTGAGTGAAAACATGAATTAGAAAGAAAGAGGAAACAGTGGAAACCCTTGCTAAACAGCTGGGGATTAAAAACCTGCGTAAGGGAGGGCATTTAGCAGCTTTTCAAAGAAACCACAAATACTTTAAAAAGCAGGTTGGAAGATAAGGATGAGTTGTTCCATGCCCTGGCAGAAAGCAGCCAAAGAAGAGATTTACTTGAGGTCAAGAGTACCTCAATCATGAAATGAAGCATCAAAAGGAAAAGGAGGAGTGGCAGACCAAGCTAGAAGATTCAGCTGAGAAAATCAAGTCTGAGCCCACTAGGGCAGAGAAACAGAAGCAAGTGTGTCATGCGGTACTGAAAACCCAAGAAGCAATGTTATTTATTTATTTAAGAGATTTGGAATATGCCTTACAGTCTACAGCTGTCCAGATTGAACTAAGGGTAAAGCAGGAGCAAGAAAGGAGCTGGTTGACGATGTTGCTAAATAAGAGGAAAAATTTCATAAAGACACAAGAAATGAAATGGGCGTATCCACAGGTGGAGAGATTGGCTGAGTAGCTGGCATAAGCTAAATGGAGGAAAGGAGATCTAGATAAGGACAAGCTGGGAACTGGCTAAGGAATTAGAAGCACCTTTGGGGGGAAAGGAATACTGCAGATATAAGTGGAAGGAGCAGGAAGATAAATTGGTAGAGTGCCAAGACTAATTCCTGGAAGGTGAGCAAATATGGGCATAACTTGCAGAAAAGACTGATAGACTAGCGAGAGGCCTACATAACCAATGTATAATATCAAGAGGAGCAGGAGGTAACAAAGCTCATTGAAAGTGTCTCAGCATTAGAAGTACAGTTGCAGGGAAATCAAGAATGGTTACAGGAGGAGACCCACCAGAAACTCAGCATTGATCTTCAAATACAGCAGCTGGAGAAAGAGACAGGAGATTTCCAGTAACAGTAAGAGGAAGCAGGCGAGCAGGCTATTAAAACTTGAAGAAACAGATTGCTACCTTGCAGACCCAACTTCTTCATTAGAAGAGGAAATTCCTTATAGGCAAAGAGTTGAGCTAGAAGCAAGAGAGTGCAGCTTTTACATCCGGGGTTACCTAAGGAATGCGCGCGCGCACGCCTGCCCCCTTCTTAAACGCATCATGGCGGGAACCTCGGGGACGTCCCCACCACATGACGTCATCCACTCACAATACTTAAACCCAGCTGACTTCTAGCAATATGAGTTAGCAAGGATTCTTGTCCTCCTAGTTCCGCCATTCTGGGACTTCACCTAGCTGTCCTAAGTGAGTGACCTAGGTACCCGCTCCTCGGGGGCCTTGCCGCACTCAGAGCTATCCGCTCCTCGGAGAGCCATTGCTGCCTTCCTTGATCCTTTCCGTGACTCTACCTTGACTGCTCCTCTCACCGCTAAGACGAAAAAAGAGGCTGACCCTTCACATTGGTCTCCAGAGGCCATTTCTGCTTTTCAAGTACTAAAAAGGGCCTTCCTCAAGAAACCCTGCTTACGACATCCTAATCCTCACAGGCCGTTTATTGTTGAAGTGGACGCCTCAGATGTCGGCGTCGGGGCCTACTTAGCCAGCACAGCGATACACTTATTCTACATCCTGCTCATTCTTCTCGAGACGCTTTTCACCAGTAGAGAGGAATTACAGGATTGGCGATAAGGAACTGCTTGCCATCAAGCTTGCCTTTGAAGAGTGGCGCCCCTGCTTAGAAGGTGCTCAGCATCAGATAACCATTTTCACAGATCACAGGAACCTGGAATACCTTTGCCATGCTCAGAGGCTTAATCATCACCAAGCCAGATGGTCACTGTTTTTTAACAGGTTCAACTTCCTTCTCAAATATCGTCCTGCCGAGAAGAATGTTCGGGCAGATGCTCTTTCACGGTCCTTAACTCCTGATATGTTCCAGACGAGCCATGTCACATCATTGACCCTAAGAAGATAATGCTGGCTACCACCCATTCAGTTCCCACTGGTAAAACGGTGGTTCCTCCGTCACTGAGAAAATTCTGAATTGGGCTCACGATTCTAAGTTAGCAGGCCATCCAGGACAAGCCTGTACCCTTGCTACCCTACAGCGTTACTATTGATGGCCATCTATGAAAAAAGACGTGTAAGCATACGTAGAGTCCTGCACCTCCTGTGCCAGGCAAAAGCTTCCTGCTGGTCGACCCTGGGGTCTGCTCCAACCATTGTCCATTCCAGATGAACCTTGGATGCATATTGCAACTGACTTTGTGGTCGATTTACCACCTTCCAATGGGAACAATACGATATGGGTTACCGTAGATCGGTTCTCGAAGATGGCGCACTTCGTTGCTCTACCTGGTCTGCCATCTGCCCCAGAACTAGCCAAACTATTTGTACGACACATTTTCCGCCTATATGGGATGCCGACACATATTGTGTCAGACAGAGAAGTCCAGTTCACTGCCAAATTCTGGAGGGCACTGTGCCGAAAGTTCGCTATTTCTTTGGATTTGACTTCTGCATATCACCCCCAATCTAATGGACAAATGGAGAGAATGAACAGAACCCTTAAGCAGTTCATACTGCCCAATCATTCTAGGCAGAATGATTGGGCAGTTACTACCCTGGGCTGAATTCGCCTTGAATTTGCATCCAGCGTCCGCCACGGGATCCACGCCATTTCAGATTGTATATGGCCATCAGCCACTTCCACCACTACCTATACCATTGATTGGTACCTCACCTGCTGCCCAAGCCACTGCTGATGAAATTCATCAACTTTGGTTTGAGATCAAGGAGCTCCTACTGAAGGCTGGGCAAACAGCAAAAAGATTCTATGATGCTCATCATCAAATGGCTCCTCAGTTTAAGCCAGGAGATAAGGTATGGCTCAGTACCAAATATATTCGGCTCAAGCTACCTTCAGTTCGATTCGCACTGCGATACATTGGGCCCTTCACCGTTCTCTGACATCTGGGACCATTGACTTATAGCCTGAGGTTGCCACCCTCAATGAAGATGCACAATGCCTTCCATGTTTCACTCCTGAAACCACTCATCCTCTCTGGGTTTTCTCAAAGGACTCCTGATCCACAACCCCTTGATGCTGAAGATGACATAGCATACAAGGTGGATGACATACTGGACGTACGTAAAAGAGGAAAGCACTGGGAGACTTCATTTCCTGGGAAGGATACGGACCAGAAGAAAACAGCTGGGAATCTGCTACCAACATACTGGACAAAGAGATGCTGCATCGCTTCCACCTTGCGCATCCCAGGAAGCCGAAACCCCCTGGGAGGGGCCCTAAGAAGGGGGGTACTGTTGCGCCCGTCAGACGCAGGCAGCTGCAACGTTTGCTGCTCACTTCCTTCTTCTGTTCAGCTCTGAGTCTGGGGAGGATGGCGGCCTCCGCTTCTACACGCTGACCCTCATGGTGGGCCCGGGATGGTGTGGGCGCTCCCGGCAGCCATCTTACATCCGGGATTACCTAAGGCACACGTGTGCGCACCTGCCCCCTTCTTAAACGCATCACGGCGGGAACCTCGGTGCATTCCCCACCGCATGACGTCATCCGCTCACGATACTTAAACCCAGCTGACTTCTAGCAATACGAGTTAGCAAGGATTCCTGTCCTGCTAGTTCCGCCATTCTGGGACTTCACCTTGTTGTACTAACTGAGTGACCTAGGTACCCGCTCCTCAGGGGCCTTGCCGCACTCAGAGCTATCCGCTCCTCGGAGAGCCATTGCTGCCTTCCTTGATCCTTTCCGTGAGTTCCTGCACCATCCTAGGACAACTCCAGCTGTTCCAGTTCCGGGTTTTCCTCAGTGCCTGATCGTCTATCATCTACAGCTTGCTGGTGTGAGTATGATATCTGCTCCTATACTTTTGTGGCACGGATCCTCGGGTTACCCTGCTTGCGGGCCACTACCGGATCCATCCTGTCTTGTGCAACTATACCAATGACTCCCGGCCTACCCCATGCTGAGGACCACTACCGGAGTTATCAGCACAAGCTATGCCTAGAGAAGGTATTCACCGAACTATTCCGCGCTGAGGATCTCTACAGATGGACCAGCCTACAGGGCTTACTCTACGGACCTATCCTACTGATCTGCTCCTCAGATCACTGTTTGCTGTATAATAAAGTTTATTCTCCTCTGTTGTCCATCACTGCTGAGACCTCACCTGTTGTGGTGAGTGCCCACAGGGCTCCTCCCTGTGGGTGGAGTCTTCTCTACCACAACTCACGGGCTCACGATAGTTCAAGTCACACAGAACGTAACAAGCAGGATGTAGTCCACACACAAGGGTGACATCATCGGATGGAGCCCCAGTCCGAAACTTTGATCTCACAGATTCTAGAACTCTCAAACATGCCCTACTAAGCATATGCAGCTGTGTTATCACTCTGTCCCCTAGGCAGAGTCCCTCAGTCCATGATCTAGCTCATACAAAGAGAAACCAACTCCCAGGGGAGACGAGTGGATATTGTGAGGACTAACATCCTGCTATCTTTGGAGAACACCTGTTACAGGTAAATCTTTCTGCTTTCTTCAAGGTCAAGCAGGATGGTAGTCCTCATACATGGGTGATTCCCAAACTATAGGATGTCTGAGCAGGACAAAGCAGGAAACCACACAGTACTGAAAGCACCACCTCTCTCCCTTTTGTCTGTGAGGCAGCCAACCCACAAAGGTGTCTAGGTGGGAAAAAAGTTGGGTTCTAAAAATGAAAACCATAGAAAAGACTGAGACACAAAATCCTGATGCATAGCAGAAGCACCTAAGGCAGGGGAGTGATGCAAGTGCCAGCAAGAAACATATTCCACATCATAGAAAACATTACAAGCAGGTATCAGATCAGCAAACCCTGACAACAACAGAAGGTCTAGAATCTCCTGGATACAGGAAAAAATCTAGAGATGTAAACAAGAGAAGGACTCTTAGACGAAGACCGCATAGTTTCCTTCAGTGTTTCAAGACAACCAAAAACCCAAGTGGGGTCCAAGATCTCCCCAGAAAGAAACTGCAGTTCACTGGCATCTGAAGGACAGATTGCATTTGCAGAAGTGTGCCTATATTTGGCTGATAGACACAAAGGGCAGAAAAACTCAAGCAACGCTTAGAAGAATTATCAGCAACAATGGCAGAGTCTGTGACAGACCCTATGTGCCAAAGTACCAGACATAGCTGACCATGCAGGACAGCATCAAAAGTTTCAGGGGATGAATGTCAATTCCTGAATGGAATCACTAGCACACACCCCCGAGCAGAGAGGTAAGTTAGGCCTGAAGCTCACCTACACTGCACTCTGTCAAGGGCAGGGCTATTCATTCTGACTATAGGATAGTTCAGGTGAACAGGAAAGCATTTTGGACAACCTAGCGAAGTGAGAAAAGCTAAAGGCAATACTGGCCAAAGCTTGGTGAAAATATAGGGAAAAAAGTGGTGTATCTTTCCCTGAAGGCTTACACTAAGATATACCACAAATGCCCTAGCTTTTGGAAGGAGCAAAGAACACAAGGAGGTAGACCACTAGACTGCAGGGGTAAGAACAAGTCGCTAAAGTGTATACCTCAACCCCGAGTGAATAACTCACTGCCATTTACAGTAGGGAGTTACCCACCAAGAAAGAGATCTTAGCCTGCTTGGAACAACTAAAATGAGGGCAAATTCCCCAGGGAAGAAATCCAGAAACATTCCATTAAGAGACAGGAAGCTAGAGTGCCACAAGTGCAAACCCCTGCCAAACAGGATTTCTCCACCGGCCTAGAAACCCTAAGGGTACCAGGGCAGGGTTTGTGTGATCTCAGAACAGACTGCCCACAAACCAGGTTTAGGTATTGATACCTCTGCCATAATTATATAAACTTCCCCCGAGGAAGAACACGGTCCAGAAAATGGAACAACCGCTGCATGAACCAGGACTCCCCTGTCCGTAGACAGGGTTATCCCTAAAATGGGAACATATAGCTTGCAAGCCACTGCAACCAAAGGCTAGCACTTCTGTTGGGGTCCCTCATCCCCCAACTCTCTCAGCCATGGATATGGTGATAGGTTGAAAGACATATTTGCCAATTAGATGGACTAGAACCCTCCTCACTGAAGCAGGGTCCCGCAGACAAGACTGACTGGTAATAGTGGTCCTCCACGAAAAATGCCCATTGAGCTCAGCAGGTATCAAAGGAGACTCCTGAATGGTAGAAACCCCTAATCTTCACTGGGGAGCTACCTCAAAGAGGAGACTCCTAGTACAATGAGGAGACTGAATCTGGAACGGTTCCCTCGCAAACTAGACCTGCTTAGGAAGAACTACAGAGAGCGCTACCACCCAACCAGCTCTTGGATCCCACAAAGAACTGAGAGTGATAGCAGTCAGAAGCAGTAATATCCCTTCTCTGGGAAACTGAGAATGAGGGACACCACTTGTAGGGTTGGACAAACCTGGCGTCCAGAGGAGGACCCATAAGGGTCACCCTGGATACCCAGTCATATCTCTCCTTCCTGAAGGGACAAGAAAGCAATAGGAATCGGGGCCTCAGGATCCCAAAAAGCTTTTTAACTCTCCAGGTAAGAGTTGAGTTACATTCATTGATCGCTGAGGTTCAAAAGCAACCAATCTGCCAGTTACATCCACCCTCAGATGGGGTAGCCTACTACCGTAATCAGTGGAGGGACCCCAACAAAACTGGTCCAATGATTGCCACTGCTGTTCCCTGATCCTGGCCTACAAAGAGATGTACCAATTCAAAAGAATCGAGGCTCAAGTTCAGCGATAAACCTGCAAGGGACAAAGCCCCAGGGGCTTCCCCACAAAAGGGGAAGGTCAAAAGACATATTCCTCTTCTGAGGAAGGAGAAAACTCCTAATACAACCCTCCTGGCATCCACTCCCATAGGAGTTCATTCAGGGACGCAGTCTTAGGGCAGTCCTGTGGTTGCGGCACAAAACCTGTTGTGCTCGCCATGAGGGAAACACACACACATACACCCATACAGTAGAGGGCAAGAGGAAGAATAGTGCCCTCTGCTGTAAAAGCATGCTGACTAGTACTCATACAATAGTATCCCATCCCTGTGCTTGTGGTTACAATCCCAATCCACATCAAGGACTGAGCACCACCTGTTTGAGTCGGTGGCAATACACTGCCAAAAATCAATCACTCATTTTCAGTTACAGAACAGATGAGGAGACTGATATCTTGATGCGATGACAGCAGAACCCTGGCATGACTGTGTATTGCACAGACAGGGAGAATGCCACCTGCCAGCACTGAGGTGCTTGGAGTAGATGTCCTGCCATACCCACTGCACTCCACTGTCACATTAACTCCCAATGGAGTGGATAGGAACAATGTGATGACAGCTCCCCAGTACTACTAGGGCTCTGATTATGGCTTGGTGGTGAGTGGTGTTCTATGGCATCGTCCCCATGGTAACCCCAGTACCTGATAACACTTCAAGAGGCTGGACACAGCCTTTGAAATTGCATCAGGAATGGCTCACCACTGTTTCCTTCATGGAATGGCAGCAGCAAAGTCCATGATGACCGATAATGCCCACTATAGTGATGGTGCCTGTAGGGCCCATAGCGCTCTCGCACTCGCTGACAATGGATTGCATCAATGGCACCAAACTATGCTTCACCCAGGGCTTCGATGGTGTTTGGCCATGTATTGATCAGTTCAATGGTAATTAGTGCCATCCCTGGCATCACAGACACTCATGGACATTGACAGCCCAGCAGCACCAATAGAGACCCCAGTGCTCAAATGCATCGAAGGACCTGTGATACCAAGGATGCCAGGGCACTTGCAGGCAGAAGCTGTGCAACTCTAACACACATCATCAGTGCCCAAAGGAACCGATGACTGCCAGCACCATCGACAGTTCCCCACAGCTCACCTATACGTCCAAGGGTGTCGATGCTGCGAGCTCGATGGCATCCCTCACCAGTGGCTATAGCTGACAATAGCCTTGCTAGCACTCATTAGCACCGATGGTGCATGAAGCCAGGCAGGACCTCCAATACCTCCGATACCAGCGGCTCAGGGTCCTCAAGATCATCGGCATCCATGGTGCCCAATAGCCGTAGGTCAATGATGGGACAGCCCGATGCCCCTTGGTGCCCCATCTGGACACTGCAAAGGAGCCTCAAGGACACCAGAGCACTGTGCCTAGATGCCTAGGCACTCCAGGGTGCCTTGAGTAGATGGCAACCCCTGCACTCAACAGCACCAAATCCGTCCAAAGCTGAAAACCCTGTCACCTGAAGGCTTAGTAGCACTCGAGGGCTCTCAGGCCATGGCAATCAATGACCTCGAGGGCAACTAGGTTGCTCAGTAGTGATCCCTGTGCCTCTATGATAGTGCTCAACACTGTCAAGAGCGACAACAAATAGCATCTTTGGCTAACATGCCCAAAGACCTCCATGGCGGCACTGCACCCCAATGGCATTGAGGACATCGATGGTATCAGGGCAGCTCCGCACCACAAAGGCCTCAAGGCCACGCACCATAATTGTCTCGAGGGAGGCTAGGTCATCAAGGCTATGTACCTCAATGGCGTCAAGGGCAGCCATGTCATCGAGGCTATGTACCTTGATGGCCCACATCCTCACCATGATGGGATCGAGGGCATCGATGGCATTGATGACCTCAAGAGTATCAATGGCCTTCAGGGCATTGATGGTGGCTCTGATGGCTTTGAGGGGGACCATGACACCCAATGGCAGTACTGGTCCCAACACTAGAGGTCGGTGCCACTACTCTACCACATCGAGGCCCAAGGCACTTGATGACTCTGGTGTATTGAGCCCACCAATGCCTATGGCACAGAAGGCCATTAACAGCACTGAGGGCGCTCACATACTCAATGGCATTGAGAGTGCACAAGCACCTTGACGGCATCCAGGGTGACCATGGCACTCAATGGCAGTCCTGGTCCCCAACGTGGTCCTGACATTGACGTGTCAGATCATCAGTGTACTGGTCACAGATGTGTGCAGGCAACCAATACTGGGTATGGCACCAAAGGTGCAGCAGCAAGCTGCTTGCCCAGGCTCCTGCTCACCCTCTCTCACAAGGAGACTACACAGCCATCACAGGCAAGCAGGAGGAGAGGCTACATTGTCCATGGCTCCTGCCCGTGAAGACTAGTTCCTGTGAATGTGGGGAGGATGAGTTCCCCCCCCCCCCCCCCCCACAGGAACAGTGTGGTCCTCGATCTCTTTACTGACTGAACTTCCATCAATGTCAATTGATCAGTGAAACGACATAGAACTCCTGTCCGGGTAGAACACAAGTGAGTCGCTAGGTTCAGCGGCCTACATGGATCACCCACTGCCTGCATTCTTTAAGTCCTGCCAGCACCTGACAAAGGTACAAAAAACAGACAAAGCAAGGAGAGGACACAGATATCATACTGCAGGTGCAGTATTTATTTAATAAGAGATAGTATTAGATTCTGCCAGGCTGCACAGCGACTAAGGCCCACCATGCAGCTCGCAGACAGTGGAAAGAAGAGGAAAAAAGGAAAAGAAAAAAGAAATAAAACTACCATAAGGGAAGAGAAAGAAAAACAGCTGCAGCTCTAGAATAAATCACTTACAAAAGCTGTGAGGAGAGAACGAAGCTGAAAAAAAGATACTGAGGGACTCTACCTAGAAGGTAGAGTCATAACTAATACTGCACATGCTCAGTAGGGCATGTTTGAAAGTTCTAGAATCTTTCAGGTCAAAGTTCTGAACTGGGGCTCCATCCAATGATGTCACCCATGTGTGAGGACTACCATCCTGCTTGTCCTCAGAGAAGATAATTGTCTTAGATGATTGTCTGCAACGGAGTGTGTCATCTGGGATTGACACAACAGATGATTGTCTGCAATGGGTGTGTCATCTGGGATTGACACAACAGATGATTGTCTGCAACAGAGTGTGTCATCTTGGATTGACACATTCTGTTACAGCTTGTGCATGTGTTTCCAATTCAATTGATGATGTGCTAGATGTTATTTCCAAGTTCCCAAGAAGATTCTGTTAGGCCTCACTGACACCAAATTTTTGACTGGCAGTAGAGATTTAAAGTCAAACTCAGGTTAATAAATTTTTTTAACACTTTATCATTTTAAATCTGTTACCAAGTTAATACAACTTGACAAGAAATGGTACAATAGAGATCCAATAAAACAAAATAGGAAACTAACATAATAAGAAATATAAGATCCCAACAGTACACTGTCAGACCACAAATAGAAGGAAATCCAAGGGTAATTAAGAGAAGAAATAAAAAATCATAAGAAGAAAAAAGAAAAGCCGAACATTACAAAGAGCAAGAATCTCCAAGTATTAATGCGCCGACACAGGAATTGTGGTCTGGAAGTTGAGGCTACAGTATCCTGTCTAATTTTATCATTAAGAAAAACAGTTATCTGGAAGGATAAAAAAAAACATATTTAACCCCCTGATATTTAGCAACATATTTAAAGGAAAGTAAAGCCAAAAAAAAGCGCCCAAACTCAAAACAGCAGGGCACATAAGCAAAAATCGCTTCCTTTTGGACTGACTTGCTTTAGACACACCTGGCAACATACAAATCTTAAGCCCTAAAAAGGAAATATCTCTCTTGTGAAAAAACAATTTCAAAATAAAGTCCTGATCAGAGTCCAAGGCAAAGGTGACAAGTAAAGTAGAAGGCACAACAGCTTCATCCATTGCATTTTCAAGAAAAGTGAGAAGAATCAACAGGGCCAGCAACAGCAAGAATATCATTTGGTTGAGAAACTTTCAAGTTCGCTGGAAGATAATAGGCAGGTTAATAATTTTTAATGACCTCTGAGTTTTATTCATGAAGGGGTTTTCTTCTAAGTTGTACTTGCGATAAATATTCTTTGAATAAGTCTCATTGTTTAGAAAAATGTCACTGACATACAATGTCACAATGTTGCCTGTAGTTTTGCGTTTCACTAGATGGAATAAAATAATGCAACATAACCGAAGCAACTCTAGAGCTGGATTTTGTGAGGTATGAAACCTGGACTGAAGAATATACTCATGGGAAAGGGAAGATCCAGCTATACCATACATATATGTAATGCTTGATAGCTTCAGAGATAGATTCCTAAGAGGATAAAAAAATAAAGACTTCTTAGACCTTCACTGGAATGCAATGGTCTTTTCAGATGGGTCAGGACAAAAAAAAAACAAGTCCTTGTCTCGTAAAAAAGAAAGGTTGGCAGCTCTGGTACCAATGCAAATTACAGTCTGGACATCCATAAACTTAAAATCTGACACCATGTTGCATTCTGTTAAGGAGAACAATGGCTTCTGTTTGTGTGATTGTGTGCCATGACACAGTACACTCATTAGGTTGTTTTACGAGAACCTTTAAACCATCCATTCTAAATGAAAAACAACTTTGTGTGTGTGTTTTCTGTTAGAAATGACAAACCCAAGTAAGTTCATAATGTACACTTTTAAAGAGCAAATTTGAAAGAGGTGGCCTTCAGGAGTAAAGTAGCCATCCCTCAATCTGACTAAAAGTATGCGCAATAGGGGTGTGCATTCGGATTGACCGCATTAGTAAAACGCAACTCATATTTTTTTTTTACTTAAAAAATTGATTCGACATAAACGATCGGATTTCCCACATATCGAACATAGATATGTTCGATATGTTGGAAATCGCGATTGTTGAGCCAAAATAAAAATATAAACCCCCTCACCCTCCTTAATCCCCCCCCCGACTTACCACAACTCCCTGGTGATGGAGCGAGGAGTGAGGACGCCATTTCTGCAATCCTTGGCGAGAAGCATGTGACGTCGGCGGCACGTCGAGTGACGCCGGCGTCACGTGATTCCCGGCTCGTTCGCGCCGGACGGCTCGTTCGGCCCAAAAAGAACTTTTGGCTAGCTTGGGGGGGCCTCCTGACCCCCCCAAGCTGGCCAAAAGTTCTTTTTGGGCCGAACGAGCCGTCCGGCACGAACTCGCCGGGAATCACGTGGCGCCGCGTCACTCAGACGCGACGTCACGTGATTCCCGGCAAGTTCGCGCCGGACGGCTCGTTCGGCCCAAAAAGAACTTTTGGCCAGCTTGAGGGGGTCAGGAGGCCCCCCCAAGCTGGCCAAAAGTTCTTTTTGGGCCGAACGAGCCGTCCGGCGCGAACTTGCCGGGAATCACGTGACGTCGGCGTCACGTGATTCCCGGCTCGTTCGCGCCGGACGGCTCGTTCGGCCCAAAAAGAACTTTTGGCCAGCTTGGGGGGGCCTCCTGACCCCCTCAAGCTGGCCAAAAGTTCTTTTTGGGCCGAACGAGCCGTCCGGCGCGAACTTGCCGGGAATCACGTGACGTCGCGTCTGAGTGACGCGGCGCCACGTGATTCCCGGCGAGTTCGCGCCGGACGGCTCGTTCGGCCCAAAAAGAACTTTTGGCCAGCTTGGGGGGGTCAGGAGGCCCCCCCAAGCTGGCCAAAAGTTCTTTTTGGGCCGAACGAGCCGTCCGGCGCGAACGAGCCGGGAATCACGTGACGCCGCGTCACTCGACGTGCCGCCGACGTCACATGCTTCTCGCCAAGGATTGCAGAAATGACGTCCTCACTCCTCGCTCGATCACCAGGGAGTTGTGGTAAGTCTGGGGGGGGGATTAAGGAGGGTGAGGGGGTTTAAATTTTTTTTTTGCACATATGTACATATACCCAACTCATTGGATTTTTTTTATGTCCATATTGGCCGCAAGTGGGACCCCCTTTCGGACATAAAAAATATGAACATAAAATTTTGCTCTGCACATCCCTAATGCGCAAGGTTCCACCAATGAAAACTGCTCTTCCAAGCAACTCAGCTTTTATTACAATGTAAAATTTACTTTAGCATCCACATTGTTTTCAAAATGTAAAGGTGAATTTCAAAAGCCCTGGCGTGCGCATTAATTAGGGGATGCACAAATAAGTTGGACTCGCACGCGCCAAGCGGATATTAAAAGCCACCCGGATATGCACGTATCTCCCATAGCATGCACATCTCCAGAGTTTTCAAAAAGGGGTGGGGTGTGAGAGTGGACTGAGCAAGGCATGGGCATTTCATGGCATGAACCAGAGATGTGCATGTAAATACTTATGCGCATGGGCGCACACCGATATCCCCTGATACGTAAGTTTACTTCTGCTATGGAGGAGGTGTAAATTATAAAACAGAGAAATAGACAGATCTGCGGGGTTTTAAGGGTTGGGGCTAACTGAGAGGAGTGAAGACTATTAAACTAGGGGGTCTGGAGGACCTGTTCTTAACTGGGTGAACTGGGGATGAATTGGTGTAATTGGCAATGGTATCAGCATATTCCACTTTTAAAATCCCCCAACTTACATGGTAGAAGTGGGATTTGCACGTACATGTGTGCGCCCACTTAAAATTTGGCACACATGTTTGCACGGCCAAACTATTTTATAACATGTGAACATACGTATGCATATGTTATAAAATGGCCGCGGATCACATGACGCTGTGAAAGGGAACGGATGTAGCCTTCCCTTCTCGGCTCCCGGTTTGGCCATCCAGCCCCATCCACCACAGCCAACGCAACTTTGAGGATCTCTGAAGATACTGCTCGACCACATCTGTGCAGCGATAGCTTTTACAAGGGGCCATGTCGACCCGCACCGCAAAAAAGGACAGAGAAAGAGATAAGGATAGGTTGCAGCCTACCGACACGCCATCAGATGATGACACTGGGCCGATAATAAGGCTGCCGTCGTGGCAGCCCTGGAGCCAGAATTTTAAAAAATTTCCAGTCAACTCACGAACCTTACTACCTCCATTGCAGGTTATGAGAGGAGATTCACAGAAATTGAACAGCGGGTGTCCGATGCTCAAGATGGCCTCCACACCTCTCAAGCCAAGCTGGCGGCCCTGAAAAAGGTTATCGCCCTGCACACAGACCAGCTGGAAGATCTTCAGAACCGGTCCTGGAGATCCAACCTCCGGTTTGTGGGCCTGCCAGAAGCACTGGACGAAAGAGAGTTACCCACGATGCTTGAAAAGTGGCTCACACAGGTGCTGAATATCTCCCAGGCGCGAGGACCCCTGCGGATCGAGTGCGCTCACAGATTAGGCCCGAAACGGAGTCAGCAAGAGCGCCCATGTGTGATAATTGCAAAAATTCTTAATTTCGCATATAAATCAGAAATATTGCAGGCAGTGCGTGCAGGGAAAAACCTCCTGTATGATAACAAGAAAATATTGGTCTTTCAGGATTTCTCCATATCCCTCTCTGCACAGCGACGCGAGCTCTCCCCATACCGTGCTAAATTGCACAACCTGGGCATACGTACCATGATTGTCTACCCGGCGCGGGTGCGAGTGTCGACCCCGGGAGGCCCAAGATGGTTCACAGAAGCAGGGGAGCTCCAAAACTTTATCAATACTTTGGATGGGCCTTCAACAAGCCCACGGGAGGGAACTGGTGCCCGTGACGGATGAGCGGGCCTGGAGGCCCTGGATTACATCCAGTTTAGCCATTGCAGGGAGGAGAATGGGACCCCCATGGTTTTCAATTTAATTTTTGTTGTTTAGATTTTCTGTCCCACCACGCTTCAACACTGATCAGGAGTGTCAAATGGGATCTTGCTATGATTTTAGATGTATTAGTCTGCAGAGACATCCTAGGCTGCAATTGTTTCTCTTTTGGGTCTGGACAATGCACCCTGGAACTGGTCTGGGGGGATAGTTTGTGGTTTATATGTTGTTGTACTCCTTACAGATATTTCTTTCATGTGGACCAGGTGAAGGTGGGCCTGGGGGGGTGGAGCCGGAGCCACTAGCGTTTGAGTGATCTCTGTTCATGGGGTTGAGTAAGGAGGGGAGAATAATAGGGGATGGGAAAGGGGAGGGGGATAGGGGGTTAGGGGGAGGGAGGGGAAAGAAATGGAAGAGGGGTGGGGGGAGGGGGAGGTTGGATAGGAGAGGGAAATGTCTGGATTATGCTGTGTCTGTGCTCCCTCAATGATACACCATCAGTTGCTGTTGACTGGCTCGGCCCTGGGGGGCAGTGGCATAGCCAGAACTGATTTTTTGGGTGGGCACAAGGTTAACATGGGTGGGCTGTAGGCATGCAGGTCTACTAGTTGTTTTTTTTACTGATAAATAATGCCAAATTATGCAGCATAGAATTCACATCTACGCCTAAGTATGAGGTTTACTTAATGATACAAACATAATTCACGGTGATTTGTGGTACTTTAGCCTTCTTATTATTACGATTTTATACACAGCTCCTACCTGTCCATAAATTTTGAGAGAGCGGTTGTGTTGCTTATATTTAAATTGCTAACATCTCAAAATATAGATATATATTTTTACCTTTGTTGTCTGATCTTTGTATTTTTCTAATCAGTTGGTCCTGGTCTCTTTTTCCCATTTTTTCCCTTATAGCTCATTTCCTAATTCCTTTTCAGTGTCTTTCTTCTATTACTGTCTTCTTCCCTTCCACACACACACACACACACACACACACACACACACACACATACACGCTTTCTCTCACAGACTCCCTCTCACACACTCAAGCTCTCACTCTCATATGCTCTCCCCCTCCCCCCCCCAAGCTCACATTCTCTGCAGACACACATACAAGTTCTCACTTTCTCACCCCTCCCCAGGCTTATATTCTTATGCACACACAGACGCACATCCAGGCACCCATTCTCACCCACACACATAAACCCAGACTCCCATTCTCACCCACAAACCCATGCTCCCAGTCTCACCCACACATATTCAAGCTCCCATTCTCATCCATACATATACACATTTAAGGTCCTATTCTCACCCACACATACACACATTCAAGCACCCATTCTTATCCACATATTCAAGCTTCCATTCTCACCCACCCACACAAACCCAGGCTCTCATTCTCACCCATATATACACACATTCAAGCTCCCATTCTCACCCACCCACAAACCCAGGCTCCCATTCTCAACCACACATACACACATTCGAGCTCCCATTCACCCACATATTCAAGCTTCCATTCTCACCCACATACACACCCAGGCTCCAGTTTTCACCCACACACACTCCCATTCTCATCCACACATACACATTCAAGCACGTGCACAGCTTCCGCTTTCTCCCCCAGAGCAGGAAGATCAGCTGCCTCTCCTGCTGCCACCGGACTCCTGCTATCTTCGGACGTCGGGCCGTACAGCCCGCCGAACTTCCTGTCGGGGGGGGGGAGCGGAAGTGCAGCGCACAACGTCCGCTTCCTCCCTCCCCCCCCCAAGCAGGAAGATCGGCCCGACGCCCGAAGATAGCAGGAGGCCGGTGGCAGCAGGAGAGGCAGCTGATCTTCCTGCTTTGGGGGAGAAAGCGGAAGCTGTGCGCGGCGCTTCCGCTCCCCCACCCCCAAACAGGAAGTTTGGCGGGCCGTTTGGCCCGAAGATAGCAGGAGGCCGGTGGCAGCAGGAGAGGCAGCTGATCTTCCTGCATTGGGGGGAGGAAGCGGAAGCTGCGCGTGGCGCTTCCACTCCCCCCCCCCCGAACAGGAAGACCGGTTGGCCATACGGCCGCAGCAGCGCTTCCCCATGTGTGCCGTGATGGCGTGCGAGGCGTGGGTTCTCTTGTTCGCTGTCGCGGGGATGGGATCCCGCGACAGCCTTGCAGTTCCGGTGCCAGTTGGGTGGGCCTGGGTCTAAGTTGGGTGGGCACCTGCCCACCCAGGCCACCCATGGCTACGCCACTGCTGGGGGGTGGTCTAGGCTGGGAGGACCATTCCTCTTTGTTATGACTATGCAACCACACTTGCCATGGCCCTGGGCTGTACAGGATGGCTAGCCGAGGACCCTTTATTTTTTTCTGGAACATCTGTGGAATTAATTCTCCCATCAAACGGTCCAAGATACTTCATGCTTTAAAAAAAAAGTCAGTAGATCTGGCCTTTCTGCAAGAAACCCATCTGCAGATCTAGAACATGCTACGATACATCGAGATTGGGTGGGCTCCGTGCACTATGCATCAGCCAATTCTAGGTCAGTGGGGGTGGCCTTTCTAATCCGGAACATTTATAAATCACGATTAAAGATGAAATCAAAGACCCTCAAGGCCGCTATCTGATCTTGGTAGTAGAATTCAGTCATACTACTCTAATTTTGTGCAATATATATGCACCGAATACTTATAGTGCCACCTATTTCCAGACCATCCATAGTTTGCTTCTCCCATATATTGATCAGGACGTAGTAGTCGGAGGAGATTTCAATGTGGTACGGGACTCACAGTGGGATAGGTTCTCTGTCACACCCAGGGAGGGTACTTACAGTAAAGGGATCCAATTATTGGAAAACTCACTGCACTTAGTGGATGCCTGGAGAACATTGCATCCCTTAGACAGAGGCTACACGCACCTTTCCAGGGCACATGCCACACATTCTAGACTAGACTACCTTCTGGTGAGGGCCCACTATTTCTCCAAAATTTCGGAGATTGGGGACATTGTGATCTCAGATCATGCACCGATCTGGATAGAGCTCATGCGGTCGCCCAAGGTGTCTGCATATCCATATCCATATTTCCTAACGGAGGATGTCACTTTTCAGGAATACCTCAGGGAGAAGTGGGTGGATTTTTCCAAACTGAATGACCAACATAAAGGGGACCCAATATTATTCTGGAGCACGTCCAAGGCAGTGCAATGGGGTGATATTATCTCCTTTTTGGCGTACCAAAAGAAAACCCTTGATAAGCACTTACTATCCCTTAGCACCTAGCTCCAAAGAGTGAAGCATGTTCTGATTAGCCTTAATACTCGTGAACACAGAGAATCTTACCTCTCATTGCAAACAGCAATTAATTCCCTTCTGCACCAGCATGCTAAGAAGAGCCTTTTATACTATCAGTTCAAACTCTACTGTTTTGGGAATAAGGCAGGGAAGATGATGGCCAGTTTGATCAAAGCCTCCCGGGGGTCCCAATATATACCAGCTATCCGGGTGCCTGGGGGCCAGATTGTTAATGACACCCCTCTTTTATGAAATCCTTTCATAAATATTACTCTGATCTGTACATCTCTGAAGGCTTAATCTCCCTCATATTACAGTTGATCAGGGCCGGCGCTTAAATGAGTCGATTTCAGAAGATGAGGTGCGTTGGGCCATTCCACAATCACACAGACTAAAGGCTCCCAGCCCAGACGGCTACAGTTTAGAGTTTTATAAATGCCTCATAGACCCTCTCACACAGCTCCTCCCACAAGTGTTCAATGCCTTGATCCAGACGGGTGCTTTTCCAAAACATGGAAATGTGGCTCATGTAACTAATCCCCAAGCCGGGGAAAGACCCCCTACAACCTGCATCTTATCGCCCAATATCTTTGTTGAATGTGGATCACAAGCTCCTGACCAAGATACTGGCGGAATGGCTAGCGGGCATTCTGCCATCCTTGATCAAACCAGGACAAGTAGGCTTTGTTAGGAAACGTTACGCTCTCACTAATACCTGCCTAGTGGCTATTGCCATGGCGCTCTGCACTCGAACGGACATTCCCTATCTAGTTGTCAGTTTCGATGCCAAAAAAGCCTTTGACAGGGTGGAATGGGTATATTTGTTCCACCTACTTAGTCTCATGGGAATGGATGGTTTCTTTTACAGAGCCATCCAAATGCTTTACTAAGACCCGACTGCCTCCAGCTTAGTTAATGGTGCACATTCAGACTCCTTTCCTGTTTCCAGAGGCACTCATCAGGGATTCCCGTTGTCACCACTCCTTTTTCTTCTCACTCTAGAGCCCATGTTGTTGGCTATTCAGGAAGCGAGAGCAGTACGAGGCATATAATTGCCTTCCCATACCCAGAAGGAGATATTCAAATACGCAGCATTTGCAGACGATATTTTAGTCTTTCACAGACCCTCAGAGTTCGCTTGCTGTGTTGCTGGCTTTGTTTACCTCCTTTGGGGCCTTTTCGGGATTGCGACTAAACTGGGACAAATCAGAAGCCCTGGTTTTCCTGGAGGACCTTAAAGAGAGGTGGGAGGGTGTATTCCCGCTGCGCTGGGCTGTAGGCTCTATTAAATACTTAGGGATCCACTTGTCCACTGATTTGGTTGCCATCTATAGTCTTAATATTCCGGTTTGCTCAGACTTACTCAGGACAAGACCCAGGCATGGCAGGATTTACCCTTATCTCTTGGTGGTCGCATTAAATTTTTTAAATGGTAATCCTGCCTAAGTGACTTTATGTCTTACGAAATTTCCCACTTTTACTTAAAAACCATGATATTGTGCATTTGGATATATACTTTGCCTCTTTTTGTGGCGGAGAAAGAAGGCTCGGATTTCACTGCTTTGGTTAAAGAGAAAGTGGGGAATGGGAGGTATGGGAGTCCCGGATATGGCCCAGTATAATGTGGCAGTGAATCTTCGATTAGTACGGGACTGGATACTGGAGGAGTCCACCTTTGTGAATATTTTGGCTGAGAACACGCTGTTGGCCCCTCTGGACTTGCGATTTGTTCTCCAAGCCCTCCTGACGGACTTACCCCTGTCGTTAACACATAATTCACTGATCATGCCGATTCGGAAGGCATGGACATTTCTAACTAAACAATTGGGAGTGCATAGGATCTGCTCTTATCTCATGCCCATAGTGAGCACCCTGGAGTTCCTCATTCCTCTGGCTTTCGAAGTTGGGTACAGAAGGGAATTACGCAATTGGGGCATTTGTTGGATCTGGACGGTAGACTACTCCCCTTTGCCAACCTGAAAACAATGTAAGGTTTAACTGATGTGCATTTTTTTGCATACCTGTAAATCCATCATTATGTCCATTCCCTCCCGGAACATGCTAGGCAACCGTCGGGCTTTCATGCTTTAGATTTTTTTTTCAGTTTGAACGATAGCGATCCCCCTCCTTATCTGCTTACTACAAAGGGTTGTCCCAGAGCTCTCCACTGGACATATACAGCACTACAGTGGAGCGATGGAATCAAGATGGGGTTTTCATGGTGACTGTAGAGGCTTTCTCCACTTGTATGAAACATATTGCAAACATTACTGGTAATATGTATTTTAGGGAAATGCAATTCAAATTTCTTCGAAGGGCTTATATCTCCCCCCCAAATCGCTTATCATGCTAAGCTAACTATGACAGCATTATGTCCACATTGCCAGGTGACAACCAGCACTATGTCCCATGCCTTTTGGGCCTGTCTCTTTATTCAGAAATTTTGGGAAAAGATTGTGGATTATTTGGGGGCCCTTTTAAATTCTCGACTCCCGATGTCTCCGCACCTGATATTATTTGCTCGCATTCCTCCGCTGCTTATATGGGGTGTGGGGCCTCATTTGTTTTTCAAAAAGTCGTGTGTGGTTGGGAAAAAAGTAATTTTATTGTACTGGAGGGAGATGGACACCCCTTCCTTTTGGGTTTGGCAAATTCATTTACACCGAATGATGCAGATGGACAATTTGGCTTCGAGAGCTTCACCGCAGCACAGCCACACCGACGCAACTTCTTATTGACATGGGACGCTTACCTGCAAGCCTTACCACATCATTCCAGGAGTCTGGTTCTTAATGATTGACCCTTCCGAGTCTGAAGCACAGCCAGTGATGAGAAATATCATGGCAACATATACGGGAACTCCACAGACTTATATGGATACACAGGGGCAGATTTTCAAAGGGGTACGCAAGTAAGATACGCGCGTACCCCCCAAAAACCTGCCCCAAGCCAGCCCTGCGCACACCGAGCCTATGTTGCATAGGCTGCCGGAGTTGGAGGGGGAAAGTTCTGTGTTCAACGCTCTGCTTATGTATTACCGCTTGTTACCTGGGGCTGCAAAAGAAAACCTGCACCTCAGGTTCTGTGTATTTCTGTCAATCTGTACCTCTTTAATAAAATGTTTTGTACTAAAAAAAAAATGGCCGCATCCCTAGGTGCAGGCTGAGGCACATGATCAAGCATTAGCCCACGTGCCAGTTTGAAAATTACCATCCTTGAATTTAATTGCATGGATACTTACAGTTTGCGCGGTTATTTCAGTTTTGCAGAGCATAGTTGTTTTCATGAATGCACCTGCCAAATAAATAATCCTGCTGTACCATATTTTCAGACCCATCCTTCACAGAATAATGAACCTGAGATTTCTCCATAGCAAAAACTTTTCGTGCTGCAATGAAGTCCCATGTGTTTAGTTTTAGTTTAATTTACTTTATTATTTGCTTAACTGTCCTTCTATCATAAATCAAAGTGAATATCAAATCAATACACACAGCATACAGTATACAGCAATAAATCAAACATAACACAACTGTGAGGGAGTCTATAGGAAACTCCCTCAGACTACCTTAAGGGACTGGGCACAGCTGTCTCACCCAGTCCTCCTTAAGATCTAGACCCACAGCGAATCTTAGTAAAGGGAGGAGCCCCTCATCAGAGTATAAGAACTCGGGGACTAGAAGAGTTAAGCAGGCTCTAGGGAGAAGGCAGAGACCCACCAGATGACAAGACCTGTTATGTTTAAGGACCGTGTGTTACCTGAAGTTGTTGGGCTGCACTGATTGTTTTGATTTTGTTTTTTTCTGCTGTAAATAAACCGCACCTAAGGAACAGCCAGAATCGGCCTCCTTCTTTCTCTGGCTTTTTCCAAGCCACTATCACCCAATTTACCACAACAACTTAATAAAACATAGAACAAATGTAATTGGTGTAGCTTACTTTGCATATTTACTTTTTTGTATTTCTACCTGTAAACAATTCATAAGGTCATCTGCATGAGTAGAAATAGAAAAAGTAAATAAACAAAATTAGCTACACCGATTGTTATGGTAACTTGAGCAGTCATTTTCTCCCCCTACCCCCCCCCCCCCCCAATCTCTCAACTCCCAAACATTTTTACCACTGCAACTACCCACGGCCCCTTTTGGCCCAGCATGCTATTGCTGAACCCATGTGATTAACTATTTTGATATGTTTTCATGAATGTATGTTTTATAACAGTGGTTCCCAACCTGAGGTCTGTTGACCACTAGGGTTCCGTGAGACCATCACAGGGGGTCTGCGGTCTGCCAAAAGGAAGGCAACCAAAGTGCAAGTGCTGAGAAACAAAGCAGGCTGAGCTGACCTTTGAGGAGTTCTGCACATGAGATGGAGCCATGGGAAGAGGGAAAGAGAGTGAGAACCAGGGAAGGGGCCACAGGGGGAAAAGGACAGGAGGTAAGGAAGGGCCAAGGGAGAAGGGGGTGAGGGAAAGCACTTGGAAAGGGACAACTGGGGACACCGCACTCAGAAAGGGGACATGAAGGGAAAAGCAGGAGGGAGGAAAGAGCAGAGGAGGGAAAGAACTCAGGAAAGGGCCTTAAGGGGGAGAATTAGGGAAGGGACCACAGGAGGGAGAGGATAGAAGGGAAGGGGCCATGGGTGGGGACAAGCAGGGCAGGAAGGGGTCAAGGGAGGAAAGTAGGATGAAGGTAGGAGGGACAGAGCCAGAGAAAGAGCTGCAGGGGATAAAGAGGGTGAGCACTCATGAAGTGACCATAAGTGGAGGGAAGCAGGGCAGGAGGGGAAGATTCTTGGGAAGGTGCCATGGGGATGGTGAACTGTAGCACTCATAAAGGGACCATAAGGGGAGGGCAGCAAGAACAACACAATTTATATCACAAATACATGATTCTGAGGTGCATATTATTATTTATTACATTAATCAGTTTTCCATATGGCATTTAACTACATGTAAACATTGAAGAAATGCCTGTGGGGGTCCGTAAAATTTTTTGAAGTTGAAAAGGGATCCACGCACCCCAAAAGGTTGGGAACCCTTGTTTTATAAAATCATTATGATGATTTAAAATGTTGAGGAGAATAAGGAGTAGAGCAGTTTAGGTGAGATCCAACCATCCCCTTAACATTATGGACTGAAAAAATGATATTAAGATTGCCATTCAAACACCCACCAGTTATCCTGGCTTATTCTCTCTCTAGTATGCATTACCCACAAATTTACCTGGATAAAACGAGGTATTGATGGAGGCATTCCAGGCATATGGTTAAACTTTAGCTAATAAGCACTGACATTCAGCGCTACCAGCTAAAGTTAGCTGAGAAAGTCTGGTTGGAAGAATACCAGTTCTAAAGTTACCGAGATTACTCTATCTTATTTATTTATTTAAAAATATTTATAGACTGTTGTTCTGAAAAAACTATCACAACGGTTTACAATGTGTTCAATAGTGCATGACCAAACAATAGATAAAAGACAAAATGAGAAATACAAGATAAAATAAATTGGACTAAAACATATAAAATAATAAAATATTATATTAAATCAGTAGGCTAATAAAATAATTAACATAAAAAGAGTAAAAAAGAAAAGAAATAAAAGAAAACAGATAGCAAGCATCATTTAGTAATTCCGATTCCAAGGTTATTGTACAGTCTCAAAAAAAAGAGACAGGCTACAAAAACTGCTAGTTAAGCCTTATTTATCTAACAGATTTATCCAAGTAAATGCCACTAAATATCTAGGTAAAGTTACCTAGATAACTTTCAAGCTCAGTGCCGCACTTTACAGTATCGGCCTGAATGTTCCATCCCTTTAATCCAGATGAGCACATATGCAAATCTTTTCTGTCCTGATTTGCCAAATGCCTCAGGCAGCTTTGCTTTGAATACCTCATTATACCTAGCAATGGCAAAACTGAATTCAAAACTGAGCATGTCTCCATATAATCCTGCAAATTATCTTAACTTCATGCTACATACATAATAAACACGCATGCGTTCTGCAAGAGGTTCACAAGATGTTTTCCCTTTGTGGCTGACTGTTGAAAAAGATTTTTAGTAGCTGTTAACTCTGTAAGGGACACAACACAGGTAATATTTTGCAAAATGTGAAGAACATTTGAGACATTTATAAAGTGCCTATTGAGAGAGTAATGACTTTTGCAAAGTTTCAACTCAAAGTAAAAGAAACAGAACCTCCTACTAAGCTATTTTTTGTCAAAATCTATTATGCTGCTGTATTTAATTATCTTATGAGCTCCTTTTATTTGATCTTAATCTCATTTATTTTGTAATGGCTGGGGTTTGGTTTTTTTTATTAACTTTTATTAGTTTGATACTGATCCTGTTATTTATTGGCTGGGTTTAATATCAGTTTACATATGCTCCTATATTTTCATTCAAACTGTTGGCATTTATATTTTTCATTTTTTACATTATTTTTTATGTTTATTATTTTATTGTATTTTTGTGATTGTTATATTTTTCAAATGGTGTATAGTATCTTACCTTGTTCACTTTTTGTGATAAGATAGGTTATAAATGTAAAATAAATAAATACAAGTTGTCATTGAGATCCAGACTCCTGTCTGCTGTTTTTCGCAATGAAACATATCAGTCTTAATCAAACCAAGTCACAGCCAACTCACCCATATTTATATTCAGTTGACACTGTCCTATTAAAATGAATGGAGTGAATTTTCAAAAATAGCATATATCGTAGCAATTTTCAAAAGTCCATTTACATGCATAAAACCTTTTGAACATTAATTGAAATTTCAAAGGAGTTATACAAGTAAATGGAGCATTTTTCAAAAGCCCATTTATATACATAAATCCTTCTGAAATTTACCTGCAATGATTTTATGATACACGGTAAATGGGTCTTCAGGCATGCAAACAGGTGATAAAGCACTGCAGGATGTGCAGTAAAGGAAAACATATTGCATAACCCATGTATGTTGTGGGGCAAGAGGTGAAAGTACAGACAACATCCCCAGAAGGCTTTAGAATGGAGGCCCTTCCGTGGACAGCTACCAAATCGATGTACTCTATGTAATAAGCCCTTTGAGTTGAGCAATAGAGGATATGGATATGAATGCCATAAAAAAGAGAGAGGGGGTATGATAAAGTCATTTCAATATCTCATTAGTATAAACAATGTACGAGAGTTGTATTTTTTCATTTCAGTGGAAACAAAGTTCTAGGACAGGGGTCAATGATAAACAGCATGAAATGGGATAGAATCAGGAGTATTGCCAGGAAACATTTTTTTTCACAGAAATGAAAGTATAGATCAGCACCCTAGTGGTGCTGATGGAGGCAACAGGATCCTCACCAGCAGGAAACTGAGGGTAAAACCGGAGATAAAAAAAAGTCTACATGATTGCAATAGGATAGGACAACAAGAGACTAGCTGGGCCTTGCTGTCAGTATTTTTCCCATCATATTTCATTGTCTGTTTCACCAAGAAAAGTCAATAATGTTCGGTGCCTCATCATGCACAAGATAGCTCAAAGATGTTGTGATAGCATGGGGGCAACTCTTGGTTTCATGGACGGTGCCAGAGTGTTGCGCCAGAGGTGGACCCTTGGGTCGAGGTGGGGTTGGCGCTACCCATGGGAGGGATCCTACAGGTCCCCACCGTCGGCAGGCAGAGTGGGCTGAAGGACGGAGGCCGGCTGGCACTTCACCAGTACCAGCCCTCATTCCCCGCGGGTTGGACTTAGATGGGCCTCCCTATGTTGTCATTGATGGAAGGATCAAGAAGTCAGCCCAGAGGCAGCAACACAGGAAAGAAGAAGTCTGTACTGGATGAGGCAGAGTCCCGGAGACCCGGGCGCTAATAGAACCAAAGTCAGACAGGGGCGCCCGAGCAAGAGCAGGCCAAAGCCTGAATAGGCCAAGTCCAGGATGTAGACTGAAGAAGCATTGTAGGACAAGCTGGAGTCAGGGCTGACGGCAATCAAGAAGCAGTGACAAGGAGAAGCTGAGGTCTGGACGAGGAGAGAGTCAATGGCTTTGTTAGGCAATGCAAAAATCTGGGCTTGGAGAGAGTCAGTAGTGTAGTCAGGCAAAGCAGAGGTCCGGGCTTGGAGAGAGTCAACGGCGTGGTCAGGCAAAGCAGAGGTCCGGGCTTGGAGAGAGTCATTTATTGTAGTCAGGCAAAGCAGGGGTCATGTCCGAGAAGGTAATCCAAGTGAAGTTAGGAATCAGGAACACAGGAATGAGGAAACCAGGAACAGGAGTCAGCGAGGATCAGGAACCAGGAACGAAGGAGAATCACAAGGCGGCAACGAGTAAACGACCAGCGTGGAGAACTGTTGCAAAGGCAATCCTTAGGAACGGAGCCTGGCCTTAAGTACTGGGACTCCGTTGACATCATCATCCGGGGCCGTGGCCAGGTTCCCGCCGTGGGCTCTTCATAAGACTCAATGGTGCGCGCGCTCGCCTAGGGTGGGGCCCGGCGCTGGACAGCAGCATCTCTCCGTGAGCCATGCGGAGAGGCCCGACACGGAGCACAGGGATCTGCAGCTGAGACTGAGGCAGCAGGGGCGGCCCGCGCTGCCAGAGATGAGGAACCAGGCACTGGATTCATCTGAGAGAGGTGAGGGGGCTGGGCCACGGGTCTGCCGTGGCCGGCACGCGTAATACAGAGGATAGAAAAACCAGTCTGTACTCCAGCCTATCTCACACAAAAAATACATTTTATTATTTACAGAACATGAACAGCAAAAGTCTGATTTCCTCACCAGTTTCTGTCTCAAAAGTCAGGGTATTCATACATAATATAAGGTTTTAGCTTATTATCTGGTTCTTCCTTCTCCCATCCTAGGCCTCCCTGTTTTCCCCTGGGCCTGAGCTATTATTAACCTCCCCAAGGAAATGCCCTGTGACCTGGATTCTCATATTAGATCTTTTTTTTAAGATGGACTGGGTTAGATGATTTGTCCCTGTATTTTAAGATGTTCTGGGAATCTTTCTTATATACTCCACAGATGTACAGTATTTAAATGTATGTTTTATAAGTGCTTGAATAAGGATTCCCAGATGACTATGCAGCAAACAGAATCATACAAGTAGGTAATTATGATCCCATGGCTCAGGTAGAAGGTGGTTCTTATTTGAGAGCTATCCTATAATTTAACAGAAGCAATAAAATATATTAGAAATCCTGTTTAGATTTTCCAAACTGAAGAACTCTTGCATCTAGATTTTCCTATCTTTCACCAGTAGGAAGACAGGCAGTAGTTGGAAGGTTCAAACTAATAAAGAATAAACTGAGTAAAAGAACAGCAAATGAAGACAAATTGATCTTTTTTATTATGGTACACAATGATTTAAAAAATCTTTATTTTGGATATACAGTAGTAGTTTTTGTATCAGATCATATGAGGAAGATTTTCTGGTAATGCAGTATACCATTATTGCAAATACTGTGAATAATTTAAGTGCAGGTAACCTAATCAGGTAAATATAATGAGTGTAACACTCCTCTGAATATAATACAATATCACAACCCACCAAACAGAGGTAAATCACATTATACAATTTTCAAAATGTTTTCGTTTATAACAACTACATATTTATTCATTTTGCACAAGAAATTAATACAATTAACAATGATCTATATGATCAAACATCAATATATATATATTGTATAAGGTGCACCCAAAATTTCCTATACTCCCTTTTTTTTATATAAAATTGCCAAAAAACCCTCATCAAAATACCCAATCATTCATATATCACTCACTCAATCGTCCCACATATCCTTACCTATCCCACATAAAGCACAAAACACTCATATTCCAACCATAAATACTAGCACACATTAAAATCAATCAATTCAAACAAATCCTCCCAAATCGAAATGCTTTGGGGTATTTTGATGAGGGTTTTAGACAATTTTATATATAAAAAAGGGAGTATAGGAAATTTTGGGTGCACCTTATACAATATTTATATATATTGATGTTTGATCATATAGACCATTGTTATTTTTATTATTTTTTTGTACAAAATTAATAAATATGTATTTGATATAAACAAAATCATTTTGAAAATTGTATAATGGGATTTACCTCTGTTTGGTGGGCTGTAATAATTTAAGTGCTACATTTCTAAAATTAAATCACCAGCCAGACGTGATCTTCTAAACAAGTACTGAAGTAATGCCATCTGAAGCTCTACAAAAACATTAGGGATATGCTGTCATTTGAAACATTTCCTATTTTGTTTCATTTTCTAAACAAAATAAAATAAAAACAAATAATGTCATTTGCTTTTTTCTGTCGTTTTGTGCCCTGCCACAATTTTTAAAAAGGCCCCCAGTCTTTTTCCCATTCCCACACAAACCCCCTTTCAGGACTCTTCCACCACCTCCTGTGGGTCCCATTTGAGCTCCCCCATACTTCTTTATTACCATACTTGAAAATAGTAACCTCCCCCAGGGGCAGGAATGCCAGTGCCATTTTTTTGGAATTGCACCAGCCTTTCTTATACAACAAAATGCTGCTGCACTGTTTTGTTTGTACAGCAATGGCTGGTACCAACCAACTTAGGCCTGGATGCACTGAGCTCTGATGTTTTTTCACAGGAGGGACCCCCACTGTCCCTGGAGGGGTGTAGTCATGATAGTGGGCCCTTCCTCTGAAAAATACTGCCACTGCATCACCGCATTGTTTTGTCTTGCAGCAAAACACCATGAGGTAAAACAACACAGTAGGGCCCCTTTACGTGTGATGTCGGCCCCCAAAGCATAGGGCCGCCATCGCCATAAAGGGCTAACCTACAGGGAAGAAAATGTGGTTAAAAGTGTGCAGGCATCAAATTTGACCCCTCTCCTCAGCCCAGGTCTACTACTTGAGGCGGGCCCCAACAACTAAACCCCCCAAAAATAAGTACATGGTTGCACGACGATGAAGCTACCTCCCGCAACCCAATCAAAATGCTAAAACAATTGGTCATAAGTTACCAATCCCACCCCCTTTCGATAAAAAGCAGGACAGACAAATTCCCCTTCCTCTGGTACCCCTGTCACCTACACCCCCCCCATTTAAAAGACACCTTGTTGGTGTTTAGTATGCCCCTCCCCGCTGGACCCTCCAAGTCCAAAGCATCATTGCAATCAAGTGGGTACCCCCTCCAGAACCCCCATCCCCCTGAATCCCCCTTCCATACCACATTACCTGAAAAATATGAAAGCCTGCACTCAGAAGGGCCCGGGGAGCCCCCTAGCCCTCGGACAAGTCAGCACCATTTTCCAAAATAGCGCCAATCTGACCTTGCCCTTGATATCACCACGACAGGGCTACATCATGTAATATGTGTTGTTTAATGCATGTTAAAGCCCTACAGCGGCTTAATGCACCACCCTATTAGATTGTGAGCCCTCTGGGGATAGGGAATACCTGAATGTATTCTGCTTTGAAATGCCCAAAAAGTAGAATAGAAACCAATATGAATAGAAATAAAATTAATTTGCTCCTGCCCCCATGGGAGGTTACCAATTTCAAATATGGTAAGGGAGAGTCCAAGGGAACCCATGAGGGTGGCAGGGGATGGGGAAAACTCAAGAGGGTGGCAGGGCATGGTGCTAACTTTCAAAAAGGAGATAGAGCAGCTTTTAACTAGAACAAGGGGGAAAGCCGACTGTCACTTAGCAGTGCATGGTTTAGAGGAATGTATCCTTGAAGGATACTAATGAAACAGGAGAGTTAGGGCATCCCCAACATGATAAAGATCATATAAGAGACTACTCAGTAGAATCTATGTGGGTAGAAATCCCATGTATTTTGGGTAAGAATATATTGATTAGAGTACACTACTGTCCACCTGGCCAAAATGGTCAGACAGATGATGAAATGCTAAGAGAAATTAGTGAAGCCAACCAATTTGGCAGTGCAGTAATGATGGGAGATTTCAATTACCCCAATATTGACTGGGTAAATGTAACATTAGGACATGCTAGAGACATAAAGTTCCTGGATGGAATAATGACTACTTCTTGGAGCAATTGGTTCAGGAACCAATGAGAGAGGGAGTTATTTTAGTTTTAGACTTAATTCTTAGTGGAACGTAGGATTTGGTGAGAGAGGTAACGGTGGTGGGACCACTTGCCAATAGTGATCATAACATGATCAAATTTAAACTAATAACTGGAAGGAGGGCAATATGTAAATCTCCAGCTCTAACACTAAATTTTCAAAAGGGAAACTGATAAAATGAGGAAAATAGTTAGAAAAAAACTGAAAGGTGCAGCTGCAAAAGTTAAAAGTGTACAACAGAGTGGACATTGTTTAAAAATTCAATCTTAGAAGTGCAGTATGAATGTACTCCATGCATTAAGAAAGGTGGAAGGAAGGCAAAACGATTACCAGCATGGTTAAAAGGTGAGGGGAAAGAGGCTACTGTAGCAAGAAAAACAACCTTCAAAAATTTGAAGAAGGATTCATCTGAAGAAAATTGGAAAAAGCATAAGCATTGTCAAGTTAAGTGTAAAACATTCATAAGGCAAGCTAAGAAAGAATTTAAAATGAAGTTGGCTGTAGAGGCAAAAACTCATAATAACAACTTTTTAAAATATATCCAAAGCAAGAAACCTGTGAGGGAGTCGGTTGGATCGTTAGATGACTGAGGGGTTAAAGGGGCTCTTAGCGATGATAAGGCCATTGCAGAAAGATTAAACAAATTCCTTGCTTCTATGTTTACTAATGAGGATGTTGGGGAGATACCAGTTCTGGAGATGGTTTTCAAGGGTATGAGTCAGATGAACGGAACCAAATCACTGTGAACCTGGAAAATGTGGTAGGCCAGATAGACAAACTAAAGAGTAACAAATCACCTGGACTGGATGGTATGCATCCCAGGGTTCTGAAGGAACTCAAAAATGAAATTTGAAATATATTAGTTAAAATTTGTATCCTATCAATAAAATCATCCATTGCACCTTAAGACTGGAGGGTAGCCAATATAACCCCAATATTTAAAAAGGGCTCCAGGGACGATCCACGAAACTATAGATCAGTGAGCCTGACTTCAGTGTCAGGAAAATTAGTGGAATCTATTCTAAACATCAAAATCACAGAGCATATAGAAAGACATAGTTTAATGGAACACAGTCAACATGGATTTACCCAAGGGAAGTCTTGCCTCACAAAACTGCTTCATTTTTTTGAAGGGGTTAATAAACATGTAGATAAAGGTGAACCGGTAGATGTAGTATATTTGGATTTTCAGAAGGTGTTTGACAAAGTCCCTCATGAGAGGCTTCTAAGAAAACTAAAAAGTCATGGGATAGGAGGCAATGTCCTTTCGTGGATTACAAAGTGGTTAAAAGACAGGAAACAGAGAGTAAGATTAAATGGTCAATTTTCTCAGTGGAAAAAGGTAAGTAGTGGAGTGCTTCAGGGATTTGTATTTGGACCAGTGTTTTTCAATATATTTATAAATGATCTGGAAAGGAATACGACAAATGAGGTAATCAGATTTGCAGATGAATCAAAATTTTTCAGAGTAGTTAAATCATAAGCGGATTGTGCTAAATTGCAGGAGGACCTTGCGAGACTGGAAGATTGGGCATCTAAATGATAGATGAAATTTAATGTGCATAATTGCAAGGTGATGCATATAGGAGAAAATAACCCATGCTGTTGTTACACGATGTTAGGTTCCATATTAGGAGTTACCACCCAGGAAAAAGATTTAGGCATCATTGAAATCGTGAGCTCAGTGTGCTGCAGCAGTCAAAAAAGCAAAAAGAATGTTAGGAATTATTAGGAAGGGAATGGTGAATAAAGCGGAAAATGTCATAATGCCGTTGTATCGCTTCATGGTGAGATCACACCTTGAGAACTGTGTACAATTCTGGTCGCCGCATCTCAAAAAAGATATAGTTGCACTGGAGAAGGTACAGAGAAGGTTGATCAAAATGATAAAGGGGATGGAACAGCTCCCCTATGAGGAAAGGCTGAAGAGGTTAGGACTGTTTAGCTTGGAGAAAAGATGGTTGAGGGGGGATATGATAGAGGTGCTTAAAATCATGAGAGGTCTAGAACAGTAGATATGCAAGTAGCACATTTAAAACTAATCAGAGAAAATTATTTTTCACTCAGTGCACAATTTACCTCTAGAATTTGTTGCCAGAGGATGTGGTTAGTGCAGTTAGTGTAGCTGGGTATAAAAAAGGTTTGGATAGGTTCTTGGAGGAGAGGTCCATTGACTGCTATTGATCAGATTAACTTGAGGAATAGCCACTGCTATTGCTGGCAGTGGTAGCATGGGATCTACTTAGTGTTTGGGTACTTGCCAGGTACTTGTAGCCTGGATTGGCCACTGTTGGAAACAGGATGCTGGATTTGATGGACCCTTGGTCTGATCCAGTATGGCAATTTCTTATGTTCTTAAAACATCAGTGGGAAGGGGGCTTTTCAAAAATGGCAGCTGGGGTTTGTTTGTTTTTTTCCAAAGCTTTTTTATTGAGGACATCAGAAACATTACAACCAACAACAGTACAAGTATAAACCACACACTGAAGGTTCTGACATCCTAACAGGTTTTTTAAGCCCTTAATCCCCCCCCCCCCTCATCCCCACCCCCCTGTGATGTCATCAACTCAGTAGCATTGCTTGCTCAAAATAAAGTGTATAGTCCAAAAATCTTCCTCTACAACGAGGACGGTGGGTTATCTGAGGGTGGCTCAGATAAAGGAAATAATTGTTGCATATCGGTGGGCAGCGAACAGTAGAACTTATACCATATTGTTGTAAACCAAATTTTCTTCTTTACTGTGAAAGATGTAAACATAGATCCATATTTTAGCTGGAAGAGGTCCGTCATGCGCTCCTTCCATAAAGAGCCATCTGGCGGCATTGAGTCCGTCCACTGCAGTAGAATACATTTCTTCGCTATAAGACAGGTTTTTGCAAAGAAAAGTATATTGTCATGGTTCAAAGATATTTCTCCAACATCATTGTTGAGCAGGCAGAAGGTGCACGACCAAATAATAGGAGTAGAGAGCATATCTGACACTAGTAAACGTACAGATTCCCAAAATTGCTGGATCTGCGGACAGTCCCATAGTGCGTGAATCAAAGAAGCAGGAGACTGATTGCACTTCCCACACTTCCTCTGAGGCCACCAGTCCCATCCGACAAGCCCTTTGTGGGGAACATATTACTCTGTGGAACAGTCTGCCTTGCATTTCCCTCAAATTCACGTTGTTTGTAATCTTCGGAATGGACATATAACAGTCTTTCAACATCAGTGCATCTATGTCCTCCTGCAAATCCCCTTGCCATTTGCTCACCAATTTCTCCAAGCTAAGGTACAAGCTGACATTCTGGCAAAATGTATTTAATACTGATAAAGATCCTTGCTTCACCTGAAACACTCAAAGCAGAAGTTGATCTGATGCCTTCTCGACTGGGAGCTCTCTCTTAGTCAGGATACCCTTTACAAAGACCTTTAATCGGGCGTACCCTAAAAAATGAATACTTTTGGGGCCCAGCTTCGCCTGCAACTCGTTAAAATTAAGCAGGTTCCCCGTCGCTGGATCCAAAAAGTCTCCTAGGATTCCAGCACTCGAGGCAAAAGAGAAACCGTGGGAAAGCAGCTCCCTAAAATTAAACTTCGGATGCCCCATGAACGGATATTGCAGCGACACATTTGTGGGTGATTGTAAAAGAATCCAGATGTCCACCCCTATGCGTCTCATGGTGTGCACGAGTTGGGCTCTAATCCCTAGATGCCGCAGCTCCTGCCGAGCAAGATGCAAGACTAATTTGGGGTCTACCGGATTGCAGAGAGCCTTAATTAAAGCACAGTCAGTATATTCGGAGGTACCATGTAGCCAATCTCCTAGGAAATGAAGATTCGCCGCCCAAACATATTTTCTAAAACCTGGCAGATTCAATTCCCCCCTCTCCCTTGGGGCCGCTAAGGTCGCATAGGCCAACCGTGCCTTCTTCCCTTTCCATAAAAAGAACATGATGGTACGTTGTAATCGTTTTAAATCCTTACCAAGCAACCCCATAGGGATCATGCTTAACAGATAGAGCAGTTTTGGTGCTATTACCATTTTTATAACTGCAATCCTACCATGCAATGATATGGGAAAGTTGTGCCACGCTGCCAGTTGGCCATGTATCTTGTCCAGAAGGGGGATGTACATTAATGGCGTACCACTGACGTGTATCCCTATGTATTTTAACTCCAAGGTATTTTATGGTGTCCCCAGCCCCACTTGCCTGGAAAATCAGACCAATTAGGTTTTAAAGCACCCTTAATATCCAGGGCCTCCATCTTATCTAGATTTAATTTAAATCCAGACACTCTCTGGTAACTGGGGGTTTGGTTTTAATGCATGCTCACAAACAAAACAACAAAGCAAAAAAAGTTTAAAAATGAAATGAAATTAAACAAAAAAATATAGAAATTAAACAAAGGGAAACATTTCCCCCTACAAAACATATCACGATTTCACTCAAACTGTCCTAATACAGCTGTGCAAGTTGCCAAGCAGTTTGTGCTGTCTTCCCATAAATATGACTGTGGGAAGATTTCATGGAGTTAAACTGATGTCACCAGGACCTCCCGTGGTGACTAGTTACCTTTTAGCACTTTACACACTCTGTCTTGCACTGTGCACTAGGAAAAATGCCCCTAACATAAACACTTGTTCGAAGATTTTTGTAAAGATTGTGAAGAAGTATTTTCTGTGCTAATGAAAGTAACATTTACAGTGGCCTCCTCCACTGAACACAATACAGCAGTTAAATTCACCACTAGAGATGATCAGGGGGAGCAGATTGCACTGACCAATTATTTCATAAAGGAACTGGATACTGGCTACCAATATGATAAACATCAGTGCTCTACAATATATATCTTGAACACATAATAAATCAATCTTATGCAAAAAATGAAGCAAGATAGGATATTATACTTTAAATACATCCTGCAAACAAAGAGCTTAGAGAAGCAATATGAGCCAAGATGATTAATGGTTGCTGTGCAAGCACACACCTATATGAATGATCGAGGAAGCAAGAAAAGTTTGCATATCAGAAGGCAGTGAACTGAGACAAAAATGTTACAATAGTTGTGTGTGCAACAATTAACCTGTCATTACGTCCCTTCTCCTTTCTATCAATAGAGCGTGTTGACTTTCACTCTAGGTTTATTAAGGTTGGGTGTTCCTCCTGTTTGCTTCATAAATCTTTGACAAGCCATGGCTAGGTCATTACGGCGCCCTGAAGTCTGTCATTTAGGAACAGTCACCAGCCATTAAGCATTTGCTCCCTGTGTCCTGAACAGAGAAATTGTTTACAGTTTAGTTGGCATAAAAGAAATGTCTCCTACTGTATTTGCACCTTTCTAAAAGGTTTTATGAAAAATTAATGGGTCTGTTTAATCTTTCTCTGTGATAATAATTTAAAAATCTGAAACTATAAATGTGGAACAGAACAGAGAGACATTTACAGATAGAGGCTGGAACTTCAATTTATATAAACTAGAACTAATTTTAATGACTGTGCTTTACATACACAAAATAATTGATAAGAGCTGTAAAGTGCTACCTTACATATACATTAGTTGAGTTAGAGGCCAATTTACTAAATAAATAAATCCAACAAAGCATTTTTGTGTGTTTATTTTATGTAGACATAAAAGTCCAAAATTGGGGCCTATGCAGAGCTAGATTTAAGATTTTAGTACCCATAGGCAAAGTGCCATGGTGGCACACCTTTGAAGTTGTGCCAGCATATGGCCCTAAAAGGAATTAGAAGCTGCTGTGATTCTGCCTGTTATGTAGCCTCCCAGCCACCAGAGGTCCCCATGGAGCCATTCCAACTCTCACTCCAGTCATAGCCTCCATGGTCCCATGACTCAGCAGGGCTTTGCCTATTTAACCCTGCTCACGGCCTGTCATTGAGTCTCGCTAACTCTCTGCTGGGACCTGTCCTGTATTGGACTATATTTGGGCCTTCTCAGGCCTTCTGCCTTTGCCATGTCCGGTGGCATTCTCAGGCCTTCTGCCCTTGCCTTGTTCTGTTGCCTGTCAGGCCTTCTGCTATAGTCTTGCCTGGTGGCCTTCTCAGGCCTGCTTTCTAGTTTGTTGCCTTTGGGCTTCTATGTTCTTTGTTCTATTTTGTCCTGGCCTTGTCATGTCCTGGTCTCTCTGTTCTGTTTGTTCTAGTGTTCCAGTATGTTCCAGCCATACTTGTGCCCAGCTCCAGGGTTCCAATCTGTTCCAAAGGTCCATGCTTATTTGCACCTGGTTCCAGACTCCAGTTCCACGCCTGCCTAATTCCAGCCTCACCTTGTCTCAAGTCTCCAGTCTTGCACCACTTGCACCTCTATGTCAGCCAAGTCTAAGTCCTGCTGGCTACCAGAACCCAAGGGCTCAACCTGTGGGGGAGGTGGCTGGTATAGGCCAAAGATCCTTAGTCCTGTCTGCATCTGTCCTGAAGTTCAGACCTGCCCCTGTGGAGGTTCACCAGCTCTAGCCAGGCTCACAACCGTAACCAAAGCATGCTCCTCTTTGACCTGGATATAAGGTGCCTTCTAAATTTGGTGCCCAAGGCAGTTGCCTATGTTGCCTATGTCTAAGTATAGGCTTGGGCCTCTGCACTAAGGGGTAGATTTTTTAAAAAAGCGCGTTCGCGTACTTTTGTTTGCGCACCAGGCGCAAACAAAAGTACGCTGGATTTTATAAAATACGCGCGTAGCCATGCGTATCTTCTAAAATCCTGGATCGACGCGCGCAAGGCTGCCGATTTTGGGCAGCCGGCGCGTGCCGAGCCGCGCAGCCTGTCACCGTTCCCTCCGAGGCCGCTCCGAAATCGGAGCGGCCTCGGAGGGAACTCTCTTTCGCCCTCCCCTCACCTTCCCCTCCCTTCCTCTACCTAACCCCCCCCCCCCCCCCGGCCCTATCTAAACCCCCCTTACCTTTGTCCGTAGATTTACGCCTGCGAGAAGCAGACGTAAATCTACGCGTGCCAGCGGACTGCTGGCGTGCCGTGCTCCGACCCGGGGGCTGGTCCGAAGGCCTGGACCACGCCCCCGGGCCGGCGCTACGCCCCTGGTCCCGCCCCCAAAACGCTGCGCCCCACCCCCGAAATGCCGCATCATCGGGTCCCGCCCCCGACATGCCCCCTTCCAAAAACCCCAGGACCTAAGCGCGTCCCGGGGCTCTGCGCGCGCCGGCGGCCTATGGAAAATAGGCGCGCCGGCGCACAAGGCCCTGCTCGCGTAAATCCGCCCGGATTTACGCGAGCAGGGCTTTTAAAATCCGCCCGTAAATGTGAACATTTTTTAATCTGTCTTTACTAAATATTTTAACAAGCATGCTAATATGCCACTTAACAGCCAATTTACTAAATTTTAGCATGTACATATTAGAAAGTTGCCTGAATAGCATGTGTAACAGGGTTACTGATAATAAATATAAAATTACTTGGAAAAAAAAAGAGTTGTTTCTCTTCAGGACTGGAACCAAACACAGACTAACTCTCTCAGAAGCACTCTTACTCCCAGGGCTGGATCTATTGAAGGTGAGGGAGAAAGATTTACTTTCAGTGGAACAGTGATGTGGTGGGGGAAACCCTGCCAGCAAAAGCAAGAACCTGCAGTGGCAGAGGCCAGCAGCACCAGCAGCATTTCCTGGAGCTGGCACAGTGGCAAAGAACAGGCCCAGCTTTGCCGCCGGCGCTCTGGGAGCTGTTGGCAGAAGAAGAAGCCCTGCAGTGCCCACGGCAGCTGAAGAAGGAAGAGACTGGCCCTGTGAGAGTAAGTGCCAGTGTATGAGGTAGGTGTGTGTGTGTGTGTGTGGGTGTGTGTGTGTGTGTGTTATATGAGGGTGTGTAAGTGTATGTGTGTGTGTGTGTATGTGAGAGTGTATGGGTGGGTATGTGTATACGAAGGTGACTGTGTGTATGTGTGAGGGTGTGTGTGTGTGTATATATAATGAGGGTGTGTGGGAGGGTGTGTTTGAGAGAGGGTGTGTGTATGTACATGAGAGGTGTTGCGCAGGCGGGGACCCTTGGGCTGAGGTGCGGTTGGCGCTACCCGCAGGGCAAGCCCTATGGGTCCCCACCGTTGGAAGGCGGAGCTGGCTGACTGATAGAGGTCGGCTGGAGCTTCGCCAATACCAGCCCTCATTCCCCGCAGGTTGAGCCCTTGGGTACCGGGGCTGGCTGGACTTAGGTGGGCCTCCATCCGAGGTCTTCTCAGGGACAACAAGGAGGTCAGCCAGAGGCCAGCAGCGGTAGGAGTAGGTGGTCTGATCTGGACGAGGCGGAGTCCCAGAGACCCGGGCACCAATGAGAACAGAAGGCAGACAGAGGGTGCCCGAGTAAGTACAGGCCAAAGCCTGAGAGGCCAAGTCCAGAGTGAATTCAAGAGGAGCATCGTAGAGCAGGCTGAAGTCAGGGCAGGCGGCAGGCAAGGAAGAGTGGCAAGACAAGTGTGGGTCAAAACCAGAAGTCAGCTAGAGAATGGTCAGGCAAGGCAAAGGTCAAACCAGGAGATGGGCAGGATTGTAATCAGACGAAGCAATGGTCAAAGCCAGGAGGCAATCAGTAGCATGGTCAGATGAAGCAGAGGTCAAAGCCAGGAGACAATCAGTAGCATGGTCAGACAAAGCAGTGTTCAACGACAGGAGTCAGTCAGTAGCGTGGTCAGACGAAGCAGAGGTCAAAGTCAGGAGACAATCTGTAGCATGGTCAGACGAAGCAGTGGTCAAAGCCAGGAGATGATCCATAGCATGGTCAGATGAAGCAGTGGTCAAAGCCATGAGATGATCCGTAGCATGGTCAGACGAAGCAGTAGTCAAAGCCAGGAGACAATCAGTAGCATGGTCAGATGAAGCAATGGTCCAAGCCAGGAGTCAGTTAATAGCAACAAGCAGGGTAGACACGGAACACAGGAGCAGGAGTGGGTACCAGGATCAGGAACAGGAACGCAGACAAATCAGGAACCAGGAACATGGAGGAATCATAGGAAGAGCAACTAAGCACATGACTAGCATGGAGACCTGTTGCCAAGGCAAGGAAGCACTGGCTGAGCCCGGCCTTAAGTACCAGGGCCGCAGGTTGGATTCCCACCGCAGCCCCTTTAAAAGGAGAACTGATGCATGTGCGCCTAGGGAGGGGCACGGCACGAGATGGCAGCGTCTCCTTGCAGACCACGCAGGGAGGCCTGCCGCGGAGCTGAGACATCTGCGGCGGAGCTGGGAGCATGGGGAGCAGCCCGGAGTCAGAGGCGGCTGCTCACGACCGCAAGAGAGGCAGAACCAGGCGCTGGAGCAGGCGAATGGGGGTAAGAGGGTCTGGCCGCGGGCCTGCCGTGCCCGGCACATGCAACAAGAGGATGCTTTTGTGTGTGTGTGTGTGTGTGTGTGTGTATAAGAGCATGCCTGTGTGTGTAGGCGATGGTGAGTGTATAGAAGAATGAGAGTGTGTTTGCCTGTGGATGTGTATATGTGAGAGGATGCCTGTGTGCGGGGGTGGGGGTGAGAGAGAGGAAGCATGTGTGTGTGTGTGTGCGCGTGGGTGAGACAGGAATCCTATGTGAGAGATAAAGAGGAAGCGTGTACGTGTGAGAGAAAGACAGAGGAAAAGTGTGTGTCTATCTCTTTCATACACACTCAAGCTCCCTCTGTCTCTCACCAATCTTGTATGTGTGTGAGAGACAGAGGGAGCATATTTTGATTGCATCTGTGTGTGTGAGTGTGTGTGTGTGTGTGTGTGTGTGTGTACCTCCAGTTCACAATAATCTCAGGGTGACAGGTATGGAGAGTGTGGGATTTTTAAAATCCTAATTAGTTTTAATTACTGGGTGTTATTTGATGTTTGCTATTTTGAAATATTTTATCGATGTTTAGGAAATTTTTTAAAATTTGTACAGGAGCTTCCAATTATTGAATATTATTCTGTTCATCAGCTGCCTTGAAATGTATATTTTTTAGTTTGGTTTTACTATTCTGATTGATTTATATTTCTTGATTATATTGTTTTGAGGAATAGTGATTTTCTGTTTTTCCATTGTTGCACTGCATACAGAATGTGGCTTGTGGTTTCCAGTTCAATTTTTGTCTGCATGTGTGCATGAGAGAGAGAGAGAGGAAGCATGTGTTTGTGTGTGTGTGTGTGTGTATGTATGTGTTAGCATGTGAGAGAGACACAGAGGAAGTTTGCTTGTGTGTGAGAGAGAGATGGAGGAAGCATGTCTGTGTGTGAGAGAGACATAGAGGAAGTATGTATGTGAGAGAGGTACAAAGTACACACACACATGCTCCCTCTGTCTCTCACCAAGCATGTATGTGTGTGTATGAGAGAGAGAGAGCATGTTTTGTGTGTGTGTGTGTGCCCCCAGTCCACAAAATCTTAGAATGACAGATACGGAGAGCGGGAGATTTTTAAAATCCTTATTAGTTTTAATTATTGGGTGTTATTTGATGTGTCTGCTGTTTTGAAATATTTTATCGATGTTTAGGAAATTTTAAAATTATTTATTTATTTATTTATAGATTTTTGTATTCCGTCGTTCAGATGTACTATCACAATGGTTTACACAATTGAAATAGAAATACAATGAGTTAACAATAAAACTATAGAATCTAAAATGGAATTCAATCCAATTGAATAAAATCAAATGATAAATAATAAATAAACTAAAAACCTATAAGAACAAACTAAAAAATTCTTACATCCTAATAAAATGATGAAATAAAAGGGAAAACAGTAAGGAAAATAGGTTGCATGGTCTTTTGTCAGTCATGTTCTTGATAGGCTTTGCCAAATAACAGGTTTTTAGGTCTTTTTTTAAATGTTTTTATATTTGGTTGCAGCCTTAAGTCAGTGGGTAAGGCGTTCCAAAGCTTGGGACCCACCAATGAAATGGCTCTCTCTCTTACTTGGGTTACATGGGTAGAGTGCACTGAAGGGATGGTTAAAAGGCCTTTATTTGCAGATCTTAGGTTTCTTTGTGGTGTGTGCAGGCGGATGGCCGTATTCAACCAGTCTACTTGTTCTCCATAGATGATTTTGTGTAGTATACATATTGTTTTATATTCGATATGAAACTTAATTGGGAGCCAGTGCAGAGATATTAATGTTGGAGTTATGTGTTCATATTTTTTGGTTATATATTGGGAGGGGGGTGCGAAAGAAGTATCCGCCCCAGGTGCCAAACACGCTAGGTACATCTCTGCTCAGTTTCACTCACTTTCACACATCCCAAGTTGGTAAAGGATCCTGGAGTACGCAGCTCTCGATGTTTCTTTATCAGGTAGCAAGAAGGGGCAGCCAAACGTTTCCTCCAAGATCTACTAAAAGATGATCTTTTTATCCCCAAAACTGATATTAACACCAGAGTTGTTGTTCCTTGCAGTGAGTCACCACCTCTAGGGCAGGTCTTCCTTATCCCTGGGTGCCCCAAATACAGAGTTCCCCATGCCCTGTGCCCAGGAGAGGCCTAGATGTCTAACAAGGCTCCTACTACAAAAATTGTAAAACCCCAAAAACAACCCAGAGGGAAAAGGAAAACCCTCTTGACCTTGGTCAGACTCCCCAGGCAGGCTCTTGGCTCCTCGGACTAAGCCTGAAAAATCCAACTCAGAAAAAGCTCTACACTACCTCCTAGCTCTAACTCAAAACTGCATTGCCCCAGAGCTCACTCTTACAAGCTGCTTTTGTTAACTCTCAGAGTATGAACCATCCTAGCACCCTCAAAGGGAGGGCTGAATTTGAATGGAACCGCCCCTATTTTTAACTTACACCAGACTGCTTTCTGAATATAGGAATACCGAGGGCTTAATGATGACATAACCGAAAGGTCCATCACATCAGTAAACAAAAGTGTTTTTTGAAACCCTGGAGAAATTTGAGCACTTTAGGAAAAGTGGTTGTTTTGTTTAATATATAAAAGAAATGGGGACAAGTAAAAGTTGGATGCTCTGAATAGTTTTTTTATTTATCCTCTAAAGAGTAAAGATATTTGGGGGGGGGGGGGTTTAAAAAAACTTTGTAAAGTTTGGGTACCATTTAGGGGTGGTGTTTACCACACAGAGAAAAAGGAAACAAACCTAGGGGCTGATGCAATACAGTGCGCTTTGCCGAGCGCACTGTATAACCTGCACTCCAACGTACATTGTACAAATCTCATCTTTGTTTTCCTTTCCTTACTCCGAATCACATCAAATCTTCACTGATGTGTACTGTGCTGTTCATACATCTGACTGTGCATGTAAAGCTGCCCCCCAAACCTTAGACCACCACATAACCTCACCTTGAGTTACTAGTCGACCCTCCTTCAGTGATATAAATAGTTGACTAGTATATGTGCAACCCCAGAGGCTCGCTCTCTCTCTCTTTTTCTCTCTCTCTCTCTCTTCCCCCCCCCCCCCCCTTCCAGCAGATGGTCGGGGCAGGCAGTGATCAGATGGAGTAAAAACACCAGGCAGGTAGGAAACTGAAGGAACAAGACAAGGAGGCACTAGAAGCAGGAACTGTAAAACAGGGACCAGGAGCAGAGTGTCGATTCCAAAGAACCACAGGAGCAGGAAGCCAGCAACTACAGGTGAGGAACCTGGTTGTCAGGGCCCAGAGGAGAAAGTAAGCTGGCCATAAATAGACTAGCTCTACTGATGTCATCAGGGGAGTGCCACAGACAGAACCCGCTACTGGCCCTTTAAGAGTGGGGGGAAACAGCCACGCATGCACCTAGGTGCCAGGAAATGCAGTGCGGCACAGCCTCCCACTGTGCTACACAGGGATGGCCATGCCAGGTCCTCCTCAGGCAGGAGGAGCACAGTGGCGTGAGACCACGCAGCCAGGCCTGACAGAGGGGTAAGAGTAGTGGCCTGTAGGGTTGGCCCACAGACTGCCATATATAACAGGTTCTAAATGCTTTTTGTCTGGCCAGACTAGAGAAACAGACTACTAGTGCTAATACTACATACTAAGAACTACAGAAACACAGTCTAATAATATTGGTTAGTGATGCAGATTAGATACACAAAATGGATGAACCAAAATATTATTTGGTCAAACTTATACTTACCTGAGTGAGTTTAAACAAGGAAAAATCCTGGAAAAGATGCAAAAAAAAAAAAAAAAGCCAGAAAGGATTAATCTATTCCATTGGAGTATCATTGAGGATGCAAAGTCTTGAAGCAAGATGATAAGACAGGAAATAAGATACTTATCTGTTTTATGGTTTATAGGGATGTGCAAAGAAAAACATTTATTTTGGTTCATTCATTTATTTCATGGCCACATCAGCTCATTTCATTAGTTTCAAAACAAAAAAAAAAGTTGCTTATTCATTTTTTCCATTCATTTGTTTGCCATTGAACTCAATGGGGGAAGCACTGCAGCCTATTTTGAGCTCCAGAATTGGAGTTTTCTCATCAATTCTCATGAAATTTGTAAGACGACATCATCAGAATGGGAAAAGAACTCCAAAGTACCAGGACTGTGGCAAAATGGTACCAAAAGTGGCATGAATAACCTAAGGCACTTTAAAGGTGAAAAGAGGTTATCAGAGTGGCAGGAGTTCTCCAGGGAATCATCAGAGGAACAAAGAAACAGCAAGAGTGGGAAGAACACCCCAATACTTCAAAAGAGGGCCTAAAAGGCAGCATAATAGGCAAAGTGGCACTAAGAGTGACATCCGCATCCTACAGTGAACCTTGAGGGCTGAGGCAGGAGGAACAAAGGGAACAACAACCCTTGGACCTCTGCAGCAGGCCTACAAAGTCAGGGCCAAGGCAAGAGCAAGAATCACCACGTACTACAGGGTAAGGAAGAAGCTCGTAGACAGCCAGAGCAGCGGAAGAAGCACTCTAATGTTCCTCGACTGGCTTGGAGCAGCAGCAGCAATGGTACTGGTGATTAAAAACTGAAACAGTAAAAGCAGAGCAACGCAAAGAGAAAAGTAGCTGTAAAATCCCTAAGGTGTACCTTGAGGGCTGAGGCAGAGGAAGAATAGCATCAGAAGCCTGAGGGATGGTGCAGAAGGTATGCAAAGCAACAGATTGCCAGAGCAAAAGTTGTGATGCAGGTAGGGGAAGGGGATTTGAAAGGAACTTCCTAGATGGCCAGAGCAATGGAGGAAGTACCCTAAGGTACCAAGACTGACTTGGAGCAGCGGTGGCAGAAGTAGTGTTGGCAATCATTAAAAATTGAAATAGAGAAATAGACATTCTGCACACTGCCCCAATGAAAAGAACATATGTTTTCACACCAGATTTTATTACTACAGATGTTTTAGTAAGCATTGCTTTATAAGTGCTTATAAATGGCACCAAACATTTGTAGTTAAGTCAGTTTCATGTAGCATTTGGAAAATACCTCTGCAGGCAGAAAATGTAGCATTCTTAGGGCCTTCTATATTTATTTGAGATTATTTCTGTTTTTGAGCCATTATAATACTGTTTTTGCATGGGTGCAATATGGGAGCAAAGTCATAGCACTGCATTTTACCTTGAGAGCTGGTGTGCATCTAAAACACCATATCTTCTAGATGCATGGTGAGGAGTGAGGTGATTCACAATCAGCATAAAGGCATAGAGAGTCCTTGACAGAAAGACATAAAAATATAAAAGTGATGGGGTGGGAGGGGAAACTTGCATTTTTTTTTCGTATTTGTTTTTTGTATTTTTGGTTTTTGGTTTAAAACACCCCAGTATAACCAACAACCAAACAAAGTGTGAAAAGTAAGCTGACAGCCAAACAGCAAACCACATAGAGGCACCAAAACTTCCATGCTGGTACATAATAGGCAAGGCAGGTAGGCATATTAAGACCATGACCCCCAAGGCCTCTGGCACTCCTCTTGAGAGACCTTCTATACCACCATCTTTTTCATGAAGCTGGCAGATGTGCAGAGTGGTAGCAGCAAGCAATTCTGAATGGAAGAAAGTCTACAAAGGCAGAGTGGCATGGGAGATTTCTGTCTTCCTGTGAAAGCACTTGACACTTGTCAAATTTGGTATAGTAGACTGAAATGTCATTCTGACATAAGCTTTTATTACATCCCCTATTTGAACTTGATCTTGCTACTGGGTAATATTTTGGATTTCTTGTGAAATTTGCTTTCAGATTGAAACTGTAATCACAATCACAACATGAAAATTATCTCTCCTCAATGTGGTTTTCCTGGTAACTTGTGAAGTTTGCTTTATTAAGAAAGCTTTCCCCATATTCTGTAGCTGAACACAGGCTCTTCCATGTCTTGATTTTCTGGTTTTGTATGACTTCTTTCTTCCTTCTAAAACTTTTACCACATTCAGAACATAAAACTGGTCTTTGGTCTGCATATTTTCTGTTCTGCTTGTATTTCTTCCTTCTGATTGAGGGTATTTATAGACAAAACAAACAGAGTGGGAAAATCAGGCTGGGATTATAGAGTGGTAGAACAAAATGAAGAACTGTGAAACAGGTAGAGGGAGAAGAAAAACATGTATATTTTGTCTTTTTAACAATTTTTTCTGGGGATAAAACACCCCAGTCTAACCAACAAATAGGGTGGAAGAACCAGGTTGAGATTGTAGAAGGGCAAAACAAAACAAAGACCAGTAAAACAAGTGGAAGGGGGAAGAGAAACTAGTGTTCATTTTTTTTAATTTTCACATTTTTTTCTGGGAAAATGCAAACACCCAAGTATAACCAACACAGTAGCACCAAAACTCCCATACTCATGCATAATAGGCATGGCAGGCAGGTAGTCAGGTAATTAGAGCAGTAGCAGCAATACCTCCATTTATTTATTTCAAATATTCATAGTCGGCTTATCATGACTAGGCATGCTAAGCAGATTACAACTTACCTTAATCAAAAACATAAACATTTAAGAATACATATCAAATTCATAAAGAATACACAGAATTAATACAACTTTTTATAATATACAAATAGTCATTAAATTGATTAATTATATCGAAAAGCTTCTTGAAACAAAAAGGCTTTCATTTTTTTCCAAAATTGTTTAAAGTCAGATATTGATCTAAAATCAGATAGCAAACTATTCCATAAAACTGGGCCAGCTATCGATAAAGAATGATTTCATGTCTCTTGGAGGTGAGCAGTTTTAACACCTGGAATTTCCAGGAGTTTAGATCAACAAAGCGTAAAGTCCATAATGGAACATATTCTTTAAACAAAGCAAATAGTTTAGGGCATCTTTTTCCATAGATTTAAACACCTGGATGATCACCTTAAATTTTATTCATTGAATTCTTGAAGCCAGTGCAAAGATTGACATTGTGGAGTAATATGGTCTCTCATCAAAGATTTTGTAATCAATCTGGTGGCAGAGTTCTGAATCAATTGTAATGGCTGTCCATTGGAAGTCCAAGGTATAGAGAATTGCAATAATCTGTTGTTGATAAAAACGCCTGCACTAATGTTCAAAAATCTGCCTAATCCAGTAAATATACAACCAACAAACCCCTTCCCCCACCCTTCTCTTCCTACCCGGCATCCCATGCACCCTTACCCCTTGACACCACAGCGTTTGATACATAAGATTTAAGTTATTTTGGTTTTTTTGAATCTCATTCTCATTTTACCCTCGATTTTTCACTTGGTACCTCCCTTTCAAGGTTGTTCAGCTCTAGGTTGTTTTTCACCAGGGTCTTTACCCTTGTTACCGGCCAAGTTATTGCCCCCTGTTCAATGTAATTTTCCAATGTTTGATGTAAACCGATGTGATATGACCTGTCATGAATGTCGGTATAAAAAAAGAATTAAATAAATAAATAAATATCTTAGGGGACATGATATTCTAAGCTTATAGTAACCCATTGAAAGGATAGATTTTAATTGAGATGCATAGGTCAAGTAAGGATCAACATAAAACCCAGATTTTGAAATTGATCAGCAAATTCAATGTCTATTCCATTAAAATTCAGACATTATATCTGGTGGTGTTGGTTTCCAAGAAATCCAAAGTATCTTGGTTTTAGCTAGATTTAATAATAAGTCATTATTAGCCATCCAGTTGTCAACTGAGGCTAAATAAATTGTGATCTGATGTTTAATAACCAAGATGTCAGTGGAAACTGGAAGGTACAATTGTACGTCATATGCATAAAGTTTAAAATAAATATTTAAATAAACCAATAATCTACATAAAAAGGTAACTTTTTTTTGCTGTACGCGTGTGCGTACATGTACTCGAGTACGGCAAATCGCACAAATGGATGCATCCATTTTATAGCATGTACGCGTATATGTGTGTATGATATAAAACCAGCTGTATGCACATACATGTGTGCGCAATTTTGTATGGATGTGCACTTGTGCCTGCAAATGCCAACTCTACTGCGTAAGTGGGGGGATTTTATTTGATATGCGTGCTGACACAATTACCAGTTTCCCCGTCTGTTCCCAGTTCACCCAGGAAAAGGCTTCCTAACTCCCCAATTAACATTCCTCTCTTTTACCCTATTAGCCCGACCCTTCAAACCCCTCTGACTAGCCCTGAATTTTTTATTTTAAAACTTACACGCTATCCATAACAGAAGTAAAGTTATGCAGTAGGAGACACCAGTGCGTGCTTCTGCTTGTAAATATGCACACATTTCAAGTCACCTTCCTGGAACGCCCATGTTTCGCCCATGCTCCACCAAGAACACACCCTTGCCCTGCCCCTTTTTTAAACTTTTTTTATTTGTGCGCTTACCAGGAGATACATGCATCCCCATGCGAGGTAGAGCGTTAACAGTAAGACCCCTGTGGTAGTGTAAGGAGTATGGCAGATAGGCAGAGCAGTAACCGTAAGGCCCCTGTGGTGGTATTTATTTATACAAATTTGTATTCTGCCAATCTACAAATTTCAGTGGATAACAATATTAACATATATAATGTAAGCCAACACAATACATAAAAAACAGCACGATAAAATCTGAGGCATGGCAGGCAGGAAGAGCAGTAACGGTAAGACCTCTCTGGTGATAAAAGAGTTATGGCCAGTAATTAGAGCAGTAACAGTAAGGCCCCTGAGCTTGTGTATGGGCTATGACAGATAGGCAGGCAGAGTGAGACCCCTGTCATGATATATGATGGGGCATAGCAGGTAAGCAGAGGGTTATAGTAAGATCCCTAAGGTGATATATCTGGGGATGGCAGGTAGGCAGAGTGATAACAGTAAGGCCCCTGTGGTGGTATGCCTGAGGCATAGTAGGCATTCATAATGGAAACAGTAAGACCCCTGTACTGGTATATCTGGTGCATAGCATGTAGGTAAAGCCTACCCTTGACCGACCGAGACACATTCAAACCGCATACGTCGCTGTTCAACCTCCCTCCTGATTCCCTCCCCCTTTACCCCTCTCTTCCCCTAGAAAAGCTCCCCTCTGGATTTTTCTTTATGTAGATTAATTTATTGGTTATCCTTGTTACTATTACTTTTATGATATTTATTTTTCAAGTTAACTGGTAAACATGCTATGTGTTTTGCTCTATTTAATATGTTTATTGTAAAGCCTTTGACTGAATTACTGTTTGCTGTAAACCAAGGTGATGTGCTCCACGTGCCGCCGTATATAAAAAAACCATAAATAAATAAATAAAGCAGTAAAAGTAAAACTCCTAAGGTGGTATATCTGAGGTATGGCAGGTAGGCAGAGCGGTAACAGTAAGGTCCCTGTGGTGTTATATTTGGGGCATGGTAGGCAGGTAGAGTGGTAACAGTAAGACCCCTGAGGAGATGTAAGGGGAATGCCAGCAGACAGAGTGGCAGCAAGACCTTCAAGGTGCTTTCATTCATCATGCCACTCACATGGAGAATCTGGAAACCCAAGCAAAGGTAGCTGATTTTTCAAAATCATCTGCATTTCCATTAACAGTGACGCTAGCCTTCCATGATGAGGGCTCACAATGTACCTTGTAAATGAAAAGACATGTTCACTGGGCATACTGGTTGGTGGGCATGAAAAATAATGTTGAGCCACTCTAGATAGGTCTGACCAGATGATGGACTTGTATGCTCAATGTGCCAGCGCATCTGTGTCCATATCCTTGATGGGCTCTGCAAGATAGCATGTCACAGACATTTGTGCTGGGCTCTCCTTTGCTTGGGTGGGCTGAGAGTCTTTATTGCCAGCTGCTTTTGCTATGACCTGTGCCAGGAGAGATGGTGCTTTGCGGTCAACATGGCTTTGGCATATTGAAGTGGAGAAGAAAGTGCTAGCTGACAGGGTGATACTCCTGCTTGCACTACTCTTTGAGATGGCCACTTTTTTCTATTGTGTTACTTCTCTACTTTGTCCATGCATCTGGTACTCCACTGAAATTCTATACCCCTATCTTTTTCATGAATGTGAGACACTGGGACTGGAGAGTAATACTCCCTTTCACTTAGGGATCACAAGCATGTATGTATTGTTTTGAGTCAGAGATTTCATTCTCTCTTCCACCTAATGCTGCAAGGAGTCCAAAAACCACAATAACTCTGCTCTCATTCATTCTTCCTGATGGAAGCCCTCCAACTTTTTCTCCAGAATATTTACTATAGTGATGACCGCACTTAAGATGGTGTTTCTGCAACTCAAGTCCTCCATGTCATTCTTAAAGGATTTCAGGATTTCTACTAGCTGCCTCATTATTGCACATTCATGATGCCCCAGGGGACATTTCACACCTATCTTGATTTCCTGAGACAAATCATGTTGGAGTGTCTGCTGCTCCACTAACCTCCTCATATAGGTAGAATTACAGCCGGTGCCACTATCTTGAATGAGATGTTTGAGAGGCATCTCTAAGTCCTCCTGCTTTTCTCAGAGAAGCTGCCCTGCCTTCATGCTTCTATAGAAGTGTCCTGCAATTTTCCTGCACTAGTCTGTCAGTGTTACGCCCGTCGGTCACAGACGACTGTGACCGCTGTTGCTCACCTCTTGCCTCACTGTACTGACTCTGCTGGGTAGACTTGCGGCCTCCGCCAGCTATCGTCAGCCTACCGGCCCCTGTTCCCGGGCCTCCCTGGATGGCATGTACGCTGCCGACCGCCATCTTGCCCTCGGAGTCCCTTAGGCGTGAGCATGCGCACGCTCTCAGGCCAGTCTTATGCACGTCATGGCAGGAACCTCGGGGGCGTCCCCCCTGGATTACATCATTTTTCATGGACTCTTAAGCCAGCTGGCCCTGTCTGCCTACGACTTGGCAACGAGTTCCCTCATTGCTGAATCCACTTCACACACTATGACTTCCTGTTCCAGCTTCTGCTTCCTTGGTGTGAGACATCCCGGGTACCCGCTCCTCGGAGACCCTTTCCTCGTCTCTGCCTATCCGCTCCTCGGAGGGACTTGCGCCTAGGACCGCTGCCTGCCCCATTCCCCGGAGCTTCCTTTGGAACCATCGCCACTTCTACAGTGAGTACTCTGCTTGCGGACCATTACTGTATCATCTCTACTGAGGAACCCTCACCGGTGTATCCCGCTCTGCAGACCATTGCCGTATCATCTCTACTGAGGAACCCTCACCGGTGTACCCCGCTCTGCGGATCATTGCCGTGTACAGAGGAATCCTCCTTGGGTATACCCCACTTCACAGACCCCGTGGCATCTCTGTGTCTGTGTGACCTTCCTGATACACTCCCCGCTCCGCGGGCAGGGTCCCTCTACTTCTTTCTGCTCTCTCTCCAGTACTTGCTGTTCTACGCACCCAGCAGCTGAGACCTCGCCTCCCGACGGTGAGGCTCACGGAGCTCTTCCCCATGAGCGGTACCATCTCTCACCTCTGCCCAGGGCCCACATACCCACAAACCCTAACAGATTGCCAAGTCCATGGACCCGGCACAGGTCTGAGCGCTTCAGGCCATTCCTGGCCTGGCCCAGCGAATTACAGAGCAGCAAAAAATTCTGGAGACTTTGGCTAGCACCATATATCAATTGAGCAACTGGCTGGACTCCACCTCAATGCCTGCCAAGCCAAGCCCAGCTTCACATGCGTCACCATTCCGGCCTACAATGCCCTTCACGGCACCCCCTCGTTTCACAGGTAACCCCTTGTTGTGTAGGGGCTTCTTGAACCAGTGCAACATGCACTTTTCCTTACAACTTGCATATTTCCCTGATGTAGTTTCCAAGACAACATACATCTTGTCGCTTCTGGATGGAAAGGCGTTGGCCTGGGCATCATCCCTTTGGGAGCGAATGGATCCGATCCTCCAAGACCTGCCGGGCTTCCTCGCCCTATTTCGCTCCATATTCGATGACCCAGGCCAAAAGGCCATCTCCGGGTCTACGCTCCTACATCTGTAACAAGTTTCCAGATCTCTGACCGATTATGTCATCAAGTTTAGGATTCTCTCGTCTGAATTACACTGGGACCTGGGCTGCCTGCGTACTAAATTCCTCGAAGGTCTGAGCCTGCGTATCAAGGACAAATTAGCAGCACGAGAACTCCCTGAGGCATTGGATTCTCTTATAGACCTCGCCGGTCTATAGGAGACTGCTGGCATCGTGAACATTCGCATGAGGCCAGAGGATCATTCGCATGAGGCCAGAGGATCCAAGAGGATGGCTTCAGGTGCTCCACACATTCGCCCGACATCGTCAACTCAGACCGCTACTATACAAAGCACCGAGGAAGAGGAACTGATACAAATGGGCTGTAGTCATCTGTCCTCAAAGGAAAAGCATCGTCGTCAAAGATCTGGTCTTTCTATGTATTGTGGTCAACCGGGCCATGCGGTACCCTCCTGCCACTCTATCTGGGAAACTCCCAGGCCTAGGTTCTGCCGCAGGACTTCTCCTAGGCCTGACCTCACCCTCTCCTCCGCTAACTCTGCCTGTCTCAATTAATTCGGACGCTCAGGAATTTCACACCCTGGCATTGGTGGACTCCGGGGCCGGTGGAAATTTTATCCTAAGACAACTTGTGGAACACCTTTGGATCCCCACCGTCCATACGCCAACACCGTTACTGCTCTCCTCCATTCATGGTGAACCGTTACCAGGTGAAGTTACTTTCTCCATGGTCCCCATCCAACTCCACACTGGATCTCTGCACACAGAGACCATTTCCTTTCTGGTACTGGACAAGGCTATACACCCTGTGGTTCTTGGACTGCCTTGGTTAAATCTACACACCCCACAATTCGATTGGAGCACTCTACAATTGTCCCAATAGGGCAACTCCTGCCATAAAAGGTGCTTGGAAGTCATGTCCCCGATACCTTGCCTAGCTACTACGACGTCCCTTCCGGGTCTCCCGCTGCAGAACTCCTCCTTCGTGGATGTGTTTTCAAAGAAAGCTGAGGACACTCTATCTCATCGCTCATTTGATTGTGCTATAAACGTATTGCCTAACACTGAGCCTCCCCGAGGAAGGGTCTACCCAATTTCACTAACAGAGACAAAGGCCATGTCTGAATATATACAAGAAAATTTGGCAAAAGGCTTCATTCGGCCTTCCAAATCTCCCACTGGAGCAGGGAAAAAGGACGACTCCCTCCGACCGTGCATAGATTACCACGGCTTAAACAAGATTACCCAGAAGGACCGTTACCCCTTGCCATTAATCTCTCAACTTTTTGACAGGCTCCAGGGGGCCAAGATATTTACCAAATTGGACCTCAGGGAGCTTACAATTTGGTCAGGATATGCCAGGGCGACGAATGGAAAACCGTATTTAACACCCGCAATGGCCATTTTGAATACCTGGTAATGCCGTTTGGCCTCTGCAATGCTCCAGCGGTGTTTCGGAATATGATGAACGAGATCTTCAGAGACATGCTCTACAGTTGCTTTGTGGTCTACCTGGACGACATCCTGGTATTTTCACAAGACCTCCAGAGCCATCACCAGGACATCACCAACGTCCTGCAATGCCTAAGGGACAACCAGTTATACGCCAAGCTAGAGAAATGTTCTTTCGACCAGGAGTCTGTCCCTTTTTTAGGCTATGTGGTCTTGAGCCAGGGTTTCCAGATGGATCCATGATTGGCCTCAACTAACGGGCCTTAAAGCACTCCAAAGATTTCTTGGTTTTACGAACTTCTATAGGTCGTTCATCCACCATTATTCAACACTGAACGCCCCACTTACAGCCATGACTCATAAGGGAGCCAATCCCTCTCAGTGGTCACCTGAGGCTGTGACCCCTTCCAGGAGCTCAAAGAGGTGCTCCAACGAGAACCATGCTTGTGTCATCCCGATCCCTGACGACCCTTCAATGTAGAAGTAGACGCTTCAGATGTTGGTGTTGGTGCAGTACTCAGCCAGCATTCAGCCAATCACACCTTGCTCCTGTGCTCTTTCTTCTCCCAACGCTTCTCCCCGGCTGAGCATAATTATGGAATCAGGGACAAGGAATTAATGGCGATTAAACTGGCCTTCGAGGAGTGGCTTCCCTGGCTCGAGGGAGCGCACCACCAGATCATGGTATATACTGACCACAAGAACCTCAAATACCTGCACCATGCTCAACGCCTTAATCACAGGCAGGCCCGCTGGTCTCTCTTTTTTACTCGGTTCAATTTCCTACTATGGTACCGGCCAGCCAATAAGAATGCTCGAGCTGATGCACTCTCTCATTCTTTCACCACAGAAGACGTTCCAGATATTCCACGGCACATCATTGATCCAACTAAAATTCTCCTCTCCACCACACTCACGGTGTCATCTGGTAAGATGGTGGTTTCCCCTACCACTTCAAAGGAAAATTCTCCGCTGGGCGCATGATTCCCTGCTGGCAGGCTACCCTGGACAAGCTAGAACTCTTTCCACTCTCCAAAGGTTCTATTGGTGGCCAACCATAAAAAAAGGACGCTCAAGCATATGTGGATTCATATCCCACTTGCGCTTGTCAGAAGCCACCGGCGGGCCATCCTTGGGGTCTCCTATAACCTCTTCCTCCACCTAGTGAGCCGTGGACACACATAGCCACAGATTTCATTGTAGACTTACCTCCTTCCAGTGGAAACAACAGCATTTGGGTTACCGTGGACCGATTTTCAAAGATGGCTCACTTTGTGGCGTTACCTGGTCTTCCTTCAGCCCCGGAATTAGCAAAATTGTACATTCGCCACATCTTTCGCCTCCATGGACTCATGAGACCTATACTCCAGAGGTGTGCATTCGTTTGCAACGTATTGGTAATCTGCAACATATAGGGCCATATTCGTTGTATTCATGGGGAAGCGAAACGTATCGCAATTCCCCACGAATACAACGAATCTTCACCAAATTATTTGGCCATCTAAAGGAGTGAATTTAAACAAACCCCCCACCCTCCTGACCCCAAGACTTTCCAAAACTCCCTGGTGGTCCAGCGGGGGGTCCGGGAGCCATCTCCTGCACTCATGCCTTCGGCTGCCAGTATTCAAAATGGCACCGATAGCCTTTGACCGTACTATGTCACAGGGGCTACCGGTGCCATTGCTACCATGTGCCCTGTCACATGGTAGGAGCAATGGACGGCTGGCGCCATCTTGTGCTCCTACCATGTGACAGGGGCTGACCAATGGCACCGGTAGCCCCTGTGACATAGTAAGGGCAAAGGCTATCGGCGCCATTTTGATTACTGGCAGCCGACGGCCCGAGTGCAGGAGGTCGCTCCCGAACCCCCGCTGGACCACCAGGGACTTTTGGAAAGTCTTGGAGGACCCTCCTGACCCACACAAGACTTGCCAAAACTCCCTGGTGGTCCAGCAGGGGGTCCGGGAGCCATCTCCTGCACTCACGCCGTCGGCTGCCAGTAATCAAAATGGCGCCGATAGCCTTTGCCCTTACTATGTCACAGGGGCTATCGGTGCCATTGGTCAGCCCCTGTCACATGGTAGGAGCACAAGATGGCGCCCCCCTAATTTGTTTATTGCATGGCGCCCCCTTGCAGACGCATTGCACACGTTAAGAAAGCGGGTGCTGAAAAGTTACAGTCACAGATGGCATGAGGCTTTCCAATCTTTGTTGGCACACTCTACTGGGACACCTTTACTTCTGTTCCTGTACTTTAGGCTCTCTTGGACAGGTGCTGGGTGCCTGACTCTCCAAGGACACTTTTGGTACCTGTTTCTTCAAATGTCCGAATCATTCTCCTTCCTCCAATAGACTGCTTTGGACTCCAGGATCACAGCATCAGGTGGATAGTTCTCTTTTACATTGCTCTTTGTACAGTCACACCGTTTTCTTCATGCCTGCCACAAAATTGCAGCTAGGACACTGTTGGCTTGGTGCTTCTAGAACATCTCATACCCTTCTCAGAATGGCTGCCTCATCTTGTCATTTCTTCAGTTCCATCCCCTTTGTTATTTTGGTTACATTTCTTTGTACCTTTTTCAGTTCAGTTCTGGTTACTCTAGGTGCAGTCTCATGATGGAACAATACAGAGGTATTATGACATTATTTTATTCTCCATTCCTTTCCTAATTCTTAACATTCTGTTTGGTTTTTTTTTGTCCGCTGCTGCACACTGAGCCAAGGAGTTCAGTGTTGTCCACAATGATGCCTAGGTTATTTTCCTTGGTGGTATCTCCTAATGTGAAACCTAACATGTTGTTACTACAGTTTGGATTACTTTTCCCTATGTGTATCACTTTGCACTTGTCCACATTAAATTTCAACTGCCATTTGGATGCCCAGTCTACCAATGTCCCTCTGCAATTTCTCACAATCCCCTTGTGAGTTAACAACTCAGAATAATTTTATGTCATCTGTAAACTGATCACAGCACTCTGTTCTAATTTCCAGATGCATTAAATAGCACTTTTCCCAGTACAGATCCATGGGTCATGCCACTATTTACCTTCCTCCATTCAGAAAACTGACCATTAAGGCCCACTGTCTGTTTCCTATCTTTAAACCAGTTCACAATCCACAATAGAATATTGCCTTCTATCCCATGACTTTTTAATTTTCTCAGGAGTCTCTCATGAACTACTTTATCAAATGCCTTCTGAAAATCCAAATGCACTATATCCGCTGGCTCACCATTAACCACATGTTTATTAACTCCTTCAAAAAAATTGTAGCATATTAGTGAGGCAAGAGTTCCCTTGAGTAAATCCATGTTGGCCATTTCTTTCTATATGTTCTGTGATTTTGTTCTTTAGAATAGTTTCTACAATTGTTTTCAAGCACTGAAGACAGGATCATTACTCTTTAGTTTCCTGGATCACTCCTGGAACAATTTTAAAAGATTGGAAAACATAGCTTCTCAGTTGGACAATTTACAATTAATATATTGGATGCTAGTGATAGATCTAGTCATTTCAGATATGTTTTACTCTTCAAAGTTAATATAACCAATAAAAAGGGCCTGGAATCCTAAAGGATTTTTCATTTTTGAGTCTATGGGAAAATGCTCCTGTCACAGGTTCAGACCGTGTACACTGGTATCCTGCCCAGGGTCTCTGACCTGGGGGGCTAATCTCATATAAGCACACACAATTACTGGGATTATACCTGGGGGCTTGAACTCAGGGGCTTATCCCCAACACAAAGAGCCACACACAAACTTTGATTCAGTACATCATGGTTCCAGGTAAGAAAGTAAGTTTATTTTAGCAATAGGAGTATAGAACAAATAAAATCAGATTGTATAGAAAATGTAATGTAGATAATAACAATTGCTACATAGCTATAAAAAGCTTACATTTCCAATGGATCAGCCATACCATCACATCCAGGGCTCTCTCTCCCTCTCACTGTCTCTCCTTATTAGGGATGTGAATCGTTTTAGGACAATTAAAATTATCATCCGATAATTTTAATATCGTCTTAAACCGTTATGGAACACAATACAATAGAGATTCTAACGATTTATCGTTATAAATCGTTAGAATCGTGAGCCGGCACACTAAAACCCGCTAAAACCCACCCCCGACCCTTTAAATTAAATCCCCCACCCTCCCGAACCCCCCCCCAAATAACTTAAACATTTCCTTGCCAAATCCTACCTCCTTCAATCCCCCCCCCCCCCCAAATGACTTAAATTACCTGGGGGTCCGGAACGGCAGCGGTCCGGAACGGGCTCCTGCTACTGAATCTTGTTGTCTTCGGCCGGCGCCATTTTCCAAAATGGCGCCGAAAAATGGCGGCGGCCATAGACCAACAGGATTCGACGGCAGGAGGTCCTTCCGGACCCCCGCTGGACTTTTGGCAAGTCTTGTGGGGGTCAGGAGGCCCCCCCCAAGCTGGCCAAAAGTTCCTGGAGGTCCAGCGGGGGTCAGGGAGCGATTTCCCGCCGCGAATCGTTTTCCGTACGGAAAATGGCGCCGGCAGGAGATCGACTGCAGGAGGTCGTTCAGCGAGGGTTCCGGCGCCTCGCTGAACGACCTCCTGCAGTCGATCTCCTGCCGGCGCCATTTTCCGTACGGAAAACGATTCGCGGCGGGAAATCGCTCCCTGACCCCCGCTGGACCTCCAGGAACTTTTGGCCAGCTTGGGGGGGGCCTCCTGACCCCCACAAGACTTGCCAAAAGTCCAGCGGGGGTCCGGAAGGACCTCCTGCCGTCGAATCCTGTTGGTCTATGGCCGCCGCCATTTTTCGGTGCCATTTTGGAAAATGGCGCCGGCCGAAGACAACAAGATTCAGTAGCAGGAGCCCGTTCCGGACCGCTGCCGTTCCGGACCGCCGCTGGACCACCAGGTAATTTAAGTCATTGGGGGGGGGGTTCGGGAGGGTGGGGGATTTAATTTAAAGGGTCGGGGGTGGGTTTTAGTGGGTTTTAACGATTTTAACGATATATCACGATATTTTACCCCCCCAAACGGCAACAATACGATTCCCTCCCCCTCCCAGCCGAAATCGATCGTTAAGACGATCGAGGACACGATTCACATCTCTACTCCTTATACACTAAAAATGCTTGTGAAAGCAATGGTGTTCCTTCCTGAGTTATCAGGTTTCAGACACAGGTATATAGCCTTCACTTTCTTCTCAGGCTTTAGTATAGGTTAATTGCTAGTTTTCTCATCATAGGACTTAGGGGTAGATTTTTAAACATATGAACGTGCATGTTATAAAATCTGGGGTGGTACGCATAAGGGGGGGTGTAGAAAACTGCAGTTTTCACGTGGTGACACATTGCGGCCTTCCTCAATTCCCTCCCAGTCCGCTCTAAGGAGCGGACTGGGAGGGAACTTTCCTACCCCTACTCTTCTCCTCCCCACCCCCATCCCTATTTTAGCTAACCCTGTTTTTTTTATTTTACCTTTTTACTCCTATAAAGGAGCAGTAGCAAGTGGTGTGCACCAGCACCTCAAGCCCTGCCCCATCCCCATCCCCCGGACCACCCCTTTTCTTTGGTATGGCACTTCTGCATGTAACAGGAGTTATGCGCAAGGCCTGGCCCCTTCTAAAATGCCCACAGCGCACACAAGGCCCAGCCACGTGTGTAACCTGCATTTTTTACGCGCGCCAGCCATTTATAATCATCCCGTTTATTTAATTATTACACTGGCAGACTCTTGCCTGTTCATAAACATTTCACAGTGCAAGACAGTAAACAGGAGTTCACTCAGAGGTTGGCCTGTGGCCTTCAAACTAGTTTGTGTCTAGGTGAAAACTCTGAATCCATACAGCCTAACCTCTATATACATCCTCAGCAAAAGTAATAAAAAAATGACTCCAACAGCTCTGTACATGAGTATAAAGAAATTCTATGTGTTATGGGGAGGTATATAGCAGCGGGGATATACTATCATCCATCTGCCCAGGATGAAGAAACAGACCGTGAAATGCTAACAGAGATTATAAAGGTAAATAAAATAGGTAATAAATAATAATGGAATATGATGGAGTAGAACAGGTAAATAGAGAATGGTT